>NC_139908.1:20371402-21717388 GCF_905171665.1 Trachurus trachurus
GCATGCTGTAGCCTTATATGGACCAATTGAAGTGCACTAAACATTATTGTATGCACACAAATTACAAAAAGCATGTGTAAACAGTTAAGGCTCCCACAGAGTCGGGCGTACTGTGCACGTAGCCTACTGTGTGCGGCGAGGACTAAAGTTTCATAGTGGAGCGTACGGTGTCACATTTAAAACAAGTCCATGTGAAGACTTCCGCACAGTCATAAAAATTGAGCTTTGCACGGAAGTGTCCGGCGGACGTCTGCTTTGGGTCTGATCGGACCGACTAGGGGCCTTTAAGTTTAGAAAACTTTTTACACACTGCTCTAAGAGTGTGATGATAGCAGTTAAAGGAGTTAATTGTCAGTTTGCTATTGTTTCATAGCTAATATTATTTTTATTAGTTGTACAGTAAGAGAACAGTTCTCCATCTAACTTCATTCCATGCAAACCCACTTGGTTTGTTTTTATTTCAATCACTTCTTTTCGAACTGACGTTCGCATGCTAACTAGCTAGCTCCCACCCAATGCCTCGCCACTTTTTAGGAGTAGCACACCTGAAAGAGTGTATTTATCAAAACCTCTGGTATTGTTAGTGCAGCAAAGGCAAAGGCTCCTGGCAACACTGGCAAGCACCCAGCTGTTAATGCTAATGTTGGCTATCCACCAAAAGCAAATCTTCACAAACTCAGTCGAAATGCATGAGGTTGTTGCTGTTTTTTTTGTTTCTTTCAGTTGTTTTTATGCCACTAGCTTGTTTTAATGTGTTTTTCAAATTTCAACTTAAGAAGCCCTGGGGGTAAATGTTTTTTTTTTTTTTTAAAGGAAAAGGAAAAACATTATGATGCTTAGCTGAGCTTGAAATTTGCAATGATAAAATGAGAATTTGCACTAAATTTGGATGGAAACCTGTCTAGTGTTGCACACATACACAGTACTTGGATACTGAAACTGGTATTTACCAACATTTGGGAAACAAAGTCCTATCTGAATACTAACACCTGAAAATTTACATTTCCCAGTTCCCTTGACTGCAAGTCAGTGGGTTTTTTTAAACTGGCTTTTGATTAGATGTGCAAAGTAGTGGTCCTGAAGTCATGTGATCCTGGTGTAGTTCGTTACGTCCAGTGACTGTATTTTAACCTTCAAAAATCAAAACAGTCATGTACATTTGTGATTGTTTTGCTGAATAAAACCTGTATTATAAAATGATGTTTGTCTCAGGCCCGATTTTATTCAATAATCTTAAAGCCAATGCAAAAGTCCCATTGGCTTTTCGGGTAACTGGGTGAGACTGGGTACGCCTCCAAAAGAAAGAACATTACAGTATAACCCAACAGACATTACACATGTAGTGGTTTTCGGTTACCACAACAAATATTTCTGTAAGAGCAGACAATTGTTCTCACCCATTTCATCCCATTTTGCTTTAAAAAATATTTTTGTAAGATATCACTGCAGATTGAAGCACTCCATTTTTTTTTTTTTACATTTGTTCAAGGGCGCTGATAGACGCTGTCATCCAGCACCTGAGTATATTCCATATTTTTTGATCTATTTGAAAAGGCCATTTATTTTAAAAAGGAAGATGGTGTACCGTAAAAAGAGGTTTCCATATCCTTCATTTCTTTATCATGCCGTCACACCTGGAGGCATTACGTAAAAAAGAAATATTAATGGTTTCGAAACAGTACAATCAGATGTTCCGAGAAAAAAACCTGTGCGAGCTCAGACACGCTGGTACAATGGGTTCTAGATGCAGATTTAGCACTTGGGAGATCTCTCACACCTTATTTGCTGCATAATCACAGCCAGCAGGACAGCCATTAAACAACTTTACATTTTTATCTTTTTAGTAAGGAAGATTAGCCGCGTATTCTGTCGTTCCGCTCCCAGCAGACGGTGCACAAAATGGCGTTGCCAGTCGCCGTTTGAAAGATTAGACTTCTTATACCCGTTTAAGCAATGGAGAGAAAGAATGGGCGGTGGCGGCGACTATTGCAATGTGACACTGAGACGAAGAAAGAGCAGCAGTGATGTGGACACAAATTTGAATGAACAGAGCCGGGGGAGGCGTGACAGACATTTCCAGGCCAAGCACGGACAGGCACAACAAGGGATCTTCTAAAATGAGACCCTGATGATCACATTTCATTTTTTATTTATTTCTTTTGTCTATTTTTACCCATCGTGTGTTTCGACATCCTTTAACCCCACGTTTGTCTGCTAATTTATCAGTAGTGGAGTACGACAGCTAATGTCTACCTACCTGCAACATTGCTTCACATTTCATTTCACACTTTGAGAGTCTTTCAACTCTGAATCTGTTGCTCACAACTTCACATCACACAGACTCCTATTGTCTCAGAGGAATTCAAACTCTCCATGCAAGAGCCGAGGAAGTCGTTTTTTTTCATAGACTGTAGTGCTATTAGCAGTGTCTGGTCATATTCCAGGTGCCGTCCCTGAGGTCGTCGAAAGGAAGGATGTGTTCATTACTCATTTAACACAAAGCTAATGCTCCATGTTTCAAGTCAGATGAATACTTTAAAAGCCTTCGGGACCATGCACCCATACAGATTTCTGTCCGTTTTGTTCCGTGCTGGTTGGACAAAGCTGCCGTGGACAAAGAATTCCTGCTCTCCGGTCTCTAATGACTTCACTTTGGTTTCACTCTGCCTGTATGCACTTGTCTTTCTTGTCTTTCTTGTCCTCCCTCTCTGTCTCGCCTTCCTCCCCCCCATTCCATCTTTTCTTCACACATTTACTTGAAGAAGGTCACAAAGAGATTCTCATCCCTTTCTCAAGGGAGAAAGCTGCCTGACTGCTTTTATCTGTCTCTTATCGTCTCCAGCCATCGTTCATATTTTTAATCATTCATTCTGTGAAGGTCGTATCAGCATGAGAGATGTCTGTCTGTCTCTTCTGTCTGCATCCGTCTCTGTCCCCTCTGTTTACATGCTTTTCCACCTGTGCGATGCTATGCTCTTTACCTGAATTACCCTCATTCTTTGCCGCTGTCTGTGATCAGACATTCAGACTGTATATCTGCTGCTACCCACTTTGTATTGTAACTTTGTGTGTGTGCGTGTGTGGTTGAGAAAGGGTGTCATGTAGCTAAAGCAGCAGTGGGAGTGATCTAACAAAGACCTGGCCGCTCAATAACATCTGAGAAGAGCTCAATTGAATTCTCTCCATTTCTCTGTCTGTCTCTTTCTCAGTGGACATCTATTCAGAATTCACATTTATACTTTCTTTTTATCAAGGACTGATGACTTATCTCCATCTCCTCTCTTTCTCTGGACCTTCGCTTCCTGTCGTTTCATTTGTCTGGATCTTACCCTGCGTTTCTAAATCTTTGCCTCCTTTTTTACGACGCATGTGTCAAATATCTGAAGCCCCGAGCCCAAAGATGCCTTTCAATTACTGTGGAAAAATGATCCCAGTCTGTTATTGTGTAGGTGGTGTGTTGTGATGGGGTGAGGCAAAGGTTTAAATTAGCTGAACTCTGTTGAGCCAGACTGTGCTGACCTTTGCGGGTGCATCCAATTGTTCAATTGCTAAGACCAGACAAGTGAACTATCCATCTGCAGATGCAGCCTCCAGGTTTGTTACAAAAATCCAAACGTTGCCAGCAATAAGTTGCTAGGAAAGGTACAGCTCAAGACCTTTTTTCTCCCGCTGTAATTTGTGCCATAACTCAAGGTGACATTTATGACATAGTTATTTTCTATGATTCTGGAAATCTCCAACCAGAGCCACGGAAGTTAAAGTTGTTTTTCTCGCCCATGACAAACAAAACTGACCTTTCTGATCTGATGTTTTTGTCCACCCCACAGTCAAACCAGACCCCCCAGAGCGCGTGACGGCGACCCCGGTCCATCTCAACCCTCGGAGGTTGGAGGTATCCTGGCAGAGCCCCGCCACCTGGCCCGACATCGACAACTTCCCCTTGAAGTACTTCCTACGGTACCGGCCACTCATCCGAGAACAGTGGCAGCATGTGAGTATAGTTCCGTGCGTGTTCATGTGTGTCTGTGTGCGTGTGATATTCACATCATTATGTCATTGAGAAGCAGTCAGGATACCGCAAGAATCCAGTTTGGAAAAAAAGGTTTAATCCATTGGATAAAAACCGTATGTCAAGTTTCACAAGCTGGTCCAGAGAGAATCTTGAGTAATGTAATGACTCTGCCATGGGCCAGAAGTAAAGGAGATTATAAATGGTTGAGAGTGTTTGTTCACATATATCTCCATTACCAAAAGCAGTGAGTCAACACTGGAAAACACCTGTGAGGTTATGAATCTGTATTTGGCATTTGCGACTGTGGTTGTTACTATAAGTCTTTTCTGGAAGTGCTGTTCCAAAGAAAAAGAATGACCTTCCGACTGAAGCTCACCTCATTGCAGAAATATTTCTCTGAAGGAAATGCACCGTTAGGTTATCGTATATTTTTGTAGCCAACTACAGAAATAAGTCCCACTCATGTTTTCCTACAGTATACGGTCAGTAGTAAGTAAATTAAACAGGGGTATAAGACAAATTCATCACTCAGAGAGAGATGCCTTTGGTCCAGTCTGTAGCCTTCAGAGTTTGATCCGTGGTCAGACAGACATAATCACACAGCTGCTTATGTTTCTGTATCTGACTGTTTCTTCTGGGTTCAGCTCCCTGAGGGCTTCATATAGTAAAAGCACATGTGTCCACTATGGAATTCCTGGGATGAAAGCCGTGTCTGCTCAGGTCTAACGTTGCAGCGCTATTATAATGCACGTCATTGGTTCTCAAAAGGTGTTGTTCCAAGGACTTGGGTTACGGACCTTCATATGGAGACACGTATATGAATTATGAACAATCTTTTTTTTTTTTCTGTCTCACCATCCCTGTGTGTATCCTTCAATGAGCCCTTACTCCTCTGCTACTACTGAGCTTCATCAATATTTTAGTCTTTTCCTTCTGTTCTGTCTCTTTGTCTTTTTCTGTAACTACCACAGCAGTTCACTTCCTTTAGTTTAAAAGTTTGTGAAGTTTACGTGCTTGCTAGTTTGGTGTCATTTATTTAGTAGGATATAGGCTATGTGAATTACTTGTAAATTATCAGTTTCCATGCACCTCAGTGTGGTTATTTGTCCCCACTTGGCTTTGTTCTATGTGGTTCATACAAGTTGAACTAAGGATATAAACACACGAGAGAAGCAATGCCCAAGACATCCTTGATTTTAGTCCTCCCCCTTCATTATGCTGCTTTCAGGGCCTTCACAGCCTTGAACCAAGGGCTTTCTGTTTGTGATTGATCAACAGGAAATGAATTACAGCTATTAAAATCACTGATCCAATGTATCAAGTGATTTATGAGGTTTGAGGATTAGCTGGATCCTGCTTCTGAAATATGAAGATTTGCTCAGTATTATATTGCTGACTACCAAACAAAATTAGGAAATGAAGCAACCTTATTTTTAGCCTCTTGGAGGTTATGATGGGCGTTTTGATTTAGGATTTTATTTTAATATCTTTAAAGATTAAATTGTATTTTTTTTAAAGAAAGAAATCAAATGAATAAGCATTGTCCCGTTACCTAGCTACGAGATACATCTCTGCACCAAACTTCACAAGTAACGCATGTAAAGACACTGCTGCTCTCTATCTCTCTGCTCATCTCTACCCATGTTTCTCTGACACACACACAAACACACACACATGCACAGAGATACGCTCACAGAAGTTAGACTGAAGAAAGTTCTGACACTGCTTCAGATCTCTGTGGTTTGAACTGCTGATTAAACCCGACACACACTCTTGGTTTTCCGTCTCCCACTCACCACTAATCAATCAATATGTGAGCTAAAGCATAACGTGAAGGGCGGGAAACCTTAAGTCAATATTTGGATTGGGTAAGAACACATAATTTGGAAATTACATAAATACGGACGATGACAGCTGAAAACTGCAGGGTTTTCCGTTTTTGTAGTTGCCTTTGATGAATGTCATGGCTGTGGTTTTAACTTTTGCAGCACTAAGTGTGACTTTCAGACGGGGGAATTCTGCACTCATCACCTGTGAACCTTTATGGTTGCATTTCTGCCCTTTTTATTAGATGTTGGGAGGCAACGATGGTGTGCAGTCTGGTCAACAAATACATTACTGATCTTTGTATAGAAATAGTTTCTGCTTAATTAGCTCAATTAGTCATGCCACGAGTTCTTGAAACAGTCAGTCTGAAATAGAGCTAAGTGACAACCAGTGCAAAAACTATTATTTCAGTTATTGATATATCACTGTATATGTATTAGGCATCTTAATTTGACAGCCTATTTCCTATCTGAGTGGTTTTGAAGCTCAGTGGGCTGCTTTGCCGTCGTTATCTTGGCATTGCCCGACCCAGGCTGACCCAAAAATAGGCAAAATGCACTACAACATGTGTGGTGCTGAGAATTAGGTGGGTGAAGATGCTTGCCACAACCCTTAGTAAAATGTATGGGAGTCTACAAGGTCACATTTCGGGCTTAGCTTCAAGTGGTCATGAGTGGGACGGCTGGTTTGATATTTCTGAGCCTCTGAGGTTTCTGCTTGGTTATGATATTATGGCCCGCAGTTTTGTTGGTAGATGACATCTCGCAGCACTAGCAATTAGGGCAGGAGCAAAGGGAAAAGTGCAGCTTTTAGAGTACAGCTACTCATTATGTTAAGTTGTGGTGGATGGGGGGGGGGGTGAACAAAATACAGTAGGCTATTATAGCACAGGACAGGGGTGATTGATTCCCATGTGGAAGTGGCAGTTTGTTGTTGTTTCTATTGTCCGTGACAAAGTTATCCCAGTTGTTATCATTGTAACCATGACAACAAAAAAACTAACCAAGCCTAGACCGTTATTATAGTAGCCATAGCAATGAGGTTAAGTAGGCTGCTCTTGATACAGTTGCCGTGTTTATTATTGTTTCCATGTCAACAGGGATCCGGTATGCCTGCCACCATAGGGGTGCCGTTTCAGACACTCCTATCAGTCCTATGAGAGGTTTTTTTTTTTTTTTTCCGTCTAGTAGTTTGTAATGGTTTGCTGAGATTGGACTATAGGCAAAAAGTTGTAGAATAAGTTTGGATTTAAAACTATCAAGTGTTGACATAAATCATTCAGTGGAGTTAATGAGGTTGCCAAAATAAGATAAACTGTTTACTGGCCCCATATATACTTCATTAATTATAGCCTCAGAGGTTGAATACTAATTGAAGGGCTCGGTGTTGCTGAGGAACTCTTGCTTTAATGTGGTGAAATAGCAGAGCTGGGTGAGAATGGCTTTCACATGTAACATTTTGAAATGTGTTTTGAGTCAGGAATGAAAGCGCTGGTGTGATCAGACTGATCTTTAGAGGAAACCATCCATCCTCCGGAGGAATGAAGGGATGACTGGTTCAGATACTTGCAGTGACGGAGATTCATACGGAAAAGAGGAAAATGAGGGAGAGTTTTGAAGTGGAGATGAATGGAGCGCACCAGAGAAGAAGAAAAGCATTAATGACTAACAGGCTCTGGTGGATACAGTAAAGAGACGGGCACAGTGTGCGAGGTAGGCATTCCTCGATACATTTTGATTAAAGTCAGAGACTGACAAAGGTGATTGAAATGTAGACTCATTCGGATGAGTGACAAAGAATGCGGCGGGTGAAGAAAGGAAACTAAGAACTTATTGCAATAGAAAAATATGCAATGGGATGAAGGCTACAGAGTGAGGCCACAGAAAAATGAAAGAAGAATGATGTGTGGGAGTTATGGAGAGAGAGTGGAAAAAAGAGAAATTGGCATGTGGAGGGGAGCGTGATTAAAGGTATGAAGAAACGTCAGCCTCAAATAGATAAATGGATGAGAGCGTGAGAGACAAGAAGAAACAGGGAGCGCTAGAGGCTACTTTGAAAGCGAAGTTTTATAAGCTATCAGTTACAAGGTGTTTCAAGTTAAAGGGAGATAGATGAATGGTTCATGGGAAGAAAGGAACGAAGAGGAGAGACAAAAAAACAACTTCTGGAATATGTTAAAGCCATAAAATAGTGGATAAAGTAGAGAAATAGGGGGAGGCTTTGGATTTGAGACCAACAGAGGAGCACAGTGTAAATTCTGGATGGTTTTACACATGAGTAACTTCGATAGGGAGACAGAACAGACAGAAAGATCCTCAACATAGGTAACTGATTTGCAAACTGGCAACAGAAGGAGTCATGATAGAGAGGAGAGATGGCAGGAAGCAGGGAATGCAGATGTAATGTGGACTGGAATCGATCTGCTTAATTTGAATTTTGTGCAAATTGTCGACAATGAACAATGACATTTCCAGTAAAAGATGATAGGCGAGTGAATTTAGCTTGTTGGCACCGGAACTCCTCCAAAAAACTCATATAGCATAAAGTTGACTTCAAGTCACCGCGGCTGTCTGACTCAGGGAGACTATAGCTGACTTCCTATCAGTAATATAGGGATAGACTGTGAGAAGACTCTGTACACTGATCTGAGCTCTGTGTTTGTGTTTATCATCTCTGCTTATGAGAGGTGAAGCCATGAGAGAGTCAGCGCGCTGCTGATTCGGCTTTGTTCAGCCTGTCCCCAACGTGCAGTCTGGTCGCTGAAGCGCTAGCTCACTAGCCGTCTGCAGTCATCAGGCTGATCAGGCTTAAGGTACACAAACAGCAACAGGAGGTGGATTGATGTCAGTCATGTTTCTGCTCAGACTGATTATTACAATGGAAATCTGTGCAGTACAACACTCTATCTAAATGACTGTTATAGTCTCACTATACACTATACACTTTCATCAAAAGAAACAAGTCAGTCTAAACCGTTTGCCAAAATGATCACTGCTTTTAAGTTGAGAAGACGTTTTTACAGTATTATTCTCATGTTTTTGTCTAGTACATCAAGAACCAACAATATGATGTTTCTATCATGTGTTGGTCTTGCTGCAGGAGAAATATTGAAGAAGAAAAAAAGATATTTCATCGTCATGGCCATAAAAGCATACAATAAGATTTTATGATGTAGGATAACAAGCAGCGATCTAAAAATAGACACAGCATTTTATATTTGTAAGAACATACAGTAGCATATGGTCTTTTAAAAATGATATATTGCTTTAGGATGTGCAGTGATGTAATGTTATTGAATTGGCTCTTATTGTAGCGATGCGTGCTCTGGTGTCCTGAGGCTGGAGACAGAAACAGCAGCTGAGTTGCAATGAGCTCAGTTACAGGACATTTCCTCCAAAGGGCAACGCGCGCGGGCAGCTTGTATGATGCTCGCATCATTGCTTGTTGACACACTGTACATCAACACTTATACAGTGTGTCAGTCTTATTTCTTATGCGCATCGGCGCTCTGGAAAAGTGGCAATTCCACACACGCGCGCGGCGCTCCCTAGATGGACACATCCTGGCTGCTAGAGGCATCAGAAGACAGATCAAATGGTGCAACTCTACAGTACGTGCCTCGGGTTCAGCGCTTTGCACCGACACGAACGATCAAAAAGGGTCATTTGATCCATGGAATGGAATCCATCATTGTTCGCTCTAAAGAAAATCATCATCTTCATAGTATAGAGTCCAAATTGTGAGATAGTGAGTCAAAATCTCTTTCATTTCAATAGGGAGAACTTGTCAAATCAGATTTTTATTGTTGTTGTTTTTGTTCCTCTCAAGAAATTCCTGGATGGCACTTTCCATTTGACATTATATCTGTAATCTGATCTTTAATAGAGATGTAATCATCACAGAGACAAGAAGAAGCGACACACCTCTGTGCGTGCAGACGTTCGGTGAATTGTTCCGTTTCCCATGGCCTATAGCATCGCACTGTTTCCATCGCCGGCCCTCGCTCTCCCTTCACTGAGATATGAACTCAAACTCTCATAGCAATTAGAGCAATGGTCCAGTAACTGTGATAAGAACAATTTCAGATTGCTCAATATTCTCTTTGTGGTATGAAACTGCATCTGCTGTGCTGTAATTGCCCTTTGGGGATGATGCTGAACTCCAGTCGACTGAAAACACACACACGCAGATTTCCATGCAGGACACTTTCACGCACAAAGACACACACACGCAGACGGAAATGAACAGATGCGCATACGCTCTTAAATGCTGGTATGCACATAAATAAATACACGCTCTTGTTCTTTCTAATTACAAAGATTAATATACATGGAAATGCTTTCCCCCCGGTGCCCGTGCACTCCCGAGCATCAGCGTACATGTGAAAGCAAGAACACACGCAGTCACAGATTATCAGAATTATACTAACAGACATTCAACACATGGGCAAACAGCACTATATACAAAACTTCCATCACGTCAAGTCTTGCTGAGAGAGTTCAGGGAGTTCATATCCATTGTTTTCGATGTCATTGGGCTAAATCGCTGCTTATAGTGATCAACATGTTCTTTCTTATTTTTAAGATAATAGCCCAAATCTCTGGATGGTTACTGAAACAAGTTTGATTTGTGTTGGAAATACACAGAAATTATCTTGAAGGATTTTGCAGACTGAAAATTACTTGAGAACATTGTACACTTTATAGAGAGAGACCAAACCAATCCTGGGTCTGGCCTCTGTTTCCTCTGGGATTCTGGTCCATGTTGACATGATTGCATAACATCATTTCTGCGGATTTGTCAGCTGCACATTCATGCTGCCAATAGCCTGTTCTACTGCATTACATTTGCTACATTTGACTTTTCTCATAAAAAGGGACTTATAAACGAAGGACAACACTGGAGCTGCACATCCCGTCACGCAAGATTTTCTACCGGATTCACATGTGGTGACTGTGGAGGCCATTCAACTCCGCTGAACTCATTCCATGTTCACGAAACCCAGTGTGAAACGACTTTAGCTTTGTGACAGGGTGTATTATCATAATGGAAGTAGTAATTACTTTTGCTGAGCACCATTTGCAGCCAAACTGATGCCAAAATCTAACATCAGCATCTGGTTTGTCCGTGTTACCTGAGCCATAACCGGTTTGCCCACTCCCCCTCTGGCCTGTCACATCAACAAGGTGTTCCCATCCGAAGGAGTTCTGTTCCCCAGAATCTTTTTTTGCTCTTCTCACCGATTCCTGAGTAAAAAAAAAAACTCTGGAGACCGTTGCGTGAGAATCCCAGGAGTGCAGCCTGTCTAGCACCAACAAGTCACTGAATCCCATTTCCCTCCCCTGCTTTGATGTTTGATGTAAACAATAGCTGGAGCTCCTCCTGCCATGTGATTGGCTGATTGGATAATTGCATAAATAAGCAGGCGTACAGGTGTTCCTAAGACAGGATATATCTGCATATAATAGCACACCATCACACCTCCATATTCTCTTGAAAAGAAATGAAAATGAAATGTTACGTAAGGGACACAAACAGTCTGACACACAGACGGAGCGAATAAATGAAGCAGCCGGAGCAGAGAATAGAGGTGGACTTAAAATTCTTCTTCCTTTAATCTGTGTCCGCTTGACCAACACAGCCTTTCATTCGTTTATTTGTCCCACATTTTTCCTCCTTTGTCCTTCGGCCTGACACACCGCATCCTCCTTCTCCCATCCATCTCCCTTATCCTCCCTTTCACCTCGCTCTCTTTGTCGCCTTCCTCTCCCTCTATCGGTTTCTCTCTATTTTTTTTTGCTTCCCTCCTTCGCTGCCCTCCTCTCTCCTCCTCCGTTCATCTCCACCATTGTTCCCACTTCGCCATCGTTCTCTTCTACCACCAACACACCGTCTCTCTCCCTCTACATCAACTCATCCGTGTAATAATGGTCTTTGTGTGTTTGCCAAAAGTCACTCTCCTCCTGCGAGCACTTAGATGAATCAATAGTGAGCCAAGAGCTGTGTGTATGTATGTGTGTGTGTGTTGGTAAGTAGATTAACACAGATATAGTCTACAGTATACTGTATGTGTGTGATAGTGTATGTCAGTGCGTGCTCTTTTTTTGCCTGTTTCTGTGCTCTCTGTTTTGGGGATTGACATTATTATTATCATGGCAAAGGAAAAAGCAGAGATTGACACTGGTTGAACGGTTTTCTAACTCATTCTGACACTGAATGTTGAGAAATCCAAACAGCTCCTCCCTCATTTTCACCTCTTTCCCCCCTTTCTCCTCTTTTCTCACCCTCTTCACCTCCTCTACCAGTCCTCCCCCTCCTTGTTGCATTTTCACCTCCCAACCTCATTTTTCTCCTCTCTCAGCAATCCACGGGGTTGTGTACCATCACCCACTCATCCCTCCAACTATCCCTCCATCCATGCATTAAGCCAACTATCTACCCATCCATCCCTCAAGCCATCCATTTGTATCTATGGGTGCACATGATAAATGTTTAGACCTTGTTCGGGGGAAAACATCCCATCTAAAGGACACTGCCAAAGACAGACCATTTATCAAACCCCATCTTTCTAACACACAAACACACACACTCAAACACAGGCATGCGCGCACACACATACACACACAGCTGATTCCCTGCTGTCACACATGAAAGTCATCATCATTTAGCTCAGCTGTCAAAATACATTAAAGTCTAATTGTGTCCGTTACCTTTACATAACCACACAAACACAGCAGACCCATTATGAGCTTACAGACTTTACACATGTGTTGGCTTTTTGTGTTGTTTTTTTAAACATATTTTTGACAGAATCTAAAAATCAGGAAAAGTAAAATAAAATCATGAAACGATTTTTTGCTCTCATTCTTGTCGTCATGACAGAAGTTAGAGAACATGTGGGGAAGGGGCAGTAAAGGAAAATATAAAAGGGAAGTCCCGAGGCAGAAAGCAACACCAACAGAGAGGCAGCTTTTCTCTGTTAAACACTATTATACAAATACATGTAGATCACTCATTAGAGAGGGAACTCTCTTATCTAGTGTGTATGTGTGTTTGCGTGTGTGTTTGTCAGAGTGCAGTTGGGATATTTCTGCGTTCTCTACTTGCTGTGCTTTAGAGAATTTACTGTGTAAGGGTGAATGAAGATGAATGGGGCCACTGCCCTCCTCCTCTGCCTCTATTGATTTCTATATCACCATGTCAATCCTTGGCCTGTCAAACACACACACTCCTATCTTCTCAGAGATGTCAGGCCACACACACTTACACACATGCACACACACACACGGTATTGACCTCATCCTGGGAGCTCGTGTCTCATGGCTAATAAAGTACTGATAGAATGAAACATGGAAACTCACCAAAGCTTGTTAGGATTTGACAAACAAGGCTGATTTTTCCCCCCGTCCTCCCACACAAATATGAACACAGAAATAAAACTTTGAAGTTGAATAACAAAAAAATAAATGCATTTATTGGCATGCTGCTGATTGTGTTGCATTGAAATTTGTAAAATAAGAATCCACCCATACTGTCTGACAGTGTTATCTTTGGAGAACAGAGGTTTGAGCTGGTGAGCAGCAGGTTCACTTCATCAACTTCTGTCAGCTTTAGTTTTTATCATTGGAGAAACTGGGCTGAAATCGTGCTGAAACTCTTAAGGGACATTAAAAAAAAAGTCCCTGTGGTGATTTGAGTGAAAGACTGATGATTCAGTTTGAGGCTTTCTGAAGAATGATTGGGCAGCCCCACAATTTGCCCAGCAGAAGCACCAAGCTGTTTTCATTGGAATTCATTTTCTTTAATTCAATTAATAGTTTTCTCCAGCTTTCTTTTGTCAGAGCTGGCATCCTGAAGAGTATAGCTGTTTGTCATTTGTTTGATTTTTCTGACAAAAACATCAAAGAAAAACAGCCGCTTCAAAGCCCTGAATGTCTTGACTTTCAATCCAGAACTTGAACCCAGCATAACTTTTAATGCTTTAAAGAAATAGTTGCTGGAAAAAATCCCAGATCTCAAATCCATTGATCCAGAGACAATCTGTACATCAAAGTTAAGACAGAGGTTTTATAATTTCAAACAGACAGCTAAGGAAACACCTAATTTCCTTTAAACCTCACAGCCAGGGTCTAAATTCTCCATGTGAAGAATTGGCAGCGTGACAGCTCAGATAGAGTCCTGGTGGATGGAAAAGCAATGTGTCCACAAGTTAAAAAGTTCAGGAGCTCCACCTAGATACCGCCTTACTGGATGAGGATGTGCCCTTTAGCAAAGTTACATATGGACAAAAGTATTGGACCATTGCCGACAGTTAAATTGGGGAGTCATAAAAGCTCCTGTAGGTGTAATAACATGAAATAATAACAATTTTGGGAGTGTCTGTGGGAGTTTTTGTTCATTTATCCAGAGGAGTATTCAGGAGGTCACTGGTGGCCTGGCTTCCTGAAATCTCTGTTCCACTTCATCTCAAGATGGGGTGGAGGTCAGGGCTCTGTGTGGACCAATCAAGTTCTTCTACACCAAACTCATCCAACCATGCCTTTATGGACTCTGAATTATACACTGGGGCTCAGTCATGCTGGAAGAGGAAAGGGCCTCCACAAACACTGTTCCCACAAAGTTGGAATCACAGAATTGTCCCAAATGTCTTGTTTTTTCCCTGGCCATTGGGTGAACTCCTGGAAAACCAACCCCAAAGAATATACCCCAACCCTTCATTGCAGTCAGGCAGGTAACGCTTTCCTGGAATTCACCAACCCAGGACTCGTCCATCACACTGCAAGATAGAGAAGCATTATTTGTCAATCCACTGAACACGTCTCCACTGCTTCAGAGACCAGTGACGACGTGTTTTACCACTCCATCCGACACTCAGCTTAGTGCTTGGTGATGTAAGGCTTGCATGGAGCTGGTTGGCCATGGAAACCCAAGGTTTCAAGGTTAAATTTGTTGTGCAGACGGGAACTCAGCTCTTATAAAATAACAGCCACGCAACAGACACCATGACAGAGAAAAACAATACAATCATCCCAATATACGGTATATACTGTATGTAAAAAAAATCATAGAAAAGTGCTTTACCATCTCCCTGGATCCACCTAAAGTTTAATATGAACAACATCACCTTGTGGCCTCACTATTTGTGGGTACAAAGCTACTTCTGTACCGTTTTGTCCTACCCTTAGGGACCACAAAACGGCAGCCAGAACGAAGGAGCTGGAACTCACCATGCAAAGGATGTGAGCAGTCATTTAGAATCGAGCTGGCTTTACGCTGCAGATCGAATTTGGTGAGCTCATTGGAACGACCCAGCCTTTCACAACTGTTTAAGGCAGACTGGTGCTTGATTTTGGTGCTTGTTTCTGTACACCTGGCAGTGATAAAACTTTAAGGTGTGGTGGTCCAATACTTTTGTTCATATTGTGTACCTCAGCTCTGCTGCTTGCACATAAGCAGGTGGAAAACTTGGCCAAAATGCATTAACTGTATACATCCACATACAGTACAGGAACTCAGGGCCTTCCACAGGTCAGCCTTGGTTAGAGCCGTTTCTGACAACTTTCACTTTAAATTGAAACCTGCAGAAAAATGCTGCAAGCCTCAGTTTAAGGATGCAATAACTTTAAGCAGAGAAAACACTTTAGAAGGAAGTAAGGGAGGAATTCTGATTTCAGATTTGTGCTTCACAATATGTTCTCATTTGACATTTTTGACACACCGGCATGACAGCATAAACCAGAGTTAATGTAGAGACGCCTCCACCGCTGTGTTATTGAAACTATCACATGCCTTTTTAAGGGTGCAAGGTCTAGGCCAGGATATATGTACTTTTTTTTTTGCCCAGGAGGTGGGGGTTAACTTCCTTTTACTGTAATTGCTGCTATGGCGATTGGGGCTTCAAAGAGAGAAATACTGTCTGAGAAATTACTCCTGGACCTGGTGTGTTCTGTACATGAATGTGTGTGTGTGTTCATGAATGTGTGTGTGTGTTCATGTGTGTGTGTGTGTGTTCTCAAATGGGAGCGCGACGGAAAAATGGGAGCTGTCAGTCAACCTAATGAGACCAACCTTCTCAGCGCGCACACACACACACACACACACACTCACTCACACACACATATACACAGAGTGCCATCGGGCCAGTGGAAGTGCCATATAATTGGGTTTCCTTTCCAGGACAACAGACATGCTCACTGGATTAGATCTGACCACCGACGCCAATTCTCTCCATGTCTCCCGCTCTCTGGTTTTCCTTTCTTTAACTGTCTCTCTCTCTCTTTTTGGCATATCTGTTTCTGTCTTTTTCTCAGCCTCTCCACTTCTCCCTATTTTTCCTGCTCTTCTCTTTATCTTTTATTCTTCTTCTCTTCCTCTGACCACTTTTCAGCTGTCCTTTCCACCTCTGACCTACACATGTACGGCGTTTTAATCCACAGCATGTACTGTAACTATTGTACGAGACAAAATATAGTTGATGACAGCAAGCATTATGTTCAATGTCAATTTTTTCCAGACTTATTGGGCACCTGCAATGACCTACTATGTAAATGTGTAATGGCAGGACATTGGATGAGATGACTTTATTGATCCCATTTAAAAAGTTATTGGAGGTTAAGTAGAAGGAGAGGTGGAATAATTAAACAAGGCATGTGAGAGGAGAGGAGAGGAGAGGAGAGGAGAGGAGAGGAGAGGAGAGGAGAGGAGAGGAGAGGAGAGGAGAGGAGAGGAGGGGAGGAGAGGAGAGGAGAGGAGAGGAGAGGAGAGGAGAGGAGAGGAGAGGAGAGAATGACTTGGAGGAGACCAGAAGAGAGGGGGGTGGGGGGGATGTGTGAAAAGTAAAGGGTCACTTCTCTTCCTCACAGTTCCTTATGCAATCCCTGAGGAATGTTCACATTTCATTGTCTGGATTTCTGTAGAAGCTCTTGGAGTGTGTGTGTGCGCGTGAGTGTGCTTGTGTGTGTATTGTAACATTAAGCTTTGAGCATGTGTGTGTGTGTGTGTGTGTGTGTGTGTGTGTGTGTGTGTGTGTGTGTGTGTGTGTGTGTGTGTGTGTGTGTGTGTGTGTGTGTGTGAGAGACAGAAAGAGAGAGAGAGAATTTCTAAGCTTGACCCTGCACCAGAATATTTTCAAATAACACATTGTTAGCACGTTCTGCTGTCTGTCTGTGTTTTTCACTGCATCTGTGTCATAAATAAAATATAATTTAGTAGCCTCAACAGTGTGTGGTCTTTCTGCAAAAGCACACTGTGTGTCAAGGAAGAAACACTCCCAAGTATACACTGCATGTAATATGTAGATATATAGTATGAAGAGCTTTAATATACACATTATATGAACAATTATTCATATGAACTCCATACGAACTCATAGTGGCTGATCTCTGCCTGCAGATATACTGTTGAAATGCAGCTTATAGATATTATTTGCTATGAGTAGATGAGGCAGATTTAACAAAGTGTACACAAGGGCTTTATTGGAGTTTGTTTTCCTTTCTCTAATAGAAGTTGTTTAGTGTCTAAAGCTGCAGCTTCTGTGGATTCCACTGTGAATCTACTGAACTCTTGTTTAAGGAGTGAACAGAAGTTTGCATAATGCATTTTCACATACAAAGAGGTCAGGAAAATCCAGGTGTGCTGCACCTCAAGCAGATTCCTGCTAAAACACAGGGTCACCCTCTGTCTGTGTGCCCTCCAGTCATTGACAGACTATTCATGCTTCACATTATGTTGTATATAGTGAACACTTGTGCATGAAATGAGGGCATTCCCCCAGAGTAAAAACATTAGTGTTCATTACTCTCAAAACAGGCCATTTTGTGGTCAATCCATTTGGGTGGAATCTTGTCGTATTATCGTCATTATCATATTATATCTCTGCTTTACTGAGGAGAGCGTATTTACACTCAGTCAATGGGACATGATTATGGCAAGGTAAATATTTGGGTGTAAGTGATGGAAATGTGTGTGTGCATGTGTATGTGTTTGCGTGCGTCCAAGTCTGGCATAAACCCATTTGCACAATTGCAGATACATTTTTGATGCACACTGCAGACGCCCATTTGTTTTCTTTACAGCTCTAAACATCTTGGTTTACAATATATCAGCTCTACAGATAGATAGGAAACTTGTGAACACGCACAAACCCGCGCGCACGCACACACAGCAACAAGTGCATATACATCACTTCACCACCGGTGCGACAACACACAAGCTTGGTCTTGCAGTGTGAATGATCTGACAGTGTTTTTTGGCAACGATAGCAACGGCCTCTCCAAAATACATCTCGTCCTCCCAACTACCCCCACGCCCTCCCTCCTCCCTCCCCCTCTCCCTCATCGCTGCCCCCTCCATCCCCCCCACCCACCCAGCTCCTCTACTAGGGGATATTAAGTGCTACTCTCGCTGCTCCCTGTTTAGCCACTTGGCAACGCAGCAACACATCCATCTCTTTGGAAATGTTTATCTGTGAGCTGTTTACTCTGCACACTCCTCCACACACACATGCACGCACATGTATTGTACACACACACACACACACACACACTAGTTCCAGTTCAGCTTTGTAAACACAAACAGCAACGCAACAGGTTGACGTGAGTCTGAACATGCTAGTACATATAAAAACAAACACAAACATATAAAGACACATGAACAAATTTACATGAGCGCACAGGATCCCCCAGATACATGTGTATGGCTGAACTCACACCAACGCTCACAACACAGACACGAGCATGCAAACACACACACACACAGATTAGGCACGATACACATTAGAGTGGGGAAGGAATGCTGATAGAAGCTATGGTTGGATACGCTGGTTGGGCTATGTGTAAACAGCAGAAGATTTAGCCTCCAAGGCTGCACACATGTCTAATGTTAACACACACACACACAGACACACATGCGCGCGCAAACACACACTATATACTAAAGTATATCCACACACACTGGCAGCTTTCAGCAGGCCCATGTCACACATGCACACTCGGATGACGTTGTTATTGCATTCCACTAATGAAATTAAGCCTATAAATGTAGCGCTCGGTTAGGCAGATAAAGCCTGGACTTCCTTCCGAACCAGAAAAAGAGAAAAGAGAGAGAGAGAATGAGAGAAAGGGGGCGAGAGACAAAGAAGCAGAGCAGAGAGACAGAGGCGCTGTGAAGATCAAGGAAACGCTGAAAACAGAGCGGTCAACTTTACAAAGAGGGTGAGCGATGAGAGCGAGATTACAGGAACGAGAGAGGAAGCGCAGATGCCGGGGACGCAACAAGCGGGAGGGGGGGGGGGGGTGATTTGTCAGATCGACTGCAGATTTGCACATCCTGAAGACGTGAAAGAGAGAACTCCAGTCGGAGGCTCGATTACAGCCGGTGGTTGGCAAAAATTATATAGTGGTGTGAGAAGGGCTCTCTGATTAAATCACAGGCTGCGGAGAGAACGCCAAAGATATCAAGAATATTTAAAGGATCATTCAGCTTTTTATTTTTTCTGTTTTGTCCATCAGTAATGTGTCACTCTACAGCCAAAGCCTATTACCCAGACAGTCTATAATAAACATTCACACTTAATGTGTCTGTCCTCAGGGAAGTTGAGAAGCTTTTCCCACAAAATGAAAATAGTCAACAAACAATGGCACATGAGTTTATAGAAGAGCAGGGAGAAGTATCATATAACTTCTAAAATCAGTGTAGTGAAAGCATGTGATCAGTGCAGGAACGCTGTTCTGTGATGAATAACATTTGATGCCTGGGCCGTCACTTTCTCATAGAACTCCTTGTTATAGACTTTAGACCACAGTATTTACACTGTGGCTGCATGTTTGTGTGTTTTTGTGCAGTAATTGATGTACACTCACACATGATGCACTTGGATCTTTTTCTGACACTGATAAATTGTTAAACCTCTACCTCTGCCTGTCCTTGGTCTGAAGATTTGTGTATAATGCATCCAAGTCTCTTTAAACTCTGCTTTTTGTTGTGTGTCTACATATTTATGGCCTGTTGTTTATAATGGTCATGGCCCACAATGTTGGATCAGTTATGGTGAAATTGGAGTTTGCTTCGATCAGTATATGTTGTCCACCTCAAGCAGCAAATGAACTACTTGTTGAAACAGTGCAGTGAGGGATTTCACAGCTCTGGATTCAGTCTGATTGATGTGTGGGTGCTTGTATGTGTGTCCGTGTGCAGTACTGTATGTCTATGTGTGTTGTCTTGTTGCACTGGTAAACTACAGACCAAAGGCTAACAAACACACACGCTCAAAAACATATGCTCACACACACTAACCATAAATTACAGGGAAGCGGAAAAACATCCTCTCATCCTCTCCCCAGTGACTCGAACATTCAGTTCACTCTCTGTTGTGCTTTGCAAATTAAAATGGGCACAAAAGGCTTTCAAATGTTGGCATGTATTATATTGTGTTACAAAATTATGTGGCATGGATGCCAAAGCTTTCTGGTGTAATCATCAATTATGCCACTGGTATTTTGCATGTGGTGTCTGAGTGTCGGTATGTGTGGGGCGCGGCGGCATCGAGGTTCAATCAATTCAAACAGTGAAATATAAAAACATGGCAAGAGTAAAGCTGCAGACTTGACCTGTGGACTGAAAAGATATTTATATATGAAAGGTGCGTTGTAAATAAATGAGCCTTGAATTAAACAAGAAAAGTGCACAGTATGGCGTGGCTGTATCAACACACCATAAAACATTAAAGGCTCGGGCTAGCATTGCTATATTGAGCACATAATTTATGGGTAGAGCTATGGGCAGAAGGGTAGGACATCCAGACCCAGAGTTGACTTAGGATCCCATTTCTGCCCTTTTTTTTTTAGCAGAGAGTTCTCATAATTCATGGTGTTGAAACATTTCATATCCCTTGGACCGCAGAGCACATGAGGAAATCCATGTACGCTTTTAAATATGCATCAGTTTCATTTCGGAATAAGATTATTTTACTTTGAAGATACATTTCCCTGATCCACACTGACCACCTGCTCTCTCTCTCTCTCTCTCTCTCTCTCTCTCCCCCGCATCTGTATAGGTGGAGCTGTCTGACAGCACCTCCCACACCATCACTGACGCCTATGCTGGGAAGGAATACATCATCCAGGTAACATGTCCATCTCACTACTGAAAACAGTTGAATGGAGCGTAATGTTCCCATAATAACCACTATTTCTTTGGTCAAATTAACACTAGAATTGTAGTTAACTAGTTTTCGTCTAGCACTTTTTAAAATGATGTTTCCACATTATTCATACTTCTTGTGTTTCTCAGGTGGCTGCCAAGGACACAGAGATCGGGACATGGAGTGACTGGAGCGTTGCCGTCCACGCCACGCCCTGGATTGAAGATCCTCTGCCCATCACCTCCACGACTGAAGGTGACTTCCCCACTGGTAAGTGACAGTGATCAGTTAAAACCAAAAACCGGTTTATTCCCACCTGAAGGTTTGTGTTCAGAGCTGGTGACTTAAGTCGGATCCTGAACTGTTTGATATAAAATGTTGTTTCACTCAAACTGAAATGAAAGAAATGCCAGTGACATTCACATGCTATAGATAAATGACATACAGTATTAAATGCAGATGTAAGTCAATAGCTATGTTATGAAATAATCTTTTCCCTGTCAATCAAAACAAATGAGACTGAGCCAGAGAACAACGCTGCCGTCGTAGGCTGACATTTTGCCTGTGGTGTCGATCCATTTAAATGCATACGCAGGTGTCATTAAAATATATTATTGACAATCTAAGCATCCTGGGCTTTGAAAATATTAATACAACTGAGAAATATTTTATGAGGTGATCATATGGGCAGAAATTTCATTTCAAGCTTAAGTCAAAAGGCACAGCCTGGCTCATAGGTACGCATTGTTCTGCATTTATTCCATTGTTAACCTCATATCCATATTTTTTAATTAGCTGGCATATTTATGAACATCAGTTTGAATGACAACAACATTCTGTGGGTAAATGTCACTTGTTTCAACGTCGACACGCCAGCTGAAGCCTGGACGGACATGAATCACTTTCCCACCGTCAGCGACAGTGATAAATGTCGCCAGTAGCTGCACACTCTTTCTCTCTCCCTCTCTTCACCTGGATGATGTCTGCCGCCGCAAAGTCAAGTCTGTCCTGACTATGAGCACTTCTCTTCTTCACAATCTCATCATATTCTGCATTCTGATTAAATCTCAGATGCCTAACGAGGTTTGCGGTGTTGCCACAGTACTTCGCCGCCCTCCCACACACACATCACACGCTGCTTTGACAACTGAAAATGAAAAAGACTTAATTTACGGTCAGCCGTCATCTGTGTCAACACTCGGTGTTCAGTGGCTTATGCAATTACAGAGCCTGAGTTCACATATGACAATGACACGCAGTAGGAGATGTAGTTCCGGGTGCTGGACAAGATTCTGGTGACGGCGACTTTCGACTGTGTCTCTCACAATGATTAAGTACACATCTACCCAAATCACTCAATCATAGAACACAGCAGTTTACTGTAAAGCAGACTTCAAATCCACCAATGAAGCAGTTTTTCCTCTTGGTTTACAGGTTGTTGTTTTGGGGGTTTTTTTATAAGTTAAAATATTTTATTGCAGGGGAACAATTAACAATTTTGTATGATATAACTTTTTTTAGTATGGTTGGAGAATTTGCTTGTTTGATATAGCAATAAACAGCAATTTGGCAATGTAATTTTCTATAGTGACATCTTATTCCAACTTGACCTTGCTTTCAATATTTGTAATGTTAAATTGGCTAACTTGAAAAATTGTGTGCATGAAGACATAATTCACACTCTTTTTGAGTATATGACAGTAAGGGAAACATCAAGTTTGCATTTGGTAATAAACCAAACTATTATACAAGCAAAAATACTTTGTTCTATTACAGTATGTTGACAGTAGTGTTGACGGAAAGTCACAAGATCCTCAGTTGATCATAAATGCCTTCAGAAAAGTTCATAGCAGTTCATTCAGCGGTTGTTGATGTATTGCAAATCAAAGTGCCCACAGTCATGCTATTGAAACACAACAAAAAATGCCAAATGCAAATAAATATGTGGCATTAGCTTATAATTTATTGAGCGCTCTTATTTTTTCCCATACATGTAAGTTGAGAGGTCCAGAGAGAAAGATAGAGATATAGTGAGTGTGACTTTATGGACTGTATGGAGAAATATTACAAGTATTTCTATAATGTTTTTTGCTTTTTATCAGTCCCATAGTCCATGAGCTGTAGAAATCATATTGTAGATAAAACACTATCCCTTCATTTTTTTTTTTTTTACATTGTTCTTTATGCCCACGGCTGTCACACAGTAAATTTCCTGGACCAGTTAGGTATGAAATTAAAGTTTCGTTAATAACTTTCTTTATCATTAAATTGAGTACACCATAAGCGTTTGATAGCCTTGAACTTTTATCGCAGCTTAAGCTATAAGATCCAGCAGCCTCCAGACAAATCGACACACATCAGCCTGAGAGAGCCTGCACAGCGCCTCGGGGAGAAACTGTGCCATCTTTTAGAAAAATGCTCACGTCGCTGCTGCAACTTTAAATTGGCTCACTTACAGTACAACACCACCACTCTTTCTAGGTTTTTAATGCATGAGTAATGATCTTGTGATATGAAATTTAATGTGGATGATTGTGTTTTGTGTGTGCTGACTCGCATGTGTACGCACACACACATACACACGCACAAACACACACACACACACACACACAAGGACAAAAGGCTGTCTCTGGGAATGATCTAGTTGGCACCCTTTCAGCATGTGGCAGAGATCAAGGACGCCTCGCTTGTCAAATCAACATCTCTCAACGCACTGATGATCCCCAAAGAACAAGACATACATTCCAAGTCAGAGCGCTCCTTTGTACACATCTCTACGACCGCGCTGGAATAGAAAAGCAAAAGGGGGAGAAAAAAAATGCACTATGCATTTTGAATGAATAAACACAGAAAACAGGTTTTATGTTTCGATGCGGCCAATTTGCTCTCTCTAACTTGCATTCCCCGCTGTGGTCTTGCAAATGTAGGGAGCGTTTATATGCACCATGACCACGCTGGTGAAAACTTTATCATCATCTTCAAAACTGAATTGAAAGAAACTTTATTGCAAAACGTTTCATCAACCCACTGGCTATACATATATGTATATGTGTGTGGGTTTATTTTTCTGTGTGTAGAGAATACATTTGTTCTCATATGTTTAATATATGGAAGAAGAAAAAAAAACAGTGGTAGTAACTGCACCCAGCCAAGTGGTGCCTCATAAAACTTTTCCTTGTTATTACACTCCATATTTTGTACAGATTAAGCAGATGATTATAATTAATGGGCTATAAAGTTGTTGGTAGGATGATGTAGAGTCAGGTTAGGTGTTTACCTCACCTCTAGTCTTAATGCAAAGCTCATCCTTATGAACAGACAGGATAGGGTTTTAATTATTATATCTTTATTATATCTCAGGCTAAACCCATGCTGCCTGCAGGTGGCCTCTGATTGGTGCAGGTTGCTGGTCTGTATTCAACCTGAGAGGACGGTTTGCAGACAGCGATGACGGCTGCTGAATGAACAACTGTGACCTCTTGCATATCGATCTACTGATAAAGTCATGGGGTGAAACTCTTTCCTCATCAACTGTGCAACATGGAATTGACACTGTCAGGCCATGAGAGTGAGTGAGATCTTCTGTGACTCACTGTCAGTATGAACACAGTCTGAAACCCTTTAAGAAATACAGCGGGGAAAATAAGTATTGAACGCGTCAACATTTCTCTCAGAAAATATATTTCTAAAAGAGCTATGGACATGAAATTTTCACCAGATATTGTCCGCAACCCAAGTAATGCACACATACAAAGAAATCCAAACATTTACGTATGTCTATAAATTAAGTAATGTGTAATAAAGTGAAATGACACAGGAATAAGTATTGAACACGTGAAGAAAAGGAAGTGCAAAAAGGTATGGAAAGCCAAGAAAGCAGCTGGAGTCTGTCAGTATTTAGAAAGTAATCCTGTCCCCTATCAGTGCAAAGTAATATCAGCTGGTTTAGTCCAAATTTACACCTATGAAAAGGTTTCTCATCACCAAGGTGTCACACAAGAGGCATTCCATGATAGGTAAAGGCAAATAGCTCTCTCAAGACCTTCAGCAACGTACTGTATGTTGCAGAACATACTGATGCCATTGGTTACAGACGTGTCTGAAAGCATCGTTTTATCCGTTAGAGCCATTCAAAGTGAAAAGAACATAATTTCACTATAAACTGGCCACAAACAGGTGTCAAAAGAATATTAAGAAGAGTGGTCCAAGAGCCAATGACCTCTGACGGAGAGCTTAAGACAGACCTGGAATTTTTAGCAGGTACAGTTGTTAAAAAAAACAAAAAAAAAAAACAATGAGTAATGCACTAAACCACCATGGCCTCTATGCATGCTCAACATGCAAGTCTATTGACGCGTCCAATACTTATTTTCCCCGCTGTATATGTGATCTGTCTGTACCTGTCTTTCTCTTCGGCTGTCTGCCTGACCATTGAGAAGTCTCCACTCTGGAGGTTTTGCAGTCCAACAGTGACTCCTGTTGGTCATGAGCCGCAGCACACACTCATCAACACACTCCTGCTGCCGGGAAAAACACACAAACACATGCTAAACAGCGCACACTGAACATGCATCCCGCTCTCCCTCTCTCACAGTCACGTATAAACAGCACCACACACACACGTGCACACTGACACGTGCACTGTGTTTCCCTCTGATAACACGTATGTACACACTAGACACACATAAACACTCACTCAGTACACACTGTATTATTCTTGTTCTCAAGGAAAGAACAGGAGGTTATTGGGATTCTCCTCATGCCTCCTCTCTATCCAGCTGCCGCCTCACTGCTTCCCTTCCCTCGCTCCTTTCTCTGTTCCCTCTTTCACTCTCCTCCGTTTTGCCTTTAGCTCTCTCTCCAACTCCCCCTCTCCTCCTTTCTGTCATATTCTCTTCCCTCTCACTTCTCTCTCTATTGATCACTCTCACTACCTTGCACTTCATGCCCATCTCTTCCCTGGCCTTCCGCCACTTTCTTTACAGCTGTTACTTCCTGAGTGACTGATAGCATCTGTGTGCAGTCACAACCGCTTTGTTGACGCAGATAAATTGACAGTCGAGTTGGTTGTTGTTTCCACTGATGGATACACACTGTAGGCAGTTCACGACTAAGGAGAAGTGGGACTTTTATCCACTTTTTTCCATCTGTGCATTGAGAAAACTCAGAGGAGATGATAGGTTCCTTTTTTTTCTGTGGTTCAGAAGGTAAAAGCAGGTTGCTCTAGAGGTCTAGAGGTCTCTGGTTCGATCCCTGACTCCTCCAGTTCAGATGTCCAAGTATCTCAGGGCAAGATGCTGAACCCAAAGTTGCTCCTAATGCAGTGGTTTCCAACTTTTTTTGGCTTGTGACCCCATTTTGCCATCCCAAATTTCTGGCGACTGTCAATCAAGATGCACCAGCTCAGATATTTTTATGCTTCATTTTATTTGAACTTGATTTATATTTGAGAAAGTGAAAGTATAGAATACAGTTGTTTAAGATTGTGTGTTGTGTGTTTTTAATGATAATTTAAAAAGCATAATAATTAGTTTAAAAAAAATGTCAGTAATTTTTTTTATCGATAACTAGACATTTCAGGCGACCCCATTTGAATGCAGGCGACCCCACGTGGGGTCCCGACCCCAAGGTTGAAAAACACTGTCCTAATGTATCAACGGTATCTGACTGCTAGTGTGAAGACTGTTAAGACCAAATGAATATAATATAAATACAGTTCTCTTACCATTTAAAACGTGGTTGGGGGTGTCACTGTGGTACAGTGGTCAGGGCTGCACCTCCCAACAAGAATGTTAAATTGAACCCCAGGCCTGGAGCCTTTCTGCATGTTCCCCTTGTACCTGTTACTCCACATCCCACAGTCAAAGACTTGCACAATAAAACTATCCCTACACACACACACTGGGCCTTGCTAATGGATGGAAGGAAAAAGTGGCAGGAAATAAAGAGGAAGAGAAAATGACAAAGTGCTACGGCAACAGTTTTGTACATTGAGCAAGAAGGAAATAAATAAATAAGAATAAACAGAGCAGGGGGTGTTGAGGGTTTATTTAACCACAACATCATTTGTTCAAGTCCAGACGGGGTCCTTGTTGCATGTGGCCCCCCTCTTCATCATCGCAGTGGAAGTTAAAACACCACAGGGACACATTTGTTCAGAAAGAAGTTTAAAAAAATAAAAACGCAAATGCCATGTTGGCTTGAAAGGAGCAATAAACTCTAGTGATGTATCGGAGTTAGTGGTGAATGCTTTTGCAGAAGGGCAATTAATGTAAACTTAAATCTATTTCATAGAGACGGGGTTTGACTATTGGATGGGAATCAACTTTGCACTCACATTCTGTAACTATTGTCCACGAAGCAGAATCACATCAGTGGGAAAAAAGGGAACTATCTGATTGCTTGTCGATGACCGGCCAGGGCCAATTTTATTCCGTTTTTGTGTTCAGCTTGTTAACATGTACACACTCACCAATGTTCCGTGGCTGCTCAGCCAAAAAGGAAATGAACAGACTTCCTGTGCCTTATCGATTGTGTAAAATATAAGCGCACTGCTACACTTTTTCCATTTCCTCTCTGTCTTTCTGTCATTTGACCACATGCCATATCTCCTCCATCTCCTCTGTTTTGTTTCCCCTTGATAGTCTCTCTTCACGACCAATACATCATGGAGATAAAACCAAATAGTATCTATTCTACAGTAGCTGTGCGAAAGTGTCGGCATCAACATCCTGGAGTGACAGACGGGCGCCATTCAGAAATCCCATCCTCCGTGACTGCGCGATCGCCCTTAGCGACCACATTCCATGAAGCAAAGCAGATCATCTGAAGCTTTAAAAAAAAAAAAAGAAAAAAAAAAGTCACAGCCATCCAAGATATGTTTCCACCTAACCCACTCTGCGAGACAGAAACTGGACACTGTCTCGCACCGAACTGGCAACACTAGATATCGTTTCTTATATCCCTCATGTCAAGAACTATTTATAAACGCTTCAGCTCTCATTCCAAGTGTGTCATAGAGCAAGATTGTGTGTATGAATGTGCTTCGTAAGCAGCCACAGATAAATGTTAAGGCCGATGCTGAGGTTCCTGAGGGCCTGTTGCTGCATATGCTGGAAAAAAAAAAACACTTCAGAGGTCACTGAGGTGAGAGGGTTGCATAGTGGGGGTGTTATTATTTTAGACATCCAGAAGTTCTAGAGGTCATATTCAGTTTCTCCGTAGACAATGAAGTCTGAATCACCCCAGCTGAATCATTGGTGCAGTCAGAAAACATCCGGTTATTAAAAGTCAAAAAGTCCAAATCAGCAGAGGTAGGCTACTGACAAACTGCAAACTGAAGTTTAGACTTTGGAGAAACCCAAAAAATACACCCAGCAGGTTAAAGGTCCTATGTACATTTATTTTTGCTATCGCTGTGTAGCCAATCTTAGTATTACCATGACTTAAGTTTCAAGTTCAGCATCAAACTTCATCCCTTTTTGGTTGTCTCCAGTGATGGAGACCAGGGCTGATGTTAATTTTTGTTTTGGTTCTTACTTCTATTTTTTGCTATTGGTGTTAGCATGCTAATCATCAAGCATTAGCACCAGGAAGAGACCAAACACCATTAAATAAGATCACTCTCAGATTAAGGGTCAGTTTTTGACTGGACTCTTTCAAAAAACCTGCAACCGAGGGAGAAAACCTAAAGCTGACCTGAATCTTAGCTTCAATGCACAAACATCTCAAACCACTTGATGATCATATAGGCTACTGTAGCTGCTGCAGTCATGTTTTATTACAGTATCTTGCCTTGGATATCAGCATCACTGTAAACAAGCAGGCTAGTCAGAGGAGCTCAAGCCATTCATCAAATATAATCTCATTAGCTTCTCTCTCCTCATCATCCTTTGGTTCCTTCCTCTTCCTTCACCTACAGTAACTCTTCTTCCCTCCTCTCTCCCCGTCACTTCATTGCCTCGTCTCCCCTCTCCTCTCCCTACCTGTCCCCAACTAGCTTGTTACATCAACGTACATCCCATAACTGTCTCTCCTCACCCTACCATCACATCATTTCTGCTTATTCCCCCCTTCCACCACTCCAAAGCACTGTTTTGCTGCAGGCAGAAAGTATTGCACCGTGCTGCTCAACATGTTAAATGTGTCCTAGTTCCCTCTCTCTGTCTCTCTCTTGCTATTTCACACCTGGCTGCTTCCTCCTAATATCTCCCAACGCCATACTACACAACTGTCATTAATTGGAAGGAGAGGGAAATCATATTCTCTCTCCAGTAAAGAAAAAAACGCTTTAGGTGCAGGAGTTAATATCTGCTGTGCTGCCTGCAGCTTTAGCAACACACCCCGTTTTATAAAACATTAAACTGTGATATTTTTATTTGTCATGCAACATAAAACCAAACTGAGGCATGAAAAATGGCTTAAGCACACGCTTATTTCCATCTTATTTATTATTAGCCACAAGCTTTTTAATTTGTTCCTAATTGTACTGATGGGAAATGTCTGTGAGTGTCACAGCAACTTTGCTTTTTTCCCCCCTCCGTTTCTTTAATTTATTCATTTCCTGGGATTATACCGGGTCAAAATATGAGACATGAATGTTCTTGCCTTCAAGTCTTAGTCATTTGACTCAGCTGTGCTCCTGATGTGCTGTATAAACCTAAATATACAGTCTATTATGGCTGTGTGAATCTGTATTGGACGATCTCTCCTAGATATATATTAACTTCCGCGGTGTGTTTTTATCTCTCCACCTCCTGCTCTATTCACCGTATCCTTTACCGCAGGGTTTTTTTTTTTTTTTTTTACCTCATCCTCTGTTTCCATTCTCTTCTTTCCATCTTCATATATTATCCATCTATTTTTGCTCCGTCTGTCCTTTTCTATCCCCGTTTCCCTGCGGCTTGACTATGAGTGAGATTTTTTATTTTTTTATTTTTTTGTCCAGTTCATTTCATAACTGCCTTGACAAGTCCCATATTGATTGCGCTTGCAGATTAGAATTGATTTCACTCTGCACTGTATTTTCCTTTCTGTTTGGTTCTTCCCGGTATGATGAACTTTTCAGTGTCCATTCATCAAAAAGACATTTTGGGCATTTAGTACTGGGAATTTAGGAGGTAAAAAAAGAGCCGAAGGACAAAGCTGAGCAAGAATTTAGAAGAGTTCATTAAAAACATGCTCAGTAAGGACTATTGTGTTTTCTTATTGGTTTCCAGAGACCAAGACCTCCCCCATACCATCTTCCAACGCACCACAAAAGGCTGAACCTCCAGTCGGCAGGGCTGCCAAGCTCCTCACGTTCTTCTCCCCTTTGCTGTTAGGAATGCTGCTGCTGCTCATGTGGTAAGACAGCACACACACACACACACACATACACACACACACACACACACACACACACACGCACACACACACGCCTCTTTCAATAAGTCCACAACCCCAACCTCATCTTTGAATTGATCTTGAACTCAGCCATTCAGTCATATATCGGCAAGTCGATGCATGTCTATTGATGCCAAGAGCATGTTTAATAGAACAAGAGAAACAACGATTGGGTGAGTTTGTTTTATGACCCACCAGAGGAGGGGGAAGGGGGCGGGGGCTCTTCATATTTTTTCTCCAAAACACCCCCCGAAGGGATTGGAGTAAAATCCAATCCAGCGCTGTCCCATTTCATTAATTTTACAGGTTTTACACCATAAATCATGTTGTAATAGTAAGTGACCTGTCGAAGATGTGTAGGTGTTGAACAGTGAATGCTGAAGAGCTCAGAACAGAATGGACTGCAGCCAAGTTCACTATGAGGGTGTGCAACCAAGAAACATATTTTTGCGGAAACACTGACCAATAGCCCTTTGATAAAGCTTCTAGTCTAGTGACACGTCCTGTCTCCTGAATGGATTTACATAAAACACACAACACTATACTGTAGGTTTTAATTCACCCTTATCTGCAGCCCATTTTCATCTGCTTGCTTAATAACCCATCAACCCATTAAAGATCATACAAGTCTAATAATGTTCTGATTTTACCTTTAAAATCAGTTAAATGACAATAACAGTATTATTATGCGAAGGAATATAATTTTCATTTCAGTGTGATTTTTTTAAGTCTTAGTTGTAGGTCCCTGAAAACGTCTTGGGAAATGTTTTCTGCAGCAGTTAAACAGGAGCAAAACAAACTGAAAGAGGGGAGGTGTTGTATGATCTCCTAAGAGTTTGTTGCCAAGTATTAATCTAAATTCTAAATCTAAAAGGCCATTTTGATGTCAGGCTGTTTAGAGGATCTGTGACATTATGAAAAATGTCTTGGATATTTATGTCAGTGAAATAAGTAAGCTGTGATCCTGTTACATCTCCCATTGGACTGAACCGACTGAATCCTACTGTTGGTGTCCTTAAGGGGTGCGGAGGTGAAGTAGTCAGGTGACACAGAAACAGGAAATAATCTGAAATAAAAAATGTCTCTTCTTTCTCTGATAAAGCTTTTAAAAGGACATCTGACATGATTGTATCACCACAACTTATTGCTGATGAACATGGTAAAGACACTAGAAATGTGACCTCCAACAGGAAAAAGCTGCTCTCTAATCTCTGTGAGGCTTCTTGTCCTAGTTGGTAATGAGTTGTTAGCAGCTCCAATAAAGAGACATTTCCCCTCCAAACTCCTCGGTTGGTTTCATTTAATACTTTTTTTTTTTTTTTTTTTTTTTTTTTTTTACAACAAATGCCAAAAACGTCCTGAAGTATGCCCAATCCTGTCATCAGTTTTGGGGTATTTTTAGCCAAGTAAAGAATCTCAACTCTTGATCCACCACTGAAAACAAGATGCTTAATTTGTGCTTCTGTCTCTCTCTCTCTCCAGATTTAAACGTCTTATTCCTGAAGGGAGACGAGGAAGAGGAAGAGAAGGAAGGGGAGGCTGATCTTTTTTCTATTTTGCACATGTTTCAAGGATACAGTGCATCGATCATTTCTGTCCATCACACAGTTACTCACCCAGGTTACTTAGACACGAAATCAGACGATGATAATGCGATTCAGCATTTTTTGATTGAACGGTGACAAAGAGAGTCTTCAGAGGAACTTCTGAGCGGCATCATCACCAACAACAACAGCAGCAACAACAGCAGCAGCAGCAGCAGCAGGAGCAGCAACAACCACAACAGCAGCAGCAGCAGTGATATCAGCACCTACAGTCTTTATATTACCCCCTGGTGTCTTTGATGGGCCACTGCAGACGATTTGTCTTTGGAGGACAAATCAACTTCTGAGATGAAAGAGGAAAAATATCTCTTCATTACCTTTTTTTGGTCCTTTTTTTTTTTAAATTGATCGTCGATTGATAGTCTTAATTTTAACATTCTTATACTGCACAGACAAACACATGAAGAGAGTGTGTGTTTGTGTGTATAGTTGCCATAGCAGTCCCCATACAGCTAAGTCATCATGCCAAAGACTCAACTTCACCCCCAACAACATGGTTCCCGAACAATTCATTGAGCTTCCCGAAGCCTGTGCCTGCCTTCGTCATTGGGTTGTAAACCCCCCAGAAAGTTGTGTACGTATGTATGTATGTGTGCGAGTGCGTGTGACAGGGAGAGAGCGTGTGTGTGTATGTGTGTGCGCGGACCTTATGAATACTGACTGAAACAGTATGTGACTCAAACTTGGGACGAATCCGAGGAACCCTGCAGCTCCTGTTTGTGCAAACCCACCATTTAACAAAGAAGTCACACAAATACTCAATCAGACTCTGACTCTGTTCGCCTCCAACGACTGAATCAGACTGACGGAGCGAGTCGTTTTTTTTCGATACGAGGACTAACACTTTGAAGAATTCAGTAACGGTAGTCTGGCTTATTTAGACAATTAGCTTTACATTCTGCTTTCAGCGACTGGCGAGGAGGACCTGGATTGTAAAAACAAAACAAAACAAAAAATGTGGATTTGAGACTGAACAATTCTTTGCCCGCCCATGTTTTTTTTTTCTATTTTTTTTTTTTTTCCTTTTTGATTCGACTTTGTAATGACGGCAACAAACTTGGTTATTGAAACATTCATATGAGCTATTTTGATTTTCCACTCTGCTCTGTGCTGTAAAATACAATAACACAAAACTGTTTGCTTTACAAAATCCGGCGCCTTTGCAAACTTAAAAAAAAAAAGTATTTTTGCAGTTTACATTTCAGTAGCCCATATCACCAGTTAATATTATGTTATTCAAAGGAATATTGATGTGTTTTATTGTATTTTTTGATTTTATGGACAAATAATAAAAACACACATATAGGACTTTAGTTTTTTTATGTTTGTTTTTTTTCCAGACATTCATAATGGCTTAATTCTCCTTGATCCTATTTTGTAAACTATGATATGTAACTTTAACATTGAACAAAAAGTTTATTATTTAATAATAATAATAATGTATGTATTAGCAGTAGAATGTCGTAACCTGTACCTGGGGTCTTTTTTATAGATGTATATACAATGACAGGTTTCAACCATTAAATGTGACCATTTCACAATGAATGATGACACGTTGGCCTCGTATTCATTTTGACTTTCAAACAGCTGAGAACTGAAAACATCGCTGGCGCCAGTTTTCTCCCGATAGCTACAAGACGAAGGTGAGTTGTCACTGCAGGAGCACAAAGACATCAATTTTCAAAACCGGCATGAAAACACAGCTCCAATAACTTTCCAGTGTAATAACAGTGATGACGCATTTCTCACCTCCCACCGTCAGCCATAAACAAACATCGCTTCATTTCAACTTTCTTCAATCAATCATGACCGAGCAGAAAACATTTTCTCTCAATTTGCCTGGAATGGGGAGGCTATATTTACAGTTACAGATGAGCTATATTAGCAGGGAGTGAGTGATTCTGTATGGAGACGGTTTCTCAAGAGCTCCTTCACCTGATGAAAATCATTTTCGTTCCAATGCCTGTCAGTCATGCTCCTCTCAGTGAAAAGTAGAATTATCTCTTTGGACTGTCTCAGCCAGTTACACAACACACAGACTGTAAATGATGGTAAATTTCCAAATGTGTTGAAGTTTTCTACTGAGTAAGACTGGAAAATGTTTGGGTTTCTTTAAAACTTGTGTTGCATGGTATCCAAAAATATCACATTGCAATTATATGGGCAGATATTGAGAGAGATTTCAGTTTTGCTTTTCATTTTTACTTTATGACCCGAGTATGACTTGTTGGTCAGGGCGTCTCTGTAGCAACACAAAAATTATAGTGCAGGTAAATGCCCAACAATGTAGTGACAAATTTTACCTGAAATCTGGATATTGCATTTGGCCATATTGTGAATAATTGATCAGCTCAGTTTGAAAAACTTTGCGATGTTTCTCACTGCTTACTTAGAATGCAACTGTGCTCCTAGATCTAAGCCATGACCTTTCAACTGCCAAAACAGCCATATATGGTGAGTGAAATTTGACTATATATAGTCAAATATATTCAACAAGAAACTAAAACAATTTTAAAATTCCCATTTTGACCTTTAACTCTCACTAATGCCGTCTCCTACTCTTTCTTTAATCTGTCTCGCCGCCTCTCTTCCCCCTCTCAAGCGCTCCTTCTGTCATTATTCTGACAAGTTCTGGCAGGCCGATCTGAAGACCTAGGACAAATCAATACACCATCTAACCGCTGTCAGCTGGAGTCCTCTGTGTGTGTCAGTGTGTGTATGTGCAGACAGGAGTGTATGGTGGATATTGCATTCATTACTCTTTCCTTCCTCCTTGCCGTGCTTATACCGACCTGTCCTTTTTTTTAAACAGGGGTGTCGATGAGAACCCAATTAATATTTACAATGACAAATTACAAAGTGAACGAGGAGGGTAAAGGGAAGAACGCTGAAGCCTCGACTTTTGTTCTTCTTGCTGTTCTTTGTCTTGTAAACAGGCAGAGAGTAAATATCTTTTTTTTCTAACTTTATTTAGTATTGGAGAACTTTTCACCTGGTATTTCAACTGAACTTTAATTAAATGGCAGTTTAAATGTTAAGCCATGTTCTCTTTGTCTGCAACAACAATGTGATCCACATTAACCTCATGTATATAGAAAAGAGTGAGAGTGTGTGTGTGTGTGTGTGTGTGTGTGTGTGTGTGTGTGTGTGTGTGTGTGTGTGTGTGTGTGTGTGTGTGTGTGTGTGTGTGTGTGAGAGAGAGTGGATATGCCGTGAGGAGCCTGTCAGTTCCAGCAGCCTTGCTCTGCTCTAATGGCTAGTTTGACCTTTCACTGATAACGAGATGAATGACACGATCTCTGCCTCCCTCTCACTTGTGCCCTGCCCTCTGCTCTCGCCTCTTTGAACACTCAACTCACCGCCTCCCTTTCCTCTTCACTTCCCCAAATCACACTTTACTAGTCCAAATCTTTTCTGCTCTCTCAAACATTTTGAGAAACAGTCGACACCCATTTTGAAATATACACTTTTCTTATCATTCTTTCTTGCATCCTGACATCATTTCACGCCATTTTGAAGCTCTAATGAGTAACTCTGATTTTCTGAGCTTTATCCTGCTCTTAAACCACCAACTTCTTTCATAACTTTAAACTGGTGGCCAAATCTAAAAAAGCTTATTATATTGGAGAAAAACAAAAGTCTTGTATCTGGCCACTGGAGGGCAGTGGAGAGGGCTCTTTATCTGTCCGCTGTCTGTGGTGCTGAAACATTCAAATGCAGTCATTGTCACTGTGCCTCTGTCCGTGGTGCTGAATGATTCAAACTTGGTATAACCCACTTCTCTTATTTCATATCTCTTCTGTCCTCTGTCCTCATGTGACCCACAAATCAATCACGGACACATTCATAATAGCTAGTCAATAAATCCTCTCCATAATCAGCCTGTTGCTCTGTGTAGGAGTGTAAGGTTTTTTGACGAGTCACCGTCTTCTCCACCAACTATACAAACTCAGGTCTGCCCCGACAGAAAATGGAGGACCCTTGCAGGGATTTTGTCGTGAGGTCTGAAACTCTGTTCGGCCAGGTGGCTTGTATCCACCAATTGTGTGTCAGGCTTAAAACACAACAGACCTTCCTGAGGAACTGGAATCATGGGCTGATGTTGCCAGTCAACCCAATCAACATCTCCATCCAAGATTTCTGCAAGTGCAAACCTATAGCTCACTGCAGACAGCAGCCTCATTCGTCCGAATTGCAGTGATGTATGTTTCAAGACATTTCAAGAAATGCAACTTATCCTTGAACAGATGAATGCAATAGAGAAAGTGTTCAGACAAACTCTAAATCTGTCATATTGGTGAATCACTTTGTGTCCTCCCTCAGAAAACAAACAGATCACATTGAAGCCAAGCAACATGATGACCCAGATCATTACATGATTGGATGATGTTTTCAGCTTCAGTGGACATTGTAATAACTTTAGTCCTATAACCAAATCAGTAATTATGGAGCACTGTTGGAAAATGCAGTTCAAAAGCGCAGGATGACTGAATTGACACTATCAGAAGGCAGACAGAACACAAAATGGAGAAAAAGCAAAGTCCAGATTGAAGTTGAAATTCATAACGACTACCTACAGAGATACGGCAAAGAGAACCAGGCTCGTTAAAGACATCCCATTAAAAGGAATTAAACTTGTCTGTACAGATATGATCTTGGATGTTAAATAGAGACATTATTAAAAATTGGATTTGAGGTGAGTGGTGAAATTTGAATTTATTGCATGGAAAGTTTTAGCGTTTGAACTGACACACCCATTTAAAAATGCCTCTACTCAGCAGGTTCCCCTAATTTCAAATCTGCCAGTCAAGGTTGAGCATTTGCATTAATCTGCCTGTCGCATATTGTAAGTAAAGCAGGAATCACATTTATTTGAAAAGAAAAATAAATGCAGAAGAGCTGCAAGACAAACTTTTGTGAACAAATTCAATTATATGAAAAAAGAGAGACTCAGACAGTGCGAGACAGTTCACTTTTTTCCCCATGTAATTCATCTTTGGTATATATATAGTTACAATGATTCGTGTCTGCCTAGTCAACCGTTTCCTTTCTGCTGTCTCTTTCCCTCTCTAGTGGCACTCACAGAAATTGCAGCTCGATCATTCATCCACCTCTGATTGTTCTCTCATCTCACTCAGTGAGGAAATCAAAAACAGTAATGAGTGCATTTATTGGCGACAAGAGTGGGTTTCAAAATAATGGTCTGATTGTTACTTCCACAGCTTGCTTTGCTCTCATACTTGTGATCAAAGCTTGCTTGCAGAGGGATTGCTTTCATCTCACCTTTAGTTAAAATTTACAAGAAATGACACTACTGTCATAACATAATGGAGTTTTATTTCTTCTGAGTTTATAAGTTATCATTGATGCTGTGCAAATTATACACAATAGGCGGCAGGTAAGATACTTGGCACACTTGATGATGATTCCAACACCACATCCACCTCTTATCTTCCATGTCACTGTAGCCTCTCCGCCTACTCCAACAACAATGATCAAGGATGACCACCTAAACATATTTGTCTTTTAGTAAAAAATGCTGTATAGTCCAGACAAAGTAGGTCAGGGACCATAATGTCATTCAGATAAAAGATGACCACACCAGACAATGAGGCTATCATTGCGGATAAAATATTTATGGTAAACATGTAAGGCCTAAGTTCATTAGGCTATAGATCATTAAACAACAGGAGGATCAAAGATTGATGGAGGCTTGCAGCTCCTCATTCTAGGTTGATTGTTTTACTTTTCAGCATGTTTTGGGGATTTTTCATTTTAGTGTGGGATTCGCCAATGTTAATAAAGCTTTCTATTGCCCTGTATCAGACTATAACCTTCTGAAAAAACAGAAGACTCGTCTATCCCTTTGATAAGTCATGAGGCTGTTCCTCCCATAACCAGTGGGTGGCAGCAAAGCACCGTCGACCATCAACCCTACCACAACACACAACAGAAGAAGAGGGGCTATAACCAATGCAAGGCAATGGGGTGAGTATCGTTTAAAATATTAACCGGTAGCTCGGAAAAAAAACATTAAAAAACACGTGAATTACACCAACGTTCAATTACATGGTGCGTTTTAATTGCAAATGAAGCCTGTCATGTCGCGGAATTCAGGTTTTAGCATGGCTAACCGTGAACACTGCTGTCCGCCTACACAAAGCAGCATCCTCCTGTCACTGCTAGCCAGTTAGCTCGTAGCTAGCTGTCATCGCCGCTGGTGATATTGTAGTTAGGTAAGATGAGGTGAGCAGATACATACGCATTTTTAAACGCTCAGACATTAACATTGAAAGGTGAGTATCAATGCGGTGACTATAATTAGCCTCGCCGACGTAACAACGCCTGTTGCGGGTTCACCGGTAGCTGACAGCAGGTGACAGAAATAAGCAGCTAACTTAATTAACATTTAATGCACACGAGCGTTTATTTTTTTTCTTCCTTCTCTTGAAAAGAGACAAAGAGTTTGTTGGGATGGGGTGAATTCAGTTAGACTGCCTTCTGAGACTGTCCTACATTTCGCACTGTTGCGTGAGAAACAGAGTCCTATTTTAACATCCCCTCTGGGTGCTGAGGCTCCATGAGCAGTGTCTTCAAGATGAAGCCGCTGTGTTTGGACATAAAGTGAGGAACTAGAGTAACGCTACAGAAATGTTATCGCAGGCTTTTTTTGTCTGTTTGTTTTCAATGTACATGAATCACTGCAATTAATTTAATGCACAGGCAGTCGTCACACCAGGACTGGCGGTGCACATAGCAGTCACGTCATATAATGGGATACTATAATAATGCTTGTGTACTCTATGTGCCAGTAAAAACATAATATTACTGTTTCAATAGTGACAGCGCCTTCATACCAGCTGCAATGTAGAATCAGCCTGAAATATCTCCATGTAGGGAGGATTTATTTATACCAGCTGCTCTTATAATACTGTTGATGTTTTTTTTATTATGTCATGTTTATCATCTTTGTGAGTGAGGCAAAGAGTATTTCCTCCCTCGGTGGGATAATGAAATTCATTCCGATTCATTTTATTCTATTCTTGAGGCACATTCACATTGCAAAGGCCTCATGGGAGTTTATTTATTGGCATCACAACTAATTTATTTCATTAAATGTGGGGGTGTTCAAGTGTTACTAGCAGATATTGTACTGTGGTAGACAGACGCACCATAATGTAGGAATTACTGTTTGAATTTAGTCTTTTAGGGAAATGGATTAAGGGAGAAGGCACTCGATGCAACTACACAGACATAAATCCTCTATTATGTCACTGTCTTTAACTTATTCTTAATCTTAACCACACTTTATTTCAGCCATTGTGGTTTATAGCAGTGCGTAGGCTAAATCTGTTTCCACTCATTAGAAGTGCATGAGCCATTTGAGATGCACTGCAATTCAAACCTAATTGGCCATAAGACATTATGTACACAAGTCTAATGCTCCAAACAGAACAGTACACAGAGATTTAAATCATCACGGCAACTTGTTTTTTCTCTTTTATGGTTTGTCTATTTTTACCATATGCTTTTTTTGATGCATATACACCGTTTACACATTGGCCCAAAGAGCTTCAGTTGATTTAATCCAAGTGAGTCATATCTGATGTGAAGTACCAATATATAGTGCTGCTCTTTCACTTACTTTTTTCATCCCCCATACAAACCTCATGCAGCTCAGCCTTACCCTACTTTGCTTCTCCACTTTCATTCCTTTCCCCTCATTAACCCCTCTCCCTCTTTCCTCCTGTAGTCTACCTGAATTTTGCTGACCTTCAGTGGCGATTGGCCCCCACAGCCATCTGTCAACATGCAAGGATTTTACTCCAAGCTCGACTCCTCCCCCTCCTTGTCCCCATTGCTGGGGGTGGGCATGGGGGGAGACAGTGCTCCTGTACCTCTTAGCCTGGCCGTGGAGACGGAGAAAGCCCAGGCCCTCCTCCAGACGTTCAGCTCTGCCTCCCTGCTGGCGTCTGCAGGACTCGGTATGTTCTGTGTGGTGGCGGACCACGCCCTCCAGCTGTCGGGCATCCAAAACCACCTGTGGCTGCGTGCTGCCTTGGACAATGCCACACATGGATTAGTGGGGCTGTGGTCGTGGGCGGTTGTTATAGGACTGAGGAAAAAGAGTGATCTGTACGAAGTGCTGCTGGCCGGTCTGCTGGCATCAATCATAGACCTGGACCACTTCTATATGGCTGGATCCCTGTCACTCAAGGTAAGACCTGCACCCAGTGCTGCAAGTTGACAGAGCTGCAGTCTCTCTAAACTCTATAAAACAATGTAACTAATTCATACCAATTTTGGACGTTGTCCACGCTGCAGCATCTAGCTATACATTAGGGTCTGTTGGTGTTTGCATCATGTAATAATAATGATGTTTGGCTTGCTGCAGCCATCTCCTTCAAGACATACTCACATTCTCTTTGATATAATATATCACCATTCATTCACATTGTGCTTTAACCATTTCATGGCATAGATGTGCATAAGCTTAGAGAGTTTATACAGCAGAATCATTTCAAAATGGATAAAATTGCCACTGTTGCCAATCAGTCTATGCTCAATAAGTCAAAAAAAAATCTAAAGCTGAAATCTGTACAAAACCACATGGTCAGGTCTTTTTTTAATCTCCTGTAACTATCTGTGAGATGTGTCCAATTGACTTAATGAGGCATAGTTTAGAAAGGGAGGGGAGTACAGGTAGCACACAGACTACATGTCTCCCTCTCTGTCTTGCCTCCCTGTCATGTCCATCTCCAATGTTGTAATGAACGGCAAAAAAAAGGCCCACCCATGCGTGAATGGAGTCACTCAACGGCCACTAGCTGTACTTCCAAAGTACTCTGCAGAGATGGGGGAAACCTGCCGCAAGGACGACCATCTCAGCAGAAGTCCATCAATCAGGTCTTTATGATAGAGTGGTTGGACTGAAGCCACTTGGAGTAAAAGGCATAAAACAGCCTGCCTGCCAGTTTGCCAGACAGCATTTGGACTGAGGCCTGTGAGGAAAAATATTATCTCGTCTAATGAGACAAATATTCATGATTATATAAATTACGCTTGTTCCTAAGGATCATATTACAGAAAACTTGGAGGGTGGATGTAGTATGATTTATATATATCTGCATACCGCCGGTTCATTGAACGTATGCAATAAATGGTTAAAAGGTCAAAGTATTAAACAAGGTACATATATCAAGTTTTCTGTTTTTTCTCACAGCACAGCAATAAGGTGTCTAGCTTTTATCTTTGACTATGATTGGACTGATGATGATGAGACTTAATATTTGTAATAAATGCAGCTACAGTTTTATCAGATGTTAATGCATCAAGTCATTGTTTAAACTGCGCTGATGGGTCCAAAAGTCTGAGATCATTTTTCTCCTAGAGTCAATACTAAAAGAGATCTAAGAAATGTGGAATCCAGTATGTTAATGTGCAATTGTTGTTGTGTTTACAAAATCAGATGGAGATCAGGCAACTTCCTGATCAATATTCCAGATCTGCAGACAACTCTGCAGAGTTCATGCAGCAAAGAGCTGACAGTAATGTTATTTGTAGATAGCAGGATGATGTCATAATATTATGTCCTCTCCCTCTTTGCCTACAGGCAGCGGTCTCTCTCCCTCAGCGTCCTCCTCTACACTGCTCCTCTCTCATCCCCGTGCTGTGTCTCTCCCTCCGCTTCCTCATGTGGATCGGACGCCTCAAAGATGCTTGGTGCTCCTTGCCGTGGATGCTTTTCATTTCCATGGCGACGCACCACGTCCGGGATGCCGTGCGCCATGGATTGTGGGTGTGCCCGTTCGGCAACACAGCACCCCTCCCCTACTGGCTGTATGTCAGCACCACGGCGACCCTCCCTCATCTGTGTTCAGTGCTGATGTACCTGACAGGAACTAGGGATGTGATCTCCACCAAACACGGGGTGGCCATTGATGTCTAGAGGCCACGGGCTGCCAATCGTCGTCTAACACTGATCTTGTGTGGATCGCCTTTGGGGGGAAATGTTCCAAGGTGTTTGAACCAATTTTAATACCGGCAATTACAATTGCAACTCAAATTGAATTAGTGGAAAAGCAACGCTGAAAGATCAACTTGAGTCTTATTTCCAGCCTAGGTGTAGAGAAATCCACCAATCACAAGGCTGTCACTATAGGATAATGAAAATAAACATTTACAATCGAGGAGTTTGGGTTTCTTAGATGGAAACATCTGTAAGAAGAAAGACTTTTCAGAGAGAACGTTCCAGTATGAGTGCCAATCTTTTTTCTTTTCTTTTTTTTCCTCATAACATGGAAATGTATAAGAATGCTGTCCACGTATCTAGAGCGTGATGCTGATATCCGTTATAGCTGTCTTAAGTGTTTTAGGAGTGTTGTCGTTTTGCAGAGCTTAGCCTGCTGTCTGTTCATCTGTCCAAACCCAAATAAGAGACCCAACACTTGGTCTGAACTCTTCTACTACTGTCCGTCGCCGTCCTGAGAGCACTCAAGGAAAAGTCAACCAAAGGTCAAGCACAGGCTGCATGACACTGCCACACTGTTTGCGGTGTCACTTTGTCACTCTGTGTGCATTCCACTGTGCATTTTAAACTGGTCATCTGCTGCAGCAGCAACATTCAACAAAATTGATCTTTAAATGGTTTTAACATTTTAATGACAGATCAGCCATTTACCACCACAATATTAATTAGCATCTGTGGAGTCACTAAATGCAACACCTGTCACCTCTCCAGCTGCTCTGATCTGAAGAGACACATTGCCCAGTCTAAAACAACTTTCCATATAAAAGCAGTTTTTGGATGTCAGAGCTGCAGCAGTGGTTTTCAGTGCCAAACGTGTCAAACACGGGGATCAAACACTTATGGGGTTGCTTAACCTAATGGTATTTCTTGTTCAGAAAATGTCTTGATGTGTCATTGGAATCATTGGGTTTAAAAACACATTTTCACTCAAAAAACCACAGACTTAAGTTTAATCCAAAGCATCATACTTGTTGGATAAAATGGCTCTTGCCACGTCCATGAATCAACCTGGGAAGTGAGACGTATTCCACTTTTACAGTGTGCTTCAAATGCTGTACAGTTCAGATCATTAGCTGGTCGCACTATTAACTATTCTTTTACACTTGAAAAGTGGAAACTCCATTAGTTACGTGCATTTACAGATTTGGCGCATTTATTTAAGCAAAAGCTAAATATGACAGAAGACATGGTTTTTGTATTTTAATGTTATTTTTCATAGGGTGTATGGTTTCCCAAGTGACCTCTTTTACACACACCATACAGTAGAAGGGATGAAGGGAAATGAAAAGATGAGGGAACTAGGAAGATGCTGTGTATTTATTTCAAACACTCAAGGGAATAACCTGTAGAATAGTGTGTTCATTACAAGTAATCTATTGCATATTACCTTTATGTATTTTTGTCCTATTGCAGTTTTTTGTGCTACTGCACTGAAATAATTGATACTGTACAGTGCAGTTTACAAGCTGACATTCTTATTTGGCTTTTCAGTGGTGAAACCATGAATTTGCTCAAGGACATGGACTTTTTATTGTAACAATATATACATATAATTCACCAAGTTGCAAAGCATTTAGAGATAAAGTTATTACACTGTTGTAGATGTAGATCGCACATTCCTGAACAGTATTCCTAATACTGAATTAGTAACAATGCATAATACATTGTAATAGAGTGGATTTAATGGGTTGTAGAGACTTGTATTATTTTAATGTAATTGACATGACTTCAGTGTAAAGGTTTGTAATGGTCACATGTGTCATTTTCAGTGCAAACTGATTTTATTTTATGCTGAATACTACACATAACAGACAACAAATGGTTCAAATTCAATTTAATTCTTTCTTCACTTGTTTTCCTTTTAAGCTGGTGCTTGGTGATTAAAGTTGCAGTGATGGTGCGTTTTGTCCACTAGGTGGCTACAGTGAGCTGTAGTGATTTACTGTTAAGTTTCACTTTCTATATTATGTAAATTCTTTCTGTTAAGTGATTTTGGGTGAAGTTTGAAGAGCCTTTGAATTTGAAATCAGATGGAAAGATAAAGAGGAAGTGACTTTAGTACTTATCAGGTCCTAAAGCATACACAGTGTACTGAGTAACGGCCTGGTACATTCAAGTTTAAGTTCCTGTTTTGGTGTTTTATGGGTTTTGTTTTATTTTTGTTTTGCGAGTATTGCACTATCATCTGCATTTAAATTGTTTCTAACTCACCTCTGTGTTATAAATGAAAGAGAAACACTGGAAGACAATGACATGGATGGGAATTAGGAGAGAGGCGTTCACATAAGCAACTTTAACAGTGATAGCACGGTACTGTTCTCCAGCTACTATACTGGAAGAAAGAAAGACTAATGTGAAAACCCCACATGGAGGCTGCAGTCCCATGATCTTTTACCGCTGCTTATATTTACAACATGACCTTGATTAATAGACTATTGTTTTAAAATTTTGCACATTTTATGTTTTTGTGTGACTTGTGTTTTATTTTATTTGAAGGACTTTTTTGCATTTTTTTTTCCAAGAGAAAAAAAGAAGTATAAATAGTAACAAGATAGGTTTAATGTAGTGTTCTTTTTATCTCAATAAAAATATATACTGTATACAATATCTATTCTATGGTTCTGCATCTATTATAACCAGTATGGTGATTTTACAACATGTCATCACTAGTTAACGTTATGCTATCAGCTGAATGGAATCAGGAATGCCTCAGGTCTCAGTATGAAGTAATCTGAGTTATTGCTTAATGCCAGTCACTAACTGCCACCACTCTCAGTAGAGACAAAACCCAGGTACTAGTTATTAAACATGACTTCCTGTTCCTACTTTCATCACTGCACCAAACGATGACTGGACAAACAAAAACATTTAGCGTCAGTTAAGTGTCAAGTGTTTGGGACAATACTAGTTGCTTTCCCAATTTACAGATAAACAATCCAGCCACACTAGTACACACCCTACCCAGAGAAATGACACACACTTCAAAGTCAAGAACGGATGATGACTCGTGTGACTCATGAGTAATATTCATCAGATCTTTCAATGCATGCAGATCACTTTAAGCTGTGTAAAAGGAAATCACAGCATTCCTCTTGCACATTATAGTCAAATCCATAATCAATGAAACATACTCTTACACAGTTCATTGCTAACAGTACTGGAGTAGTTCACTGACTCTAAATTGAAAACACCATTGTCCTGTTATTGGGTGTAATGAATACTATTGAGCTGAAGTTACACTTAAGATGCTGAGTGAGTCTTTAAAAGATCTCTTTGTGCTGAGCTGTTGCCGCTAATTGGAAATATCCTGAACATATCAGGGAGGAAGGCGCCGACGCTGATTCACAATTGCCATGTCACTGAATGAAGTTACAGAAAAAGAAGAAGAGGAAAAAATCACAGTTTCCACAGCGTTCTCATTGTTCTATAGGCTACTCAAACTCACACCCTCCACCCTCTGTATGTGTTCCCATAACCACAGACAAAGAAAAGGACTGGTGGACACCATCTGATTGGTTATTCACAAGACAGCATAGGTTTTCTCAGCCAGGGTCTATTCCACTACAAAGACATGGAAGCAGTCCACCTGTCATCAATGATGGCCAGGGGAACAATGGATAATGGACCCCTGTGATTTCCCATGCAAACTTGGACCCTGAAAGCTAAAAGCGCTGCATGACAGCATGTTTGCAATAAGGCCTGTGGAGCCGGAGCAGCAATGCAATCTCAGTCCAGTTAAACATCTTTAAAAAGCCTCTTTCACAAATAACAAAAGGCAGCTTGAGCATTTGGGATTCATCACACACTGTCACTATCAGATAATGGAAACTTTCTAAAATAAAAAAAGAGAGAGAGAGGGAAGTTGCTGCAGGAGGCAACATGCTGCAGGGGAAACAGACATACAGTAGGTCCATCATCTGCATCAATGGCCCATTTGTTCAGCGCCGTATTTAAAATGTTGCAGACACACCAGGCACCAACACCACGACCAACCAAAAACGGCCTTCTGGATGCAACCAAGCGACCACGCTGTATAGCAAACACACTCCTGTAAAAAAAAAAAAAAAAAAAACACCTGTCACCTGACCAGCAAGGTGTAGGTCAACCAGGAACACACGTCCGCTGAGAGTAAGCTGCGTTCAAGAGCCAAACACAGACCTGAAGCAGGCGAAGAGCGCAGACAAGCCTTGAGCAAGCAAACCAGTTCATTGACAGAAACCAAGCGCACAAAAGTACAATTAGATTTACAGCGTTGTAAACCAGCAACATAGGCCTAATAAGCAATATAGCGAAAACATATCTCCCTACCTTTGAAGAGGTCTCCCGGGTTCCAGCTCCTCGGCCTCCTGCCCTGTCCTCTCCTGACTCCTCTCCTTATTTCCTTTAGTCCACTTGACTTCTTCGGTCAAAAATAATCCACACTTATTCCAGTTTGTGTTGTCAGGTCCACAGCAGTCTGTTCATTTTGTTATCAGTTATCTGACTGTCTGAACTTTAAGTCAGTTACGTGTGTTTAACAACAACAACAACAAACAAAATCCCATCACTGCTCCTATTTCATCCTTTGCCAAATAAATCTTAGCATAGGCTACATTTGCATACTCTTACTTGAGTGCTGGGTTCCATCATTTTTTGTTACCCTTTTTACCGTGCACCCGGACCTGTTTATACTTTTGGAGTTGTGCGGATGTTCTCCACGCGTTTCAACCTCTGGACAAACATGGAGGCCTTGATTAGGCCTCACCTGCAGGTGGGAGTGGGTCAAGTAAAATTTAACCCCGCCCACTTTGGTATAGCCTACTTCAAAATGTGATTGGCTAAGGCTGATGCCTGTCTAAATTATAGCCACACCCAAACGCCACACGACAAAAAAAAGAAAAGAAACACTAGAAATATAATATACATTTTGCAGTTTTCCTTTGTCTAAAAGTGAGCGAACTATTTTGTTGAGCGGAAAGAAAAGAGAGAAGTTCATCAGACAGGCCCAGAGGTTCATTTATAATCATGGACAGATTAAAGTTTTGGCAACATTGTTCCTATCAAAGATATCAGAGTTTTAGATGTTATCTCCAGTTCTGGTCACAGTCTCCTCATGTTATTTGGAGCTGCAGTGATGAAGAAGCGAAGTGAAAACACTGATGCCCTCAGGAAGCCTGTTGGATTAAATAATCTTTGTTCAGTTAAAATGAGGCATTGATTATAAATTTAAAAAAATCAAGCATGATAAACTCTATATGCAGTGGATATATGGACTGAAACAGCAAAATGATTCCATTGATTTATAACAGTGTCTACAGGCCGTTATTATTTATCACTTTATTGTAAACTCTTTACTTCCCGTAGGGATCCTGTTGGAATGATGACTCAGTTTTTCCAGTGATTTCACCGTTGAGTAGTTTGGCTGTTGACATGTTGTGTCTGATTCTCTTAAGGTAACCTGCTCCAGAGCATGTTAGGAGTTCACTGTGTTACTGTGGTGAATTATCCCGCTAAGAAGGGAACCACTGTTGCTGGATTTATAGTCCTGAGGTCTTTTGTTCCAGTCCAATGAGTCGGCCAGCTGACCTTTGAGTTGGCTAGGCAACAGAAAAATAAAGCAAATTGACATAAAAACTCTATTTTAATGGTTTTAGGGTGTTACAATTGGCAAAATAAAAGAGATTTAATATAATATGCCGTTACTGTGGCCCTCTCTGATGGGTCCCAACTGATTGTCACCAATGTTTTGAACTATAAATAAACAGGAGAAGCAGGAATGCAGTTTTAATTATGAAAACAGGTGGCTGAGGGTGAAATATAATATTATCTAAAACTGTAAATAATTAAAGCTATTCTTATATAAGACACCCCCCGAACCAGCCTGACCAAGTATTGGTTATCAAACTCTGTTATTCTATTTGCCGTAGAAATGTTGATTGAAAAGAAAAGTCCAGAAGCTAAAAATGTGATAAAATAGTATTTATTTCACAGAAACATACAAGGACAGGGAGGAGAAAAAAAAACAGCTTATGGTGATATCTGTCGTACACATAAAGCAAAAAAAAAAAAACTATGTACATCTGAGGATGGATGCCTGAGTGTAATTTGAGTCATGGGAACTAAAATCAACAGGCTCCATCTGCTATCACATACTGCAGAGGAACATGGACAGACTGAGGAGACCACATGTGCGTCCACGAGAGAAGAGGACAGAGTGACAGACTGAAGTGAAAGAAAAAGGCGGCAACTGATAGTTACACACTGTGCAGAAAGAAAACATCACGCTGAACCTCAAAAACAGGATGGAAAACATTCACGCACACTGCATATTTAATGCAACACATAAGATTTTATGTGATGGATGGTCTGTATAATCTGATGTGAAAATATGCTTAAATTCATTTAGCACGAGGGTATATTACCAGTCTTCAAATCCAGTTTAAAAGAATGAATGAATGCGTTAAAATTTGAATTTTAGGATATTTTTGCAGTATGCATTTTTTTTTTTTTTTACACAGGCTCCAAAAATGTAGATAACTCATCCTTTTCAAACTCAAATCCATCTGCAAGGGACAAACACATTTTTTTCTCCAAAGTAGCGGATAAGCTTTTTGTCAAATGGTAATTTAGAAAACGACACAGATTTGCCACAGGAATTCAGGAAGAGGTGCAAGGAAGAAAAAAAAGAAAATCTGTGGTTCACGAAATGAACGAAACTAAACACTAAGAGAAACTAAAGTTGGGTGAAGATGAATTCAGTAAACACATTGTCCATACAGTAACCATACAGTAACACAGCTTCATATAACTGGGGAGAAAAGACACAAACACACAAACAACGCTGGGAAGCTTCTGCAGACATGGGTTATCCTCAGTCCTACGGTCCAGTGGCAATCTCCCTTCAGTCAGTTGAGGATTTTGCATTGCAACGTTATCTGGAATTACTGATTCTACAGACACCAGTGGGAATCTGAGGATTGACTGAACATTTATTGCCACATATGAAAATTGTATCATCTTCTATTGGTTCTAATGGATTCAGTATTGGCCATAAGTGTTAAATTTGGCTAATATAAAGATAAAAATCTATCCACAAACCCAATACCAACAGTGAATCAGCTGTTTAACTGGTATTAACTGCTAACAATCAATGTAAGACTGAGTTAAACCATGTCTGTGAACCTATCCCAAAGAATGCTTCTTTTAATTTCTACATATAAACATCACTTATAACATACATATGTATTTTTTTTAAAGTGTGATATACAATAATATACAAAAAAAGCTTCAACTGGAATCATGCATAATACGTGGAGCTAGCTTGAGAGAACATACAGTCGTCAAACCGGGGGGGGAAAAAAAGTTTGACTCAGATGCACCTTGTGTTTCTGATACAAACAACACAGTCAGTCGGTCGGTCGATCAATCAATCAATCAATCAACTGGGCTGATAACGACACAGCTTTGGATGAACAGGACAGAATAACCAGATCAACAGAAATAAAGGAGGAAAGAAATGTTTGAAAAGCGAGCAGTGCAGCCTCTCGCTTCCGCGGAGCGAGCCAGGACACAAGGTTTGTAGGTGCGGGTGTCGAAAGCTGAGCTAAACTAAAAACCAGATCTACTGAGCTGTTCTAGAGGTATTTGGTGCTTTTCATACGGTAAAGCAGTAGCCACCCAGAAACCCTTTCATTCTACACAAGCTGGCGGGTTGTGAGACACAAGCGCAGTGAGCGGGAGTCGCTCTTGTCATGCCGTCCTCTTCGTGCTCGACAAGCACACTGTGATTCAGCTCCATGAACTCCACTCGCTCCAGCTGAGCACTTGGTGAGAGCTTGACTGTAAAAACGAGAGACTTCTGGGATGTTGTTGCCATGTGAAGTTCAACTAGTACAATCACTATTGTTCAGCTACACTAACACTTAAACTGTCTGTGCCTACAGTATTGCTACTGATTTATATCAATGCCCCTCTGTTTATATCCTCCTACACTACACCATCTCCCCCCCAAGTATCACCCTACCTCACCCCCCTCATCCACATTCATTCTAATTCACCGTAGTGTAACCCTACATGTGTATTTAGCTCAGTTAGTGCGGGATACCTCAACATACTACTGAATGTTTCCATGGTAACCGCGGTGTCCACAAACCATTTTCTGGTGCGTGCAGTGATGGCAGCAGTGATTTGTGAGAGAGCCCACTCACCATGTGAAAAGAACACCATGTCAAATGTGAAATGCACTGATAAACACTGTTTATCATCAGCATAATGAAGCACTTTCCTCTTCCTACAATATATGCTGAAAAACTTTTTATCAAATTCATCTTTGCCCCCTTGTACATTTCAAAAATAAACAAGTTTTTCAACTTTAACCTATAATCTCTTTTTTTCATTTTGAGTAAGAGCTGATTTAAAATGTCAATACAAACAGCCTGAAACAAATTACTAACATAGGCACACTTTTATGAAGTCCTCTTCAGCTCTAGGTGATATCCTAGCTAACTAAGCCTTTAAATGCTCTAACAGTGGCCAAGTGCTACAACAATTAGTCAGTCAATTACTAGTTTACTACATCCTTCTAGTGGCGAGGATTATTTGCCTTCCCCCTTTTATCATTTTAAATTCAATATTAATGAAGTCAGCAAGCCAGCATTGGATTCTGGGATATTATGATGAATTTTTTTGACATTTTATAGTGAATAACTGTTAGTAAAAGATGGATTTGTATCCCTGAGTGGCCAACGTTGTTTAATCTCTTAGAGAAATATAGTGATATACTGTAGAATCATTAACAAACCTGACCTGGGAAGACGTTGTCAGCGTTTTCTTTTAGAGTCTAGACAGGTGAGTTAAATATCTATGGTTTAATATTCTCTGGCTAACTAAGTATCTATGTAATGTCATAATGCTGGTGGTTTGTGATAGGCCAGTATCTCTTTTCATGTCTCTTTCTCCTTATGTGTGTCTTTACTCACACATACAGGGACATTGGATGAATGGACAGAAAAAGGTATAACAAAAACAAACACTAAATAACACCTGCACTAAAGACACCAGACAACAAAACAAGCATATCATGCAACATAAATCATTTGTCATAAATGAAATAAAGCCTAAATAACCCAGCCCGCCCCACCCTGGACCTGATTCTCCACGTCCATCCCCTCAGGTCAGGAGCCAGCAACAGGTTTGCTTCCTGCCCCTCAGCTGAGACCATAATGCCCCGAGTTGCTGCTTTGGCATCAGACACACACAGAGAGACTGGCAGAAGTTATGCTTCCTTCACAGCGTTGAGTCGGTCGGTCAGTCGATGTAATAACGGACACACATTAATTTGTCTCACAATCAAATCTCACAAAAAAAAGAAAGAAAGAAAGAAAGAAAGTGAGGAGTTCTGGGTGGGAGAAGAGAAGCAAACTGTCCGAGAGGACAAACAAAACAAAATCTTCTTCTTCCCACTAAAACAAACCAATGTTCTCCTGTTTGGCAGCTGCACTTCCTGTCATTACTTTATGCTTTTAAATGTCACAAATTAAAAACAATGTCCCCCCCCTCCAAAGAGGTGGAGGAGTCAGTCCAGCAGCATCGGTAGTGAGTGAACTCAAATGTCCTGGTGCAGCGTCGCTCCCACAGTCCGCCGAGGAGTGACCGGCAGTGAAGCTGCTGAAGTGAAGAAACAGAAGGGGGGCTGTTTTCCGTGTCCCCATGGACAGCAGAGTGAGCCTGCAGATGCATTCTGGGTAGCGTAGCCAGATGAAACCATTGAATAAGTCCAGGAAAATCCTGCACATGTGATTTGTGCAAAACCCGAGCTTCAGTCAGCTTTTAGAAAGTGGGCAGCTTCACCGTGACTCTGCAGGTTCCTGTACGGGTTCATCCCTGTTGTGCTGGATCCTGGATGGACTCTTTGACTGATGCATTGTTGTTTATGTGGTTGAATGCGGACGGTCAGCACGCTACGCTGATAGAGGCCAAGGCTGACTCATGGGAGGAGCCCTAGAACGGGCTGATGGGGAGAAGATGCTTGAAATCAACCTGAGAGAAGAGAAGAGAAGAGAAGAGAAGAGAAGAGAAGAGAAGAGAAGAGAAGAGAAGAGAAGAGAGATTGGAGGAATTTGGAAGAGAAAATGCAACTTAAAAATACATGTATAAATCATAATATAATTAAGCATTGCCTTGAAAGCACAGATTTAAATGATAGAGCTGGTTGAGACATACGCAGGCATATTTACAGGGTTATAATCTGTGTGTGTGTGTGTGTCTGTGTTAAGCTTATAATCACAAGTTGGCTGCATATCAGAAGCGCTGTCTGAATGTTGTTTATAGCAGCACTTTGAACCATTTCAGTTCTCTCTGAGGCAGAGCTCTGCTATGCTTTTCTCACTCACATACAGTCGTGTACAGTAAATCTGAAGGAGGCGACACTTGCAAATCATGTTTTCAATTAGCTTCACCACACCATTCACAGATCTAAAACTATCTGCCAGACAAGCTACACTAAGAACCACCATGAATGAAAATAACAACAGCAAATTCCCAAGCAGACAAAAATGTGTGTGTGACTCACATTAGATTGGCATGGACTTCATCTTGACCATAGAGGTGAGTTCCTGTATGGTCACATGATCGCGCCGCCTCTGTCTCACCCTGGAAATGTAAAACATGATGAAAAAGAAGTGATCATTCACAAAACATTCCTTTTTTGAAAGCTCAAGCTTTAGCAAAAAAAGAAAAAAAAAAACACTCAAAGAGGGATAAAGAGATCAACCAACAATGCGGCCTGTGGATGTGGGTAACGTACGTGTGTGTGTGTGTGTGTGTGTCTTACCACATGACATAGATGAGGGAAGGGACGGTGATGAGGATGACCACGGAGAACAACACCAGCAGAATGACCAAACCCAAACTACCGTCATCCTCTAGTACAGGATCTGGGTGGGAGAACACAACACAACACAGGAGGTCAACACCGCAAGAAGGACGAGAGACGGAGAGAAGGAGAGACACAGACTTAAAACAACAGAGAGAGAGAGAGCTCAGGGATGGAAACAGGGAGGCATGAATGATTGCAGACAGAGACACAGAGTAAATCATGCAGAAGTGTTGTGAAATAAATTGATAAAAATGTAATCCTGGGAAACAAATGTAGCTGAGGAGGAAATAACATAAAAAAGTTCAAGTACCTCTGGGTTACTGTCATGTCACAACTAGAAAAATTTGCATTTCATACACACTTTAAACTCCTGTGTTTATTTCTCAGACAAAAAAGGAAAAAAAAGTGTCTGTGTGTGTTCTTTGATTTAATGTCTCTCTGGAGAGAGGTTAATTCTAAAGCTGCTATTAAGATTTTCACATAATTATGTATTTATCACACCGAGGGCGGTAAACAACTTTCTCACACACACGGAAAAGGCAACATTGTTTTGAGCTGTGAAACAAAGCAATGGCACAGGCACACGCACACGCACACGCACATTGACAATAAGTGTTGAAAATCATTTTAGAAACATTTAGATGATTGGAAAATGATTTGTGTGCACATGTGCACATAACGCTCAAAGAGAAGAAGACATCTGGCTCACAGCAGACCAGCTTCAACATCTCTTGACAGTGATGTTCAGCTCTCTGCTGCCAGAACTGTGTGTATTTGTCTCATCGTGTATACTCTATGTGGGTGTGTGTGTGTTTACTAGTGCATACTTGCTGTGTGTATCCCGCATGTGTATATTTCAGATGGGCATGTTTGCAACTGCAGCCTGCCTTTTTCCTCTGTGTTTTAGCCCATGTATATGTGAGCTGCTATGTACTTAACGTTTCATCCAGAGCACATACAAAACACTGTAGTCCCCCCGCAGGTGCAATTTACTGCAATTAGGTGTAATTTGGTGATGACGCCGAGCACAAGGTACTTGCACTGTTCTATCCCCAGTATAATAACAGTAAATAAAGCCTTCCTAGGGATGGTTGCTGCATTAATGATTGGTGCTGCTTCTTGTTCCTGCAAAAAAAATAACGTAAAAAAGACAAACACATCCTGCTGCTCAGGTGCAAACTAAGTGTCAACAGAAAGAGATGGGTGAAAAATTTAAGGAAAGTCCAATATTAGATGTTCAAGGCTGCTAAAAATAAATAAATAAAATAAAATAAAACAGTGTAGATGGAAAACATTTCAGTCTAAAATTGTCTGTAGTTGTCCTGCTCACTGGAGATCTTGTCATAGTGCATCATTTATGTCATTGGTCATACTCAACCCATTTATTACCACCACTTTGATCTTAAAACATCTGTATTTGTTAGGTTTCTCCAAGCATTTATGCAGCCTTTTCTATTCACAGAGACTGTTTAGTTAGTGCCATGTAGCGACATTAACATTAACAGCTGTTGACAGATTGTAGTCTTGCCAAAAGCTTTAACCACTGTTGCATGTCTAAGAATAAGGGTTATAATACTTCTTCAGGACAGCCCTGATGCTGCAGTGACTTATTATCAGAAAATGATGAGCTGCCCAGGCTGCGGCTAGCTAGTTAGCATGCTTACTTAAGTACAAGAAAAGAGGAGATCTATGAATCTAGGAAAAGCAGAATGGCTCTTTCCACTGCTTGAGACAGCTCTTGGGCAGGAAATGAATCATGTTTGATGAAGTACTTGCATTGCTTCCTCTAAGCAGGTAAATAAACAGCTGTGAATACTTATATTAGCTATGCAGCAATAGCAAAACGATAGAAAATATCCACTTAAAATGTATCACCCCAATTGATTGCAGGCATGCTTTTAAACAAACATGAAATTGCCTTGTTTTAAAACTGGTCCAAATGTTGATCAACTAGACTATGTTGGCAGTTTCATCTCAAAGTAATTTAGTAAATGTTTTGGTTCTGAGTGAAGCATGTTTCACTGACTAGGTCAAGATACAGAATTTATTTTCAGGGACTGGCCCACACTAATGCAAGAGTAGTAGAAGTTGTAGCTGTTGTAGGAACAATGTAGCAGTGGATGGAATGAATACAGAAGTAGTAACAATAATCTCTGTAACAGTAACTGTAGCTATGCAGCTTCATGTACTTTTAGCAACATACTAATTGCCTAGTGTTAGAGTAGCATAGTGAAAGAGGGAGGATAATAATGACAGAAATTGTAGTTCAATTGATCTACTGTACAACAAAATTTAGGAGCGATGCTTAATTTGAAAGAAACTCTTTGACAATTAAAGGGAAAGTATGCAAGTCTGGCTGCTTTTCTTCTGTTTTGCTAACCCTCCACCTGGCCATGTGCATTTGTTTACAACCGGCAAAAAATCACTATTACTCTGGAGCTTTTTAAATAAGGTAAAAATGTAGCATAGCCACGGGAATAATCCTGCTTAGTTCCTCTTTAAATATGTCCTAAAATATGTCCTAAAAAAAAGTCCTCTGAATATCACTATTTGCAGCTCCTCCAACCCACGGTAGATTCCTGCTGCTGTCAGATGAACTATGCTTCCACCAGTGTGTCTTCCCTGCAGAGTTTATGCTTCATGCTGCTGTTGTGCTTTACAACTATTTCTTGTTTAAAGTTTGCGGTCAAGTCTGCAAACTCAAAAATGTTGAGCCAAACCAAGAGCAGTACAGACACTATGGCGCTGCTTTCTTTACAATATCTCAGCCACAGGCACTGCATGAACTGTCTTTAGACGGAGTAGGTCTTTGCCTACTGTACTAGGGTACTGTACACGACAACCCATGCAAAATTGTGTCAAATTGTTACGATGATGACTCTGTTAGCGCTCTGCTCTAACCACCCACTTACACTCTCACACCATTTCTCACTCCCTCTCTGTGAGACAAAATGCGGCTCAGTGGTCACAGTCCAGAGCTCTGCATGTGGCTCCTGAATACAATGATAATTCAATTATCGTGTGAAGCAACAGAGGGTTCTTACTGTGGGATTTTGCAGTTGAGGTTTCGAGCTTTGTGTTGAAAAAATCGTCATCTTGCTCTAGTGGGAGCTGATCCGTAGGGTCAGGGGTGGTGTAATCTGTAGCACAACCAAACACAGAAATAAGCATTTATTAAAAGGAAATAACAATAAATAGTCATAAATAACAGCCTTTGTTGTTAAAGGATGAAAAAGTATCACACTGTTTTAGGATTCATTAGTTCTCTGAACAATATCATTATGTTGATGGATTCATGCTGATGTACTTGTCATCTCTCTCTACATATCAGCAGTTTTTGAATTTTGTGTCTGACCTTCCCAGGGTTGGACTAGAAACAGTGGACTCCATTCACTCCACTGGCTGTCAGAGGCCACCTCGTCATGGGCTCGGATCTGAACGTGGTGGAGGTGGCCGGCCAGGGCATCAAATATCACAACAGGACTCTCCTCTGAGTAAATCTGATCGGTTGAGAAAGAGAGAGCAGAGAAACATGGCTGTTAACAGGAAGAAAAGCAGGTGTTGTAACGGTATTAACACATGAAGTAGCTCAGCGGAACTGCATGGTCAGCATTTATTTTTTTCTTTTACAGTCGTTTGCCTTAGTGTGTTGAAAATAGCACTGACAATGCTGAAAGAAGACTCATGTAAGATGACCTGGCATCCTTGTGTTCAAATCAAAAGTATTTATCCACACTCTTTAATTCCTTTTTCTGAGTTAATTTGTTAAAATAGTGATTGGTTGTCCATTAACCCCTCATTATTCAACAGAGAAAGTCATACATTGGGACAAAACTAATTTCTAAGAAATTATTCCAAGTTCAGCAACTCTGCATCACATTATTTAAACTAATGAAATCCAGTACTCAGATCAGATTTACAAAGTTTCAAAATAAAATGCTTGATGATGTGCTTGTGGCATGATTTCTGGTGGAGACAGGTTTCTTCCTTCATAGTAGTAAAAGGAATTATTTTACATCATGATTTCTGCCTTTTTGTTTTTAACAGCCTTGTCTGTGCTTGGTTACAAAAATAACCACTAATGTTGTTTATGTACATGACTAATCACAGTAAATAAAATGCCTGTGTGTTTAGTTTAAACTGCTGGTGAAATGTTTGAAATGTCAATTGAATTTTGTTTCTTCTCATAACCCATATACAGTTTGGTAGTTTGATGCGGTTTGACCTCCATCAGCCCTGATATGAAACGGTCTCAGCCTTTGGCCCTGCGCACTAACCTCTGACCAGTATAAAGAGCCCAGCGGCCTGTATCTGATATGATACATGAGGGGAAAAGCATCTTGCTGCGGCCAGGAAGAGGGAGTGTCCCACATGACAACCAGCCTCTTTGGATAACCCTCTTGTTCCTTCACCAGCACTGACTCTGGAGGGTTTGGTTTCACTGCAGAGGATGGAGAGAGAGAGACAGAAAACCTGATTTAGACAAAATAACACAAGTACAGACGGGGAGACAGGGAAAAACAAGGAAAACAGAAACACCTGCTCAGCCTTGGATTCAAAACATGTCCTTTAATCAAATAAGAAAAAAAAAACAATTCCTGTACTATTGATTCATTCTCTACGTCATCAAAGCTGCTCCACAGACTCTTATTGTATTTTTTTGTTTTTAAGCATGTTCACACCACTGTGTTAGTGAGAATGCAGTGGCAGAGAGACCTCCAGTAAGCACAGCAGCCCAGCATCTCCACACACTGTGAGTGGCCCTTGGGTAAAGCAATAAGAATGTGTCATGCAGACAGAGACACAGCAAAGCAAGATAATTGGGGTCATTATGAGAGGAGCAGGAGGGCACAGTCGCAACAGCAGTCTGGAAAAATGATGTGCAGCATTAGACATGATGACATTTTGTGTTAATGCCAGAGTGTGAGAGTTGCAGGTGTACACTATTCTGTTTATGTTCATTCTTTCAGACGTGTTGTGTTTCAACTTTATTTTACTTAATGTGCTGAGTCCATTTTGTGCCTCTCTCACACCACATTATGAAGGCAAATGCAGCAATTTTCACTCAATGTAAATAATATATTATAGAAAGTTGTTACAATTAGCGCCATCTTTGCTTCCAAGTCCAATTTTGAATGCAAGCCCTACTGAGTGGTTCTATCAATTACTGTAAGTAAAGCATACAATTACTTCTATATTATTTATACATTCAATTTCCAGAAGAACGTGAATGCCTTTTTATGTGCATTGATTTTAGAAGCAGAAAAACATTTCTGCAACAATTTTACCTATTTACAAGGTGCATGGAGATGGGGAAAAAGCCTGAAGGTCAAAAAACTCGAGAAAAACAAGAACAACTTTATGTTCTACCTGTTGTTTTGCTGCTGTGTGTTTATTGCTCTTAAGCAAAAGAAAGTGAGGAGGCGAGGGAGAAGCAACCAAAACATTACTTTTACCACTCGAGTGGCATTTTGTACAAACCATTTTAAATGAGTGTGATGTTACAACTGGAAAAAGTAAAAGAGGGGACAGTGCAGTGGAAACAAGAACAAACCATTGCTGTGCTGCTCAGTCATACAACAGTTAAACTAAATTGACAGAAAAAACAAGAACATCTATTTTAAATCACCCCATTTCCAGGAGTGTGTGTGTGTATGTGTGTTTCACGTGTTCTTACATAGCTCATATAACTTAAACCGGGCATCTGTCGTCCTAGACCCCAGAGCGTTGGTCTCAGTCACTCTGAGTGTATGGATGGTTTGCCAGAAAGGGGGCTCTACGACATCACAGTGCTTGCGGGTGACATCCACCAGACACGGCCTCCACCCTTCACCATTTCCCCTGGAAAACAAGACAAAAACATGCTCAATCACAACATTCACTCCGGTTCCAAACTGTGAAAACTGTCACTACAGCTGAATGCTAAAGCCAGGACGGAGAGTGTGTAAGATCCGCTGCTGTTAATGTTACAAGTTTCCACTAGGTGCAATATGTCACGTTAGAGGAAGGAAGGCGAAAGTAAAGAGAGGAAGCAGAGATCGCTGCACACTCTACACACTACCATCAAATTGTAACCCTGTGCCACATGCACTATATTTAGTATCTACATATCCCATTCTGAATGTGACCTTGGGCGTTGCTGCTTCGGGGTTGCAGTGTCCGGCTCTTACCTGATGGAGGCGTTGTACTGGGCTGGCAGGAAGGTCCTCACCGCATCCACCCAGGAGCAGCGAACATGAGTGTGATTGGGCACTTGACAGGAAATGCTCAGCAGCCCGGGGGGACCTGGAAAAAAAACGGAAGCCAGACAGAGTTCACAATGAGGACAGAGAGGTGGTTATTCTTTGATGCTTTTTAGATGTTGGTAAAAAAAAAAAAATGTCCCAAGTTTAGAATGAACAAAGCTGTGCCATGTTGTTCTTATCACAAAGCTAAATATTTGAGGAGAAGCCTTTCCAGTGCCATGGAAAACTCCCCATCCTTCTAAAGGAAGTCAACTTAGGGAGCCGCTTCCTGTTTGAGACGTTCGCACTCGCAGGAAGTGTATGGCTTTGTCTTTGTGGCGGCTGATAAGGTCAGTTTACTCTAAGGACATTTTGTGATTATCACTTGTGTAACAACGTGTCTTCTTATAGCCAGAGGGCCAGCATAAATTAAATAGTGAGAAAACCATACCAAGAAATATGTCAAGGGAGATTAGAATGTCTGAGTGGGAGAAAGAGAAAGTCGAACTTGATTTATGCTTTTCTGCTGAATTATACAAGAAATGAATTCAAGTGTGAGGGAAAGGGACGGACTGTCTCTTACAGTCCCCAGGCATCTCTCCTGCCGCAGAGACCTTTTTAAAAAAAAAAAACCAGGGCAAGTGGCTAAGACAATGCTGTGTAACTGTCAGTTACATTGTGTGATTGACAATAAAGTTTACTGAACTGAACTGAACTGAACTTAAAGTTAAATCAGGAGCTGTGAGCCTCAACACGTCGCAACACGACAACACTTACGGCCCAGCCTGAGTTTGATGGAGTGGAGGAGCAGCCCCCGGTTATCGTAGCAGCTGTAGATGCCCTGCGCTGAGTGATTGACTCGCAGCAGGACTAAGGCTCCATCCGATGTTACGATGTGCGATGGCAACGCTGAGCTGCGGTTGTGATGCCACGCCACAGGTATCCTGGTGGGGAACATGGAGGACTTCAGTTACTATAGACAAATTGCAACTTAAATCATTGGTGTCAAACCTGCCTGTCAAGAGTATAGCTAAGTATAACCACAAACACTGTATTTTTGTAGCAAATATAAAAGTGAATTTGTTTAGGTTTTGGACAATATAGACAATAGACATGATTACACAAACAATACCCATTAGGACTAATTTCACTGATAGGTTACCTTGAAAAAAGTCTGACCTTTTAGAGTTTTAGAGTTATTTTGCTCAGGATTTCCCAGAGCGTCTAATGGGATTTCTTGAAAGTGGCAGCGAGGAGCAGCAGGGTGGTTAATTAAGTTGTTAATGTGGAACACTAATGTGCCAAATTCCTTCAAATGCTATTTGTTTTGTGGCTCTGCTGAATTCTACGTCTGTGGGTGAGCAAACTGATGCAACTGCAACTTTTTTGCTGAATTTGTCCCTTTATGATTAAGAGGAATCCGACTGTCAGGAGATATCATTTACCAGCTGAATAAAACACACCATCAAGGCACACAGGGAATGGTTTTACTTACCTGATTTGTGACTTCCCACATGCCAGTGTCACATTCGACTCCAAGTGCCCGTGCTGCACGCCTGACACTGCCAACACAAATACCACATAAAATATTAAAGCACAGAGTTGTCTGGATTATAGTGTCGGTGCGCTGCACAATCTCACACACTGTGTGTCTGCATTGTCTGTATTAATGTGATTTAAGCGCCACCATTTACTGTACGGCTGACAGCAGCACAATAACATGACCATAGAAGGCCCGGGACCCAGCAGACACTCGGCTCAAGAGACCTTGGCACCCAGTATAAAGCTGCTGCAGTGTGTTTGATTTTTCTGAAAGTTTATTATCATAAGAGTTACAATAAAATTGCTGTGTATCAGCAGATCATCGTTGAGACCTTTGAAGAGAGACAAACACTTCAGCATTTTAAGAACATACAAACAGACACTGCTCTTGAAATCAATTTAGAAAGAGTTTACAAGTCAACACCGAAAAAACTAAACACTTTCACACATAATGTGAAAAGATCATTACTGTCACGGATCCCACTGGGAAATCAACACACGTCAGTTTCTATAACTCTGAGGAGACCTCAGCTGATAAAATACATCCATTCACTACAGATGAATCAACAACATCTTGTCCTCACGGCTCTTCGCTCAAAGACACACTAAGTAAACAAGTGACAGCCGTGCTATGGATTTTGGACACTGAAGTTACACGAAGACAAACAGTGTTGCCATTAATGTATCAAACCAGCCATATTCATGCCTCATATTCCGATTTGGGACCGACTTTGAAATGGAATGACATTTTCCTGACTTATTTCTGCCCTGAATTAATCAGAGTGTGTAGCCCTGAAGGAGTATGAGGAACTTTGTTAGTGGTCCTCACATCATTACAAAATGACAATTACAATGCAATAAACCCCATTATGGACTAATATTATTGTGAATTATGTCACAATTACTCATTTTACCTACAGCATGCTCACTGTTCTCAACTATTTGTTCCCCAAAATAAATTCATAACAACAATAATTTTGCAATATGATTCGAAATGTAATAATAATGACTTTATTTGTTTAAATTATCTTCTTCTATCTTTGTCATTGTCTTTCATGACAAATAAACAAATCTGACGGTGAGCAGTCTGTAAAACTAAATGTAAAGACCTAAAAAAAAAACATCAACTTAATGAAAAGTGAAAGGCAAGCAGGTGATGTGATGTAGCCATGTTAGTTTTAGAAATGTTTATCTATAGTGTGTCAGCTATTCAAAGCAAAAGGGGGATTGGTGTCTTTTTTTAGTACATATAGCAGCCATAACATTAAGCATAACACAGAACGAGATAGAAATCTTTCACTAACAAAATTGGAAGGTAGCGTAGATTTGAAGGAATACTAAGTGCAGTGTATACCTGAACAAATATTTGTGGTGACTTTAGTAATTTTGCAAACTTGATACACTATCTGCTGAATGCGAGTGTATGTGTGTGCATGTTTAGCTTGGCTGCATAATATGAAAGCTGGCATTTAGAGTAAATCTGGAGTGGAAAAACATCACCTTGGCTGCCAGTCTGCCACGAACACACCTTCATTAATTCTCAGCTTCAATCACTCAGGCATGCATACTCCCTGCTGGCCTCTCCTCCCCTGGTAATAAACAATTTGTCCTGAGGTTGTGTTCTAGTCCTCCGCTTCATTTTCCAACAAACTCTATCACCCTCTGTACTCCCTTCTACTAACCAGAGTGGTTTCATAACCAATTACATCCTTTTAATATTTTTTGCTGGGTCTTGAGAATGTCATCGGTTTTGACCCAGATGCCTCACAGGACCTGGGCAGGTGGAGATGAAGCTTTCTCTGGATGTTATTATTGAATTTACTGCATTGGTTTATTTATATTAGCCTTTCCTGCTGCAATAACCCTGCATGCCCTTCGGGGACCGGCTAACTTAATCCTAAATTAAATTTTACACAGACTCAGGTTGAAGGCTTTACTGAAGGCCCTTTCAATGCTTGGTTTTCACCGACACCTTAAGGTCGCTCTTCTGGCCCTCCTGGCCTCGCTGCTGTTGTTTTAGCGGCTACGCAAAATGAAACAGCTGGGAGAGGAAGCACCAAAGTGCTCCATTGTGATTTTTGTGGTTACATTTACATTTCTAAGTGCAGAAGTTAAATACACAATAAGAGGCAGACAACGAAGCCAACTGGGACTTTTTTTTTTTCCTTAGAAATAAAATAATGGACGTGTGTTCATTCTGTTGTGGTGGGAATGGGAAGCAATTTGTCATTCAGAGCACAAGGCATGGCTGACTGATGAGTGGCTGTCACTGAGGTTGGTGTGCGTACATATATATTGAGTTTTTATGAATAGGAACAAGACAAAGACAGAGCCCTCTCATATTAAACAGGAAATCAAAGAATTTTTTTTTCTTCTTTTCTTCCCTTTCTTTTGCAAAATAGCAATTGAGATTGTAACTTTTGCATTGTGAAAGACTTTCACATCCAAACTGCAATTCATTTAAAAATTAAAAAACAACAACAACCACACATCCAGGAAAGTTTTAAAACGTTGGAGATTCATTTAAGTATTAATTCATAGAGGTAAAATCTCCTCTGGCTCTTATCATTTCTCTCCCAGTCAATTTTCTCTCTATGACAATCTTTTATTCCATGTTATCTCTCACACTTTAAACCAGATTTTCTTTTTCCCTTTAACCACCAACACTCTCACACACACACACACACACGCAAGCACATATACACACACCCACATCCACACACACACACTCCCCTCTCTCTGTTACCTGGGGCCTTGGTGGAGTGCAAAGCTCTGGCTGCTCTGAATGTGTGTATTCATGTTTTATTGGCAGTGAAGTACATTATTCCCCAAACCCACAGCGTTCCACTCATATCTGATTCTGCCTCTGGCAAGAGCGCCCAGACACGTGCGCACACATACACACGCTAAGAAACCACACACATATGCATTTAAGTGTGCATACCCACATACACGGACGCATGCACACACGCACACACACACACACATATACGCTTATGCACACAGGAAGGCTGCAAGTTTCTCCTGACATTGAAATCAGATGGCAGGGTGGACACAAAAATTGCAAGCTGGATGAAACTGAGTACTTTCCAAACAATGAAAAAAAAAAGACCTTGGAGCTGCTGTCGAGTAAAATTAATGGCAAGGGAAAGTTCTGACAGTTTCACCTGAAGGGCTGACGGTGAGTATTTTTATTGTTGGAGTGATTAAAGTTATCTAATTTTAGAAAGATAGATAGAGATAGAGCTCAAAGAAAGAAAGAAAGAAAGAAAGAAAGAAAGAAAGAAAGAAAGAAAGAAAGAAAGAAAGTGGAGATTTCATAATACCACACAGATCCTGTGCTGAGAGACCCAAAAAAAAGCTAACAATAGAGTTTTTGTGTTGCTGAGTGCAAATCAAAGGGGGAAAAGAAAATTAAGTTGCACATCACATTGCAATTTGACAAAGAACCATAAAAATGAACCATGTGTTTCAACAAGCAAATGTCTCAAGGTTTTGCTTGGAAAAAACAGTCAGTATTTCATGGCAAACTGCTCTGTATAAAGTTTTCATTCCAAATGCATTTGATATGTATTTTTAAGTGTGTGTGTGTGTGTGTGGGTTACCTTCATCAGTCCAAATCTGAGCACAACTAGGATGCAGCGTCCAAGATAAAAACCAGATGACTGTCAGACACACAGGACTGGACAAAAGGCCTGGCATCTGCAAAGAGAGAGAAGGAGAGAGGGTTGGGGAGTTATTTCAAAGCCTACTGTAAATGGGATGGCAGAAAGGATTATTGGCAGCATCAACCGCAGCACCGAGCATTATCATCATCATCACCACCATCATCATTTTGAATCCATTTTGTACAGGCAAATGGGTATGAAAAGAGAAATACTTCAGGGAACAGACCGACTATCCAATTTCTCCAGTCAATTTCCTTGCTTTAGTAACGACATGCCAATGGAAGAATTGCTTGGTAACAAAAGGTAAACACGGCACAAATCAAGTTATGTCAGACATTTCCTTACTAATACTGCCGATAACAATCTCCAAAAACGCAAAGACAATGGTGAAGAAAACTGGTAGCGTCCTTTCTTAGTCAATCAATTGTTACGGCTGAGTCTTACTCAAAATCAAACACACACATTTCCCATTAAAATGTTTTTTTTTCCACTGGCTTTGCTGTTCCCAGAAATTCTGGGAAAAGTAAAGTTTTAGTTCCACTTGTGCCGAAGGGCAGATCCACCTTCCAGTTCTGTCTCCATTCAACCAATCTCCTAAATAACCAGAATGTACACACACACACCATAAACAGCAGGGGCTAGTAGAGTAAATAGTGTAAAAGTATATTTGTTAGCAGCTGCAACAGTGTGACTGGCTTCTTTTCAACTGACTTCTACTGTAGTGGGAACTACCACAGAGGCAGCTTTCACTACTTTTGCAGAGTTGTGGAGAATAAAGGACTTGCAGTATATTTCTACCCATGTGTGCATTACCATTACAACCCTGCATGGCATAATTACAAAACTTCACAGGTGCATTATAGGTCTTCCATATAGCAGTGATACTAGTAGAGACTTAGCAAACATGCTAATCATAATGAGAAAGCTAATGTGCTGTTGGTGTAACATTAAACCTACTTCATCATAGATCAATTAGACTTTGTTTCTATTCTGTCATGATATTTTAATCTTGATATTAGCTGTAAGATTTGAAACCTGCTTATAATCTTTAACAACTAACATTTCCTTCATTCCCTGCAACTGTCAAGGACACATGTCCTATTTTGCAGTCAAGGAGGAGACGTAGCTGGTGTATGTTACTGTCAGTTACGGCCACAGCTCTGTTAGTGTTAGCATTTTCTGGCTGATTAATGTCGGAAAATGATAAAATAATCTTGTTAGAGACTTGATTTGATTAACTACATGTCTTTCTATTCCTACATCACTCTATATATAGACAGGAACAGGTTAATGTGCACAGTTGCAGTAAAAAAAAAAAAGAAGCAACAACACTAAAAGTATACAATTACATTTTATTTGTAGGTGTCCTCTAAAGGGGAGGAGGGTGTTATTATGCGAGACGTGGAACATAAAAATGAAGACATTCACTATGTCGTTCTGTGGAACATGTCATGGAGTTATGAGTGTGTGGAGTGATGCTGCTGATATTTTTAACCCCAGGGGACATTTACTACAGACAGGTGTGAGCTTAAGTGACACCTTGAAACACTGTGTAGTGTTGGTGTATTTATGTTCCAACTTCTTTCTTCTTCTTTTTTTTGCTTTGTCACAGAGAGGGAGAGAGGGAGAATGTGTGACATGTTTTGGTCAGCTATAAGCCCACAACCACCTGCCTGATGCCAAACACACACACACACACACACTTACAGTATCTTAACCACACAACAACCAACCTCAAATATTTTGATATAGGTGTGTAAATAGAGTAGAAGAGAGAAGATAGTTCATGAAAGCACAAGCTTTCTCAACCGGCCTTCAAATAAAACGAAGATGAAGACTTAAAAGACTGAGAAAGAAACTGTCAGATTGAGGTCATGTCCACCACAACAGAACTGAGCTATAACAACAATAAATAAATAAAAAGACACAGACAGACATAAAAATAAATCTCACAACACCAGACAGAATGGGAAACCTGTTAAAGGAGGATGCCACTAATTATAGAGATGAAGGGGGAAAAAGCCAGAAAAAGCATGAGTCTCATATATCACGCTTATAGTGTTGATCAAGTCTAAAAACGTGCGTTTCAACAGCTCCAATCCATCCATGAAATTGGAGCTGGGTTATCAGTTTTGCAGCCAACAACAATCACACAGCCTGTCCAAGAAAACAGTGGTTTACGGTGCTTTTAAAAAACTGTAACTTCTCTGAGGCTATCAATCATCCTACAGCTTCTTTTTGAACAGTTCAATGCCATGGTCAATGCCAAACACAGAATGAGAGATTGTCTGAGGGGGTTGACAAATAGTCTGATGAAGTCAGCAGCGAGCATTGAAAGACCCACCGCTTTCATTTGCGTCACTTGGTGCTTTCAGAACTGGATTTTCTTTCAATGTCAAACAGAGTTTTGCTTCACAAAAGAGAAAATAGGGAGATGAGTGATGTGTAGCAGAAAGAGAATCCGTGACTATGGTCTGGATTCCTACAACAAACAAAGCATGAGCACATTAGCTGCACTGAGAGGAGGAGGTGAGTGTTGGATGAATTCAAAATCTTCAAGGTTTTTATTGTGTTTGACACTCAAATGGAGAACAAACAAACAAACAAACAAACAGGTTCTCATTGATTCACTTTTCTTCAGACTCTTAATACCACAGAGATTTTTTTGAGATGACGTGTTGCAGCTTTTGTGTCGTTGCATACAAAAGGCGAACATGCCATTTGGCTTAGTGGGTTTAGTTTCTGAATTAAACTTAAAAGTTAAAACCCTCATTCTACATTATAACATCATTATAACGAACTAACTGTACAAAGGCAGGGCTGATGGAAAATGCATTTGGGATGAACAGAGATCCTCATTTCCTTAGTTCACACTCTCACTTAGCAAAATGACAAACCGAGCCAAGTGTCGACTAGTGTCCTCAAATGAAGCGTGTGCTGTCGTGCCGTTACTATAGTGACTATCACTCAGCGCGAGACCTGAAGTGCGCAGAAGTCCTGACACTGGCCCATCTATCCCCACAGTCATGGCTCACTGGCAGGACCTTGCAAATAAGTTGTGCTGGTTAAACAAAACACAGAGTGACCACAGAGAGGCCTTCAGTGTGAGGTAACGTGAGGACGCTGGCTAACAGATGTGTTATTTACTGGCCACTGGACTGACAGAGTGGCCGGCCTCTTGGTAAAACTTAACCTTCTGAAATGAAATACAACTGACACATTTAAGTGCTGTTCTTTTAAATGTATTGTTCTACAAATCACTGACTCATCTGTGTGATTTATGAATAGTGAGTCCTGATGTCAGTTGGTCAGTCACAGTCGAAGCTGGAGGGCTGATTTTTACTCCCACTCTTACTGAATATTCAGAAGTCCTAAGAAAACAGACGACACAACAATGTCTGCCTGTCTGTCTGTGGTGAGGAAAAAATGTAGCTTTGGTACGGTTAATTGTTTTTTGGGATGTTTCAGGGACGGTGGTGAAAAAGGTTAAGACTGCTCTGACCAGAAGGGATTTGATGGATTATAATTTACTATTACTCATTGCTGTTATTTCCTGGTGTGTTTTTTTTGTCCCAACTCTAACCCTAATATGTTAAAAATTTAGTTTTGTCTTGCCAAATGTGGTCTGCTTTTTCCAGAGAAATTTTTTTCCAGAGAAAAGAGTTTTTCCAGAGAAAAGTTCAAAATCCAGGTAAATTCACGCAAAACCGCTGATTTTTGAGTTTTTCAGCAAGCAGTCTCTGCATTTGCTTTGAAAATAACTCTGTCTCGTAATGTTCTGTTATTATCTCATAGCGTGGTGAATGTGCAGGTCACAACTTGTCCACCAGAGCTTTTTGGAGTTGTTGGATTGTGTATTTCATGAGTTTGATGAGGGAAACCAAGAAATCCCACTAGCCTCCGTAGCGTAGCTCTGAGCAGCTCACGGCTCTGCTCCGCCGTTCTAAAAATAGCTTGCACCAACATATAAAGGTAACGAACCTACTGCTATGACTATAGGGATTATGGCAATGGGCCAATTTGCCAAAATGTTGAACTATCCCTTTAATGAAGCATTGTCATCTCATGTGGCATTGACAACGGACACAGGGTGTCTTGTACCACAATATGTTGGCAGAGACAGTGAGGACGAGACAAAGACAAAACATCTGTATAAAACTTGTTTTTTTTTATGTACTTCCTTACTTGAGAAAACACCTGCATCCAAATGTTCACATTACCTTGTCTGGCAAACGTAGAAATAAAAAATTTACATATCTGTGTGTATGTGAGAGAGATACTGGGCTTCCACAAAAATAAACAGGGCTTTACAGATTTGCTGTTAGTGAGATTAAACATGTAAACTCTGGTGCTTGGCATCCCTGTAAGCATAAAGTCTCCCTGCCAAACAGATCGTGCTTGTTTAAACTATAACGTAAACATAATCAACATTTCATCAGGGGAACAAGGTGTTATGTTTGGCTCATACAAGTGCTCCGAGGCTGCCAATGTCCAAACAACAGTGATAATATGCTGGGTGAGTGTTAGACACTGATTTAAAGCGTTGGAGGTCAAGTTTAGCTTCTGCTCAGCGGTGCTGATGTGAGTGAGATAGGAGGGATGATGAGGATGATGATGATGATGATGATGATAATGACGGTTGTGTGAGTCAGACAGGATGCTGACTTTTGGCTCCAGAATGTGAGATGAGTCGGGAAAACTAAGGGGCAGAGCTACCAGAGTATCAGTCACTGGGCCATGTGCTGTTTGTACAGTACAGGACCAGCATCAGTTGTGTGTCCTACAGTATGTAAACCCACAACGGTGGCCTCTGGATTTGTGCTATTGTCCCGTTTAGCAAAGTCAACACATGTCAGCTACCTGTATTGCATCAGTTGCATTTCCATTCTCTCACTGGATTGGCACATGTGGCGACTGTACGCAAAAAAAATAGATGGCAAGATACACAGTGAGGCAAGACAGCCATACTATTTTTTGCCAGTTTATTTGTTCAGACATAGTTTCCATTGTTTCCCACACTAACTCAGTTGAAGGTTAAAAAATTTCAACCCTACAAAATAAAACACACCATTAACGACTTAACCGCTGTGGTTAGAAAAGCACCACGGCCGATTTATCATCACACCTCTGGTCATTTTTAAATCACTTTGGCCTGCTTTTCCAAACATATTCTAGCAATTTAAAATGCAAAATACACATGCAGCACATTACTAGATACAGATCAATCCATTAATAGTGGATTCCATCAACCCCCATTTGGAGTAAAGTGCCAAAAAACAGCTGATGGAGCAAACAAGTGTTCCCACAACGTGTCCACCACACAGTTCTTCATAACTTCATAGGGGGACAGAGACAAACTCCGTGTCCTCTGGTTATCTCATGATCTCGCATGGCAGTGATACATTCGCCACTGTACCACCGTTAACTTCACACAGCGCACTCAGCAAATCTCACCGACTCCTGTCTCCCTCACTTGCTTACATTCCTCTTTCTCTGTCCATCCCTCCCTCATGCTTTCTTTAAGCCCCTTTACATTCAGTACATTCTGTACATGCAGCCCACCTGGCACCCTCTCCACTGTTTACAGGGCTGGAAAACGCATCATGCTACAGTCATGAGGGATTATACGAGCAAAACCTCTTTTCACTAGTACTCATGTCATGTATACTGTGAATAAAAGAGTCATACTTTGTTGCCTTTAAAGGGGATAGGATACATTATTGTTTGTCCTAGTACTCAAGACAATGACACAGAATCAAAGGCAAAAACAAGAAGTGTAATCCTCCTTTAATACTACAAACACAATGTAGTGTTTAGCTTTTTTTGTGGGGAAGCCTTTTAAACATATGGATCAACAGCGGAAAAGTGGATTATGCTGCAGGAGAGCTCTGAAATGTCTTCAATGTTTTTTTTTTGTTTTTTTTTGCTGAGACTTATTTGTCTCTTTGAATCAGACTTCAACTTGAGCAAGTTATAAACTCTTGTGCTGCATGTGAATAGATTAAGAAGTTAACATGGGTCTTTTTCCAGCTAAAATGGCTGTGTTACAGATACAATGATCTTATTTAAGCAATGCTGGGATTTTTATATTTACTGCAAATGCAAAATGTCCTGCCCATGCAATAAAAAATAAGAAGAGGACATTTCTTTGCCTCCAGGAATTTCTCAAATGAAAAAAGCAGTAAATATTTATTGAATGGCTCAAATAGTTCAGGAAATATTGATTCAGATGCCTGTCGACAAAGTCTAGTCTTAAGGTAAATCTCAAGGACATTTTTTTTCCTCCTTTCAGTCTGTCTCTAACTTTTTTTTAGACCTTGACACAACCTTTTTTTCCACTCTACTCTTCAGTCAGTCCCTGGCCATGTTTTTCCATCCCTCCAACGCCAGAACTTTCAAGGTTCAGTAAACATATTTATGTCATACTAGCTAATGGCTTACCCTCTCTCCTTCCTGCTTCCCTCCAGAGTAACTAGAGATCAGAAAATGCAGGTTGCGTCTCCTTGTACCTCCCCGCTCTGCTCCTTCACTCCCATGTCATTTTTCCATCCTACTCCCCTTTGCTCTCTTATCTCCATCTCCACATCACCACCTTTCTCCCTCCACCCGTCTGTGTTTTTCCTGCACAGGGTCTCTTTATTTCCTCTAATGCCTAACGGTGCAAGGTCCAATAGACATATTTACACAAACTTTTCTAGTGATCCTTCCCTAACACTTGAAAACAATGCTGCTCCCTGAGAGGAAAGTGCTAAGCTGTCCTCGTGCCCCTGAACAACATGTTCCTGCTCGTATTGGAGTGTCAGTTGACCTGTTGCATGAGAGCTTTTTTTTTTTTCTTTTCTTTTTTTTCTACTAGCTCGGCTGTGTTTGTTCGGTTGGGTCTGTTCAAAGAGTGCGTGCGTGCGCATGTGTGTGTTCAGTAAATGCAGCCGCATGTCTAGATTTACTATCTCAGGTTCCACCCAAAAATTTGGAGCCATTACTGGAGATGGCCACATTAGAGGCCTATCAAACCAGCATATTTCTTTATCTCAGCCAAAGAAAACACCAAACCAGGGATCTTGGGTTAGATTCAGTAAACCTGATAAAACCTGAAGCAGACTCCAGAATGTGGTTTTCATTCCCTCTCGTCTTTTTTGTGTTTTTCCTGGGGAAAATTGGCCATTTCTTTCTCCTACCAGTGGTTGCAACAGGTTGCAGGAGCGCTGTTCCTTTGGTCTGATATATCAGAAGGAAACAGCTGGAAGTTTTGAGTTTAGAAGGAAAAAAAAAACCAGCAGAACAAGAGAGAGCGCTCCTTTCATCTCTGTTGTGTAAGTTTCAGCTGATTCCTGACAAGGAACTTTGAAGGTTCCAACTGTGCAAGATTTTTCTGCTCCATTTGATTCAACAAAAGAGGGGGAAATAATAAGAATCACATCCTCTTGGTCACCTCGCAACTCAACACTAAGCTGAACCAAAACTTTGAGAACGCTCAATCTAAAACACAACCTTGTTCACAATTTCTTTTTCTCTGATGGGAAAAAAAGAAACACAAATCACTGACAGCCAGTCCAGTGAAACCACTACAGACACAGATATCAGAGTGATACTGAAACCTCCCGCTGGAAGCCACACGGCTACTTGAATCTCTACAAGCCTGATAATACCACAAACCACTTTCCCTCTGCTGCAGGAGGAGGAGGTCTTTCTGAAGCTAAATGTGAAAAACCACAGTGTAAACATGTCCACGGTGGGCTCTGAAACCCCTACGGTACCTAGGTACCTGCATGGCGGTTAGAAACACAATTCCTTGTGCTGTCTAATCCCAGGTCTTACTGAACAACAACAACGCCCCGAGCAGAAGAGTTGCCATGTTACACATCACAAGTGCCAGGAGACCAACAATGTTGAGGACCACCGTGAGCTCATCCAATTTCAATACTCTTTCTTTCCATAAGTTGTATGAGCTTCTGTGTATGTGTGTGTATATACTTGCAAAACTACTTTGTGACTCACCTCCCACGAGTCACCTTCACTAACTCTTAAGAGCAAGACTCATAATAGACAGAGGAATGTAGCCATGGATATTGTCACCACGATGCACCCATACTGCAAGTATCCCCACATGCACAGAGACGCGCCAAACAACAGGACAAAGTCCCAAACCCCCCAAATAAAACTGCTCCTATTCTTTGTGCACCTCAGCGCCGTAACCAGATTGAAGATAATTGCAGAAATGGAACATGCTGAAATTCCTGGGTGAAAAACATTCCCTCAAAGCCAACAGTAATAATGAGGTCAGGGGTGAAAGCTAAGGCATCCTGGCAAAAGTCAAAAACAATGGCTGTGCCTAGGCGCACCGTGAAAAGGGGAAAATCAGAAACAGAAGAGCTGGGAAAAGGCACAAGGCACAAGGGAGTGATTTTTTTTTTAAAGAGCGAATCCAGAGATGGTGATAAAAGAGAATTCATAGTAAAAAAGAAAAGAGGTGTGCGCACACTGAGGATGAGTAATCCAATCCAAAAGGGCTCTTTTTTAGCCAGTCCTCTCTGTGGCAGCACGATCCCACACGGTGACTCACTCACACTCTGGCATGCCACTGCACATTCAGTCAGCTTCACAAGAAAAAAGACAAGACAGAGTGAAAGAGAGAGGGTGAGAAAGACAGAAAAGAAAAAAAAAGGAGGGAGAGGGGAGGAGAGGGAGCAGGAGACAGGGGCTTAAATACAGGGGGAAACCCGACAGATGAGCAGGAATGCAGACGTTAAGAGCTACATACACCAAAACAAGCTAATAAAATACAATAAAGTTATACACAAACATCTCTAAATGGTTTCTGTGCACACACACTTATGTTGTCCGGTAACATAACATATTATTACAGGATGTCCTGTTCATGAGGACAGGTCATTATGTTTATGTCACAAATTAAAGATTAATACAGACTGATGTGTAATTTAGCCAACTGCCTGCACAATCTGATCATCAGTGTGTGTGTGTGTGTGTGCTACCTGCACTCAGGTCGAAGGAAATGATGACAAGCTGGAGGATCAACTAACAACTGCATGTGTGTTGTGAGGAGAACACATATGGCTGTGTGTGCATGCGCGTGTGCACGTACATGCACTAAACCAACAACACAGGGAGGTCAAGCCAAGACGGTGGGGGCGGACTACAATGGCTGTGGTGTTTACTCAGGTCACTATAGCAACCACTGCACACGCAGTCAGTCCATCTGACCTTTCCAGGCGATAACCACACCGCTGACTGACATGTGTGTGTGTGTGTGTGTTTGTGTTGTGCTTCTGTGTGCGGAGCTCCTCAGTGAAAGCCTGGCTCTAAGTGTGTGTCTCTGTCAGACGTATGCAGTGTTTAATGTGTGCACGACACGTTGTTCTTTCTGGATTAGTGGGCGTTTGTGTGTGTGTGCAGTGCAGCCAATGGAACAAGTGAGGACAGCTGGATCTAGAAAATAGATTGAGCCTCCTCCTCCATTGTATAGACACTGTATAGTGTGCATGTGCAGGCCTCATTGTTTCTACTTGTTTTATTCGAATCCCCTTTTTAAAAAGAAGCCTGAACTTGGCATAGATCCACATCCAGTTGTGACCCAGCTTCCCTCTGAAAGGCCATTCTTTTCTTTACGGATGTTGATTTTATTTATTTTTCCCATATCAGTGTATTTGTGTATCCTGTTATCACAGAATGTTTTTTTTAACGATGTTTGTTGACCACTCAAGTTTAAGAATAAATTTAGGGTTTGTTTTCTTGAATCCAATTATATTTTACGATGTATTAGAATACCACGAGGGCTTTTCAGGACTCAGATCTGTGCTTTCTTCTTGGTTTCATTACCAACTGCTTCAAGCATTCTGTGTGAGAACATAAAGTGATCTTCCTGTTCTATTGGAGGCAGAGTATTACTTTCTTCATTCTTAAGATTTTATTAGTGAGAAAAGGCAAAAACAGCAAACTTCAATGATACACCAGCAATTGTGGTGAGTGGTCTGTTTCTCTACAGTATCTTTCTATCTGTTTCACAGCCTGTTTTATCCATGATGCTGGACACCAATATCCGTTTGACTGGTGCCAATTACCTTCAAGCTTTTTCAGCTGCTATTTTTATTCTGCTTGCCCTTTGTTTCCTTCTTCCTTTGTGCCTCCTTGATATATTTAACTTTGTGCCATTGAAGACTAGATGCCTGCTTATCCTCTTATTAGAAAGGTGTTAAAAGGTGATAAGACAAGAGATGACAATATCTGATTCTGTCCAAAGCCTTGCATTCAGTCTGTCCATTTATCCAGGTTCACTGTCAAGACCAAAGAATATATGAGTATTATCATACTCATTCTAGATTACCGTATAACGCATTTTAAATAATCTAATGATTTTATTTCTAAGGATTTATTTGACCACATTCAAATACTTTTGGCGTCAAGAGAGCTTCTTTTCTTTCGTTCTCTTTTTCTTTCCCCACTTAACAGAGCCCCACTGGGAGAATTAAACAGGAGGAAAATCTTGTTATGTTCCAGTGTTCTACAGGTTGTCAGGAGGGCCGACGTGTCCGGTGCTGAGCCTGTTCACCCTGCAGGATAATCTGATCAACTGTCAGGCTGAGGGGAAAACACCAGGACTAATGCTTGTTCAGACTCCAGTTAAGTGGCGCTCTGAAGATCAATGAAGGCTTCACTTGATTTGTTTTGATTCTTACAGTTGGTTGATCGGTACATGGGGTGAGAGACGACAAGAAATAGAGAAGGAGAGCTACTGAGGATCCAAATCAAAGTGGATGAAAACCACAAAAAAGACAAGAGTTGACTGAGACATAAAGAGTTGAAGATAAACTCTATTAGTGTCGAGTCTAGTTGGAAACCGAGGCAGAGAAAGGTTCAGGTCGGAAAATCAAAACCATCTAATGTGGACCGGCCTCGAGTGCGGGCTAGATAAGGAGTAGAGTTGAAAAATGAGCGGTCGTGTTCATGAGGAGAAGAAAAACCGATAAGCGGAGGAAACTTTTTACCGAGGAAGTCGAAGCCGTAATGGAAACGTCTGGCGAGACAGGAAGCTGGAGTCAGAGAGAAACATGTTAAACACTCTGGCGAGGTTTTGATTTAGAAACATTTTAAACTCAGTGTTTGGACCACAGGTGCTTAATTTAAGACTTTAAACTCCAACTAATTCACCTGCTCTTCAGCAAGTGTTTTATAGAGTTCAGCTTTCCAAATGAAACATCCAGACTTTCTAAAGACTGGACTTCAGAGAGACTGTACAGACAAATGTAGTTATTAAACGTGTGTCTGCTGGCTACTAGAAAGAAAATGCAGAGCTGATGCTTAGTGGAGTCCAACACCGCTGGGACAGCTAATACAGGGTAAATAGTAAAAGCTGGGCTCTAACCATACACATCGTGATAAATGGTCTATATAAATACCTTAAGCCACAGTTAACACTGAAAACAGTGAAGACAGACAGAGACTAAACTTTGCCAGTACTATCTACTCGTCAAACTCCTAGGCTTATTTCCAACTTCTGCCCAAGCCTAAACACACAAGGAGTAATGGCTGCCATGTGTGTACAGAGATAGCACCCAGCCAATCCACAGACCGAGGTTCGAGTGTGTGTTGATGTGTGTGTCTGTGTGTGTTAGAGAGAAAGAGAGAGAGACATAGAGTGTGAGATAGAGAGAGAGAGAGAGAGAATATTATTTAAGTAATTATATGTTGCGCAATGAGAAAATGCAAAACAGCTTTTGACTTGTTACTGAAGGCAGAATTTTCCATCGACGCGTTTGTCCTTTTAAGAAAAAGTAAAAATATGACTTTGTGTGTCCGAGTTTGGCGCCCGTATCACAAACCTGTACTGTGTTGTGTGTGTGTGCAGCAGCAGTATCTTGGCCTCGGCTGGAACGCTGGAATTTCCTCCAGCTCTGCCGCCAGGGCAAGATGGCTACCATATGCCAGCTATTCACACACACACGCACGCACACACACAGTTGAATGAAGACCACAAGCGAGCTAGCATACAAGTTTGCAACACTGAAGCCAACCTCACATATAAACAAACACTCACTGAAATGCATAATGGGGTGAAAGCTGAACTAAAGCACACACACACACACACACACACACACACACATACATACATATGTCCCTAGGCATGGAAGTTATACCCACATGGATGTGAATGAGAACATTTCTGTCTGAGGTTTATACATGTGTATGTATAGTTACATACACTGGAGAGAAAATTCAGAGACTGTAAAGACACAGACATTATAGAGAGTATCAAATACCACACACACACCAGAATAGTGCAAAATTATTCACATATAACTCCTTAGTTCAATTGCATAGACAGCTATGCAATTGAACCACTGTCCAGTTCGAACCCAAGAGATATGGAACTACTCAAAAGTAGGTTGTTCATAAAGTGATCAATATAATTCTTTAAAGCCCAATACAAAAGATCCACAGACTCTTTTCCTTTATGTCCCACCCTTGCTTCTCCAGTATTCTGGGTTAATAGGCGTTAATACTGAACTGGGTCTGTATGATTCCTTCACTGGTTTAAAAACCAGAACTGTTGGCTGCAATGAAGAAAAGTCACAATTTCAATCAGACTGTGGGAGCTACATATATTCCAGCACTGGTCTGATGATAGAACAAAGGGAGAAGAGTTGTAACATGAGTCGATTACTGAGTATTCGATCATCAGAAATGAGCGTTATTTTCCATTATTAATCATGTGTTTGATGTGTTCTCTAACTGCAGCTTCCAGAAATTGGTTTATTTATTGTGGTGTAAACAGAAAATTTAATCTAACACAAAGATCAGTCATTCAAAGTACTGTAGTGGTGTTGTAGTGGTCTGCTCTGAGAAATTGTTAGAAAAGTGTTTCATTCCTTTCTTACATTTTTTAAGACTGGAAAACAGATGATTGCACGGGAAAAACTACCAAAGTATATTTTGTAGGCGTCATCAGAAAAAGAAAAATACAAATTACAAAAACTTCGACAGTCGGAAATTAAATTTGCAGAAAATCAACTTCACACTGAAATCCATCTGGGAAAGCACAGTTTTGGCAAGGAAATAAGGAAGTACTGAAATCCAAACAGCTGGAGTTTTTCCTCAGTCGATGTGAGGGTCTAAGGACAGAGGATGTTGCTACGATGCCATGTAAAGCCCTTTGAGACAAACTGTTTGTAAAAACGGGCTATACACATAAAATTGCCTTGCCTTGCCTTTTAATAACCAGTGACCAACCGAAGTTTAGAGGAAGTCGGATGTTCAAAGGCAAGCCTGATTTGAGACATCAGTCACTTTTCTGTGGTAGTTTCTCTGTGTGAACATGTGGTGACTTATTACATTGCCCAGAGTTAAAGAGTTATTACTCTTGAACTGGGAGATCTGTTATGATGGAGGAGGAGAAAAAAAAGGTGTGAAATACAGGAGATGACAACTGGATAACCATGACGACAGACAAACAACCCTCCTATGGATGTATGTTACACTGCTTTGGGGGGAGGGGGGGGGGGGGTTTGAAATAAAACAAACACTGCATGCTGGCAGAGAGTGCCACGGTAAACACCACCATGTGCTAACACAAGCCACAGCCAGAGGTTGAATCTCCTGTGTTCAGTATACAGACTGACAGTGGCACAGGGAAAAAAAGAGGGAAGATCTGGCCGACAGCTAACCACAGGGGAGCAGGAGCTAAATCTCCTGAGCAAACAGCAAACTCTTCACTGACATAACAAACACACTGTCAATGAAGTCACCGTTGTACATCTGTCTCATTATTACCTGCTACTGAACAAAGTGGTGGATCTATGCTAAGCCTATGGTGCATTTATATGCAAAGAAACCAACCTGAAGCGTAGCCCAAATGACAAACAACAATCAGGATTTGTTCATCATTTTGGCAAATTTGCCTACCGCCATAATCCCTATAGTCGTAGGAGTAGGTTCATTACCTTTAATTATCAGTGCATATTGTTTTGAGATCCGCAGGGCAGAGACGCCAGCTGCTCAGCGAACACAATGGAGGTGAATGGTACAGGTCCCTCAGCAAACTCATCAAATACACAAGTTGTGACCTGAACATTCACCACGCTATAAAATAATAATATAACGAGACAGAGTTGTTTTCGAGGCAAATGCTTAACTGGAACTACATTCCAGACACGGCTGCTGGGCGGAGAGATTTCAAAAGCGCAAGTAGTTCCGAGTATTTGCTTCATGTGTCATGTTACATAATTATACATGACTATTTTATAGCTTCTCCACGAGAGCGTTTTGGAGTTGTTGGATTGTGTATTTGATGAGTTTGATGAGAGACAGGAGACCTGCACCATTCACCTCCATTGTGTTTGTTAAGCAGCTGGCGTCTCTGCCCCGCGGATCTCAAAACAACATGCACCGAGAATTATAGGTAATGAACCTACTCCTATGACTACAGTGATTATGGCAATGGGAAAATTTGCCAAAATGTTGAACTATCCCTTTAATACAAAAGTAGCGTAGACTAGAGAGTTGTGTTTATTTTTTAGTTTTTTACAGAAGACAGAAGAAGTCTTAATCACCAGGACCGATGTCATTTCTCTGACCTACAGAGGGTATTTCATGTTTTTCCAGTAAGTTGTCCAGCTTCTCTTTTGCCTAGTAACCAACTTCATAAACTCTGCATTGAAAATCACTTATATAAGCCACATCATTTTGTTCCAACTTAGTGGCTCTCAAGCACTCCCGCAGGAGAGCCAGAGGATCGTGAACAGAGTGGCCAAGCAGATGTTGTTCAGTGGAACCTCCTCAGTTGCCAGTGCGAGTCATGACAAACCCTCTTTTGAGGGCGTAACAGTTCGCAAAAAAAACTCATGGTTCAGAAAGTGCCACAGTTTTAGGATCCAGCTCTGGGAACGAGACACTGCTTGACGAATGATGAATGGCTTACACCTCAACTCTCCCCACTGAGCACACAAATGCAACGTTGTGTAGAAGCAGGCTATTATTCTAAATGGAAAGAGTTTTTTTTTTTTTTTTGCAACTCTGAATTCCTGGGGTTGTGAATGGCTGGAAAATCATGTCAATTTAGAAAACCATTATAGTGATTATTGTCTTTATTTTCCAGTGTTTTACATGATTTCTTAATGCTATGGTCTGTATTGTGCAAAAAATACATGCATATGTGTTGTGTAACTGTGGTTAGACCTTCAGTTTTGCACAGGGCGATATTGTCACAATGCACCATTGTGCAGCGACCCTGACTGAGTACAGAGACCAGAGAACAGTATACTTTATGAGAAGCACTTTTCGTATATCAGACTGCAGCGCTGACAATCCAACGTTCACACCCACTCCACACTGTGTATGGCCTGCTGCAGAGGTGAGGAAGGAGTTTGAACTTGTCTTCCTTTTCCTATTTATTACACACAACTATTTTTGGTACTAAATGCAACACCTTTCTGGAAACTGTCTGAAAATGTGCATCATTATCCCCTCATTTAAAAATGATATGCACTTTAATTTCCCGGGAATCCATACAGCCTCCAGAAAGAAGACTCAAATACGTGAGACTCTTCCAGCTCAGCTCACTGGCGTTCACCATACAGACGATTTTTTATTTACTAATTGAACAAGCATGGCTGACAGTAAACAATAACACCTTGTCGTCTATGAAAAAAGATTGAGGTGCAGTCAATTAGAAATGGGATTGTTAACCAGACCAGCTGTAGAGAAAACTCTGGTGACTTTTGTTTACAAGCTCTGGTTTTCTTGTTAACGTGAAGTCGACCTAAATGAACCGAGAGCCAGAAAGGTGACAAAGGAAACTTTTCCCCAAACAAGATCAACTGTAGATGTGATCTCACTTCTCAACATGTTTGGCTGTGTTTAACTATGCTTAACTGTCTGGAGTAAATTCAAGTGGAGTCAGCTGGCAGTACCAGAATATTACCGTAAACCGCAGCACTTTATAACTGTGGTCTGGAAAATTCCATAGCGATAGTGTCCTGGTTGAGACTCCCAGTCATCTGTGCGCTGGCCTAAACATCTGTCAATGAATCCAGCGCTTAGCTCTGACGGATCCCACAGCCCTGCGACTGATGCATTCATGAATGTTCCTGCATTGATGCCGTTTGTTTTTCGCCACCTGAAATGCAGCAGCGCAGTTTGAGTCAGTGCTGCTAGTAGCCAGAGAGGGATGATGGTCCAACAAACATCTGCTCCGTATGAGCCAATGACAAGCGCGTCAAACATACACCCACCTACCCACCCACCCACCCACATCTGCTCCCTGTTATCCAACAAGGCCTTACACACACACAGACATAGCCACAGGCGCATACACTGATATACACACACAAATCTTTTAGCTGTGTGATCAATTACTAGCCCCTGCACAGGCAGCCCATCACCGGACACACAAAGAATTTAACCAGAGAATAAAAGCAATGGGGGATGTGGGAAAGATTATTATTATTATTTATTTATTTATTTATTTATAATTTCTTTTTCAGTGATTCAAAAGTATAACTCTTGATTTTCGGGGTTAATGATGCAGAACTATGATCATCATTTTCTAAAACGGCTCCATTTGCTTTCTGCGCTAACCAAACAAATATCTCAATTCTAACCACAATCGATGCATCAGCCATGTGTCATTTGATGGCTTGGTGTCAAAGCTGTAAAAAAATTACAGAAAATTCATGAAAACGCATGTACACGCACACACGCGTACACACACACACACACACAGAGGCATATACTGCTGATGATAGTTGTACCAAACTTGGTCCAAGTCAAAAAGCCAGCAGGTTGGTTAGCCAACAAATTCTGCCCAGTTATGCTTTTCCACACTCCACTGAGCATCTGCAGGGGTGAGATGTGTGTGTCTGTGTGTGTGCGTAAAATGCGCGTCCACGTACATTTTGACTGGCGCCACGCTACTGCTGGGAGCAATTATAAAGACATGAAGCAGATAGTTGAAGATTGCTGTTTTATGCAACGCTGAGAAACACACACACATGCGTACACAAAAAATTTGATGGACTTGACTGTCTGCACTTTAGGAATACTGTCATTAGTCCACATTGACACCATGTCATTACAACAAGACGGATTGGATTCAGAGCTTTCTGAGAATCAAGGCTTTGTAAAGTATCCTTGATTCTCAGAAAGCTCCGAGCAAATATAAATAATTGAAAACACACTATTTACTCATTGAACCTCCATTAACGCAGTTTGTGTTAAAAATACCACTCCTTATCAGTGATGAAACAGGAAACTATGGACAAATACACTAAAATGCAGACAGAGCCTCATTATTCCCATGTTTAGACTTTTAATACAATGTCACACTTCCTGTTTACATCACCCCAGAGTGATAAGAATGAATCAATGACATGCAGCTCTGGTGGCAAAACTAACCCTTATCTCACATATCTATAAATAGATTGACAGTGCGTGTGTGTGGTGACACTCAGGGGCACAAAGGAAAAAAGAGAAGTTTAAATTTGTGTTAAATGTCAGAGTTGTTTTCGAGGTAAATTCATGTAAAACCGCTGATGTTAGTTCCTGTCAGGGTCAGTTTTTCTGCAAGCAGTCTCTGCATTTACCTCGAAAACAACTCTGTCTCATGCGTTCCGTTATTATCTCATAGCGTGGTGAATGTGCAGGTCACAACTTGTCCACGAGAGCGTTTTGGAGTTGTTGGATTGTGTATTTGATGAGGGAAACAAAGAAATCCCATTAGCCTCCGTAGTGTAGCTCTGAGCAGCTCGCAGCTCTGCTCCACCATTCTAAAAATAGCTTGCATCGACAATTAAAGGTACATACCTATTACTAAAACTATAGGGGTTATTGCAATGGGCCAATTTGCCAAAATGTTGAACTATCCCTTTAAAGACCGATCTTGAGAACATCCAATATCATGTAAATGGAAACCTGGGCAATAGATAAGGTATACAGAAGTAGCATAAATGAGAGGAAGTGAAGTAGGTTTTTCCCAAGGCACCTTATGGGATGTGTGTGTTTGTGTGCGAAGGAGTTCATGTGTGTTGACTTTCACTGACTGATGACCCTGCTGGCAAAGACCTTTAGCCATGTGTTCAGCAGGAAGGAACAACATGGGAAACATATACACCCGAATTACACAAACAGTCAGGCCATACCAACACACAAACACACACAAGCACACACACACACCCACACACACACATCTACCCTTCCTCCGCCCACACTTTGACTGTCCCACACATACACATGACCCCTGTTCGCTGTAGCGATGAGTCACTCTGCTGGGAACTCCATGCTTTCCCCATTACTACAGAGCTGCTGACTGACTGCCCCGACACGCTGCGAGAGAGGTAGGGAGTTTAGTAGGTAACACAACCGAGATGAAAGAAAGTGGTAAAAGAGGGAAAAACAGACACAAGAAAAGAGTTAGAGAAATAGGGGATGAACCAAAAGGATTTCAAACAGTGAAAAAAAAAGGTTATGGTTAGTGAGAAGAGGGAGGATGGAGTTAACTGGATTAAATCTAAGTCTATGGTTTTTCCACTATACACAGGGGCACCATGAAACAGTGAGTTTAACTTCCAGTCTGTGTACACTCCAAACCAGAGGAACCAACAATCCTATGAGAGGAGAAAAATGAGAAGGCCATGCTTTCTTGATTACTACTGTCTGACTGCTGGTTCAAAAATGCTGCTGGGAGAGAGACCAGCAAAGAAGACAGAGAGAAAGAAAGGACACAGGCAGACGCAGAAGAATCTCAAAGTAATGTACATTTTCATTGATAGGAATGCCTGTCCTCCGAGTCACACACTTATCTAAACAGACCACAGTTTGAATGGATATACAGCTCATAAAACCATCTACATCGGGATGTTTTAAACTAAACACAAAGTTGGGTTCATGATGGTATGCGTTTTACATGTTCTGTGAAATGCTTGACCTCAACTTTCCTAAATAAAACTGTCTTTAAAAAAGGCAGAGTTTTGATTCAAATTAAGAACCATCAGATCCCAAGATGAGTTTACAAGATGTGACCAGTACTTGGCAAAGTTCAGTACTGAAGGCCACACACACTTTTGTTGAAAAAGACACTGAGCCAAGACGGATTCTTAAAGAAAACACCATCATCCCCTACAGGTAAGATAAAGTTAGTGGAGGGTGGTTAGAACAAGTCCCATCGAGGAATAAAATGCCCAGAGAAATTAGAAAAAACACTACAACAACAAGCTTTGACACCAACAGAGACAAATGAGCATGAACAGCTAATGAGCACTTGACATAAAAGTAAGCAAATCAAAACCAAATGGAAAAATGAGAGGAGAGAAAAAAATGGAATAAAACCCCAAGGATTACCCCCTTCAGAACATTTCGTGCCGTTATGTTTGGAGTATGTCACATGTTTTCATTTTGCAAATGTGTAAATGCAAGAATAAATCTTAAACGCGATGAACTTGCATCATTTGACCACAGGGCAGTCACCTCATCCAAGTGATTTGCTTTTTCTAAATAATGTCGTCTCGGGATGGATTTGCTTTTAATTTGTTTTAATTCACTGCAGATTCAACAGTGCAGTTAAAAGTGAGAGAGGAGCGGAGGGAGGAGGAGTGACAGAAGGACGAAGAAGGGGTAGAAGAGGAGAGCGGCAGGCAAAAGAGACAGACAGATGAGGAAGGTCGCACTGAATAGAAACATCATTATCATCTACAGCCGATCAAAAGGAGAAACAGCCTCAAATTCTCCACAACCTCGGTGGTGAGGACACCTGGCTCAAAAAAACATTTTAGAAGGAGAAGAAAAAACGGAAACCTCAAGAGGATGTCTGATATTTTAATAAATTGGCTAAAACCTAAGATCACACAACAGAGCGGTGAGGTGACGACTGGACTAACTCAACACACTAACACCTCCAGAGCTTGGTTTAATTGTGTCACACCTTTTTTTTCAGTCCGCTGCTGTCAACATTTTAGTGGCACAAACTCTCCATGTGACCCAGACGCAGACCTGCTGCATAGTGTAGCTGAAAAAAATGTGAAGTAGGATATAAACTGATGGCTGCGGCTTATCTGACCGAACATCGACTGTAAACCGCCATTAAAAAACACACAAATACAAACAAAAACTCCTCTGGCGGCAAAGTTTTACATGCCATGTCTTTCAGAGTGAATCAGGCAAAAAGATCACACAGAGAGGCCAAACAGCCCCTATATGCTGTCAGCCAGGCTCAGGCAAAACACACACATACACACAGTGTATAGTGAAGGATCTACAGTGGGACTATTCAGCCAAGGCAGACAGTGAGGCAAACAGATCTTATACATGTCAGACTACAGCGAGCAGTCCACACTCATAAAGCTCATCTGCACTGTTCACTATAGCGAGTCCGTCCAGATGAGACCAGACGGCAGAGCAAACAGATTCCATGTGAACTCCAACAGCAGGCTATAAGTGCGTTAGAGTTTAATCGACAGAAGCGGGAAAGAAAAAAGAAGAAATCATCAACATCCTCATTACAGTCTGGAATTATGTGCTGGACGCAGGATGCAGCGCAAACTCTAACGACGTTTCTTTGAGAATAAACAAGACAAATAAAGAGAAAGCCCTCATCAGACTGTTTGGCTCTGCTGCACAGACCTGGCTCGCAGACAGACAGCCCACTGCCCGGCCGCTCTGCTTTCAGATAGCAGAGGCAGATAGGAGGCCTGATTTACAGAGCGCCGCCATGATTTTGTTTCAAAGTTTGTTGATTTTTGAGACACGCTGTGGTCGTGTGTACGTGTCTCATGCGTGTGTGTGTGTCCCTTGAGTGGTCCAGGATAGGGATGAAAAAAAAAAGAAAAAGCCTGTTTGAGATCAAAGGCAGTAGTTCAGGGAGGGGACGAGTTAAAATCTGTCAGACTCAAAAAAGATCTGTGCGATCTCACTCCTTTAACTCCATGTCTACTAAATGATGTGTTATTGGTTTGAAAGAATATACACTGCATGTTTATAATGTTACAAGTAGGCCTGAAGAATTTATCGGTATATTATGAAAATTAGTGAAATATCCAAACTGCCAGAGCTGCAGATTTTGTGATGATGATAAAATGTGTCATAACAGACCATAAATGAAGCATCATCGGTGAGAAGTGTTTATCTGGCCAAACAAAAATAAAGTCATCATCATTTTTGTTATGAAATGATTTAAGGGCTGACCGATTCATCTTATTTTCATCTTGATTGCAATATCAACATGCATGAAAACCACATCGCAAAGGTTGCCTGAAATGTGATGAATACGTTTTATTCACAGGCACCATACCTTTACACTCATTTTACACTCATACCCCTTATACCTGAAACCTGATTCACGCCCCTAGACATAATGTAACGCAACAACAACAACCGGGTCTCTCAGGTCCCGCGCCTGAAACACGTCCACGCGGCATTGATCGGTATATTTCTCTGATATGACTTCTTGTGTTTAGTAAACCTATAATATTTGTAGTTTAGTTTACAGGACAAAAGCTTTTCCCTCTTCTTTGTTTTTGGTGTATTTGTGTGGCAGCGTTACAGTGCCACTACAGGCCTGGCGTAGTACTACAGCCTATTGAGACTTTTTCAGAAAGACACAGGAACTGTATGGTTAATATATTTGCTTATTTTATCGCAAGTCATATCGTCATCACAATATTAAGCAGTGTCATCGCACATCAGACATTTTGCTGAATTTATTTTTTAGACAATTTAGATAATTTTAATAAATAAACACAGTTTTGTTCAAAAAAGAGTTATTCTCATTCTTTGGTGGCCAGGCCAGTGAAATTACAAAAGGGGCCAGTAAAATTCGAATCTGGCCAGTAAGAAAACAAATGTCATGTTGGACACTGATGGGTACTTGTTGCTTCCTTTGACAAGTTAGGCTAATATAAACAAATGTACCTGCACAATGATAGAATCAGGCCTATTGTTGTGGATGTTACAGAAATGAAGTCCAGATGCAGGCGTGACACACGCGGTCCAGGTAAGACTCACTTTCTCCCCCGCTGTTCGCCTGCTCCGGTGTTATCTAACACTTTAGCCAAATGTTGACTCACGAAAACATGCCTCCTTTTAAAAACAATTTCACTAAACTGAGTCCATATGGCCATTAAATAAATATGCTCATCTAATACAAGATACATAGGCTATTATTTTCTAATGTGACACTGGATCCACAGTTTTTGCCTGGTGCGTAGTGTTTTCTCCGCTTTCAATTTCCACTGCCAAATTCATTGTTGTAGTTTTTGGTGGCAGCAGTGCTACCACTGCTCCGAGTTTGTACATGGGTAATTGATTGGTCCGTTTTAATTTAGATTTAACATGTAGCAGCTGGATCTCTGCGGGAACAATGCACTGACCTAAAACTGCAGTTTGTTTCCAACCCCAAAAAGGTTTGATTCTCCAACCACTGAAGGATGCCAGGCAGTCCGTTAACTAGTGAGGAGCTGGTTGGTTTGCCCTGCTCTGTCTCTGAAGATGAACAAGAACAGATGTACGCTGCATATTTTCATGCAGCTTTATCTCCTGACTGGCATCTACAAACAACCATGTGTTTAACACCACGCGTTTGGCATGAAAAACAAAGCAGAGGCCAAGGATCGTTTCTCGTATCCATTTATCTATTCTAGATCGAAAGGGCAGGTTTTTTTTTATTGCCAAACATTTCGTTTTAGCGCTGAGCGGTGTTTTTGTAATGCACTGATGTCAACGCTGCCTGCTTGACTCAGTGCAACCAACCTTAACGCCAGCCATAAAACTGTCTTCAAAAGAACGTTCGGTTTGGCACCAAAAACTCCGGCAGGCTGCGTGAAGTCGCTGGACAACGCCATATTTAGCCAAACGTTTATCTGAGGTAAATATGATAAAGTGAGTTCAGAGCTCAGACGTGATTCAGACCAATTGTAATCAGCCAACATTTTCAAGCAATCCGTCAGCCTCTCATTGAGCAACTTAGAAGAACAAATTATTTATTTATTTAGCTTTTAGTGATACCTGCATACTCCAATCTGTGCAATAGGCAAGGCAAGGCAAGGCAAGGCAATTTTATTTGTATAGCCCGTTTTTACAAACAGTTTGCATCGTAGCAACATCCTCTGGCAATACACTCTGCCTTGCAACAAACAATACTTTGTATATAATATGTATATTTGATTCTACAAAACTGTGCTGCATGTCTGTCTCTCTTTCTGTCTTTTGTCTTTATATTTGCATATTTTTCTACCTTTTTTTCCACCTATGCTATTGTAACAACCAAATTTCCCATGTGTGGCATCAATAAACAGTCTTAAAATACCCAGGCTGGCAGGCCAGAGGACAAGGTGTGTTCCCATTCTTCCCTGCGGCACAACCACATCAGAAGTGAATCTGATGCTCAATAAATAACGTCAGTGAATAAATCAATATTACGCAACTTCTCATACCCCATGACATGTGAATGTGCCTTGATGCCACCTTTCTGGTCAAGGCTGGTTCAATTCATCAAGCTAATAAGTGTGGCAAGGAGTAAAAAAACAACACCATGTCAGTCAACACAAACTTTTAGCTTCACTGTGAAGATGTAGAGACACTCATTTGTTTCTGTCACCTGTCTGCCAAATCTGATATCATCACCATGCTCGATAACACACATTTAGCCTCCTTTAAGACTGCTAACGCTCCATGAAGACAACAAACTCGGCAAGAAGCAAGGGGGGGGAGGGGAAGGCAAAGGGGTGTAGATAGATTGAGAGAAAATGGATGAAGGAATTTCTGAGAAAAAATAGGAATAGAGAGCGAGGGGTTAAGAGTGAGTGAGGGAGAAACAGAACTGAAAGGAGAGAAGAAGCGAGAAGATGTGTGTTAAAGGCTGGAGCAGGTTCATACTTATCTGACACAGACATTCCAGCAGAGTAATGTCACCTCTGCCACACACAAACACACAAACACACAAACACGCACACACACGTTGCAACCCCAGAGACATTTTGCTACATCATAAGTGACATAATTTAAACAGACAAGTCTATAAATGATAGATGATCAGCCCGGTAAAAATAGAAGCCTTGTTGCAACAGAGACACACAAACACAACCCTGTCAGTCCCACTGAGACACACTCCTTCTACCCAACTGCCTCACACACAAATCTGTCTTTACGCTGCGTCTCTCACTTTTCAGTACTCAGATGATGTGAGTACCCAAAGCGGTGAGTGGTGACATTTTCAAACAAAGGTTGGCCTCTAAAAACCAAGACCACCCACCGTTATATTTTAGCCACTTCGCTCCAGCTCTTGTCCAGAGTTGGAGCCGGTTCTCCTGTTAAAAGAGTTAACAGGAGAGCCAGACATCACCACTGCTCTTCTCTTAGACTCTGCCTTTTCAGTGTCTGAGCTCCGTCACCACTGTTGGATCTATCAGAGCTTGTTTTCATCATTTCACTTCAGCCTTTCTTACAGTTGATGGAAAACAAGCTGAACACGTTAGAAAATTCCCCAAACTGGTGGATGTATTACAGCAATCAGGAAGAATTTATTTGACAACCCCACAAAGACAAGGAGCTGTACAAAATTGCACATTTCCAAACTCTGTCATCCATCTCTACTTACTGTGATGACAGCTGTTGCTTAACTGTGTTTAATGTTATGTTTTAAAGTGCAAAATCTCTGATAAAATACTCTGCTTTGACATTAATTTGATGCTTCTAGTTTAGTTTTTCACAACAAGGTACTTAAAAGATTATGAGCTTGACATCCCGTCTTTACCCCTACTTTCAGAATCGATGAATATGCAAATAAAAATCACTTCAAACCTCTTGGACACAAGATGTCTCCTTCACTGGGAGGTCTGTGAGCTTCAGATCATGACTGGCTGCACAAGCAGTTGTGTTGCCACAAAAACCAGCTGTAAAATCCAGGTGTAAGACGGAGATTTAGGGTGAGCAGTCAGCACAGGTCGGGAAAACAAAGTCCACACAGTCAATCTCAAACATCCATGACAGGTAACAACAGCAAGACACATCTCTGGGGTGAAGGGCGACTTTAAATGTTCCACACACTGCAAAACTATGTTGAAAATGTACACAAGTCAGAGCAGAGCGGCCGTTAACGCTGACAAAGTGACAACTAATGAACAAACTGTAACATTCATGAATCAGGTCATGTGGAGAAGGAATCGTTTTAATTGATTACCATTTTGTCGCAAACAAAAAAGAAAAGGGAAAATTTCCATCACAACTTTCCAAACTCTAAGTTAATGTTTTCAACCGAGTTGTTGTTGAGCAATTTAGAACAAAACAAAACAAAACAATCAAAATGTCATTTAAAATGTGCCTTTTAATTCTACGCGGACTAAATCTATTGTGTGAGTTCTGTTACAAGCCATTAAAAGCTTTTGTCTACAAAGGATACAAGTATCACCACAATTTCCATCCCATGCAAATCTGCATTGGTCTGCATATTCAAAACTGATTCTTCCCCATGGGCCGAGTGGTAACAAAGGCTTTTGTAAGATTCATTTAATCATGCAAAATAACTACACCAATAGGAGTTGAAGGGTGTTCAGTTGACCATACACAAAGCTGAAATTATCATTAAGCAGAACATCTCCTTTTAGTCATTTTGTTGTGGATGTGTAGCAATAGCTGACTTCAGAACCTGCGACCTTAGGGCCAGAAGGTCCCACCCCCAAACAATCGGTTTATTGGTATTTTCAAATTGAACAAATAAACATTACAGAAAGATTGTCAAGGGGGTACAGATAAGGCAACAATGCAAATGGCTGACAGGATACAAACAGCGCAAGATAAAAAAAAATTTAAAAAGCAAGAGAGGACAAAAACTACAACTAGAGCAAAACCCAAGACAAATAAAGACAATAAATAGCCCTTTGACATAGCATTGTAAAGATATGTGAATAATATCAGTGTAATATAAGGTTAACATAAAAATAAAAAATAAATGCTAGTAGGTCCCTTTCCTCACATTAGACTCCTATCTCCTCTACAGCTCTCACAGAAGAGTGAACCACGCTCTGTGAGGTTAAACTGTGCTGTAGCCTCTCTGGCTCGCTGCCATCACTGCAGGAGTCTAAACCTGGCACGGTCCGCCTACGAGCAACAAGCTCTTGGCGCTAATCAGCACAGATATGGACGTCACAAAATCATCCAGGAGGAATATATTACTCCAAAGAAAGGGCGATTTGTTTTAACAGCACATGTGTGGACACTGGACGCAAAGCGCAGTTCCAGCTCAAGTCGTAAACTTCCTTGGCTCGCTAACTTGTAATGGAGACAGGCACAGAAAACCGCCGCATAAAAACCACTTCCATGAAACAAAGGGCAAAAATAAGAGCTCCATCTCCATGGTCTCTCCCTGTACAGCGCCTCGCTGCGTCTGAAAATAAACCCCACTGAGATGTCACACTGACTCTGCATTAATCAATCTCCTCAGATTCTGTAGAACAAGATGGTGGGATCAACGCTCCAAGCTGAAGAACTGCTCTAATTTCTTGTCAGACATCAGGTTCACAATGAAAAAACATTTTTCGGGGGAACGGCAGTGACGGTAAAGCATGAACACCTGCGGGTTGGGAGTTGACAGCACAGCCAAAACGCTGGTGCATTTTTTTTCTCTTTTTTTTGCCTCAGTAGCTTGTAAATCAATCCACAGTATTCTTCACGCTGGTTTGGCAAGTAACCGCTCGCGATCTGGAGGTTGGAGTTTTATACCGGGGCAATCAATAGAGTGTTTTTCTCCAGCACAAACTAATACTCTGCAAACTCCAACAACTCCCCAGCTAGCTGTATTTTCACAGTCAACACTGACTGCACTGGACAGAGCAGATACAGTACCAGCCGCTTTCACTGGCAAGATTGCAGCTATGTCAGCAAGTGTGTTAAACAAACGGTCATTAATTTCTGCGATATTGGTTCTGTCAGTCAGAGTCGAACGTGCCGACCTCACACATGCGTGTGCACACACAACCTCTGAAAGGGCAAAAGTGAATTTGTGTCCAACAGATAAAAATGCATTAGCTTCCTGCAGTGGAGGCCTGAAGAGGTCCAAAGTATCATAAAGCACATTTGCATAGGAAGGAAGCAGAGTCTTTTCACATTTATCTTTCCTGGAACTTTCTGCATTTTCAGCAGAGTCGAGCTTCACTGTTATTCATCCCAACGAGTGATAAGAGCACGCAGTGGAGCTGTCAACACAAACCAGAACTCTGCTGTTGGCCACAGTGGACGTTAATGAGCAAGAGAGTGTTTCACTCCTTCTTTCCTTGAACAATCAAGACATTGTTATCTTTTTTTTTCTCTTGAAGAAGAAAAATTATTATGTATTTTTCAGAATACCTTTAACATTTTATTTTTCCCCCTGCACAGAACCAGGCGTTCTTCCAGCCACAGTGAGGCCTCTCTACCTTTAGCTTGACAGAATGAGATGGACGGGACACTTTTACCGTAACTCTCTCTTGTCTATTGTCTGGTTGAGTACTGTCATCTTTGCAACATTTTCCACACATTTGGGATTGTGAAAAAAAAGTAACGTCTGTTTTTTGTTATTTTTCCTTCTATACCACAAGAGCCAAACATATGCAACAGCCCAGCATCAATTATGTGCACTATCTCTCCCTAAACTACCATTATACTGTATCTGATGTCTTTTATCTTGTAAACTGATCCCAACCTACACAGGCTGTGTGAATCCACAGAGATAAGTGAGTTGTGCTAGAAATAACATAATGGGTTGATTAGAATGTACTACTACTACTACTATTACTACTAATACTACTACGTATGAGGATTAACTAAACACATGACGGCTGCTAGTGAAGGCAATAAACTTAAAGACAACAATGAGCTCATCCAACAGAAACCGATCCAGTAATGGCGCTGCTGTAGTTTGACACTTTGCACTCCAGTGCCTTCTTTCCTTACAGCTGCTGTGACGCCACATCGAGTTAAATACACACACACACACACACACACACACACATACACATGTAAATAGAGGTAACCATAAATACTCAATTACCCACGATAACGCAGTCTCCTCCTTGGCTAATCAGTAACAAGTCGGCCTTCCTGTGGCCTTAAATTGTGAGGGTAACGACAATAATTATGCAGCCAATGAGTCGGAAAATTACTGCTGTGAGAGTGATATAATGGAGAGTTGCTGCTCTAATAAATCATAATCATATATCCATACTGAACTATTTTCTGCTGCTGCTACACTGAAGCACTCCCGCTAAAAGTAAGTTGACTTTATCTTATATTATGTTGAATTTCTATGTTCTATAATATAGTAATACATTATAATCTTATATGATAAGAGAATAAATACAGACATCATCTTGAGAGAGAGGAAGAGAGAAAGAAAATGAGCCTGCTGGCGAAAAACACATTTTTCAATCAAAAACAGATGCAGCAAACTTCAAGATGTTTGGCATTGTGTCCCATGTATCAAAGAGCGAGTAGAGTTACATCGCAGGCCTGCCATTATATATTCAACCATTATTCACCAGTCGCACAGGCGGAGCCAGCAGTGACAGCGGCTACAGCTGCATGCATGAGGAGCAGCACACCACAATGTCTCACTGGGGGAAAAAGAATCTGTGCAGGAAACATTGGCCAACATCATACTTTCACTATCAAGACACTATTACTGTCCTAAATGATCAGCTGACCTAGAGAAGCCACAGCACTAAGCCACAAGGTCAGGTCAAGTAACTGGGTGCTCGACCTTGCGGCTTGGAGCTGTGGGAACTTCGAAAGTAAAAACGATAATGAAGCAATTTTGGGATTAGATAACTTAGCTACAACTCGACAACTAGTCACAAAATAACCCGCAACGTGTGAGTGAATAATTGTTACACACACACACAGCTCTCTGTGAGTATGAGTGGGGATGAACAGCAGCAGCAGCAGCACAGAGGAGGAGCAATCCCCCAATCTAGGCCCCTCAGAGTTGGTTTAATATCAAGAGCTGGCTCCCTCTGTCTCTCTCCTTCTCTTGCGCACACACATACACACACACGCCCCCACACACACCAAGAACAGTATGGCCTCAGACCTGGCAAGCACCACTCAAGTTCTTGGAGCAGCTTTCTCTCTAATTTAAAGTTGATTGCCGTGGGCCCCCATAGTGAAATATGAGTGTGGAGAAGGGACTATGGAGGCTTGGACTCGGTTTAGCTCTGTGTGTGCGCGCAAAAGTATCGGCTCATCCAAAGCCTGCGCCTATGCATGTATATACGCACGCATGAGCCTGTGTCAAGGCCCTAACCGGAGCCTCTGCATACTTGTGTGTGGAAGTGTGTGTGTGTGCATGTGTGGTTTTTGGCCAGGGCCGACGCAGTGATTTGGGCTGCCAGTGAGAGCTGTCTGCAGGGAATCGGGTGAAGCAAAAGGCAAAGCTGAATAACAGTACCTTTCTCAAACTAGAACGAGGTGTTAGGAGGTAGCTGAAACTGTAGCCGAGCTATAAGACAGAAAACGAAGCACGGTAAAGTAATGAGTTTTGGGCTCGTGATTGGAAGATATTTATGAAACAATGAGTCAACTGTTTGAATCTGAGTCTCTGATTGATTTTTCCTCACTGAGAGTGTCATGTGATTGATTGTGTCAATGTGTACAAGACTAAAGAGTTAACGGTACTCCTCCCACTCTTTACCGTAACTAGAAGTTCTCCTTGTTCCAGCAAAAAACATATTTACTTAACAGTTGGCTCACGGGGGTTAACTTTTTTTTTTAAAGAGCATCCATCTTGGCCCCCTATACAGATTCCAATGATTTCAACTTCATTTTAACCAAAACTGCATTGGGCATTTTATCTAAAGGATCAAAGACAAAGTCTGTAAGTGTCCGCTACGCTTTGAAGCTACAAATTCAGGTGTTTGCCTGTTCCCAGAAATCTGAGCACCCTGGATTTCGCTTTCTCTTTTGGATAGAGAGAGAACATTTGTTCCCTCTGTGCAATTGGAAATGGGTTTTTTTATAAAGGTTTTTTGGGTAACGTGTTTGTAAAGCAAAAATACACTCTAGTTTTCCTTTTAGGGAGAGAGAGAGAGACTTCAATCCATGGCTAGGCCACCTTCCCAGAGGTAAACAGCAAGGTGGCTGATTTTTTTTTTAGTTTTTCTTTCTCTGTGTACTTTTAGTTTCACAGTGGTAAAGTGGTCAAACGAGAGGAAGAGCTGTGACAGCTTTCTTTAATTTAATATGAATTTGACAGAACTGAGAAAATAGCTAAGTAATATTTTCCTGATCAGGCCACCCAGCCTCTGAAGGGAGATCCATTCACAGTAAACACTGTTGCATTCCCTGGAGATACGGCAGGGAGGTGCCAGGTGTTCAGCTTCTCTCTAGAGTTATTACAGCAACTCTACCAAGGACGAAACAACAATTAGCCACTCTTCTCTGTACAGCTTTATCTGATGAGGTTCAATTAGCTGAGCGGATTTTACAGCAAAGAAATAAACAGCCATCGGGTTGGGAATAAAAATCAGACATTGTTAACATTGCGAGACCGGCCTGGAACAGTTGTGTCGCATTAAAGTGCAGCAGGAAAACAGACTCTGAACGAACTACAGCCTTTAAGTGTGAATTCTCGCTATTAAAATTCCCGAGCGACCGACAGTTTCTAAAGTGGTTGAAACAGCCATTTGTAATTGGGTCAATCGCAATCAAACAGCCAAATGTGATGGGGACAGCTTCAACCGAAAAGACGGACAAACTCTGAGAAACCAGTGACTGATTATGTGTTCTAATGAGCAAACCACTAATATCCTAATACAGAGAGATTATCATCTCTAATAAAATCCTCAGTTCCTTAGGCATCCAGGCATTGAGAGTGAAAAAATACGAGCCACAGTTCCCTGACAAAAACCTTCAATGTATGACGCTCTTACATTCTATCTTAATATATAAATGACTCCAGCAGGGTACTTGAAACACCCACATGTATACTTGGGATTTTACTACCTTTGTATAGCTTCCATGCGTATCATTCTTTAAAGTCTAAGTTAAATCAAAACATATAATCATCTATAGAAGAGGGACCCGCCCCCACACATCATGAGGCCTGATTCAAAGCAGACTTTCCATTTTCTGCCAAATAAAATGACAGAAAAACTACAAAACACCAAAACACAGACTCTGTCCATTACATATCTGATTATATAATATTTGGCTATGTCTCTGTGTCTTCCTGGACGATGGCCTCGTCTGCAAGTGCAGTCAGAGTCAACAGAAAACTGGATTTCAGCTCCATGTACATGTAAGAACAAACTGGGCTAATAAAGCTGATTCTGGTTCTGCCTTGTCGCTCCATCATCTCTTTGAAGAATCAGGCCGGGCCTGTTTGATGAACACCAGCAACACATTGACGTCACATCACACAGGATTTCTGGGTAAGGCTCAAATTCTGCCACAGGGATGCAATGTGCAATGTGGAAGCTCGTGATGCAAGAGCAGCCACTTTAAAAAAAAAAGCTCCAACCTGGAGTTTCCTATTGACTGGGAGCTAGATGCCTGATGTTAGTTGTGTGAACTTTGACCCACATTTCCTTTTAAACACCTAAATGGCCAAGAAAAACAAACAGACTTGGCAGATTTGGAGCAATGGCTCGCAGCTTCATCCCTCTGCCTCCTTGTGCCACCTTCCTTCCCACTCCTGCTCCTGCGACGCCACCAGGCTTCGTCTTTCTGTTTGCATTCCTGTTGAGCTCTATTTAAAGGCTCGATCACTCAACTGGCTGAAGGAATGCACATCTGTGGGACCCCGTCCCACTGTCTCTGTCTGGGTATGTGTGTAGCCTACAGTATTTGTTTCTACTTGCAGCACATTAACCTTTGCTCTTGTCCCGGAACTACAATTGAACATATAAATATACAAAGAAAAAAGAAGAATGAGCAGGATGAAGAGTAATATTGTTTATCCCATCAACAAGTGCTTCTGGGTGACTCATGATTTTAGAGCTTCATTTATACACTGCCAGAGTTTCTGAGTGTATTTTCTACTTCATTATTACTGCTATGAAAACACTAAAACGGCTGTACACAGCTCACAAACCACAGCTACCACAACAACAACACTCAGGCTATTACTATCATATTAGGCTACAAAAATGTTTCTTGGCTAAAACAATAATGATAAATCCAATATTCCAAATTTCCTCAATGATAAGAGGTATTTGGCTCGCTTCTTCCTTTTGAATAACTTTCGACACAAATAAAGGTTAAAATTAAACTTAAACTTAATTGAATACCAAAAACACAGCTGCAGCAACATGTTTAATCAACAGTGAAGAAAACAGCCCATTTTCACTTTATCTCAGAATTATCATACGTAAAATTGCACTGAATGATTCATGAGGCTCTGTTGTAACCACATTAATACTTAAAAGACGTGTGTTTAGGGTGATACACAGGCTAAAGTGGGACCAACGCGTTATGCTAGCAACGTGACATCCCCACTGTGAGTAAATTTCCCTCGGTTCCCTCCTCTCTGTCCCGTGTAGTGAGACGGATAAAGTTTTCGCCCCCCACACGCACACACACACGCAGCTTCCTCGCCGCTAATTCCCTCCCTCCCTCCCTTTAAAACACTTTCAAACACCAAACTCACCTTGGAAAATGTCCCCGAGTCAAACAGGCATTATTATGTTGTCGCCTTCCATGGCTGGGATTTGGTCGAGCTGTTCCACGGCTCCCCGGAGAGACTGGAGACGGACTAGCGGGGCAGGGGAGCAACAAAGTCGGACCAGGAGGAGAAGCTGGGGGGAGAGGAGGAGGCCAGACAAGTCGGCCGCCGTCTCGTTGGAGGAGCCGGCTGTCAGTCATCGGATTGAGTGGGCGGGTCCTAACTGTAAAGGGATTACGGAGGCCGAGCTATCAGCGCAGTACCCATGTCTGAGGTCTGAGGAATGTGGCATGGAAAAACAGATACGGGATTAGGAAAGGATAGTATTGATGTGTGCATTACTTTTTTTTTCTCTTTTTTTTTGTTTTGTAGATTTTAAAACTGCAAGCTATAGGCTATGTAATAGACAAACCTATTCTTATTTATTTTCTGTTTTATTTTTTTGTTCTGTTTTGTTTTAATTATTTTTTAATTAATGTAGCCTAGTATTGAAGTTTTTTTCATGGCAAAGTTAATGTAAAATACCCAATTTCTAAATAACACAGTGATTAAACTTTTACTTCACTATAATTTATCAATTTTCTGTATAATTGAATTAATGATTTAGAGATTATGTATGAATGTAATCCTGTTTAATTTGGATTAAGGTCACCAAAAACCACTCTTACTCTGACTTTTTGTTTTCCTCATGAAGTTTTACTTCAGAGAAATGAGAGAAAAGAAAGTTTAAAAAATGTGCCAAGATAAATACACAGAGATCTAACTTTATTAAATTCGATTTATCATTACAATTCACTGATGGCTGAAGAAAAACATTCATGTTATCCTCCTAGGGGTAACAACAAGAAGGACATTTTGAGTCGAACTGCTGTCTTCCACTAGTAATTGTTTACATATGTGCTAAAATGGAACGAGAGTAGCTGTAGTCCACAAATGCTTTTTTCCTCAACCAGCTCATTACAATCAAACAAATCACAAGCTGTTGTCAAACAGCTCATCGTTTCATGACCACAAGTAGCACCACACAGGAAAAGGAGCAGTTACACATATATCATGAAACAATCTGGCTAATTTTTCAGAGTAAATCTCTTCAAAACTGTGCACATGGGTGGAGGCGAAACAGCCTTTTGTAGTTTTTCAATTATCCTGTTAATTGTTAATCTGTGTTCAAGAGAAATGACCCTGATTTATATATAACTTGCCTGTTATGTGATGAGAGCATAAGCACATTAAACCATTAATAGCCCCAGAGCTCTATCTGTTAGCAGCAGACAATACACCGGATGACATGTACTGTAACATCTCATCATTGAATGCAGTGACCTTTTGTCCTCCCACCTGAATGTAAATGGAGATGGGGAAAATATCAGTGTAACATGATACTGGTTCAACAAAACAATTTCAAATTACTGCAGGGTAGAATCTAAATATCTGTACAGCTTTACAGTTTCATCAGAAACTGGTTTAAGAATTCCATAGGAAAAAATGGTATAGCAAGGATGTCATATCAGATTACATCCAACTGTGCCGGTGTAGCTTAACTCTAACTGTTGGCTCTATCCTGTATCATTTTCATTAGTCATAAGTTCAGTATTGTTAACCTACTACTTATTTTTTTAAATTCTATGTAGCCTATCAGAGATAATGTAGTCAAAGGTCAATGTGAAAACACATGAAAAAAAATATGACTCTAAAATATTTTATATAATTTTTTCCCCCCTACTCATTAGTTACCTCGAAAACCACTTACAATAGTGCACAAAAGTACAAGCACACGCTCTATTTTAAGTTGTTTATTCGTGAAGCAACTTTGACCTTTGACCCAAATCTCCTTCCGAGCAAAAAACACCCGCTCGCGTCCCCTCCAGCTGAGTTTTATGATTAACAGACTGGACACAAACAATTTGAATGAAAAGTTCATGTCCAGTCCACTCATCATGCAAACAGTGACACCAGTTATTCTATTGAAAAGGGGGGATTTCCAGTTTCCAAAGTCCAGCCACCCCCTTACAGACACTGACCTGTCAGTTGCAGCTTGGCAGACTTACAGTTTGTCTCATTAGGAGCAGGAGAGCAGTGAACGTCCATCAGGCCTGAAATGAAAGAACAAAGACTGATGGAGTCCTGCTGTCTGGTTCATCAGCTGTTATCTGTTCATTTATTTATCCTGTACATTTTCTTAAGGTGTGTAAGTATTTGCCAGCGCTATCTGCCATATGTCATGTCATTTTATGTAATTTTGCAATGAAAATTGTGATTGCTCCTAAATTCTCAATCCTCATTAGTATTGTAAATTACCTGGGTTTGTGTCTGACAGCTGTCTGTAGCCTTTGTCTTGGCTTGTTCACTCTTGAGGAAGAGATTTTTAATCCCAATGTGGCTTTACACCTGGTTAAATAAAGGTTGTGGACAAAATGAAGGCATAGTTTGTGGTGTGGCTGAATTCAGCCTACATCTGCTCCTTGTTTACTGACCGCTTGTCCATCTGTGTGGTACTTTTCTTTCAGTCTGTCCTTTGGTCAGTTGCTGCTGACTGTATCTGCCTGTCCATCTGTTTCGCCAAAGCATGAGCCGATGTACCTGTCAGTCTGTTCCCATCTGCCTATCCCTGTGTTTCATCTGTCTTTATCTGTCCTTCTGTGTCAGGGCTGGCAGGTATTTTTGTATATCATTTAGCTATCTCTGTTTGTATTGCCGTTTCTTACCTTTACCCCACTTGTCTCCCACCTCTCTTATCATAGATATTCTAATTTTTGTGCACCATCATTCTGATTCATTTATCGTTTTTTAGTAGCATTAACAATTTGCGATGGTGAAATAGTATTACAGTGGTTAGAACTGTCACCTCATAGTAATAAAGTTATTGGTTTGATCCCTTGGCCTTTTTGGGTGGAGTTTGTTTATTCTCCTCCTACACATTAGATTAATAGATGACTCTGGTGACCTGTCCAGGTTGTAGGAATGGCTCCAGTTCCCCGCCTGTGCCCCTTCACAGATAAGCATTATAGCTAAGGGACAGATTACAATAGACATTGCTTTACAAATGTAGGTTTAAAATACTGCAAATAATCCCTGATTGGCAAATTTGTAAATAGACTAACCTTGCATAAAGGTAATTCAGTATGCAATCAGGAGTCAGTCTGTTAAAGAATACTAGCGTGGCAGAGGGAGAGTAAACTTATGACCCTTATGGGACATTTTGCTCCAATTACCATTCTACTGTGCCCTAATGATTGAAGCTGATTGTATGCCAGCTCCCCCCCTCATTAAAAATGGTTGTTAAAGTGTTCTTGTCTAAGAAAAAGCTGTTTTCAGTTTTGCTTTCTCAGCCACCTGTCGCAGCATGTGACATGCTTTTGCTTCCCTCTGCTGGACGTTCTGGTTCCTTACGCACTGTTGACGGCTGTATAGGGTTTATACATAAGATGTAGCGGTGTACACATGGACTCCTAACATTACCACTCACCCTGTGGGAAAAGGCAGCCCGCCCGGTGAGTCATGGCGTCTGACTCCCACGCCATCATCTGTGTGACCTGCTACCATGTGGTTAAAGGTAGCCTGCAGGGCAATCAGATCACGCACAAACAAACTCAGAAACAGCTTTCTCAGAAACAGCCCTCCCCCCTACACACACTAAACCTCCACATTTACCACACATACAGGGACCTTCTCAGCAGACACATGCACACTGCACTCTAATTTGCACCTATAATTGTATCTAATTACTATAATATACATATAATGTTATTATTGTGTATAGCAACTAAACACATGATGTTATTGCTCACATGAAAAGAGACAACAGTTGCATTGTATATGCAAATGAAAATTAAGTTCTCTCTCTTTCTCTCATGAACAGTAGAGCTGTGTCAAACACCATAGGGAACCTGGGGGGAATCCATTTGACTAAAGTCAGGAGATCACTGAAGTCACTCTTTAAATATTATATTCTTCTTACATTTTCACAATGTAAAACGACAAAAACACATCAACCAACCTTCCCACATCAACATCAAGCCCAGTCCACAGCTGTTCCACATAACATCAAAGGTTGAGGGGGAAAACACACAGGCACACACTTCAGTGGGGATTTGGCCAATGTGCTTTATGCTTTAGCTGTTTGAGTTTGAGGTGTGTTGTTACATCCTCCAGACACTGTTTATATTGGTACGCTATCGCTGCCATATGAGGAGAATTAGTCATCAAACAAGCGGCGTAGAGACGGAAACCAGTGCAGCTTGTTTACACTGTCAAAGCCACTGGGAATAACCCTCTGGAGAGCATTAATGTCAGGACCTAAAACTGTGCCAATTGGTGTTAGAAACTTATAGAGATAAATTAAACAACTGGAAAATGTCCACCTGCTGGTGGTCCATCCATTGACTAATACTGCTCATTCATGCAGGGTTGCTGGAGCCAATTCCAGCTGACATAGGGTGAGGGTGGGTACACCCTGGACAGGTAGTCTGTATGGAAACAAACAATACTCACACAGTCACATTCAGACTTCTGGGAAACCACTTCACCTAATGTGCATGTGGCTGGACATTGAACCCAGAACCATCTCCTGCGATCGAGGTGACACCACCTGCCTCCCACCTGCTGATGGTGCTAGAGACAAAACTCCAAAACCATGGGATTCATCCTCTGGGTAGGCATATTTGGCAATCCATCCATCCAGTATTTTGTTTTTTCCAGATATTCCAGCCTGGACAAAACTTGTTGGACTGACTGACTGAGTGATGTTGCCATTAATGAGAAAAAAAAAAAATCCTGTGACCCTCATGGATAAGGTGTTCGTATCAGTAATTTAAACCTCATCAATAACCCATACAAAAAAAAACAAGGTTGTTCAAGCTATGTGCAATTTGCACTAATCTGTCTAGACAATAAGTCAAATATACAGAAAATTATCATTGCACAGCTCTGCTGCTTCAAATTAAAATATATTTATTAATAGATAAGTAAGAAAGGGGTAGGGTCATATACTTCTACCTGCTCCTTTTTCGGACATTGCTCTATTGTTTGTATTTTTTTTGTTTGAAATTTTATTTTTTATGCTCGAAATAAATAAATAAATTCATTCATTCATTAATGGAGATTTGGCGTCTTTTAAGATAAGATAAGATAAGAATGACTTTATTAATCCCCAAAGTAAAGTTAATTTGTTTGCAGAAGAATTAAAAGCCTGATGGCTGAAGGTACAATGGATCTTCTATATCTCTCCATCCTGCAGCAAAGGGAGAGGAGCCGTCCAGCACCGCCATGTTTTTGGTCCATCAAGGTGTTCCTTATGAAGTCGATTATCCCAGTTGCTCAGAATGGCCTCTACCATCTTCAGTACACATCTCTCCATCACATCCCCAGTGAATCCATCAGGGAAACATGACTGAAGTCCCCTGATGTTATGTGCCACAGGATGTTTAGTCTGTATCCTAGCAACGACTTCATGGAGAACTTCACATTGAACTTCAGCAGCAGCCAATCACCACTTCGAAGCCTCCACCTTTGCACCACACACAACCACGAAAACGGCTCATTGTTTTGATTTAGCTATAGCCTACTGTCTGTTTCCCTGTTGTTTCACTGTTGGCATCAAGCAGGAGGAGATACATGTTTTCATCAAAAGGCTGAAAGACATTAGCATCTCAAAGCCATCCAAACAGCCAAACAGAGTTTCAAGGAGAGTGAGTATTTGGATCACTGGCTAGAAAGAAACACACCTCTAAAAGAAAGCTTATTTTGCACCATGGCTGCTGACGATAACATGCCAGTGCTGTTGTCTGTGTCAGCTTGTTGTGGACTTCCTCTTCCTCCTGGTCAGTCAGCTAACATCCTTACAACAGCAGAAACCCAGCACATTAATCCACTCACTCGTGTTTGGGCCTTTATTCACAACTATCTGAGTACTGTCAACCCTTAATCACATGATGACACAGTGTTCTGAACAGGATAGGGTGTTGATGTTCGATGTTATAGAACAAGCGTCTAATGTGGTTCTGCTGTGAGCTATGGTTTGCGCTGTGACTCAGTGTCTGCCAGCAGATGCTGTACTTGCTGAGTTTGAGTCAGAGCGGCGCAGAATGAAGTACCTTGTTCTCTTGTGAAGAAAAACAAAAAATACAAAAAAAAAAACAACCAAACGTATGTGCACACATCAACACAGATAAATCACATTAGCAGGCAACACACCCACTTGACACACATGAATGCAAACACATAAAGAGCACAGAAACACGAGTACACTGCACACACACACACACACACAAAAGCACATACCCGCCAGCTATCCACAGCAACCCCCCCCCCCCCCCCCCCCCCCCCTACCTATACTCTGCCCTCTCTGTTATACGCACTCTCTGTCACACAAACACACACACACCAAAGCCGCTGATGGTTGTTAAATCCCTACATGGCGTCATTGCCAGTCAGTGAGTGGGTGTGGTCTTCACTGACTAGTTAGACATACCAGAGGTTAAATCCTGTTCACTACCGACACCCGGCCCCTCCCTCCCTCACTCACTCACTCTCTCCTCCTCACTGTTATTGCTCTGTTTCTCTCACTGTTGCTCCAGCGTTCACCAGCTCAAGTCCTATTTTCTCAACAGAGGCAAAGGTAAATATTAATTGTCCTTATATCATTTTCTCTAAATCTCATTTGAGCAATTTCAGGTTATTTTTCCCGTATTTTAATTTCCCTTTTTCTCAGCTGCTGTCTTCTTTTATTTCTCTACAGATCTAAAAAGCACCACTTTGCTCTGACCACTGTGGGACTACAAGTAGTTTGGCAGATCAGTTTGTCAGTGAAGATGTCTCTCCCGGTGTCGGCGCTGATATGCCTGTCACTTGTCCAGCTGTGTGTGGGGGATCAGGTTGTGGAGGAAGTCATCACAACAAGTAAGTGGTTATGTTATGTGGACAATGAATGCGATATGAGTGTCATGTGGGGCCTGTTGTTACAGACGGGGAAGTTAGATAAAAGTATACGGTTAGAGAGAGAACAGGCCTGTCTCCTCTGTCTGTCTGTGAAGGGACGGATGTTGTGGCCTGATAACAAGAAGTGGTAACAAAATCCTTTGGAGGTCTTGACTGTGGACTGGACAGTCAAAAGGATATAATTACAACCCCATAACAATGTATTTACAATTTATATTGATTCACATGGGTCTTTTGTGTCCTTAATTAGATAAAATGCAACACGAACAGGAATATTTGTCTTTCTACTTGCCTATATTGTTCTCAAATTCTACTGGTATGACTCTATTTGTGATTATTTTAACTCTGTTGTCGGGACAACATTATACTAAATCATTTAAATTGTCTGTAGAGGTGTCATTGGTGCCTTAATAGATTTTTATATGGATAAAAGAAATCTGAATGTAATTTAATGTGAGCGGAGTCAAGTCCAGGATAGTTTCCCTCAGCAAAATCAGCTTTAATTCTCATCTGCTAATATTTTATTGTAATGGTTTTGAGTGTCAGGATCACATGTTTCGCATAGAGGTAGTAAATACCTCTTCAGAAGAGCTTTGTGCTATGCAAGCATCTTTTTAAAAACCTGAAAAAAAACAGGTCTTACAAGATGAGAAAATATGAGCACAACAAAGCTACTGCGTGAAAACATTAAAGTACAGCAGCACAGGCATCTGTGTCAGAATCATGACTAATCCAGAACCCAGCCAAACAAAACATTTGCAACTCTGACATTTTCACCTCCTGCTTTCAGAACAATTCAATCAAATTAGTAACATGTGATGTTACTATTTACAAGAGAAGCACTAAAAGATTGAACTGAATTCAATTTAAATTTGGTTAAAAAAGACTACAAACTATAAGCATAGAACTGAAAAAAAAATCCTTAACAATTGAAGATAATGAGAAAAAGAGCTTGCAATACCCATTACTCATTGATTACTAACAGTTTCAAGTGCAACAATGAAGTGATTCAATTCAAAAATGGGTATTTGCACGTCTTTCTGACAGGGTGTGCCTGTATGACAGAATGGCAGAGTGAGTTGTGTGTTTGTGTACTCAGCCTGCAGAAGGGGAATCTGTGCTCAAGTCTGTCTGGGTACAGTGAGTCAGAACGTTTGGCTCAGCCAGCAGTCACAGAAAGTTGACAGAGGCTGAGCAGAGTTTGGTTTGGAGCTGTTTAGGGGAAGAAACCTAATCCATCACTTACACTCCGAACCTGTTTCCCATATTTGTCAAACATCAGCGGCCTCTGTTCGTGAACGGCTTCACTGTTTAGTTCAGACCTGGGCATACCTGTATAATATAAATGTTTAGTAGAGAAGCAAATTGAAGGTTTGATTCCAAGTAAACTTTTTTTTTGATTACATATACAACACAAAAATGGTTCCACAAACGCAGAGGCAACATCAAGTGGAAATTCTGTGCTGCAGCAATCAGGAGGTTAATCAGTGGTCTCTGTGATGGCAGTAGTGTGAGCCAGATGAAGCAATTTTCTGGAGAGTATTTACTGTTCCTCAGCGATGGACAGTTACAAATATTAACAGGTTAACTTGGATTGACATCCTATAATATGGATACTATCCCCTGGAGAAGACATATATAAACCCACACATGTGCATGCAACACTCCCAAACAATGGATTGCTGGTCAGACAGTCTGTCTCTGAGCCTGAAGTGTCCTATGTATATGACCTGACCCCAGATTCTCAGTCCATGATATCATTACAATGGCAACAGCGGTTGACTTTATCAGTGTTTTCACAGCTATTCTAGAAACCAACCCTAAGCTGTTCTTTTTCGGGCCTATTGACAATATTGAACACACCCAGCTCTTATGTAGCGCTGGACCACAGTGAATCATATTTTGAGCTCAACAGGGAGGAAACAGAACGCGCTGTGACAGCTGGAGAGAAGCACAAGCAGGATTTTCAACTTTTACAGGTTTCAAGGTTGAGATGTCCTGGAGCGACACAGAACTGGATAGTGACAGTGTTAGTGAGCAGGCAGGGCAGTGCTCACAATGACAATGTCACAATATGAGCGTTTAGCAGGTATAATGCTCACTTAATTAAATTTAACGCTCACTAACGTTGACCAATTGGTGATAAACTCCGAGTACAGCCGAAGTTGATGAGGCGTTTTGTCGTGAAAAGCACCGCAAGGAATTAAATATCTGACCAGATGGTGTCACAGGATTAAAAAGTGAAGGAGTCAGTAAATTTAATAGCAAGCTGTTCCATGGTTTAGCAATTTAACTCAAAACCAAATATCAACCTTAATGTGGCACGAGGAGAACAGTCAAAGGTTTGACACAGTTTGCAGGGTTCATCCTCAGAGAACCATGAATAGGGTATCAATCCATCTGGTGGTGAATATTGAGATATTTCATTGTATGAGTGAACATTTTGATCTGCTAAATGTTGCTTAATGAAAGGTCAGTGGTTTCTAAATGTCAGCAGGCTTCATCCTCTTGGGACCATGATTATCTGTGTAGAGTTGTGTTGCAATCTGTTCGATTGGCATTGAGATGTTTCTGCCTGGCCCAGACTGATGCATGGACTGGCCTAGAGCTGCTCCACTGCTGTGGCTAAAAACAACAGTTTGACTAGCTTGGCCACCCACGTTAACAAGAGCCGGAGCTATTATCTCTAAACTTTGCTCTTATTTCTCCGTGAAAATCTGTTTTATACCCTGATGATGGAGGCTTGGGTTTGGCAGTGTAGACCTGGCTGAGTCCAGGGTTTGGTGGTCTCTCAGTTTCCAAGTCTTTGATTGATGTTCTGAACTGAAACAGCAGATTTTCAGCATGAAGGAGCATGAGTACTCCAAAGGGAGCTCACTAAATCAAAACACTGCCTGCTTGTGTATATGTGTGTGTTTATGCTTGAGCAACTTGCGTCAGTGTATGAGTATAATGCTTTAGATTGAAGCTCATTCATTATGTGCGTGAATGTGTGTATTTAAGTGCTGTGCCATGATCTAGATATACAGTAAACAATTAGTAAATAGCTCTGCCAGATTTTCAGTAATTCACCTTGTGCTTGTTGCCGTGTGTGTATTTCTTAATTTCTTCACAGAAAAAGTGCCTCTCTTGGGGGGCTGGTTTGAGAGGAGCCCAGAGTCAGAGGAGGTGCAGCAGGCAGCTCAACACGCCGTGAAGATGTTTAACACGCACTCCAAAAACAAGCGGATGTTCAAACTGGTCTCCATCACCACTGCACAGTCTCAGGTTAGAAATAAAGGATCTCACCCTCCATACAATACGCCATCTTCACCTCAATATGAAATGTATATAATGACATCCAATCACTTATGTTCTCTTGTCTGGCCGTGTCATCAGGTGACCAGCATGATAAACTTTAAGATCGATGCAGTCCTGGGAAAAACCAAATGTCTCAAGTCTGAGAACCATGACCTGCACACCTGCAATCTTGAGAAAAAGGTAGATTTTGCTTTCCTTTGTGTCATATATCAAAATGAATTAGAGAATGCATTTCCTGAAGGAAATACGGGTGAATGCTGAAAGCTGGAAGCTGAATAGGCTGAATAAATTGTTGAAACAATGCTGAACTAAGTGAAGAAATTGCTGAATCAATCTTGAAAAGATGAACAATATCTGAAGAGTAAAAGTAAAAGAGGAAGTCTGTATGAAATGGTTGGAAATTACTTAAATTGTTGGAGATTATAATGACTATCATGTAATAATAGTGCATCATATTTCTGTTGTTTCCCCCTCCACAGCAACTGAAGTGTCACTTCCAGGTGACACTCAACCCTCACAACAACCAACATGAGCTGCGGAGTCATAAGTGCAAGAAAATTGTGGAGAAGATTTAACTGAACATTTCAACACAGTTTTAACTCTAAAGCTTGAGGCTATGATGATGTTTTTTTTTAAAGGGAAATGTTTTCCAGCTCAGATGAAGTGGTGGACGTGTGGGTTGGTAGCAGATCACCACAACAGTGGTCTCATAAAGATTTGTTTGGAAAAAGTGACCAGGGGCAGATGTTGACTTCTGTTACCATGGGGTGGGGATTATTTGTAGTTTGGGGCTTGTAGTTGTGTTGTATCTTATTCCTTATTCATTTACTTTATTTTCTATTGTTTTATTTACTGTCTTTGCACTTCATATCATTACCATGAAAACAACTATTTCTTTTTCATTTGACAGATTTCAGGAAAAAACGAAACAACATTACAATAAAGGGTGCTTACACAACAGAAGAGATACAGATCTAGTGTTTTTTTGTCATTATTTATTTCATTGATGTGAGTTTTACAGAATAATCTGTCGACACACATTGCCACTCATAAGGCTTTTGAAACAACAGTGTGTGCAGTGTCTGTAGGTTTCTTCTTTTCCTTTTAAGTGTCTGAAAAGAATGATGAGAAATCAACAAAGAATCAAATTAAAATCTTAATCAATAGGTAATAATTTGAAACTGTATTCTCTGAAAAACACAGAATGTATGTAAAATGTATAATGTTTGCTTAGTGAATGTCTCCCTTCAATTCAGTGAGGCAAAAATGCAAATACATTTCCAGATGTATACTTACCGCATTCATACAGCCTATTGACTCTGAGGATGTCAGTATCAGACATGTTATCCCTCTGTCCAATAGGTACATGTGAATCTGGGATAGGAGTAATAGTGTCTGCTCCAAACACTGATGTGAAAGCAGTCCTAGAAAATAAATAAAATCATTTAATAATGGAATCATTTTTTTCTCTCCATTAAACGCTGGATTATTTAACCCTGATAAATACAGTATATATATTTTTCCCTAATGGTTCAATAATGTTTTTGTTTTTTTCCTCACATTGCTCTTTGTATGTGCACATAAACATTTTATGGCTTATTTAGGCTGCTGGGACTTGGCTTTATAATTTCAAGTAGAAAATGAGCCGTGAATCCCCTGCAGAGATTCTAATATTAAAGCTGCTGCATCTACCAGGGGATTATTATACCTGACTCTGCACTTTCATTTGAGTGGGTTCCATCTTATTGTTTTGGTTTTGTGCCACACAAACTTTATCATCACTAAACTTTTAACTTCATGTTCAGCAGCAGGCTGCTGTTTCCAACAGAAATAGTTCTAGTCGGCACTGTAGATTACCCATCTGACATCAAGCAGCAAAAAGACAGGTCTTGATCACTATGGTGCTAATAAAGAGATAAAGAGATGTTACCTTGAATAATGCAGAACAGAGGAATAGTCATATGGTGTGTTCAAGTTGTTGGTGTTCTTTTTGTGGAAGTTGGATGCATGAGCTGTTGAGTCAAAAACACAATACAGTTAACAGTCAACTTTTTCTATAAAGCTATTTTTTCTTCAATAGCTTAGGCCTATCTGTAGAGACTATGAACAGTATATTTCAAAGTTCACCTGCTGGGACATTTGCCCAGTTAATCTTGACGTAGTGGTCCCTGTCGCTCCTTGTGTGCTCATGGTAGAAGCCCAGTGCGTGCAGGAGCTCATGCTGAATGATCCCACGATCGAGACAACCAAAGGCAGACAGAGAGAGCACCTGCTCGCCTCCATTTTTGCCGATAGTGGACCAACACCTGCAGTGACAGTTAAGGACAGAGTGACCGGTTCGAATCCTGACAGGTTACATTTCATTCAGCATTTCCAGAACTTCCATCCGGCACTCACCCCATTTCACTCTTGATCCTCAGGTAGTCAGACTGGCCGTAATAAGGAACAAAACGAACACAGGTTTTCTGGTGAAAGGTTTCCATAGCCTCTTTAATATAGGTCTTCTCACTGTCAACTGTAATGAAAACAGAAGACTTGAGCATGAACTGATCTCTTCCAAAACAAATTATCATTAATAACACTTAATAATAACATTTAAATGGAAAATTCTCAACTATAAACAATGAGGAAATTATTTTTGTAATAAATCACTGAGCTCTTACAGAAATAATCACTGATGACATAGGGGACTCTGACCAGTCCACTGTAGGATTTTGGCCATTTGCAATAACCGTCCCAGCATTTCTTGGCATTCCTTGTCTTTGGCAGAGCAACGTCTCCTTCCACCAAAATATGGCTTAGGCCTGGAATAAGACATGATGTGGATAGATTATAAAATGAATAAAGATGGCCACACACAGAGTACACTGACTGTTACATATGAGTTGTCATGTGAAACCTACCTTTATTGGCCTCCAGAATTTTGGAGGTTACGTCTAAATGGGGATGCAAATTGGTTTTCTCACCTAATAATAAGAAGATTCAGTTCAGAGGAGGCATTGCATCTCATACAAACTCATATGTACATGAAATTAAAATAAATATACTGTATGTACATATACTGTAGAATAAAAACATTAACTTAGACATACGCCGTAAATTTTAAATGAAACTTATTAGAAATCAGGACAGTTTTATTTAATATCCACAGACATGGCCGGCCAATAAAAATATGTATTATTCCGCTGTTTTTATAAACTTGCATATAGATTAAATATATATTTTTAATATGGCATTGCAACATGTTTTCACGTCACAAGTGGCAATTCTCTAAAGTTTAATAAGATGTGTGTAAAACCAAATAATGAGAAACATCATCTCACCCTCCTCCAGAAGTTGCAGCCGCAGAGATAGAAAGAAACACAAGAGTTAGAAATATATTTCCTTAAAGATTTACAAACAAATCCATGTCTTTTTTTCTGTTGAACATATATACTGGATTTCCTTTGCTTTAAAGGGATAGTTCAACATTTTTGAAAATTGGCCCATCGCCATGATCCCCCTAGTAATAGCAGTAGGTTCGTTACCTTTAATTGTTGGTCCAAGCTGCTTTTAGATCGGGGGAGAAGAATACCGAGCGGCGCAGCTACACTACGGAGGCTAATGGAATTTCTTGGTTTTGCTCATCAAACTCAGCAAATACACAACCAAAAAACTCAAAAACGCTGTGGTGGACAAGTTGTGACCTGCACATTTACCACGCTATGAGATAATAGCGGAAAGTTAAGAGAAGTGAAGCAAATACTCGGAACTACTTTCTTCAGTGAACCACTGGTCGGAGGGACACAGTGTGCGCACCTCAGCCAGTGCCGTAGTATACGGACGTATCTGCAGTAAACAGGCGCTTTTGAAATCACTCCGCCGAGCAGCCGTCTAGAGTGTAAAGTCCGACTTTGCCTCTAAAACAACTCCATCTCGCAACTTTCCGCTATTATCTCATAGCGTGGTGAATGTGCAGGTCACAACTTGTCCATCACAGCGTTTTTGAGTTTTTTGGTTGTGTATTTGCTGAGTTTGATGAGCAAAACCAAGAAATTCCATTAGCCTCCGTAGTGTAGCTGCGCCGCTCGGTATTCTTCTCCCCCGATCTAAAAGCAGCTTGGACCAACAATTAAAGGTAACGAACCTACTGCTATTACTAGGGGGATCATGGCGATGGGCCAATTTTCAAAAATGTTGAACTATCCCTTTAAGTGCATTATTGTGGCATCTATGTTCCTCATCTAAATGTCCTTTCATTATTTATATGAATCTCAGTGGATCAAATTTCATAACTTTCAAAACCAAACCAAACATTCAAAACCAAACTATAATTCAAAAATGCATGTTTTGAGTTGACCTGGACTATAGATAACTGTGATGAGAGAAACATGGTGAAATATTTAGCCATCAATCCAGAACAGTGCTTGGCTCCACTGCACTGACAGACACGTGTGTCGATGACCAGACATTGAAAGACAGATCCCGTTTGGAAAGTGTAGCGGGTAGTTGCGATTAATTGGCAATATAACTGTTACAGGCTAGAGTGTGTTTTGTCTTAACAAACCTTACAATTTGTACACTGTTTTTAAATACTCGTAATGAGTATTTAAGAGGTTCAGGAAAAGAGTAACTACCTCTAATTGTAGCTGGTAGCTTAAAATTGCTAGTTCTAAAATTGATGAGGATGAGTTGGGATCAGTGGTTTAACTCCCTCTCTTAAATTATGTCAGACTGACAGTTATTTTTTCCTTTTAATACAGATATAACTGAAAACCTATTGAAGTTCTGGAGATTTTGTCTTACCAGAGAGTAGCTTTGTGTTGAGAGGCCCAGCAGGACGACAAAGACGGCAGAGAAGAGATTCAGCTTCATCTTCCTTGTGTGGGAGATACTGACAATGAATTACCTCAGGATTGTTATTGCCCAGTGACCACAAAGGTTTCAGTCCAGGTTATATACAGCCAAAGAGGGAGGAACTGCTAAACAGTCTTATTGTAAAGACAATAAATTGACTCCTGGACAAACATTTTAAAGAGAGGATCAACTCCACGAGGAAACACCCTGAACCTTCTCAGGTGGCAAACGAGGCAGAATAACTGTCAGATAATGAGCTCCAGATGTTAAAAAGACAATTGTATATTCATTAGAAAACACTGGTGCTGAATTAGAGACAAGCTGCTCATCTTAGCTGAAGTCATTTGACTCACATTTTGGTACAATTACAAAAGACCTGTATTAATCCTATGCAAAAACACACACCAAGTGTAAACAGGTCATAATACAACAGTTTACACCCAAAGGTTTCAAATGTCCTCGAACTGGAAATACTGTCTGATGGAAACTGAGCAAGTGGGAGTTGTATATTTAGATGTAATCTTTTAAGGTCTTTTTTTTTATTATATCTTTTTAGTTAATTATAAACAAGGTATACAGTAAAGTGTATATTTTTTAGGAAAATGTGTTACAATTAACACATTTCTTTTATTTAGATTTTTTTCTTTAAAGAAACAAAAGTCCTGTCAGAGAAGTGAACAAAGCTGACAAAAAGTCATTTGTTATCTGTTAAAATCAAAATCAGTGTATAAAAACAGACACTGGATTTTCTTTTGAGACGACAGGGCTCCCCTCTTTTCAACCGCTACAAAATGATAATAAATGCCCCGTCACTGAAGTACACTTTCCATCTCTTAAAGGCATAATGCTCTGGTTTGGACTCTTGGTTCTGCATCATGGAAACTCGGTCCATCAGTAAAACTTCCAGTTACCATTTATTCTCATTTAGTCCTTCTTCATCATGTCAGAGGAAAATTAGACTCAGTGCTGGGTAATATGAGGCTGTGTCTGGTGGGCTGGCAAAGGATTATAAAGTCTTCGCCACTAAACAGCTTGGCAGAACAGCTCGCTCTACATTGCACTGTTATTTAACTATTAGGGCGACAGTGTTTTCCACTTGTAAGCAGTTTCATGTTTCAAACACACACACACAGACAGGGAACTTTAAGCTTCTTTAACCCCTTAACAGTTACTCTACAGCTTTATTCATCCTTAACCCTTTGATGCACAACATATGCACACCCCCTCTAACGCGCAACATGGGTCTAAAATGACCCGCATTCATTTTCCATGTGAATTCATGCTGGGTGAGTGTTTCTTTGTGGTATCTTTTAAAATCAATATATTTTATGGTTGAATCCTCCAAGTATCATTTGAATATCTTGTTTTTAATTAGTACAGGGTGTTATTTCTATTTTTACTTTCTTATTTTATGAACAAACAGACAAAAAGTCTCAGAGAGTGGACCAGTTAGCTAGCTAGCAGTTGACATTTCTACATTCTACTGTATTAGTTAACTACAGTAGAACATGTCACCAGCTAGCTAGCTAGGTAGCTGTTGACATGTTCTAGCTGGTGTCTACAATAGAATATTATTCTATTGTAGACACCAGCTAGAACATGTCATCATGTTAACAGTTAGCTAACTTGCTAATATTAAGGTATTTCCCTTTATGACAAGTAATGTAGCTACTTATTCAAGGTAACTAAAACCTTATCAATTATGCACAGTTATCTTTAATGAGTCATCAAATGTTTCTTTAGGTAAATTGGAATAATTGTAAAACAAGTAAATATGATTATATGTGCTTAAAAAAGAATATTTACTGAAGAAAATGATAAATACTGTGCTGTGATTTCAAAGATATAACATTGAAATAGCCTACTCAGATAGAATAAACTATGGCTAGCTGTTGACCACAGTAGAATATGTCAACAGAGCTATTAATGGGGAAAAAAGACAAGTAATGACTAGTCATTATTGTAATCAAGGAAACAATGGTCTGTTGTTGGTATAGATAGTGAGGGAATGCTAAAATTAAAGTATTCTTGCTATACTTGTTTTTTCAACTGGTCCACTCACTGAGACATGTTTGTTCATTTTTGTTCACAAGTAAGAAATTAAAAATGGAAATAATGACCCCACTAATAAAAAACAAGATATTAAATAATACTTGGAACATTCAATCATAAAATAGATAGATTTCAAAAGTTACAGCAAAGAAACTATCACTCAGCATGAAATCACATTGGAAATGAATGTGGGTCATTTTAGACCCATGTTGCGCATTAGAGGGGTAGTGATACAAAATGTGTTTTTATTAAAAAAGTGAAAAAGTAAAAAATAAAATAATGATGTATTATGATCAAAAACAAGTTAATTGAGGAATACCTGGAATTCTATATGATTAAATAAATTTTTCGCAAAGATATAGCACCAAAAAACTCACTCGGGTCACTTTAGACCCATGTTGTGCATCAAAGGGTTAATTAGCTTCAAGGTTTAGAAATCATTTCATTGCAATATCTGACAGACTAGTTCCAACTTGTCACTCAAGCTTTATATCAGGTTTGTTTTGATTGATACTCCATTAGATCAAATTACAATGTTCTGGATGTCTCATTGACAATATTAGACATTTCCCAACTGTTCAGCCTGTCAGGTTTTGGTGTCTTTGGAACAAATTTTGGCTGCACAAGCGGAGCAAGGAAATGACCAGTCCAAAAATCTCTCATTGAGGTTCTGCTGCTGTCTCAGAGACAAAGTGGATTTGGCCAAATTAACTTTAATGAGCTTCTTGGTCAACATCAGAGAACAGAGAGCTGGTTGGTGTAGTCAAACACCCTCAAGAGGGCGCAGGCAGGATAAAAAACAGAGACAGACAACGTATGTATTGATGGCTAATAAATATGTACTTTAAAATTACACATTAGTTTTTGTTTTATTGATTGAAACTTGCTCCAATCCCCTGTATTGTAAAGGAATAAGTCTGTTTTGGTGGCCTTTGTTTTTACCACACTTCATCTGAGTCATCAATGATATTGTATAATTATCTTTAATGATGTCATATCAATATCATTGTTTATACAAGTAGATTAATGACTTCTGGAAAGTTTCAGTGGAACGCTCCTGACTCGAAAACAGAAGTAGTCATGCTGGTCCCACAACTTACATTTATTGCTGAACACAGAACACTTATTTACACTTATTTACAATGGCATTGCACAGTTTTATCCTGTATATATTGAACAGTTCAGAAAATCATGTAGTGAATATAAAATATCTGACTGTATTTGTAACCTTATGATCTGAAGAAGCATGTATTTTTGTTTTTCTGTAGTTGGTTTGTCATGTGAGGCGTTTCCCAAAATACTCAACTTTGTGTTTCCCATTTGAATATTTTCCATGATATGTAAATACAAAAAGTTCTCCATGGCAGCTCTTGCTGTGATGAGTCAGTCAGTCATATCACCTGTCAGACACTGGTCTCAATGTGAGGTGACATCTTACAGCTCAGCATATGGGACAGGAGCCTGTGCTGGTGGTGGTACCTGGATACACACACACAAACACACACACATACACATACATATTGAGTAAGCAGCAAATCAACAGGATCATTTGACATATTGGCTCCATCATCTGGTCTGGAAATGTTACTACAAAGATTCTGTATTAAATACATGTCTGTGCACATCTGTTCGACAGATGTGTAGGAGAATATAATCATGCAAAACAAGGCAGTGGCGTTTCATCATGACTCTCTAAGATTCATTTCTCTTTGAAATGAAGGGTGAAACCAACTAAACCGACAGCATCCTCTATCTAAGAATTCAAGTATATGAGGTGGGACACTTACTTGCTAATGACCCTCTGTATTTCTCTGTTCTCCTCCTCTTTGAGTTTCAGTAGAACCTGCTCCAGGAGTGGGAGCTCCAGGTTCAGATACTGGGCTACCTGACAGACAGAGACAAGACAAAGTCGGCTTCATTTGGGTGCGTTCACACTGGACCTTTTGTTTTTGTCGCTGGCGACAAGTTTACATAAACTGTAACAACAGGGTGATATTCAGATTGTGGAAAAGAACGTTTGGAGCGAAATAGCAGGTGTTACACCTTGGGACATTTGTGTTTGCATTCATAAATAAATAAATGTAAATGTGATGTTATCTGTTGCAACAGTGACTCTGTGATGATATGTTAACACAAAAGGAAGCTGATTTAACACATGCATTGACTCCACAGAACACATCCAAGTTAGTATTTTCTTGCCACACTCTTACAAGCTGTTTACATCTCTAAAAGTAAATTATGAAAAGATGTTTAAGTCTATTCAATTATACAGTAAGACTACTTCATATTTACAGTATGTGACCACAGAGTTTGAGAAAGGCTTTAACTAATTCCAGCAAATTGTGGCTTGTGCACAAGAAAAATGTCCCAGTGATTTTGAGGGATTTACTTCAAAGCCTGACAAAACTAAAGCTGTATCAGATCATCTGGATGTAATGCCTTTATCAAAGTTAATATATTGCCAGTAGTAGGTCTGGATATGATTGATACATCACTGAGTGTCTGGACTGTTATTCTATGTCAGCCCCTTGGAAGACGTAAGGCCGTAACGTCTGGCACTCACATCGATGCTGACTTCCTGTTCGTCCATATCCATCAGAAAGATCCTCATGATGTCATCAGAGGGCCCCTGCAGTATGCGCTCCCACAGTGGCTGGTCTCTGTTACTGAGCTTCCTTTTCTCTGGACAAAACACACAACATCAGTGTTGCATTTTGTTTTTTTCTGACTTTGGCTAATGATTTCATTCCCTGCCTAACTCGAGACAAACCATACCTCCGCTCTGGTGAACACAGTACAGAGCAAACTCCTGGGGGTCGTTCTCTATCTGCAGGATGAAGAACATATTAAATCTGTTACTGATTGTTATGCTTGTTATACAACTCTGTGATTTCTCACTGTTTGGTGTGAATGCAGAAAATCTCACCTTGAACTTGCATAGTAACTGTTCAATGACCTGGTTTGTTGTCATCCCGCTGGAGATACGAACTTTAGTCGGAGTACCGAAGGATGGTGTGAAGATAGACGTCTGGAGGAAACAAATACTAACTGGTGAGCTGTGGTGCTTAAGGTCAATTAATTGTATGGAAAGTTTGAATATAATGATAAAAGAGAGTCTACCTTATAGTTATAGAAGTGTCCATTGATAGAAAAGCGATGTTGTCTTTCTTTCTCTCTTTGTGCCGCCGACTTCGCCCTACCCCTCCTCCTCTTGACCAATGAGGCGTCGCTCATACAGCGAAACAGGTTTGACTCCGCCTCCAGCTCGGGGTTCTTCTGCCTCACAGGACGCAGGGTGGTGCTCTCATAAATAACAGGACCTTTGGAGCGATATCATAATAGCGATATCAAGAATGAGGTGAGATCACAATTCATGTATTAACTTTATATCAGGATTTTATAAATTACTCTCTTGGGACTATCTAGATAAATCAAGATCCAAGAGTGTTTATTGTGTTTATTTGCACAGTAGGAAACATGTTTCCATGACAATGAAATTCTTTCTTTGGTGTCCACATCAAAAATGCCAGCATAAGAGATATATAAAACTAAGTATAAAAATAGAAAGACAATTAAAGAGCAACAATATACTACTACTACTACTACTACTACTAATAATAATAATAATAATAATAATACTACAAAAAAACCTAAATGCTAAACACGGATGGAAGTTGTTTCAATGTGATGCAAAAGAGAGAACTCTTAGGAAACTGTGAGAATACTATGGAGATATGAAAGGAAAATAAAAACAACCTGGTGGATGATTGTTGACCGCTGTTTCCTGTGGTGTCTCAGACATCTCATCGATCTGGTGAAGATCAACATATTCTCCCCACCGCGTCATACCCCTGCAAAGAGAAACCAGAGAATCACTCAGCAACATGGAGTAATTAAGCATAACATACAAATATCATTAGTGATAGAAGAGTGATTCACTCAGGTGTTGTTCTGTTTTAAAAGCAATGGAAAAATACACTGCATGATCATCTGTGGCACTTGAGGATCTTCTCTTGCTCAAGTAGCAGTTAGTGGTTACTCACATGTGAGCATGAGCCTTCTATACACGAAACAAGTGGTTACTAAACCGCTGTGTCTGTCTCAAGCTCATACTTAAGTTAATGTCTGACAAGGTAAAGGAAACACAAAAATATCCATCGTTTATTGACCAATTCTGTAGCAATGAAATAACAAAACGATAAAAAAAAAAGCTGCTGCACCATCAACCTACAATACATTACCCATCATTAAATAGTTACACTGTCACTACTTTAGTCTAAATGAAATGTAAAATTACACCCAGACAGGTGTGCAATTCTTTAATGCTGAAATGGTGCAGCAAAAAAAGAGGCTAAGTGTATATGAATAAAATTAAAACAAAACAGATTCATCTTCAGATGTTTGTGTTGCTCAATTCAGACACACTCTCTTCCCACATTATGAGCTGTGTTTTTATTTTGTAATGACGCAAAAAAAAAAAAAAGCTGGAACCAACCTCTTGTCCTCCAGTGGGCTGACTGGACTGGTGGGGTCAGGTGAGACCAGAGGAGCAAAGGGAAGCATCTGTTTGTCGTCCTGTATTTTCAGCCTGATTGGTCTCCTCACTCCCCAGGAGATGTTCAGGAAGCCCTCCACCACCACCTCTCCCTCACCTCCCTGTTACACACACAGATGCATACACACCTGTATGCTGTATGAGTATAATCATACATTCACTCAGAACACCACGCTATGACCAAGATTAATACAGTAACTGGTTAATGTCTAGATTAGACAGATGTTTACATTACAATTCAATTCAATTCAATTCAATTCAATAACCAGGCAAACTGGAAGAAAATATGAATTCATGTAAAACTACATGGAAATGTAAACATCTTTAAACCCCACCTGAGAGTAACTGAGGTGCAGCTGAGTCTGGTCCTTCAGGAAACAGTTGTAGGTGTTCAACAATGAGATAAACACTGCTCTAAAATGAACACAACAGCAATGAATGACAAAATACAGAACAGCTGCAAAAAACTGTGATGTTTCTGTAGGCATACTTGTATTCCAGCTATGGTTGAGTTGCAATTGAATAAGCAAAATTTAAATGACAATTCAGTTTCCTTTTTTCTTTTTCTTTTAGTAAAATCCAGGTCTGTAGGTCTGCTAGTTCTGCTAGCATAAACACTCTGCACTCGTAACACTCAGCCATTGCAGCATTTAAAATACAAGAGGTTATAAAAGCAATACAAACGAGATAGCTGCTTTCCATTGCTGGATAAAGGAATTAGATTTGAAGCCAAAATTGTCTTGTATTGTTTTCTCTCAATAGGTAAGCTATTAATGCTAACTAACTATACTAACTTACAAATGGCCCATAGGTTACAAAATAATTATTTTTAACTTATTTTCATTCCAGTTCCATGCCACATCATATTTCTACAGAAGATCAATGCTTGTATCATATAAACACACTTTTAAAAATTGCAAAGCTGCTCCTAAACATCTTCCATAAAAAATCTGTGTCTAGCTGCGGTTGCTTGTCACGTTACAGACGTCTATGGGTTGTTAGTGGTTCCAGTGGAGTGATTGCCCTTCTAAACTGCACGTGTGGTTGAAGTTAAAGGCCATTATGAGGTAAAAATATCCAGCGTTTTACAAGATTGTGGAACACTGGACCAAACTATTTATAAAGTAGTCCCAACTAGCTCCACCTCAATCATAATATCCTGTATGGTCATGTGTCTGCAGAAGAATTATACTTTTATTTTCAACTGCAAACACATTAATAATGCTAATACTTTTGCTTCTGCTTAATATTTATTTAAATGCAGGATTATTTAAAAACATTTTTTTTTAGATATTCATTACGGAACTCCTGTAGGCTTATTGGTATTTTTCTGAGTTCCAGCAGACCCACCTAGAGAGTGTCCTCCCATCTCCTGCCTGGATCACTGGGAGCAGAGCTGCTTCATCCATCTCTGGTTGTATCAGCTACTGAGGAGAACAACAACAGAATGTAAATGCACGATACAAAGTAAAAGTAATCTCAAGCTTTAGACCAGCAGACAAAAGAGTGAAGGTTGTCGACTTGTTGAATTGTAGTTCAGTTTGTGTGCTGCTGCTGCTGCATGGGCTCCTAAATAAAGACACCTGACAACAACACAACACAACAACATTGTGTCAACCTGGAGGAAAGGAATGCCGCCGTGCTCGTACAGCCACCACGGTGTCACTCCCTGCTAAAAATAAACCATATAATTAGAGTCTTACCTTCTCTAACATTGCAAATCAGAGCTCTCCTCCCGATTTCTCAGTCTTTGTCTCTGCCTCTTTCTTCTGCCTGGGCTTTAAATATATCTTTCCAGCCTCTCGTCCTGTCTCTCTCTGAAGTTTTTGTGTTATATTTATCCCGCTCTTGCCTCTCTCTCTCTCTCCCTCTCTCTCTTTGCAGTGCCTTTGCTCTTTCACTTTCTTTTTTTTGTGTGCTTGCCTTAAAGAGATGTAATAACAGTACTCCACCCAGTAACCAGTGATGACAGTGTAGACCCGGCCATCTGTTTATTCTTCGGTCAGAAACACTGAAGCCTGTGCCTGCAAACAGAGATTGTAGGAATTTCCACGTGGCCTCTCTCTCTTTTGTCAGATTTCTCTCTTTTCTCTTTTTCTTCTGTTCTTTTTGAATTGCTCTAAATGACACAGCAGACTAAAAAGCAGGCTCTTTGTCTCTCTCCTTTCCCCCTCTCTCTCTCTCTCTCTCTGTCTCAGCCTGTTTGCCGGTATAAGAAATATCTCAGGTATTCAGCAGCTGTCATCCTAGCAGCCATAGCACTCCCTGTTCTGACTGACAGCTCACTCTCGCACAGGGGGGATGAACCTTTTTACACCAGCGAGAACAACATTTAAAGGTGCAGGATGCAGCCTTTCATGCAGTGCTCAGAGGAAAATGTAAGAAATCCCACATTATTCATCTGAAATAAATATGGCTGTATTTATATCTGTCAAAAAGCACACTCATTTCCATACATGTGATAGTATTTTTCACACACAGAAAAAGTCTAAACCAATATGTGAATTTAGCACATGAGATGAAATATCACGTGTGATGTCCCATATATCACATATATAAAACATATTATTATTATTATTATGGACATACAAAATGTATTTAAATTAAAATAGTTGATATTACACAGAATACATAAGAAAGGGCAAAGGCATACCCACATTATAGCTGGAATTAACATGACTAGAGGTGAACGGTTATGGCAAATAGGATGAAGCAATATATGAAAACACCTAGAGAAAGAACAAGCTAATTGACTGAAAGGAGCAGCGGGAAGGAAGCAGCAGAAGGAAAGCAGGATTATCCAATAACTTCTACATGTACAGAATTTCTAATGTGTCTGAAAAACACTTTAATCTTTCAGCCACAGTGCTCAGCTGCCGTGTTCTGCTGCTTTGGAGCTGTTCACTTACTAAATCCTGGTTGTAGCCTACACAGTGACTCCCAGGTGTGCATCTGCGAGGGTGAATAGACATTGCATGCAGCATTGCGGGTGTACTCTAATATAATAAGGGTTTGATGAACACTTCAAAGGAATGTATTATTATTATGCTGTTTTTATGTGAAGTCCATAAGTGCATGTTTTTTCTCATTTCTGTGTGTAACTTGACAAACCAATGTGAGAACTTGACTCTGTCTTTGTCAAGCCTCAACAAGTAGGTTTAAGGTGCCCTGCAGCATCACACTTGCGAGTACATGTACATATATAATTTACAGATATGGCATGTTAAAAGCCAAAGTGATTTCCTACTGATATACACCCTCCATAGAAATTACAACACCTCCTTACTTCAATCACTCCCCCCTATTCAATGAGCCACAATGGACTGTTCCACTTCACTTCTGCTGAGGTATTTTAAAGTTTTCTTGCAGCAGTATCCTCATCTGCTGAGACAAGTGGAAACATTAATGAATCAAAAAAACCCAACTGGTGGCAGAGATGAATAAGTTCTAAGTCACGTCTTTGTGCTTCGTTCGTATTACCAAAAAAAAACATTTCTTGGATGACAGAAAGATGGAAAGACACTGGTCCCAAACGCAATGAGCAATACAGCTCAACAGAAGGCTGAGGAAGACTCTAGAGTCATTTAGATAAAAGCCATTGCATGCCTGTGAGAGTAATTCAATGCCACATTCAGAGAGGAACTATATGGGAATCAATCAAAGTCATAACACTACACTCACATTGAGGGTGCAATGTGCATACACAGTGGAATACAAGCTTTTTATTGTCAGCTGTGCGCCAGAAAACCATAGCCAGCGGGAAAACCGCCAAGGTATATGATGACACACCCAGTTTCTCCATTTGCTGCCTTCCTGTTTGTCACCCGCCTCTTTTTCTCTTTCTCCCTCACTCCACTCCTTTTAGTTCTGTCTTTCTTTCTCCACACTGGCCAATAATGTCACTCCTTCTCAAACACACACACACACAGATCTGACCTGGTTATGAAATGTCAGTGCCCCCTGTGGAAAACTTTGCCCCTCTGCACCTAGGTTTTTGTGAGCCCTGTTAAATCTGAATAAAAACCATTTGATATAACACATTTACAAAGTAAAAGCAGTTACAGATCCCTTATTTTGTCATTTCAGTTACAATACTTACTCAACCATGCACATAAACTGTAATGTCATTGTCAATCTGTGGATGTATTGGTTCTGGTTTGGGACATTGATGCTTTTCTCATGTTGTTGACAAAGAAAACTAAACTTGCTTGACGTTTATATTCATTCACAGGATGTATGCCAATCTGATGTTTTTCAGTGTTGAATGTGAAATTAAAAAACAATTCTGACGCTTTTAAAGACAGTTTTGTCTGAATGTATTCATAAATTGTCAATTTGTTAGTAGATAACCAGGGCGCCGCGCTCCTAAACACACTTGAATCCAAAAATGAAACTATAATCACATGAGTCCTACCTGACCAGTCGGTCTGTCAGTCTTCTGAAAAATAAAGCTGGTTCAATCCATGTTGGCCGTCTTGTACCTTGTTCGTATGTGTGTTTGTGTAGGTGTGTGTGTTCATAGGTCCAGAGTACAGTGCGTGTGGTGGGAGGTGAACATGGAGCGGCTGGTTAATTATTGCAGGACACGTTGAGACAGAGTTGAGAGGGAGGGGCTGACTGATACCTGATATGACTCGCTTGCTTTGTGTGTGAATGACAGAGAGGGAGAGTCGTTCAACCACAATAAAACCTTTCCACCAAAAACAATGCAAAGAAGAAATCTTTGTTTACTTTGTGATGCCCAACTACATTAGGCCTACATCATAGTGGCCATCGTGAGCTGTGCCAGCTGTAACTGTGAGGCCACTGGTAGCAGCCAGACCAAGCAGACGATGGCTGCATGTTCATGTAATTGAATAAAGAGAATAGTAAATCAGGAAAGCTGCCTGAATACAGGCAATAAGATCAGCTTTATTTTTTATGCAGTGATTCACAGAGCTGCTTCTCTAATCATGAAGGAGAACAAACTACAGGTATCGTTAGAAACAGGTCATTGCAAAACCTCCATACAAGATGTTCAATAATAGTGCTTATACTAATAATGCTAATACTACAGCTAATAGAAGATTTTCTATGTAGTAGGCTAATAGAAATTCTCATAGATGCATGATTCATTGAGCCTACTCCTGATCACATTGTTCTGAGTGTATTGTTCTTTGATATCACATCATAGGCCTACTGTACAGAATCTGTCTTGTCTGTTCAATTACCCTTAAAGTTAACTACATTTTCAGGACATTGCAACTTCAATCTGCAATGTCCTTAATCATGATCAAATCCTACAGTAGCTAAGACATGCATGGTACTAGCAGCCCGCAATCCTCTGTTAGGTAAGCTACCCCTGCAGGTCAGTGTTTGTCTCTCATAAATAGCCTAGCCTACTCTCATAAATCTGAGTGATGACGTAAAATGACAAATGAAACAAAATTGTCCTCTGTGTGTCATCCCTCATCAACCAAGTGGCACGACCTGCCTTAAAGCAGAAGTGAGTGATATATTTGTGTTAATATAAGTCTTAAATAGTTATATCTTCCGACAGCAATCACTTACATAGAGTGTTTGGACTGAAACACGGGTCTGTCAGTCACTCTGCTCTGCTCTGAGCCGAGGAGAAAACATTTATCGTATCCTACAGTTTTTATCCAATGAGGAGAGAGAACGGCATGCAGGGCTGTGTGTGCAGCCAAGGAACGCCGTGAATGTGGTGACGTAGCGACGAGGACTGTTATGGTGCGTTCAAGGAAACTCGTATTTTTCCGACCGTGAAGTGGTACCAGTTCGATCTGGTACGAGTTCACGGGTCAGAAGTTACGAGTGGCCGTTATAGTGACTTTCACCGGTAAAACAGGTCGGAAAAACACGAGTGGGTTGCCTGGAACGCTACAAAGTCGTAAGTTGTGACTTGAAGCTGTAATTTACGATTTCAAAAGCCTGCCTGGAACGCAGCATTAGCGAAAACGACCGGATCACTCACTTCTGCTTTAAGAAGCGTGTGATCATAATCAGCAGGTCAGAGTGTGTGCGATCACAAATATTATACTACTGTGGATAACATGTTAATGGGAAAATAGTCGAGAAAAAAAAAAAAAAAGTAAAATAATATGTTTGTCTGTGTAGTTGAATGTTTTGTCCATAAATATGTGTCTAAATCAAGTGAGTCATGATACAGGTAGGTGGGTTGTGTTTCACAGGGACTTCACATAAATGTATGGGAGAAAGGGGTCAAATCAGTGAAGTAGGCCTAGTTGATAAACTGCAGGAGTCTCTGAATTCTGGCAGGTGTGGCACTGGCCTGAAGTTGCCACGGTAACTGGACGGGCTACCATGAAGATAGACAGATAAGACAGCATGTAGGTTAGAGGTCTTCATCCAACGTACCTGACAATGGAGTCACCAATACCCAGTGCAGGGGGTATGGCGGACTGTGTGAAGCCCACCCAGGTAATGCATCGCAGCACAGTCTGGACGAGGAGGTCGCGGTTCGAGAGAATTTGCTTTCCAGTGTGAATTGCAGGCATTCAGGCACCGTCAAAAGCTGTCAGCTGCGTTTCCCGGAGAGCCGTCTGATATCCTAGTTCAGGTCAGCAATCTTTTTCTCTTTCAGAAGCAGTGTGCTCTCGTTGTTGGACAAAGTTAATCAATCGCTCTGAGTTGTGCTAAAGCAATTGGCTATCTTAAATGCTAAGCTAAAAACGAAACTCGGCTATGCTAGCCGCGCAGGTTCAACCTACTTTCAAAGCTGTAAAATCCAGTTGTCTGAGGAGTTAGGACTTGTTTTGATTTTTTTTAAATGTAAATTGTCACTTGAATACTGGAGAAGACATTTTCAGACAAATACTAGGTTCAAGGAAAATCTGCTGCCCACACTAAAAGAGAACTGCAATGTGCTCAGTTACTTTCAGCTTCAGTCTATTAGGCTAAGTTATTATTATCAGACAGTCTGATAGAGGTTTGTATGATCATAGTGCAGCCTGGTGTTGCTTTAAGGTGATGAGATGAAAATAAAAGGACAATGAGCAGTCACATTAGGATGGACCCTCAAAATAAGAGGGAAACATTGTGAAACTGATATCAGATAAATCTTTGCCAATCAAATGCACAAGCACAGCTGCTCTCTGCTGCCTCAAATATACATCAGAAATGGATCTGACCGGTTCTCGGTATGCTCAAGTTACTATTCAGACAACATCAATGCTGGACTTTCTGCTTGCTTGTGTAGTTGCTTGTAATGTAGCCTACATTGGGCAGCAGCCTAGGGCATTTAACTGCATCATGATGCATGGAAATCTGGGACTGCAACCCAGGCAGTAACCTAACCAAAATTGTAAATGAAAAAAAAAAGTACAAATTCCCATTTTCAGTTTTTAAAATGCATAAGGTATTAAATACAGTAAGTACATTTGCCTTCAAAGATGTTTGCTCAGTTTTGTATAATCCTGAGGATCAGTCACTGTCTACAGCAGTAGAGGGAGCCAGAGTAACGTTACCAGTACAACTGTTGTCCAGGATCATTCTGCTGTCAGTTGTATAAAAGTTGTACAAACTTGTGTAATGTTAAGTTTTTCTTTTTCTTTTCTTTTGCTCTGATATTGGCTTTTTGGATATACTCGATATATTTCATCAGCCTATTGAAATATGCAAAAAAAAAAGTAACAAACAACAACAAAAAACCCGATCTATTCTTTTTTTCTCTTATTCAGTGTGAAAGCAGCTGTGTGACAGCTCTACCCAGTGTTGTACAGCCTCATCAATGACAAAAGAGCTGGAGTCACACTGGAACTGGACTACCATGCTGTGAGGTCTGCTAACATGAAGCTTGAGAGAGATGTGAGTCTCACATAACTGTAGAGTAAGTTATAAGAAGAGACAAAAAGTAATTGGACATTTACCTGCTTTGGCATGAGATATAACAAAACACATACCACCACTTGTGCCAACATCAACATCAAATGTGATGTTTTTGAGCACACAACTTAATTTTGAATGTTGTTAGGGCAATGTATGGTGCTGGTCCCTTCAGCAGCCTGAGCTCCTCTGGCAGATCCAAAGCTATGAGAGATCGGGCCTCTGCAGTCCTTTATCATTAAAGTTCTTATTATTATTTTCATAGAGAACATAAATTTAAGTGTCTTTATGACACGATAATAAATGTCTGATTTACTGTTTTCTCTTTATTCCCTCACAGGGACAAAAATGTGGGTAGCAGAGCAGCTACAGTGGAATAAATCTGGCTTCAGTTTCTCAGTGTGGGAACTTCAGCAGAATCAAACAATGTCATAGATGTAGTGCAGTTGTTCTCTGTACAGTTCTGCCCCAAAGCAGGAGTTTAATGTCTCATTTACAGATGTTTGTCCTTGTCTGAGCTCAAACACACGCAGGAAAAATACAGATGAAAAGCTCAAAAAGTCCACCTTTTTTTTTTTAAATGGTAGAGCAGGCAAGAGTGTGTATGGACTTTCAGAAGTCAGAAGGCAGGGACACCAGTTGAAAACACTAAGGAAACTGAGAAAAGTCCAAAATAAAACATACAGGAGGCAGTTTGCAAGGGGAAGTGGAGCAGTATACTGTACTAAAGAGGATGAGGGATCAGGTGAGAAGGTGGCTGTTATGTTAAGGGGAGTCATTTGACCAGAAAGGTGGAAGGTGTTGTGGTTCTGGTTCCTGTAGGTCAGGTGGGTGCAGCAGGGTTTGAAATAATAAAACAGCAGTGACAGCAGCAGCTGTGACATCACAAAGTTACACAAGTCCTAAAACAGGCTGTGTGCATTTGTCTGTGGACTGATGTTTTAATACTTTCAGTATCAATGCAGGGGGTAGACCTTCAGTTCAAAGTGAGCGTGTGACCACAGTGAGATTATAAACTTTATGGCTGTACCAACCAAATTTCTTATCACAACCAATGTGTGTCAGGATTGGTCCTATAAACACTGTGACATTGACAGAGCATATGCACAACTGCTCTCTGCTGCCCCATGGTAACAATACAGCAGAAATGGACATTCTTAGCACATTTTAAGACCAGCACAGTTGTGGGTCTATTTGTTACTTAGACAACATGGGTGCTGCACTTCTCTCTGGAGCTGCACTAACAACAGGCTGCAGCCAGGTGGTGGTATTTAGCTACATGCATACAGTACAACTATGTTGGTTTGGGACTGAAACCCAGGCAGTATCCAATTTTCAAATGAAAAAAAACAGAAGCATGAATTCTTATTTTCAGTTCTTATAAAGTATTGAATAAGTACATTTGCCTTCAAACACATGTGCTAAGTTTCGTATAGTGTTCCTATCCTGTGGTTTAGTTACTGTCTGCAGCAGCAGAGGGAGCCAGAGTACCAGTACAAAAGTTGTCCAGGATAATTCTGCTGAGTCAGTTGTCTTTGGCAAAGAACTAAATGGTAAACGGCAAATAGACTTACATTTATATAGCACTTTTCTAGTCTTTAGGGCCACTCAAAGTGCTTCACATACACCGAACATACATCAGGGGCAATTATGGGAACAGTATCTTGCCCGTGGATACTTTGACATGTGGACTGGAGGAGCCAGGGATTTGATGTTCTAAAGTTTTCTTTTGCTTTGGTATTGGCTTCTTGGGTGTGCTTGATATATTTTCATAAACCTGATGCTTTTATTTGAAAAAAAAAGATGAAAAAAAATCTACTTTTTTCCCCCTGCCATTCAGTGCCAGTGAACCTTTGTGACAGCACTATGTAGTGGTGTACAGTCTCGTCATTTACAGAACAGCTGAAGTCATTCACTGGAGCTGGGTTACTTTCTGTGTACCATACACACTTCTACTTCAACTTTGACATGAAGCTTAGTAGAGATGTGAGCCATTTACAAATGTATAAGAGGAGATAACGAAGTCATTGGGCTAGAACCTCTAATCTTTTTGGTCACAAGATAAAACAAAACACATAACATAACTTATGCTAACGTCACCAACACATGTGATGTTGTTGTCCATGAGCACACAAATGTTGTTAAGGTGACAGTTAAACCTCCTTAACAACCAAACAAGACTGAGATGACAGTTTCACCTTTACAACAATGTAACAGGTTGACTGTGTCTGCTGGAGGAGCACAATAGTCGAGCGACTGCATCCAAAGCAGAATGGATAAGGAGTAAATGAAGTGAAATGCCATTCCTTTCCTAAAATAAAACAGGACATACAGGCTAGCAGGCAACAGGTGGACACAAAGGCTGTGTGTGTATGTGTGTGTGTCTGTGTGTGTATGAGTGTGTATATGTGTATGTGTGTGTCAAAAATAAAACGGTGAATACCTGTTAAGTAGTGAGTTGGGATATTCCTGTCAGTAAATTTCTTTGAAGACATATATACCTACCTAGATGAACATTACATGCTGTAAATCTACCACTGATGTTTATGATGTAAATTTGGATACAAGATGATACAATTGCGTATATTGTGATCTACTGTATTTGTATTGTATTTTCCTGATAGTACAATATCCCAATGTTGCTCTTTATGTGACTTTTTTGTGTTTCTGCAGATCTAATGATTGTTTCTTTCTAACCCTACTTTGTTTATTATGGTGTTGGTCTGGAATCTGGACACAAACTGGACTGTGGACGTCTGAAACATAAAACAAACATTATGTTAATGAGGATTTGAACTGCATATTGTAAGATAAAGGAATATATAATCTTCTATCTTCTAATTTGTCTCTGTAGTGACCTCAGTGACACAAATGGGACTTATCTGAACTGACATGTCTCTAAAACTCTGAATTTTGAAAGTAGTCTGTCCTGAAGTTGAACTTATAAACAACAGACTGTGAATGTGTGTCTCTCTCTCTAGCACTGGAGCCTTTGGAGCTTAGAGTGCAGCTACAAAACCTGAGTGACTGTACACGGGGACAGCTACCAGCTGCCACTGTCCATCACAAAATGAATACACATGCACACACACTCACATACACAGAGTGACTGAGCTGGTCCCTGTTGAGCACAGAGCTCATGGCCGTCCCTGGCTGAGTCACATGCAATGAAATAACACCAAGGAGGTTTTTTTTTCTTTACCTTTTACCATGGGAATCTAACCATTACCCTCTTTTCTGTCAGAAAGCTTTGTCCAGGCGAATCTATTAAGAGCCAGTATGAAGACTGTGGAACCCACTTCAGTTGTACAGACCCTCCTTCTGTTGGTTCAGGTCACATCAAGCTATGGCATACAGAGAGGTAAGTGAGGTTTTCATTTTTCACTTTTTAAAAGTGTATTTCTTTTCAGCATAATAACATGTCAAAAGTGTTGCACTGTACATTTTCAAAACCTGTTTACAATACAGGCCTTTTGCGTGATCTTCCTTCTGACTGTGTGCCTGTGTGAGATGAGCTCTCAGGGCTACACATCAACTCTGTCAACAATGGCGTGTGTGAGGAGAAGAGAAGAGAAATATCACAGGAAGCATCCTTTATTCTTACAAAGGTCTTTGAACCTTTGTAAACACTTTTCCTATAGCGAGGTGACTGAGCAGGTTGACTTCCCTCAGTCATGAGTAGCGCTGAGATCACCTGTTTTCCACTACATCCTGCGGGGAAAAGGAGAAGGTGTTTATAGGCCTACATAGTGTAAATGTGACTAAATCTATATCCTTCCTACACACTGTGCATATCCTCTCCACAGGCTGTCGTAAAGGTGATTGGAGACTACCTATTCACCTTGTTGCTATTTCTTTTACTAATATCTTTTCCATATGATTGGGACACCTTCACGCCAAACTCTGCTGGGAACAATATGACATCATAACCTGTTCTGTAAAGCTTGCACCATATGACACTCATACCTGTATTTTTCAGTCACTTTAGTCAACTTTAATGTTTGTAATGAACTTTTATCTCTGACCTGCAGTAAATTCAGGCGTGGCTTCATGATCAGTTCAGGGAATATGAGGCGTACCATATCAAATGCTGTCACAATTCTATCAGCTCAAGTACAGGCCTGCAGAGCTGACATACAATACATGTTTTATGAGTATAGAAATACAGTATAGGATGGGCATTGGCTTGAAGAAGCAGGTGGTGTAGATACTGTCACATTCTGCCTGGGTTGGGTACCGTGAGCGATAGACTCAGCTGGCACAGTGGAGGGCTGGATTTGGCACATGACCTGTGCTTTGCGTATTATGCCAGTGATTACAAGGCTGCAGTGAATGGGTGGCATCTTTCTTGTCAGTACAAATCACTGACAACATCTTGTCAGCAACCATTTGTAGATATAAAAGTGAGAAGCATAATTTACCTGCCAATAATTCAGTGTCACGGACGGGGAATTCTACAAAAAGAGACCACTGATCTTCGATTTTATGTCTCAACATGTCTACCAGTGCAAATCTTTACCCACAGTAATTTGCCTCAGTACTTGAACATTAAAGTGTTGCAAACTTGCTACATGTTACAGTTAAAACTGTAACGGCAATGGACCTCAGTCTTCAGCTTCTCCCTCTGCCTTCAGTTTATATGCTGCGCTATAGGCTAAACACATCCAGGTTCCTGGATGGTGGTTAATCCATCAAAGTCAGTGACTTTTAGCCTTATCCACACGAAAACGGAGCTTCACCCAAAACGAATGTTCATTTTGAAAAAAATCTCACTAGAAACATCTGCATACGGATCCACTGAAAACGACTGAAAACGTGTGTGGCGCTGTAACGCTGCCACACATAAACACCAACAATAGAGAAGAAGATGGATACAGTAGTTCCCCCACTCTGTTCAAACTCCCAAAAATATAAGCAGAGTGTGCTGTTCTGAGCCGCAAATATTTTAAAACTTTAATCTTTGTAATTAACTTATGTATTTGTCTTTTTACTGCAGTAAGTTCAGACACGGCTCCAGGATCAGATCTAGTCATGTGAAACAGATGTAAAATGCTGGCAAGCACATTACTGACACAATTGTATTCAGGGTTTGAGTCAAGTCGTGTCAATGTGTGCTTTTATCTTACTGTATATTGTTATTGGTGTTATTGGAGTGGATCAGTTGAGCAAAGTTGAAATAGATGACACAAAAGATGATTCATCTTCATGGTTGTCTGCTGGGCTGGAATTTATTAGCTTTGTTTGATATTCGGGTGAGCAGACATAAAATGGATATTGATCTTTATTAATCTTTCTCTTTGAAGGTCTTTAAATCACAATGGTCTTATGGATGTGACAGCTTTTAAGTTTGAAACTTTCAAGCTTTTAGACGACATGAACCAAAATGACATGATCCAACATCTCAGTTACTGTAGACAACATAACCATTTAGAATTAATATCTTCTCTTTGGGAATTACACACAATAAGTTAACCAGGCATCCCTTAAGCCAGCCATTGTACTATTTTTCTTATCAGGATAAATGGATACCACATAAAGACAGTGCCGTGTAAAGGCTTTCTCTGTGAACTTAAAGAATGGCTCCTTTGCTGACATCAGATCCAATGACATGCCACAAAAACAATACCAGTTCTGTGTTTGTTCTTGTTTGACCACACTGTCCAGAGTCCAAAACTGTATCTGCTCTGCATGACAGCGTCAGAGAAACAGGGAGAGCAAAAGAGGCAACACTGTTCACTCTGCCTCTTCCAGGCGCCAACAGCTGATAGGCGGCATGATACAGCGGGTCGCGGAGCCTGCCTGTCACTCACTTAGTTACTCAGTTACTTTTTGGGGAAAGTAACTAGTAGCTATAACTAATTACTTTTTACAAGTAACATGCCCAACACTGGCTGCAGCCACTGGTTAGTGAGCACAACCCTGAGGTACTACACTACCATGTGGTTCTGTGTTGTGTCCCTCCATATAGAGAATTACATTTTTGCACATCTTATTTCTTTATCATGATGTCATCATTCCAATATGATGCCATGAACTTCATGTGACACGTGTCAAAGGCAAACTGGCTTTGATATTTGTGACGTCATTCATATTATGATGTTATAGCACATTTCAAAGGATATAAACCTCCAAGTTCTTACAGAACTCAGAACCTCAATGAATGCAGTTGTGCAATCAGGCTACACACTTAATTTATGAGAATTATTCCTTAATTAAGTTGCAACAGCTCGATTTGTCGGTGGTCGTGCAGGCCGAAGAAAGTTTCGTTTAAGCAGCCAGTTGTTGCTGTGTGGTATTCGGGAACAGACCTCACAACACAGCAAGTCATGTCTCGTTCTGTTCGGTTGAGGAGGAGGAGCAGTTGCATGAAGAAGGCATATGTTGTGTCTTTCATCCTACTTCTACTTGCTTGGTCCTTCCTCCCCTTGTTGACCTATTTCACCTCTAGCATGAGTGTTACAGAGACTCTTACACAGGAAAAAGCCCATCGTTTTCGCCCATCGCCTGCGACCCAGTTCAGCTTCACCGTGTGGTATCAAATTGAAAGCACACAGACCATATCTAACCCATTGTTGGCAGGTGAATGTTGGCCATTTCGCGATGGCCAGGTAGCCCTTGTAAAAACTCTGTCTCACCCCATAACGATAACTCATGTGATTCTAGATCGAATGCGTCACTACAACTCCCCAACTGGCAGCATAGCATCAGCACCCAAAGACTTTGAAGTCTATGGAATGAAAAACAAAGAAGAAGGAATGCTGCTCGGGACATTCACCTACGATAAGCACGGCGAGCCGACACAGATATTTACGCTTCCTAATTCCAGTGATGAGGTTTACAGAACAGTGGTGCTGCGTGTCCTAAGTACCTGGGAAGATGTCAAAGACACGTGTCTTCTCCACCTCCGTGTGCTTGGGATCATCACTAACCCATGAGAGGCGCTGAGCGAGAAAGTATGTGATGTTTGTTGTTGACTTCTGTATCCAAAATGAAATAAAAAGAACAACAAAAAATCAGAAAGGCCACTCTTAACCTCTTGTTGTGTTTATGGGTCAAATTGACCCAATCTGTTCCCTTCCTCCATCCTTTTTCCCTTACTTCCTTCCCGTCGTCCTTACTTCTTTTCCCTTCCTCTTTTGATCCAATTTACCTGATCTGTTCCCTCCCTCCATCTTTCTTTCCTCCTTTTTCCCTTCCTTTTTCCTCCCTTCTTTCCCTTCTTCTTCCTTGAACAAATCTGTTCCCTCCCTCAATCTTTCTTTCCTTCATTTTTCCCTCCCTTTCCACAATCCTATTCCCTCCCTTCTTTCCCTTCTTCCTTCCTTGAACAAATCTGTTCCCTCGCTCAATCTTTCTTTCCTTCGTTTTTCCCTCCCTTTCCACAATCCTATTCCTTCCCTTCTTTCCTTCCTTCCTTCTTTCCCTTCATCCTTCCTTCTTCCTTCCTTCCTTGACCCAGGAGGAAAACAGGGTTAGAGACACTCTCAACCTTTCCGCTCCACCAATTGGGTTATCTCTGGGAGCTCCGGTTTCCCCACTTATTTTATTTAAAGAAAGAACAAGACGAAAAAAATCAGAAAGGCCACTCTTTACGTAAGACATTCACAACTTTACCGCTCCAACAGATTTTCTGACTAATGACTCGGACTAATGTTACAGTTGTGGGGGTGTGGCTAACAGCACACGTGCACTCACTTGGTGGGAATCACCATAGATAAACAAAAAACATCTCTTTCACTCACTCTGCCCCCTGGTTCACACACCAAAGTCACCAGTTACTTTTTGGCTAGTATAGTAACTAGCCTACTGTATATTCACTTTTCAAAATGTGCCCAACACCAGTCAAACACATTTTTTTCTGTTGACGACAGCTTCCAGGTAAATATTAACCTTGCTCACAGTGACATTACTAATAATCTGGTGCTAAATATTAATTAAAGCAGAAGTAAGCGATCCGGTCGTTTTGGCTAACTTCCTGTCAGTGGATGGAGTTAGCAGTCCCCGCCCTCGTCCCTACGTCACCACATGCATGCCTATCGTCCTCTATGCCGTTCTCTCTCCTCATTGGATAAAGGTTGTGGGATACAAGGAAAGTTTTCTCCTCGGCTTACAGCAGAGCAGAGTGACTGACAGACCCGTGTTTCGGACCAAACACTATATAAGTGATTGCTGTTGGAAGATATAATAACTATATTAACACAAACATTCCGCTTACTTCTGCTTTAATTGTGCCACGTTTACCATCTTCTTTTGTGAGTAGATAAGTAACATTTGTTAATTAAACACCAGGTAAGCCACATCTGAAGCAGTTGAGAATGCAAATAGTTTGCGGTACTGTTAGCTGGGCTAAAAATAAAACTTTAAGCTGCTACATGATAAAAGAGGAGGGCCAGTGAGATATTTTCACCATAGCCTGACCCTGGCTAAAACTGTATCCAGTGTTTAGAACAACGTGTCAAGGTTTTTGTTGATTTATAGGACTTTCATTCCACCAGTTCATGAGCCCAAGTGACCTTGGGTTGAGTGTTAGGATGTGGGCTGGCTTTCTAGATGTTTTGTGAAATCTTTGTTTCACAAGAGACTAAACAAGAACAGTGTCCTCTAAACCCTAATCATTTCCTTTATCATCATTTCTTTTAGTTCTTTAGCCTCTGCTCCATTCCTCTCTTCACGTCTCTCCTCTTTATTTTGCCTCTTCTTCCTCATAGTTCATGCAGAGTTTAAAGCAACCCTGATGTCTTTGATCTGAATCCACACACAGTATAAACAATTCCTGACTCACCCGTGTACTACTACTATCTTCTTCCATCCCTTTCCCTGTCAACATGTTTTTGTTTTTATTCTCCCTCTCATTTTCTTTCCTTAATATATTCACCAAGAGTAAAACAATAAATACTAAACTACCTTATTTAGTTGTTTCCTTTCATCGTCCTTTCACTTGCCTGAAAATAATCTCTCTGTTCTCATTTTCCATCTTCTTCTTTTCAGGATTGAAGCTTACTAAAATAAATAAATATTGATCACATCTTTACTTTGGATTCACATGGTTTATACCATGAAAAAGAACAGGTGGTTGTAATAATTTATAGTTGCTGTACATAAAACTGGTAATTTGCCATTTTTCCTTTAACAAAGACCATCTGTTGAAATCAGGCAGTGAATAGTGTGTGCACTGGGAATGAAACCTGTCCTTGAACCTTAAATTCTAATGTTGTCTTTGCTTCCTCTTATGCTTGAATAATAATTTGATTTCCTAGCTTGGGATCAATAAAGTATATCTATATATCTATATATCTATATATCTTTAAAAAAAGTTATAACAAACTTCAGAACTTCAAATGTGAAAACCTCTTGATTGTTATTTCAGCAATAAGCAGGGATTTTTCTCTTTCACCTACAGTACAACCATCTTTCTTCTGCTCAGGTCAAAACTGTAACCTCTAAATGTCTGATTTATCCACAGACTGAGCTGGTCACTGACAGACTAAAACAAATGACTCAGTCTAAAGTAGGAATGCCAAAAAATGTCAAATTATTTATCTGAAATGATACAGCTGTTTGCAGTTCACTGAGTGAGACTATAATGTGTTGTTCAGTTTGCACTCCACTTTCCCATGATCCAAAACCAATGTTGGAGAGTAGGCTATATTTCTGCAGAAAACTTCTCATTCAGTGCATAATGATTCAGCTCAGTGCTACCCTCAAAAGGTCCAATATCAATGTTTTCTCTGGTTACAGGAGACTGATAAAATCAAAGTGTTATGGAGACTGTATTAGATTTGTAATAAACATTTTCATAGATTTTTTGTACCGTAACTTAAGTTTGAATGTTCTTTGTATCTTCCCTGTCTAGCACCTCGCATTATCACCTTATTAGAAACAGTGGATGTACTACTGGATCACAATGCCACCTTCATTTGCGAAGTGGAGTCACGTCCCCCTGCTGACATCACCTGGACCAAGAATAACCACCCCATCATGTAAGTCTTCACCAAACATCACCTGGTATTTAAACCACATGCTGAAGATAGAATTTAATTTTGTCTTTTTCTTTTGAATTTCTTTGAACCTTTTTTTTTTTAATATATATATAGTGGGGATATGTCAGCAATGTCTGACTGCTTACAGCTAACTGCAAATATATAAATACTATATAAATCAAACCGTTGCAAATTCTTATAATAGAATTAGTGAGTATCACTTGCATCTTATTGGCTAACTAAAATTAACATCAGCATAACAATTGCCATTACAATGATTTTGGCCATTAAAATACTAATATTTGCATAGTATAAAGTATCAGTAATACTAGCGGCAAACAAAAGTGAACATATCCTGTAAACAAATAGTTCCATGTAAGGTTTAGATAAGATACTTTAGATAATTAAAAATCTCAGTTAAATGCTCACCACTTCACACCTCACGCCTTTTTGTCCCACCAGGTACTATGATCCCCGGTACATGACCAGGGAGCAGGGACAGATGCTAATCATCCCTCATGTAAGAGAGTCTGACAATGGAGAGTACTGCTGCATCGCAAGTAATGGCATCGGAGAACCAGCCAAGAGCTGTGGAGCACTGCAGCTAAAAATGAGTATGTCTGGTTTCCACCAAGGTCGTAGAGTGCAGTCCAGTTTTTAGTTGAGTTCATATTTTAAAACATTTAGGAGATGCTACAAGTCAGTTAAAGTGCAAACAAATACAAGGTTGCATTGGCTCAAAACCACTTTAAAACCAGTGTCTTGTCTCTTGTCTTTCTCTACATCAGAGCCACAGATCAAACGCCACCCCACCAATTTAACCCTCCTGTTAGAATCCAAAGCGGTGTTACCTTGTGTGACCCTCGGCAATCCCAAACCAGATGTGACCTGGCTCAAAGATGATGAGCTTATCAAGGTATGCACAACAACAGTAGGAGGTTGCTGGAAGGTTTCTGGTCACATGAAGCTTTTCACTGATTTAGTCTGTTAAATAACCATTGGTCAACAGTATAGTGCACTGTTTATACATAACTGTGACCAGGATCATAAATGGTCACAGACCGCAATGGCAGCTTGTGTCAAATGTGCCATAAAAGCTGATGAAAAAATGTGTTCTCATTATTCGCATATTGTTTTCAGATTGTCTTTCTGTACATTGGCCCATCTGTCCCATTCCTGTGGAGATGATATCTCTGCATTTCGGAGGTCAAAGGTCAAAATCATGATGACCTCAAAAATTGTGGTTTTGCTCTTGTAAATTAAGTGTCTCGAGGACTTTTCAAGAGAATCCCTTTAGAAATGTGCATTTGGACCTTTTGGTGGTCAAAGGTCAAGGTCCTGATGACTACTGTACAGAAACACCTTTTAAGCATGAACCTAGACTGAATGAAACTAGTCTAGCCGGTAAAGGTATACAATTGTGAGGTGGTAATTCCACTTTATTTGATGCTTTCTAACAAGGAAACATAATTCTCTCCCAGATCAGTGACCGTGTTTCCATTCTCGACTATGGTGCATTGAAGATTCATAACATACAGAAGGAGGATGCTGGACAGTACCGCTGTGTGGCCAGGAATAGCTTTGGTTTGGCCTTTTCAAAGCCTGTCACCATAGAGGTACAGGGTATGTATTTCAACGCTCTATTCTTATATATAAATGCACAGTGGAACATTAAAGTTTAGCTGCATTGTAACTCTGTGTCTGTATATATCCAAACTATTGTGCTTTGTGCTTGTGTGTAGCTCCAGCACGAATCCTGCGGGTTCCAAAAGAGAAAAGAGTAGCGTATGGCAGCCAGATTACACTCGACTGTAACGCCACAGGGAATCCGATCCCCACCATCACATGGCTGGAAAATGGGAACACGGTAAGTCCAGCTGGTGTTTTTTTTTTTCTTTTTCCCGACATTTATTATGTTTAAACGTGAACGTTGTTGTCTCATAGAATCTGAGAGGCCATTACAGTCCCATAAATGTGTCTCTAAGTGTTGAAAAGCCTCTAAAACAGCATTTTGGGACAAAAAAAACCTGCATTCCTGTTGCTTCTCATCCATCCATCCATTCATCCATCCAACTATGTGTGCCTTCCCAAATCCACTTCAACTCTCATAAATAGTTGCGATCGTGTTTCCTTTACAGTGGTTGAGTTTGGCTGGAATGTCAGACAACTCGGCCAGCAATCAGAGAAACTTTATCACGTAGCAGACATTGTGACACATTGTCAGCTGTAGAGCCTTACATAATGGGATAGCTCTGACAATAACAGAGTAGATAGACAGGAAAGCAAGTAAAGCCTCATGAAATGCTCTCATACGACTTTATTTATAAATCACCCTCCTCATAGATCTGAGATTAAATTACACTGAAGTGCTCCAAAGAACACAATTGCACAAGCATAAGTATTTAGGAGACTAATTGCTAATAAGTGAAAGCTGAAGCAACACGCTGTTGTTAATTGGTTTTTGCTGAGACACCTGTCACTTTATGGCCTGCATTACACCAGTGCTCTGATTTATATACTGTCTATCTCCTTGTAGTCATGTGCATAATCAAGTGTAAATAGGGAAACCAGCACGCTCGCAGCACAAATACACACATGCCGTGCGCTGTGATACACACGTAAAATAAATTACACTTGTGTCTGTTGATCCTTTCTCTCTGTCACTCTCCCTCACACACACATGCTTTAAGATTGGCCATGGGATCAGTGATATAAACAGCAAAGGAATTCTCATTATGTTGACAGGGGATTGAAGAGATTGCCTTCCATTTAGCCAATAATACACAGTGTTATCAGCTGTAATTGGGCTGTGAGCGAGTTGTCAAACAAAAAAACACGCATCTCTAAGGTTAGGTTCTTAATATATTAAAGTGTTGAGTGGTTTGTGGGGGGTGCCAAGTCGTGATTTGAAGACTCTGGCATGACGTTCAGACAGCCCATTGATGTAAGGTGCTATCACTGGGATATAAACTGTGGTTGTTACTCTACACATTCAGAGAGGGCTGCTATGTGGTGTATTGAGAACATAAACAAACAATAATTAAACTGAGTTTCAGTTGTTGAATATGGATTAAGCATAAAAATGTGATGAGCATGTTTAACATGTGAGTCACAGTGATGGTTTGGTTTTAAAGGGACAACGAGGAGTTTTGGAAAGTGAAGTGTTTTCACACTACATTTACCATGAGCCTTGGTGCACACAGTGAAATTCTTGGACTGGCGCAAGACGGATGTTTTGCCAAGAATGTTTTCATTCATCAAGAATGAAAGTCAGAGGTTTGAAGACGATCAGATACTGTCGTAGTTCCGACCATAAACGGCGATTCGGCTGCGTTATTACCATGATCCACCGGGCAGCGTCCGCGAAACTGAAAGTAGGAAATGCTGGTTGGCTCGCCCAGCATTTCCACCACAAAATAACGATAGAGACAAAACAATATATTTATCGAAAATGGAGCCATTAACAAGTGTGGGAAACGTAGATTCATCCACATTAAGGTGAGACTTTTTTTTATAACCAAATACAAACTTCTCGTTGTCCCTTTAATCACAATTACTGCAATGGTTTTGCGACAACATAAAACATTGTTCATGACTCATAGCAATAACAGTGTTATTTATTTGTGTGTGTGTGTGTGTGCATGCGTGCATTTATGTAACACAAAACAACAGAGCTGTTGTATCCCTGTGCAGCAAGCTCTCCACTTACTGTAACATACTCAGGAGAGATGGTGTCTTAGAAGAAGAGCGAACAATGCTCTATTTAGATGCAATCTGACAAAATCAAAATAAGCAGCAAGTGTGTGGTGGGTTTGGTCAGTGAACATTGGTCTAACTCATGCAGGACGGTCCACCTTAAGAATGTTATACAGGATGTTTTCTCACCAAGGCAGCAGACATTTTTTATGCGTAGCAAATAATGTCTGGGTATTTAATGGTCTTGGGTGCTTACTACAATGTGATTACAGGCCCATAATGCCTGTAAATACTATGTATATATATGCGTGTGTGTGGGAGTGTGTGTGTATGCTGATTAAAATGACTGTGGGAGCTGCTTTTCTGGCAGCTTGTTGCGGTCATTAAATCCAGCGGGGGCTGCACAAGAGCTCATCATAAAAACAGATGGTATCAGACACAACTTCAAATAGACACGTTGCACATCAACACCTGGACTCACTCTCTCTCACACACACACACACACACACATTACAGATGTCTCACATATATCATTTATAAACTGTATATATTGGTAAGTGTGAATATACAGACTATAAACAAATAGGTGTCATCTGGCTATATCGGTGAAGTGTGAATACCAGGCAATTTTTAAATCTTTTAAATGATTACATGTGGTTATATTGATGCCAGATACCGTACAGTGCATGCACTTAATTTTATCGACTCAACACCCGTGAGACGTAAATATAATCAGCGTGTGAGCAGTTTACACACAAAGGAATTGTCAAATAAAATTCTTCAATTTTATAATAGAAGTCTTGTGGGGGAGATTTTCCTATTTTCCTTATTCCTATTGTTCAGTGTCACTGCTCACACGACAGGGAGCTATTATCAACAAAAAACAGATGGCAAACAGACAAAGTCTTCAGAACATGGTAAAGATTTAGATTTTAGCAGCTAAGTAGCCATTTTTCCCAGTATTTACAGAGAAAAAAAAAAGAAATGGTTTACTAACATGTAAGGAAGTTTTCTATATACATGTTCGGCATAGATATTCTCCATAAAGTGCTGAAAAACATTAAGTTTCATGAGAATTTGTCAGGCGAATAGTAATATTTTTGTCTTTTTTGGGATGTTGAGTTGCAGCAAGCCCCAGAATCTTTTTTCCTGCCCTCCCCTATGCGTCAAGATACTCGCTGCCAAATTTTATAGTTGTATGACTATTTATGCCATTGTAGTACCTAAATATTTTCATTTGCATAATTCCGCCAGGAAAATGTCCCCAAAAGGTTTTTTTTGGCCCCCTGTAGCTTTCCAGCAGCTAGTTGACCGGGTTGTCCACCCTGGTTGTGATCCTTGAAGGTCCTAGATATAATTTCTAGTGTCAAACCTTTTACAACGCTCCGTGTCTGTTTTCCAAAAAACTGGGGTTTTGCCCCCTGGGTAATGTGGCAAAACAAAGTAATTAGAGTAAAAGAGTGATCTGCCTAATGCAGTTTGAAGTGTAAATTATTTTTCATGTACCCCTGCCCTCTTTTCTTTCTCCTTCCAGATCTCCGGTGCATCAGTGGAGGAGACCTTGGTGGGAGAGGTGATTCTGTCTGTCCTTAAAGTGACAGTGAATAAGCCGGCTCTGTATACCTGCCTGGCCTCCAACAGACACAGCGCAGGAGCCAACACCGTTAAAGCAACTGCTAGAATCACCGTCGCAGGTACAGTAGCAACATTTCCATCCCACACTGTAACAAATGTTACAAAATCACTTACCGACAGCTCATTCTCTCTGTGTGGCTGTTGTGTCTGTGTGTTGTTGTTGTTGTTCCTGCTTGGCCTTGTGTTGTGTTAGCTGCCAGTTATATTAGTGGGGTAGTTTTGTGTGGCCTCAGCTGTTTGGTGTCTCCCCCATTTGGCTGATGCCTTTCAGCCATACCAATCCACACACAGCCACGTAAACAACACACATACCATTTCCACCCTTGACCACACACGAACTGTCCTTCCACCTGGTTGTCCCCTCAGTCCCCTCAAAGCTAGTTATGAGTGGGCGAGAGGAGCACCATGGTTTGGTTTCTCTTCCAGCTACGACTGATTTTCATCTCTCTCTCTCCTCTCCTCCTGCTCGCGCTCCTGCAACCGACATCTTCTGGATACTGCCACTTCCCCATAGAGTGGAGGTAAGAGAAATGATCCGTGCTTCACAGCTATGAAGTGTTACATGCTTCATTTCCTTGCATTCTGTGTGTGCTATATTTCATTTAACACACACAATTCAACAATTCGTTTTTCATGAGTTTATAGTGAAACGTTTGAAGCGGCTTGAATCAGAAGGATTACACAATGCATTCCATGCCGTTAAATTTGATATGGGCACAAAAAAACCCACTTGTGTTTGCTCAAGTCTTTGGAGACTCAAGTGCTGTTGCTTCCTTTGGGTCAGCTGAAGACAATATGCATGCTCTGTCAATAAACCTGCTATGCCAAGAGGGAGCTGTTTTCCCAGTCACCCATATGGTATGAGTTGGATTTGAACTTTGCTGAACCACAGCACAACCCCCTGTTACCACATCTGGACTATGTAACTATGGAAAGAGAGATAGGCAAAGGGAGAGAATGAGAGATGGATAGAAAGGGGGAGGAAAGAAGAAAATGGGTAGGAGAGAGGAAGAATAAAGGAAAAGAGAATGTTGGCCTTGGGATGCCTGATGAGAATATCCGAGGTAAAAATGAAGAAAGGTCTCAGACAGGCAAAGAAGGCCAGGTTTACTTACAAGATTTGCCAACTCATGACCACATCTGGAGCATATATTTAAAGGATATAGAAAGAGAGAGAGCAAAGAAGAAAGAGAGAAAGTCGAGAGAAGAAGGATATGATGGGATGATGGGGTTGATAGATTTACCGGTCAGCTTGGGGTTTGAGTGTTTGAATTGAGCTTTGCTAAAGCACCAAGCTCCCCAAGAGGCGACATCTGGACTTTGTAAGTTTTGTTGCTGTGTGTGTGTGTGTGTGCACATAGGCAGAGAAAGGAGGAGTGAAGGCTGTCAGACTGATGGGCAGGCAGAAGAAGAAAGACCCTGGATGTGAAACAGACAGAAAGAAATGTGGGACCGTGTCCACCCTGGAAGTCTGACAGACATAAGAGCTGAATAACCAGGCAGGCGGACAGATGGGCAGGAACACAGGGAGTCAGTAACAGACGGGCAGGTTTATGTAGAGTGTGTATGACTGACCTGTTTTAGCAAGAGGCAGCAAGGAAGCCCCAACAGCAGGCAGACAGGATGTAATTTCATATGAAACCTCTGCAACCAGTTCCATGATCAACATCTGGATGATGTTAAAGAAGATATTTCAGTTCATGGACCATTCCCTGGTATTTTTGAAACTCACAAACTTTTACAAAAAAGTTCAGTCAGCCAAAGAATTAAAAGATTGATTGCCCTGAATACATAATGCAAAAATAACTAGTCACTTGTTTATTCACTCCTCTTCCTGAGCCAAGGCCCATGTCAAATGACATACACCAGACCTGAGATTCAGAGTAAATGATCTGGATCTGCCCCAAAATGTAATAGCTTTAGGTTCAGTACATTTTATTTTTTAAATTTGGACAAGCCCCCATTACGTCATATACTATATAGGTTTCTGAGGAGTTGTTTTGAAGCTCAGAGTGAGTTGTTCTGCTCTTGTCATCTCACCACTGACTGATGTGTTGAACTCCTTGAGTTAATCCAAAAATGGGCAAAGGGGAGGGTCATGCTGGCTTGTTATGCTTACCCACCTGTCACTCAAAGCTGCCACACTTTTAATTATGAAAACTTTGAAAATTCACCCCCCTATAGTTATCATGAAGGAGGAAAGTATAGCTTCAGAGACAAAAGCTATTTTTGTACCTGGCTGTAAACATCCCACACGGAAAGAACCTATAGGTTTGAATATAGGTTTGAATATATGTGACATACATAAAATTGGCCGTTTTCAATGTATATGCATATGTGCTTATGGTGCATATATGCACAGATAAACTGCATACTGTGTATGTATGCGCATATGAAACCTAATATGCAGTTTATCTGTGCATAATGCACCATATATATATGCGTATATATGAAAACGGCCAATTTTATGTATGTCACATATATTCAAACCTATATTAAAACCTATAGGTTCTTTCCGTGTGGGATGTTTAGTTCTGCTGTAAAGCTGGACATTTTAACATGCAGTATATGGGTGCTGACTCACTTTTGGAGCCAACCCAAAGTGTTTATTTAAAGAAGTACGCTCGATGCTTTGGTAACCATAACCTCCTTGGTGGGGGTAATAAACAGCCCTCTTTAACACTCTTTAACAAAGGGTTAAACAGTCACACCTCACTATCAAGTGTGTTAACATTAGTCTGTATGTGTCTCCTTCCAACAGACTCTACAAGGGCGTCGCGGGCTACTGCAGCGCCTACCGAGGGGACGTTTGCCGCACCAACCTGCGAGATGATTCGCTGGTTTTCTTTAACTCTTCCCTCTCGGACCCCGAGGACATGCAGGAGTACCTGGTTCAGACCTGGTGGACGGAGCTTGAAGGGCTCAGTGTGCTGTGTAGTCCGGCAATACGCTCACTGCTCTGCCACTCCTCCTTCCCTGACTGCAACCCATCAGGGTTAGGACCTGCGCCTAAACCTGTCTGCAGGTAGCTTTTATTCACTTGGTTCACTTTGTTAAAACAGTATATGAATAAATTAAGAAATTAATCTATCCCCCCCTCCTAACACAGAGAACACTGTCTGGCAGTGAAGGAGCTGTACTGCCATAAGGAGTGGCTGGTTCTGGAGAGCAGCGGTTCGGTCCAGCCTGGGCTCTTCAGCTCTGTCACTGGGTCCCACACCTCCGGTTCACTGGTGCCCAACTGTCAGGCCTTACCGAGTCTTCACACAGACCCTGATGCTTGTACACATGTCCCCTTCGTAGGTAGGGTATCTCTTACTGGGACAAAAGGATCTCTATGTGGGATAACTATTTTCTTTTTCCATGCTCATTTTCTTCAATCTATAAGATCAGACCATTGAAGATCAGATGAATTTAGATACCACTTGCTTTATTTGAATTTCTTAACTTCTTTGATAAAGAAACAGCTGGCTCACAGCAATCTCTAACAGCAGTTAGGAGGGAGGAAATGGAGCACATTAAAAAGCACAAGTTTGGCCTGGTGCACTTACTGATATGCTGAAGGCAAAATAAAGCCTGATACACTGCTACACTGTTAGTCACAGATACTGATGAAGCCATTAAGAAGGTCCCTATACTGAACTGAGCCAAAATTTACAGCTGCAGGTGTGTGTGTGTGGGGTAATGTATCCATGCAAAGATGTGTGTATGTTTGCTCTGTAATATAATCTTAAAAGTTCTGGAATGACCTTCAGCACTGTTTTGATTTCTCAATTATATATTTTTTTATTCAGATTAGTTACAGAATACTCGATTCCTCTTTATAATAAAGGCTTCTAATCTGCACGTGTTTACTTTCCAGACATCAAGAAAGATCAAATTACAAGTAAGTATAAAAGGCATTTCAGTGCAACACAAATATGTATTTCAGCAATGAATAACTCATTTATTAAATAGGTATTGCACCGTAAAAGACAATATTAACACATGGTAATATATTTCATAATTCTATATCCTCTCTGTTTGGTATCAACAGCGACATGTTACAATGACAGAGGGCGTTTCTACCAAGGCAGTGTGAATATGACCAGGTCTGGGACACCGTGTCAGCCATGGAGCCAACAGGTAGAGTGTATATAAGTTACTAAAGCTGCAGTGCAACATCACTTCACAGGTGCAAGACATATAAACTTGAATATAACTAAAATATGCAGTACGGATACAAGATAACCACATGTAAATAGAGCATGAGGGAGAAATTTCAAATTTCAAAAGGACAGAAAATTTAGCAAAATTGGTTTAATATGTAACAACTGCAGTACTTTCTCATGGGAATTTCATTGTGCAATGGTGCAAACGTTTCTTTTTTTTTGCATGCTTTGAAGATTGGTTTGATTAAGTTGAGTCTTCAGTAGCTATGGTTAATAAATGACGAATCAATTGCAGCCACCACAAAATGAAGATGGAAAAATCTTTAGTAATTGATAAAGAGGCTAATACCACAAGCAGTTCCTGACTGATATGTTGCGTGTGGTTGTTCGGTTTTATATCAAACATTCCTGACCTCTAACCAGAAACAGAAAAACACACAAAAGTGCTTACAAGTGCATTCGCGAGCACACACAAACACACACACGCTCCCTGTGGCCCAAAAGCCCCCTTATGTTTTTATGGATTTGGTCAGTGAGAGGGTCTGTGAGGGTGAACTGTTACTACTCTCCTGTTGAGTGTGCGTGGCTGTGTGTGTGTGTGTGTGTGTGTGTGTGTATGTCTGTGCGTGCCAACTCAGCAGAGAGGGAGGGGCTCATCGTGTCACATCCTGCCTCTGGAAGCAATTAGCTTTCACACGCATATGCTCCACATACAACATCACCAACACACACACTCTTAAGTTGCTCACTCACTCTCTCTCTCTCACTCACACACACACACACACACACACACACACACACACACACACACACACACACACGCACACACACACGCACACACACACACACTGTATATACGTCTACTGTATGAAATTGAGAGAACCAATTTTTTCTCATGTGATTGTGAAGTATTAGCACATTGTCTCTGGTCTTCCTCCACACATGTCTCTCCACACGATGTTGGCATACACTTTCCATTCACACACAACCCAAACCACAGTGGGAAACACACTGCACATTGGGCCACATGAATATTACATTTAGCATAGTCTGCAATGTACAAAACTGAAAGCATATATAGAAAAAAATGAACTACTTTTGTTTCCCACACTGAGAGAATTATTATTTGCATATTGACTGTCTGAGTCTTTAATAAACTTGATTTCTAATCTGAAAACACTTCTTCTGCAGGTTGCAGTGCAGGTTGGCAGTGATGCCTGTGGGAGAGTGTTTTAGTATTTTGCCAAGATTACACTATCAGTACAGTTGAAATTTGCCCTAGAGTGTTAGCAGTGTGTTTGTTCATTTGCACTGTGAGAGATTAAGAAAATATTCTCAAGAATTACGAGTCAACTAGTAGTGATTTCTGGAGAAATTCATCGGAATTTTTTGTTATTTCAGCCCCTGAACATATGGAAGGCTCGTCAAGCTTTGATTTCTCTGCATGTTGAAACAGTATACAAACTTGAATAACACAAAAAATAAAACAGATGGAAAAGTATAGGGAATTAATTTAACATTGTGTTTGTGTACTTGTAATGTAGTAGGGCACTGTTAGCATGTGTGGCTAAGCTACTGTTAGGGAGTAGCAGTACTTCCACGGACTGTAGCAGTTAGCTACAGTTGGGTTTATGGTCCAGCAATCCCTACAAAAGTATGACTTTCATCAAACACACTAATTGGTCCTAAACTTAAAAGACCAACATATATCTATATCTTAGAAGACATTTAGTGATTCAGTCTGTAATGTGCAGCAACCTGCCTCTGCTGTGTTTATATTGTTATCATCGAAATATAATGATAGATTTGTTAAAAAAATCATTTATCCAGCTATATTTGCAAACAGGCAGCTGTGGTACCAAATATAGTCTTTCAAAGTGAATTATCTAACAAATGTTAAAATGCTATAAACAAAAGAGCTCTACATGGGTTTTGAACACATTAAGAAAACATTTAAAAAAAAACATAAAAATAGCTTCTACTGTAAGTCTTTTAGCACCATGTCATGCATCAAGTCTTCACGCTATAGAAATGAGTGGCCTGTCTGACATGAAGCAGCCACACTGTCAAAAAAAATAACCAAGAATTTGAAGCTAAATCTGCCATCACTGTAAACTGTGTGAGAATGGAAAGCGTGACAGCAGCAGTGACTAAGAGGAGCATGGTTTAACAAACTGTCAGTTGCAGCTCCACTGTGAAAATGCATTTTCTGTATCACAGTCAGGATTAGTGTGACATCAGGAAGTGGGAATGCAGCATGTACCGCTTCCAGGAAAATGTTGGAATTTTGTGATATGGTGTGTTGGCCAAACATAAGTCAGAAAGTCGGCTGTTAAACGTGATGGGATTATTTTGATGATGATTCTTAACTTCCTGGCCAGCACTAAAGCTTTCATTTCCTCTTTTAAGTATAGTAATAGCATGATTGGGGTAATGTCTGCTGGAACAGTTCTCCCAGAGGGCAATGTGAAGCTGATTGCACCATTATGAACTCTAAAGGCCTATGTGAGGTATACATGGGAAAAGCTTCTTCTTTTTTGGGAGTAAATACTTACAAATTAGAATTACATAATAGAAAGTTAATTAATATTTCACTCAATTTCATAAATGAAAGATGCATAAATGATAATGCATTTTCAACCTGCTTCATCAAAATCCAAGTGTGCGTAATGTAAATAAGCATGACAGAGCAAAAAAGTGAGGTGACAGCACATACACATGTGTTGAGTACAGGTCTGTGCTGAGTCATACAGGGGAACAGCAGCCAAACTTACTAACTTATGACTCAGTGATGTTGCACAGACTGTCAGGCACATTATTAATGAATTAAACAGATCATGTCTCTCTGAGTCACTTACTGTAGCTGTGTCTTGATAAAGTTCATTTGGTCCTTTTAATGATACAGTTCACCCAATTCAAGTACTGACAACTGCCTCTGCAAAGCGACCTCTTGTGGTCATTAGAATATTGACGTCTCTGTCAGGGGAGCAAAGGTGGATACGCAGCGACATGACATTGTTTTAGTGCTGCTAAACATCTGCGGGGAGGGGACTGTGGCAGATGGTTGGGTGTACAAAGTGTGGGGCCTTGACAACGGAGACTTTTATTCCATCTCTTGCCAACAGTCAATGGATTGTTTTGGACAGCAGTGACAAACGACCTCACTTGTTGTTTAGGTACCAAGAGTTGTTGTTTCTAGCATTCCTAGCAACCTGAGGGTTGACTTCTCACGAAATCAACCCTGAGGAGTTTGCTCAACAGCACATGTGCTGAACGCAGCCATTTCAGCCCATAACTTTACATCTCTTGGGATGGGTTGGATCGTTGCTCTTTTGATGACTAGAGCCCATGACACACAAATACACCAGATGTTCAGTATTTGAGTTGGCACTCTAGATTCTAGAGACGAACTTGTAACCCCCTAATGTCCTTATTATTGAGCATTTTACAACCTGAGGTTATTAAACTCTAACCTTTACTGTAGCCCCTGAACAGGGCTTTGACGATTGTGCAAAATTATTTGGCAAGCCGTTTTAGTTTCGATTTCTGTTTGAAAAATAAAAACTAAATCCTTGAAAAAGCTTGTAAAAATTCCAGGCTAAACATGCAGGCAATAAATATATTGATCAGACTTAATTGATCCCTCAAGTCAAGTCTGTTTCCTCTTTACGTCACTCCAGAGCATGGGGTCAGCAACAGAACAGAACATGTTTTTCTCAAAAACACCTCTGGACATAGTATGGCTCCCAGATGTCCTCACCTTACCACGATAGGAAGAAGCAAACTTTCCAGAGTACAAACATAGGCCTCATTTTCCAAAATACAGCAGTACTTACATCTGTTCCCTTTTCTGTGCTCCTTATCAATTTCTGTAAATACTCTAGAGCATGGTTTTAAAAAAAAAGTCAACAAGAGTTCTTCCCCTCGTTGATCCGTATGTTTTTTCTCCTCTGTATTTTTCTGTCTTTTCCTGCAGGTTCCCCACCAGCACCGGCTGTCTGTGGACGTCATCCCAGAGCTGAAGAACTCAGACAACCATTGTAGGAACCCAGGAGGAATCAGCGAGAAGCCCTGGTGTTACACCTCAAACCCCAACATACGCTGGGAGTACTGCACCGTGCTGGAGTGTGGGGAGGCCAACATAGCACCAGGTATCGTTGCAACACCTGTCATATACCACATTACTGCACTAGCTAGCAGGGCCGTTGCTAGGAATTCTGGGCCCCTGAAAGAATACCAAAGCGGGCCCCTGACTTTTCCTTTTTTTCTTAGACTACATACGTATTATCATTTTTTATTTAGCCTACTTTGTTTTGATGCTAATGCAGCATTACTATGAGTATTATCCAGGGTCTTATGCAGAATAAATCAGTCATACAAAGATTAGACTACTGGGTTTTTTTGTGGGCCCTACTGTTCGCTGGGCCCCTAGAATTATCATCACCTTTCTCCCCTATACAACAGCCCTGCTAGCTAGTAGCGAACATGTTGAGTACCCACCTTTTGCCCCAGGAAACACCTTATTACTAGTGGTGGAAATTATCAAAGTTTACTAGGGGAACAGATTGTCTATTTTGTATTTTGATGTCTAATTCCAATTTGTTAGAATATGCATTTTATATTTGTAGTTTTTTTTCCAGTCGTACATCATAAAACTGACATTTCTTGTACAAGTTGAGTCAAGTTGAGGTTGACTCATTTGAATTCTTCCTGCGGTGGAACTGAAGTGGGAAAAATCCAGTAACTATTAATTGTGCTAACCAAACTCAAGTTAGACCTTTGGCCATTTCTCTAGATGTAGACAGTCAAAGTACACATACTTCATACAAACTTTAAATATTTAAACAAATGTGTTTTAGTGACGCAAATAACTGAGGATTAATGTTAATTCAGCGCTAAATCTTTCTGTGGAAACTCATTAAATATTAACAATCAATTAAATACACACTGTTATTATAGTTATTATACATGTCATTTTAAATGAAAGGGGTTCACAGTGAATCTGATTGTCTCCCTCTCTATTATGGCAGATGACATATAAGGGGGTTAACAGTTTTCTTAATATCACATTGAAATCTGGCTAACTTTTAATATTAAAAAAGACGATAAATGTTGCAATATGAATGAATGGAGACATTATTTATGTGAAAATACAATGAAAGAATAGACAAAACAAATCAAATGTTTTTTGCCAACCAAAGTGACCAATTGATCATCTGTTGAATGGCTATATACATGTTTATACCCACACTTCCATAAAGAAAAGTAAATGAAAAATAAATGATGTAATGAGCAAGTAAATAAATAAAATAAACACCAGGTGACTGTCAAAGCCCTTCTTTCTTCCTGTTCTTCATGAACACCATGTTTTTGTACCGCTTTTGAATTACCCAGACTTATCCTTTAAGTAAGGGCTAATGCCCTTTGAGGTGTCCAATTATCAGGAATTAATGGGCGACTTGGCGGTTGCCTCTACAAAGTCCATTAATTCCTGATTAATTGGACACCTCAAAGGTTTTCCAAGCCACAGCTGAGCAGACTATTTAATATTTCTCATCCGCAGGCGAGAAAAAGGAAACCTGCTGTGTAGCCGCAGCGTTGAGCCACAGCCAATCTGCCGCAGCCTAATCGTTGATCAGTGAAGGGAGATGACGGCTTAACGTTACGTGGCACACAAAGTATTATTCAAGAAGGCCAGTGCACTTCTCACCACTTGTGAGTTACAGACTCCAGTGGTTATGGTGCGCTGAAGAAAACTTGTTACGCTCTGAATCTATGTTGCCATGGTTACCAACTAGCGTTTAAGCCAGTGTAATAATATTTAGAACCGTCATCAGGCAATTTGACCGGAACGTCTTTGTGGGTTTCACTTTTTAATGGACACCCTGCAGCCAATCAGAATTGAGTATTCACCCAGATCATGGTTTAACATCCTGTAACATCAAATATATGATCATGAAATGAGTAATTGTTTCAGAGTATTGCTTTTTCTACATTGATAAGTTAATAGAGATTTTTGTTTTATAGTATATAGAAGCACAGCATATCACCTTGATGTTGACTCTGTGTTTGTTTGGCAGTGATGAAGCCAGAGTCACCGGGCCGTCAGCCTCCTCGTCTCCCTCCGACCACCACTATCTCATCACCAGCTTACTCCATGTCTGTCATCGTTATCATACTGGCAGCAATTGCGGCTGCGATCTTCCTCACCATCATCATCCTTGCCTGCTACAGACGGAGGAAGCAGTGGAGAAACCGCAAGAGGTTAGAAAAACAAAGGACAGGATGCAAGAAACTTTTAATGCACCTACCTGTCTATTCCTCACTCACCTTCTTTTTCTCAACAGAGTGATGGAGACTCCCACGCTGAGCGCTCTCCCATCAGAGCTCCTGCTGGACCGACTGCACCCTAACCCCATGTACCAGAGGGTTCCCTTGCTGCTGAACTCAAAGCTGCTGGCCCTCGAGTACCCACGAAATAATATCCAATATGTTAGAGATATCGGAGAGGGGGCCTTTGGACGGGTCTTCCAAGCCAGGTGAGGAGGGGACAAGATAGAGGAATAGAAGAAGTGAATGTGTTAGAGGATGAGAGAAGCAAAAAGAGCCACTCCACAATTTAATACTGCCATATCATGTCATGGGGTAACATGAGAGAAGGGTGAGGCAGAAATCAGAGAGCAGGCAGTGAGTAGGGTGAGAGGGGATGGGAGGTTGAAGTGGCTAAACAAGGCCACCGGTCATTCTGAGAACTGCTGCGTCATTCACAAAGTCACAAGGAGAGCTGCTACCGGTGTCACTTACACTGCAGGCTGACCCCGTCCACAGCAACACACACGTCTCAAACTAATCTCTATAATCACACTAAATACCAGACCATATAGTTCATATGGTCATATAGTTGGTGGACCAATAAAAAGTAAAAAATCTTTCCTGCAATTTTTTTTCACAGTATATATTTTGGGCTTGAAAGGTTCTAAACACTTAACAACAGAGAGCCAATAGATCCATGATTTATAACAACAGCAGCCATTGGAAGTGGATGTGATACAAGTTTTTTTTTTAATCTTGTGAGAGTCAGCTTTATCAGAACTGATCTCCTATTCAAGCCTCACTGCCCTCTCATCTCTGTAAGTCCCTGATGGACCCTTGACTGTCATGAGAAACTAGAAAACTAAAGGTTTTCACACAGGAGGGGTAAGTTGCCTCCAAGAGAAGAGTCCTATAAGGAGCAGTAATCTTGATTTACTGTATATAAACAAATACACTTTAAATTAAATTATTATTATCATTATAATATATATATTTTTGCTGTACAGAGATAACTTTTGTGACCGGTTTTCAAAGAAGACCATATACTTTTAATTAGATGACTCATACAGGACAGAATGAGAGTTTCTTGTTGACTTGACAGCTGCCAACAAACAGTCATTAATTGTCCATGATGCCATAAACTGTGTGTGCACACAGCAAAGTCCTACACACACACACACACATAGAGTAGTGGGTGGCATTTTAACAGTAGCACAGTAGCGTGTAGCAAATCAGGTTTGTGGGATGTCCTTCTGGCATGCTGGTAATCCTCAAGTGAAAACTGGAATGTTGAGGGATACAGACACCCCTGGGAATACAACACACACACTAGCGGTCTTTCATACACACACACATTCATTTAAGGGCGTTGATGTAATATAATGTATACTACATGCCACCTGCTAGCGTAAAAGCCTACTTCTAACTTTAATCCTAATCTTGGGGTTTGAGGTGCTTCCGTGAAGTGAGAACTGACAAAGAATATCATAAAATTCAAATTTGGCCTCACAAACGCAAACATACAGACTTATACCTGCATACATGACCAAATAAAAGACAGTTATAAACAAATGACATTTTTCTTGTATGCACAAGCACTCAAAAGGACAGAGAAACAACCATGTAGAGGCCCAGGCAGCACATGTGTTTGGCTGTGCACATTCACAGACACACAACATTCAAAGACCAAAATAGACCCAAGGAGTACATAACTTCTTCCTCGACAGATGGGCTTCAATCTGTAGTATCTCTAATTTTTGTGTGAGCGCATGTGTGTGCCAGTGAGTGAGTGTTTCCATATGTGTGTGTATTAACTATATAAAATCTGTACTGTGAAACATGTTGACTTTTGTTTGCCCCGTAGGGAGCAACACAGGAAGTTGTTGTGTGAATGTATGCATGTGGATGTGTTTCCCTTCAAGTGGCTGACATTTATAGAACACTGCAATAATACAGTGGCGCGCTGTTATAATAGGCTGCTTGTTGGGAGACACATTCAAAACATATGGTGACAGAAGTCTGGTTAATGCATCACTAAAAGCCCCACGCTTCTAAAATGCACAGTATGCCACATTTAACTCTTTACAGTGCTCAAGTTCTCTGTTCTCTGTGTGTGGCAGGGCGCCGGCTCTGCTGCCGATGGAGTCGTTCACCATGGTGGCAGTAAAGATGCTGAAGGAGGAAGCCTCGGCCGACATGCAGAACGACTTCCAGAGAGAGGCAGCGCTCATGGCCGAGTTCGACCATCCCAACATCGTGAGACTCCTAGGTTGGTGTGCTACTGTGTGTCGGTTTGTGTGAGAAACAGCGTGTGTAGGTCAAAACAAGACTACTGAAGGAGCTGAGCTCACAGCTGGACTTCGCATTGTGCGACTTCTGGAGCTGTTTGTTTGCTTGAAGGAGAAATAAAGCGCAAAAACAGATGTCAAAACACACAAAGAGGGAAGGAAAAGAATCATTATTAGCTACTAAGACTAAGACAAAACAATGCAGATTAAAGGAGATAAAGTCCAGTGGACATTATGTTGCACTTGCCATCAAATCAACCATGAATACACAACACAAAGAGCTGTCTAAAGCATGTGTGTCTCACTGGATAAATGCATCTTTCAGCTGTTATCTGCATCACCTTCAGCACTTCATTGAAACAAAATGATCAAAGTCACTCAATACATAAAATCTAACCCCTCTGAATGTTCAAGGGGCACATTGTTTTTTCTTTTTTAATGTGAATTGAAAAAAAGTGAGATTGTTTTTTGTTTTTATTCACACATATTAAACCACAGGGCAATTCAGCGTATATTGGTAAAAGATGCAAAGGTTTGACCTGCAGAAGCAAATCATAGGAACATACAGTATTGGTCATTTGTGAACTCAGGTCCCAGTGCCAACACAGGCTGCAATTCTCCTGAATAAAAAAAATATATTTTTCAATGTAGTACTATAAAACCACCAGAGCTCTCACAGGACTGTTTGCTGGTAAACAAGTGTTGCTTGACAACTAACGTGCCTTTGTTGCCCTGAGTAAAACAAATGTCCTCTATTAAAGTTTATCTACACTAACACAGCCTATCTAATCTAATACAAGCAGCTTGCATGCAAATGTACTTCCAGGAAGAAATTTAGAGATTCAATGTACTCTATTTATCACTGTCAGTCAGCAAACACAGCTATTGGTCAAAAAAATTGGTCCATTTTACTGCTCCAGTGGTTGTGGAATGTATGTATTTTGTAAATCAACATTCACCACTGCAGATTTTTTATTTTTTTCAAACGTGTAAAAGTGTAACGTTTTGAGTGACATTCATTTCTGCAGAGTGACACACTGACGCCAACGTCTCAGGTGCACATGAAACGAGTTGATTCGATTATTTAGTTAACCTTCAGTTAACCTCTGGGCTAATAATACACCACAAATCATGTGTAAAAATATATGCACCATCCATAACATATGTGTCAAAAGTAGAGACACCATATGTCTGGATGTCACGACTTTGTTGCAGGATGGGGCCTCACTGTTCTGTATATTTAGCGATGGAGTGAAACATTATCATTATTACTGTTAGATTACAGCCCCCTAACCCAGGGAGCAGTAATCAGAGCTTGTCCTCCATGACACACAGGACATGAACTAACTGTACATGACCCCTAAGCCTCTGCTTCCTTGTTTGCATGTTCTGGTTACAGATTTGGACATAGAGACAGTTACAATAATAAAATAAAAAAAACTCCCCAGATTCCAGTAAAACCAAATGTGAATGTGCAGCGCCTTGCTGACTGATGCTTGTTAGAACACCACAATAAGGAATGATACATTTCATTTATTTGTTCCAGCTGTTCATTGAAGTTTAATGATGTTTACACAGTCAAACATTCAGACCATTCATCCTGAGTTTCTAAATGCTGTGCAGTTGCATTGGTTGTGAACATTCATAATATCACTTTATGAATATTTCCACAAATCCAGCCTGACATATTTGGTATTTTTGGGGGAACTTTGGGATTTCCACAAGGAATTAAAACGCAGCTCAGTGTGTGCGAGTTGACTTTGAGAGTTTGTTGTGACTGGGCTGCTTATTGGCAGGTCACTAAGGTTCTGATTCACGTTTCACACAGAAACAGAAGCAATGAAATACAATCAATCAAAATTATGATCGTGGTCATTATGACTCAATACATTTTATTGCTTTGACCGCATGAAGTGCGCTAGTCGTGCACTAAATTGGAAAGAACACAGACAAGATCTGCAGTGCTTCAAACTGCTGGCTGCAAGAAAAGAAACTGAAACTACTGTCTGACTCCAGTGGGGGCATTTCTGTTCTTCTTGGCAAACTGGTCACTTCTTATAAATTTTTCCACAAAGCAGTAAAGCACTGAAGTCTGTGTTATCCTTACAAATGCCAGGTTACACGTATGGCATCTCTACAACTTATGCAGGGCTGCTGGGGCTCTGCACAGTCTTGACAGTGTGTGCTCTAATTCCTCTAACTGGTCCACACTGCAAAAGGCATTTACAGGAATGCATAAATAAACAGACAGCCACTCTTTTATAGGGTTTAAGTAAATAAGTAGTAAGTAAAGAATGAATTTTGTCAGCGTAAACTTTGCAGAGGTAAGAAAGTTTCATTAATAATTTCTTTTTTTCTTTTTTTTATATATCAAAACACTGTTGTTTAGTTGTGCAAGCAGCCAAATAAACACAACGTTATAGGTTTCGGGAAAGCTAAAGAATGTTGTTTGTGAGTAATCGCAACGGAGATTCATAAGTGCAGCCACGTAACTTTTCCAACTTCAGAAATTCTCTGTAATTTGCCGTATTGCTCCACAAGCCCAGAACACATGGTTAATTTACTTATAGGCTACTAATGTCAGACTGTACATCCTCTATGCATGAGAGTATATTTATGAGCATGCAGACATCGTGAGGGTTTTTAACCTGTTTATGTCTGGCCTAAATATATATTTACCCTTTATAGTGAATGAACTCATTGTATATGTGTGATTTAATGATGTCACTAGTGTGTTTATGTGGTTCTATGTGTGCTTGTTCTCTCAAACCTCTGTGGTAGGAAAATGCACAGCACACAAGCCAAAACTTTCAATTCAGTGCATCATAGAGCATCGAGTAAAATCACCTGTGTCTCCTCTCCACCAGGTGTGTGTGCAGTGGGGAAACCCATGTGTCTGATGTTCGAGTACATGGCCAACGGCGATCTCAACGAGTTCCTGCGGCGTCGCTCTCCACACCAATCGGTGCACACCCTGAGCCGAGCCAGCCTATCGGGTCGCAGCTTCTCATCCGAGGCGGAGGCGGGCCCTCTCTCCTGCACCGAGCAGTTGTCAATTTCCAAGCAGATCGCCGGAGGAATGGCCTACCTATCGGAGCGCAAGTTTGTCCATCGCGACCTGGCGACTCGGAACTGCTTGGTAGGAGAGGAGATGGTGGTGAAGATCGCAGACTTCGGCCTCTCCAGGAACATCTACTCCGCTGATTATTACAAAGCCAACGAGAATGATGCCATCCCCATTCGCTGGATGCCCCCAGAGTCTATTTTCTACAACCGCTATACCACTGAATCGGACGTGTGGGCTTACGGTGTGGTGTTGTGGGAGACTTTCTCCCACGGGATGCAGCCGTATTACGGTATGGGTCATGAAGAGGTTATATACTATGTGAGGGACGGCCACATCCTCTCCTGCCCTGAGCACTGTCCCCTGGAGCTGTACAATCTGATGAGGCTTTGTTGGAGCACGCACCCATCAGACAGGCCCAGCTTCAGTAGTATACATCGGATACTGGAGCGTATGCATCAGAACACCCTAAGCATCAATGAAGCTGAGACTGAGGATGACTGCTAATCATGGACATTTCCCCCCAAAAAACACATCCGTCTTTCTGCAAGGAAATCAATGAGTTATGTAGTGATTTAGTGCTTCTACATTTTAAATGAACTCTGACACTGAGCCTGAGCATTCGCTGAAAACTCTAGTGACTCCAGTCTTTGTAATAACCCAGTTTCCTTTGAATGAGTGACCGAGTGACCGACCAACTGAGTTTAACTATTGGCTGTCTGAGTATCGGATTTTTTTCACTTGCTGTTGCTCTTTCAAAATTAGTTTCTCTGACAGTTTTCATCTGAATACAATTTTAGCAACGTCTGACAACAAATCTTCTTTGGAAAAACCTTAACAACTTCCCATAGAGTCACCAGGATTGCCCTTTTTGTTGCTTAGACAGAGTCTGTACGCTTTGAAACAAAACAAGATAAAGCTTTTTTCTCTCTTTTTTCTCTCTGAGTGATCGTGCTGCCAGTAAATAAAGCTGAAATCTCAGCACAGCCTTGAACTTAAATGTCTGGTGATTTTAGCAGCACCTGCTCGGAAGTGACTGCTGGTTAACATGAAGTCTTGATGGGCTGTGTTTCAGTCACTATATTTCTTCTACAGTCTTATAACATGTAAATGAGAACATTTTGGGGGGGAATCTGAATAATTTGAATGACAGTACATGTGAACTCAGAGAGTAAGAATGAAGCAAACCGATAAAGGGCTTAAACGGATAGCGTATTAGGACATCCAGTGACATTTAGTGACTTTTTGAGCAGGTTTTGTCTACTATGCATCAAAAGTCACCTTTAACTGGTTTTACAACAGTTTTCATCTTCAATTTCACACCCATGAACAGCCAAACCATTTACTAGTCTTCTCTCTTCTCCAACACATGAACAGACTTTAACCCTGACCCCAGAGCCTTAACCTTTGAAGACTTGAAGCCACTAACCATGCAGACTCTATAAACTATTTAAAAATGTTGTGTTTCATCCATTGCTTGCAGAGTTGTACTTTGTTTTTTCTTTTCTTTAATTTGAGCTGCCAAGATGTTACAAATGATCTGCTGAGTCAACATTAGGGTTAGAAAGTGAGTGGAAACAATGGTTAATGCTTCATAGTAACTACATTTTTGCTTGTTATAGTTGCCTCTAGCAAATTCCACAGTGGCACACAATCACTTTAAACCAATGCTGTTGATTGTTTTTATAGAAAAGTTGCTATTCCATTTTTGGGCATTCTCGATATGTATACAATATTATACCAGAGGCAGTTGGTGACTTATTAAGGGAGGACAGGACGGAAACTAACCTACGTCCTTATGTTGAATTAAAAAATAAAACAGGAAAACAAAGGCACCATTGGGATGAGAAAAGAATCATTCAAAAGATGAATAATTAGGGATTTCAAAATGCATGGCACACATATGGGAGGCCGAAAATAAGAATCTGATATAGTGGTTACCAAAATGACAAAAATTCATCATTGATGTTCTTCAGAGGGAAAGGAGGATTAAATCCAACAAAGTTGACGACAACAACAAAATGAATATTCTTCTTATATTGCAAATATTTGAACATATTGCTACCACACATCTGCCATTGGTCCAGCCTGGACAGTGAGGCAGTGAGGCCCGAGGCTCCACCATCTCCATCTTGTGAAATGATCAACTGTATTACCATTCATCACACTCCTATACAATACAGTGGTAGAAAATTAAAGATAAGATATGGAAATATCTAGATCTAGATCTAGATATTGTATTCTGGTTGTTGATTGGTTATGGAGGACGTCCTCTGTTGAAGCATTGTTTTCCGTCCTGTCCAATAATGATATAAGAGATCTGGCCTCCTCTGAATATATACTACAGTATTGTATTTTATTTCTTCTTCTTCTTCATGTTGTTGATTTCTGTCTTTTTGTTGTTATAGACACGTTTCTTTTTTAGTCTTTGACACACAGGGTTTGATTTAAGAAAATTACAGCAGCCATGGGTGGAATTAGTTTTAAATTTATAAATGAATTCTTCCAACTTGCATCATTATCGCCCATAAGTCTCCCACACACATTTATTTTTTATAATTTTATACAGAAGTTAATTAATCAGATTAATTTCCGTTCCTTAAGATAGAGTCTTTAGTGAGTGAAAAATGGCCAAGCTGTCCTAGAGGTGGAAAAATGCCCTCATTCTGAATGACTAAATATATCCCTCTGAATGACTACATTTCTAATTGGCTCTCACAAATAGAGGACTCCTCTCTTACACATTAAACTTTGGTCTGATTTCAGCTGTGTTCAATTTGATTAATGTATTATGACGCAGTTTGAGTATAGCATCAACAAGCTCTGTAGTGTCATCAGTCATTTTTATCATGCGGATTACACAAAGCAGTTTTAGTTTCCTTTTAATTTGTTTGGTGAATGTCTTTAATTAAGAGAATGATATCAAACGAGAGAACATATTGATGTTGTCATATTGCCTTTAGATGACTTACATGTTTCATTTCTTTTTAAATATGGTGTGACATTTGTTATTTGTTACATAAATTATACAATTTTGACCACACACTCACAAGTATGACATCTCTTTGTATTGCTTGCAAATAAACATAATTATTAAACATATCTGTGTTTCAGGTCTGGTCTCAAAGTCAAAGAGGAGTGGACGAACACAACATGTGTCCCTCAAAACAAAACAAAACAAGAAAATAAAAAAGAAAACAACACACAACACATGATGTGATTTAACTTCAGAGTTTGCATGACGTGGACAAGCACTAATTTAGGAGCAGGCCAGTTACAACAAGTTAGCACATATTTTTCTATTAATCACCAATGGGAGCCGTCGGCCATTATATATGCATCTGTGGTCAAAAACAATATTGTCAAAATGACAGTCCACAAATGTTACACACTGAAATCGTTTGTCATTGTAAAGAGTCTATCCTTACCAGTCGTACATTGTCTTTGAAGGACAATGGGAATGGGAAGGACATTTTAAAGTTTTATTCACAGGGCACTAAAAGTTAGGATTTTTGAAACATTGTGAAATGCAATACCACATTATTCAGATACTAAATTCATTCTCCGACATGAGACTGGAATAGTATGACCAGTCAATTTGCAATCAGTGGTCTTCAGCTATTAAAGTGCTGGAAGGCATGGAAATCAAATGTAATGTTTCCTGTCACAGAGAAAGAAGGACCTCCCCAGGGCTCATTATAGTCAATTTGAGAGGATCTTGTGCCATAGTGGCCAGTAACAAAATGACAATAATACATATTCACATTCAATTAAGTAAATGTAAGTTTTGAAAAACAAAACAAAACACATTATATATATAAATGTTTTCGGTGAACAAAACCTTTGTGCTAACAGCTCCTTAAAATGCTGTAGGCCTCATCATTTAAAACAGCCAGCTGGGCAGTTACAGTATGTTTTAGATAAACTCACACACTGACCACCCTCAGGACCTGGTAACATTGTGCCATCATCAGTCATTGTGCAGACACATGACTGGCTGCCAAAAGAAAAAAAAGAAAAGAAAATGGAGGATTGTGGCTCCACCTAAGCTGCTGTGCCCGATGTGGCTTTATGGTGAGAGTGTGGAACAGCAGTAACACAAAACCACATCCACAAACATACCCACAGCAAATGACACGTACCCTGAAGGACTCAGAGCCAGATTTAACCAAACAGTGGGTCTGACAGGCACGGACGGAGACATGAACAATCACTGCAGGCAATTAGTTATTGATATCTATGTATTTATTAATTTCAATGGAGAAATCTTTGGTTAATCTTCAACTAAGCTATAGACCTCTCTGTTGCTCTGACCCTCAACTATAATCTGTTTTAAATGCCTGTTTCTCTCTGTTTATTCAATCACGAGTCTCCTCTATTATGTTCCATAACAGGCTCTCACTCCCACCCACCCAAAAAAGTACACCAAGCGCTTTAACATGTGGATGCTGCAGTGTTATGACTCACCACAAGGGGGATCAGAGGGGTGAGCTACAGTACAGCTGCAAAAGAGGGTGCATGACTAACAATATTGTTGTTTTCTATGATGTGTCATTCTACTGTGTCCCACTTCAGTGTGTGGGTTAATACTAAAAAAACACAATTTAATGGACTTTTCTTTTCTTTTTTTGCACATTTATTAAAAACAGAGAAAATTTAAAATCCCATGGATGTAAGTTTTTTGAGCCCTTTCTCAGCACTTAGTTGAAGCACCATTGGCCGCAGTTACAGCCTCAAGTCTTTGGTATGACGTAACAGGCCTTGCACATCTGGATTTGGGATCTTCCACCGTGCAGATCCTCTCAGGCTCTGTCAGGTTGAATGGGGACCTTCTGTGGACAGCTATTTTCAGGTCTCTCCAGAGATGTTTGATTGGGTCCAGCTCAGGGCTCTTGGGGTCATTGCTCTGTGGGGAAGTGACCTTTTGCACCAATTTGAGAATTTGAGATTTGAGGTTTTCACAGAGGGACATCGTAGCCTGAGATTTCCCTCAACCCTGACCAGTCTCCCAGTCCCTTCCTCAACCATGCATGACCATTGGGATGTAATGGACAGGTGATGGGCGGAGGCCAAACTGCTAAAAAAAAAAGGTTTAATCATAATGGAGAATCTTGTTTCTTATGGTCAGAGAGTCCTTTGGGTGCCTAAAGTCTGAGCTGTTTCTATGACATGAATAATACAGATGCTTTATTTTTAATGCGTAATTTCAATTAAAAAACAAGTGAGTTTTCATTCAATTCCAAGTAATATGTTTTTTTTAAACAGGTTTTGTGTCATTTATGTAATTAACACATTATTAACAAGTTATTGTATTTGTTACCACTAAATGATTTACCAAACATTTCAACAACAGCAGTCACTTCAGTCTTCCATTTTCTCACCACCCTCTCTTGCTGCTCTGCCGTCGCTTTCCCCACTGTCTGTCACCAATGTTCCTTTTCTTATCTGTGTTTGCAGTCAGTTCCTTCTCCCTGTCTCCATCTGCGCTGTTTTTGCAATGTTTTCGTTCAAATGTATCACACAACCAGCTGCAGATACTGCGTAACCAGCACTCATTCACGGTGAATTAGTCGATTGTCCCTTCTCCAAACAAAAGGTTTATCTGAATGGACTCTGTAACCTTCCTGCCAACTTGCTATAGCAGCTCTCAATGTTTGGTGACCAGAGATTATTACTGCCCTGAAAAATCGCTTCCTGTTTTGTCAAGATAATCTCTTTTTCTTCAGAACATCTTTACTGAACAGAAATTTGATAATGCTTGAGAGGAAGTTGGAAAGTAGAGTTGATGTTTTTTTATGATGCATTAGAGGTGCCGTGATTCCCAGTTACCTTGACATGTTAGAAGCTTAGCTTTTTATGTCTTGTTGACTTTTCCATGCGTTATGAATTTTCTTGGCAACAAGATTGCTGATACTGTCCACTCAAACCATGGGCTGTAGCCTAACTGCCATACATGCAGTGGCACATTTGACCACAGGGACTTATTTGTCAGTCAGCAATCTATGGTGGGATGAAGAAGTGACATCCCACTCACTCAGCGACAGCACAGAGGAATTTCCTGCATGGCTGCAGTGGCTCTGATTGGCCCATTCAGGGAGTCACAGGAAATAGGTCGACATATATCAGTCAACTGGAGGCTAGCACTCAAAAGTTGTGGAACAATAAACATAACACACACACACAGAAACGCGCGCACACACATTCTTTCCTATAAAAACATTTGGCTGCTGTTGCTAGGTCTCCTGCTCAATTCATGTCACACATGACACATAGTGGCCCCGACTGCTCTTAGTAGCCTTAACACATACCGCACTTGTACAGTGCACACTACTTCATGTGGTGTCTGCTTCATGTCCACATAATGTAAAGTGATCTCTTTCTAACTTACGTTCCAGTGTTTTTACTGGCAAGACAGGGACACGATTTAGTGTTGTTTTTATCAGAAATACTTCATCAAATACTCACTTACCAAGTTGTTTGAGAGGCTATAGAATCACCACGTATCAAATGGCATTATGAAAACAATAAGTCTGTCTGAAAGCTATGGCAATCAGTCATAAACCTCCAGAGAATTTCACATGAGTCTGCAGGTCACCTTAGTTTTCCTGGGAATTATAACGAGTTTCAGCTCGTTATTTAACTGTACGGCATGCGTCTTGCTGTTTGCTCTTATGCTTCGTTTTCGGATAGCTGCTTCACCAAATAAAGCTGTATAATGAAAATAACTGTATCCCTTCTAGGGGTCTGTTAGCAGCTAGCTAGGTGTTTAACAGCTACTGTAAGGGCCCTCTTTTGTCAGAGACCAAAAGCAGAGCTAACAGAGTATGAGCTTTGGGTCCACATTAAGCAGGTGACCAGAAACATCAATGCTAAATTGGCTGCTTGATGTATTAATATGCTAAATACACCTCCAATCAAAAGCTGCCATCAAAGCAAAGGTGGCTACTTAAAAAAAAAACTAACATATAAAACACATTCTGCTTTGTTTAACACCATCCATATGTGTTCCCTCATAGTTTTGATGTCTTCTGTTTGAATCTACAATGTAATAGCCTAAGTAATAAAAATAAAGAAAAAACACTGAATGAGAGGGTGTGTCCAAACTTTTGACTGGTAGTGTATGCTAATTTATTGCAATGTAAAAAGTGATGATTTTAATGTTCTTGTGTTCACAACTCATTTCTTCAATCATTAAAATATCCTTGCTGAGGACTTGAATAAAACAGGCTAATTATCTTATATTTGCCAGGAAATATCTGATAGCTGTAGCTAATTTTGCAAGTTATATATTTTGACACAGCATAAGCATACTATAAGTTATAATGTATAAGGACAAATTGTAGTGGAAGATTAAAGTCCAAACTTTCCTGGTCTGGTCTCATCAAACTCCTTTTTTTTTGTTTTGTTTTTTTCTAGCTAGCTGTAAGAAGTTAACCTTATCTGGTACTTGGTAGCATTCACTGCTTAATTCCATGAAGGGACAAAAATGCAAATGTTTTCTGGTGTGTGTATTAAGTGAGCCAAGTCCAAACAGACCACCTAGACAGACACTTAATTCATGAAGCATTTCTTCTCACCTCTAACATGCACACAAAAGTCATCCAAAGGAGACTCTGAAAAATCATTTTCCACTTAGAAAATATAAACACATGGAACACACAGACCCAAACCCTCCATGTGGTAGGAGCATATTATCAGTGTGTGTCAGTCTGTGACCCCCTGTTTGCCTGTTACTGACTTTTCAGATGTCATGGAAACAAAAACACAGTAGGATAACAGAAAGGAGCAACCACATCAAGGCTAAACATGAAAGCTAAAATGAGACCCTCAAAAAGACGTTCAGTTCTATTCATAGTTTACATGACAGTGTTGATGAAACTATTTTAACAACAACAACGATGAATTTCACATAAAAAACAACAACAACACAATATTTCAGACTTTTCACATGTTTTTTATTGTTTCTGGGATATCAACACTATGACTCTGGCTGGACATTCATTGATATTGGCCCCTACAGTATGGATAGTATGTGTCACAATTACTTTCTACAAACTACTAGTACATGGCATATTAAATCTGAACCTGACTCTTTAACAGAAATTTGAAGCAATGTTTCACTTTGGAAGAACAAAATGTTTCACACAGCTCAAAAGCATCAGTCACTGTTCCTAATAGTGTGAATTTCAATCTAGGTATATTTTTTGGGATCAACAATAGTGTTTGGTATGATGTTAAAATGCAACACATAGTAGCTGCATCATGTGACACTCTGTCACTTGATGCCTGCAGCAAACATCAAATGCCAACCTGGGCGAGAAGGCAATACAACTTTTTTTTTCTTTTTTCTGCAGAACATCACACTTCAGTGCACACCAGGGCACTGCCAGTGGATTTTGTGGCTTTACATACAAAATAGAGAGTGCAGGTGTTGTGAATGAATTTCTTTGTTTTGTGTTGGAACCAAACATTATAATTGTGTGCTGGAATTAAAATAACCCACATTTGAGGATTTGAAATTGTCTTGACACATAACATAGCAAGTGCTGTGGTTATGAGATTGTAATTCATTTGACATTTGAGGCGGTGTTGTGTATCTTTATTATTTCGAAAAAACAAACAACTTTCTTGTGAAAACTGTCTACAAAAGTGAAATATCGCTCCAACACTGACATTATTATTATTTTTTTGTTGTACTATAAGGCAAATGTAAGACAGCGGTGTTAGCAACACACAAACTTAAGGAGTAGTTTGACACCACCTGATAATCTAAGCTTGCTCCCCTCTAGTGGTTGAAGTTCCCACCTTGCTGCAGTGATACACAAGTGTACACTGGGACACTATGACATCACTGCTGAGTGTGGTCATAGGTGAAACTTTCAACCAGTGGCAGGAAGCAGTCAGTTTACTGCTTTTCAGGCTGTTGTTAAGTTACTCTTTATGAAAAAATATAAAAAATGGAAGGCACTGCAAACATAGGTATTGAGTTCTGGGTCACAAACTGGTTAATAACTGTAACTGCATCTACAAGACTTTCATTCATTAGGGTCATAATACAAAGAGCTCATGACATAAAAACATTAACAAAATCCTACAGTACATTTGGACAGAGCATAACACAGTTAAATTTACACACACAAAAACACTTTCCCTTTGGTGATTAACTTCGAATAATATATTTTATATACATACATACTGTACACATTATACTTACAATGGTATACAAAGAGTGACTCACTGGTAAAACAACAACATACAAAGACAGAGAGTTTAGTTGGTTTGCTATATAACCTGAATCAATACTTGGTTAGAAAAATGTTACAGTGAAATGTGAGATATGGAGAGTCGTATCCAGAGTCATAGATAGACAAAGTTGGGTCAATGAAATGATGAGTGGCGCTCCTGCTGCCACTACTCTCGCAAGGCCCCTTGTGTCGTAAACAGAAATGAATGGTGGACAAAGGCAAACGGTGGATGTAAGAACACCAAACAAACATTTTTATTGAAGATTGTTGCCGTTGAACTTATGCGTGGGCGTCGATGACAGTGAAGAATACCGCCTGACCTCATGTAAGCGCTGCAGTCTAAATCCCTGACAAACATCTTGCTTCCTGGAAAACATCTGACTGTATCTTTGGCTGCATTTCTCACTTTGCTGTCAGCTGTTGGGAGCTCTGTCTGTGTATTCTGGCCAAAGAGTGTTTTGATTCAAGTCACAACAAAAATGTTCAGCTGGTAATTTTTAACAATGCACGTCATAGGGATCGCTGCATTGGCTTTCAGCTGCTACATAATCACAAGCTAATGGCAGAAGACCATTCATCACTATGTTGGCTCAACTCTGGCTCCACTTCGCGCTAAGTCCGCTCATTAAGAAAAACACCTTAACTGCTTTGAGTGTTATCATATGAGTAAACTGTAACACAATATTATCATAGTCAGCAGACCTTTTAAATAAGAGTTGACTGACAAACACGCTCAATGTTGTGGTATGGTAAACACCAACATTAGCATAACCCCAACCATCTGACATGGGTATGAGTACGTAGTACCTCACATCACCATTCATTTTCTAGTAAAGGTATTTTTCTGTACTTTCCTTTAAGTATATGTTGAATGAACTTAGTGATGCTGCAGTTCATGATGCCCCAGAGGCAAAGCCAATAGGTGTATTAAGGAATGGAGACTTTCCCTAAATTCAGCCAGAAAGCAATGAGTGGATTTAATCAGTTGCAAACCAAATTCAAATAGCAATTCAAGTTTTTTTTTTTTTTTTTTTTTTTTTGCTGCTGCATCCATGTCATCATTGTGTTCACTTGTGTACAGAGGGTGGTACATCAAGTAGGTCAGTGTCAGCTTTTGCAGCATTTGTTGTAAAAGTGTACTTTGTAAACTACAATGTCAGGAAGGCACTCATTAATATCCATTTAATCTTCATGTTCATGCTGAAAAGGCTACAACAGCTTCACTGCGTCGCCCCTCACAATGCTGTGAAAAATTAACAACTTCAGTCAGTTCACAGAAACAATGAATACTGTCTCCAAATTCACTTTCCTTTCTCACCCCCACCCTCTTCTCTGCGTCACCCTCATGGAAACATCCAGTGGACGCTGGATAAAACCATGAGAGGCAGACAACTCAGCACATTTCATGTCATAATCTGAAGTCTGTTAACACTCACCAGATACGACCTTCACCTTGTCTCCACATAACACTGTGGAGCAGAGCCTGCTCTAAAACTGCAAACATCCTCCTCGTTTTTTTTTTTATTTTTTATGTAAGGTCTCTGGAACAACTTGTCTTTAATTCCTTCGAGAGAATAAACAACTTAGGATTTCCTGCAGATCTTGGATCCCCTCAAAGTATCTAAGGAGAAACTGATGGGATGGATTCATAAAGGCTTTTTAGTGGGAGCGAATAGTCAGTAGAATAATGAGTCTTATTTAAGTCACTTGTCATTAAAAGATAAATGATGAATCTAGTGGCTCTGGTCATTTAAACACTAGGTAGAGTAGCGCTGCAGTATTTTTGGTAAGTGGCTGAACACTATTGAATATATTTACAGATTTATTTGCTTGATAAGTGTCGGCAGGACAGTTAATTCATTTGTCACTATGGTTTCTACAGTTTTAAAATTAGTAAACCTGAAAGTAGTTCCAACCTCTATCAAGAAAACCACCCAAGAGTCTCCCAAAGGTCACTTTTTACGTTAAAGCCACTGTAGATCGCCTGTTTTAACATTCAGTTCTATGTGCTAAGCACAATGTTGGTTTAAAAATCTATGTATTTGAAGTCTTAAATAGTGTTTTATATCTGGGCTCTGACCCGAAATGTTGCAACAAATATGAATTAGTCCGAAGGTGGGTGTAACCCAGGAAAAAACCCGTGACAACAGGTTACAAAGTGAGAGAAGACTGGAGAAAGATGGATGGGTTATAGGCTACTGGCTTTACCTTCATTTCACAGATTACTTTAAATAGTTCATATCAGCATTGCCTGTAACAACACATTCAACACAAACAGAAAATAATAAACAACTAAACAAAAAATACCAACAGCCTATCAGAGTCCTTGGAGATCAGACTCGCTCCTGTGTTTCGTTCTCCATAGAAAGATGAAGTCTTTCCATCTTTCTTCATAGTTGCCGCTCCCTTCATCGTTGTGATTTTATCCAGCTCATCGTCCAATCCTCTCCGCCCGCCTTATCTTCATCCTCCCATTTATCACGTCGTTGCCTTTCGTTCATGTCATGTTCGCTGTCCCTCTTGACCTTCCCATACCTCCATTTAAACCTTTATCAGTCACTGTTTCCAAAAGAGATTAACCCCTTCAAGCTGTGTGGATTAATCTCCTTTGACATCCAGCCCTCCTTTATACTACTGAGTGTTCGTTGTGGTGGTGATGGTGGTGGTGCATACCGCCGCTGCCTAGCACCGTGTGGTTGATGGACGACGCCGACCGGTCGGATCCCTCCGCCGCCGTCCCGTTGACGTTCTCCTGCCGCTGGCAGCACAGGATCTGCCTGAAGGTGGCGCTCATTTCCTTGTCACGGTAGGAGTAGATAATGGGGTTCATGGCTGAGTTGAACTCGGCCAGGAGCAGGAAGAACTTTTCGTAGGTGAGGACGTTGCAGTTGGCGCAGAAGACGTCGAGGAGGAGGATTACCAGGCCGGGAGTCCAGCAGACGATGAACGCCCCTGAGGAGACAGAAGAGAAAAGGAGTTTAAAATGGTGATGTTTTTCAGAAAAAAAAAAAAAAGGTAGTTCCATAGATTACTTTTGTTTCCTAAAATCACATCTTTATACAGAGGTTAGATAGGCATCGCTAGTACAAGAGAACTAGTTTGTACGTTTGTTGGAAACAAAACAGTGATACCAGTTCCAGGACAATCCCACCCACTGTGAAAGGAAGGCTTACACATAAACCCACTGGTGTATGCAACTATTAGTCACCATGTCAGTGGATCTGATGCTTTGTGCACAATGAGCTCACACACTTGGGTGTAACCCTCCTAGCATGTGGTTATGGCATCTCATAGAAACATGTGAGTAAAAAACATTTTGTGGTGTCCCTGGCTCCTTGATGGACAAAGAGGCTGTAAATGCACCAAACAGACGCCTGATTAATGAAGTGGTTAAAACGCTTTAATAAACTATTTACATTCTACACGTTGACCTTTGACCCCCATTAAGTCGTAAAAGACAAAGTCATGCTTTAACTGGACAGTCTAAATTGAGTGAAAGTTTGAAAATGTTAAAGTTTGAGAACTTGAGTGAAAGTTTGAGAACTTTCACTTTCACTTTTATGTTATTCATGTTCTGAACACACCTTTTTTTAATCACACCAAGATTTCACAACTTTAGAATGACACATTTTGTATCTGGATTTTCTTACATAACATGAACGACATAATCCACGACACATTGTCTAATCAACTACTCACATACAATAACTTTTCCTCTTTCAACTAGCCCTTGGAAAGTTATGGAACTACAGTACAAGAAACTTTAAGAATGACAAAAATACGGTAAGGCCTCATACAGGAATAAACAAGTAAAGGGAGCCTTTGGTGTTGACTTTTGTTTGTGTCTCTGTGAATCTTGTGATGCTGATTCTAAAATTTCACTTTGTCGACATGCTGCATTTCAATCAAATCAGTGATTTTTCTCTAATTAGTATTTTCATGCGTATGTGCAACACCAGGTCAAAGACTTCTTGAATTTCTTGATGACAAGGTTTTGAGTCAGACTTGAATTTTGCTGAGTCACATTTAGGAAACAATGATTCACTCACTCACACAAGTCTTAGGACTTGATTGATGTTTACATGTTCTTCTCAATATTCCTACTTCATCAGATTTAATGTATGCGACAAAGCCACACTGCTTTGGAGTCAGAGTTTTCTTTTTCTTTTTCTGCCTGTTTTGATACTGAAAATAAAAATCACTTTACAACCACATTATACCAACAGACCCACCACCATCCATCCACAGAGGGAAATACAAAGTCACTCGATAACCACTTGTAAAAACTTTTAAAAGACATCTTGTGAGCAAAATGTACTTTTGTTTTATGGTGTTCGCAAATTGTTTATTATTGTGGGTGCATTAGGTTTCCACTTAGGGAGCCCCTAAAGTGAAAAATACCACTAAGAGGCTGTCATGTAAGTTTAAACTCATCATATAAAATAAATGGATCTTAAACAAATAAGTTTAAGAGCCATTACCTGAAATCTGTGTGAATAGAAAATCAATTGATCTTCCATTTGCTTTCACCACACAATACCACAACACTTCCCCTCTCTTCCATGTTGCTTGTATGACACATAATGAGGAAAAGGGAGAATGCTTTATGAGGGAAAAGGGAATTATGTAATTGATGAGCTGTTTTATCATCTTTTATGTTATCACTGTTGATGACTTGCCCAACGAATGAGGAAAAACATTCAAACTTGTCACGATTAAAAGTCCACTCTCAAAGAATCCGACCTTGACGAGAGTTCTCTGGAAATAAGCTCAAGCAGCCCGTCAGTCATAATCCCCGCCATTATCCACATCTTCCATCATCCCTCCCTTAACAAGAAACATGCAGAGAAACAGAACCGATTGACCTCCACCTCATTTTCACAGCCATATCTCGACTCCTCCATCATCATATCTCTAAGCTTCAAATCTCATCTGGATGGGGACAGCATATCATTATGTCTCTGGGTGGATGAAGTGTGCTGGCACAGCGGAGGAGGTGGGGTGTGGAGGGTGAGTGGGCGGCGGGGGGTCACTGACTCATCACTCGCGAATGTCAAGTTCAAGCGCGTGTGAATTCTGTCAACAGATGCTATTTGTCCGAAACTGCAAGACAACTGCGTGACATTACACTCTTGAGACAGTAAAACAGAAAGTCTTGATGAGAAATTAGGCAAGTGGAGACGGGAGAGAGACAATACTGACAGGCAGGCCTGTTATCTGTTAGTGTTTTGCAGGCGGCAGCTGCAGCGGAGGCTTGACCTCACTTCCCAGCTATGCAGGCAGACTCTCCAGAGTTAGATAAATTTCTCAAATGGTTCGGAGCCCAGCAGAGAAACTATCCCAACTATTTGTGTCTCGGTGAAACATCTTACTACGGACAGGACGACATTCAGAAAAAAAAAGAAAAGAAAAACATGCCAACGACCAACACCGTGACTGCATTACGTGACCATGTTTCTTGCCTTTAGCAAAAATCTACCCTTTATACAACCTATAATAGAGCAAAAACAAATATAAAACAACAACTGAAACACGCAACACTAATTGAGTTTTTATAGATCCGTTTCCACTATTGAGTTTTCCCACAGAATGAGGAAGAGAGCAATCTTTGTGTGAAGCTGTGACCTGAGAGGTTTCACCCCTGGATTCTTTCATTTCCTCTCTGAATCCAGGGCTACGTAGATGTTTGCGTTACACCCTTCATCTTTAAATTACCTCCCCTCCCCGCCACCACCAATAAAAAACGAAAGAAAAGAGACGCTGCTTTACCACGACCACATAGAGCAGCATTATTGCAGGTTCACAGAGGGTAAACCAGTGCTTTTGTTTACGGAAGGAACAAATGAGTCTTTTTTTTTTTTTGGCAGATTCAGATGAATCCCTTTGCCTTGTCGCTTGCTTGAAAATGCAGCATGGCAGGCGAAGAGACAGGAGAACTGGAAAGTCGGTGGAGGGGAAGTACATGTAAACAAACAAGGCCCTATAAAGAAGGCCCGGAAAACTTTGGAAATGTATGGAAAAGGACTTTGATCCTTTCCAGGCTTTAAAAGAATTAGGAATTTCACAGAAGCAAGGGACATGTATGGGTTTTTGTTGTGTCCCGCTCATAGCAACAGTGTCCTTCCTCTGTGACACACTGTGACATTTGCAGCTCTGTTACACAGTGATTTGACTTTTTGCTGACATGACAACATGTCAACAAAGCCAGAACTGATCTTGTTGGAACTATAGTCAAGGGACCAATATGAAAAAATCATACTGTTATCTAACAATATCCTGTGAGAATGATAATATAATAAAAGACTATCATGCCTTATCTCACCACTAACTTATTATTTCAGATATATTGTTAGGGTTTTGTTAGGTTTTTGTTGCTACGTGCAGGCTGTTCCCTCCATACTCCACCAGATCTTCTGAGACACCTGCAGCTCATCTTCACTGACTGCCACTCCCACCACCTAGAGCTTACAGACCGGTCTTTCCCTCCACTCTGCCAGTTTGTTATAAATCCACTCATGCTAAGTGCTCAACTCCCTTTCCTTGTGTGCGTTCTCTTGGTTGTGCCTGTTTCTGACTTTTTCATCTGACGTTTTTTCTCTCTTTCTCTACCCGTAGCCCTTTCAACGCATTCTGTCCCGTTTGCCTCACCAGGCCTGCTTCTTCCCCTGGTTTCCCTTCCTGTTTCACATGCCCAAGCCTCGCCTATTAGCCCCACTAGGTTAAACTCTCTTTAACTGCCTGCACCTCTGTCTCTGCCTTTGTCCTGGCTTCACCTTAACATGTATTGTCAAATCATATGATATAACATCTTTATAATCATGACTTCAATGTCTCAAACACTTGAAGAACCTCTGGGTTACTCTACAGTAGGTATCTTCCAAAAAAAAATTCAAATGTGCCGTGATGCCATGTAAGAACTGCGTGTAAAAACCTGTCTCTGAAAGACCCTATTAGGAGATCTTCATGTTATTATACTGAAACTTTGGTTATATAAATGTTGTCATTTTGGCTGTATATCTCTGAACAAGACTTGACTCAGAGACTTAAAAAAGAACATAACAGGAGATCTGAAATCATCATCCTTCCAAACCTTTGTCCTTTTTCTCATTTTCTATTCCTGGTGGAAATGGGCTTCCATAAGAGTGGGAACAGAGGAGGCTGGGAACAAAAATAAGGAAATAATAGAGACCAGACTATGGCACTGAACCCCACACTCCCACAAAAACACACATGAAAAACTGAGGGTAGACACGGATAAACACTCACATGTGCAGACACAAACACACGCAAACACTCACTTACATAATTATACATGGCACACAGACAGATGGAGGAGCACTCCAACACACTCAGAACATTTGGGCGGTGTTGGGAAAATACTAACAAAAACTGTCCACTCCTTCCCAGCCTGCTTAGTCTTATAGTCAACATTACCATCAATATTATGAAAGACATTTTGAAGTCTCTGTTTTTGTCCCTGCACACTTCCTGTAGATTAGGAAACACTTTTTCTTTTAATATAGTCTAACATCATTTATGTCGGGAAAGGCTTTGCACTAATGGCTGACGTGTCGTATTTCTTCCATTTGTCATCATTAAGATGTTTATGACACTGTTTTTCAGCATCAGTGATGCATTTTCTATTCTTTTCCAGACAACAGCTTGTTCTTTTACCCTCAGTCACATGTAGTGTGCTACATAGTTCCAGTAATAGTAGGTTAAATGGCTTAAAGGATTATGGTGGTGGTTTTGCATGTTTAGCCTTTTTTACTAGAAATTACATGTTTTTTTTGATTGTATACATTTTGGACTGCCACCAGATTTTTGGCTCTGCTATAAAATAAAACAAACTGCAGAAATTTGAAACATGCTCAGGAAAGGTAAGCCACCACATCAGTGAACAATATAGCATCCTTGTCTATATTGTTACAATAGGGTTATATTACACAAGACATGATAGATGAAGAAACTGGTAAGCATGCTACATTTAACAGGGGAAAAGATGTGATAAAGAGGTAACAATGGTGTTCCGCCAATGGAGACAGCTCTTAAATTAACTCACAATGTTCCTTTTAGATTCGTAAATAAATGGCTGATATTGGCAATGTTGGCGATTCAACACCGGCTAAACATAGCTTGTTTGGGTTTAGACCTATAGTGAAGGTCATAAGACAATAGTGCCCTATTGAGAGTAGAGTACCCTGTATGGTTCTGCAGCAGACACACATTTTCTAAAACAACATTAATATTTATTTTCTACAGTAAAGCCATAGTTTGGCCTTGTATCCTCTGGCACCAGCAGCCAGCACTGAGTCTGAGTCCGTTTGATTACAGCCACAGGTCAGGTTGCAGATATTAAGGTTAGAGTTATATTTATATTTAGGTAATTATATTTAGAGATCATATCAGTTAATAAATTGGCGGTGTAATGAGTGGGTGTGGGCTGCGGTTACAGTTTCACAAAAGTGAACAGAACTGCAATGTACCATAAAATTAACTCCCACACAGAAAAACCAAATCTGCCATTTGCTTAACAACATGTACTTAAATCAAGTCAAGTCTTCTAACATAATCTTAATCTGATAATGTTCAGCAGTAATCTCAATATTTATGTTCATCAATGAAGTAATACAATTTCAAAATATCCTGAAAGGCCCTTTAAGCCTCTGATCTTTATAAAGCTGTGTCTCACACCTCTGAGAGCCTGTACATTGTGCTGATGTTTTCCACATGTAGTAACATACTTAACTCATTACAGAGGTTCACATTTGGCTATCTTGGATTTTCATGTTTTAGTATTATTTCTCACATGTCCTGAAACCATCTACGGTTTCCACTAATGTGCAATTCTCCCAGGCCCTTAAAAATGAATAAACATCCAATATCAAATTACTGTTCACATTCTTCCTTACATCTCACTCCCCTTTTCCCATCAATCTCTCTATCTGCATCTCTCTCCATCTTTTTCTCTTGCTGGTTTCCTGTCCTTCTCCCCCCCACTCTCCCTATACGCCCACTCATTTTCGCACGTCCGACATCATTTTTCTTCTTTATCTTCATTATTACGACTTTGTCTTTTCACAGTCTGTCCACTCTCCCCTCCCTCACTCATCTCCATGCTGTTGTTTTAGAACCTGTCTGCCTCTCAGCTTCATCCTTCTCATGCATCTCTGCCTCTGTTTTTCTTTCTATCCTCTTTCTAACCGAGCCATCATCTGTGTTTATGAAAATGATCCAAATGATCCTGCTACGACAAGTTAGTGCGGAAAGATGCCATTATCTACTTCTGAAATGGCCCAATTGCTTCTCATTTGTCCACTGAGGGATTACTTTGTCCCTTTCCCTAATTTCCATAATCACCACTTACACACACACAAATTGAAGATTAGATAAAAGTTTGCATTCAATAGCTGAGTGTTAGTTAGTGATAAAGAGGCTTGTGGTGATGGTGTCACAGTGATCTAATGTTTACAGAAATACGCTTTTGACTGGAAGTACAGCGAGTTCTTTGAAATGGCAATAGTGATGTTTTTTTTCCTGCTAGCACAAGAATCTTATCAAGTTCCTACAGTGTTGTTGTTCGCTTTCAGTGACTCACTTTGAAGTGCTATGATTTCTAATATTTAAACCTTACCTCTCTTTTTTTCTCAGCTGTTTTGACATTAAAGATAAAAAAAGTTCAGGGTAAAAACAACAGACAATACACACTGGCACTGCAATGTTCTGTCATGGTTCAGATCAAACCCAGATTGTTAGCCACAGTCATTCCAGTCACCAGCAACTTTTAAATCGAATTTCCCCAAACTGCATCTGATTAAAAGAGGTCCGTTGGACCGTCTTTTATTATTTGTTTCAACTCTAAAATAATAGCAGTCTGGTCCTAGTCTGTAACTGTTTGTTGAGTGTTGTCTGCATATAAGGCAACATTTTCTCCCGCTGGTCTTCTTCAGTGTGACCAGATTCTCTTAATTAGTTCAGGTTATGAATTAAATTTTCTGGATGAAATCACTTGTTCATACACCAATAGTCAGTTTTTGTTTTTGAGACAACTACAAACATAAACATGTTTCTTTTTCAGCATACTAAAAATGGGGATTAATTTTAGGTTTTGCTAGTGTTACATAGCTAGCATTAGCTATATCAGCTTCAAAATGTATTCCTTTACGTTCCAGTAGCTGTTTCCATTAACGTAACAAAACACTGTTAACTCGTCTTTATCAAGTCTTAGCATGCTAACCAGTCTTGACACTTTCCAGCAATAGCAACTGTAATGGAAATGTTTATGTTTATGACCCTTGATTGAACTTTGAAGATGTATGTTCATGAACCTTAGGTGAACCTTGAAGAAAGCGCAAGTTGCACTTGTCTGCTGTGCATGGGGCAGCATGCAGGTGTAGCTGATGTCATATCTGGCCCTCTGCGTTGTCTTTCTCACGGCCTGCCCTACTGTAGGTGGGGTTCGAACCCTGGTCTCCTGCACGACATGTGACGATGCTAACCGTTGGTTGTCAGTCTGGTTAGCACATCCTTTATGGGTGAGTGAGTGCACATCCGTTACACAGGTGTCCACCTGGGTTCCAGTATGTCTGTGATAATTACGCCTAAGCAAGCAGTTGATTTTACAATAGCCCAAAGATATGTCAAAAACGCTAAGTGCAAACTTGTACTGTGCAAACTTATTCTGCAAGAATGCAATAATGTAATTGGACAATGTATGATGCCGCCTCCAAGGAGGAGCACGTGGCTCCTTCTCACTCTTGTGCCTATGTAACCTGATGTAACCAACTCAGTGTGCACTCTCGTACAGACTTTTGTGTGTATGACAGTCCACCTCTTGCAAGATAAAAATAAGGTACTTAAAGTGAAACCTTTCTTTGCTGGACTCATGATTTTCTCTCTCACAAGTTAAAGGAAATCTCCACAACACAACTCACTAACCTCATAGACATATATGAGGCTATCATCAAGAGATACCCCTGCTAAGTGTGCTAAAAACTCTTGTCAGTGGCTGAAGCTCTTGTCAAGCAACAATCCACACCATCTTCTCAGTAAAACCATTTCTGTATGTTCTATAGTTTTCATTTTAAGTGGTGGAGTAAGTCATCACCATGCTGAAATCAAATTGGACATGCACAAAAAAAAAAATGCACGCACAATTCAAACGAAACAACGATGCATATATCCAGCTGTTTGTCACTGTTTGTAATTTAATCTTGTTTATTTGAGTGAGACATGAGTGTGTTTCCTTGTGTGCCTCGGCAAAACAATATATTGTCATCAGCAAGGAGTAATGGAAGGAGAAAGCGCGGTCGCAACGAGCTGTTCGACGTTAGATGAGGGGCTGCGAGTGACAGGCTGTATGCAACGAGCTGCGCCCTGTTGGATGGAAACTATTTTCACCCAGTACAGCATGAAATCAGATGGTGGTCGCAATTATTTTTGACTGACGTCTTTATTAAAACAACATATGTTTACTTGGCTGCGCCGTTAGAAAACACAGTACTTGGTCTGTTTTATTTCCAATGGCACAATTGCTCAATGAGTGTTTTCTATAATCTCAAACCACACTTGTTGATGGCATGGCAACCACAGGTGTTAAGAAATGATTGTAACCAAATGTGTGCCTCCATGGACACACGCAAATTCTAATTCCTTTCCAGAGCCGTTTCTGATCCTGACAGACAGAGTTGATCTGGATAATACTTCATTAGCATTCATTGATACACGATGAAGGAGCGTGAAGGGTTTGCCAGAAAGTGACAACTGATGCTGCTGAAACAGGAGTCGTGAGGACAGATGCTGCCATGTGAGTGATTAGAAAAGCTGCACAGTGAACGGTAATTTCCTGCATTAAGTGCTTTACACACAAACACATACTCAAACACACAGAGAACAGGTGACATTGTAAGCTGCATACCAATCATGTTTCCATACTGACAGCCAATCAGAGGGTTTGGCTGGTAGTTGGCTCTGTTACCAGTCAGCCAGAAGACGCACTGTAGCGGTATAGAATGATGGAAATGTGTGTGCAACTTAGCTGCAGTCCCCACTTAGAAATCTAGATGTGTATATCAATGACCAGTCGGGTTAGATATTGAACGTAGTGATTTAGGAACAAGTGTAGGTCAGTGCTGTGCCATCTGTTTGCATGTGTTCGGCTGATGGTATGTCTTGGCGCTCCGCGCTGTCTGACGATGCCACCGCATGCAACACCAAGGGCTTTAAGATAATCAAATCATCCACAGATGCCCCCAACTTGAGCCAACATCTGACATACACACACATACACATGCACACAAGGGTCACGGTCAATTTAACAGAGCGGTTGACTCATTAAACAGTGATGAAGAGAATCTCTGTTGGTGTCATTCAAACTTTTTTTTTCTTTCTTTTAAGCAGAGAGGAACAAGTGGCTGAAACTAGCGAGGCTGTTCATGACCTGGTATTTCAACATCAGACCAGGGTCACTTGGTAATTATGCCAGCTCATTTTAGTAGATGTCTAATTAGCAAAAACACCTACACAGAACAATATTTACTTCAAGTCAGCAGGATGTTGTACCAGCTCTTGGCAAGTTCTACTGAAGCCTAGTTCTAACGGAAGTGTTCAGTAAATTGAGTTTTTTTTTCCGTATTATCTTTTTTAATTACAAGGAACAGGACAATTCAAACTAATTGTCACCTGATTTGATACACTAAAACACTACAACCACTGCATTGGAGACATGTCGGGAGGCTCCATATTGAAAAGAAATGGAGTTTCATAATAAAGTTCACAAAACTTATTGTGCTTGTGACTCATCAGTAAACATATAAGCAATAAGATGAAGTCAGCTGCCCTGGCTGGTTTATAAACTGTAATGCTACAAATTTGATCATACATGGGATTTTTTGCCAAGATATCAAGCTTGTCCTTGTCCTTAAAGCTTTTTCTCCCACACCCTGTGCAACACAAGTGTCTTTGCTTATTTCAGACCAATACAGTTGTCATTTTCCCTATCCAGGGTTCACATTGTTTAGATAGTGGATGCATTTGTGCCCATCTGAGCGCCACACACCCATGGGTGCGTTTGTCTTGAAATGAGGTGTGGTCAGGCACATTGCTGGCACATTACTATCTTGCAGCAGCAGAAAGAGATTGACCAACAAAGGCTGATCTGAAGTCAGTGGTGCATTATCTCACTGTTATTTTAAGGCTTCAAACTGATATAATTTTATGACAAAGCTGCTCAAAAGAGAATGCTACTCTGGAAACGGCACTCTGATTAGCTTACTATGTATTCCATTTAAAACATACTGATGATTAATGAAGAGACTGGGTGCAACTGTTTTCAACCATGTGCCTGCTACTGTGATTGTTTTTTCTGATGTAAAACTACCAAAAGTTGATTCGGACACACCCTAAATGCACTTGCTCCATGCACTTCAGGCCATGTGTTTAAGATGTTGTTGCTTTTCTTGGCACAGTATCACCACCTGGAGATCAGCGGGAATGTGGGAATGGGAACCCTTTCGCAAAAACTTCCGTAGCGCTATTGCTTAAGTGCTCAACAGGGTACCTTTGAGGCATTGGAAGGAGGTTTGTGTGTGTATGTGTGTGTCCATCTTTATTATCTCTGACAAAACAAATAAAGGACAAGCCAGATTGTGGTTTCTTTTTCCAATCAGTTTATGTGAATAGAGCCAACCCTTTGTCCCGCTGTTCTTTATTCAGCCTGGGGATTCATGTGAACGAGACACAGTCTATGTGTGTGCGTGTGTACGCACGTGTGCAAGTGTGCGTAACTAGCTTTTTTTTTCTCTCCCTAAAACCTCATCCTGTCCTTCTGAGGTGCAATCACCCATGGCTGGGTTTACAGCATCCTGAGAGGGACAAGCGAAGAGGACAGTAGGCAGCGGGGGAGCAGTTATTATCATCTGCTCAGCAGATGGGGAAAGCTGGAAGGGGTACTGCTGTGGGATTTACTCCCTGGTCAAACAGCAAAAGGCTGAACTCATCTCAACCTTTCTCTGAGTAGAGAAACATGATCAAAACCCAGTACTCAATGGCAACTTTAACCCCCTGGAAACTAATTACCTTATAACCTTTTTTGTTTTACGTTGGACCAGAGAAACACAGGAACAGGCGGATAGGGATTTTTCTTTTTCTTTTTTTAAAAATGGGAAAGAGGTGTCCAAGAGACGTGAGTCAGTGATTGGACTGAAAGTACCTCCCTTCTATCAGTGCAACGAAAAATGTGCTATTTAATATCCTCCTCAGTGCTTAGAAATGACCTCATCCTGAAACAGCAGTGGATTCCAGACTCAACCAAAACACATTACACCCTCACTCAAAAGACTCACTTTCCCAGTGCAAGCCTGGCATCAATAAAGAGAAACAAATGTGATTTGTTGAGGAATTTGAAACAATGATTTTGAATCAATAATAGTGAGATTTGTTGTGCTGTCATAAGAATAGTACAACTCTTCTTACAAAAGGCAAACAAACAATGCCTTCACCTCCAAAGCTCAGACTTTGCCCAATTGCATTACAGAAAGAACGTTTTTTATTAATAGGAGTGATTTTAGTCCTCGTTCATGCATTCATTCTACATGCACACAGTACGATGTCTTCTTGATTACTAAAAATTCAAACAAAGTTGCTATAGTGTAGTGATTATTCAAAGCTTGTATCCCTCAGTAATTGATTCCCCACACTTTGTTTTTTTTTCTATTCTAAAATTACTCACAGTGGTAAACTAAGCATTTCTGTAAAACATTTGTAAATGGTTTATGAGCCTAGAGTGTCACATCACTAAGAATAAGTAAGGCCTTGGAGGAACCTGATATTGCAAAACTCTTCAAATAGAGTGTGAGTAATATGGTTCTGAAGAATCCTCTAGTGTTTACACTGTAAAACTGCAGAAGAATGACATCATCAAGTCAGGAGCATTTTGCAATGATATGACAGGATTTTAAAAATCTATATATGACATTGAAGGTGAGATATTGTGCTGTTAATACAGGCTCATGTGCCTTGACACAAAGTTTAAACATCTGTGTAAAACTTGAAGCTGGACTATGAGACAGGTTTAATAAGCAAAAATGGACAAAGCATCTATAAGCAGGAGAAAATGTAAACACTCCAATTCTACATATACTGTAGGCTACAGTACAGAGCACATTCTGCTGTCCACTGCTTTGAATTAAGAGTGGAGTAAAGACAACAGAAGCAACATGATGAGATAACACAGCACATTGGAGACAAATCACATGGAATCCTTTGGTATGTTTTGTCTAGGACTGACACATCCTGCGTACAGGCAGTGAGAAGTTCCTTTTCCCACAGTTCACACTTTATGTTACACACAGCTGGGTTAGTCCGCTACTGTGCTTCAGTCAGTCCACGTGAATAAGACATTTTTTTTTTAAAAATAGCAATGCGTCTATTCGTCACATACCAGTGAAGAGCCTGGAGACATGCGAAGTGGGAGACATATCTCTACTGAACGCTTAGTCGTAAAACTGTCAGACTGCACATACAGCTCAGCCTGAAGTCAGACACAGAAAAAAACAAAACAAAAAAACAATACTACAATACTAACCTGAAGGAAATACGAGAAAGAAAAAATCTTTAAAAAGTGACATGCTGGGGCTAGTGAGAAATTGCCTCATACAAGCTGTCCTGTCAATGATGCAATGAGTTAGGAGGCTGATACCAATCTCTGTTAACAGTCCCACTGAAATCTGATAACAATATTTACTTTCCACAGTGCAACCATAAACAAGCCAAAACTTAAAGGTAGGGTTGGAGATCCTATTCTGCAGCCACCTGTTGGACGAACAAGCCTGTAAAAACAACATCCAATCATCTTGAACGCAACATTCAAGATGATTGGATCTTGATGTGTCAATCAAGCTGTCATCTCTGTCCCTCTCTCCCATCTCTACACATTACCGCTCTTTGTGCACTTCAGTAACCCTATGCTGAACAAGTGTTGGGTGTTCCTGTGCTCTGGAGGCGTGGCTTCAGAGAGAAGTCTGAGGATAGGGGCTTGGACTTTTGACTTGTTTATATTTTCAAAATGTGGCCTGCTAGAACCGAATCTCCAACCCGTAGGCCGCCTAACCCTTTTTCGGTAATTTTCCATACAATTAAGTCTGTCTCTAGACTGAAAACATCTTTTCAAACTCCACTTTGATTTTATATTAAAGAAATAAAGAAAATCCATCTACTTCTCCTCAGCAGCTGGAACAACTGTATCATCTATCCTCATATGTTTCATCAGCAAAAGTATAAATTCAATGGCGCCTGAATTCATAAATGCATCAGAACAAATTAATGTTGCACTGAGCAGCCCTTCAGAATAAACTGCTCCAGCATAATCACATCAAATTAATGTAGTTTGTAAGGGAACAGGATTGGATGAGATGATGTATGTCAGGCTGTGCAGTCGTGCTAGGCAGACACAGTGCTTGGACTCAAGAGACCAATGAACAGATTCATTGTTCTGGCACTGCTGATGACTTCAGATATGCTGCTACACAGATAGACGGCTCATCCATTTAAAAACAATCGAAGATGCTCAAGCAGCAGGTGGGTAAACTCATGGTCACAATGTCAAGGCAGCATTTTCTGGACACGAGTTCATTCATTGGTTTGTATCGCTTATTCTGGCATTTTTTCTTTACCGCATGTCACCTTATAGACCTCTATTCCAAAAGGACACAGAAGCTAGAAGTAGTGATAATGCAAACACAGACTACCAAAAGTTAGCACGACAGGTAGCAAGCAAACAGTGAGTGTTCAAAAACATCAACGAATGAACGAATGAAACAAATGAAAAGCACAGACGTCCCTTCTTGTAACAGTAGTATGAAATCTTTGGTGTATGTGGCACAAGAAGATCACAGAGTCGCAGTCATTATGTTTGTTAGAATGTATAAAAAGTTACTGTAAATAAATGCAATAACAGCTTTGCAAGTAAAAAGCCCAAACGTCATCTAACTGTTGCATCTTAATGTGTGTGTGCATGTGTGTCTGGTGCTAACACACATTCTGCTGACTAGAGAAAATGTGTGTAATTGGCCAACCAATTAATCAATTAATCGGTCTGTAGATAGATAGATAGATAGATAGATAGATAGATAGATAGATAGATAGATAGATAGATAGATAGATAGATAGATAGATAGATAGATAGATAGATAGATAGATAGATAGATCTGACTTACCCAACACAATCACCACAGTTTTCAGCAGAGACATCATGGTATCTCGATTGCGCCGTGGTCCAGAGCTGTGCCGCGACATCCTCATGGTCCTCTGCCGCACATACACAAAGATGTGGGCGTAGAGTGTCACCATGACAACAAACGTCACCAGATTAAACACCGCCCAGAAGATCAGGTAGGAGTTGCTGTAAAGCGGTGCCATGTTGGAACAAGAAGAAATACTACAGATACAGTTCCAGCCCACACTGGGGATGGCCCCCATGACTATGGACATGGTCCAGATTATGACAATCACCACCACCACGCGCCGGTTGCTCATACGCGTGTGTAGCTGCATGCGAAACACGGTGATGTGGCGCTCGATGGCGATGGCCAGCAAGTTAGCCACGGATGCCGTCAGGCTGGTATCGATCAGGCCTTGGCGCAGCAGCCACGTGGAAACAGTCAGACGCCGCGTGTTCGGTCCCGTGTTGAACATCAAGTAGAAATAGGCCAGTCCAGCAAAGAAGTCAGCAGCTGCCAGGTTGGCCATCAGGTAGTAAATAGGGAAGTGGAATCTCCTGTTGACATAGATGGCGATCATCACCAGAAGGTTGGCGAGCATGATGAAGATGCACACGGTGATGCCCAGGCCCATCACCAGCCTGCTGACGGTGTTCCAGTCAGTAGCCAGGTGCTTGCCACTGCGGTTGTAGAAGAAGGCGATGGTCTCATTGTAGTAGCACTGTTCCTCATCCATGGTGGCACTGGTGTTTCTGAAAGAAGAATATACCAATGATTAAAGGGGGCATATTATGGAAATATCACTTTTTGAAGGCTCTTTAACATATATTTGGGTGTTTGGCTTGTCTTCCGGCCCTTAAAATGTGAGAATTGACAAAAAAAATCTGTAATTTGCAGGCTCTCTAGTTTGAAATCCATGTGGTTATACGAGCTGTTGCCTCAGTTTGTCATACAATGATGTCATTAGTTTTCAAATTTGCATAATACCACCCCTACCTGTGAGTAATGGTACCGGTAGAGAGGGCAGGACGGGGTGAGCAGTGACTGTTTTGAGCAGATGAAGAGAGAGCTGTGATGTTTGATCCATGGGGTATTTTGACTGAGCATGTAACAGATATGTCTTTAAGACACCTGGGAACCATTTTAATTTGTGGAAAGGGGGCAGAATGTGTCTCCTTTAAAGACAAGGGAAGGGGTAGGGTCCTATAAATTTTACTTCTACCTACTCCTTTTCGGGCACTGCTTTATTGTTTGTATTTTTTTGGTTGTTTGTTTTTAAACTTTATTTTATGTTTGAAATAAAAAAAATAAATAAAAAAATTGGACTTGTGATGTTCCCACAGGAAAAGCATTCCTAACCTGTATGTATCCTACTGAAAAATGCTTACACCAATCAGGACATGGCCCTGATCTGTGACCATGTCAAAAACAACACAGGTCCGTTTCACCAGCGGATTTCATACTCGTTTTCCTCGAGTGCATGTGCATTGGCCAAACCTCTGATGTTTACAAGATCATAAAACCAGATAAAAATGAGCACTGGAAAAAGCACTGAGAATGAAAAGAACAAGCGGGTTGACTGTACATGGGAATTTCAATACGATTGCATTACCAGTAAATAAAATCTTAATGCCAAAGAGATTGACTCGGAATCTACTCAAAAACGGTCACGCCTGCTGTGTTGCTCTGGGCTGTTCTTTGGAATTGCACTGATATCAGTGAAGGTGATTTTGACTCAGTGTGTGTGAGTATGAGCATGTTTGTGTACAGTGTAGTCTGGGCCTTTCATTGGCAGCACTGAAATGGTAATTATGGGGCAAAAAGTAAACTTGAAGTACCATTTAAAAAATATTTTTTAGTATTTGAATCATGTATTTATATGGATTTGGAAACTCAAATACACACAGTGTGGCCTCTGTGTTCCCTTTCCTGAGCACAGTTTCTCCTTCAGTTAAGAATGGGCTAATCTCTTTTTCAGGAAAATATATATATTCCTCTTTCATAATGTTCTCCACAAATCAGTGCTTTGGGAAATGTGGACTTAAGCCCATTTGTGAAACATGGAAAAACAAAAACTTGGTTCATTTGTGTGTGTTTGTGTTTGTGTGTGTGTGTGGTGCTGTGAGTATATGTCACATACAGAAAGCAGCTATGGTTGAGAAAAGCAGCTTTGTAAGAGCAAAAGGTCTAAATAGGTTTGTTAGAAACAAAACCTCTATTATCAAATGAGTTTACAGCAACATTGCAAAGGTGGGTGGGGTGTGTGTTAAAAACTAAGTAGCAACGCAATGCTTAAAAGTCAACAAACACAAACGATGCTAACAGGAAAACTCTCTCTCTCTCTCTCTCTCCCTCTGTGTGGGTGTGTGTGTCTCTGTGTGTAATAAGCTCCAATCCCACACAGATGCTAGCTCTTCTCTCTCACTCTCATACACACCAGACCGGAAACAGGACCTCAGGGTAAGAGTAGGGGGAGAGAGAGAGAGAGTGTGTGTGTGTGTGTGTGTGTAACTGATCCATAGACAAAGAGAGAGAAGGGGGGAAGCAACTGAAGAAACAAGACGGGATGAGGAATGAAATAACGGGTATTAGAGGTTGTGGGGTCAAAGGTCAGTGTTTTTGTGGAAATCCTTCTCCTCTGATTTACCTTCTAATATGACTGCTCCAATCCTTTAAACCGTCTTTTAGCTCTGCAGTGACACAGCTAAAATCCCCACTCTGCCAAACCTGAACTGAAAACATGAAGACTTGAGGAATGAGGGAGTTTTTTTTTTTCCTCCTTTTTTTCCCTTCTTGGACTAATTTGAAATGTTCACCACCTTCACCTCTCAAAAATTCACATGACAAATAAGGGATACTCCCGCAAAATGAGGCGGCGCTGAAAGCTACTGTATGAAAGCTGAGGATTGCCAAAAAATATTTTTCAACTCCTGCACCTCAACTTGCAAAGGAGCACTAAATCTCGTTGGTAATATTCCGTTTTGATAGATGTAATTTACAAGACATGTTACATAATGCAGAGGGTTTAGTTTTGCGGATAGCTATAACCCATAATTTAGTTCCTTACTGGGCTTTTGTTCCACGGCACACTGCGCTATAAATTCTATATTTAGGCCATTTCTAATCTTATTCCAAGCCAAAAGCAACTACACTGCCCATCAACTATACAGCAGGCTGGCTCACAGTGTTGGCACAGTGCCACATCCTTATATTCCTCAGCCGGGTGTGTATTAGCCCAGTGATAACAAAAAGGAAACCCTAATCAATTAAATAAACGGTTTTCTGGACTGTGTTTATATCTTCAATTTCCTGAGGGGATTGATATGGACCTCCATCTGCAGCGATGTTTGCTTGGAGTGGCTGTAAAATGTTATTTAATTCACTGAAATAGCAGTGGTACATTGTATTACCTATATTGAATTATTGCTAATACTACACTGCCTCATACAAGCCAGACGTATCTGCTTAATTTCTGCACATTGATTTCTATATGACATGTCAAAAAATAGCCACCAGCAAGTTATCATTTAAAACAGGGTGGCGTTTTTTCCATTACATGTTTGTATTTAACTTGTGACCAGAGCCCTTATTCCAAACACTCAAAATATTGAACAACAGATAACTGGTATCGCTGTGTGTACACAGAGACGGCCCTTGTTTGCTGTTATCATTGCTTCTTTCAGAGATCCCTTTCTACTGTGCTACTGCAGAAAGTGATGGGAGACAAACTCAACGGTCAAGTTATACTAATATGAAACATAAAGAAGGAATTGAACTAATAAGACTGTAACTTTGGAAAAACCCACTTAATTTGTCTGCCAATTTCTTCAGAAACTGCAGGACACACTGTCATCGCAACAACTCCTGAGGTTTTAACTGCATCACAAGGGGTTAAATAACTGGAGTTATGCCCACAGTACATTTTTGATTTCAAATGGCATTTCATAGTGGAAGCCAACTCCGTTCCAGACGACTGTTTTAGCTCCATATCATTTCTGATATGAAGCTAAAGCATCCACACTGACACCTGAAAACACAAATCCTGTGTAAACAGGAAGCAGGGTGTTTACTCTGCTGGAAAAGACAACAGGGGTCTGAAACACATGCAGCTGGTTAGACATGTTGTATTGACCAGTGGGAGCCGAGGCTGATAAGACCAAATCAGGGCGCGAACAATGGATGCATACGTCATTTAGAGTACTCAAACTGAAACTGGATCAGCAGTGTTTCCAAAAAGTCTCTGTTTTAGTCTCTCTCTGGAGTCGTGAGGATGCCAGACTTTTCAATGTGAACTGAAAAGAACCTCAATCAAGTCCAGTGACCTTTGTTTGACACCTGGAACAAGGACCTGGTTCACCGAGGACATTATTTAACTGTTGTTTAGTTAGACAGAGGAAATACAGCGACTCGGTTATAGGTGGAGAAGGCAGCAGCTGAGAGAGGCGGCCGCTACGGCAACTACTACGGCAGATGAAAGCCCGTCCATTCTGCCTGTCATCTGAGGCTTATGACCATTAAACGTCTGGAGGGAGCAGTCACCGGGGCATTAGATGCCTGAGGCCAGTCGTCAGTACTAGAAAGTGGAGGAAGTGTCAGTGGCCTCTCTGTACACATTCCCGACACTTTCATCAGACCCTTGGAGCCTGCGGAGGGAGATCCTGTCATTGTGTGTGTGTGTGTGTGTGTGTTAGTGTGTGTGTTTGCTCCCGACAGCCGATGGGTGGGTCTGGTAAAAAGGGAAAGATTGAGCAAGAGAGATGACACAGAAAGAGGGGATTTTAGATTTCTCTGTTCCCACACCTGGGTGTGTATAATATCTGCACTATATCAGTTTGAATTACTACACTGATGAGGTATTTGAGTGTATGTGTGTGCGTGTGTGAGTGAGAGCGAAAGGTTTGGAAGTTTGGAGGTGTGTGTGTGGTCAACGTCTCGAACCCAGGGTGTTATTAAGGATAGAGAACAAAATGCTCACTGTGCCTGTGTGTGTCCATGTTATTAATGTGTGACAAAGTCTGGCTGTGCGGAGAGAGAGAAGAGAGAGTGTGTTTTCTGTGTGTGGAAGTGTCTAACAGTCTATGAAAGGAGTAGGACCACCCTGGAATCCATACAAATGAGGTCATAACTCAAGCATCAGCACCAGGGCTGCATCCGTATGTTCAGAGCATACAGCTCATTAACACACACAGGCACACACACGCACACACACACTTATTATAGCCTTTCTCTCACTGTTACATTCATACAAACTTTATGAGCTGTTGGCAAATGAGATGAATAAACATGACATGACACACCCTGAGAGGATGAGATATCCCTACAGCCTTCAGCTGTCGAAAATCCGCTGCTAAGACTCAACAACACCAGCTGCCTGCACATCATGATGCTTGTTGATGAAAAAAAAAAAAAAAGTTCACGCTCAAGATACGGGGTGAAAGAAGATAAAATATCTGTTGACATTTTAGATTTAGGAGAGCTGGATTGCCCAAAATAGCTAATTAGTTATGGTATGGCTGCTGAAACTTCGGAAGTTGTGACCTAACCTCTAATGACACTACGCTAAACTACACAGGAAGTCACACATTATGTTTATTTTGGGACAAAGCCATTTAAATGAGGAATCAGCGGTCAGAGGAGTTTCATGTTGGAGGGGCATGTTGTTCACTTCACCTTTGACCTGCAGTCATCCCCATATGGATATACAGTATGACACTAACACTGATGTACTTTATAATACAAATGATCTTTCCCTAAACCTCGCAAAATGGAGTTCATTGACATTGACAAATAATGTCATGTCACTGAAGAGATTTCAGTCAAATTTTCAGGAAGAGTGAGCACACTGTTCATGAATGTCCTTTGTGTCCTCTCACCATCGGGTCTCACACCTACCGAGACAAGCTGACTCCGGTCAAGTCGATGCCAGAACAGAAGTTAGATAAACCTCAACAAAGCCGGGTCTGTTCCCCGTCTCGAAACCCATTCATCATCCACCTTTCTGGTCCCAGTGTTAATACAGTCCCGAGAGGAATAAAACTTTAAGTGGAACAACACTGAATTTTAGGTTTGACATGTTATTCCTACACTGAGGGAGAGTTTAGTCTGTATAAGTGAAAATTATTGGTGTGTTACACAGATGTCTGGCCACTCCCTGATCTGCAGGTCTATGATATTCAACAGACAATTAGATTAATGGATGATCCTCCAACTGTACATCATTATTCCCCCTCTCTGCTCTGGAACTGATAAGACCCTGACTCTACACAGTCGTGTGTTAAAGTCTGGATGGAATTATTTCACTTTGAAAATCCATTCTCCCCTGATGAAAAAGCTCAAGGCGATCACACTGGTGAGTCGGTTCACAGGGAATTATCATGATGAATCTGGGATTTTGTCTTTTTATAGAGAAAACAATACATCTTCTGGCTTTGAAGCGCCGAATAAAATACCACATGAAGCTGCAGCTGGATGGTAAAGTTCAGACGAAGAAAAAAAAAGATGTTTTATTATCCAAGAAATGGAATTCAGTTGCAGTTCATCAGTGAAGCATCTCAGGATATGTTCTTGGCTCTGGCTTTAAAGAACTCTTGTTTTTCAAAGCAAAGCCCCACAGCTTCTAAGGGTGGTCACAGTCGTACATAAAATGTCATACTGAATAATCATTCCATTGTACACATCTGTGGCATGATTGCGATTTTTAAAGGCGTATATAGAAGTATATTTAGCATATAAAGTAAATCACCCGTATAGCAAGAGTTGTACTGTGTATTTTTTGAACCACACTTTGATGACTGGGTTACGAGCGATGGAGGAAACATGAAAGTCTCTTCAATGAAACCTTGCAAACTGTCTGTAGACTTTACAATGCCCTGTTTATTTTAGGCCCGTGCCTCAGATTATATAGCTAACCTCACGGTGTCATTAGACATCCATGATAGACGTTTGGAAGAACTCTGATCCATCTGAGTAAATTGTATTTTTTCTCACTTTTTACCCACTTGGTGTCATTTTTCACCACCTGTGAAGAAGACTAGCCACTCTGTTGAGTTTGTATTTTTAACATTAACTCTTTTTGCGTCTGTCTGGATGAAGATTTTCCATTTCTTTCAAGGTGTCAGGTCTGTCGCCTCATGTTGGTGTTAAAAGCCTGATATTCTTTACATCTGTCCCACTGCAGACAGGATACTCTAAGATTTCAAATTTTTTGAACGTGAGCCTGATCCACAGATTCCCACTTGGCACTGTTGTGGGAATGTGTATGACAAGTGAAACTTTCCACACTTCTCCTACCTCTTCTCCTCCTCTCCTGACTTTAATCTCCTTTCCAACCAATAACCTTCTCTACTTTCTGTCCTGTCTGTCCTGATTTCATTTACTTAAACCAACAACTTTTTTCCTCCATTCCCTCCTTTTCTTTTCTTTTTATTACATCTCCACTCCTCCACTTCACCCTTTTCCTCTCCTCTTCCATAACTCCTCTCCGCATTCACCCATTCTTCTCTCCCTTCCCACTGCTGTCACTCCTCTCACCCCGACTTCACTCCACATGTTCTCTCCCTCCGTCATCTTTTGTCATCTCCCTTTTCCTCAGCTCTGCCCTCCTATCTCCTCCATTCCTCTCCTCTCCTCCCCACCTCACCCCACCTCCTCCTTCTCCACCACCACCTCCCCGTCTCCTCTTTGCCAACTCCCCACACAATGTGCCCATTGTTTCCACACTCCCACCCCAGAAAGCAGAGAAACAGGACTTCTACAACCCAGAATACACACAAACACCCTCTCTCTCTCTCTCTCTCCCTCATACACACACATACACAGCATAGGCTTTCATTCTCTAACTTTCTCTTTCACATCATGGGTGAGCACACATGAACCACACACACACCCTCACACTCGCACATACTCTCAAACAGTTGCTGCGGACCAGCACCAGCGGAGCTCAGGACAAGGGCTGGATTGAGAGGTGGTGTTGTTGAGTCATGTGCGACTGCAGCCGTGACGAGCTGATTCACGGCTCGTCAGCGGATGATACCCCTCCAAACACTTCAAGCACTTCAATCGCAGCACATGTTTGCTCGTTAACTGTGATAGAACGGGGGAATGACAGGAATCTGTTTATGGAAAATTTGATGTACAAAAGCCAAAAGGGATAGTCACCGTCAAGTGACCGGGACTTGATGGTGTTGTGCGTCTCAAATGAAGGAAAAACACAACACACAGCAGGAGCTTTACAGTACAGCAGGAGCAGCAGTGTTTCATCACACCAGCAACAGAAGCACTTGTGGAACTTTTGCTCTCGAACGTCTTCTCTGACAAAATAATGTTTTACTCCCCGGGGAGAAGGAGTTAACTTGTTGCTGCTAAATTACACACAGCTCTGCAGAGACAGGCTGAGTGGCTTTCACAGTGGCTTCTGGTTAGTCCGAAGCCACTGGAAGCAATGTTTCATTTCAAAGTAACAGCCAGCATCATAAATAACATTTTAATTTGGCTATAAATTCTTTCAGGGATCATGGCTCGGGAGAGTTGACTGACAAGCGAAATCCAACTCATGGGTTATCCTCTGCAGAGGAGTGTGTAACACACTCTTTCATTTTGTAACCGTCCGTCTAATAAGCTTCTTTGCTGTAAGGTCTTTGTGCTGTGATCGGTTCCACATGCTTTGGTACAGCAGCTTTTCCAGGCTAAATGGCAAAAACAAGAAAAAAAAGATCTATAAGCATGAAATGAATCCATGAAAAGCTCCTCAGAAATGCAGCTTTGAGCAGCCAAAGCCATGTGTACATGTATGCAACTTCACACCCAAACTTAGTGGCGTTGGTGCAGAATTTGACAACAAGCAATGGCATACAGGAATGTTTTAAATGAGTTCCTCCCAGTTTTATTTGCATCTCAAGCTCTATTTTCCCTTGGGTCAACTCATAAACACACAGCCAGTCAAACCATGGTATATGCTGGTCTCCTATAAAAGGGAGAGATCATTGTGACTGGTTTTCACCACGTCTCTCTGTGTAATTTCAGGGTGAAGTGGGACACCACACCAAAAACTGTTTCCAAGGCCATTTCAACAATGCATCAGCTGGTGGATGTGGAGTGTGTGTAGCCAAAGAAGGATGGTGTGTTTAAAAGCTTCGTCACACACCAAATGTAAATTTGACACACCCATTATCTGTTTCTTTTTTTTTGAGAATGGGATTTGGTTAAACCAGTAGAATTAGATGGCCAGCCCATTAACACAATATTGTGTTTTTGTATGATTCCTATTGATATAGTATATCCCAAAGAAAAGCACTGAGCAGGTGCTTAGTTTGCTTAAGCCTTAGGGCTGCTCTGAGTATGTTTAGAGTGTTAAAGGAAATTACTTTCTGAAAACTGACACTCTAACATTGGCACATTAACATGTAGACGTATAATAGCACTCATAAATATAGTCCAACCTCAAAATGAGACAAGTGAAGAACTGAAAATCATAACTAGAATACTACCTGCTAGAAATGAGGATATTTCTTCTGAGGTGTTTTTAAAAACAAAACCTTCCACAGCCACAACAAGAGGAACTGGGAGAACATTTGCAGTATGTGACTGTTACTTTAGGGCATTTACTGTTTTTTTTGTTGGTTTTTTTATGATAATTAACGATTTCACAAGGTCTGGATCCGCATAAACAGTCTCTTCCATCTGTGTCAGGTTTCTCAGCAGTTTATTGTTGGGTGTGTTCAGCCATCCTCTAATGAAATCACACTATTGGAGACAGATTCCACAGATTACATCACCACAGTTCAGATGCAATATGGGGTTGCGTCAGTGTGGTCCCACAGAGACTTCAGGGTTTGACTCCAAAGCCTATTTAGTTTTTTTCAATTTATCACCGAAACTTGTCAAAATCACCAACTAGCTACTCTGAAGGAAAGGAAATGCGCGCATGTGAAAGGACAGATGTGATCTGCAAGGTGAGTACACCACAGCAGACTTCATGGTATTATCTTACAAATGCAAAGAAGCAACAGGAAATAAGCGTCATGTTTGCTTCACTAATACAGTCCAAAAATATCTAGACGTGAAACAGAAAACTCTACAGTAGGTCACAGCTTAGTTACCAATATGAAAAACAGTGGACTCTCTGAGTCTGTTTAGAATGTGGCATATTTTTTATTTCTGAGTTGCATTTGAAATCAGTCAGTGCTTGTATGGTTAAATTTGAGGTTTTCAGAAGTATAACAGGTTAACGTAACTTCATCACTCAGACAAGACAACTAAGGAGCTTTTATGGCCGAGCACTGGAATGTTCTTGACCGGCCAACCCAGTCACCTGACCTCAGTCCCACCTATTGCAGGTTTCACCAGCTGGAGACCACACTCAAGGCAAAAACTGAGAACAAACTTTAATTTAGTGATAATATGAAACACTTAGTACTGTTGTAGAATTAATATAAAATGGATTGTATTAATTCATCGACCATAAACAGTGGAAATCTCTGGTTTATACAGGTATTCAGAGCTTTTATTCAGTACTTTGTTGAAGCGCCTCTTGGCAGCAAACTACAGTTTCAGGTCTTAGCAAATTCTTCTATAGGCTTTGTGCATTTGGGCAGTTTCTCCTTTCCTCCCTGGCAGACCCTCTCAAACCCTGCCAGAGTGAATGCTCTGTGAACTGCCCTCTGCAGGTCTTTCCACAAATGTTCTCTGGGGGTGAAGTCCAAGCTTTGGTCGGTGCCATTCAAGGACTTACCCACAAAACCATTCAAGCCTCGTCTTGGCTGTGTGCTTCAGGTTTTTTTTGTTGTGATGAAAGGTGAACATTCGTCCCAGAATGAGGCTGTGTGCAGCCTTCTTCAAAGCTTTCAAGGATCTCTTTATGTTTCTGTTTCCCTACAACCTCCTGCCTGAAGACATACTTTCCCTGCTTTTAATGGCTCAAGGCAGGTCCAGTCCAGTCCAGTATATGACTGAATCAACTAATTAAACACTTCTTGCACTGTTTTTGCCTTCCTCTTGCTGGAAGAATCCATAGATGTCCTCTTTTTACCAAGCAGCAGAAATCACTAGATGGGACTCTAGGGCATGGTCGCACCGCACATCTGTGAATATAAACATCCTTGAGCTAAAGTGGCATGTCAGCAACACAATCTCATTGTTATTATTTCACTTCAAATCAAAATGTGCTTCACTGTCCTAACATTTGCAGACTTTAGCACACGCTCAATGCAGATGAGTCAGCAAGTAACTAAAACTGAAAAAAAAAAAAAACCCTCCTGTAATCATGTAAAATTTTGCTGGTAGGAAAACAAAAACTTCCTCTTTTGGTTCCTCTTTCTATGTGACTTAAGATATCCTTTATAAAATTGTAACATATGCCAACCTCACGTATACACAGACACTCACACATACACACAAGACATAAAAGAGCTTACAAGGACGGAAATGAATGGGAGAGCACGGAAGCAAGAAGGGTTGGGTTTTTCACCAGCTGATGTGGTCCAGTGCCCGCCATCACAAGTGTCTGACATTGCATCATCAAAGCTGTGTGTGTGTCTGTGTGTGTGTCTTGTGCTCTTGATATTTCAAATGAAATCGGCGGTGGCTCTGGCTGCATGTGGCTCGTACATGCTTCGCCCAGTATGACCATCAGCTGATGGGAACGTTTGGTCACTGTGACCAGTGTGTGTAATGAACATTGGTCTATATTCTTTATACTTCTTTCATTATCTGTTCAAGAGGTGAACATTTGAAATTCCAATATCAGACATTTTTGACCACAGAATCCTTGTGAGACTGCACAGTGAAGACACTGTATACTAAACTTTTCTTTGGTCATTTTAACTGACATTGCACTGATCATTTTTGCAAATGACAACAGTGCAGCTTTACGTGCAAAGGGGGCATGAATCTGCAAAGGAAATTATTCTTTCTTTCTTTCTTTCTTTCTTTCTTTCTTTCTTTCTTTCTTTCTCTCTCTGCTTTATTGCCTTGTGATCAAAATGTGCCTTCTGGTTAATTAGCTAAAGCAATGTACATCGCTTGTTGCGAGCTGTGAGAGTAAATAAGATGTGGGGAAAAAAGATGAGGTCACATAACTACAGGACCAAACACACAAACATTGAATTCCCCTTCCATCTAGATGACATATTAAAATATAATTTTGTTCCATAATGCTATGCATCACAGGCATGCACACAGTCTTAATGGAGTAGTGCACTACTGTCAGATAGACAGCTTCCTGTAAAAACCACAGTCTATTTAAAAATTAGCTGACAGAAATGGGAGGTTACTTACAAATCATGTATGAGCAGAACACACAGTTATATAAGCTACAAAATGTGAAAATAAATAAATGTTAGATGGCATATCTTCCAAAATCATCCTTTAGAATAATTCCAACCAACCAGTAACTGTGAGTAAGGGACATGTCAAGCAACTGATAATAAAACCATAAAGCAGGAAACCTCCAACGGTTCACTGGCAAGTAGCCAAAATTAGGAATAAACCTCCATGATGGAGCAATAACAGACGAGTCAGCTGAAAGTTTACTGTCTGTTGTGTTAAGTTCTTTGCATAAATGCAACACCTTATTACACATGACACTGCTGTTCTGTATCATTGCCCATCACTTTGCATAGAAGGATTTCCGCCGCCAAAATAGAAATGACCACAGAGCCTTAAAGCATGATTGATCACTATCACTATGCAACATAGCTCACATAGCAAGTATTTAGCCCTGGTACAAAACAATGTCTGCTCTGCCCTGGTCTCTTTGGGCAGTTATCATATTAGCAGCAATAGATTTGGATATCCCATGCATAACTTTCCAGTTTACTTTTTTTTCACACCACAGTATAATATAGACCTCACTTTAGTCTAAAGAGTGTAAACATGGAATTTACAATCCTCATTATCAAGAAAAATTAGGATATAGCAACAATAGTTGCTGAAGGTTTTTTTCAGTAGCACAAAACAAAAAACCTAATAAGACATGAGGCAAACTGTAAGACACATGTAGTGTAGGCTTTAACCAAATACCAAATATAACAGTGTGTTTTTCACCTCGGCTGACATGTGGTCAACACTTGTGACTTGTGTGCCTGACACAGTGTGAGGTGGATGAATGTGTATCACATTTTTTTTATTGAAGACACAGCTGTGATCAACAACTTAACCAGGACCTGCAGTTGGGGAAGAGGTAGTGGTCTTTGATCTCATAAATAGAAGTGGTTTTACTCCACAAACAAATCAGATTGATGGTCTGCTGTATCGTTGGTGTATCTTTAATTTCCTGGCCACATGCACATGAAAGGAATTTAATGGCTGACAAAATGCGACTCTGTTACCTGCATGAATGTGAAAGCAGTCTGGATGTTGGGAGTAAGAATGGGTGGAATGCGGGTCCTTAGACGAGGGGGAGGAGAAATTGCGCCGTCAGTAATCACAACACAGATGTTTCAAGGACTCTCTCTTTTGACGGATGTCAGAGCTCACGCAGGGAAACATAAAACAATCATCTTCACGGGAGACGATAAGTCTTTGCTGTGGGAGTCTTGTTGCATTTGAGCAAGAAGGTTGGAGGTCATAAACATCAACTTATCCCCTCTAACTTGCCTTTCAGCATCACAGTAGTCTTGGATTAACTTTTGAACGTAATCTATCAATCAGAATTTTATGGACTTGATCAGCCTTGTTGCTTCTCTGGTTACTAAGGAAACCAATGAGCTCCAGAGAACTATCCCATCCCCATATTGCAGCGTTGTGTCTTATCCATGGTGACAAAGGTTAATTTCCCACTGAGAAGTCACATGGTTAGATCTAAAGATGCAGGAGAATCTGGCACACATGCAAATGAAGTGATATATAGTTCATTAAATTTAACAGCAGTAGAACCTTTGTCACTTTAAACCGCAGTCTCACATGTTAATTTGTATGACATTTTAGAGAATTTTCTGTTTGCACATTTCTGAAGAATTTTAACAAAAAGATGGGAATGACTGGATTAAGAAATATCTATAAGGCTGCAGTCAGAGCAGCAAGTTGGCTGCAGCCATGTTTCAGAAAAAATTCCCAATAAAGAGCAATAATATTTCTTCATGTCTGAAGTTGAAAGGTTAAAGGTCACATTTTCAGCCCCGAGCTGAAAATGACCCTGTGCTTGCCAGCCTGGTCCCACCTCCAGCTTGATTTATCTCATACAACGTATTTGACTCCTGCCAAAAGAGGATGGCCTTTAAATGAAAGTTCCTATTTACACAAAGAAAACTGGATATAGCAAGTATTGAGTCAGCAAATATGACTCATCATTCAGTAAGAGGAAACATTTGAGAAATGCGGATTAAAGCTAATTAAAACTGTCTGAAAGCCACTGAGCTCATCTCTCTACAGAAGTGTAAATGCTCCTCACACTCCACTTTACCATCAAAGACCCCCTGAGGCTTGTGGCTGTGGGTGGTGGCTAAACGCTCTCCTCGTTCTCTCTTGTGAATACACAAATAAACACACATGCGCACACACACACACACAGGCACAAAAGCTTGCCATTTGAACCCCGAGATTAATTAGCTTACATCAAAAGGGAAAGGTTAGCGTGTCAGGAGCCTGTGTTATTTTACAGTAGAGCTTCACAGTCAGTTAAAAAAGAACTGAAACACAACAGGGATCCTGAGGAGATAATGACTACCCAGGGCAATTTCCATGGTGCTCCAGCCATTTGTTTATGTTTGTTTGTTTGTTTGTTTGTTTTTGTAAACAAGGATTAGATATAATCATGTCTGTGGAAACATGATGCAATGACCAACATTGACTACAAACATCTACTTCTACATGCTATGGCTAGAATGTTCAAGTTATCTCACAATTGCAAGTCATCAGTTCCTCTTATGCTGCAGTCTATCACCGCTATCTCCACATAGATAGAGATCTTCCAGGAAGCAAAAAATACAAACAAAAAAAAAAAAAAAAAATTCATTCTACAGCATTGTAAGCCTATTGTTGGTTAAGTGTTGGTCAAATTCCGCACTGACCTGCTCTGAATGAAATGTTAAGAGTCCTCGGAGACGCTGGAAATTCTCCACAAAAACCACGTTTCACAGCAGCCTGGTCAGTAGTCATTGAGGTAGGCTATTCTAATTTGGGCTAAAATGTCTGGTCGGCAGAAAAAAAAAAACAACAACTGGCTTTTAAGATGTGGTTCTTGGGTAAGAGTCACCATGCACCCCACAAGAGCCATCAGAGCTTCTGTGGCTGCTGAATCTACTTCTTAACTACACAGGCCTTCTGCTTATTCACTGCAGGTTCACAGCATCAGTCTTATCCACACCATAAACCCATAAACTCCTCTCTGCAGGCTCAACATCGCTGGACATTATCACCTTCATATGCAAAAGACAATCATCACCTCTTTGCATCACAGTGACCGTTCATAAAGCAGAACCTGAGATAAATGCAGGAACTTGAAGAATTTATTCAATATTATGTCACATTGGGGCTATAATTAAATTATTACATGTTCCTCAATCATATCTGACTATACTGTGCTGAGAAACCAGCAACTGTTGCCACATAATCACCTACACAAACTGCGCGTGTGAAGTGGAAGTGGAAGTACCAACCACATCTCTGCCCAAAGATCACACTTTTAACAGCAGATGTTGCTGAATGTAACTGTCTAAGTAGTGCTGTGTGCGTGTGTATGTGTGTGTGTTGACTCCTGCTGGCAGCAGCGTGAATCGAGGCGTAGGTAGCTTACACTTTGGGAAGATGCCAACAGCAATAGAAATGTTCGAGCACTGTCAATACGATGCTGAGCTGCTCACCCTGTTTTAGTAATGACTGAATCTGACAACACACGTGTTTCTTCTTCTTCTATGTTGCTGGATAACTTTTATTTTTATTTTTTTAACAAAGCACAGGAGGGCGGTGGGACTACGTTTGGCAGATTCAATGAAGAAACCCTAAAGAAAATTCCAAACATATTCTCTGAATGCGGATCAGCGTGGAAAATCAAGACAGATGTCAAACTCCGACTCCCAGACCCTACGCCCGCTTGTGTTTTTTTTCCGCTCACTCCCTTCCACAAATATTGTTCCAGTCTCAGAGCTTGATAAAGAGCCCAGCTCTGGCGCAACATGTCCTTCACTCCAGCCGCGTCCTCGTCCTCAGCCTCTATAGGCGCACGGCCGCGCGTCTCCTGTCCACATAACGGTGCGCTCGATCGGCGCGTTCAGGGCATCTGCTAATGCCATCAGAGCCTTTATCTGAACCTAATGCTTTCTCGCCGCGTCTACGTGGCAGGTACACTTTGATTATGTAAAGATGCCCACATCATGCATGCATATACGAGGGCGCGCAACAGTGCGCCAAAGAAAAAGAAACTTTTTTATGAGTGGATGAAGTTGGGATTCATAAAGATTCAGTTCAATGAGGAAAAATAGAGAAAAAAGATACTTACAAGGTTGTCTTTTCCAGTGAGAGCAGTAGGTAGGTAGTTTAGCTTACTCCCTGACTGGTTCCTGGATGTCCGACTCAATTTTGATCCGTGGTGCCTGAAATCCCTCCAACAGACAACTCCTAGAGACTCTGCCTGCACAGCTCTTGTGTCAAAGTCGCAGCGGTGTAATACAAGACTCCGAATCCAAAATACAGCCAGGTAACCCTTTCATTTTATGTCCCTGCAGTAAAGCAATATCTCCTGCGCGTTGTTTCCCACCCGTACACCGCTGTGCGTATGTTTTTCTGTTTTAAAAAAGTTGTGTTATTTATTTCTTCCCCTCCTGTTAAAGACGCCCTGATGCTCTGCTGCGTCTCCGTGCCTCTCTGCGCTGGCGCGGCGGCTCCACCAGGCTCCCTCGCTCTCTCTCACTGACCGACCGACTGCCACACACACTCTCCAGGAGAGGACCTTTGTCTGCACATGACGTCACGCGCGCGCGCACACACACACACCAACACATACATAAACACACACTGCGAGAAAATCAGTAGGCCAATCTATCTAAATCCTCTAAATACAGAGCATCTTATTCTTTAAAGACTTAATTTCAATGCAAATGAACTTCACAGAGCTGTGGGATAAAAATCACAATACAGGTGAAACCTCTTTTGTGATTACCCCAAATAACATGTTTCCACTTGGTTTGTATTCAAAGGAAAGTAAAGTTGTATTGAAATATCTATCTGAAGATATAAAAGCGGTGTTACCCGAGACATTTCTTGTAGTGGTGGAGTTGAGAGTTGTTCTTTTTCCCCTCTGCGCCTAATTGGAAACACATTTTTTTTTTCAGCAACTTGTTAAGAGAGACAGGAAGGGAGAAAGAGAGGGAGAGAGGGGTGGAGTGAGGCAGAGGGGAAAGAAAAAGAGAGACTGACACTGAGGGACTCAAAGACATATTGTATTCCTTACCAATTAACCTTCCATATAATGTATTAGAAATATTTCCTCCTGTCTGCCGGTGCTGGTGTCCAAGTGAAGTTCAAAACCTCCTCCTATGAAGTTCTCAGGTTCTGAGAAAGCATTTTGGTGGGGACAGTTATGTCTGCCAACTTTGCACCATCTGTGAACACTTAGTGAGGTGTTTGTAGTAAACCAACCGCCGCGGCTGTGGAATGAAATGGGGTGTTAAAGCCACGATACGTTGCGAACAATATGACATTTTCTCATTTGTCTCATTAAGTTAAATATGCCACATTGAATTGCATTTAGGAGAAGAAGATAACACACACCAAACCCATAGAAAACAGTGATTGTTGTATGACGGCATACAGTAATATTGGTCTCAAGCAGATGTTTCATGAGCTGTCCAGTTCCATATCTAGGATTCCTGATGAAGCGCAGATGCAAAAGCGACTATGTCAGGAATGTTTTTTTTTTTGCCCTCTTTCACCCATTGACAACATGTGATGCCATGGTAGTTGACATTCCTGATGTTGGAAGTCTTGTCTGGCCCCTCCTGCCTGGTGACCCCTGCACTCAATGCATGTCCTCCAAAAGAATTTATATATATAAAAAAAAAGGTAATTTGTCATTTCTTTTCTAAACAACCAATTTGAGTGCTTTCATTATGGTTAACATTTGGTTATGATTAGTCACAAATACTAGCTGAGAAAGACTGGAGAAAGAAACTAATACTGACTGTGCTTTGTGCCCCCTTCATCCTTTTCCCTATGGCTGCTGATGTAGGCTACATCATGGTTACCATTGCAAAGAAAGTGATGCTACGTGTCAATGAGATGCACATGACCAGTGGAGACAGTTTGAGAGAGTAAAGGAAGCAGCATTTATGGATCACCACAACTCTAGAGTTTGTCCACGTGAAACGATCTATGATGTCTCTGCTTCTATTTTCTCTTCTGTGACCTCCATGTGTCGCCATGGTGTCTAAATTACATCATGTATGTTAAACACACTCAGTGATTCCACACAACGACACAAGACCTTAACCTAAGTGTTTTGTTGCCTAAACTGAACCACAAACTGGAGTCATGATGAAAACCTAGGTTCTGGTGTGACAGTCCTGTCCTTTGCACAAACTCCATCCACCTCAACAACCTCACTGTGACTCTTGCATTGGATGAATATCACACCAACACAACTGGGAACAATATAAGACTATATGGAAAGCTTTCTAGGTGGCAGGGGTTGCAAAAGACCGCAAGGCTGAATATTGTATTCTGATATGTCTCTTGGCAAAATCTGAGCCAGAATAAGCACTACTATTGCCTAATTTGAACTAGTGACCAACTCAAAAGACATAAATGCCATGTAGCCTGATCCCAGGATTACGGAAATCTAAAAATCCCTCACATCTCTGTAACTATTCTACCACAAAATTCAACGCAACCTCTGTAGTTTGTATCAAATTTCTCTGCCACCCACATTGATTTTCAGTGGTTCCCGTTGGGCCTTGTGGCTCTCCTTTGCCCCTGAGCTGAGAGTATGACATTTTTGGGAGAAAAAAAGAAGGGAGAGGAAAAAAAAAAAAGGAAAATACAAAATGACTTTTCATGATCCCAATCTTAATGGAGATCTGAAATAGAACGTGGTGTTGTACTGTGCTGTATGTGTGAGCCTGGCACCCTCCAGGAATGAGAGGGAACCACACAGAACCCAGCGATGGGGAAATCTGTTTGCTTTGAGCGATTTGTCAAAATACTTGCGTGACCACTGTGCTAGATTTGTGCTCTTGTTGTGATAGAAGCTCTTCTATTTCACACAAATCTAACAGACCAAATTTAAACCGTGGTATCCCACAATGGAAAGCAAACATCTAGCAGTCAGCCAAAGGAGAATCCCACCTACTGTATAAGGGGGAGGCTCAGGCTTACACGGCTGCAGGCAGATGCAGGCCTGTTTGTACAGTATGTGTTGTATTTCTGTAATGATCATAAATTGTTGGACTCCAGCTAAACCATCAATTGTCACTCTGTCTAAATAGGTGTAACAGCTCTGTTGGACATATTACAGTGTTTTGACCTGTGTCTTTAGTATATATCAGTGGCCATGCACCACCACAATATGGCTGCATGGAAAGGACAGCAATTTTCTGATAACAGGCGATTCAGGGCTAACATGATTACTCACCATGCAGCCAGTTACTATATGTTAATTTCCTATTTAAAGATTTATGGCTGCATTACTTCTCTATCTTCTGCACTCTGGACATACAGAGTGAACAGCAGTGGGCACATGAGCATTGGACGCATGAAGTTAAGATAACTGAAGATTCAGTGAAGTATCACTGAAAGGAAAAGGCCAACAAAAACGTCATCAAACCCCCTGTTCAACAAGTAACAAACAGAAAAGATATACAGTATTTTCATCTGTTTTGTCTGCAATGTCACAGTGTCTTTTATACAACGATAGAGCGCTAGTTAATGGCAGTTGATGGCAAATTATGGCCTGGTAATAATAACAAAATGTGTGCGGTGTAACTCATTGTAGCTATTTGCCTGAGGTTGTGTTTGTCTTATTAGGGAAACTTTGTCGACAGTGTAAAATCATCAGAATCATTTGTCTTTTTAAAGCAGGCTAACTTGCTTTTAGAAAACCTGCTTACATAATGCCAGTAATGTGATGTTAAATGGTATAAATGAGAATCCATATACATGTGGCATGACTAAGTCTACCTCTAGCATCACAAGCATCAGGTTGACACTTGGCTTTTGTTGAAGTATTGGATGGATTGTGATGAAATTGACAGGTATTGATGATGCTGAAAGGATTGATGGTGGTGATCTAATGTCTCCTTTAGCCCCATCACCAACTCCAAATTTTACTTATTCCAATATTTTGGTTCATGATCAAATTTCAGCAGAGTTGAGCAAAGTTAGCAAATATTAGCATGCTGAGCAAACATGGAAAACAAAGTACCTACTCAACATCAGCATGTTGGCGTATTAACTTCATGATGGTGGCCTTTAGCTGAAATCATCACCTATGTACAGCCTGACAGGGCATGACTGTATACTCTGGCTTTTATGTGCAAAAAAAAAAAAAGATATTAAAACATCTCAGATGACAGCTCAGTGTTTGTGGACAGTAATATGGTCAAGTTGTTCAATACCAATAAGGTCCCTGGAGGAGCAGCGCTGCTCTTATGCAAACTGTGTGTGATAACACTGTGGTATACAATCTCCCTTCCCTTTAAAAGGCACGTCGCCAGGTCTCTCTCCATGTGACATTTAGTTATGTAGATAAGGGAGGCTTGACATTTTGAATTTGTGTATTTAGGCAGACAAAGGTCCTTAAGCATGTCTCAACCCGAGCACTGGCTCCCAACACAAATGCTGTTTCTGGCCTCTGAGCGCTCAGAGACGAGTAAGACTCACTGCATGTTGTTGGTGGTGAGAGAATGAGACAATGAGGGAATTAAATTAGACTGAAAGAAAAGAGTTAAGGGATTCGAACGAGGAGAGAGAAGGAGAGGGAGGCACAGTGGTTTCAAAGGAGAGTTAGATTTCAGTAGTGGAGCCAGAGAGTGAATGAGATGGAGGGGTTAGGTTAGGTGAAATAGAGGAAATGGAAGAAAAAAGTGGACGGGGGGAAAGAGAGAAAAGGCTACATAAACAGCCTGGAGGCAGGGAGATGAATGACATCACAGAGTAAACAAGACTCTTAGGTAGGCGCGTGAAGAGAGGTGATTATGAGCCGTCGTTCATATAGAGATAGAGAGGCCTCCATATTCAATATGATATGATACTGAATGTATTTGCCACTGTCAACATCTCACTTTCAAAATTTGGTTTAATGAGCGATACACAGTCACAGCGGTACTCTAAGGTTCCCCGTTATTTAGGCACTAAGCAACAGGATGGATGGTTTATAAGCACTGACAGGGAGGATTTCCTGTCTGCAGGGGAGACTTTGACCCTGGGGTAAAATAAATAAATTCCTTTTTTTTCTCCAAATTTAGCAATGCATCTGAGTAAAAACCAAAGGTTCTTCAAAACGTCCACCTTCTCTTTCCTCTCTCCCCTCCTGTGACTCAGACGTTTTATTGTCACGATGACTATCAGACGGTGTGAGTTACACAGACCAGGTGCACGTGATGACAGTCGGTGTCCCACTCAGCATCCATCTCTCTCTTCTATGAGATGGAGATGACAGATTGGCCATGGTGACTTCCCCTCTCCAGGTGGTGGTACACGGTTATGGCCACTCTCTGCTGATGACTGTATCAGTGATGAAGTGTTCCTTTTGTAATGGACTCTTGTATAATGGTTTACTGGGTCTTAAACCACACGGCGCGGTCGTCGTTGCCAGCCTGTCATTGTAAAAGGGGAAAAAAGGTTTAATCATTAAATTGTTACAAGATAAAATATGTGGTAATTAAGACACTCAGATTTAGGTCACTTAGGTCACTGTTGAGGAGCTTCCGCTGCAAACAAGCTTGAAATATAGACTTATTTAATTTTTTTCTGAACAATTTCGCATTTCGGGGCTTCAATACAAGACGGACTTTACATACGAGCACTATGGAGGTATTTGGATGTTTTTTGGTGTGTCTTTTTGTTACAAAGAAAAGTGGTACCCATTTGCAACTGTCATATGGACATGCAGTGCTGCACGGAGCCCCGCTGTAACTCAGAGAAGGCACGGAGGACTCTGAAACTTCTCCCAGCCCTTAGTCGAAATTTCAATTTTGAGTGAACTATCCCTTTAACCCTACTAGCTGTTTCCTACTGGTTCAAATTTTTATGCTAAGCTAAACTTACTGTAGCCTCCCAATGAGCCACAGACATGTGCATTATAATGAAAAGGGATCTATTCATCATTATTTATTGACATTCTTAGATGCACCTGTTAACTGTAATTACAGTGTGCTCATAATGGGAGTGTTTTTTTTGTTTGTTTGTTTTTTACCAGTGGAAGTGACATCATGACATTATGAACAGTTCTCATTTTCTCCCACCTGGGGACCACATCTGTCAACCTAATCCATCATGTGTGCAATGTATCAATGCAGATACACACATACACACATACATGGATGACATAGGCCTACCTCCCACACACTTGCATACAATCAACAAAATGCTGTCATGCAACCAGGTAAGCAAACACACAGGCACACATTCACTCCCACGGAGAAAAAGGCGATCAAGCAAACAGCATGCTTATGCGCACACACTCAAACACACACAGGGCTGTTATGTGACAGCTGTTTGTTATTGGGTTTGGTGAGGTCAGCGAGGTCTGGTGTTTGTAGTGGCTCAGACTCTCACTAAGAACATGTCTTTCCAGTAATGTAGATGCATTTGAAACTGAACCGTTTTCCTCTTCCTTGGTGCAGCATGCATCAGCAATGAGCCAGAGGTTTCTATACTTTTCAATTTAGATTTTTTTTCTCCTTTTTTTTCATTCATCTATTTAAAAGGAATACTTTGAAGCCACAGGCCGATACGTTAGCTTGACTTAGCACACAGCCTGGGGACAGTCTGGAGTCTTGAGGTAAAAACAAATCCATCGACAAACACAGTTCTCTGCTGATTGTCTGACAACTTTATTAATCCTCAGCTAAGCTAATCATCTTCCACACATATTGTCATATCTTCTCAGCTGACCCCTTATGTAAAGTAGATGACAACATGGCTGGCAGGTCATCTCCAGTTTATGCTTTGATGCTACTATAATTACAAACATCACAAGTGTCACCAAACAGCCATCCAGACTTTATTGTTTAATGTTTATTGCTGAACAGTTTACAGTCTGATGCCAGGATTGTTATCTTGCCTCCAACAGATTAGATTGCTTTGTCACAGAAAGCCACTTTGAAAGTTGTCCGTGACCTACGATGCTAATCAGGCCATCACTGCCATTACATTTTGTATTACTGCATGCCTTCTAATTCGGTGCAGATCGCCAGCCATGCTAGGATGCTAACATAACCCCCACCGGAGCAGTGCAGCATGGAAAAGCCATTACAGCTGACAGAAAGGCCTTTTATTTGGAGAACTAAGCTCAGGTTCACATCAGGAACCAATTACCTTCAACTGCTTCCCTCTGAAAGCAGCTGAAGAACCCCCCACCTCTACCTTCTTCTCTTCTCTGTCCATCCCCCCACATCTCTCCTCCTCCCTCCATCCCCTCCCTGGCTAATAGTACCTACCTTTCTCATTGGCTCGATCCCTCCCTTTCCTTCCTTTATTCTTCCCTCGCTTTTTCTCCTTCTCCCTCGCTGGCACCTCACTCTTTAGCCAACCCTCCTTTTCCTTCCTGTCTCACTCTATCTGCTTTCACTCTTTTCTCCTCCACCCTTTCCTGCCAACTTAGCTTACGCATACACTTATATATTTTTTTTCTTCCGAATTTCCCTCACTTTTTCAAAATTTAATTCTCACAACCGTTCCCTCCTTGCCCCTCCCCTCTGTAAACTCCACATATGTTTGTCTTTCTAATCCGACCCCATGTTATCATCCCAAAATTCCCTGCAATTTTTTACCTCCTCTGCCTCCTTAATAAAAGTTCCCCATAAATAAAGAAGATAAATTTTGGGTTTTAAAGGGTTTAAAGCTGCAGTAATAATTTTCTCATAAGTATGAGTAAATCTATCTTGAGTGGGCCACACCTGTTGTATGAGTCATGCACAGATCATCTCCGCAACAGAAGAGACTCATTTGACTTCAGTCAGTAATCCTGTATGAATGAATGTGAAGTTTCAATATCGATCAGTCTTCATTTGTGCTATGGAGACATGTTTCATGTTGACAGGCTAATTGTTTCAATGCCATTCATAATATCTCCCGTGACACTGCATGATTTATTATGTTTAATTCCATCAGCCGATTTTCTGCATCAGAATTTGCAGCCCTGTGATACAGTATGAAAGTCTCCTTTATGCTCCTTGCTGATGTTAGTGTCTGTATCTTCAACAGGTGGTTTTCATTCATTCAAGCTGAAAGGAGCATTTGATGTCAAGTAAAAACGAAACAGCAAGAACGCTATTACGACACAGTGTTTGGGAAACAGCTGGAATAAACATGTATTTCTCTTGTTGGTTTAAAGCCTGAATATGACTGCAATATGTCCCTCTCCTCTAAAGTTATTCTGACGTGCAGTTTTGAAACATAATCTGATCTGCTGAGGTGGAAATTGCAGCCTATATTTGAAAACTACATAGCCTATAACAATATTTCTGTTGAAAACTATAAGACATGGCTATTATTGTGTGATCTAATGGGTATTGACACAGACATACAAGGGATTTTGGTTTGAGTTTCACCTGTCTGTAAAACTAAATTAGCCGACAATTTCATTAGGACTGTGTTTGCAGTTTAAAATCACAGGTTTCATATTGAAACATATTGAATCTCTACCCACAGGCATGCATGCGGTGAGAGTCTCAGTAACACAGAATACATGTGCAGACACTCACACACACGTGCACACACGTGCACACACACACGTGCGCACACACACACACACACACACACACACACACACACACACACACACACACACACACACACACACACACACACACACACACACACACACACACACACACACACACACACACACACACAAAGCAGTGCCATGTCTGTGGTTAAAAGCCCAGTGGTGTGGTACGATGTAAACACAGCACTCAGTCGCATGGTTGTGGTAAGCCTCACAGAGTCTCTCCCTCTTGCTCTCTTTTTCTTTTTCTCTCTGTTTTGTCATTTTTGTTAGTTCATCTTTGTTTTACCTGGTCTGGGAGAGTGGAAGAGACCTCTCTGGCTCATGTTGTCACCCTCTGTTTCCTGTATCCATGCATCCCCTTCTTCCTTACAGCTGATTTTATTTGCACATTAAAATTAAAATTTGCAGATGTCGCACAATTTCCTGTATGTGTGTTTGTTATTTACACCATCATCAATGCAATGCAATTATGGCTTTCTGTCACTGTACTATTTACCAGAATTTAGTTTTTTTTTACAGCTTTTATATCTCAAGCAGCTTCTTTGTTCACAGCAATAGCATATTGTTGGTAATTTTGCCTTTGCACTGTTTGGTGATGGATGGGTAGCATGTGTTGAGTTTCTAGAGCCTCTCTGTTCAAACAGCTGTCTTTAAAACAACTTCTTTAAATGACAGTGATGGGAACAGTGAGAGTTCACCAAACCACTAATGTTTAGGTTGTCAAACCAAAACAATGAGATGAGGATGCCAAAAAAAGTTCACTGTTCTGAGGAAACCTGCAGTCTAGTGATAGTAACTGGTGGATTTCCAGTTACAATCGACCCCTACATGTTACATATTGTCATTTGATCTCTTGTTAATGTTAAATTGTTGACTATAGCAGCTTTAATTATTCAGTATTTATATACATCAAGCTTAATATGACCTTTTATATTTTCATAGGTTAGCATGGTGTCAATGGATGCATAATTGGCTGCAATTAACTCCAGAATTACATACAATGTGTGCATTTATATCATTACGTGACGAAAAGGTAAACACATGTCTGCTCTCACTCAGATGCACAAAGTTGCTCCTGTAGACTCTCTCTCACTCTCTCTCTCTGTTACACACACACACACACACACTTAGACACACACATGCAGGCAGACATTCTTGGATAAAGAGCTATTTGTTTTATGGCTGAGGGGAGGATGTCGATCTACCACCCATTGTGATGCTGTGCTGACTGCTGCGGTTCTCAGGCATTGTGAGAAGAAAATCAGCCCCCTAAAACTCCACATTAGAGAGGATCAGCCCTAAAAACTCCATGTTCTAGCCACAGCAGCAGCTGGAGATCCGTCAGTCTGCTAAGTCGAAGATAAGTTTCTCCAAACAAAGTCCCGGGTCATGTTGTTCATATTAATTTGAATAACAGACAGAATATTAAGCGAAATCTCCCCAGTTGCCGTCAGAAATGTCGGCTGGCTGCCTAGATGGTTCAAATACACACAAACAGAGTATATTATTCAAAATACATTTGATTCAATCACCTTCATTTAGGCAACAGGACAGGAATTATCATAATTAATTTCAGATTAGAGCACTAAACGTTAACTTTCAGTCAAACTCTCGTCTGTTATCTTAGGTTATTGGGCAGGATGGAGATGCTGCTCCATCAGAGACACATGTCGTTCTGTGCTTCCCAAATTTCGGAATCAGACAACCAACAGAAATCGTTTTGTTGAATGAGAACACAAGGAGCAAACCAGTTTTGTTAACCTCTGTTTCATGTTTAAACGATGACTGTATCCATAAGCACATATCTCACACCTTAACCTGTGAGTTGACACCTTATTGAAACTTAATGAACTTAATGAAACACTATTTCAAACTGTTTGTAATTATGATTTACTGTAATTACCAATATCCTAGCAGTGATGTAAGTGTAAAACTTATTCTTTCTTCCAAACCCTAAAAAAAGAAGCTGCACTCTGACCACGTGCCCTCAGTCTGTGCTGTGTAACTTGTTTAAAGGCCCATATATTCTTTGGAAAATGTATTTAATGGTCTCAAGTAATACCAACAGTATGTCAGAGCAAGTCTGGTTCAACAATTTTTATCCTAGTGCCACAAGACGGGGCCATTTCATGTCAGTGGAGACACTCAGGGCAAAGGTCACAGTGGTTATCTTGTAAGTCAAAGAGTTTACAGATGGAGACTTTTGACCTCCTGACGATCCAAGGCCCACCAGATTGTGACTCTGCCAATGAAAGCAGACTTACAAGGAAAAGTAAGAAATAAGTTTCATCATGAGGACTGTACTGTAAGTATCTTTCCCTGCACTACACCCCAGAATCATAATTCCAGTGATATGCCTTCATCACAGCATGGGACTAAAGGTACATCTCTGCCCAGGATGTAAAGAAGAAATGGCATTTTCACAGAGGGAAATTCAAACTGATAAAAAAAATGAAGCCAAAATATATATATATTGTATATGGTGGTGCAGTGGTTAGCACTGTTGCCTCACACCAAGAGGGTCCTGGGTTTGAACCTGCATCCATGGGTTCTCTCCTGGTACTCCGGCTTCCTCCACACATGTAGGTTGGCAACTCTAAATTGCCAATAGTTGTGAATGAGAGTATAAATGGTTGTCTGTTAGACCTGCAATAGCTGAGATAGGCTCCAGCTCACCCGTAACCAGGATAAGCGGTATAGAAAATGAATGAATGAATATATTGTAACAGTGACATAGCGATATATTCTCAAAGCACTCATGAGACATTATTTGATTCAACTAGTTGCATATATAACTGGAGAAGGAATCCAGTTACAAAAATAAATTCACTAAGGGCTTGGCTGGCAACACCCTGTTTATTCTATAGCAAATTCAATGAAAGACTGAAAGCCCTTTTCTGCAGTTATTCAATTCTTCAACTCTATCTCTGCCAAAAATCTCCTCTTTAACTCATTTCAGTCCACCTTCTCTTGCATTATCACATTCAGTTTTCACTTCCTCACTTTGTACCTGCCAATATTCTCCATTCTCTGTCTCTTTTTCTCTCTCTGTCACGGCTGTGTATACATATGTGTTCTCCCGCAATATGATTAGTGTGATTTATAGGGAAGCTGCAGACTGTGGAGAGACTCTGGTTTCATCTTTGAAGTCGCAGCGACCACAGGACTTCTGGCTAACACACACACACACACACACACACACACACACACACACACACACACACACACACACACACACACACACACACACACACACACACACACACACACACAGGACCTGTGGATTAAACACACACTCTCAGTTCCTCTGCCAGGATCCCAAAAAGCAAGAGTCAGCATGAGGGAGATGTGACTGAATGAGAGAGAGAAAGAGGGTGAGTAGGAGAAAGATGGCATAGAGAAGTGAGGGAGGAAGGAGGAGAAAGATAGAAAGACCTTGAAAAAAGAGAGATGGAGGGAAGGAGGGAGGGAGGGAAGAAGGGGGGTAGAGGGAAGAGAAGAGGAAGTGGTCCCTGCCCATAGAGGTAAAAGAAGCCCTTGTCTCTTTCAACAAAGTCACATTTCAGCTCTCTTTACTTCAGACTCTTTAGTTCAGTCCAGGTTGTCACTTATTCCAGTTTCCCAGACATTCCATATCTGTAAAAGCTCTATTGAGCGTAATTCCTTAAATATATAAGCCTGAGGGTAACAGTTTGTATTCACTTATATAAGAGCTTTAAATACAAAGAATGACATGAGAAATTAGACAATAAATAAGACAAAATCAATCATTTGGAGATCAGATGATAAAAGACATTAGATTAAAAATCAAATTGTGACATGGGATTGAGTTTTAGAGGTTAAATAATATGAAACCAAATGATGCTGTTTAATAATAATAAAAAAACAAGATTAGATGGTATACAATGACATAAAGTTGTAATGAGGTGAGATAAAAGATCAGATGGAATGAAGGTTAAAAGATGACATGATGTGACAATTTATGGCATAAGATGAGATAACAAAATATATTGTATGGAATTGATAATGTAGAGATGAGATGATACTTTATGACAAAACTGATTATATACTGTAATACATAAGCATGATACTGTATGAGACAGGAGAACAGATTGAGACTATGTAGGACATACGAAATATGAGATATCAAGAGAGATACAATATGATATGAGAAACAGGAGATTATATGTAAGAAATGAGAGCTATATTAGATGAAGCAGAGATGAGAGACATTAAATGATAAATGAATATCAGAAAATACATGAGATGAAAATCTATTTAAAATGATTGAAAGTCAAGATAAAACTAGGTTGAGAAATATGAGATGAGATTGGATTGTTGTTAGAAATAAGAGGGTGTAGCCTATTTGATGAGATGACATGATTAGTGTAATAACATCAAATTACAAGTGATTTAATTTAGAAACATGAAACACTATAAGGCATACATGTGCTTGATCTGCTAGAGTCCAAAAGAGATTAAATCTGCCGTTTCTTTCTCTTTTCTTTCTTAAAGGTTGAGAACAAAGTAATTATTCTGCGAGTAAAATGCTCTAATTATACTGTACAAATGACTGTACCATTACCTATGATTTAGACAAAAACCTCACTACTCAGAAGACCTTTAATCATCCCAAAATGTTATAGTTTCAGTGAAGAAACATTTAGTCCCTTGTTGTCCATGAGTATGACAGTCATTTCAGCATAAAAGGGATGCAACTCATAACTTAGTTACCAGCTGTTTCTGAGAAATCACTACAATTAAAAAAAATGAACCAGTTCATTCAGGTCCCCAATATGAATAAAATGGGGTGCCATGCATTTGGGGAAAAAAAATATTCTGAGCTTTTTTTTTCCATTCCCCCAGTCCCTAATCACTGCCACATTACTGTGCACTAGAGATACAGACAGATATCACTTTTAAGCCATTCACCAACAAAAAAAACATTTACGAGTGAATGTTCTTGTGAATCACATTGTGATCCAACACTGTCATTAACTGTTCAGTGGAATCATGAGGTAAGTGTGATATAGCGTGTTGCAACACAGCAGAGGGGAACTAACACGTTATGGTGGTAGTTAGGTAGCAGAGGTGGCAAATGTCATATTCTGTACTTAAGTAGAAGTACAGATACATGGGTAAAAAAAAAATACTCTGGTAAAAGTAGAAGTACTGATTCAACTCCTTTACTCAAGTAAAAGTAAGAAAGTACAGGCTCTGAAATGTACTTTCAAAGTAAAAGTATAAGTAAAAATGAATTTTTGCCGTTATGAAACCTACATCATTTGATAATTTTAAACAAAAAAAGTTCAGTTCTTCTCCCTCTTTCCCTCTCTAGTTCATCACGTATTTTACCGGCATGCTTTTACGTCGTGTCAAAAAAAAAAGTAACGAGCCTGTTTTTACAATGTAAGGAGTAGAAAGTACATATTTTTGCGTATAAATAAAAAAAAAGTAAAAAGTCGTCAGAAAAATAAATACTCAAGTAAAGTACAGATACCTGAAAAATCTACTTAAGTACAGTAACAAATGTACTTTGTTACTTGTCACCTCTGTTAGGTAGGTACAGTAGACATATCTGTGTGCTTGTGTGTGTGTGTGTGTGTGTGTGTGTGTGTGTGTGTGTGTGTGTGTGTGTGGTAATGGAGGTCTAATATATGGTTTATGGTAAGGGAGGGGGCATGTATGTATCTCAGTGGTGTGACAATCCTTGTGGCATGTTAAGAATGTGTAAGAACACACACACACACACACACACATACAGAGGGACTGCTGTGCTTTTACATCAAAGTGCTGACATTTAGCACTCGACTTCAATAAGGGGTCAACCACAGCAGATCACCCGCCGTCAAAGCGGTGATGAGAATGTCACTCATTCTTGTGTGTGCGACACTGAGTGAGAGAGACAGAGGGCGTGTGTGTGTGTGTGTGGTGGGGTGACAGAGAGAGAGAATGAAAGAAAGAGAAACAGAGAGAGCATATGTTTCAATGTTTGTATGTCACCGGGTCAAATGAGTGTGTTAGCTCCTTCTGTCAGTGGGTTCTCCAACACTCTTTGAGGCCAGTCAACGACATTACCTGCTGCTGTATCCCCCACCCCCCCCCCCCCCCCACACACACACATACACACTCACACTCTCAGGAGGAGCAATGGGGGGAGTTCATGCAGTTACAACTTTATATACCATAAATGTTTTTGACAGATGGCAGCAATAATAAATAAAGATAATGGGAAAAAATCTACCAGGAAATGAACTACTTTGTTCTGTGCCAGTATAGTGGGGGACGTAAGAAAGTAATCGTCCAATCAGAGTTGAGTATTTAAATTATCTCATCTTTCAATCACACTTATGGCCTTTCAGATATTCTTCAGAATAAGATTTCCATATATTACCTCGTTAATTCACACAATTCAATGAAAATAGGGCCAAAATTACTTTGGAGCATTTTCTGAAGGTCAAATTCAGAGGACACAGTTGTCCTGGTTACACTCAAAGATTATCCATATTGCATTAACGTGCATATGAGATATAGAATTGGTACAATGTTCCATTATTACCTTAAAGCAGAAGTAAGTGATATATTTGTGTTAATATAAGTCTTAAATAGTTATATCTTCCGACAGCAATCACTTACATAGAGTGTTTGGTCTGAATCACGGGTCTGTCAGTCACTCTGCTCTGCTCTGAGCCGAGGAGAAAACATTTCTCGTATCCTACAGTTTTTATCCAATGAGGAGAGAGAACGGCATGCAGGGCTGTGTGTGCAGCCAAGGGACGCCGTGAATGCGGTGACGTAGGGACGAGGACTGTTATGGTGCGTTCAAGGAAACTCGTATTTTTCCGACCGTGAAGTCGTACCAGTTCGATCTGGTAAGAGTTCACCGGTCGGAAGTTACGAGTGGCCGTTATAGTGACTTTCACCGGTAAAACAGGTCGGAAAAACACGAGTGGGTTGCCTGGAACGCTACAAAGTCGTAAGTTGTGACTTGAAGCTGTAATTTACGATTTCAAAAGCCTGCCTGGAACGCAGCATTAGCGAAAACGACCGGACCATTTACTTCTGCTTTAATATTACTAAGACAGCTGGGCTGGAGTCCAACATCACCTGGACCACTGGACAACTCACATGTAAAGATAAACTATTAATTTCTCAGGCAATTCAATATATGATCTCATTTAACGATGACGGTAGTTTTAATGAGGTCATTTAAGTTTCATTGAGAGCTTTACATGTAGTTCTGCCTTTTACTTAACAAAAGAAACACAAAGAAGACTATTTTAAAAAGGGCACTTCAGATTTCTATCCAGATAATTATATTCTTCTACATATGACTTAATCCTTTCATTACGTCTTCTAAGACCGACAACACTATCAGTAACACACTTCATACAGGATGTCACTTCATTTTCTTTTAGAACTTCAAAAGAGGTGTATTACACAAAAAAACCCTTATGCCAGAATCTGTAAATTATTGGTCAAACATACTGACATGTAACTGACACTTCATGGTTTCTTGATATATGCGTTGCATTTCTAAAGTACTGAAATAGAAAAAGGTTAACCCTTCGTGCAGGCCCTGCTCTTGTTAGAGGCCAAACTGCGTGCTTGTAAGTGAATGAACAACACAGAAAATGTCATCGCAATGGAATGCATCAAATAAATTATGCAACACAAACAGAGTCCTTCCCTGGAAAGGAGTCATTTTGAATTGGCAAGTCACCCACTATCCTCCACTGTGATGTCATGTCTTTCTGTAAACCTACTTAATCTCAAAATGAATCTAAGGTGCAACTGAAACCAATCGAATGACGAGGCTGAAGCCAAAAAAAAGAGCTAAAACAAACCCTGCTTTTATATCCAGTAAAAAACAGAAATAACCTTGGTTTAGATTACTCGGAGAGTTCTTAAGGCTGCGAGGTTGTTTCTACTCATCTGTCATGTATCTTGTTCTTAAAGAAAAGCCCTTTTTCAAATCCTCAGAAGGTTAAACTCATACCGTTGCCTGTAAAAGCCTCTTTAAAGAGGGCATACTCTAGAGATTTCAGTTGATGAAGTTAGGGACCTGTGAGAGACAGAGTGAAAAATCCCCTTCTACACAAGCACATTTGTCCATGGGTTACTCAATACTATAGCTAAAAGTTTGTTTAATTAGAAGTGAAGTGTTTTTAGGTCAGCAGAATTCAGTGTTTGGGTCCAGCGTCTTGCCTGGATGTCTGTTTGAACCAAACAATTCCTGTTGGTTACAATAATAGATTCATGTATTTTCCAAAGTAATTATTTACAGAGGAAAATCCTTGTTTACTGCCCTATTTTAGTTTCTGCAATATGCATTTATTTATTTGGATTGTGAATGTTTGTGTCTCGCTTCCTGTCTGTCTGTATGAGTCGTTTCCTTCACCACTATATTTTTGTCTTTTTTTGAATGAATGAAAACACCCTCTGGCCTACTGGTAAATATTTCTGCATAACTGCGATTCAGAGAAATATTGTTCTGTAATATGGAATGCATACGTTCTTCAAACTATTGTATCACTGAAAAATGTGTGAGGCGTGTGAGGCGCTGGCTTTTTAGTGAGGTTATATGTGAATTACACTGTTCAAAATCAATAATAAGTGTCAAGGGTGTGAGGGGTGGGAATCGTGGGGAATACAAAGGGAGCAGGGGTTGTAAAAACGGAGAAAAGTGCATAAAAATGAAAGCAACGTGACAACGATTAAGAGGGGAAAATGGGTTAGAGATGCACATGTGTATTCCCAGACTTCTACACACAGGAAAGAAAGCTGAGTCAGGCTAAGAGATCCTATAAAAACATGCATCTTGGCCAAGGCAAACATAGAGAAACTGATCAGGGAGGAAGAGAGAGTACGATGTGGCGAATTTCCCTCTTTAAAAACATTGGACTCACGACAACTACAGCATAGATAGATCCTGTCCATCCCTTTCGGTGTGTTACGGATAAGTCATAGCCTACTGTTATGTTTGAATGACAGTTTAGTGACGCTTAGTTCATTTTGTACTCCTCAGAAAAAAAGACAAGAATGCTCTCTATCTCTGAGAAAGTGTAACTGGAGACAGCCGGAGTGTCACAGACGTGCTGAGGAAAAGGAGGATACAAAAACAAGCTTTGGCTGCACAGGAGATAAAATATCTGGATATTAGAAAATCCTTGCACAGATTTTTTTTTTTTTTTTTTTATGTACAGGAATGAAATACAAACTTATCTTAGGAGGCAGCTGGTGGACGGGCTGGACTTGCCAGGCTAAAGATAACATAGCTAAAGATAACAAGCTAAAAAAGTAAAAATGGTTATTACACAGACTTACATACAAACAAGCTCCCAGCCATAAGGCCAAGCCATACAGTAAAACCACAACCAGAGTGATATTAAAGGCCGACTCAGCGTGAACACTTCAACACACTGACTCATGTCTGGGGACCTCTAACAGTCACAGTTGGACCACCTCGGTCTCAGCAGGCAACAAGACCGCAAGCAGGGATGAGACAGCACACAGCTGGCTTAAAGGCTTTGATGAGCTGCGCTTGTACTGCGAACCAGCGACAATTTACGACTTTAAACTGCTGACGTAGCTGCTCCAAATACCTATAGCAGAGATAATGTAGTCCGGATCATTGCCTCACCTGGAAATATTTTCCATAAAAATCATACAAACAAAACCTCAATATGTAAAATAACCATAAAACATAAATCAATTTACCCTGTGTCCAAAGGATCTGCTCACTCTGCATTTACAATCCTCTCTCAGGACTGAAAACATCCATGAAAAAGTAGAATTATTAATAGTTACCAGATATAAAATTCCATGTACTTGCCAGGCCCTAAAGTTGTCAACCAAAAGTTGTAATGGAAAAGTGAGAAGGTGTTTACTTGGTCTGCATCATTCTCTCTCTCAGGTCCTTCACAGGGCTAATACCATATTGTTCTGTCTGGATCATTCACTCCACAGGGAGTTTGAGCGGTTGCCCCCTGGTCACCATAGTCTCATAGACTCCACTTAGGTCTTTCATCCTAAGTGCTACTGATGTGCTCAATAATCATTACTGAGTGTTTCCTTGTACTTACTGTATGCTGACCTTATTTACACTGCACACTCCACTTTGTTTACATATTTAGTATTGTACTGATTTGTACACGCTGGACTTTTTATGTTGTCCTTTTGTATTTATGTGAACCCTGCTGCAAAACTAATTTCCCTCTGGAGACAATAAACTTAAAGGTACATTGTGTAAGTTCTCCTGTTATCATAGACTGTAAAAAGAATGGACGTAGCATCCGTGACGTCACCCATTGGTTTTGGGGAGTCGTTTTTGTGACTCAACCCGCCCACTGGCCTCGAAGCAGCCTGTCTCCGGACTGCTCCGGACCTGTCACTCAACGTTTCCGCTCCCTAATTGGCCAGAATTTTAACCTAATAATAGTAAAACGGTAGAGTTAAAAAAAAATTCACCCCCCTAAGAGTGTGTGCGGGGGTAGAAACTATCGATCGAGACAAAAAAACGTTCTGACACCAGGCTTTTAACATGTTTATTGAGGATGTAAAATCGGCGATTTTAACATGGGGGTCTATGGGGAATGCTCCCTTCTGACACCAGCCCCCAGAGGAAGCCGGGGGGATTGCAGTTTTTTGAACGGGGAAGTGAGCTTCACTTCTCAGACCGACAACTGCCCCTTGCCTGTTATCTATTCATGAAAATCGATTATTTCATTCATTGTTCCGGTAAGCTCTGAATTTGCCGTTCATATCATTCATATCGAGCGGGTAAGCTCGGTGGTGGCTGACATGTCGTGTCGCCATGTTTTTACGTTCAGTGGCACCGTGACGGTAGGAAACCACGGAAACTCACCGGAGACACCGGAGCTGTCGGCTCAGGTCGAGGTGGCGTCTGTGAAAAGTCACCGCGGTAACGCAGTGAGGACTGTGAGGACTGCATGTGAATGCTGCATTCAGGTGCAGTCAGAAAGACGGCCGTCGGTAACAAACCAGATGTCATTTTAGTCACAGAAGTCGAGAGAAAGCTGGTAAAACGTGGGTCAGGTCAACAATACAACATCGCCATGACAACATATTGTCACGTGTATTGTTTTGCCTCGTGCTGACGGGCCACTTGTTTACATAGAGGCTTGTTTAAGCCGTTACCTGCAGCAGCTGTTGTCCGTCTGCCATCTAACCGATTTCACGTGAATGCAGCATGAAAAATACGACTGGGTTGCTTGCGATCTACAACCGCACCACTAGATGGGAGTAATTCTTACACTATATACCTTTAAAGAGGTATAATTTTTTTCATTAAATTCTAAAATGCTCTGGTTAAAATTATGACATTTGTGGTGTTCGGGTCAATTTTGACCCGGTTATAATGATAAAAGAACAATAATTTGAGTTAAAACTTAAATCATAAGTGCGAAACCAACCCTTTCATGGATAAGGAAGCCTAACAACGTAACCAAGAGATGAGAAACAAATGGGATGATAGATAATAGTTTTAGTGTGTTTTACAGCTGATTTAAGACTCGGGTCAAAACCGACCTGAACACCATAGATGGTAGCAGAAAGCTGACAAGAGGAAGGTTCAATTGAAGCCAAGGGGTATACTGATAAAAAAAGGCCCAGGGGCCCAGACCAAAAAATATTGAAACCAGTATTTTCATGGATAATGAAGCCTAACAACATAACCAAGAGAAGAAAAACAAATTGGATGAAAAAAAATATTTTTAGTGTATTTTACAGCTGATTTAAAACACAGGTCAAAACTTACCCAAACACCATAGATGGTAGCAGAAAGCTAACACAAGACGAAGGTTAAATTATTAATTTATTGAACAGCTCCGTAAATTACGATGCTTAAAGACTTGTTACGGGGAGAATGGAGGCTCTGCCTTCCACCTAGTGTCTCTTGGCTGAAAACCAACCTTGGAAGATCAGTGCCTCCAACTCGATGTCCCAGCTCTCGCCTCGGTGGCACCACCCCATGTACCACATGAGCTCTTCTCTATGACAAATAAGACTACACAAATATACACATCGTAACACGGATTGCCTTCTCGTCGGCTTTATTGAAAACAAAGGCACATGGTTGGGGAGGAGGGAGGAGGGTTAGCAAAACTGTGAAAAAGCGACCTGACTTACATAGTTCCCCTTTAACCTAGCCTAAAGGATAACAGTTTTGTCATGAGAACACTTTGATTATCAATATTATGTAATCTGCAAAAGAAGGATTGATCAAAAACAAACTCTGTTTTGATGCAGCAGTTAAGTCATGATCATGTGCAGTGTTTTGGCAGTCAGAGCTTCTCACTTTCATCACCGGTTCAGTCTGAGGTCAAGGGGAAAACACACTGTGTTCCCTTCTGTCAAAGCCATCTCTTACTGTTTTTCTCTCCCTGTCTCTAAGCTTGTCTCTCCCTCCACGTCTGAGTATTATCTGTCCAAAAGGTCATAAAAAAAAGACTCTGAATCTTTCTCCACGCATTTTCACAGGGCTACAGATTTCTCTTTTATGAGACAGAAGCAACGCACATGGTCACCATTGTGTTCTGTATAGGTCAAATACGACCCGTAGGACCTTCGTCATCAGGGCTACTATAAAAAACATAAGTCAAGGTTGTGGAATGATCATGGAGGGCCCAGATATGAAGGCAACCGACCAACTATTAATGCTCTCAATAAAATCTACAGACAGTCAGTGAAAGAGTACAAGTAGAGTTGAGTCTGTCCTTTTTAGGATCAGGGGGATATTACAAACAATAACTGTAACTCTGCAGCTGCACTGCACAAACAGTTGACATCTTCTTGGAATGAACCAGAAGGAATGGTGAGAGAAGAAAATAGTTTTTGGTCAGTGGAGAAGAAAAAGGAGACAGTGCCGATTTGGATTTGGTTTTTACGGATAAACATGAACCGCTGGTGTTCCTGTTTGTCAAACCTGCAGCATTGCCAACAACATGCAATAATCTCATGTATTACAATTTCCCACACAGCAGCTCGGGCGTTCCTGTCACCGTCCCATCAGATCATTAAACACACTGGGCTGTTGCTTGCCAGTTAAAAAAACTTCCACAGAGGATACACCTGTGGCTCCTCGCTCCCAGACGTACGTGTTTTAAGAATCGGAGCGTCCTTGATGAGGGCGTACTCCTAGATTGATTTCCGGGTCACGGACTGAAGGACGGAGGAGCAAGGACGGGAGGAAGCATAATTAGCTGAACGTAAAGCAACTCCATCTCTTTTACTTTCCACTTTCCACTGCCACCACCTGCCCTCTCTCTCTCTCTCTCTCTCTCTCTCTCTCACACACACAGTAACCAGATATTACCCAAGCACCACCACGATACACTATACCCGCCCATTATATGCTGCAGTGATTGCAGGTCTGGTTAAGCTCTGCTTTGATTTTTACATATCAACTTTGCACACACATCACAGAGATCTGTGATTGTGAATGTTTGGATCAGAGTGTTTACACAGTATCTGCTGTCGCCACGGAGTGATTGCAAGTCTAATTTGTGCCTGACCTGCAGTGTGTGTGTATCTGCACCAGTGTGAAGATGGAGGCTCCTGTGCAGTCATAGTCATTTGATGGTTTAATTAATATGTCATCCCTAAAAGGGAAATTCCAGTTTCATACAACATGATTCTTTTTGCAGTCATACTCACTGTTGTCTCCATTTTCCCAGACTTCTGTGCTCCCTTGGAGAGTGCAGTTGTTATCGTAACTTAGCGGAGAGAAGCCAAAACTATGAAAGACCCAACTTAGCAATAAACTGTAATTTTCCAGTTTAAACCATCAACCCTACATGTAAGAATAATATGACTTCACCCTCGCTGCTACTGGGGAGTGAGCGACATAATTAAACTGATTTAGTTGACTGCTGCCACTCTGCAGTATCATGTGTTGGACAGAGAGATGCAGAGAAGCTAAGTGAGGGAAGTGAGTTGTGTATGAGGTAGGCTACGGAGTGGAAAACCAGAGTTTTGGAAACATGATTTCCTGTGGAAACAGTGATGTCATGATGGTCTGTCTTTCACAGTCTCATGTGCACACACACAAGCATTGTCTGTGTAAATCACTTTTTCTCCTGCAGTCGCTCTGTTAATGGCATTAACACTGTGTCAGCTGTGTACTGCATTATTTTTGTGTTTTTTTTCTGACTTCACAACAGTGGATTTGGAACAAAGTCTGTCAGTGCAATTCATGGGAGACTGCTAAATCACAGCGACAACATCTCTATTTAATCTCATGCATTTGCTATTGGATTCATTTCATCTGTGTTGGATTTTCTATTGACGACTTTGCAGTAAATCTGTTAAAATTATGACACTGGTGTCCCAACCCAAAATTGTAAGATACTTTGACTGATAATTCATGCTCAAGATCAGCTGCAAGCATTTTCTTTTTCTGAGAGATGTATTGTGTTTTAGTTTTCCCACAGCTCATCTGCAAACTGTGCTGTATCTCTTCATATTTCACAAAATTGGTCATTTGGCACTGCTAATATTCTTCTTCATTCTTTTCAAAAAGCAGCACTTTCAAAATGGATGCTAATGATCAATTGAACAAGTTTATTAATCACTTCACCACAAACTTCTAGTAAATCTGGCTGATTTTTTTTATGTTGAAATGTCATGTGATAAGTGTGATTCCACTTAGTTATGTTGTCTAAAGCATGAGGAGGATAAAGGCATGGGGTTTATTGGTGACATCAGGTTATCTCTAAAAGTTAGGTCAAGTAGTGGAGAGCTGATTCAGAGATAGATCAAGCTGCTTGCAGTCTTCCACTGGTAGCTCTGATAGACAAAAACACAATCCTCAGGCTACTCTTTTCCCATTAACATCTGTAATTCCTGAGATTTATAAGAAATCGCATGGAAGAATTGAAAACAAATTGACCAACACAGACTCTCAGAGCTCTTAAGACCACTGGAAGCTGTCTGAGTGACTGCCCACTACATTCTGGCAATGGACAACCTAACTATTACAAATTCAGCCCTTTTGTGAGACCTGCACAAGTGCCAGCATAGTGATGAATGCAATAACAGCCTAACACCATGGTCCAGACAATGGACATAGAAAACATTGTGAGAGCTATTAAAGAAGTAACTGTACTGGAGCCACAGTCTGGATTCTTTGTGTGTGCTCTCAGTCAGGAAGGCAGTCTCACTCAACCAGGTATCCTGCCTCCTGGAGAGGGTTGGAAAAGTGGTGACATTTTTCCATAAAAGCCCCACAGCTGCTTATGTAGTGAGTGTGCAGATACGCATATTCACGAGTTAGCTCACTGTGTCAGACTTGGAGGGCCGGAGGGAGTATATTAAAGGATAAGGCTGGTCTGCTTTATTTTTCTGTGTCCGTCTCTTAGTATTGAAGTACTTCCTTAACCCGTCCATGACCCTCCCCAAGCCCCTTTGTTATATCCAGATGTATATGAAGATGGACAGTAAAAGTGGACCAGTTTATTTTTAGTTAAATCATGAGGCACTGCAGCTTTTTGTGAATGTCATTCAAATATAGAGCTTTTGCATCAGTTGAGGACTCTTTTCTGTTGCGTATTGATACGCATTTGGTTTGCCAATGAGTAAAGCAACCATGCTCTGTGGTCAAATGGCAAAGTTAAATGAATTTAAACAATGTTAACTGTGTTCACCATCTTAGTCTACTGGGTTAGCATGATAAGATTTTCCATTTAGCACACAACGCAAACTACAGCTGTAATTGATGGAAATGTCCATGATGGTTACAAAACAAATGATGATGAAGCCTCTTGGATGAGAGGTGAAATGTCTTCCTAGAGTCCAGTTGCATTCAATTTAAATTTCCTTTAGATATGACCTGGACAAATGAGAATATTCACAGGCTTACAAAACAAAACATTGGACAAATTAAAATGTTGATGTAATTAAGTTTTTAAATATCAATAGGGCACGACATTTTCTGACAGACATTGCTGCCTCTAGCTGGAGCGCTAGTGTGGCTAAAAGCTAGAGGTCCCACTCTCGCTTTGCATGCTAGTTGTGAAAGTTTTGGCATTTAGCTTTTCTGTTGCTCCAGACCAACCACACTTTTTGCGTGTCAAAAGTTGTAAGAAAAATAATGTAATTTTTTTATGATCTTGTTATAGTTTTCACGAATAAAGTTGAACTCTTTCCTACGAGGCTAAACACAAAGTTCTGCTACTAATGGCCCCTGGATAGCTGTTTGTGGCTATGCTTTATTGATACTCTGTTCCCTGCCCTGAACAGATCAATATCAAATTTAACCTGATTTATGTGTTTGAATTTCACATGAACTTGAGTAAAATAACTCCACATTTCATTTCTTTATGTTTTGCCATTTCCCTTTCCTAACTTGCCAACCTTCCACCAGTAAAACCACATATTGCTATTTTTAAATCTCACATCATTTATTCATGGCTCAAGGGTAGTTGTTCAGATCTAATTTCAAAAAGAGATGGACAAAAAAAAAGATGTGTAATTTTGATGTTGTTCATCTTTTTCCTCCCTCTGGTAGGCTATAGTAGTCTGGCTCTAGATTTCCACTCTGCCTCGCTGGCACAACTTCAGCTCACAGTTCATGACCACGTCTTGTTTTTCTTTTTTGTCCCACTCATTGTTTTCATCTATTCCTCTCCTCATTTCTGAGTTTTTGCTGTTTCTGCTATTTCTTCTCATACCTATCCCTTCAATTGTCTTTCTGTATTTCAAATTCATTCTTTCTTTATCTCTCGTCACCATATTTTATCTAAACTAATGACATGTTTATCTTTACACTTTCATTCCTCAGTTTTTTTTTCTTTTGTAGTTCTCAGATTTCTTCTTTACTGTTTTTCCTCTTTCTCTCCATCTCTCTACTCGCGCTTTGACCTCAGTTATCATATCGGCTCGGCTTTTATTTTCTTGATGTCTCACTGTTCCCGAAGCATGTGCGCGCACACACACACACACACACACACACACACACACACACTGGAAAGTAAAGAATGTGAACTCAGTGATGCTGACTGGTTTTATTATATTTATACAGGAACATTTTCTACATCTCCCAGCTGTCAACAGGATTGTGTTGCCATATTAGAGCTGATTTTGCACACATACGCACTATTTTCACATTTCAACCTATGGCAAATTGCAATATGCTATTTATTAAATATATGTGTATGTACACACATTAAAACATGTGAGGTGAATGCCGTCACTCCCACTTCCACCTCATCTGAAAACAACACACACTGAACGCTTTGTGAGAGTGTGTGTGTGTGTGTGTGTGTGTGTGTGTGTGTGTGTGTGCATGTGTTCAGAGGGGTACAGACAGCGATTGTTCTCTCTGGGTGTTAGCTTTCGGAGCAGGAAGTGCACGTTCAGGTCAGGGGGGGATCTAGGCACGCTCAGTCTCACCACATCTGTTCAAATACCAGAGACCCTCAAAGTCACACAGGAAGTGTGTTTGAGTGCGTGCATGTGTATGTGTGCGCGCTACAGAAGCCTCTCTTTGTGAGCTCAATTTATAAAAATATTTGACCTTTTACTGCATATAACACATTCCCACAATAAACAACAGGGAAATTTGTCATGTACCTGCTGTAATGTTACTGCAAAAGGGCACAGACACTGAATAAATACATCCCACAACTCCAGGGTTTTTCTTTGCACTGTACACTGTATACTGAGAGTCATAGTACAATGGACCTGTTATATTGCTGATGCATAGCTGTACTATTAATATTCCAGAGCTTATACAGCAATATAGCAATTTCCACTCCATTTGTGTTATAAAATAACATAGGAATTCAGTGTATGGAGTCTTTTAACACAAATGGATGTTTTGTTTCTTCTTTTATTCAAACTAAACTACAATGTATGTTCTTGTGCAAGTGTTCTGACATTCCAAAATACATAGGGCCATTATGAAAATCACTTACATTGCTGTTTTCTGTTTTTGCCACAGCTATGATTAAGGTTTTATTAGGTTTGGCCATAACTTGGATAATGTTAGGGGAAGAGCATGGTCAGAGAAAATAATATTTCTCCTGTCTGGAACAAACACAAGGCTGTAACACACACTTTGTATAGCCACTTCACTTGTCCCTTTAGAGACAATGGTCATCACAAAATGATACCACCACCAACATAAACATACTCAAAGTCCATTTTCTGGTGAGGACAGAACAAGATGTTTGGTCCTAAATGCTTCCATTGTTCCAATTAATGCTGACGTTTACTGTAATATCTGAGCATGGCAGCTCTGCTGTGGCTAAAGTTGAGCTGACCTTCCTTCCTGAGATGCCACTGATCAATGCCATTAGACATGCATCCTGCTGAGTGCAGTCATCCATTATCACATTATTCCTCCAGATTTATTCAAGTGAAATGAGGTTTCCATTGTATGGAAAAATAATACAATCGAGTAGTTAGACCCATGATGGCTTCTGGAATCAGGCAGCACTTAAAGGGATATTCCGGCTCAAATTTAACCCATGGTCCAACGCACCATGAGAGTCTGCTGACCGCTAGCTTCTCTGTATAGCAACTTTAGCAAAGACCGCACCATAACAAACAGCGCAGTCTATTTCTCCACGTGCAAACCGCGTTCAAAAGGCCACTCATAGCCACAAATAATGCTCAAAACAGCACCAAACGTCATCAACAGTACAAACAGGGTCCCCGCACATAGCCTAATACTGAGGCATCAAACATTTTGTTAGCTTTGCCTGGTTTCTATTGAAAAGAGACGAAAAATAACTCACCCACTCTTCTTGAGTTATACGTTATGCAGCAACCTTCCGCGTCCAGCATAGGTTCAGGCACTGACAAAACACGTCCAAGTGCGACTGGCAGGCAGGCAGTGACCACACTGACCACTTGATTCCCCCAGCACCGTGTTGTCCCTTCTGTGATGTCTGCTTGTTACAGTAGTCCGCTGGCGTGGAGGCGATTACCGAGTGAAGTAGAAGAGTCCCGCAGCTCAAGGATGAAAATGTGTAATTATTACTCCATACAATGCACCCAAGTTCCCATGTACCTTGCCTATCAATCTGTGAAAGTTATATAATCGAGTATTCCCAGGGAAATGAACGGAACTGGACATTTCTAACTTCAGATATTTGCGGGAGAAAATCACGTAAACAAGCGCGAGATTAGACGCGACGTCACACGCGAGATCAGGATGACGTTTGTTGCCGGAAGAGACTGCCTGTTAGTGAAGCAGACACACGGATGTATTATGAGCAGACATCACAGAAGGGACAACACGGCTGAGTTTATGCAGTTTAACAACGACGACTGGTTTCACTTCAGTGGGCGCCACTATCAGTTTGAGACCGAGTTCACCGAAGATGAGCTGAAGGAAATGGAGGAGAAAAGTGAAAGAGGGACAGGTGCCGGGTGGAGTGCTGGGGGAATCAAATGGCCATGTCTCCCAGTCGGACTTGGACGTGTTTTGTCAATGCCTGGACCCTTTGCTGGACACGGAAAGTTGCTGCATAACGTGGGTGAGTTGTTTTCGTCTCTTTTCAATAGAAACCAGGCAAAGCTAACAGATGTTTGATGCCTCGTTATGTGCTGTGACCCTGTTTGTACTGTTGATGACGTTTGGTGCTGTTCTGAGCAGTAGGCTATTTGTGGCTATGAGTGAGAAAATAGACTTGCTAAAGTTGCTACAACTAGAGAAGCTAGCGGTCAGCAGACTTCATCAACTCGAGGGGGGGTCTAACTCGGTGTCACGGTGCGTTGGACCATGAGTTAAATTTACATTGTGTGCATTTTGAGACTCTTTCCTTCCTGGCTGATGCATGAACAGTTTACATCTGTTAGCTAGTTGAAAGGGCTAACAAAGTTTTGAATCCTATCAATAGTTGAAAATTGAAGCTCATACAAATGCACACAAATGTGCTTGTTGTTATAAAGGATTATCCCCATGTAAATCAAAGCAGTGTTCCAGCAAATGGATATTTTACCCCGATGAGACAGAATTAAAAAAAAAAAAAAGGCCAAGATTTCTTGACTTTTTGAGTCACACCATTCTGAATCTCTATAGCTTCTCTCATTAGATTCTGCCTGCCTATGGAGCCCACATCACAGATTGTCTTTGATAAACATTATAGTCTCCCACAAAGCTAACCATCATGACATCATCATGACATCAACTGGGTTATTTTTCTCATTATTCAGAGAGCTACCCCACACAGCGACAGAAGATCTCTAACAGAGTGGTTACCCTCTAGTATGCGGTGTGGCTGATATGTTGGCACTGCTGCAAAATAAAACAAAATAGATTACAATAAACACTGGTACTCTACAACATTTTTATTGTTCACACAGGACTGTCTGTAACACGTGCACACTAACCTTTTTATTAGGTGTGATGCTGCTTGTCAAACGTGAGAGGACTGGCGTCACAGATGGTGTGTACACATTTTCCTGTGTCCCTATGGGTACAATCTAACCTTTGTATATGAATCAGAAAAACACAGCTTTGCTATGATTGGGCAAATTCATATAAATCCTGAGCAAAACAAGCCAGGAGTTGTGTGAGGGGCTGAAACTTTTGAGAGTTAGGCTAAATGCTGATTACATTTTGCTGAGTCAATTCAGACTCTTTAGACAAGTCACCAACCTGAATTTATTTATTTACAGAGCATCTTTTCGACATTTCTTGCACCATAAACAGACACAGACAACCACACGCATTCACTTATACACACACGAGACTGACTCATGAGCTTTTGTAATAGCAGTAAAAGCCGTCCTCTTCAAACACACCCTTTTGATTAAGACTCAGTTAAAGTGTCTGAGACGATGTGGAAATGAGAGGAAGTGTTGAGGAGGGGGGTGGAGGCAAGGACGGGAAAGAGTAAATAGGGAAGATTTCAGTATAAAGGGAGAAGGAGGATAGGGGGATGGGATGGGAGGTAGATTGGCCTGGGGAAAGAAGAAATAAAAGAGCTCATAAATGTTCCCATATGTTGCTGGTGTCAGAATAAAACTCCACATCTAGCAGGAGTAGTGAAAGCAAAGGAGTAAATGAAGTGACCTTACCTGAAAGCCACTGAGGGAGTGGAAAGGATGGAGAGGACAGGAAACGAGGAGAATTGGAAGTGGAGATTGGAAACGACAAGGAAACAAGAGGAGGTGAGGGAGACAAGAAAGGAGGAAACAATATGATTTATAGGAGATTTTGATTTTAAAGGCAGACAGGGAGATTTGGAGGAATGAAGTGGAGAACCAAACAAAAGTGTCTGATATCTAGAGAGCCATTGAATATGCATATTGTCAGCACTGCCCTAGAAGACAAAGAGCAGCTCCACGAATAGAAATAAAACAAAAGCAGAGTGAGTCCCCAAAGAAGGTTCCTCTCCTCCTCCGCCCCCGTTTGCTGCCACGTTTACGGGACAATCCGTCTATTCTTGGGAAAAGAAAAGCCCTGACAGCCAGGCGGGAGCCAGAGAGAGACCAAGCACCCGTGGTAATAGCTGAAATTAACTTGTAAACAACACAGGGGAAAGAAAAAAGAAAAAAAATGGGTTGGCAAGGTCATTAATGCTGCTTCAGTGCACAGACTTTGACTAATATTGTTTTACTTCTCTTTAACAGAGATGACTATGACTGGACTCCCTAGAGTAGTGACTTGCATTTGAATACTCTATTCAACCAAGGCACGCCTGCTACACAGATGATAAGTGTTGCCGTGATATCATGAAAAAACATTGTTATCATTATGATCATAATGTGTATTTGTTTAAAAGCAGGTTTTTCTGTGTTTTAACTGAGAAATACTTTGACCATACAACTAACATCATGACAAATCATGACTCATCTTATCTGTATTAGAATCATATATCATACTTTGTATTTATGTGTGGGCCCTGTCATGTCTTGAAACTGGAGAATATCTGTGGTCTCCCTCGTCATCAAACCTTAGCAAAACCTCCTGTCAGACCCAGCTCATCAAGAAGCAGCTACAGGGGAGGATGCTCATTCATAACAGCTGTTTGCCTGCCTGCTGTGTTAAATGCTGAAAGTGACATCTAGTGGACGTTCTTTGGCTGCTCAATAGGCTACACTTCCCTGGGAAATTCCCTTTCGGTTTGATACCTTGTCCATGAATACCAGTGTCTGGTATTTTTTCCGCCACTTTGAAATAATAACATAAATGTCAAATTAAAATATATTTTAACTTTTAATACATTTGTCGTTTAGTGTTGAGACGCATAATAAACATTTACCACTTGTGTAAACATTTACTGCATATTGGTAGCCTAAAACAACACTGTGATCAGGTTGATGTTCAAAACAAAATCGAAAGGTTAAGGGCATAAAAATCACAGGAAAATACAAGTGTTACCATTAACTTACAGTACGCTTATTAATTAATTGTAATTATATATTAATTGTATAAACAAAATACATTGTATTTTAGATTTGATGCTCAAAACCAAAACAAGAGAAACAAAGTAACATGAGAGAATATGGTTTTAGCATTCGTTTATCATAAACAGTTCTTACATACTACAAACATACTGTATGAATATTTAATACGTGTAAAAAAAAAACTGTTGTTTGTCAATCGTATATATTTTGAAAGCTGATCAGAGTGTTTCCTTCCATCTGTTCATGTTCTTTTATTTGAGATTTACCTGCACACGTCTGTGCCAACAGATACAGATAAGACATGAGTAAATACCCTAAAACAAAATAATTTGATTCAGAAAGATTTATTGAATCATGTTAAGATACAAAGATACAAAACAACATATGATCATCATTCATCCATATAAAATATTTCTCATTGACACAACAACTCTAACTGGAGGAGCTCCAGAGTCTTCAGGAACTTTCCTGTTGTTACCACAGCTCTCCACTGGGTGGAGCTGATACTCAGGACTGATGACGTCACTGGGTCGCTCTCGTGTGTTCAGGAAGTTTCCTCTTTGACAGAATCTCATGTAAACATTTTGTTGCATGGTGAAAGCACTTATAATAACTTTTACTATAGTCTGACATCAGTGTGAGATGTTAAAAGTGACAACATTTTAAGAACTATTTCAAATGAGCTTTATAACAATATTGAAACTGCAATTACTTTGAGAAACAATTGTTTACGATCAATTTTAATTGAACCTCTTTTTTAAGTCCTTTCACGTTTTGCATGTGTCACCTTATTGTTCCTGTCGTCTGTGACAACGCAGAAAGAACCACATGCATTTCATTCTGCGTCAGAGAGACAAACCACATCACATTCAGATAAGGAGATAAAACACAGAGGTGAAACATAAAGTCAGTGTGAAGTGGAGGGATCACTATGGAGATATTCAAACACACTTTACGCCTTTCATGAAGATTTCTGTTCACTTTGTCCATTCTACACTTTCAGTCTGCTCTGCTCCCTCTGACCCATCCTGGATCAGCAGAAGGAGGCAGCTTGTTGAAAGTGAAGCCACTGTTTACAACACACAGTCTGATCAGAGAAACTGTGATGTAGAAATTTACACTTGTTTAGAGTTGATAAATTATCAATCAATTCAGTGTATTGTTAGTTTACATTGATGTTTTTTACTGTCCCGATTAACTCGAGTGTTACATTTTAGTAATTGAAGACAAACTATTCATGTGTGAAGATTTGATCAGTGTTACAAACAGCAGAGTGAAGATGATCAATCCTTCAAGCATCCAAACAGAACAACGTCTGTAGCTGACTATAATGTAAATTAGTTCACAGTAGTGAAATCAAAATCATGTAACAGAAACCTTAAAATGGCATTTCTTTGAATAACCTCAAGTGACATTTTTCCGTTCAGATCCTCTGTATGAAGGGCTTGTATTTTTTGGTTCTTTGATATATTTTTGTTAAAACATCTTTTTAGAAACATACCTAAATATTGTTTCATATTTTCCTGTTTCTTTTTCTAATATCTTCTACGATTTTCATCACGTATGTAAATCATTTCTTTTTTGTATATTTTACTGAGGTTTACCTACACATGTCTGTTTCAAATATTAGGAAGAAAACATGAACAAAACATTGATTCAGAAACATTCATTTAATCATGTTCAGATACAAACATACAAAAGAGCATATCATTCATCCATATAAAATATCTCTCATTAACACATCAACACTGTGATCAGTCCACGTGTTGATCTTTGTCCTGTGAGCTGTTGTGTGTCTCTGAGCTGCTGTCTTGTGTCTGCTGTGTGTCCTCCTCCTGGCTCCTCTTGATAGTCAGCTCTCTCTCAGCCTCCTCAGCACATGGAGCTGTGGCTGCCTGGATGTGGAGCTTCCCGTCTGGAGCCAGGCAGCAGGTGACGGCTTCAGGGTTCAGGCCTTCAGGCAGATCAAACTCCTGTCTGAACTCCTGGAGTCTGTAAGAGTAGGAGCCTTTCCCGTCCTCCTGCTTCTTCTCTGTCTTCCCGCTGACTCTCAGCTTCCTGCCCACCTGCCTGACAGACAGCTCCTCTGGGGAAAAGCCTCCAGTGTCCAGGCTCAGCTTCAAGTGCTCTCCCTCTTTGTCCAGCTGGTAGGAGACTGGCTGCACGGCCACACTGCTCTCCTCCAGGATGTTGTGTTGAAGTTTGTCCATCAGCTCCTGTAGGTTTCTCTGCAGTAGATGCTGCTGCTGGAGCAGAGGTCTGACCTCTGGCCACAGACTGCAGCGTACAGGCCAGTAGAAGCTGACTGGACTGAGGGCAGACTGGAATCCATGAGAGCACAGCATCTTCAGTGTGTGTCTGTTGTTGAGTCCTCTTGTTGTCAGATCAAACACTGTTAAAGTGTCTCTTGTCCTCTGTGTTGCTTGTGTTGTTAGTGTCTCAGCAGTGGGACTGTCCCAGCTTTTATCCTCTAACTGGAGGAGCTCCAGAGTCTTCAGGAACTTTCCTGTTGTTACCACAGCTCTCCACTGGGTGGAGCTGATACTCAGCACTGATGACGTCACTGGATCAATCTCGTGTGTTCAGGAAGTTTCCTCTTTGACAGAATCTCAGGTAAATATTTTGTTGCATGATGAAAGCACTTATAATAACTTTTACTATAGCCTGACATCAGTGTGAGATGTTAAAAGTGACAACTTTATGCTTCCATTGCACTTTGTCATAACAACTATTAATTGTCATTTCAAATGAGCTTCATAACAATATTGGAACTGCAATTATTTTGAGAAACAATTGTTTACGATCAATTTTAATTGAAACTCTTTTTTAAAGTCCTTTCACGTTTTGCATGTGTCACCTTATTGTTCCTGTCGTCTGTGACAAAGCAGAAAGAACCACATGCATTTCATTCTGCGTCAGAGAGACAAACCACATCACACTCAGATAAGGAGATAAAACACAGAGGTGAAACATACTGTAAAGTCAGTGTGAAGTGGAGGGATCACTATGGAGATATTCAAACACACTTTACGTCTTTCGTGAAGATTTCTGTTCCCTTTATCCATTCTACACTTTCAGTCTGCTCTGCTCCCTCTGATCCTGGATCAGCAGGAGGAGGCAGCTTGTTGAAAATGAAGCCACTGTTTATAACACTCAGTCTGATCAGAGAAACTGTGATGTAGAAATTTACACTTGTTTAGAGTTGATACATTTTCAATCAATTCAGTGTATTGTTAGTTTACTTTGATGATTTTTTTCTCTCCCGATTGACTCGAGTGTTACATTTTAATCGATGAAGACAAACTGTGTGTGAAGATTTGATCAGTGTTACAAACAGCAGAGTGAAGATGGTCTATCCTTCAAACATCCAAACAGAACAACATCTGTAGCTGACTATAATATATGTAATAGTTCACAGTAACAGAAACCTTAAAATGGCATTTCTTTGAATAACTTGAAGTGACATTTTTCCGTTCAGATCCTCTTTATGAAGGGCTTGTATTTTTTGTTCTTTGACTTTTTTCTTTTTTTTTGAAATATTTGATACACTTAAAAAAAAGAATAGAAAAATTACAAATGATTTTCAGGTAGTTTCTGGTAAAACATCTTTTTAGAACTATACCTAAATATTGTTTCATATTTTCCTGTTTCTCTTGCGAAATATTACTAATATTTTTGTGATTTTTATTGATATTTTTTCTAATATCTTATATGATTTTCATCACATAATGTAAATCATATTTTTTAGTATATTTTTCTGAGGTTTACCTACACATGTCTGTTTCAAATGTTAAGAGGAAACCATGAACAAAATATTGATTCAGAAACATTTATTTAATCATGTTCAGATACAAAGGTACAAAAGAACACATGATCATCATTCATCCATTTAAAATATTTCTCATTGACACAACAACACTGTGATCAGTCCACGTGTTGATCTTTGTCCTGTGAGCTGTTGTGTGTCTCTGAGCTGCTGTCTTGTGTCTGCTGTGTGTCCTCCTCCTGGCTCCTCTTGATAGTCAGCTCTCTCTCAGCCTCCTCAGCACATGGAGCTGTGGCTGCCTGGATGTGGAGCTTCCCGTCTGGAGCCAGGCAGCAGGTGACGGCTTCAGGGTTCAGGCCTTCAGGCAGATCAAACTCCTGTCTGAACTCCTGGAGTCTGTAAGAGTAGGAGCCTTTCCCGTCCTCCTGCTTCTTCTCTGTCTTCCCGCTGACTCTCAGCTTCCTGCCCACCTGCCTGACAGACAGCTCCTCTGGGGAAAAGCCTCCAGTGTCCAGGCTCAGCTTCAAGTGCTCTCCCTCTTTGTCCAGCTGGTAGGAGACTGGCTGCACGGCCACACTGCTCTCCTCCAGGATGTTGTGTTGAAGTTTGTCCATCAGCTCCTGTAGGTTTCTCTGCAGCAGAGGAGGCTGGTCCATTGAGGCAGAGGAGGTTGGTCCTCCTCTATTTTTGAGAGGCAAAAGGAAAATTTATTTTTTATTTAAGAAAGAGTAACTGGTTGAAATAAATCATTACCAAATCTCAGTATAATTTATATAATATTATATATGTATTTTATCATAAAAAAAGTTTGTTTTTTGGAAGAAAATCCACTTAAAACGGCTCAACTGCGCCGCCAGCAGGCTCAGGAGACAGAGCAGGCTGTGTGAGGAGCAGGGAGCAGGAAGGTGGGGGCTCTACGGAGGTGGCAAGATTTTTACCTCCCTAACTGGCCTCGGGGCGGGATCTTCTTCCATTGACTCAATGCATTTAGGATGTCTTCATCCTGACCTGTGATTGGCTAAGACACGTAAAATGACGTCATGACGGAGGAGGCTCTTCTGTACCAATCAGCAATCAGAACACAAGATTGACAGCAGGTTGGTCCAATGACAGTTCTCCAACCCCCCTTGGTTACTGTTGCTATGTGCGCCAAACTTTCACTCCCAGCCGTGCTGCTTATGCTGCTCCTAGCACAAGAAATACGGAGTTTTCAGAGATATTGGCATCGATTTGAAAGGAAATATCAGCAGATTTCTGGATAAACTGTTAGGAGATATCAGAGAGAAGCAGTCAGAGAGATTGTTAATAGTTTTCAGTTACGTGACCTGGGCAGCTGGAGGGTAAACAAAGACACGACCGGACTTTTTTTTTTTCTCTCCGCCATCAGCTCAGGTAAAAGCATAGCTATATCTAAGAGGTAAAAGCCAAATATGTATGTAATTTGAGTGGAACACTTTGTTTTGTTATTAATAATTACAGATTTTCATGGTTTTTGTTTTTCCTTTTTAAATCAGAGGGTGTAAATCCCCACTGTGGCATTTACAGGTGTTGAACACTGGCCTGCTTTTTTTTTTTTTTTTACATCCCACATCCAAGATCATGGCTCTGTCTTTTTCATTAGGCCTGTGTTAATCTGAAAACAGTAAGATTTAATAAAATTATGTTGTTTTTAAGAAATCTTGTAAGACATTGTTTTACTGTTTAATTTTCATTGAATATAATAAAGTAGGGAGAAGTAGTGCTATAAAATAAAATGAGGCCGTGGACTGGTGTTCCTCCTGTCCTCCCTAATTTTTTCAGTCACCAGCCGCCACTGCTCTGCAGTAGATGCTGCTGCTGGAGCAGAGGTCTGACCTCTGGCCACAGACTGCAGCGTACAGGCCAGTAGAAGCTGACTGGACTGAGGGCAGACTGGAATCCATGAGAGCACAGCATCTTCAGTGTGTGTCTGTTGTTGAGTCCTCTTGTTGTCAGATCGAACACTGTTAAAGTGTCTCTCGTCCTCTGTGTTGCTTGTGTTGTTAGTGTCTCAGCAGTGGGACTGTCCCAGCTTTTATCCTCTAACTGGAGGAGCTCCAGAGTCTTCAGGAACTTTCCTGTTGTTACCACAGCTCTCCACTGGGTGGAGCTGATACTCAGCACTGATGACATCACTGGATCAATCTCCTGTGTTCAGGAAGTTTCCTCTTTGACAGAATCTCAGGTAAATATTTTGTTGCATGATGAAAGCACGTATAATAACTTTTACTATAGTCTGACATCAGTGTGAGATGTTAAAAGTGACAACTTTATGCTTCCATTGCACTTTGTCATAACAACTATTAATTGTCATTTCAAATGAGCTTTATAACAATATTGGAACTGCAATTACTTTGAGAAACAATTGTTTACGATCAATTTTAATTGAACCTCTTTTTTAAAGTCCTTTCACGTTTTGCATGTGTCACCTTATTGTTCCTGTCGTCTGTGACAAAGCAGAAAGAACCACATGCATTTCATTCTGCGTCAGAGAGACAAACCACATCACACTCAGATAAGGAGATAAAACACAGAGGTGAAACATACTGTAAAGTCAGTGTGAAGTGGAGGGATCACTATGGAGATATTCAAACACACTTTACGTCTTTCGTGAAGATTTCTGTTCCCTTTATCCATTCTACACTTTCAGTCTGATCTGATCCCTCTGATCCTGGATCAGCAGGAGGAGGCAGCTTGTTGAAAGTGAAGCCACTGTTTACAACACACAGTCTGATCAGAGAAACTGTGATGTAGAAATTTACACTTGTTTAGAGTTGATAAATTATCAATCAATTCAGTGTATTATTCGTTTACATTGATATTTTTTACTGCCCCGATTAACTCGAGTGTTACATTTTAATCAATGAGGAAAAGATTTGATCAGTGTTACAAACAGCAGAGTGAAGATGATCTATCCTTCAAACATCCAAACAGAACAGCATCTGTAGCTGACTATAATGTGTTCACAGTAGTGAAATCAAAATCATGTAACAGAAACCTTAAAATGGAATTTCTTTGAATAACCTGAAGTGACATTTTTCCGTTCAGATCTTCTAAGGGCTTGTATTTTTTGTTCTTTGACTTTTTTTTCTTCGTTTTTAAAAAAAAATATTTGATACACGTAAAAAAAAGAATAGAAAAATTACAAACGATTTTCAGGTAGTTTTTGGTAAAGCATCTTTTTAGAACTATACCTAAATATTGTTTAATATTTTCCTGTTTCTCTTGTGAAATATTACTAATATTTTTGTGATTTTTATTGAGATGTTTTCTAATATCTTCTACGATTTTCATCACCGGTATGTAAATCATTTATTTTTTGTATATTTTACTGAGGTTTACCTATACACATGTCTGTTTCAAATGTTAAGAGGAAACCATGAACAAAATATTGATTCAGAAACATTTATTTAATCATGTTCAGATACAAAGGTACAAAACAACTTATGATCATCATTCATCCATATAAAATATTTCTCCTTGACACAACAACACTGTGATCAGTCCATGTGTTGATCTTTGTCCTGTGAGCTGTTGTGTGTCTCTGAGCTGCTGTCTTGTGTCTGCTGTGTGTCCTCCTCCTGGCTCCTCTTGATAGTCAGCTCTCTCTCAGCCTCCTCAGCACATGGAGCTGTGGCTGCCTGGATGTGGAGCTTCCCGTCTGGAGCCAGGCAGCAGGTGACGGCTTCAGGGTTCAGGCCTTCAGGCAGATCAAACTCCTGTCTGAACTCCTGGAGTCTGTAAGAGTAGGAGCCTTTCCCGTCCTCCTGCTTCTTCTCTGTCTTCCCGCTGACTCTCAGCTTCCTGCCCACCTGCCTGACAGACAGCTCCTCTGGGGAAAAGCCTCCAGTGTCCAGGCTCAGCTTCAAGTGCTCTCCCTCTTTGTCCAGCTGGTAGGAGACTGGCTGCACGGCCACACTGCTCTCCTCCAGGATGTTGTGTTGAAGTTTGTCCATCAGCTCCTGTAGGTTTCTCTGCAGTAGATGCTGCTGCTGGAGCAGAGGTCTGACCTCTGGCCACAGACTGCAGCGTACAGGCCAGTAGAAGCTGACTGGACTGAGGGCAGACTGGAATCCATGAGAGCACAGCATCTTCAGTGTGTGTCTGTTGTTGAGTCCTCTTGTTGTCAGATCAAACACTGTTACAGTGTCTCTCGTCCTCTGTGTTGCTTGTGTTGTTAGTGTCTCAGCAGTGAGACTGTCCCAGCTTTTATCCTCTAACTGGAGGAGCTCCAGAGTCTTCAGGAACTTTCCTGTTGTTACCACAGCTCTCCACTGGGTGGAGCTGATACTCAGCACTGATGACGTCACTGGATCAATCTCCTGTGTTCAGGAAGTTTCCTCTATGACAGAATCTCATGTAAACATTTTGTTGCATGATGAAAGCACTTATAATAACTTTTACTATAGTCTGACATCAGTGTGAGATGTTAAAAGTGACAACTTTATGCTTCCATTGCACTTTGTCATAACAACTATTAATTGTCATTTCAAATGAGCTTCATAACAATATTGAAACTGCAATTACTTTGAGAAACAATTGTTTACGATCAATTTTAATTGAACCTCTTTTTTAAAGTCCTTTCACGTTTTGCATGTGTCACCTTATTGTTCCTGTCGTCTGTGACAACGCAGAAAGAACCACATGCATTTCATTCTGCGTCAGAGAGACAAACCACATCACACTCAGATAAGGAGATAAAACGCAGAGGTGAAACATAAAGTCAGTGTGAAGTGGAGAGATCACTATGGAGATATTCAAACACACTTTACGTCTTTCGTGAAGATTTCTGTTCCCTTTATCCATTCTACACTTTCAGTCTGCCCTGATCCCTCTGATCCTGGATCAGCAGGAGGAGGCAGTGTTACGGCCGGAAGGGGTTCGGCCTTGTGTGTGTCTGTGTCTTTCTCTCCCCCTCCTTGTTCCCCCACAGCTCCACCCAGGTCCCATCAGCGAAACGAGGCTCACCTGGTCCACTGAGTCAAGAACCCTGCAGCTGACACCAGAGGGTGGGGGCAGTGCTGGGGACTGCTGGGCTTGCCTGCCTCCCATCATGGCTTTCTGTTTTAGTTTGTCTACTTGTTTGTATCTGTATATTTTTGTATTTTGGGTCATTGTTGGGTCCCTTGTTATGCCCCTCTGGGCCAACAAAGTACTGGGGCGTAACAGCAGCTTGTTGAAAATGAAGCCACTGTTTATAACACTCAGTCTGATCAGAGAAACTGTGATGTAGAAATTTACACTTGTTTAGAGTTGATAAATTTTCAATCAATTCAGTGTATTATTAGTTTACATTGATGATTTTTTCTCTCCCGATTGACTCGAGTGTTACATTTTAATCGATGAAGACAAACTGTGTGTGAAGATTCGATCAGTGTTACAAACAGCAGAGTGAAGATGGTCTATCCTTCAAACATCCAAACAGAACAACATCTGTAGCTGATTATAATATATGTAATAGTTCACAGTAACAGAAACCTTAAAATGGCATTTCTTTGAATAACTTGAAGTGACATTTTTCCATTCAGATCCTCTTTATGAAGGGCTTGTATTTTTAGTTCTTTGACTTTTTTCTTTTTTTTTTATTAAATATTTGATACACTTAAAAAAAAGAATAGAAAAATTACAAATGATTTTCAGGTACTTTTTGGTAAAACATCTTTTTAGAAAGATACCTAAATATTGTTTAATATTTTCCTGTTTCTCTTGTGAAATATAACTAATATTTATGTGATTTTTATTCAGATTTTTTCTAATATCTTATATGATTTTCATCACATATGTAAATCATATTTTTTTGTATATTTTACTGAGGTTTACCTACACATGTCTGTTTCAAATGTTGAGAGGAAACCATGAACAAAATATTGATTCAGAAACATTTATTTAATCATGTTCAGATACAAAGGTACAAAACAACTTATGATCATCATTCATCCATATAAAATATTTCTCCTTGACACAACAACACTGTGATCAGTCCACGTGTTGATCTTTGTCCTGTGAGCTGTTGTGTGTCTCTGAGCTGCTGTCTTGTGTCTGCTGTGTGTCCTCCTCCTGGCTCCTCTTGATAGTCAGCTCTCTCTCAGCCTCCTCAGCACATGGAGCTGTGGCTGCCTGGATGTGGAGCTTCCCGTCTGGAGCCAGGCAGCAGGTGACGGCTTCAGGGTTCAGGCCTTCAGGCAGATCAAACTCCTGTCTGAACTCCTGGAGTCTGTAAGAGTAGGAGCCTTTCCCGTCCTCCTGCTTCTTCTCTGTCTTCCCGCTGACTCTCAGCTTCCTGCCCACCTGCCTGACAGACAGCTCCTCTGGGGAAAAGCCTCCAGTGTCCAGGCTCAGCTTCAAGTGCTCTCCCTCTTTGTCCAGCTGGTAGGAGACTGGCTGCACGGCCACACTGCTCTCCTCCAGGATGTTGTGTTGAAGTTTGTCCATCAGCTCCTGTAGGTTTCTCTGCAGTAGATGCTGCTGCTGGAGCAGAGGTCTGACCTCTGGCCACAGACTGCAGCGTACAGGCCAGTAGAAGCTGACTGGACTGAGGGCAGACTGGAATCCATGAGAGCACAGCATCTTCAGTGTGTGTGTGTTGTTGAGTCCTCTTGTTGTCAGATCAAACACTGTTAAAGTGTCTCTTGTCCTCTGTGTTGCTTGTGTTGTTAGTGTCTCAGCAGTGGGACTGTCCCAGCTTTTATCCTCTAACTGGAGGAGCTCCAGAGTCTTCAGGAACTTTCCTGTTGTTACCACAGCTCTCCACTGGGTGGAGCTGATACTCAGCACTGATGACGTCACACACAATCTCGTGTGTTCAGGAAGTTTCCTCTTTGACAGAATCTCAGGTAAATATTTTGTTGCATGATGAAAGCACTTATAATAACTTTTACTATAGTCTGACATCAGTGTGAGATGTTAAAAGTGACAACTTTATGCTTTAATTGCACTTTGTCATAAGAACTGTTAATTGTCATTGCAAATGAGCTTCATAACAATATTGAAACTGCAATTACTTTGAGAAACAATTGTTTACGATCAATTTTAATTGAACCTCTTTTTTAAAGTCCTTTCACGTTTTGCATGTGTCACTTTATTGTTCCTGTCATCTGTGACAAAGCAGAAAGAACCACATGCATTTCATTCTGCGTCAGAGAGACAAACCACATCACACTCAGATAAGGAGATAAAACACAGAGGTGAAACATACTGTAAAGTCAGTGTGAAGTGGAGGGATCACTATGGAGATATTCAAACACACTTTACGTCTTTCGTGAAGATTTCTGTTCCCTTTATTCATTCTACACTTTCAGTCTGCCCTGATCCCTCTGATCCTGGATCAGCAGGAGGCAGCTTGTTGAAAATGAAGCCACTGTTTATAACACACAGTCTGATCAGAGAAACTGTGATGTAGAAATTTACACTTGTTTAGAGTTGATACATTTTCAATCAATTCAGTGTATTATTAGTTTACTTTGATGATTTTTTCTCTCCCGATTGACTCGAGTGTTACATTTTAATCGATGAAGACAAACTGTGTGTGAAGATTTGATCAGTGTTACAAACAGCAGAGTGAAGATGGTCTATCCTTCAAACATCCAAACAGAACAACATCTGTAGCTGACTATAATATATGTAATAGTAGTTCACAGTAACAGAAACCTTAAAATGGCATTTCTTTGAATAACTTGAAGTGACATTTTCCCGTTCAGATCCTCTTTATGAAGGGCTTGTATTTTTTGTTCTTTGACTTTTTTCTTTTTTTTTTTTTGAAATATTTGATACACTTAAAAAAAAGAATAGAAAAATTACAAATGATTTTCAGGTAGTTTTTGGTAAAACATCTTTTTAGAACTATACCTAAATATTGTTTCATATTTTCCTGTTTCTCTTGTGAAATATTACTAATATTTTTGTGATTTTTATTGAGATTTTTTCTAATATCTTATATGATTTTCATCACATATGTAAATCATATTTTTTTGTATATTTTACTGAGGTTTACCTACACATGTCTGTTTCAAATGTTAAGAGGAAACCATGAACAAAATATTGATTCAGAAACATTTATTTAATCATGTTCAGATACAAACATACAAAAGAGCATATCATTCATCCATATAAAATATTTCTCATTGACACAACAACACTATGATCAATCCACGTGTTGATCTTTGTCCTGTGAGCTGTTGTGTGTCTCTGAGCTGCTGTCTTGTGTCTGCTGTGTGTCCTCCTCCTGGCTCCTCTTGATAGTCAGCTCTCTCTCAGCCTCCTCAGCACATGGAGCTGTGGCTGCCTGGATGTGGAGCTTCCCGTCTGGAGCCAGGCAGCAGGTGACGGCTTCAGGGTTCAGGCCTTCAGGCAGATCAAACTCCTGTCTGAACTCCTGGAGTCTGTAAGAGTAGGAGCCTTTCCCGTCCTCCTGCTTCTTCTCTGTCTTCCCGCTGACTCTCAGCTTCCTGCCCACCTGCCTGACAGACAGCTCCTCTGGGGAAAAGCCTCCAGTGTCCAGGCTCAGCTTCAAGTGCTCTCCCTCTTTGTCCAGCTGGTAGGAGACTGGCTGCACGGCCACACTGCTCTCCTCCAGGATGTTGTGTTGAAGTTTGTCCATCAGCTCCTGTAGGTTTCTCTGCAGTAGATGCTGCTGCTGGAGCAGAGGTCTGACCTCTGGCCACAGACTGCGTACAGGCCAGTAGAAGCTGACTGGACTGAGGGCAGACTGGAATCCATGAGAGCACAGCATCTTCAGTGTGTGTCTGTAGTTGAGTCCTCTTGTTGTCAGATCAAACACTGTTAAAGGGTCTCTTGTCCTCTGTGTTGCTTGTGTTGTTAGTGTCTCAGCAGTGGGACTGTCCCAGCTTTTATCCTCTAACTGGAGGAGCTCCAGAGTCTTCAGGAACTTTCCTGTTGTTACCACAGCTCTCCACTGGGTGGAGCTGATACTCAGCACTGATGATGTCACTGGATCAATCTCGTGTGTTCAGGAAATCTCTCACAGTGTGATTTCATGTTGCTACAGGACAGTTTCCTCAGTGTGCAAGCCTTAGAAATGTGTTGTTTAATCCAAGAACATTATGGTATAGATGAATGTTGTCTCTTTATCAGTAATCATATAGGTCTATCATAGAGATTTGAGCCAAATGTACTTATTTTGAATATAACCATGTGTTCTCCTGCAGTAGGCTACACCTTTTACTTACATTAATCTAACAATTGGATTAATTAGATCCTCCCCATATTAACATAAATGTAGCTACTATTGCGTTTCGTTTAATCCAAGAATATTTCTGCAACAGATACCATGAATGTTGGCTCTTTATCAATAATCATATCATATATCATAGTCTTCTCCTGATTTGTTCCTCATATTTTCTGGAATTTATGGAACAAAGTTGTGTAGTCATCCCTGTAACAAAAACCTACTGAAAGCAAATAGACAATGATATATATACATAAGGTTTTATCTGTTGTTTTATAGGCTGCATGTGTGTTATTATTTAATCAAACGTGTCCAGTAGCCTAACCTATCTTGATCAGGGAGGTTCACAACGGCTAATCGTGCAGGGTGGGAATAATCTTTTGATTTCGTCTTCCTGATGGGACAGACACTCTCATGTGTGGGTTTCATTTGGGACATAATCTTATCAAACTTCACTGTTTTCACACAGACCTAATAATCCTATCAGAGGGATGTGACACATTGATACCCGATTCATTCGCTGCATCGTGAGCGTCTGTGTGAGACAGGCTGCAATAAACAACCTCCTTTCCCTTTTTTATGAATGAAGGCTGAGCACCCGTGATCCGGTCAGCCAATCAGCATCTCGCACCTGCAGCCCGTTCGCAGCTCTGCAGCAACAAGAGGTCACTACACTTGAAAACGTGGAGGAGAGAGGGGAGTCCGTCCGGCACAGCAGCGGCAGCCTGCTGCAGCTCCAGTCCGATCAGATCAGGCCTTGATGCGCACACGCACAGAAGCATTGTCGAGGAGCTTTGTTATTTATTCAACAGATTGCAATGTCGCTGAAGAACGGCAACACCGTGGGTCTGGAGAGGCGCATGGATCTCGCATCGCTCTTCTGCATGATCGGACGCCACGGTCCCGCCGTGGCTCTGGCTGTGGTAGCGATAGTATCCGTGCTAGCGGGATTCATCATCTACCGGACCGTGAGGGGGAAGCGGAGGAAGGCCACAGCCGCAGCCGCCGACGGTGACAGCAAGAGCCCCGGAGAGGAGAGAGAAGCGTCGGTGATCCGATCTGGACTGGAGCAGAGCCCGGAGGAACTGCTCAGCTCAGCGGAGTCAACAGGTAAAAGATCCAAATAAGGAAAGCTGCTTCTCTTGCAGGTGTAGGAATCCACAAGTCATAATATGATCATTTTATTGAGGTCTTCTGCCTTAGTCTAATATTAAAGCAGAGCTAAGTGCTGAGGAATATCCTATAAATATATAGATATCCCCATAGGAAATACAATACTACAAATAAAACATATTGCCCTTTAACAGGGCACTTAGAATAATGTTAATACCATAGTTATAGTGTTACTGTAGTAGATATAAATAGACTCAGAATCATAACTGCACTACAAACCCATTTGTAAAAGCTGACCTCATTCAGATCAAACAGACAGTTTAAAGAAATAGAAATGATCTCCTTCACTAAAAATGTGTGTAAATCATTGCAGTGTTATTGTTAAAATTCCACTCGTGTTTCTGTAATTAAGTGGAAATTTGACCCACTTGTACTTATTTTGAATATAACCATATGTTCTCTTAAAAGAAGGAAACACTGTTTACATTAATCCCATAGTTGGTTTTATTAGATCTGCTCCAAATTAAAATTAATGGACTAAGCATATAAGATTATGACATTTTATTGTAGCTTGGACTACCCAGTAATATTGGATATAAGTACAAATAATTGCATAACACTCACAGGGGGCATTTGCTTGTATCACACAACTTTTCTCACAATTAGCTAAGAAAATATATGGTACAATTGTGAATGCAGGACTTGCATGTGAAAAAGTCTCATCTGTGATTTGTTTCCATAAACAAATCTAACAAAGTAGAATTTCCAACAAATTACACAAATCAAATAAAAGTAAAACATTTCAACATGGAACTCTCTCCTATGTTCTTGTAATTTAGCTTGTGGCAACACTGACAGACTGCTGACAAATAAGGGTATACAAACAAGATTGTGGCCATGTCAATCACTGCTGATTGTATTGATTGCGTTTCCTCTGATAGCATCATAACTTATCATTCTGTCATTTGTCGTCAAGTACAAAGGTGGAAATGACTATTTGTCCTTTGTAAAACACTTCAGATAAATTACGATTAGATATTGATTTAGAATTTTGAATAAATGTTGGTTTGTGAAACTAAATTAAATGAAATAAAACTAAAAGAAACTCAGACTATTATATTGTATGCATTAGCTGACAGTATCATTTTATGAAGTTATTATTACACATCTACTCCGGCAAATTGATTAAATAGAGAAGCAAAGTTAAAGTTCTACTCTTTTTTTCAACAGATGTGGGTGATGAAAGCTCATCAGACATGAAGGTCAGGCATCGCCGAGCAGCTGCCACGGCCACTGCCTCTGCTGCTGAGAGGGAACCTCCACTTTATTCTCCTCCTCAGAGTGACATCCAAATCCCAGACAACAAGCACAGCCCTTCAGATGACACAGAGGAAATGACAGTTTTGCTGGACTCTGACAAAGTAGCAGAAGAGGCCGCTCCCAACCCGCAATGTGACACTCACACAGTGGCTGAAATGGAGCTGCAGGGTGCCGGTGATTTCTACCAGAGTGCAACAGATGACACCATTAAGGATGTAACAGAAGAGGTCAGAGATAATGATAGCTGCACCAAAGAGCCGGAGCTGATTGATGATGAAACCCATGAGGAGAAAGTAAGCAGCCATTTCATACAAGCTATAGAGAAATTAAAGTCACAGTTGGTCAGTTAGATTAATGACATTTTAGGAAGTTAAACATTGGCCTAGATAAAGGCTATTGATTAGTCTGTGTATTCTGTAGGCCCAATTAATGATTTTATATCAACAATAAACAAAATAACTTTGTGTAGACTATTTTTAAATCTCTGTGTAGTTTATGAATAGAATTAGCAACTGACTAAGTGCAACATTTCTCAGTTTAAAGAGTCAATATATTTTCCTCAGGAGTTTGAACATAGCTAATCCTGCTAATGGCTGTTGGATGTGTAAATAAGCAACATCTTGCTAGCATATTAGCCTGAACTACCTTCTGCGAGGTGATGATATCTTAGATGATATAGAAATCTCAGCCTGATGGGATGTTCTTCTGCCCCTAAGTGGCCAAAAATCCATAAATAAATAAAAATGCAGCTGCAATCTGCTTTCTTATCGCGAGTTAGATAAAGATGGAGCACACTCTTATGTCTACATGGCAAGGAGATGTAGATTAGTTTAGCAAAGCCCACTGATTACAATGTGATATCTTGTTTTTTGCCTCAATGTAAGCAGAGGCTGACTGTAGCTTCATATCTAAAACTCAGTGAATTTTCCAAAGTTACTGAACTATTTTTTAAGGTTTTGGAACACCAACCCTGTGGGGAATGGATATTTCTCTCACACATCTTTTTCTCTTAGACCTCATTTTTTCACTATAGGCTGGAAATTCAATCAGGCAGTTTGCCTTTTATAGTGGTGTAACTTATATTATCGTGCATTCATTTTCTTTTCCTGTCTTTTCAGGTGTTCAAAGAAGAAGATGAGTATGTGATAATTGACAAAGATGTTTCGGATGAGAAAACCAGACAAGAAGAGGAAACGTTTCAGTGTGCCTCAGATAATGAGATGTGGTCTGACCAGGCCTCTCACACGTATGACAATGTTGCTGATGACAGACTACAAGATAATGAAACAATAAGCCAGGAGTCGAACTTGGAAGAGCCCGTTGTTTGCGCACAAGATGCACCTGTCACTTGCACCTCTTTTGGCAAAGATGAGGAGTTTGAGCAAGAGAATCACCATCCAGATATTACAGACCACATAGATTATTCCAACAATCACTTCTCTCCAGAAGAAGAGGAGAAAATTGAGCATCAGGAGGCAGAAGGAGGGTTTATCGCCCAACAGTTAATTCCTCAACAAGATGCAACCCCGCTGTCAGCATCTGAACAAGAACCAAACCTGTCGTCTTCACAGCAGGACCAGTGTGACTACCTAGACCAAGAGAAAGGTGCTCTTTTCACAGTGGCTGTTGAAGAAATCAATGAAACAGGTGTCTTTTCAGTGTTGCCTGAAGGTAGCACTGACTCCCAACTGACAAATGATGAAGTCTGTGACAAATCCAGTGTTGCTGCTGGTTCTCATACTATTGAAAATCTAACTACACCTGTAAAAAGTGAAGAAATATCTTGTCCTGAATTGCCATCTCACTGCCTCGACCATGAAGAAATTGATGAAAATTCAGAGGAGACAACTGTCATTTCTGCTATTGATCCAGCAGAAAATTCGACCCTACCTGCACTTGTTAAGTCTGAAGAAATATCCTGTCCTGACACATTGTTTTTCTCCCAAGACCAACAAAGTGTCCATAAACAAGATGATGATTTTTCTGAATGTACAGTCTGTGCAGCTCCTGAATTCAACGACCCCTCGCCACAGTCTGATGAGCAACAACAGATTAAACAAACAGAAGAAAGTGAGCAGACATCCGATCAAAAGAAAGATGTTCTTTCCACTGTGACTGATGAAGAAAACAATGAAACTGGTGAATCTGTTGTGTTGGCTGAAGGGAGCACTGACCCCCGTATGATAGATAATGAAGCCTTTGACAAATCCACTGTTGCCGCTGGCTCTGATACCGTTGAAGATGTAACTGCATCTGTAAAAAGTGAAGAAATGCCTTGTCCTGAATTGCCATCTCTCTGCCTCGACGAAAACATTGACCACATGGAAACGGATGAAACTTCAGATGAGAGAATTTCTGCTGCTGCAGTTTGCGATAATGTGACCCTAATTACAGCTGCAGTGTCTGAAGATACATCTTGTCCTGATAGGCTGTCTTTCTCCCAAGACCAACAAAGTGTCCAAACACACGAGAACGATGATCCTTCTGAATTCACAGTCTGTTCAGCTCCTGAATTAGAGGACAACCCGCTACAGTCTGATCAACATCAGATTGAGCAAACAGGTGAAAGTGAACTGACATGCAGTCAAGAGAAAGATGTTCTTTCCACTGTGGCTGTTGAAGAAAACAATGAAACTGGTGAATTTGTTGTGTTGGCTGAAGGAAGCACTGACCCCCATATGATAGATAATGAAGCCTTTGACAAATCCTCTGTTGCCGCTGGCTCTGATACCGTTGAAGATGTAACTGCATCTGTAAAAAGTGAAGAAATGCCTTGTCCTGAATTGCCATCTCTCCACCTCGATGAAAAAATTGACCACATGGAAACGGATGAAACTTCAGATGAGAAAATTTCTTCAACCGTTACAGCAGTTTGTGAAAATGTGACCCTAATTACAGCTGCAGTATCTGAAGATACATCTTGTCCAGATATGCTGTCTTTCTCCCAAGACCAGCAAAGTGTCCAAACACAAAAGGACGATGCTCCTTCTGAATGCACAGTCTGTGCAGCTCCTGAATTGGGTCAGATTGAGCAAACAGATGAAAATGAAGAGAAAGCTCCTCCTCCCACTGTGGCTGATGAAGAAAACAACGAAACAGGTGAATCTGTTGTGTTGACTGAAGAAAATACTGACCTCCAACTGAAAAACAATGAAGCTGCTGAAGACAAACCGAGCGTAGCTGCTGGTTCTGATACCACTGAAAATCTAACTGCGGTTGTAAAGAGTGAAGAAATGACTTGTCCTCAGCTGCCATCTATCTGTCAAGACGCAAAAACTGACAATGACGAAACTTTTGACGAGATGGCGGTTATATCTGCAGCAGTTCCGGATAATGTGACCTTAACTACTGAACCTTCTGAGGAAATATCTTCTTCTGACACGTTGTCCTTCTCCCAAGACCAACAAAATAACAATGATTGTTCTGAATTTAACGTCAGTGATGCTCCCGAATTCGACGACCACCCTCCACAACCTGAGGAGCAACAGTGTCAGCCTGAACAAACAGACGAAAGGGAACTGACGTGCAACCAAGAGAAAGAGTCTCTCCCCACTGTGAATGATGAAGACAATAGAACTAAGACAGAACTGATTGAGTCAGTAGACGATGATACTAGTGTTGACAATCAGTCTGGTGCCAACACTGACAATGCAAACGCTCAAAACCTGGGCATTGTGAATTACCCTGACTTGCTATTGGAATCTCATCAACCAGAAAGAGAAAAGAAAGATGAAGAAATAGCTCCACCCTTGGATAAAAACACAGACCTCACTGTTATTGACTCTGACTTACCATCTCTCCAGAAAGACATTCAGTGCGAAAGTAGTGAAACCGGTGAATTTGTTGTGTCGGCTGAGGAAAGCACTGACCTCCAAACGATAAATAATGAAGGCTTTGACAAATCCATTGTTGCTGCTGGCTTGGATACTGCTGAAAATCTAACCGCTTCTGCAAAAGATGATGAAATGTCCTGTCATCTATTGCCATCCAAAAGCGACCATGTGGAAACTGGTTCAACCTCTGAGGAGACGATGGTTATTTCTGATTCAGCCATTTGTGATGATGTTACTGTAACTGCACCTCTTATGTCTGAAGAAATATCTCGTCCTGACATGTTACCTTTCTACCAAGACCAACAAAGTGTCCAAACGCAAAATGATGATCTGAACCCTCCCTCGTGTCAGATTCACTTGCCATCTTTCGAGCAAAGTGAACCAAGGGATCACGACAAGGACAGCATGTCATCTCCTGGTGTTGGAGAAGAGAGCGGGATTTCAAGCATGGCAGTTAGTCCCGATGTACACGGCGCTGGTATTGACTTTGACATGACCATTGAAAATATGATGCCTCCAACAATGGATTGTGAAGAGAGGACAGAGGCTCAACACGGCCTCTTTGCTGGCCGTGTAACTGTTCCTGTAATTAATGAAGATCCAGCAGGTATGCTGTTTGGGCATCTCTCCCAGCAACCCCACTGCGAGCACACAGACTGGGCTAAGTATGAGTCATACGCAGCCAACGAGGACACGTTCGGCCATGAGATTGAGGACAGATACCACAGAGAAATTGAGGAGTTTGTGGTGCAGACTGCAACAAGCCCAATGATCTTAACCGAGGAGCTGAAAGAGCAGAGAGATGTGAAAACTGTTGTTGAGGTTGTAGAGATGAAGAAAAAGAAGGAAGGAGCAAGTGTTACAAAGAAAGCGGAAACAGAAGAAGAGAAGGAGAAAGAAGAGGACTACAACAAGACAAACATCAGTATCATGGAGGCGACTATGGACAATAACGAATGGATCACAGAGAGCAGCCAGGTTCTTCCCTGGATGAACCTCTCTACCCCACCTTTGGCCTCACAAGACCTCACAAAAACCGAACAGCTTCCCACCGAAGAAACCCAGCACGGCTCCTCTCTCACGGATGCTACTTGTACAGATACAGATGTCCCGCCTTCCGCCGACATCAGTCAAAGCAGCACTCTCACCCTTGTTGAAGAAATCACAGAAGGTAACAAAAAGGTCGTGGCTGTCCAGCCCATGCCCCAGAACGTCAATGTCACCTTCCGCATCCACTACGTCACCCACTCTCCATACCAGACGGTGGCTGTCACGGGAAACCAGCAGGAGTTAGGGAACTGGAAGGAATTTGTCCCCTTGGAGAGGGCCAAGGATGGGCAGTGGGCCACGGTGGTCAGCCTGCCTGCAGAGAGCCATGTGGAATGGAAGTTTGTGTTGGTGGACAAGGGTGAGGTGTGTCGCTGGGAGGAGTGCGGCAACCGCCTCCTCGATACAGGCTTCGGGGACGACCTCCTTGTGCACAAATGGTGGGGATTCTTGTAGGAGGTAGGAGAAAGGGTGGCATGTATAGTAAGCTGTGGTACTAAATACTGGACCAGACAGAAATTCTATTTTGTATGTGCATCCTGTCAAGACTAAAGTGATAATGCAGTAGATTCAAATGAAAATCTAAAAATCATTAAGGTGTTAGAAATGAGGAAATAAAAACTGTTGTCATGTCTAGATTAAAACCAGGGGCTCAATTTGACTGAATACATTTATAGGTTAGACAATTTTAATATTTAATTTATTCTTAGTCATTTTAGGAGAGAAAATATTTACAGTTTTCAGCCTCTGCAATGTGAGTATTATTTGCTTTTCCCTGTTTTGTGTCATCGTAAATTAGTTGCACAAAACATGAAATCCAAAGATGTCACCTTAGGCTCTAAAATCTGACCTACCAATACAACCTGGCAATGTTTTAACTGGTACATTATACATAATTTTACTATGTTTTAACAATGTTAATACTGTTTTTTTTTTTTTTTACCAGTTTTAATCTAGATGACTGGCACTTTTTTGACCTATACAGATTTCCTTGATATTAACAGGGCAGTATAAGGGCTCCTCCAAATGGATTACCCTCTAATAGCCAATGATTAAGTGGATCTTTCAGTAAACTGCAAACGTTGCCATCAGAAGACAGAACCATTAGATAAAATGTCTTCTTCTTGTCTTTGGCAGTGTTTTTCATTATGCAAACTGCACCTCTTTAAAAAGCGGGTGATTTAATGCAAGTGTTAATTTGTAAATGGAAACTTTCTTGTACTGTCTATATGCTGCTTGAATCTTACCCAACAACAATCATTAATAATAATAAATGCACATAGTTCACTTTTACTACAGCAATAATCAAAGCAATAATTGTTCTGTGTACTGTATGGTTGGTGTTATATCAGGTATTCTAATGTGTTTACCACTAAACTGTGACATAGTTGTAACTTTGACGCTGCTTTTATCTCATGGGACACTGTGCATGCAAAACGGTCCCATTGTTGTTCTATGAATGTGCCTTTTAAACGTGATTTTTCTATCCATGGTGTTGTGATGCATCAACAGGTGTGTCTTTGCTGGACAATGTTTCCCTTGTTTCACTACAACCTTTATCGAATTAATGACACAACCTATTTGTCAAACCTACAGTATGCTGTCAGTTTCCTTTTCAAGTGATCACTGTAGACTGTGTCCTCTATATCTCAGATTATATCAGAATATCTTAAATGCAATATTCTGAAGATGATACTATTCTTGGATGTTATTAAGATGTAGTTGGTTACAAAATAAACAGATCTTCTAATTCACTCAAAGACCTGATGTTTGGAGGTAATTATTTGGTTCCATAATTAGTATAGGTTGACATTTTCTCAGCAATTTCATCAATCTAAATGTATAAAGCCAACTTAATATCCCTAAATTACAGTTATTCAATCAATTAAACAACTTTTTTTTTTTTTACACAATTATGTCCTTTAATTTTAATTTTTCCACCAAAAACAGAAGTGTTTGTGACAGGGTGAGTCTCTCTATTGCATTGTCTCATAGAGCAAAGATCTAATATGTCTACAAATGTACTACTACTATTTGTCATAGTGTATTCACAATTCAATGTTATGTTATTTTTAAAACAAGCAACAACATGTGCAAATGAACTGTTGCTCTCTACATTTCTGTGAATCATTTACTGCTGTTGCAACAAACAAAAGTCTAACATCTTGTGAGGCAATGCACTAAAAAAAAAAACTCTTTTGAACTTAGTTTCTTTGTTTAGATATCTGCGCGTGGAGCCAAAAGCCAGGACCTTGTTTTGGGTCCAGCTGGCTCAGAGGTGGCTCATGCAGGGAAAGTGTCATTAGCAGGCATTTTTTCATGCCAACTTGTCAGTTCCACTCAGCGCTAAAGGTGAAGAGACGTGCGCTTCGTGCTTCAAGTCCAAGGGCTCTGTGCATGGTGAAGAATGTGCACACACTCACACATGCACATGTACAGGTGCAGTTTTTGCTCACCCTGTAAATGATTAATCTGCACTGCGGGGAGCAGAAAAGGTTTGTTTTTTTGTGAGGTGCTTTCAGAGGATAAAGCCGAATGAAAGCAGTGCTGAAAGCAAGAGGGGAGGTGCATTATGGGAAGAAAGGGGGGATTTCTTTTCATCTGTAAATGAGATGTTAATGGTTTGTTGGCAATCCAGCAAACAGTAGAGTTCAGAGTGAGCCATGCACATTAATCACTTACAAAGGATGATAATCAACAAATGTAAACAGATCATTTGATGTGAATGAAAAGAAGGCATTAGAGGAATAAAACGGACTGAGACAACAGCTAGAGTGGTGAAGAAACTTCATACGACTGACAAGCTTCCCATGATGACCTGCCACCATGTTCCATCTGCATATGTGTGACTGTCTGTGAAATGTGATCCCTGCTCCACATTTGGAAGACCCCCTACATTCAATGTGACTCAAACGTACAGGGGCCTCCCCTCGATCGTATCGATCCCTGAAGCTTTGCAGTATTAACACCATGCACCTCTTAGACAAACAAGTCCTTGGGGACTCATTTGACCCACCTGAAACTGGGTTAAACAAGTTTATCCCTGATTTCTGGTGTATTTTCTTTGTTTCAATATTATGCAAGTTCAAGGAACGTTTGCCTGTTTGCCCAAGTTCAGAGAGAGACAAATATAGACGAACTAATGTAAACACTATGTTGTGTTTACACTGAAATCACATTGGCTAACTAACGTGATCTCCTGGGTCAAGCCTGTTGGTTTTGTGTAAATGCAGCACACTCCCTCACTGCTACACTACTAATGTGGCGGCTGGGTGTGTGTGCACTTTCTAAGGTTGAAGGTAATCCTTTATTTAGACACAAGGCTTACAACTGACACCACTCACATTCTACTTATGCTTCCATCTCTCTCTGTCTGTCTTTGTGTGTGTGTGTGTGCGTGCGTGTGTGTCTCTCTCTCTCTCGCTCTCTCACACACACACACACAGACACACACATCATTTGTCGAACATCTAAGCAGTTAAGCCGAAGCTGAATCTCTGTTAAGGCAAACGTCTTTACACTGAGTCAGGGGTCGACTTTGGGAACAGCCTTCTGACTGGCTGGTCATACACAGTGGTTGGTTGTTATCAGGTGAACAGGGCCATCGAATTAGCACCCTAAAATTATTATGTCGCAGCTTCAACTGGTAAAACTCATTTTCTTCCTCTCCTCTCCTTTAGGAATATCTATAAGCAGAGTGCCTCAGTATAGCTCACCTGGTGGTACACATACCATACACAGGCTCAGTGCTAACTACAGCAGCTCATGAGTTCCACTGTGACCTGTGGCCCTTCGCTGTATGTCATGCCCCCTCTCTCTCTCTCTCTCTGACTTCCCTGTCCATCTACTCCATCAGAATAAAGGCAAATATAACTTTTCAAAACAGAATATCTGTAAGCAGCTGTTTTTTCTTGTAGTTTGGTCAGATCAGTGTCTCCTTTTTGTATAACAAAAGGTGAACCCACAGAGAAATATCCCTTGAGTCTGTAGCTTCCCACTACTATGGTTTGTACAAAAATGTTTTGAGTGGGTATAGCTACAAAAAAGAGGAAAGAAGTAATTAATGTGTATAATCTGCATAGTTCCCTATGGCAGATATACCGTTAGCGACTACCTGGTTAGCATGGTGGAGCAGCTGAGAAGTCAGAGCTGCCTGTTGGACAGGAACATCACTCCAGATAATATTCTTGTTGTTTTCGTAACTATGCGTTATTTCCACTATGCACATAAATAAAACATGTTTGGCCTATAAAGAAAAAAAAAATCAGTAGCCTAGTGTGTCTGAGAATCAAATCTGAGCATATCTGATCTGTGGTGTCTGTTTCCTGAAATGAAAACCAGTGACCACAAGGTAAAAAGAGGAGCAATCCTGCCCTCTTGTATTCATGTGAAATTGTTCCATCCTGTCCCACTGCTACTACGAATATCTGGTAGTCAGTGTGAATATTACTATAAAAACAGGGTGATTTGTATGAGTTGGAAAGGAAATGTGATTCTCCCTCAGCCTGATCTTATGTTCCACCATCAAAACAAAAATGAGAATGCCCTTCTCATCGCGCTCTTTAGTCATGATCAGTGTATCTCAGACAGTAATTTTTGCAGAAGAAACCAATTGAAAACACACCTGCCTGATGATGGTGACCAGTTTAAAGCCTACCTGCACTTGTTTTTGTCTGAATGTTTGTCAGTATTGACTTGCTATACATTAATGCTCAGATAGATTATCTACAATTCAGCTGGTTAGTTCATTAATACATTGTATGGTGATTTTGCTGTGAAGCTCTGATGATTTTCTGGACCAAAGTGTAGACAGACTAGTCATCACTAAAGCTCTGCTGCTAATCAGGCAAAAAATATATTACTGAACTAACAAACAGAAACATGTCATATCTGAGCCTGAAAATGGTCAACTGAGGGATGTAACTACATTATTTTCCTCAGAAATGCCCTCTCCTGTTAATAAAATGATGTCTGTTTGCTCTCAGTGAAATGCATTCACCTTGTACGGTTACTTCCTCCACACAGCAGCAGACTGTTTCCTGGTAGACTGAAACACACAGTGATCCTCAGCCTGAGCTGGACTACGTGTGAAATTCTCTTTCTGTTGCGGTTCAATCTGCTGTCTCCTCTTACAGAGGCCGACCACTCCAACCAGACTACTGCTTTCCACTTTGAAAGTTGACCCAGGAGGATTGTAGGAGAGTGTAGGAATGTATCTGTGAATATATGTTAGTTTGTACTTAATTGTGTCTTTGCCACAATGGTTGAACGCTTATCACAGAGTGTGCCTTCAGTCCCATCATCTCCTCTCTCCTCTGTCCCTGATTCATTCTAGTTTTTGTGTCATGAGCAGGGCGCTATCTATTTTGAATCAAACTGCTGTTTATTCTTGGCACAATAAATATGAGTGTGTGTATTTATAACATCAAGGATTCAACTGTGTTTTTTGTTTGTTTACTGATCCTCTATCATAGCTTCTCATTTTCCAGTGATATGGGCCAAAAGATTGGTTGTGGAGAGAAACAAAATACACTGGATGTTGATCTGAAGTTGTTTTAATGAAATTGTGAAGAAGGCCAAGATAACAGTATCAGTATATCATGTCATGATTGTGGTTAGGGTGTGCCACACAGGCAGGCTATTTATACAACATGCCAGTCCCCATTCCTGTTCCAAGCTGTAGGATCATGCAGTGACCTTCACAGGAGGCCTCGGAGCTGCTGACTGTGCTGCATGGCCATAAGGGGTGGGCAGGGGGGGAGCACTGAGCAAGGGTTAAACTGGAGGGGAAGACAGATATAATGTATTGAGTTCTTTTTTTTCTTGTTTTTTCATTCAAACCCTAATGAAGAATCTGTTTGGCTTTTGTCTGTCAGATTGTGAGAAGATCATAGAAGCAACATCTATGACTTATACACACAATTTAACAAAGAAGATTTAGATAATTCATGTGTATTTCAGGATATTTTTTCTTTTGTGAGTATTATAGTTTTTGTGTTGCTCACTCAAAGTTCACATTTCTGCACAATCCCCATTAAGAGTAATATACACCAACCTGTTCCTTGAAAATCAGAGAGCTTTTCTGGATCCACGCCATACAGGGACAGCCCACCACCAGTGATGTCATCGTTTAACATTTCAGAGGACACTGCGGTTGCGGGTTGAATGCAGTATGAGTGTGTGTTTGTGTGTGTGTGTGTGTGTGTGTCTACGGACAGACTGTATAGTGCAGTCTGCATGTAGGCTAAGCATGAGTGAGAAGAGAGCGTGTGAGAGTGAGAGGAAGCGCACAGCTGCATACATAATGCAGGCAAATGTGGGAGAGGTGTGTGTTGAAACATCCCAAAAGAGGTCAGTTTATGAAATATTAACAATCGCAGATATTTTTGTCCCCCATACAAATTCTGACAACTCTGGTCATATAGAGGTTTTTGTACTGTAGCTATGTTTTTAGCAACCACTCTACAGCAGATATGTGGTTTTATAATAATAACATTACCAGTAATAATGCTAACTAGTATCCAGTGGTATAACGACAACGGTGGTGCTGATTAAGCAATGCAAAAATTGTTTAAGAATTAAATAAATACCGTACATGGTCATAGAAGTCAACCAAGTTATTTGTTTTATTCACAGATTACCTCGTGTATAGACATTTAAACAACTGAGTCAGAAGTTACATCAGGCACCAAACAAATTTAAATTTGACTTTCACTTTATCCTGATTTATTATCAAGATAAAATGAAGGACACAATGGCAAAATAAGTGGTAGGACTGGGAAAAGTATTCTCTGTGTGATATACATCCTCTGCCTGTCCACACTCTGTCCCTGTTATGACACTTTAAGCATTACTCTACATTTATCTTACTGGCCCTGGAGGATTGAAAGCACAGTTCTAAAGACAACACTGACCCCTGGCTGTACTTTAAAAACACTGTGATTAAGTGATACTTGCTTAAGTCATGAATATTAAAAACGACACACTGATAATTAACACAGAGCATAAAGAATAATAAAACAATAAAAAAAATATTTATGTCAATAATTATGTAAACAGAGAGTGAAAATAGATTCATCATGGATTTCTTTTTTTTCATCCTTTCTCACCTTGAGTATTGACAATACACTTGAGATTTTTTTTTTTTTTTTATAAAATACAAAACGCAAGTTCACGTCACACACTGTGGTAATCCAGTTTTTCAAAATCAGTCAGTGGCAACCTTTTCAAAATTTTAATTTAACAATCTAACAATCTCAATAATATATTGTAAAGATTTGGTTGTGTGTGACACTATATTAATCTCACTGCATTTGAAACAATTATGTACAGTCTACATTTATTATTTCCAAAAGCTTAAGCTTTTTAGACTATATTTCCCAAGCTGCTTTCACTCTATTTTGCTACCAGTACTAAATCAGACCTGATATAGGAGAGCCATCACAGTGACATAACTTTACCTAACAAAAACATTGTAGTAAGTTTGTAGTTAAAATAAAATGAATGGAATCTTTGGACAGTAATGCGGAGTACTATGACGGTTGTACTAACTTAACTGGAAAAAAACACTAGTGTGGTCCTTTAAGGCTTAGTGTGATGCCACTATTTTTTACAACATTCATCCATTATAAAAAAAATCTTGTCTGACTGAACATCAGAGTTTTAAGTGAAAAAGTTTACCTGAAAACACATCAGGAAGTAAACTTTACCCTGTGCATCATCTCATGAGTATGAGTTAAGCTTCACAATAAAAGCTTTAAATGTTGGTCATGTGCACTCTGCAGTGGTTTTATCCTTGCATACCTCTTGTCTAAGATATCTGTGAGGACTCCTCTGACTCCTCTGCGATGGTGCGGTAATGCTGTGGCTGATTCTGAGCCAGAGGAGAGTCTGTTTGGCTGAACATGACCGGTCGACTCTTCAGAGGCCGTTTCAGCAGGAACCTTCGGGATGTCACCAGATCACCATAGCCCTGTGAGTGGGAGAAGGCGTAGCCTGACCGACGGGTGCTGATACGCCTGCTCGGTGGGCGACGTGGTGCAGGAGCCGGCAGCCCCTCCGTTCGTACCTTATACCTCACCTGGAAGAGGGAGAGAGAGACAAGTCTTTCATGTGGATCTACAGTAGTATTAATATAAGCACCTTTGTTCATTCAGGACAGTTTGTTGCTACACATGCTGCCTCTGGGTCCACATACCCAAACCATTTTTTTATTCATGATATTTTTCATAACGACACAGACTAGCATTTCACACAAAATAGGCTATACGAATTCTTGAATTCTATACTGGTATACTATAACAGATATATTGTAGAGAGCACCAGAAATCAGAAGTTTAATCCCACTGTAAGGTTTTTTCATTCAACCTAATGAAATTTATGTTATAAACATTTTTGAATGACTTGGAAATACCAGCTACTACACCTACAGCCATTTTATTCTTTTTAGAACTTGGTTAAGTAGGCTAATTTTTAACATAGCTAAAGCTACAGTTAATACAAATCGTATGATATATGATTATACTTACTTCAGAGATGACACATGGGATTGACATATTTATATTTAGGAATCCGACGTAAATTCATGTTTCTAGCTGCCTGCTGCTGAATTTTTAGTAATCTGATGCTAACCAAACCATGCTTCTACCTCTTGTAAATGTAATAAAATGTGATGTGGGCCTACTGCATGGTCTGTTCAAACTGTCTGTGAACTTAATGTTAATGTGTAAATTGTACATTACAATACATTGTGTGGATTTAAACGAGGTCAGAAAACTGTTGACAAAATATTTTACTTTCTAGAAACTGGAAGAGGAAAATGTGTAGGGGGTTCTGTCTGAGGTCCACCTGATCTAGAGACCTGATTTAAGAATGTGATACATTGTATTATATTTAGCTCAGTATATTAAGCAATATGGGCCACATTGTTGCCTGCAGGATGGTGTGGGAAATAATGTATTGTATTTTAAAGATGTGATGGTTAGTCTGTGTCATGTGTTACCTCACCTTGTCATTGATGGTGGGCTGAAGCTGAATGAGGATGAAGCGGTATGCAACCACAGGCAGAACACAGAGGAGGGTGGCCAGCAATATTGTCAGCCACACGTTTGGCTGGTTCAGAGAGTTTCTCGCAGTGCCTGGTGGAGATCAGACCAGCAGTCAGAGTGACAAAATCCCCTCTGCCTCCATAATGGACATTTGAATGAGTTGAATCTATACTCACCAATGAAGGGGAAGGTGGAAGTGAAGATGAGGAACATGCCATTGCTGTACATGGTGAATGTGATGGCAAAGTAGGCTGCAAGGCTGCCCCATGTGAAAAACTGGTTCAATGCTGTCCAGTAATGGGTGTCCAGACACAGCTGAAAAAAAATCAACCTTGAGAATCATTTTCTTTCAAGGAATTGCATGTCTGTCTATGGTTATTCTAACGCCATACTGCAAAGCAAACATCCTGCAGCCTTGACATACTGTGGTGATGGAGTTGTGTTTCTCACCTGTATGTTCACCGCAACAAGTAGGCAAGTCTGCGCCAGTAAAGCAAAGGACTGATAGTCGGCGATGTCTTTGCCGTCATCTCGCACCGTGTCGTAAATGGCCGCCCATGGGATGAAGAAGAGGATGAGGGAGCTGTAGCAGCTGTGCATCATACAGCGCACAAAGGCTTTCTTACTGAAGTAGAGGTTGAGTTGGCCCGGAGCGTAGAGCTGAGGATACTGGAAACTACAACGGTCATCCACATCCTGCAGAAACAAAGACACCGGGGTGTGAACTCAGTACGATTGGTACAATATTAAAATAAAATGTATTTGATGTGCAACAAAGTTTGTGAGTAGTTTCCAGAATAATGACTAATAATGACTATGACTCCTTACCTGGTCAAAGAGGCTCATGCCGAGGACAGGAAGAGCTGTGTAAACCAGGTTGTACAAGGTGATGAACCACTCGTCGTACACAGTCTATGAACAACAAAGACCACATCTCATTACGAATGTTATACATTTATGTGTACAGAACTCAGTTGTGGAAGTAACTTCTTTCCAGGAGATAATTATTTACCTTTTTAATTTGTATCATATGTCCACACAAAGTTCTTCAATTTCATTTACACATTATGTGGCATATTTATGATGTTACATTACGTAACAGCACGTGGATACTGCTATAAAAACTTGTGTGAAGACCACAACATCCAGACTGTGTGTCCATGGGTTATGTCAACACTATGACATTTTAATCTGTGTTCTTGTTGTGCTCTATTGCATGATATTGTATGATATGTGCAACATAGCAACACATATTCTTCTGTACCTCATATATATACATTCATATCCATTGTATACTTTCATTTACATTACTTGTGTATTTTTTTCCCACCATTATGATATTATTGTAGGCATTCAGTCATTACACAGTAATATGCATTACATGACTCTCACTAATGTGACATACTGTACAGTACTGTGTGATATATGTATCTTACCTGTGCCGAGAAGCCACAGAAGAAGGCATACCAGAAATGCACAAAGGTGAAGGTGAAGTTCTTGTAAAAGAAATATCGTAGGAACTTGCACATGCGTAGGTAGGACCAGCGACCGTGCACCAGGAGGAGGCGCTGCAGGTAACGGAACTGAGCAAAAGAAAAGTCACTGGAGAGGACTGCCTGCATGCCCTCCTGCCCACTGATACCCACTCCGATGTGAGCAGCTGAAAGAAAGGCAGGACAGTAAGAAGTCAAATTTACACAACAAGTAACTGGTGAGTATTCTCTTGCTGTTTGGGTTTGTATCAAATCTAGCTTTGAGCTTACCCTTGATCATGCTCACATCATTGGCTCCGTCCCCAATGGCCAGAGTGACGGCCTGCTTGTATTTCTTGACCAGCTGAACCACCTGGGCCTTCTGCAGAGGGGTGACCCTGCAGCAGATCACTGTCTGACACATACACGCTGTCCTCAGCAGCTCCAGCTGCAGGCCATCCTCCAGTGCAAAGGCCTGAGGTCAAAAGAAGGGGATTACTTGGCTGGAATGGGTTAGAATATCAATATAGGTCAAGTCCACTCAGCAAAACCCCCGTAGCTCAAAACATTTGAGGCCTGTCCACATTATTAGGAAATCAATTCTGGTTAGTGAAAATTTTGATTGCATCTATGTCTTTTTGGATGGCTTACAGTTCAGTAAAAATCAGCATATAAAAAAACAGTGTGTATGCCTGTACAATGACTTTGCAAACAGAGTGACTCACTTTTTTGGGTCCAGGCGGGTTAGATATTTATAAAAAAGTAGGATACCCAGCAGGGCATATTCTACAGTAGCTATACAGAAACAAAGGGAAGGACTGGGATATACATTTTGTTGGCTACTGGGAATAGCATAAAAAACTTTTTTACCAGACTGTGTCCATTTATAATTAGAGCATAATCTTCATCCACTTTCTCATCCAACACAGTCTCTGTCTTCTGTAACCAAAACAGGCCTGCTCGAGCCTTGACCACAGACGGCTCCTCTGGGGCATTGGGGCACATTTTTCTTCTTGCATTTCTGGAAAAAAAGGACAAAAGCAAGGCAGAAAAGGGTTGATAAAAAGATCAAATTTGTTAATTAAGATGTCACTCTTTCATTGGTCCGAGGGTTAGCAGGTCAATTCGGTGTTGGCCAAACCCCACACTTGAAAAGTTATTGTCCAGACTGTCACACTGACCACATGTCTTAAACTGTTCATTCTTCATTAAAACCTAAAACATATGCAACAATTAGTAATTTGTAATTAAATGAATGGATTAAACAATGTGTTTATCTGCAAATACAGTATGTAAGCCATACATTTTAGCACTTCTGGCTAACTAGCTCACTACCAAGTGTTACTTCTTAATCCAAAGGAAAAATCACTGAGTGCTTGTATTTGGGGTTACACCTCGATGTAAAGCGTACTGTTTAAGAATATTGTTGTGTCCCTCGGCGAAGAAGCTACTACAGTCTGCTGGTTTCTCGGTTCTGTATTTGTGAACAGAACACAGGCTAATATGTGCCATAGGCCAACACCAAAACAACTAACACGGTAATATTATCACATTGTGGTTCCGTTCCGTTCTTTTAGCTCTTAAAATATTTCTTCTTTATTGCTCACAGTTTGGAATTGTAAAACAGTCTAGTCGAGGTAAGGTTTTCATTTTCAGCCAACATTCATCAGCAGTCATCAGTTTAGCTCCCATAATCCAAGAATTGGGTTAAAATAAAATAAAAACAGCTTTTGTTGACAGTGAAATCCCAGGTCCTGATTCTATAATTTAGTTGCTAATTTTACTAGGCTACATACAGTACCTATGTCCTGCCAAAAAGAAAGGCAACAGGCAATGCATCTGGAAAAACATGGTCAGTGGTCACAGTAAGCTAAAGCTGCAAACTTGAGCTGTGCAGTAGCATCACCTATGCATCAAATTGTACCAGTTACTGTTTTCTTCCGGCTATTTTCAGGGTGTTAAATCTTGGGAAATGAACAGCTAAATTGTAACATTTCAATTTGGTTCAGCATTGCTGTTTCTGTCTTACTTACTGTAGCTCTTTTCTGACTTCTTCAGCTGTGTTAGCTGCCACAATAAAGACCTCCTTCATCTCCTCTCTCAGCATGTTGCAGGAATAGCCGATATTCTCTGCCGTCTCTGTTACAGAACATCAATATTTACAATCACTGTGGTGCATTTAGTTGGTCGAAGATGCCCAACACCTAATAACTCACCCTGAGTTCATAAAGTGTTGTGTTGTTTAGATATGTCACACACAGAGATTGACTGAGATTGACAGAGATTGATTGAGTGTAAGAGTAATATATTATTCACCTATGTAATGCTATACTAACCTTGTTTATCTCCAGTCAACACCCAGATTTTGATGTCAGCTTTGGCCAGCTGTTCTATGGTCTGTGGCACTCCGTCCTGCAGCTTGTCCTCCACAGCTGTCGCTCCCAGCAGCTACAAACCACAGGATGAGGAGGGTTTGGTATGATTATGTATTATGGTATGATTATAGGGTAGATATCCCAAAATGCTCTGAATAAATAAATAAATCTAAAGTCATCCCAGCATGTTGTTGATGATGCTCTACCTCTGTTTGCATAGTAGTTATTGTTGGTCTCATTATTAATTATTTAATGTGCTACTTAAGAGGGAAGGTAGACTGTACATGTCCAAAGATTTAAAAGGTGGACTTACCAGAAGATCTTTCTCTATTTCTTCATAAAGTTCATCCAGTCTCTCCTCTCGTCCGTCCATGGCAGTGCTGGCCTCGTGGTGGCGTTTTCTCCAGTTGTCCATGTAGCCCTCGTCCAAGTCCTTGTAAGCCAGAACCAGCGTGCGGAGACCATCGCCTGCATATTCCTGGACAGTTTACAGCAGTTACAAACTACAAATCCTGACCTCTTATGTAACTTCTGTGTGAGGGATAATGTAGAATGAGCAGGTTGTTATCGAGAAATAAACCCCGACAGGATGGATGCACAGAGGAAAAATACAACCACATCACTCACATTGAGGTGGTCGGTGGTAACTTTCTTGAGTTTGTCATATTCCGGGTGGAGTCTTTCATAGATGATGGTGTCTGCTCCTTTGCAATATAGAGTCAACTTTCCATCAGGGCTCCGCACTGGGAATTGCAGACGGGACAGAGTCATGACGAGGTCTTCACATTAAAACTCATCACTGATGATGACATCTTGGATGAAACCACAAATCTCTTTCTACTTTCTCTCACCTATGACTGACATCCTCTTGCGCACATTATTGAAGTCGAGAACAGCCAGAAGCTCATATACCACCTGTTTTCCCATCTCCATAACAGTGATGGTCTCTGGTGTGCGTGAGCGGAACACAAACCCAAAGTTTCGTGCTGCCGTCACCAGGGCACCTTCATCGGGAGACTGAGCCTGGTAGAAGAGCTCCCCTGTTCAGAGAGAAAGATGACAAGAGAGGGGGTGGATGGATGAGAGGAAAGAGATTGTCAATTGGCCTATGGTTGGTTTGAATTTTAACAACTGTACTGTTTTAACTGTACACTCCCAGACTGTAATTGTTTACTGAATATATCCCCCCTGAATGCATCTAATAATTGTTTAGGTAACTATATGACTAACTTGATTTTGTCATATCAGGCCTTTATCATCTGTGACTCTCTGACTGCCAATAAAAGTTTAACTGGCCAAAAAGAAAAAAAAAGATGTGAACATTGTCCTACTTGGAAACACATCATGATCACATCAACCTCTTCATATGGTGACGTCACAGTTAGATAGTCTGATAGACGTTGTGAAGTGACCACTAAGACCAGTATGAGACCAGGGGGGCTACAATATGACTGAAACTCCAGTTAGGCTAGCAACTGTCCAAGTTTAATACTTGAAGCAAAGCAGGCTTCGGCCCTGCTCATCCTCTTTGTTTAAGTACTGCCACATACTGTAAATCTGCAGGTAAACAGTGTGAATCCACACCCATGTGTCCCATTGCCGGAACTGATAACCAAAGTAAACATGTGCTGCTTAATCAAATCATAAACAACACTGGCACAATTACATTCTGGCTCATGCACAATGATATGGACTGTTCATAACCCAGATGTATGCCTCAAAGACTATAAGGCCTATATTTAAGTTATGGACATGACTGCTTGAAATTGTGAATTTGTTTCATTTACTATTAAACAGACAGTTTATTAGCTTAATTGACCAGCATGACATTTGAAACTTGCCATTTTCTAGATATTACTGTATATATTTGGATGTATTTGAACTGTTAATTATTCTTTCCATACTGGTCCACTCAGATTACACTTCTTCACACAACTAGATAGGAAGTGAATCTCATCCTAGAGATGTTTAATGGTTAATATGAAAATGGAAAAACAAGATGTATCATCGGAGAGAGAACTAGAGTGGTGTGACACGCCTGTTTAAAGCCTTTACAGCCCCTTGTAGTATTATGTACTTCTCATGCAGTAATAAAGACGTCCATTAGAGGATGCTCACCCTCTTTCTTTTCCTCAGGCATGACGGTGTGACACAGAGCCAGCAAGCGGAAGAAGGTTTGAGCCTCTGGGTTTCCCTCCTTCACCGTCTCCAGCAGACTGTGGTCGTGAAAGATGAACTTTGGATCAGCCAGCTCGTTCCACCTCAAGAAGTCCACACGCTCTGTTTTCTGCAAAGAGAAAAAAAGATGCAGACAAGAAATAAAAGAGCTACAATGATACATACACATTACAAATAATTCACAATTTTATACAGATATGTGTTTCTCACCTCTGTTATTTCCACCCTTTGTCCAGAAAAGTCAAGCAGCTCACCTGAATGACATATAAATACACTCTTAAGTCCATAGTTCATCTGATACCAGTGTTTCTATTGAACTCTGTAGTTATATAAAGACAGGACTGCTCACCGTAAGCTTTCCCATTGATGGAGCATCTATTGAAAGTCATGACGTTCTGCGTCAGGGTGCCAGTCTTGTCACTGAAGATGTATTTGATCTGTCCGAGCTCTTCATTGAGCGTGGTGGTCCTCGCCTGGGCAGGGGTGTCATTCTTTGGGTAATACATCTTCCTGTCCCAGTCTATGTAGAAGCTGTTCCCCAGGCGGATGATCTCCACACTGACCAGGGTAAGATGTCACAATGTGAGCCATGCAGGGAGGAACAAATTGCCCTTTTAACTATAGATTTCATTACTGAGTTACCTGACGTAGAGCGAAATGGGCACCAGCGTGTTCAGTACGATGACGTAGGACCAGAAGGACAGGAAGGAGGAGAGAGGAGCATCAACCCCAGGTTCACGAGGGAGGAAGATTGTGAACACTGAACCCTCCCTCACCTCCCAGATTGCATTGCCGATGGCCAGAACAGCACACATGGACGCCAGGACACCAAAGATCTGATGGATAGACACCACACATCACAATGGTTCAAAACCTATTCTATTGATAACATTGATCAGTTGAGAAATGTATGTGCATTTAGTGAAGGTAATGGAGCATTACGTAATCAATGGCTATTAGTGATGTGTGTTATATGTATCAGAAGGTGTGACCTCCAGGTTTTCATGTGTGATATTGATGCTGCTGTGCTGCATTTAAAATAACAAACTACTGCAGTTTGCATTTTAGTATATTTTATGTATTTTAGTAAAATATCACATTATCTCAAAATCAATAATATCCTGTCATATTTTCAGTCTGGATTCGGACCTAATCAACAACCACTGCTCTAACTGACTAATGATATATTTTCAGCATTTGACTGATAATCTAATAATCTCACAGGAGCTATTTATTGATCTGAAGAAGGCTTTTGATTTGGTTGACCACTACTCCTAGACAAGCGTTATGCAATTGGTTTCTCGCAAAATGCACTTTTCTGGTTTAATTCCTATTTGCATAATAGAAAGCAATGCGTTGTTCTTCAATGTCTGACTTATTTGTTCAACAAAGATATGTACCCCAGGGTTCAACCCTTGGTCCTCTTCTTTTTTTCAGTTTTCATTAATGATCGTCCTTTAATTTGTTCTAAGATTATACTTCTAAATCTAATGTTCTACAAATACAAAATGCCCTTCAAATTCAAATTCCTGCTAATTGTGTCCAATTTTGGACGATTTTGTATGTTAGGACCCCCTCGGAAACAAGAGAATTCCTCTCAAGGGGTTTATCCTAGTCAATACATTTGAATGAATGATGTCAACACTTGAATGTACTTACACACAAGACCAGGACATTCATCAGGTGATCTATGCTTGTGCGTTTGAATCTCGTCTTTCCGCTGTTCTGCATCAGCTTGGTGTCTGGACCTGGAGAGATTCATTCTTATGTTCAGAATCACTGACTTGTGCTGTCAAAGGCTGTTCAAGGCTGTGTTGAAGGGAAAATCTCCCTAAAACTGTCATTAACATCAAATGTCCAGGGAAGGTTTTTTTTTTTTTTTTTTTTTTTATCTCTGAAGTATTGTGACTTTATGAGAATGAGACTACTTCGTTGACATAAGCTGTTGATTTTTTTTATTTTTTTTTACCTCATCTCAGTCGAGATTTTAGCTGCTATTCTAACAGCTGCTACTGTGAGTTTACCTCCGAAGATGACCAGACCGAAGCACCACTCGGTGTTCCTCAGAGTACATCCTCTGAGCAGCACCTTGTCGTTGTCCAAGGATTTGGTCTCTCCATCTACAGTCAGAGTCCCTTTGAACTTGTCCAGACGATTGTTGGGAGGTTCACATCGCACCTCAGCTGAAAGACAGAGGTGAGGAGTCAGCATGAAGCCCATCTAAACTTAATACTTACTAATAGTTACACTACATAATAACATGCTACATATATTGTAGCATATTGTTTACTCCACAATGTAAACAATATGGTCTGTCATTAAAAAAATACAGTAATATTGAAGTAATACTAAAAATCTCAAATAGCCGATATAATGAGCCTGAATACCTTAATAGTTTTGATAATTATTTTCTAATACTTTTACATTACTTTCAGTGGAGTATTTTTAAGACTTTTTCTTCATTGGAAGACATAGTTATGTTTGTGGAACATATGGAAACCTATTTTCAGTCATAAGTCAAAAGTTTGACTTTTTGCCTGATATTTTAAACGTACAATGAATATTTTTAAATTAAAATGTTTTGATTCTCTTATCTTTTATTGGCTTTTATTGTTAGTAATTGGCATCTGTGTATTTCATGGGCAGAAGAGAAGAAACAGAAATACATGTGGACAAAAAATGTTTTTGGTTATGTCTGTGTGATCGATGTAAATATGTTACTGTTGCCATGTTTTGCTTTGGTTTCAGATGTCTGTTCTGCTGGTTTTGCATAAAAACTTAGAGTAATTTCAGTATATCAAATATATCGAATCAACCAGTTTTTGTTTTTTTTGTAATTAATAAAGAAGCAATACCACAATTCCAAAAATTATGCTGTGTTTTTTTTTTTTTTTTTTTTTTTCAGCCTCTCACCAGTGAAGCCAGCCAGGGCGTCGATGCTGTCCCCCAACTCTCCAGTTACAGTCAGGGCCTGTTTCACCTTCAGATTAGTTTCACTGGGGGAGTGAAAAGAGAGAGGACATGAGAAGTGATGTGACTGAGAAGGAAATCCAAGACAGTGTGAGACACTTATGTGCACACAAATGCACTTCACACTCACCCATCTAATTCAGCTGTTTCCACATAGACCAGATTGAGAGGCTCGCTGCTGGATAACAGCAGGAGGTCTGCCTGAGAAATGAAAGCAACACGAGCATAAGATAAGTGACAATCATAAGTTAGAATAATAAAACAAAAGCATAATAAATAAGAATAACAAAAAAAAAGTAAATCAGTTATAGTGTAGCTGTATAGTGTACTCACTGTAACAAATTGATTATTCTCCAGTTTGATTATGTCTCCAACTTGAACATTCATCCATTTTTCATTTCTCAGTCTGCCAGAAAAAGAGTGAAATCTGAGTACTGCACAACAATTCACTCAAAACACGACCTGTTACAGCTCTATGCTGGTTAACAGTTGCAAATTTGTTTTTGCATATTTATCATGTGCAATTTACAAATATCTTCAATGACTCACTCTCCGTCGATGAGGATATCCACCTTGCGGTTATTCACTTGATTGTCACTTCTGTGTCTGTTCTAATCAGTAAACATGAGAGAGAACAATTTTATTTACACAGATGCTTTCAGTTCCCCATGATCTGTCTGAGTGGGATTCCTATTTAGTTTATTAATTAATAAGATTTTTCTTTTTTAAATTTCCCCCAAAAAATTCCCCCCTCTGATTGCTTACTACGTCATCACTGGCATCCTTGACTGCTGTTATAGCCAGCACCAGGACCAGAGGGACAGCTGTGGTAAACCAGGAGAGAGAGGACACTTGTGGGATGAGCTGTGAAGAGAACATAAACACAATCACACAGACACACAGACACACACCCACACACACACATTTGAGAGGCTTTACTTTTTCACAACTGTTGGATTAAAATACAGTTTTACAGTCTACAACAGGCATGGGCAACCTATTCCACAAAGGACCAGTGTGACAGCAGACCTGTACATTTAAATAAATAAATAAAAACAGTGTAGGTAGCTATGAGTGAAGCACATAGAGTCCACATCGACTCAGAAAAGAGTAAAAGCCTACCTGAAGGACAAAGAGGAAGAAGAAGTAGGCATTGGCAAGCCTCCTGAGCTGCTCAAATAGGTTCAGTGGCAGGAAGGTGAAAATGTTGTACTTGGAGGTCTTGATGGCGTTGTTCTGAAGTAGAGGAAAGTGACAGAGGACAATTACAATACTGTGTACTTAATATGATTCAATATGAATTATTGTACATGAAAAAGTTCTTTATTTTTCAAGGGCAGCACAACAACAAATCCTTATTTTGACTGTATCTGTAACTACCAGGTGAAGGGGGAAATGCTAAAGGGATCTCTCTCACACACAGGAAGTGCAGTTTCAACACTTACAGCATAGTTGTAAGACAAGTTGAAAGGTCTGTCATTGGCTCGTAAGTGTCTTTCCTCTGTGGAAAAAGAAGAGACAAAGAAATCAGAAAATAAAAGATAATTTCAGACCAGGAGATGGATACAGGTGTGTTCCTGCATATGACATCCTGTATGTAAAAGTATAAGTGTGATCAGTCCACTGACACAATGTATCAAAGACATGATGTAAGGACAAGAAAGATATGATGCGGTTACCTTCCTTCTTTGGCTCTGAGCAGAGCGTGCCAAAGTATGACACTACCGACCCCATCTTCAGCTCTGATTCTCCATTCTTCACACCTAGAGAAAGTGGCCGTTACATTTCCGCAGAGAGACGTGGAGTTAGTCGGACAAAGAACCACTTCTCTGTACGTAGAGAGACCTTGTATGCTGAAATAGCAACTGAAAGGGGAAACTGTGGCAAAATTGAGGGGGAAGCAATTCATTGACAAACATTCACGCACACGTTGTGCAGGTTAGTTTGAAAACCAGTTTAGATATCCTGTATATGCAGATGATGTTGGACATTATTTGACTCAAAAAGGTATAAATATGCAAAAATGGCTTAGGTAGTATTTTGATTAGATTTTCTTCTGATGGTCTATTTTTCCAAATTAGACCTTCAACCAATCAAAAACAGACACGGCACTTCTGTGCACTTTCACACAACATTTATATTAGATGACATATCAAGCCTACATGAAACTTCCTTCAAGGATCTACACAATCCTCTAGACCTTATCTGTGCTGCAGAGCTGTAAAGATATGTGGACACTCCCTCCCTCTGCAACCCTTTGTACCAGAGTAAAATTTATGGCAGATCATCCATCAACACAAAGATCGAGATGACATGATAAGACCATGGACGTTTGACTTCATAATCGATCTACGCTCACACTATAACTCCTTGAACTGATCCAGGCAAGAAGTGAAAGCCAAGGTTTCTGGCTCATATGTATTTATATGGACATTGCAGCAGTCATCTGCCAAAACAATACAGAAAACAACAGGAAGAATATGAAATGTCCGGAAATAACCAAAATCTCTTCAGGAAAGCCTAAGCCAGCTCACTCTGTTATCGTTCTACTGTCACACTGAACATGACACATAAAAGAGTTATTGTGTATCACTGTGTAGCCTCTGAGCCACTAGGCCTCGACTTTGATTAGTTATGTGTTTTATACTGTATGTTTCTCACATTTCAAAGGGTTCAGAACGTGAGCTGCTCAATGATCTTTATCTGCAAAGATCCAATAGTCTCAACACAAGAAAGAAAACAACCACATACCTCAAACAAAAATGTAATCCTTTAAGTCCTGTATACACATGGAGCCCTGAAAATGAGAGGAGAAAACACTGCAAGTTTCAGTCCTTTCTCAGATTTCCACCTCAGATAAGGTAAATCCAGGTGCTGGTCTGTGCCCTGTTTGGACGACAGGGCACCAACCTTGTCCCAAACAGAGGAAAGGAGGTTCAAACGGGGCCTCCGGCCGGATGAAAGACACCCAGGATGGACGGCAGGTGAAGTGGTGTGGTGCTGAGAGAGGCGCCTACAGTGGGGGGTTTCAGGTTCATGTAGGAAGAGCAGGGATCTCCCCGGGCCTAACAGCTCAGAGCTTGAGCAAACAGTGCAGCGATCTTTGGACCTGGATGGTGAGACAGGCCAGGAGTGGAGGGGCAGTAAAACAACAGTCCAGGTGAATGGCTCCAGCCAATCAGGGCCAGCATGAAGGTTGTGATCTGGGCGGTCAGGTATGTAACACACCCTGTGATGGGTGCGCATGCTCAGACACACAGCTTATCTTTCCTCAATTTCAATATCAGCTCCTGTAATTCAACTGACATTTTGCTTGTATCACAGGAACGAAACAAACCAAGCAATTGTTCAATTTATGAAAGAAAGAGATTTTCTTTTTTCATGAAAAAAAAAAAAAAATTCCTATGACAACATCATGAACAGATATTGTCACTTCACGACTGATATAAGCATCCAGGTGCTTTCAGAAATGGAATTTAATACCTGAGCTCCGGCACAAAGGAACACTGTGTTGTCCAGGGGACCTCAGCATGAACCACTTGCTAAATTAGTTATTGTGTTTATGTGTGTGTGCTCACTGCCCGCAAGTGCTAACACTCACACACACAAATGCATAAAGTGTCACATAAGCACAGATGTGAGAGGACCTACGCACAAAATGGTTTCAGGATGGTGAAACTGACAAGAAACACTAAAACATGCCACAAAGATCAATTTGTGACTGTCAAGGCAGCATTCAAGAGATTTCCCAGGAAGAAAAAAGAAACAAATATTCAGTTTTTCATGTGCGCAGTGGTAATGTGAAAATTCATTGACTGTTACCAACAGGAGAATCATTATTGCCATTTCTAGTTTAATTTAGAAACTTCGGTGGAAGCATTCTGCAAGATTTTGGTTTGACCTACGAAACTATACGGAAAAATCAAACAAATATATTTTTTATTTTTCTACAGATTTGCAAACTTGGATTTCTGATTCAGTTTTTTTGATACACGTTTACAAAGAATGATTTTCAACTCCAGACTTTGGACTTTCTTATGTGCGTCATATAACAAACTGAAAATGATATTGACCCATATTTGAGGCCAGCGGTCCATAGACTCTAGAGTATACAACAAATGAAACCTTGCAATAAGACTTTAAACATCTCAGAAGGTGTGTTTCTTGTTTTCTGCAGTAAGAATGCCCCACTAAAAATGTGTTTTTCGTGATGTCACTGAGATATCATGTCTCTGAGAATGAGACTGACAGATGTACAGTAGTTCTGAAAATAATCTGCCCTCAGCTCTGGTTTAGGGTTGTTGCTGATATGAAGGCATAAAAATTAATTTACTTAGTTAAGATCAAATGCCCAAGTGACTTTGTGAATGAGTAAACCATGTCCATTCAGTGTATCTAAGATAAGAAAATGTGGATAAAATGTAAGTTAGATAAAGTTTGTAAAAGATTGAAAGATGAAACAGTTGAGGTGGGACAGTCTTAAGTTAAATCAATATGACCATAACCTGGCTGAAAATTCATTGGCTGTGTTGCATGCTATAGTCCATTAAAAATCTGCCATGTCATTGTGAAAAAACAACAAACACACAGGGACACATTTATAGATACTCTTCAAATACTTTATACAAAATTCATTAACTGGAATGTTTACATGGTGACAACAACAGTTCAGAGTTGTGACAATACAAAGAAAACATCACACAAATGCAGTTACTGTGACTGATACTGTACTTTTTAACTATTGCAGTGATTTAATAATAATAATAATAATAATAATAATAATAATAGTGCAAGGGTTAACAAATTTAGAAAATGCTGAAATTAAAAAAAAAAGAAAAGATCAAAAGTGAACATTGGCAACTTGGCACGAGGAACATGTATATTACAGAATGGCTATGAAATATTTGCCCTCTTAAAGCAAAAACATAAAATTATGCACAAGGGTTAGTGTGGTGTAACAAAGAGGAGTCTGACTTAGTGATTTCTACATGGTGTGATTGGTTTAAAATGTGCACACATTGAGGTTTCTCATATTATAGCAAAATCCACCCTTCATTAAGTGTAACATTGGAATATCTCTCCATCGGTTCTGAACAAATTCACTGGCACACTTCTCACTGCATATTATCTCCACCCAGAAAATTCAAAAGTATCTTATATTACAGTGATTGACATCATCCCCAACTATTAAAGAGGATTAAAAGAAATATTTACAGAACGTGACACAAAATAAAACAGACGGCAAAGAAAACCTAAGCTAGATATAATTACGATTGCAATATTATCAAAGATAAAAAGTACAAAATGATAAGGAACATCACTTGGAGAAAAAAAGAAAAACAACCTCATTTGACATCATTGTGGGCAAACACAGTGGCCGGTTCTCATTACTGAGAGCCAACGGAAATACACAGATAAAAAAGAAAAAGAAAAGGATTTCCATATTTTTGTATAAGGCCACTAAAAGAAGAGTAGAAGAAAACAGAGCAGGAAGAGATATGTAAACCATAAATAGTCCTACGCTCCTTACCAAATGTTCAGCTATATATATTTTTTTTTTCCTAGGAAGAAAAAGTTGTTACCTGAAAGTTCAACCTGTAATATTATATTAACAAACATCACCTTCGGTTTTAAATTCATAACAAAACACTCGGTTGTCACTTTATTCGGAGGGTGTTTAAACTCATCGCGACGCTACAGGAGCAGCTCGCTCAGACTGTGCAAAATTCTCAAACACACTGTTGTGGCAAACGTGTCTGTTCCAAGCAGTAAACAACATTTTTTAAATCATGAGCTTCGAAAAGCACAATACAACAATAAATATGTATATATAAAAAAAATAAATAAAATGCACTAGGCCACGTGAGCCAAGAGTTGTTAATTGAGCTTATAAAGAAATATGGCCAAAGCAGGACTCTCCTTCAATATAGACAGTGGATGTCAACACTGTTGGTCTTCATTTAGGTTTTGATTTGAATTATTCTTATTGATTTATATAGTGATCATGTGAAAATAAATGGAAACTCGACATGGCAAGGCACACATTAAACTGATCCATCCTTCAAATCCAGGGGTAAAAATCACTGGTTATTAATGTCTACACCTTCTCTTGAAGCATCTTCTGTACATGATTAACCAGTGAACCATTTAATAATCTTTTTTTGCACTTGGTTCAATAATTGACTAGGGCTGTCTCCTAGTTACCAGCCATTCATTCATTAGTCCGACAAAAGAGCTCTTCACGAGATAAACCGTACAGCATTATCACATTGACTCAAACCATCACAGTGGAGCTACGGAGCAGGGCGTTCAAAGAGACTCCTTTACTTCACACGTTCACAGTTTGCACAGTGTAAGGCATCGAACACATGGCCACAGTTTGAGAGAGAGGGGTGGGGGGGGGGTGGGGGTTATTGCACGACAACACTTGGAAGGTTTGGGAATTTGTTTGGCTCTCCAGCATCCTCCGTTACTCCGTTTGAGGCTGTGCCACTCCAGCTTATGGGGACATGGGGGTTCAAACACACACACACAGACACACACACAGAGGTTAATTGAGTGGCTGAGTGGTCACTGCCCGGTGAAACAGCTGGTGAGTGTGAGGGTTGAGCGAGCCGGTGTCTGTGTGGTTGTGTGCTGTACAGTACCTCTGTAAATAATGTGAGTGTTTCAGGGACACGGGAAAAGTTGAGTGTTTGTCCAAAATAGCCAGATGGTGAAGGTGAGAGAGCGTGTCAGTGAGCTTGGCAAGGCGCAACCCGACAGTCAACAGCAGCTAAGACACATCAAAGGTCTGAGAAAGAGTCCACTTGGCAAAGCTGAGGAGAATAACTCCTGAGATCCTTCTCATATTCTGAAATCAGAAGATTTTCTACTCTATTCTTTCATTCTCTCTCTCTCTCTCCTCATCTGCCCTCCTCGGCTGACCGCGTTTCCGACTTCAGCCTCACAAACTCCTTGGCCACGTCGTCGTTGGAGCGCTGGGAGAGGATGCGCATGGCTGTGAGGCCGGTGTCGTCCATGTTGATGCGTTGTCCCAGCGGGCACCAGCAGGCGCAGTTGCCCTTCTCCATGACGTCTCGTAGCTGAATGACGGCCAAGCCCACCACTCTGTCCGCACGGCCGAAACAGTAGTCTTTGACGCAGACCTGCAGCTCGTAGCACTCGAAGCCGTCCTGGTTGCCCAGCACACTGTGGAAACACACGGTCATTACACAACACGGCATCAGGTTAGTCCACTTAAAGCTGCACCAGATGCTCTAGATTTATTAAGTAGGAAGATAAATCCCACACTGAGCCGCCAGTTGTGTCACAGATTAACCATGTTGGTAAACACTGACATTACTGATGTCACATTAAATCATCCTGAGAACTGAACGGTAGATTCTTAAAATATCTAAATATCTTATAGCCAGTTGGAGTGACTAGTGTTCACGATCAGAATCAGAATAAGGACATTTCAAACAAGACAAATTTGTTTTGGTGATGTTGTGCATTACAGAGGAGAAGAAAGAAAACTAAAGGAAAAATAAGATACAAGTCAGGTATATTAAATCGATCATTCATCAATAAAATAACTTCTAAAAATAAAAAATGAATCAAACATTTATGATAATGATGATATTAGAAAAAAGTACAATGCGCAATTATGTTCAACGTACCAAACTGCCTAATGTGGCTTAAATTGTGTGAAATATATTATATATTATAGATATGCGGCCATGGACAGTTAATAATGCTGTTGAATGGAAACAGCAACAACCCCCCCCCCCCCCCCCCCAAAAAAAAAAAAAAAAAAAAATTATGTAACTTAAGGACATTTCCAATTTCTTAACTTATCACTTATCCAGTTGTCTCTTTATCCATTAACTGTTAGAAAAAATGATTTAACCAGAGGGTCCCTGGTTCAATTCCTGACAGGCTGCACCCTTATAAATGAATTAATGAATAAATAAATAAATAAATCAGTCAGTTAATAAATAAATAAAATAAAACAGGTGGGTAGGCCTGCTAGAGAACTTACAAGTGGAAGGTCTCATTGAACTTGGGGGACCAGCTGTTGTTCTTAGATTTGGTCTGGAATTTGCGCTTCTTGTCGCTCAGGTGAGGCCCGATCATGGTGATCTCCACGAAGGGCCGGAACATGCCGGATGTCTGCCATTTTAAATCACTGGCCCCCATGACTGTGGAGAAGAACCATGTCATCAGGTGAGTAATTGTTGTTTTATACAAAACAAAACAAAAAAACTCCACATTTTCTGTGATGATTTTATGAAAAGCTCAAACTGACCTTTGGCAGTAACTTTCCGCTCCCCATTCTTAGGGTGAGTGTAGAGCTCCAACTGGACGGACACGTCACCTATTGGCTTGTCCACAGCTGCACCTGAGGTAACACACACCCACATTATGTGCATCAGTGTGCATCATCTCATAAAGACAAAAAAAAGTTTATTTGATTTACAATGCAGAGTGAGTATGACAGGAGGGAACAGGTGGAGAGGTGGGGTCGGGGGTGATCTGTCCACCTCAGACGGACGGAACGATGGAAAATGGACAAAGGGAGAGTGGGTGGGGAAAGAGAGAGGAAGGCTGGTGGATGATTTCAATGTAACCTACCCCTGCTGGGCTGTATTTTTTCATTGGGGGTTAACCTAATACCCTTTCCATTGTGCACTGGCACAGAGGCAGCACAGGAGATAAGAGAAGACAGCAATAACATGTCAACAAATTCTACCATCAGGAACATTTTAAACACACACAACAGGTGCAGACCTAAAAGAGGGAATATTCAGTCAAAGGCCTTGTTAATCAAACACACACTGTTCAGCTGGCGCCCTCTCCTGGTTTATTATGGGATAGGTTTTGACCCGCAAATTGCTTCAGATGCATCATTTAGGCAGCGGCCTGAACTACCTTGCGCATGCTGGGTGGTGACAAAGGTCTTGATGAGTGTGTCTGTTGTCTGGGTGTAGAGGGACAGAGCGTGGCGCAGCGAGGACAGCTCAGGACTCTTCTCCAGGAACGCCTTCTTCAGCCCGTTGCCTCCTGCATGGAAGTATTGCTGCAAAGAAAACCAGGGGTCAGTCCATGCAAACATCTGAAGGAACATCTGGGATGTTTAACTATATTCTTGTAAAATTTTTAAATCAAGGAAAGTTATTTTGGTTTATCTGCTTTGGTTATCATCAAAAAACTGTTCTGGTGTTACTGTATATGACATTTACACAAGTCCAAATACAATCAGTCATTACGGCAGCAAACGCTCTCAAAATAAGGTTCATGATTGAAAACAGTTAAAATCATTTTTTGTGGAAAAAATGTCTGTATTTCCTGGTGATTCATTTGAAAACCATTTCAGCTGAATATTTAAGCGTTTTTCCAAAACTATCCATCTAAATTCATTTCTTAATCAGTTGCTTTGTAAACTTCACTGCTCATTCCATTTGCTCCATCCTCTTCACACTTTGTGGTGGCCACTTAAAATCAGCTGACTACCTCAGCTCTCTGGTACCTGATTAATGGATGAATAGTTGATGAAGCTAATTTGACCCGTCTGCCCCGCACCCTGATGAAACCAAAGCCCTGTGGTATAAACTGACCTTGATAGTGTCCAGTGCAACGTCCATGACAGCGCACTGCCTGGGAGACAGGCTCTTAGCCTCCCCTGCCATGTGATCCTGCACAATCCAGATGATGAGAAAAGAGGTGAGCGAGCTCCATAAAAATAGATGCACTTACTCTCAACAAGTCATCTTACGGTTATTTCTTCAGTGACACCGAGCTCCATTTAACATGGAGTCGAAATGTCTGAAGGATTACGGTACCTTGAGTTTGGAGAGCTGACCAAGTTCTTTTGCAGCTGAGAGGATCTGTGCACCCTGAAGGGAAAACAACAACACAACTGTGTGGTTACTTTCTGTTACATTTAGACGTTTAAAAGTCAATTTCAGCGACTGCTGAAGTACACAAAGAAACAAGCATTAGACTTACAAAAGTATCGTTGCCCTGTGGCAGGACAATAGTCTTCTCCAGGCTGATCATTACCATCCTCCAAAGCTCTTTGAGCACACGCTTCAGTACAGTCTTCTCACACACAGTGGCGAACAGCGTGAGCCTGCAAAAACATGCACACACACACACACACAAATACATAAACACGCAGATTAATGAGGTGCACAGGCCGTAGAGGTGTGAGTGATGAGGTGTGTTGTTTCCCTGAACTGATGCTATTTGCAAAAAATATATAATTTAAGATTTTTTTATTTAACTTAAGAGGGTGTATGCATGCTGATTATGTAAAAAAAAAAGGAAAGCAAAAGAAAAAATGCCAAAGGCGACAGAAACTTTTAATAGACAGAACTAGTTTCAATATTCTTAAGAGCGGGAAGGAGAACTCAGTTTAATATTGTATTGAATCCACTCACTTTCCATCTAGGAAATCCATTAGAGGTCTCAGCATGTTGTCAGAGTCGCCGTCCACCTGGTTTTTGTTGTTGGCGTTTAACGGTCCTTTGATCTGGTACAGAAGAGACGCCATCTGTCGCATGCAATCGTTGATACGGCTCTGGAAACTGAAAAGGAAAGATAATGGTGAGCAATAAGCACGTGGTGTTATTGATGTGCGTAGAGTGCGTGTGATGCTGGAGAGTACCTGTTCCCAAATGTCCTGCTGAGCTCATCCAGGACGTTGTTCAGCTTCGCCTGCAGGTCGTTCAGTAGGTCGCTGGCCTCGCTGTCCATCTGCAGAGAGACGAGCGAGACAGAAGCGCAGGAGGTGTTGGTTTAAAATCATAAATCATAAATACAAAGGAGCGCCTTTTATTGTATATACTGCAGCAGAGTCAAGGGAGAAGTTTGGAATATGTTGACAGGAAGAAACTACCTGTACAATCTTCCCTGAGCTTCCACAAGATTTTAATGTGCAGAAAAAATAATTACAGTCAAGGGAGAAAATATGCAGCAGGTCCCCCCTCCACTGAGGACCAGGAAAACCTTTCCCAGGAGTTCATAAAAGGGATTCTTTCTATTTGCAGCTTCTGGCAGAATTGTTACATTGTGTAACCCCAGTTTGTCACACGTTACACACCATGAGGATGAGAGGGAAACTTCATAATTCAGGCTTCTTTCAGGTTGTACTGTAATGTTTGTTTTCTGTGCACACACATGACTGTAGTAGTCTGATTAATATTTAACACATGTCTGCATAAACCCACCTTTTTCTCTGCAGTCTCCAACTATCGATGGGAGCACATTGAAAAGAAAAATAAAACATTTAACATTGCAAGAGAAGCCCGTGTGTACAAGCAGCGAGTCTCACGAGCACAGGGGTTGAGGGAACAAGTGGGGAAAAGATCCATGAATTACCTCCAGTATACCTAACACAGGTACACAGTGGCATCATCTAAATAAGCACAGCCCCGAGGGTTAGCTAAACCATATGGATGAAGCCCATAGTGCGGCTCATTAAGTCAATGATCCAATGGCCTTTTGATTCATGGGCTGTCAGGGTTACGTAGCACCATTAGTGCAGCGCGGAGGGAAGGCTTCAGGGGAGGAAAAGGCAGCTAGAAATGGATTGTGTTGTGTGTAATGTGCTGAATGTGTTTTGTTTTTTTCAATTTTTGCCTCATAGTGTTTTTGCGCGCATTGGTGTACTAATGAATGAAGTCCGGCGTACGCGGACACTCACCTTCTTCTCTTCAAATGCATTTTCAATCTACGGCAGCACAGAGAGAAGTAGAGGGTAACGCAGGACAACCTCAATTAACTGTCATTTCTCATTTGGAATTTGAATTTAATTTAATACTATGCACGATCAATTGACATGACACAAAGTGCTGTAGCAGCAGATGTACCCTAGATGTGTGTATACTATATATGTATGTAACCTACCTTTTCCACCGGTGCATCCATCTTTGTGTGCAATGATTGTTGTGACATTTAAAAACAAGAAATAAAAATGAGAAACTATCAAAACAAACAGATTATTTTATGAAATAACTGTTGTTAGAGGGGAGATGAGTGGTTAGTTTGGCGGAAAAGAGCAGGGAAAGTGTCACTGAAAGAAAGTGAAACGTCGGAAGTGGAAATCAACACGGGTGACTGTTAACAGCTAGACACAATAAAGTCCACCATGGGATTGACAGGGGAGCCTTGTTTCAGTGAAATGCATCATCAGTGAGTCTCACTGTGATGCCGCTGGGAGCAGGAAGAACAAGGAAACGGTGAAGAAGAATGACTCTGCACGATGTATCAGGTTAAAACCACTTCAGGCCGCAACAAACCTCAACCTCAATTTTCTCCCCTTCCTCCCCTACTTCCTTCTCCATCTCCACCTCTTCCTGCTTCTCCTTCTCCTCCTCCTCCTCCTCCTCATCACTCTCCTCAAACTAGGAGTGGCAGTGAAAGACAACACAAAATGTTAAAGTTTAATTCTCATTGAAGCTATTTCTGCAAACATTCAACAGATTCATTTGTGTGCTCACGTTGGTGCATTTTATATCCAGAAAATATTACAGATGCATCATTTGAGATAAACATATATGCATGCATGTATCATAAAACATGCATGCATATACAGTCAACTTGCCTGCCAGGCTAGCTTGTTATTGTTGCGCTAGAAAAGAAATAAAAAATATGACTGTGACTTCACTCAACCAAAAAAATACATTCTACCCTGACTGTAAAGTTAAAACTGGACAGGAAGACATTTTGCTGATAGTTGATGATTTTCTCTTTCAAAAGATTTTCAAATGACACTTTATTTTTGTTTTTGGCTTGTGCCTCATGTGTGACAATTTATAAATATTTGATCGCAATTTTAAATTATGCTCCTGTATTACTTGCAGATGTACTACAAACTTTGGTTCATTATCATCAAGATAATGAACCAATCAAAAGCTCAAATTGATCTTTGTTTCGTTCGTTTTGGAAAAAGAGGTTTTGGTAACCAAATAAAAACATCGAAATGTATGGATGTTTTTCTTAAAATATTTTCCCTAGGGAAAAAAAAAGACTTGTTGCATCAACAACACAATAGGAAGAAAATACTGTAATCTTATTCTTGACCACGAAACCACTGTTTATCTTATCTTAATCCTTACCTCTGTGCTGTCAAGCAACTAACCTAATAGACACAAACTCAATTGATCTCCCACATGTTGCAGCCTTTCAACTTCCAACACATCAACCCCAACCCCACCATCAACAAGCACTTCCACACGTCAACACAAAATTCAGCCACCAAAGGAAAATTCCACCACTTCCACTGTTCAAAACTGGAGACTCTGCTGCGCTTTAACGGAGAGCTGCAGCAGTCACATCCTGTGACTTCCATGACTTTTTCCATGAAAAACTCAAAATGTGAAATGAAACATCCTACATCTTCCAGTAGTGCTGCTTCTCCTGGAGGTGACCGTCTCTTCATCTACTCAGACTGAGTTTAAACACAGAATACTTACAAAATAATCTGAAAAGAGAGGGGCTCCTTTTCATAACATAGCTACTGTTACTTCAGATTTACAGATGCATGGATAATCCTACAGACCAACACACAATAAAATAGCGCAAAATATGCAAACAACTCCAAAAGCAGAGTACTTCTTACTAATATTCTCATGAACACAGGACTGGAGGACACTAGAACAGTTGAGCTACTGTGTTTTCTAAAGAGGGAAATCAGGATCTACTCGTGTAAAGTATAACGAGTATTCCATGATATGAACTAGCGACTAACTAATTTAAAATAATCACTACAGTGAGTTTAAGTCTAGCAACTAGTGAATCTACTCTGCTACCATCTACAGTACCCACCAGAGCCTTTGCTTCCTTATCCTTAGTTACGACCTGCTGTCCAACCAGGAGAAGGAATAATCAATACTGGGATGTACTACTTCATCATGTTGTTTAAGTGGTACTTTCATATGGACATATGTGACTATTTAAACCCTACTTGGACTAGAATAGGAACCTACCTCTTCCTCTCCTGCCTCCTCCTCCTCCCCTTCTTCTTCCACCAATTCATCTTGCTTTAATTGTAAAAGTGAACACACTGGTTGAAACTTGAGCTACTGTTTCCATCAGCTACACACCAGCTACACCGAACACAGCTAACAAAAATACTACACTACAGCTACTATAAATATGATAAAGCACTACAGTATATGCAAAGCGTGGTATACGGTTTCAGAGCAGAGAGAGGTTGCAGCTGACAGAGAGTCTATTGATTGTCCTAACTGCTGCTACACTTAGGACACTGACACAGAGGACGTGATTAAATTAAGTCTCTGTCTCAATATTCTCTGGTCTATTAGGCCGCACGGGGGGCTAATCTCTGTCAATATTGATTTGCTTCCATTGACAGCATCACATCAGACACCGGGGCGGCACAGGAGGACGTAAAACCTGCCGGTGACATGACATTCACGGCAGAAACAACATCTACTACGGCCTTGAGAAAAGTCAAAACTATTTCCTAATCCAGTCTACCGGTCAACTCATTAAACCACCACTACTACTGTACAGTACATACCTGCGCTTCTTCTGTTGCTCTCTGATGCACAAGATACCACACAGACACAGCTGATGTAGAAGCAACAACCACTGAAATTCTATTTTTGGCTACATGACCAAAATTGTTTAGATTAGAGCTTGCGTTTTTTATTCCTCAATAATGAATACACCTTTAAGTTAGAAGTAGTTGAGTGCTAATGAGTTAAAATGGGTGGTCCTCTCACCTGTTTGGCACCCATTGACTCAAACATCTTCTCCAGCTGGATTCTGAGCTGCTGCACGTTATTCATCAGGACGCAGGGCTACAAGAGGACACAGGGAACACAGATACAGGGTTCACTGAGATGAAACTAATGGAGCAGGGAATTATTCAACTTTTAAACATGATTCAAATTTAAAACAATGTTCTAAAAGACTGAATAAGATTAATGTGACAAGAGACCAGGTGCTGCCAGGTGTCAAAACCATCTCAGGAATGTGATTGAATTTGTACTATGTGATGTGAATTAATAAACAGCAATGACATTTAAATGGCCAATTGTAGCACAGAAACAACTTACAATCTTCTCCTTGTCAATATATGAGGGGAAACTCTTGGTCAGAATGGCACTGTACTGCAGAAGGACTTTGGCAATTGTCTGCAAAAAGACAGAGGAAGAAAAACAATAAGAGTAAGTGTGAGTTCAATTTCTAGTTTAAATTCAAACAATTCAAATCCAATGGCTGACTTTTATAACTAATAAAACCACTCACAGTGTTTACCAAGTGGAACATATAACACTTCTGGGGAGCATGATCCAAGGATCATCTCTTCTGAATGTTTAAAAAAATCCCAATTGTGTCTCACTGTATTACTGTATCAGGCCTACAGGAAAACAAACCCAAAACTCCAAACCCTGCTGTGCCTCCTTCTCCCAGGAGGGGAGGTTTATATCCAATTCAACATTCCTGTTTAATAAGGTAATATCAAATTGCCTGCTCAAAACAGAGAATGTCCCTCCAGACAATGCTGTAATTGTACTGTAATATCCTTCAATTATTACTGTGCTTCTAAGAAAGGAAAATAATCGAGGTGAGATTCTGCTTCAGCAAGTAAAAAATCAAACTGACCAAGAATCAGTTAATTAGGGAAAAAAAAACATGTTTAAGTTATATCCAGCAACTATTAAAGAAGTTATACACTACTGTATGTATAAGAGCTCTGAGCTTTATCCTTAATCCAAATCCAGTGCCTCCAATGTGATGAACTGCAGAGCAGATATTGGTTGCCCCAGCTGATGAAGTGGGGTTACCTTGGAGAAGCGGCGACTGTACTGAGCCATGACGCTCGGGTCGGGACATTCCAGTTTCTTGATGATCTCAAAACTCTGGTTGAGCTGGGTGAAGATGTCCACCACTGAGCAGGAGAACAGAGCGTGCTCAGACATCTGCTGGAACTGAGACAGAAACAAACACATAACAACAATATTTAGTTAGTTATAATCAGTATTCACAATTATACACTATTAAAAACGTGTGCCTGGACCTTAGTAGTCTCATTTTAGTCTTATATTTTTATTTTCATGTCTATGAGAACCTAACCTTATAGGGAGAGTTAAAAAAAAACATCAAATTCAGTTTCAGTTTTCTTACTCCGTCTTTTTTGTCTCTCTCCAGCGCTCCATGCATAAACTCTATAGACACGTCTTCATTTTCATCCAACCACTGCAGCACAAACTGTAGGAACCATCTACCAGGGAAAATAAAGAAGCACAGTCACACAGTTACTGTAATCAATACCGGAGTTATGGATCAATCAATTCCATAATAGAAATGTAGTGTAATGTCTCTTTGCATATGAGTGAGTATGTCACTTACGAGGGATAGTCGGGAACAACATCCTTAACGTTCGGCAGCTCCTTGACGTACTCATTGTAGAGCCACTTGACCTTAAAGTGCAGGTTCATGTAGTCGGTGCTCTTACACAGTCGGTGCTTCTCGTGCTCTGCAGATACAAACACACGAAGAGGCTGTGAGCTTTCTGATGAGACTGAGGGAGAATCTGATCCTCTTTACTAAGCAACCATTCACAAATTTGTTTCCTTCCTGCGTCCTGTCTTTACACTGAGCCAACTGGCCACTGGCTCGAGTTTCACACAGAATTTCATACAAAGACGTGAGGATGATATCAATCTTCTTTTTTAACTAGTGCCAACAGAGCCAGTCGACCAATAAGAGGACAGACAGAAGATGCCTTTACATGATTAAGATGAACTTTGATTAGTATTAAGAGACAAGAGCAATGAGTACATTTAAGTCAATCCTGCTAAGACTGACACATATTAGCTTACACTCTTGGATATAATGCAAACACATAATGTGTACCTCCACCCGTGTTTTTAATTTTTAACTGATTACTCAACAGCAAATGACGTAGTGCCCTCAAAGAGCTCTATTTCTGGATAATAGATAATCAACTGTAGATGTGCTAATATGAACTTCAGATGCACTCACAGAAAGCAATGGGATTTTCTTGCATAATAATAAATCATTTTATAATGATTAGCCTAAGTCAATTTTAACCAAGCACTTGAGTATCTATTTTGTAATCTAAAAATGACTACTCTTCAGTAGTGAAATATCTCTCAGGATTTGTTGAAAATCACTCACAACATTTCCAATCACTTTCAATATTAATGACGATTGAGAAGGTACAGTAGAGGCTGCTACAGTGACGCTCTGTGCTGGAGATTCATCCTGAGGACAGGGGCTGGGATAAAAGCTGGCTGTCTCTGAGGACTGGTGGTTTCTGTGCAGTACAGTGCAGTGGAGAAAAAGTGCAGGGAGGCTCCTGGGAGACATAAGCAGCTTTCCAACCCTTCACAATTATCATTTCCATCTTTAACTTTTCCTTTGCCATTGTATCATTTCTCCTGCAGAATTTTTCATCTCAGGCCATTTCTACTCTAACCAGGGCTTTTTCTCTTCTCTGGTTTTGAGTTTCCTTCTCTTCTTTTAGATAAAATACACCTCTGAAAACCTGCACAGCAGGATATGACTACAAAAAAAGCCTAGGATATGACTCCACAGGATACTACTCTACAGAAACATACTATGTGGAACATATGGTGGAAGAAGCTACAGAATGGTGGCATTGAAGGATATAATAACTAATGAGTTTCATTCTGAAGCGAAATGTGCTTTCTTTGAGGAGATCAAATCAATTCTGCAGAAATGATGATAACTTACTGTCTGTTGATGATAGAGCAAAGAAGGAGACCTTGAGAGGGATAATAGACTGGGGCTGGGACTTACCCTCCATCCCGTACTTCATGTCTTGAGCAAACAATGTCCACATGACCTCTGCTGACACCTTCCCTACACTCAGTTCTTGAGGGAATCTGGGAGAAGAGCGACAGTTTGACAAATATATGAATAACATCGAAATAAGATTAATCCTACTGATCTCAGACATCAAACAAAGCAACATGAGTATCGCAATAAGCATTGACATCAAGTATTAACAGATACAGATTTGGTGAATATTTGTCAGCTACTAACTGGTTGAGCACGGGTGTGTAGGAGTTTCTGTCCTCCTCAATGATGGAGACAATCAGCATTATGAGTTTGGGCCAGAAGTCCAAGTTCTTGATGCTCGGACCCTGCTCCTCCAGAGGGAGCTCCTCCTTGTTCTGGGTTAAAAAATGAAACACACGTCAGTCACTAGGTGTAGCCTTGGTAGAAGCTCAGTGTAATGGATTCATACTCATCATCACTCCATTTTATTTCACTACATACAGCTGGATACTTTGCGTGTGACTCACTGTGTCCACAGGTTGGTACTGTCTGTTGTACAGCTCGTGGCAGTTGTTGAAGATGTAGTCATACGTCGAATTGAGACAGGCCTTGACACAGTCCCTCACAACCTGGCTGGCTCTGGGTGGAGACTGTAACTCCTGGACCTGAACACCAGATGGAGATAGCAACACTGGCGGTGAATGATTGCAAACGATCACTGGCCCCATATAGACATGGTAGCGCACACCACATGGTGACTTTATGGCCGAGCTACAGCTGAATGCGCCGTTTAAAAGTCAAGGTTACCACTACTGAGATCCTACAGAGAGGAACTTCAGTAAAAAAGAAAGGCAGATTCATGAAATGCTGTTGGCTGCTACCTTCATCCTGAAGAAGGTGATGCTGGTTAGGAGATCCACAGTGGATTTCAAATCTTGCAGACGATCCTTGCTGCTGGCAGGGAAGTGGTTCTGTGAAAGAAAAAAAAGAGGATAATTATTATAATTTAATAATAAGTAACATTGATAATGCTAATCATTACAGACATGTACATATCAGTGAGGACAGCATGGAGACCACTTTACTTGCAGAAGAAAAGTCGTTTTCAAAAATATTCTTACTGACTAGATCAATAGCCTTTCTTTTCTGAGAATGTTAATGTGATTTTCAAATTAATGAAAAATAAGTTCCTACAAAAGAACATTCAATTTTGCATATACAGTAAGTCATAGGTCAGTAACAGTAGGCAACAATACATCGCTATCTATGGTAAACATCATTATCAACTATCAGAGCTGCACCAGTCATTGATGTCAGTGATATTTGTTTAGTAAAAAAAAAATTCTTACCCTGTATGTTGAGAGGTCAATGCGCAAAGAGTTGTGTAACTGGTCTAAGAGCTTGACAAAGCGCTCTTTCTGTATGCGGTGGAAAAGAAAACAATTAATGATAAGGGAGAAGGAAAAAGGAAACATATTGAGAAGTTGTAGTGAAATGAAAGACAAAAACAGAGACTGTGTTTGTGTGTGTGTTGTGTGTATATATAACAGTAATACAAACCCCGAAATTTGAGGCAGCAAAGCGGTCAGAGGCGGACACATTGGTGGAGGCGGTTGTGTGGGCGTAGAAGGCATTGATATTGGCGAGCAGGGTGCTCATCACTGCAGGAACCCCGGGACACATGTACTTAGATGACAGACAAGCAAAGTGCCTGAAAAGAGAAGCACAAAGAAAGCTTGGTGAAGACCCGGGCAGCAGGCCTCGTCTTCCACCCATTAATACCTGCTATCACTGCTGCGAAGAAAAGGTTTTGTCAAGGCGATGTGGGCATACGGTGTGAATAGCTGTGCCTTTATTTGGTCAGCCTGTGTTCTCTCAAGAGTCTTGTTTTCACCTAATGATCCCTTTTAGGAACGGTCGTTTCATCTGCCCATCAGCTAGCTAGCGTGTTTAGGCTGAAGGATGGCCCATTGGAGTGTGCTTTCTGTGAATGATGGGCCCAGCTAACAGGCATCAGTATGGAACATGACATTTCATGGAGACAAATCCATCCTCGGCCCATTTATAATTGACTTTCCTTCATTTGGAGGCCAACAAGGAATGACAATGGCACTGAGAGGCACTTTGGTATGAGAGAAAAAGACAGGAAGGGAGGGCGAGGAACAGGGGAGATAAAGAAGTGGCAAACACACAGACAGGTAGAGAGGGAGAGGAAGGGGGACATTGTTCATGTCCGCAGCGATATCTCAAACTCACGTCATGGCTTGGTAGATTGACTCAATGCCGTAGCGCATGGCAAACTCGTCCACTACGTCCTGTGCCACATCGTCGTAGTAGACTTTCCACGCGTCATCCCCACGAGCCTCTGGGATTTTCACCACGCCTTGGCCGAGCACATCAGTCGAGTGGTGAAACAGGTTCTGTGGTGGATAAAAAAAATTGTGAGAGAGGAAAAAAAAGATGACAAAATGACAATAGTAGTGGTTCACAACATTTGATGAAACCTTTTGGCCTGGTTGTTTTATGACCGCTGGTTATACACTGTAGTCCTTATTTACTGTAAGTTGTAATATATAATTTTTAAGAGCATTTCTGTGACACCTGTTTTAATCAGACCTGTGCACAGACAATCTGCATACAAAGATCCCGGCAGTTAAAAACACAGCGATGGCCGAAGTAAGTAAGGCTTATCATAATAAGAATAGCTTTTAAAAAGAGGACAAAAAAGAAGGATATTATCAAATAATGTCAAAACATAAACTGTTACTAGCTGTTACTTTAGAAACAGTGTTTTGAAATGTTTAGTAGGTTGAACTCATATAACATCCAGTGTGTTTAGTTTGTTAATACAAACAATGATCCCAGTAGAATCCAATACCTCATGCAAACATGTGTACTGCACATGATATGGAGCCACTTTCTCCTCTCCCTTGATCTCCACGTTTATCTGAAGGCGAATGGCACCCGACACAGCTGACTTGTCCGTTCTCTTCTCTGTAATTAAAACAGAAATACGGTCGTAACATCACACAGCCACACGAGCACTCGTGTATCTGCACATTCTTGATTCATAACTCCAATCCAATTCTGTGACACAGAGACACATGAAACCAGGTCTGTTAACACAACACTAATTACAGACTATTAACATGGCAGCTCTATTGTAGGGGGTTCTGTTTCCACAGTTTGATGGCAGTGCAGAGCCGGCAACACTAATAGAAGTCCTCCAGCTGATAGTGAGGGAGACAATGGCAGTGGGCTGTATGGATCTGTGCCTGATCACCTAAGACACTTGAGCTGGAGCTTCTCTGGAGGTGGAGTGCTTGGCGGCTCACCCCTGCTATTTGCCCTGACAGGCCTATCATTAGGGGTAATTTGTACATGTCCGTGGAGCGGTCGATTTCCGACTGGAGTACAGCTACTTGATAATCACACATCAGGAGGAGAAATGGGGAAGAGTAAGGAGGGCATGGGAGTGCTGCTTTAGAAAAGAAAAATAGATATAGAGAAGAGAAAATGCATGGGACATAGCCTATTACATGACTGATAATTAATATTGGTTTGAATTCAAATTCCTAATGACTCCTAACCAAAGGAATGTTTAATGGATATGACAGATCAAGGATATTAAAGCTTGAGCTCTTCATATCTTCCATAGCACACATCAAAAGCAGATTTATAGACACATTCACATTCAATAGCATGCTGTTCCAGTGGAAGATTTTTTATTGCCACAGTGAGGTCGATTTAGGTGCTGTAACTAAGCAGAAATGAGCTGCTTTGTGTTGAATGGCCTACTCTTACATACTTCATGGATGTGGATATCAGGAGTATTTTTAATGGACAATGAGAACGCAGACCGACACGGTGCTGTGCCTGCAGCGGGGGGGGGACTCTATCAGTTAACAATAACAGCGAGTTGATGTCTGGACGATGGTAAAAACTAAAAAGTGTGCAGAAATACAGCGACCGAAATTTAGAAATATTAAAGTAAAATGTGGTCAAGTCGTCAAAAACTTTGATGCCTTTGCCACCTTAATTCATGCTATATGTATATAGTATAAGGGACTGATAAAGCAACTCCTCTGAATATGTGAGCATTTGTATTTAGGCTTTATCCTAATCAAAATGTCTTCATACACCAGGGGATGATACTGGGGATTATCATGAAACAATTTTTTTTTTTTTCCTAAAATGAGCACAACTCTCTGTCTACAAGCACACTGGGACTTTCACAGAATAAGCTTGCCAGGGAAAGCCAGTATTGTCATGCAGGCCAGTATGGGCCTTGGGGCAGCTTTGTGTCTGTGTTAAAATAAATAAATAAATAAATAAATAAATAAGAGAATGTTGCTGCAGGCAAACAAGACGTGGGAAATGAGGTTCAAACAACAAACCACTGACTGGACTTAAAGAAAGAAAAAGAACTCTTAGCAGCAAACGGAAACATGCAGATGTGGTGAGACTCAGTCAGCGCCTCATCAGAAGTAGATCAATCCTTCATTAACACAAAGTCATGTAACACAGGTTGTTGCAGGTAATTCCTTTTCAAGCCAGGAGGAAAAACAAGGTGGGACCTGAGGTGGAACTTAGAAAAACACAATAGAATATCTTTATAGTTTAATCTTTTCCCGAGGGTCCAAGGGGACTTCTTGCCACTACACACAAAAAAGATTGCAGCTGTAACGGTCACTGCCAGAAGGTGCTACAAGAATTACAATTCGAGCAGATATTTCTTTCCATGCCTACAGACGTTTAGATGTTCATCATCAATATACCAATAAAACAGACCATGTTTTGTCCCTTTCATTATGGGCAGTATATTTCACAGTGTCTATAAACAAGAGGCGAGACAGCGTACTGACCCAGGTTGTACCAGACGTCCATTTCCCCGCTCAGTGTTCGGACTTCAATAATACTCTGGCCGAGGAAATCATCAGATTCCCTCTTGAGACGCAGCTTCACCCTCGACTTGATGTCATCGTCTTCGTCCCACACACGCACTTTGATTCGGTCGGAGGAATTGTGACACTCGCTGATGAAAAGCACAGATGAAAGAAAAAGTGATTTTATAAACTGTGACAGAATCAGTTTTTGTAGAAAAATAATACATTTAGTGCTCTGTGAATGGAGAACATATTGGAGACACTGCATATAGGCAATCTCATTATGAAAGTGGCTTATAATTTTTGTTTTTTTCACACACATGTACACATTTAACAACCATGGTGTTGGTGACTTACAAGTGGAACTTCTCCTCCCAGACAGGATTGAGGTTGCCATAAATGGTCTTGGTTCTCTTCTTGGTCTTTCCCACCTGAACAGTGACATACGGATCACTGGATCCTGTCTTGTCCTTTGCCTGCAGTCCTTGAGCACAGACGACTACCGTGATGGTGGAGAAACAAGGGAGAGAGGACCACACATTAGCATTACCATGAATTACAAGCTGCTTCCACAATTGTTGCTTAGCTGCTGAGATGTTAGGTCTTTGATCTGTGGGGCACCTGTGATGGTGATCTTGGCTGACCACTTGGAGGTGCCATCCAGTACGCTCTGTTTGATGGTCTTCATCTGCTGAGCGTGGATGGCTTTGCTGATGACAAAAACTTCCCTTATAAGCTCAAAGATTTCTGGTTTGTTTCTTTCCCTGATCTTCATCCTGTCCTTCATGGCCATGATGATATTCTGAGTCTTGTCTTCGGCTCCATGCTTGGAGCTCTTCTCCGCAGCACCTAAACATTTAATGAAAATGTATAAAGATTCACAACAATCAGTTGAAAAGTCTTCAGTGGTAGCAGTGGTCACAGCATGTGATTCTTTGTCAATGTGGAATATTGAGTGACTATGCTGAAACTGTTGTTTTGATAATAATGTGGTGAAGCTGCTCCAAATCCTCTAAATTCATTAAACTATTCATGAACTTCTGTGCCTTCCTAGTCAGTGCAGCGTAAGTTATAATCCATTTTGGATCACTTGAGGACTTCCTTTGAATGTTGTCTGGGCAGTACTCACGCTGTAGACAGTCAGCATTCAGCAGCTCTTGGCACTTCTCATGGGACTTGACCCCACACTCGGAGCAACGCATGCCTTGGCGGGCGATGCCCCACAGCAGCCCCTCACACTCATAGCAGTATGTGGGTGTAGTGGCAGTCCACACTTCAAAGTTATGTGGTGTAGTGCAAGATATGGGGTAGATGAGAGCCTGCAGGGTCTTCTTGTACACATGGTTTTTCTATGAAAGGGAGAATATGTTTTTTTTTAGATTTTAATGGAAATCTGGGGACACCATACCAACGAAACAGATGAATTCGTCAAACTGCAGTGGCAAACAAAGTTTAAAGTGTTACACTCACCAGCTCCTCATCCTTGATTGAGGACCGTGCCGCCATAGCAGATGCAATCCCTGCCTTCCTGGCTTGGACAAGAGACTGAACAACAGGTGACAAAGGGAAATTATGTTGGCATTTAATACACATACACAACCCACAACAAAGCACCCCACCCAAATACTAAGACTATGAAGGTGAGTGGGGGGGGGGGGGGGGGTAATACGAGTGGTGAGTAGGGTTAATATATATACAGTATATATAAATATATATACATCATTGGTTAATTCTTTCAAGATAACCAGAAGAACCCATGTGAGTATTATTAGTTTCACCCAAGTCATGGAGAGGATATTAATAAAAATAGATTAAGTTATACTAATGCAAACACTATGAAGCAATAAAAAACCCTTTGTGGAAGGTTAGTAGTGTATTCCTCTACCCAATGTGCTTTTGTGATTTTGCCACAGCACAGCAGGCATTGAAAAATACAAACCAAGGATTGGGGGGAAGGATTTTGTGATTATGTACTTTAATAATATCACGTATGGTGAAAAGCTACCCATGATCAAAAGGATGCATGCAGATGTTTTCATTGTATCAAACAGGAGGTCTGCAATCAAAGAGGTCAACATGCTACAGACATGCTACATGTCTGTTTTATCTGTTCTACTTGTGCTTGTGATATTTTTTACTACAGGTGGAAAGGGAGTGGCAGCTGGGTTCTATTAACTTACCATAGCCTGACCAAGGAGAGTGAATGCATTCAAGAGAGTTGTGGGGAATAGTTTCAGGTTTAAGAGAGGAGGGAGAGAGAAATTAGCAATCTGATTTCATTGTTGTCTCCATTTGCTGATAGCAATCTCACCCCAAACTCAGCTCAAAGGTCAAAGAATAACTGTGACTTTGGTGGTGGTCTCACAAATAGAGAGACATGCACTCACAAAGAGAGAGCAAAAACAAACAGGGTGATATATGACATACAGTACATAGTGAGGGAATGACGGGGTTAATACTGACCACATCGCTGACCAAAGGGATAGGCTTCTTTTTACGCAGGTCTGGCATGCTGTCGATTCCATATAGACCAGATCCACCACTGTGTATTGATGAAAATAGTGTAAAAGGACAATATAAAGGCTAGCATTTGAACAAATACCACTGGACATACAGTAGTAAACCAAATGTTTATGTTTATGTTTATCTATAACTTACCCTGGTTTGACCCAGGCCTGTCTGACATTGGGTTCTTCATCTCGAACCTACATGATTTGGTTTCAAAGGACAAAATATAAGTAAACAGATTACAAAGGAAAACAGACAACAGAGTATTATGGGAAAAACAAGATAATGGAAAGTTAAATTTGGTTGAGTTTCACCTCTCTGTTGTTACAGAACATGCAAAGTCAAACGCATCAAAATCAAAAGCAAGTAGTGAGTGATCCTTCAAATTAATATTGCTAAGCTCTGTATAAGATGAGGTGTAAAATGTGATGATGGGCCAGCAATATGTTCAAAGACTAAGTTGTATTTTACAGGTCAAGATGAAAATAACAACAGCTTTTTTGGATGCAGACTGTTCTCAAACAACCCCTAGATAACTTAGATAAAAGTAAATGTTTGCAAATATTTCAGAAATACGCCGAGCTTGTGCCTAGTAAACTACACATGCCCACGAGGCCTTTTACTTATGCCTCAAAAAGGGTCTTTCATCAGTCTCTGTTCCTCTGTGTCTGATGACAGAAGTTGAGAGCAGACATCCCTCTAAGGATCTTTCTCCCAGTACAAGTTTCTCGTAGTATTTAAAACAATTCCAGGGAAAACAAAAGGGAAGAACTCACACTAGGAACAGAACTGGGGAATCATGCTCTGAAGCTACAACATGAATTGAACCAATGATTAATAATTTAGTATACAGAATAACTGAATACATGGGACATATGACTTTTGCAGAATAACAGGATGGAGATTTTAATAAATATTACATATCTAGCCAACAAATTTCAGCTTGTGCATTGTACTTTGGTGTACACATGTATTTTCTAAATTTTTAGCAATGATTATGATGATCGATCAATTCATTGATCTGCATTGACAAAGGCATGCAAAAAAAAGTCAAAAAGGACATAAAATAAAGAGGAAAAAAGCCAATGCCGGTGTTAACTGAGTAACCTGATTATCTTCTCTCCCAAACTCTGCAAAGAAAAAACAAATCACAGATATATCAGAAATTGAATTGTGTGGATATGCTGTAATCAAACTAATTTGAGAAAACAACAACTGTCCAATATGTATAGTTAGTTAGACTTAATTGGATCATTAACATGACTTCCAGAGTTACAAAATGTAATGAAATTAGATAAAATATCCCAAAAAATACCTATGACAAACTCATCTTGAGACTGAGATCCCTGAGATCCCTGAGACCCCTGAGAGCAGTGGGATCCTTGGGACCCCTGAGCAGATTTGGACAGTCTATGACGGGTTTGCCTCTTTTCCCTCAGAATGCGCTGGAAATTGGCCATACGATCTTTGTGACTGGCATCCGTAGACTTTTCCTGATTTATCTCATCAAGAACGTGGTTTTCCCTGATAGGACTTAACCGCACTTCGTCTGTAGTAAGTACTGGGCCCAGTGGACTCTCGCAGTGTGTTGCTGGACAATGCTCTGGTGTTAGGTCGAGGTTTGATAGTTCCCCGTCCGTCGCACACTCTTCTTTGCCCTGTGAAATCTCTACGGAGTAATACTCAGTAGGGGTGCAAGGGGAGTGGTCTGCCTCATTGGAGGATGCTTGAACATCATATGATGGGGTTTCAGACGTCTCACCACAATCCACATAGACTGAAACCTCACTGTCCTCTTTAAGACTGTCAAAATGAGAGTGATTCTCTGTCAGACTTGTGCCTCCCTCCGTACTACTCTGCTCCTCCTTGGGTACACTAGTTTGCTTAACAGGGGATGGAGGTACCGCAGACTCACATGCGTCATATTTCTCATCTTCTGGGTTGGGCCCTTCCAACTTTTTTAAAGCCCCTTTCAAAGCTGATCTGAAAGTAAGTACAGCCTTACTAAAAGTTGTTACATCCACACCTACATTGGGGGTCCTGGGTGCACCCTCAGGATCTATCTCAGAGGACTGCTGTGACAAAGACTCTCCTGCTTCATCCCTGGAGATTGTCGGATCTGTCCACTCCCTGTCCAGACTCTCGGCAGACCCCAGATCAAGAGTGTCGACAGATGATGGGCAATCATCACATGGTGAATGTGGCACCTGGTAACCATCATCACAGTCTGTCAACAGTACAGTGGAGCAACTCAAGCTCCTAGAGGGTCCACTATCCAGTTCATTTGCACAGGCATCCATGGTGTGGTACCCTGAGCTACGCGAGTATGGACAGTTAGCAGCACAGTTGCAGTCCAGATTTTCTTCCTCAGATTGTAGTCTGGGAGGCCTCCAGTCTACCATACTAGAAGAACTTGAGGGAGAATTGTAATGTTGTCCAAATAGCAATGAAAGATGCTCTGAGCTGTTGTGTGACGATTGACATGGTGTGCTGCTCTGCGTCTCTTCAGTGGTACACCTGTCCCAAACACCTAGACAATTGTCTAGCTCTTCTCTACTGTTTGCACATGAGCAGATGTCGTCCTCACTCCAACATCCTTCTCCACTAGCACTGTGGTGCATATCAGCAGAAGGCCACCTGTCATACTCTGTGTCACCAGAGAGAAATCCTGCTTCTAGACAGTTGGAACTGTAACACGATGACAAAGAGCTGATACTTTGGTAGTCAGCACCACGATGAAGCTCTTGGTTCTCTTCGTCTGTTTGCTGGTCTGACTGACTGAGAGAGACTCTATCCATGTTCCATTGATCAGGTAGTCTTTGAGATGGTATACGACCTAGATATTTTAGGCAATCTTTGTGATCCAACACTGGATTAATGTCTCTACAATGAAGAGATGTGATGGCATTCTGTCTACCAAGGCTTCCTCGCCTGACACGTGGTGTTTGAGAAACAGGGCTAGGGAGAGGTGCAGCTGATGCCCCAGAGTACAGCTCACCTATTTCACCGAGTACTGCATCGACACAGCAAGATACCTCATCCACTGAGCCTCGCACAGATGTTAGATACAGCCTCAGGTCAGAAATTTCCTCCTGGATTTTGTTGATGCCTTTAAGTTCTTTTAGAATATGTTCCACTATGTTACTTGAGCCTTGCTCACCCTCCTCATCCTCCATCTCCTTCTTCTGTTCTTCACTCTTGGACCTTTCAATAAGGCTGGGTATAGTATTCCCCAACTCAATCCCACAGTTAGAACCATTGTTCTCCCCAGATGAGGTGAGGTCAGCTTTGTTGCTAGTTGCTGATGAGAGGTCATGAACAGAGTTAACCTCTGGGCCCTGTAGGCACTTCTGCAGCGTTCTGCGCAGGCTTTTTCCCACTTTGGGGCTCTGTGATCTTTTCTTCTGTTGGTCTTGTCTCTTGGGTGAGAGCGGAAGTTGCTCTGATTTATAGACCTCATCCTGTCCACTGAGGTGTCCTCTGGGGAACATCCCTAGGAAGTGGCACTACTGACTCAGTAACTCCTTATTATGGTGTAAGCATAAGCCAGGAAAAACATCAAATGTCCAAGGTCCCGGAACCATGACTGACAAGACAAAACTGTATAGTAAGTTATTTTGTCAACACAGCAGCCAACCACTAACTTCTATCCGTTACCAGCTCAATTTACTATATAAATCTTATAGCCAAATAAGGTGGTATTTCTTCTGTACTTCTTGTAAAATAACAATCAGACCTAAGCATTAAACGACCATAACTTAAGATATATCATCTGTTTATTTTTCCTGGAAATCATGTGGGGAACATTCAGTGACCACTCAACAAAATAATTGTGTTTGCTTATTATCAAATTCCAAATTTCTATTTTTAATTAAATTCATGGATGTGGTAGGACTCAGAAAATCAATATTTTGACTGATATTCTTGAAGAAACACTTCTATGACCACCAGATTAGTCAGTAGGGAGAGAAAAAACAAGGAGGAATTCTAACTTTTGACTTGTTTACAGGTTGGTTTCTTGGAGTCAAGAAACTATGTGTATTTGCTTTAAAATGGGTCAGAATGCTGATTTACTTGCAAAGAGTAGGTTAGATTCATCTTAGCAAGGTAGCATCTACAGTCTGCACTTTCATATTCAAGGCCTCTGTAAGAGACAACACTTTTCTGTACAGTACAAACTTGTGATTGGCAGTATTGCTTTGGCTAACCTCCTCTGAGTCAGAGTGGCAACTTGCAGAATGAAGACCATGCAGCTGCTTCGATCTCTGTAATTAGGATGCCCTGGAAAGACAGCATGGTAATTAGATGACAGGTCAATTCTCTCCTTTAAGGCCATGTCATTCTTGCAGACCCACACCAGCTGCACAGCTTCATAGCTCTGACCCACTAGCTATGGTGTAAACATGACAGGGATTATTGAGTAGCACAACATAAATCTATCTGATAACATGACATAATTCAGGAAAGCATTTAGTCCGGCATATGTGAAATTAACAGTCTTGTTGTTTAGCTACGTCTCTTCTGCTCCCTCCATTTAATCATAGTAAGTACTAGACAGTAATCTTTGTCCTCTGTGAATCACCATTTAGGTAATGACATTAGAAATTTGAGAAATCCTTTAATTATTACAGTCCCAAGGACAATTCCTACTGACTGCCCCTAAAGATCAGACATAGACTGGTTTGATTAATGCTATTTTAGGGCCTTTCAATGTGTTAGTACTAGAGAATGTGAATTCATGAAAAATTCACAATATGAAATTAATCTGAAATGTTTTTACTTCTTAAACTGAGACTATTCAATGCTAACTTTAAGATAATCAAAAAGTGTTTATCTTGTTGCTATATCTCTATAACCAAATATGACGAGGAGTCCTAAAAATAGTTTTTCAAACTGACAAATAAGTTTTAATTACTGATGTTCACAGGAAGGTTTCAGGTTTATTTATCTTGACTGTTTGGAATGATGACAAATATTTTGTCAATTTACTTTTAGAACATAGATTATGTAACTACAATGGGCTTTAATTTTAGTTTTTGGAAGAGGATTCCCTTTTCCATTAAGTGAGTTATTCCAGAGACTGAATAGCTGCTAATTACATTAACCCACCCCTGCACTGGAGGTCTCCAATAAGCATTTGAGCACTGAAGGTGTGTGTCAGCCTGATAAGAGTTTGGAAGGATGAAAAGTGCAATCGGGCCTATGAGAGCCAAATGTTTCCTTCTCTGAATTTGAAAATAAGATGTTGAGCTATCAGCTGAATTGACTCAGCCTATCTGAAATGAACTTGGAACATTATGCTTCCCATTAAAATATTTTTTTCATGTTCTGTTATTTCTGATGAGTTATTCAACATTTAATTAAAAAATAAATATAAACAGGAATATGTGGCCTAAATACAGTTGGTGTATACTGTTAAAAAGCCCATTCATACACACTGCTGAAGACCACTGGCCTTTTTAATGGACAGACACTATATGTGAACTCTTAATAGTCAGTGATTTATTAGTTACCTCTCCAGGATAAAGAAAGGTTGCAGGGCTAGTTGGGGTCAAGCCCATTTTCCAGGCCAGTCATGGTAATAGCCCGCAGCAATCTCTTTTCTCTCCTTACCAAATAGTCTGTGGTCTGGATTAAAAAAGACATTTTGCTTCTGAAGTTTTTTAAGGTGACATTTCATCAATGAATTCCAATCATCTGAGTACAGAAATAAGTGGGAGTTCAGTCATTTTTGTATATATATCTATTATCTTTTCTACATGCATAGACTAAAGGTAAGTTTCACATAGTATATTATGTATCCCCATGTGTTACTTAATCAATCTCAAAATCTAAACTCAAGACTAAATGCATGAAATAGCAGAAATACAAATCAAAATGTAAAGCTTACCTTACAGGTAAAAAATATATATAATCAACAACAACCTGTAGATATCATCTTTCAACAACAATCCAATCCACAGAGATGATCCATGATGATAACTTCACCTTTAAAAAATGTGTCCCCAGTTGTCTCACTGGTGTCTTGCTACACCTCAGTCTTCTCTAACTGACAGTGGCAAAGAATTGCTGAATCCTTCATTTGTACCAGTGAAACGGCGAGCGCGACAGTGGCGGACCACAATCAAACAGCAGTTCACCCTCAGTTAAGTAGCCATCTGCACTTCCCTCCCACCCTCTTGCATGCTTTCTCTTCTCTCTCTCCTTCTGTCCTCTGGCAACGTATCCCAGCGCAAGGCTAATCTGAGGCTGTGAGACTGCCAGCTCTCAGTCTCATTCACTCTTTTTTCTCTGTTCCCACAACTGCTCCCTGCTGCTGTTGCTGCTGCTGCTGCTGCTGCTGATGTGATTCCTGACATTTCTCTTTCAATTAATAAAACTTCTTGCTTGTAAAAGTGAAACCCTCACATCATAGATTTGCTTGCATTTATCTTCCTGATGGTAAAATGTAAAAAGAGAAGAGAGCTGAATTTCTTTTCAAAGCTTGAAGCTCAGTCATATGATATATGGGTATTGAAACTGACACTGTAAATCGGTCTGGCAGCCAGCTCCAATTCCTGCTCTGTATTTGCCGTGTGTGCTGCTGCCAAAAATTTCTCAAGGAAACTGTAAACATACCACACATCTCATTTTCTGTCTTTGTGTTTTTTTTAACATGAACAAGCATGTGAATATGCCTCACAGTGTCAGGTCTACTATTCTTATTGTGCTTGTTACTGTGACATGGCTTGACAGATTAACAACCAATTCTAATTAATTGCATTATTTTCTGCATTTTGCCTTATTTCCTAAGTGTTTCCCCAAGTCTCATAATAAATGGCACTTAGACAGCTTTCACCTTGCTTTCCATTTATACTCATGTCTTCAATCAGCCATCATTTGCCATGTATGTTCATCTCAACCAGTACATGAAAACCAATCATTATAATGGAAGCCATGCGTCGGCCACCAGAGCTACTCCTTTACTGCCACGCCATGAAAAGATTAATGAGGGCAGATGAACCTGAGTTAGCTGAGAGATTCTGTTTTCATTACAACCACCCTCTAAAGACTTACAAGTGGAATTTTTGCATTACACTGGATACTTTCTCCAGGAATGGAGAGTGGTTCCGTAAGGCACTATTGTATCAGATACTGTTAATATAATACACACAATATGATACAGATCAAAACAATGCCATAATTTCTGACATTGGATGTACATTTCTTCTGAAAAAATAGTGGCTCCAAATGTTAGATTATCACCTAGAACACAATGATACAGTATACAGATTTGTAAAATGTTTACTGGATTGATCTGATGGACAGCTTTGAAATCACCATTTCCTCACCTCCCTCTCACCAGATCAAATGTTCAAATATTGGCACAAGTCATTTGCCAATTGTGTTTTTCATATCCAAGAGATGAGGGGGGTTATATCATTACTTAATAAAAAATGCAGTGATGACCTTTAAGTAAATATGACACGAAGTGACAAATTGGTCAAACACTGCAGACATCATTTGCTGAAGAACATGAGAGGAATTGCCTTGAGTGAACCATCCATTAATGCAAATTATAGGCCCCTCAGGCAATGGGTGATAGACACTAAGTCAACACAGGGACAGTACACTTTAGCCTCACAATTACAGTGCTGGGAGAAGAGATTAAATTAACCAATGAAGACTGAGGCAGAGAGATGGAGCGGAGGCAGAGACTGAGTATCTAAAATGAATTGTAAATGTGACATTGTTTAAAAATTGGGCCGCATCATCTCACATCTGTGTCTAAGCTGCATATGTTTGTTTCACAATTGTCGCCCAGACAAGCAACGTTAGCCACTTAGCTGCTATTAAAATACCATCTTTGCTGGGAATGTACAAATCAAAGACATTCACCCTTTACTTGAAAACAATTTATTAGTGTTGATGCCCAATGTGTATTAGAGGTATGAGTGCTCAATACTCGGTTCCAAGTAATTCAAGTGTGTAATCTTGAGGGTGCAGAGGGACAAATGACAAACAGAGCAGCTATAATACAATTCAAATACAGTGCAACTTCTTAAACAACCAGAGAGGCACAACTCAACCATTGTTAAAAAGGTGAAAGTGATTGTACAGGACTTATATACAGTATGCCTGTGTATGCATGTCTGTGTGGTTGAGTAAGAAAGAGGAGGGCTGAAAAAGTAAAAATAAAAATGTATCAGAGTTCAGTAATGGTGTAGGAAATAAGTGAGACAGTGCCTACCTCCCGGAGCTGAACCCTGACTTTATTGATGGCCTTCAACCAACGAACTCTGGATGCAGTGAAGGGTAATGGCTGCCCATCATCATGGAATCTGGGTAACATGAAGTATAGAGTACAGTGGCAGAAAGAGGGGAAGAAAACCTCTAAGTTCCTAAAACATCTTCATTATAGAGACATTATAGAAAATGCACAAAAATGTTGAAATCTGAACAGAAACAGTACCTTTGGAGTTTGGAGGACCTTGTCTCGGCTGAGGTGTCATTTTTCAGGCCTTGTCCTATTTCAGGGGACAGTCTGTGTATCTCTTGCTCACCAAGAGTAGCGTGTCCATTGGTGGGATGATGTCCATTTGTGCGTGGCTGCGCGTTGGTGGAGGGGTGAAAGCCAGTACTGTGATATGAATGGAATGACTCCTCAAGTTCTGAGCCTCCAGTGCTCTCATGGCCAGTCTCACTAAGCTGGGAGCTGGTCTGGCTCAGGTTTCCTGATGACCCAAAACGACTACTTTCCACTGGACTACAAAGATGAGAGAGGAATGAAGAAAATATTTAATATCAAGACACTTACGTTTAGAACTATCTGCATTATTGGGGGACTATATCTATATTTTATTTAACATTTGTATCTACCCAAGGCAAGATAAGTAGGGGTTGCTACATTCAAGTAAAAATAGAAATTGATTCAAAGCTAACCCTAACCCATTGCAGATTGGTGAAAATATTAGTATAATTAATAAAGTTGTGGATGTAAACCCCACACTGATCTATTACAAGTTAATTTCAAATGCTGTTTGACTATTTAGCAAACAACGTATTTAATTAGTATCCTCTCTACCATCGACTGGTATAATGTACAAACACACTACATCATGTCCTAGCTACAAGATAGCCAACCTTTGAGGGAGGCTGTTGCATTTAAGAAAATAGTGAAAATACAAAAGATTAGACTATAATCAATGTTGTAAGAATAAGAGGAAGGGGGGGTAGTTCTTGCACACAATTATATCTGCAGATTTTAAGTGATGTAAAACAGACATTAAACCTATAAATACATGGTTGAGGTACAAATAGATGTGGGCAATAAAATATGCAGAGTTGACTTAAGTTTAAAATTGTACCTTCTATAAAATTGCCATGTTATAACTGATTCAATATTTTTGTGGAAAAGTGCAGATAATTGGTTAAATGGTAAAGAAAAAAATATTTTCCTTAAACAGAAAATATTTTTCATGTTAAAAATTAATAAACAAATCAGAATTCCATGATAGAACTTGCATTGTTTCTAATGTTTCTGACAGTCATTGCTATATTTGTTATATAAATATGACCCATCACAAACTAAATAGGACATGACATTTGTATAGGTGCTGCCACAGATGAGGATAGTGATCTTAAGTGATGTGAATCTGAGGAAATGCAGTTATGAAGACTGAAAACCATAATCAGTCCCTGTCAGTGGAGTAGAACAGGAGAGTATCCCTCCGAAATGAACTGATTGATGATTATCTTGAATTTCCCACTAATAAATCTATAAAATGCTAATTTTCTTTTGGAATTCTGGTTTGAAATGACACAATAAATGATGATGATGCTACACACAAAAATATAATAAAAGACAGAAAACACACACAAACATATACACATAAACTCAAACTAAAAGATTAAGGTGATAATGGACTGCAGAACTGGACAGGGAATACATTTTTCCAAAACGTTAATGCATCATAAATGGTGAGGGATAATGCCATTTATTATGCTTTACTAGCCTTTTTGCATTCAATAGATCCTTCTTGGACTGGGTGTCCAGCTGCACTCCAGAGGTAGGACCTGCAGAAGGGTTTGTTTCTACAAGCCTTTCCAAGTCCTTTGGGGTCAGGGATGCTGAAGGATCTACTTCAGGAGTGGAGATACAAATATTGGGTGTTGCTATATCATCTGTGGAACCTACCAATTCAGATTTTTGGCCATCAGATGTTGCAACCTTTTGAACAATTAGTGTTTGATCACTTGTCATGCTGCTAGTTTGGGGCTGAGATGTTACAACTGGGGCAGCTTGTGACTTCTGAGGCTCTGCCTGCCATGGAAAACTTATCTTTGTCCCAAATAAGGAGGTGACTGGTGGTTCTTGTTTTCCAGCAACTGGCTTTTCCTCTTGAAACAGGCCTCCAGAAAGGGTTTTTAATCCTGAAAATAGACCACTTCCTGCTTCTGTCTGAGGCATGGATGGAGTACCTGATGGCATTGTTGGTGAAAACAGGGATCCAAGAGATTTCCCCGCATCACTCTGTGCTGATATAAACCCAAACAGAGACTTGGCCTGGGGTGGCTCTGCATTATTGGGAGGCTGATTAAGTTGGGGTGCTGTATTTTCTGGCTGGATATGAGGTGGGGCTGATTTGTCATTTTCTTTACTCTCAGCTTCTCCTGTAATGACCATAGGCTTCTCATGAATAACCTCTCCCTCCGGAGTTGACATTCCTTTCCCTGTGTTATCTCCTTCATGAGTCAGGGCAGGTGTAGTGCTTGAGACAGCAGATGTTTCTTGACAAGGTGCTTCAGATGCTGCAACGCCACTTGTTACACTGTCAGATTTTACTTGATCACTAACTGGTAAGGTTGAGTCTGTCACTTTACTTCTATCAGCATCACCCGAAGAAGGAGGCACTTTTGATGACACACTTTCATTCTTAGCCTGTGGTTGTTGAGTAGTGCCAGTTTTTGGCTTGGGTTCAGCTGGAGTTTGCTCTGATGGTTTAGTTTGTTGTCCCACAGCCCCAAATAAAGACCCACCAATGCCGCCAAGAATTGATGCTCCAGTCTGTGATCCTGCGGCCTGAGCAGTGACTCCTCCTCCAAACATTCCTCCAAGTAAAGAACCACCTGCCTGTGCTGTTGTTGCAGATCCTCCAAACATCCCACCAAGTAATGATCCTCCTGCCTGGGGGCCTGCTGATTTGGCAGTGGATCCTCCTCCAAACATCCCACCTAATATTGACCCTCCTGTGTTGGGAGCAGTGGGTTGAGGACCTGATTGAGGGGTAGGCCCTTTGAATAAACCTCCTAGTAGTGATCCACCTGTCTGAGGAGCTGCTGTCTGGGTGTTGGACCCTCCAAAAATGCCTCCTAATAGTGATGCTCCGGTCTGACCAGGAGAAGCTGTTCCTCCCAGTCCAAAAAGTGAATTCTTCTGCTGTTGCTGAGGCCCTTCAGTGGAAGTCATTGTTGGTTTGAAAAGGGAGGACACAAAACCTGTAACTGCATCTGCTGGTGATTCACCAACTGGTTTATCTAGTTCTGGAGGCTTCTGTTGTCCCTGGACAACAGAATTCGCTGACTGAGTTGCTGGTGTTTCCTCTTCTACTTTAGGTGGAATTTTATCTTGACTTGACTGACCCTTAACAAGTTCTGGTTTAGCAGGTTGTTGTGTTGGTGTACAGACTGCAGATTCTGGAAGTTGAGTATCTTTAGCTAAAGCAATTGGCTTGTCAGGATCTTGGCATTTACCTTCTTCAGAAACACTACCATCCGTTTGATTCAAGCTTACCTCAAGACTCTGGGCTTTATTATCAGGTTGCTGTAGTGCTTCCTCCTGCTCTCTGCTTTTGATAACAGTTTCCGCATCCGCTGGAGCAGTTTTATTATCATCAGACGATTTTGGCAGAACCGTCTCATCTGAAGTAGTGTCAGTGAGAGTTTTAATTTTCTGATCTTCATTAGATGTTGTCTGTGCAGCTTGAGAAGATGCACCCCCCAAAATACCTCCCAATATAGAACTACTATTTTGGGGTGTTGAAGTTTGGGTGGCAGCCCCACCAAAGATTCCACTTAAGGCCCCAGCAGCCTGAGATGCTGTAGATGAAGCTGCTGATCCTCCAAAAATCCCACCTAAAATAGATCCTCCAGTTTGAGGTCCAACAGACTGTGGAGCAGATCCACCAAATAAGCCTCCAAGTAAGGATGCCCCTGCCTGAGGGCCTCCAGTCTGAGGAGCAGAGCCTCCAGTCTTAGGGGGGCCAACTTGTGGAGCAGTCTGAGGTGAAGATCCTCCGAACAAACCACCGAGTAAAGATCCTCCTGTTTGAGAAGCTGGGGTTTGAGGTGAGGAACCTCCAAACATTGCCCCCAGTAAAGAACCTCCAGATTGTGCAGAGGGCTGGGGAGCAGAACCTCCAAAGACTGAGAACAAACCTTTGGTTGGTGGATCCTTGGGGCCTGCTGGTCCTGGTGCAGTATGTGGACTGCCAGTCTGACTAGCACTAGGCTCACTGCTGGGCCCAGAAAACAATGAAAGTAAACCCTTTCCTGGACCATCTGAAAGGAATCCAGTTTGTGTGGAGGGAGTCTGTGAGCCAGACCCACTTATCATCGACAACAGACCAGAACCTGGTAGTTCGTTGGGGGGGGCTGGATCCTTGATTGCACTGTCTGTGCTTGTTTCCTTTTGCGCAGTAACACCATCAGAACCTGGTTGCCCCGATGCAATATCAGTCTCCTTAGTTGTAGTATCCACTTCATTAGATTTAGTGGTATCTATAGTAATGTCTGCAGGTGGACTAGCATGTACTTCACTGGAGTTAGGACTAGCACTGCTCCTTGTGAGTTCACTTGATACTTGACTAACAGTTGCCGACACTGGTACACTGCTACTTGAAACAGATGGAATTTTGGAGGAAATTTGTTGCAAATTAAGAGTTGATGGCTCTTTAGTACCAGTATTAATAGTAGATGATGACGCAGGAGTTTGTTGTGGGGCACTTCCGGTAGTCCCAGGTGTTTGAGGAGTACTGGGGCTGCCAAACATGGACAATAAACCTTTTCTTGGACTTTCAGTAGAGGTTGATAAGCCACCCAATATCCCTCCTAGAACAGAGGTTGCCGACATCCCTTCTGCCTGAGGTTGAGTTTGTGGTTTAGATTGTGTCTGAGGTTCACCTTGCTGAGTTTGTGATTGAGGTACTCTTTGTTGAGAGGTCTTTGTTGGTGGCTGAGGTTGTGGAGGACTGGGTTCACTAAATATTGAAAACAGTCCCTTCATTGGGCTTTCAGTTGTACTTGATGACCCTGGCAGGATGCCCCCTAGAATATTTCCTGTTTGGCCTTGAGTCTGTTGGGTGCTAGGACCACCAAACATGGAAAAGAATCCTGTAGATGGAGGGTCTTTTGGAGGAACAGTTCCCTGCTGAGGAGTCTCAGCTGTTGGTTTGGTTTGAGGAGGAGGCTGTGGAGGAGGCTGTGGTGGACCTGATCCTCCAAACATTGTTAATAAACTTTTACCAAGTGATTCCTGTTGGGGAGGTTGTGGAGTTGCACTTGGAGGATGTTGTTGAAGCCCAGTTTTAGGTGCAGCCTGTGGAGGACTTGGTCCACTAAATATAGATAGTATACTTTTACCAAGAGATTCCTCTTGTGGAGCTGTGGCTGATGCAGGTTTTTCAGTTGGAGGTCCAGGTTGGGCACCTGCTGTTGCTCCTGACAGCATTTCCCCAATAGAAAATCCAAAGAGTCCACCAGATGGTTTAACTCCTGTGTCATGTTTTGTCTCCCCTGTAGGAGGCATAGTTTCTGATCGACTTGCTGAAGGGGCTACAGAAGAATTGGGAGGAAGTACTTGGGATATACTTTTGTTTGGGGGCTGAATCTGTGGCCGAGAGGTACCACTTTGGTCCATTGTTTGCTGTCTCGGTATACCCTTAGGTTTAGATCCTGATGTCAGTGAACCCTCTGTAACACTAGGTTTCATTTGTTGTTTCTGTGGTGGAGAGGGCTCAGTGCTAAACAGGCTCCCAATTGATCCAAATATATTTGACACACTTGTAGTCTCTTTACTTGTGGCAGCACTGTCTGGTAAGGATGTAGTGCTGCCAGTTTTGCTCTGCTGACTAGGGATAGTCTGAGAAGATGTCTGAGAATCTGGCTTGACTTCGTCTATACCAACTGCAGATTTCAAAAAGTTCATGAAGCCTGCCTGTGGTTGCTCTGATGGTTTCTCCACTGGAATGCCCACTGGTTTATCAGTTGCAAGCTGTCCAGGTGGTGCAGACTTAATAACAGATTCTTTTGTTTCTAAAGGCACTGTGGCATTGGGCTGCATTGGTGGGGCTGCTTGTTGTACCATAGTAGACTGACGTGAAAGTCTAGGTTTCTGTGATGCTGCATTTGATTGTACTGACGGCTGAGTCACTTGTGTAGTTGTTGGAATTGTGGGCAAAATTCTTCCCCGTGTCATAGCTGGCTTCTCTGTTTGTTGTTTAATACTCTCTGGCTGAGTCACTATAGCAGCAGATTCTTCTTTGATGATCTTTGACTTCAGACTTTGGAAACCTGATGAAATGAGGTTCTTAGAATGTTTGTCAGGAGCTTGATCACCGGAGGATTTGCTAGTTTTGTCCACTTCCACTTGTGGTGTTTTGCCCACAAAAGAGGATATGAGGGAAGTAATCTTTCTGGGTTGACGATTAGGCTGTTCTTCTCCTGGGGACACTCTCTTTCTCCATTCTTCCTCCGATACATCATCTGCATGCTTCACTGAAACCCCAGTGGATGAGCGACGTCGCTGGCTAGGTTGGTAACAGTTGTAAATTAGCTGTTGATTGGAATTTACATTAGGAGTAGAATTCAGGGAAACAGCAACCTTTTGAGCAAGAAATGTTTTCATTTCTTGGTTGTTCCAGTGAGGGCCAATATGGCCTCTGTTATGGCAAGAAAGGTCAATGACACCTTGGTCTTGATAGATATTACTGGGCTGTCTTGGATCTATCCTGACTTTGTTTAGTATATAAGATGTTAAGTCTAGTCCTCGTTGCCCTTGTGAAATAAATGAATTTTCAAACATCTGAGAAAACTGCTCAAGATTTAGATTCATGATTTGATTTCCTTTTCTGTATGCAGCAGACAAATCAAGGGGGGCATTAAGAAGTTGAGAATCACTTTGATCTTGACCAGGTAGCCAAAGAAGTTCATCCTCATTGTACAGTGGAATCTTAAAGCCACAGACTAAAACCATTTCATTGCGTAGCCAAGCACTGGGAAGACTATCTAGTTTTTGTGCATTTCCCAAAGACTCACCTTCAGGAGCACATGCATACACATATTCACCTGCTGCATCCGTAAGCAAGGCATAAATATACTCATGATCTGTGTAAACAAAGTAGCCACAATCACCATCATCTGCTGGCCACCACATTCCTTGCTCCAAAAGTGCAAGCCATTGTTGATACCATTCAGTGTCTTCAAGGTAAAGGGGATCTTCTGTCTCATTACTGGCATTTTGAGGACAGTTTGAATCTATGGGTTGATTCATATTTAACTGACTCCCATGGATCATGCCATTGGTATGACAATTTTGTTGGATTTCATTATCCATCCTGTGTTGCCAGTTAGCTGAATAAGACAAACTTGGGGCAGTCTCCTCATAATAGCCTTCATGATATGAAACTCCATTCAGGCTGTAAGTGCTACCATCACTGAATGAATGGAATTTCCCAAACTTTGCAGTGCTCTGTTTAGTAGTTAAGTTCAATGCGCCATCCTGATTAGGTGAATAGTCTGCATTTCCCAAGTCTTCATAACTGTTCCATAATCTCTTGGGATATGGATCACGATTCCTTTGTCCGTCAAACTCGTATGGTCCAATTTGCCCTTCATTATTAACAAAACCTTGCCATGTTGTAGGAGAATTAAATGGTTGATTGATATTTGAAGAGCTGCTGTGAAGAGCGGGTGCCTGTAATGATGCACCTTCACAGGTCTGGCTATACCCTTGATCTTCTCCCTGAAACTGATAATTCAGTGACTCATTCTGAAACTGTTGCCATAGACTACTTTCACGGATCCACTGGTTTTCATCATAGGAGGGACTTATTCCATAAGGGGACAACTGCTCTTGGTAGGGGCTTTGCCTTGAAGCTTCAAACAATGATGGAGTGCTTCCGCTGATATATGGTGACATGTTCATGACTGAAGATGTATGGCTTCGCAAAAGGGCGTGCATATTTCCTGTGCTGTAAGCCATTGGATGCACTAACTGATGTGAGTCAGTAAAATATAACTGGGATAAATTACCTGTACTAATTGAGGAGTATGTTGCCCGATTCTGAAGAGATCTCGCAAACGTAGCCGATGTTCTCAAGTCTAAACTCTCAGCATCAATTGATACAGGTGCACTCATGACTGCATGTCTGCTCTGTTCTGGATTGAGAGAGTCAGAACCAACTCTTTGACAGTTGTTCATTCCAAAGTCTGAGGGAGTACTTTTTAATGTGCTGTAATGTTGCTCTGTGAGCTTAGTTGATGATGATGTCTGTTGCTGTATAATCTGGCCTGTTTTAACTTGTTTATGAGGGTCCTCAGTTACATGTTTGCTGAATAGCCCAGATAAAAAGCCTTGCTGGGCTGTTTGTGGATTCCTCTTATCTTTCTCAGTCTGTTCTTGGGGATTGTTGGATTGTTGTGTTACTTTGGTGGTTGACTGTGTTTGCAATGGGACTTTCATTGTAGAATCATTCATTTTCTGATGCAGTAATTGTGCAGTAGATGTTGGGCAGGTTGTGTCAGTAATTTCAGATGATTTTGTTAACTTGTTGAATAACCCTGAGAGCACTCCTGATTGACTTGTTGTCTCCTGCTGAGTCTGTGCAGACTGGCTGCATGGCACCTTATTTAGTTGTTCTGTCTCATGGATGATTTCAGGCTGAGGTTGCTGAGCCATATTTTCTGAGGATTTAAAAAATCCAGAAAGTATACTGGTTGTTTGAGTTATTTGTTGCGTTGAGCTATTTTGCGATTGATTTCTGTTAGAAACCGGGATATTCCTTGCATTTGTTTGCCCGTGGCTTGATTTACTTTGGGTAATTCCATGCAACTGAGCTGACGGTTGCTCTTGTGTGTTTATGTTGTCTGCTGAAGCAAATTTAAAGAGACCAGATAGAAGACCACCTTGTTGGGATTGAGGCTTCTGGGGTGGAACTGTTTGTTGTCGAGTAACGACTGGTTTACTAGTGTCCTTTTGGACAACTCCCTGACTCTGTGTTCTACTCCCAAGATGAGGTACTTGGTTTGAGCCTTGAGTATTCTGTTGGTTGAAACCCTGTTGACCATGTTTGACACTGCTTTGTTGGTGCTGAACAGCTTGACTGCTTGAGATATTCTCAGAGGATGTAAATTTAAGCAAGCCAGAAAACAGACCCTGTTGTTGAGGTTGTTCTTGTCGAGTTGCAGTCTGCTGCTGACTGCAAGATATATTTCTCTGTCTTTCAGCTTCAGATAGCTGCACATCCTGTGCTATATTTTCTGTTGATGAAAACTTCAATAGCCCTGAGAGAAGGCCCCCCTTTGTGGTAGCTGAAGAAGTTTGTTGTGGGGGAGGGTGATGAGGAATCTGTGGGGGATTACTGCTCCTATGTGGTTGATTGTTATGGGCTGCCTGCTGGGAGGAACTGTCAGACAGGTCACTTGTAGAGCCAAATTTAAGAAGCCCAGATAGCAATCCTCCTTGTTTTGGTTGATTTGAGTCCATATGAGAAATGTCCTCTGTTGAGCTCCCTTTAAGAAGACCTGTCAAAAAACTTTGTGATTGAGGCTGATTTGGAGCTTGGTGATGTGCTCCATGAGTAGATGCTGTTGGGTTTTGATTTGACATATGTTGTGTATGTAAACTAGATGGCACTTTGCTGCTCTGTGATTGTGGGGTACTGGTAATATTTTGGCTTGAACCAGAGGGAGCAGAGATAGGGTTAAATATGCTGGAAAACCATCCTTTCTCAGTGTTTTCAAGGGGCGCAGTCGACTTCTCTCTAGAGGTAGAGGAAGTTGTTGAAGTTGAATCATGATATGATTGGACTGGATTTGGTGTGGTGGAGGCACTAACATCCTCACTGGATGCAAACTTTAAAAAACCAGAGAGAATGCCTCCCTCTGCTTTGGGATGTTGCTGAGTAGAGACATTTTCAGAGGAGGGGAATGATTGTTTAGGCTTACTGCCTAATGATGGGTCTTCCACTGGTTTCTCCAGTCGGGGATCATCTGTGGTTCTAAACACTGGGTAAACTGCCACAGGTGGAACTCCCTGAGGTGGAATGGGGACAATAGGTGAGATCAGTGAACTTAATGATTTCTTAAAGGGGCTAAAGAATCCAGTGTTTCCTGATGGTGTTTGGCTTGCGCACCTTGCTGGCCCTGGAACAGGCACATTTTCTTGTTTGAAAATCATTGGATTTTTCCTTCCATATGTATTTTCAACTCGATTTTGTCCCACGTCTTTCTCTAGTGATGAACTTAATTTTCCAAATTTTCCACCTCCTTCTGCTGTGATTGACTGTTTAACTTGATGAAAACATTTCTCATCCCTTAGTACATAGCCTTGGGAATATGTGTTTTCTGGTTCCGGTTTGCATTCAGCAGAGTTCCCATTTACTTCTGCTGAAAAAAGCTTTAAAGGGTTCAATTTCCCTAAGACTGGGTTTCCTTGAGCACTTTGAGGTTTGGTTACAAACTCAGGTACATGTTCTTTTACACTTGTTTGAGTCTGACTAAACATGGGACCTTTTGTGTCTTTATGATGACCTTGTGTCTTGGCATTGTGTGGTACCTGAGGAGGCAAAGAACTGAATGGTGTTTCAGGAGAAGCTTCTACAGGAGATACAACAGCTACTGGAGCTGTGTTATTTGATTTAGGAATGAAGGACAAGAGTTTTGTTAGTCCAGACTGTGAGGATTGTGCTGGTGGAGCTTGTGGAGAGGGGGCAGGTTGTTTGGGTCCTCCTCCCACCCTGTCAGAGAGAGAACTAAATAAAGAGGTCATGGCATTTTTTACCCCCGAGACGGATGGGTCAGAAGAAGTCTGTGATTGGGTTTCTACTTTTGGATCCTTTGTTGGGGTATTTTGGTCCTCTCCGAAAGAATCAGTTCTGTTGCTACCCAGAGATGAAAGCCTAGATTTATTTGACTTGGGAAGGGAACCATACTTGCTAATTTCCTCCTCTTTTTCAGCAAGGTATTCAGAGACTGTTTCAACCAGACACTGGAGCTCATCCATTGGGTCGACATATTCATCACTTGGTTCCTCTACAGGAGATAGCATTGCCTCTGGAGTCCACCCCCCAATTTTACCTTTTCCACACTTTTTCTCTCGCTGACTTTGAGAATTGTCCGTATGTCCCTCATAGGAAAAAGAATAACTGTCTTTGTAATGTCTTGCATTGTCTGGGTGAAAGTCTTCTGCTACAAAGTCATCGATATCTTCCTCTCCTCCTCTGGAGAAGTGTAGATCATCAGCACCGTCTATGTCAAAATCAAACCGTCCCCTCATTCTAGCATCTTGTTCTTTCTTGTATGCCACATAATTCTCTAAAGTGTGGTCCAGCTCAGTTTTAGCCCACATCCTTGTCTTGTAGAGAAGCCCATTCTTGTATGGCCTAAGGCATGATGTCATACGCTCCTCCTCTTCCTGCATCTCCGCTACCTGCCGCATAAACAGCTCGCCCCTCTTCTCACGGAGAAGTGCAAGGTCAGAGGGAAAAGCCTCTTCTCTCATTTCGTCTGCCTTTGCACAAAGCAACCCTCCTGGGTTCCTTATCGTTTTCTTTCGCCGTCGATCAATAGTGTCATAGCCCTCAGGGTAGGTGGCAGGCAGAAAACCACTACGTTGAGAATGTTGACGGATAGAAGTGTGTGATGGCTCAGGGTAGGGTCTTCCCATTCGAAGGATAACGTTGTCTTCTTCATCATCTAAGAAGTCACTCAACTGAGGCTTGCCCTGGCCTTTGTATTTATTTTCCCAATCTTCCACTCCCATGCCAGAATCTACAGGTATAATTCGAACCCTTCCTTTCTGGTTTAAGGATCTTATTTAGGTTAAATAATTAAAGATTTAACAGGGTGGGAAAGGATACAAGGAAAGAAAAGAAAAAACAAACAAGAAGAATGCAAACAGAAACACAAGTTAAGCAGTATGAAAAATAAAGAAATTAAGACAAGAACAATTTCATGCAAATGCAAAGACAATAATGCTCATCAGCTGAGTAATTACTTTTGTAACCGTATTGAAGGCATATTCTTAACACAGATAATGGGATATGTTATATGGGTAATAAAATTTCATGTGTGTGCAAGTCTGAGAGTGTGTGTGCCTTTATGTTTGCGCGTGCCTCTCTAAATTTAAACCTTTGTAAATCCTCACAGTAAGTTACACAGTCATGCTTATCAGCAGTTCAACAGTCAGCCTGCAACAGCATTCATGTAATGCATGCTAACTCGCCACCATATGGCACACACTGAACAAGTTTTAATCACCAAATAAATGCGACTCCATGTCACTAGCCGACTCCCTCCGTGTGTGACAGAGGGATTTCCTCTGTGATATGGTTAAACCAAGTTCAGAGCCTTTGAAACTACCAGGATCTTTAACCAACACAACAGACCCTCAAGACAAAAAGAAACAAGAACAATGAGCTTTTTCCTGGCTGTGATCCATGTAATTTTTTTCTGATCTAGAATTATCCGGATCAACTCCCTATCAGTCCACACAGGCAGATTTGCAGAAGTCTCACTGGTACACATGCATTTCATGGCAATCCATGAGTGCACAAAAGTAGATTCTGCGCACCAAGACCATTTGTCTTATGGACGAAGTCTGCCCTAAAAACAACTATGTGATAATAATAATAGTAATTATTATTATTATTATTATTATTATTATTATTACCATATCAAAACAATATCTTTGTTAAATTAGCATAATGGATAACATACTATTAAGAGTAAAATATTGTTAATTTATTATAAATATAAAATTATAAATGACAATCACCACACACTTTTGTTCATCTTAAAAAAAATAGTGTGTGGTGATGACTCAGTGGTCAACCACAATAATACAGTATGAACTAAAAAGTTTGCAAGAGTTGAATAAACTTAGGCTGAGGATACAGGGTCTGATCCATCCTCACTCTGGAGTACAGATCCCTCTCGGTCTATTTGAATAGGCCATTAACTATGGCAAAAAAGCCAGCACACAGAGCAATAAAAGAAAAAGAAAAAACAACAACACAAAGTTCCAGCCATATTGGATTCTTGGTCTGGCAAAGCATTAATTTTCATGAAGAGCCAAATTAAAAGTCAGTATCAGTAAGGAAATGTTTAAGAAATAGGTACTTCCTTTAATCTAGAAAGAGGAATAGTAAAATGGTATACACTGAAGTACCATGCTATTATTGTCCTTATAATACAATATAAATGACATGGGCAAAACATGGCTACCAAAAACATGCATGACACGAGCTCAGCAGTGACTGAGTGAGTGGAGGTGTGTGTGTGTGTTTTATGGTTGTGTGTTTTCTGTGTCTACCTGTTTGCTCTCTGGTCTCTGTAGTCCAGGTCAAAACTATGGACAGAGTCCGTGCAGGAGTCTGGGTGGTGCTGTAGCCGAGGCCCCATGGGGTACTGGTGCATGGAGGAGTTGGGCTGAGCTGTCGTATGGTAACGTGGAGGCAGGCTGTTACTCGTCTCACTGCGGTAGTCACTGTCCCGGTCATCCACAGCACTGTCTTGGTCATCTAGGGCTGCAACAGATTAAGCTGAGTGAATTAAGCTTGCCTGAAACAGCAGTAATCGTGTTTCATATGGCAGGCAAGCATTTAAAACCCTTGCTTATCATCTAACCCATTTTAAAGTGGATGTCGCATCCTAGTTACAATTTTTCCTACATGGAAAAGAAAAACTGTTAAGAGCTGAAAAAAGAGAAATAAAAAAATATGGACAGTAGATGCCAGGCTAATAAGGAGGTCATGCACTTTTAAAAGACTATTGTCTTTTTGCATGCAAGCTCTTCAGCTTAATGGGGAATACCATAGTGTCTTTGTCTGTGTTGTCTTTTAGATTAATCTGCAGTTGTGTTCAACTGTGCACTTTGTTTTCTCAATACAGATTGGGACAAAAATGTTGCCACTTGGTACATTTACATGCCGGTGCACATACATTACAGAATTTTCAAAAAAAAAAAAAAAAAACTGTAGAAGAAGGAGGAGGACGAGACAGAAAAGAAGAAGAAGAATAAGTGTACCCAAATTAACAACTCTTTGGAAAGTGACCCTGCCAACCCCAAGAGTGACATTTGAAAACTTTGTTGAAGAGGTTGGCACCTGCTGGAGGGAACAGCTGAGATGCAGTTTTATCTTTTCAGAGCGATAAAGTGAGAGGGGGGAGGATAAACTGATTCTGTTGATATCTCTAGAGCAGACTGGGAGGACAATACAATGTCAAGGTGATATATAAATATTGCTGATCAAATGCTGCCACCTTTCAGTATATTGATGCAACTGCAATTTGCATTCCTTCTAGAGAGGTCTTTTCTATTGGCATTACTATATTCATTATATTTCTTAAAAAAAGAGTGTAGAAATTGAAACAGATTGAAAAAACAAACAAAAACATATGACTGGTTTTGATTAAATTTCTTGACTGTTTGCTAATATGCATCTCATTATAAGTATACAGAGGTTATCAAAATCATGACAGCAGCACAGAGAATAGATAAGAGGAAAAAAAGGAGAAAAACGACACTGAGTAAAGAAAGGACAAACAAGGGTCAAGGAAAACAGTGAAGGAAAGCAAGTGTTAGAGTGACATAATGAGTATAAATGCATTGAAACCTTATATTTTACATGTTACTGGGGGATACGGGGCAGTAGGACATGCAGAGGGCACTGAGGTTTGTCCAGGGGGGGAATTACATCAAAGTGTTTTTTACATACTCAGTGGCTCAGCCCATCCGAAATAGTTGCCTGGTGAAAGTGCAGATGTTACAAGTGAGAGGTACAGTCAGAGGATGTGAAGGGTGTGAGAACAAAAAGTGTCCCGTTGTTGTATATATATATGTGGAGGACAGAAAAGATTTAACATGCATAACATAGGCTCTTAGAATTAATCTGAAGTGTGAGGTCTTTGTTTTTCAACTCTGACTCAACTCTTACTAGATCAGGCGCAACAGGGTTACGGGAGAGGAGGGAAATAATATCAAAGCCTGAGAGCTACAAGTGTGAGTACGTGGCCCCATCTAGTGGCTGAGAGCAGTGTGGGTGGGCACACTCACAGCACTGGGAGGTCGCAAACGGCAGCGGGCGATTCTGAACGTCATCCTGAAGAGGGTACTACAGAGAGAAAATAGCAAATCAAATATGTTTTCCATGTCCTTATATTGTTGTCACCACAGTAATTTAATAGCATCACTCTCTCAGCTTTAACAACAAAATACAGTAGTATCTTACAATAACAGTACTGCTAAGAAGTAGCAAAAAGGGGGGAAAAAAACGAGAAATATCTTATTGATTTGATTAAAAAACACTCAATCCTGCAGGACATAGTGTGTTTATCATTATAATACACAGATGCATTTTGCACTTTACCTCATCATGGATTCTCATGGTATTGATGCGTTCCAGCTTGCCTGTCCAGTACTGTGCTTCATCATCTGGGATGTCTAGTACCAAAATATGCATAAAACATAATCATGAACTGTGTTTCACTTTTACATCCTGCTGCTTCGGATTCAAAGCATTATATTCCAGGACGTCGTCATCATAATACATTTATGCCCGTTTAATTTCTCATGAGCCTCTTAGGAGTGAGGAAATAAAAATAGTTAAGTTAGCAACGGCCACCAACTGTTAAGGGAGGAGGATCACAAATGTTTATATTCCAGGGGCAAGAATCCAAGAGTCCAAAGACGTCACAGATGAGTCTTGACGGTAACATAGCGAACACATTTTAAATTACTGTAGCTTTTAAAGTATAATAACATAATAATTACACTACCTCCTGCAAAAAACTAAAATTATAGCCTCACTATATTACCAGCAGTGATGATAAAAGGTCAAGTGAACATACGGTACAACAAGTGCTATTGTACATTCATATCAATGTAAATGTCGTGTGTATATAGGCGACAGCTGATATGGAATAAAGTCAAACACAAGTGTTTTGTCCTCATCTCTTTCCCCACTAACCATATGTATTACTTGAGAATAGATTACTGTTCGGTCTCAAATCAGGTGCTCTCACCCATCCCAGTTTTCAGGGGGATTTACGCCACACTGCAGATGCACATTAAAGGACACACACACACAAAGGCCATGGACTTCAAAGACACACCGGCCCACAGCTTTAATGAATGGCCGTGGTGGCACAGAGAGTCATGATGGCCTCCTGCAACCTTGAAAGGTCTCCTCTGAAAACACAGAAACAGGCCGTCTCCCACTCAGCGGACAGACACCCAGCTTTAACTTTGATGCCTTTTGATCATAAGGTTTGAACCGTTACATGCAGCAGCAGCAATGAGATTACTGTGGTCAAGGACTGTGGGAGTGGGAGGACCAGAGAGGAAAATGTTACCCTACAATCTTGAATAGCATTGAATTAAATAAGAACCACTGCATGAATTAACTCTGTTAATTATCAGGGGGACTTTGCTCTCTAGCTTTTTAATTAATTAAATCAGGCAAGTAATGTTTGAGGTCTCTATTATAAGGTCTAACACATCAGCTGATCAATAACGTTGAACAAGGTGTGTTGAGAAGGTTGTCAAGAGACCACCATGGAAAACACTGAAAATGCTACTTGGTGTGTCAATGGGTGAAGGCTTGCTAAAGATCTCTAATTTGTAAAACAAGGATCAGTAAAATAAAAAATTAATAAATAAATAAATAAATAAATAAATAGAAATACAGCTTTAAATAAATATATATGTAAATTTTGCTTTGGAAAAATCCTGAAAAAAAAGGCAGTTTTCACTCATGGGCCTAAACTGTAGCAAAAAGCATTCCTAATGGTTCCCTAATCCTATTGGCCACGATGGAACAACCTGGAAAGGCAAAATTATATTTACTGAACTTAAGTTAATAAAGGAAGGTCTGTCATTGATGAGTCAGCAACCCCCCAATTTATGCAGGGACAGAAGCAGGCACCTCATCCCATCTGCAACCAGATAGACGACATTAGATTCTAAGATTAATGTCTATGACGGATATCTAAGAGTTTCAGTTTCAGTGAGATAATGATATGGATGTTATGGCTTGGCTTGATTCAGGAAAAAAGTAAAAAGGCATCCTCATTCATGAGTAGACTAAGTTCTTCGGTCCTGATATTTTCTATTCAAGAGGAATCAGTGTTTACATAAAGCAACAGAACACCAGGTTACACTACGTCATCACTTTGTTACTCAGTGCCTCAGGCTGGATAGTTTTTTCCTGTGTAGCTCAGAAACCGACTGCTGACATTTTAGCAGGAAGCGTTTGTGGACCTTTGTGTAACTCGACGGATCAAGGTTTGATTTGCCCTTAGGTAACCTAAAATCACTGATGTACAATCTATATCACCCGCTGTAGTCAGAGCAGGTACTTGAGATCACAGTGTTGCAAAATGACTTACATAAGTACCTTCGAGTCTGGAAATCTTAACATGAAGCAAGAAAAAAGGGATTCAAAACTCTCACCAAAAGGCAGCTCGAAGCGAGTGTCCAGCAGGACTCGATGAGGTGTTGGGGTTGCCTTCATTAAAACCTCGGCATCCAGGAAAAGCCATTCTCCTGAGCCCTCCTGAAATTTAATTCATTCAATTAATTAATAAAATCAGATATGTTCATAATATTTATCTTGGTAGACTACTGAATAGTTTTGTGTCTATTTTTCAGTTTTCATGTGCCACTATCATTATATTCACAGTAATACATTTCTGGTACTTTCATAGGTGCAACTGCAAAACCTTTTGTTGCGTGTATTTGTAATAAGATAATAATCAATGAAACTGCACTGTAAGTGAAAGGATGGAAATGAAAATGAATTATTTCAATCTCAGTTATGTCAGTAGTAGGGACATTTGATCAGGAATTGAATCCTCCCCTGTATCTTTCATCTGTGTTATGTAATCTGCAGGTGGGTGCATAGTCCCACCTCCTCTGATTGTCGGACACTCTTTAAAGGAATCCAGGCGGTCCCCACTATGGTGTCCCAGATGAGGCCTTTGTTCCATAACTCCACAACGAGACTGAGGTCCAGCCGGTTGATCTCACTGAGGAAGGAAGGCAAATCAAAAAGCACGTCAGATATCGCGCTTTAATTATCAAAGGTTCTTCCAGATAAAGAGCACAGAGAGTGTCAGCAGATAAAAAAAAAGGGTGACACAATTACTACATAATTTGAAGCTTTGTTATTAGAATGAAAAACTTTCCAATGTTATTCAATTCCAATTCACATTCAATGAAGCAGAAATTTCTACATAATTACTGCCAGGCCCTACCACTGGCTGATAACAAAGGCTACTTCCTCTTTTTGTTGTGTATTAGCTATCATAATCCATTCCAGCCTTGTTTTGTTATTCAGCATGTTTACAAAGGGCTCAAAAACAGCTTGATGACAGCAATAAAATGGCACATGAATTTTTGAAAGGAGCCGTGTGACACGGGCATTTGCATATCTCGTCTGTTGCAGTTTGCAACTATCGACAGGCCAGACAAAAGGAAGATGAGAGAAAAGATAATCAAAGAGGACAGCTAATTGAGAGAAGTGCAGGGGAGGGTGCAGTGTCCAGGTGCAGAGATAAAAGATTTCTACAACATCTGCTCAGGCAAAATGACACAGAATAAATGAATCTAGCGAGGTATTGAAAGCAAACTGTTGCTAATTTTACCTAAGGGACTTGTTTAGGATGCCATTTAGAGTCTATTTTGCGATTTTGTAGATTGCCTTTTTAATTAAACACAAGGTCATTGAATCCACTCGACCTGACTGGAACAAACATGTAAACGTCGAGCAGAAAGTAAGCACTGTGAAGATGCTGGACAAGATGCGGGAAGTGTCTCCCTCATCACTTTTCATTTTGACATAATCTTTAAACCACTTAACACAGATCAAATTGAAGTGAAACTACTCAGATCCTGCACTAAAAGCCTTTCATTGCAGTGGTGGTTTAGCCCATTACAAACAATACATTGTTGTTATTGGTGAACAACTACAAAGCAGATCAAAAGAATAATACTGTGTGTTTTCCGATCTCATTAGAGTTCCTGGCACAAATTGAAGCACAACATTGTTGTTTAATATGCTTTTGGTCCAAGCTAGGTTAAAATAAAAAGAGTATCATTTTCTAATTTTAGTTAATACATGTTTTCACTTTCTTTACTGTGACTGGAGAAGCAACCAATTAGCTCAGCTCAGTATGAAGACGTCCGTAGAAGTACAGGGAGACAGCAAGCCCTTGTGCTAAGCTATGCTAACTAACTGATGGTGTTGACTGTCTGTATGGTGTTTTCTATAAAGACATAAGAGTTGTCTCAATGGACTCATCTAACCTTTGGTAATATAGCTAATGGTGTTTCCCAATTTTTGTTTAACAATATATAGAATTGCCTTCCCTTGTTTATACATTAGCTAAATATATAACAGCTTTAAGGCACACAAATTAGTTTTAAAATTCCATTGGAAAATTCTGAATTGTCATTTTTGGATTTGACTTGAGCAGAGTCATCATCTCCTGGTGTTTCATTAACACATTTGGTTGTAACAGGTGGTGCTGAGCACTTGCTGGAAACCCTGATGAATGATTACGGTTTACGTTGAATTACACCAAGCTGACACATCATTAATGGACAGTAGAAGGATGAAGGTCTGGAAAAACAAACACCGTTTGCAATGAGGGAGTTTACAAAAGACAAACAATGACACACATGCACCAACGTGCTGTCTCTCCCATCGCCATAGATACCTTTCACAGGGAAAAGCGAAACGAGGAAATTAAACCAATGAATTACAGGGAGGAAATGAACAGTGGCTGCTGTACAAGATGCAATCGTATAGGAGGAGTCGCAGAACCTGAAAAACAGACACCTTTCCAGTAATTCCAAGAATGAGGTGGGAAAATGTCAGTGTGCATACCTGTAACAGATAGATGCATCATGTGCTGCCTCTCATACATGTAGATTAATATCTTTTAAGATAAACTGCCAAGATAGTTGTTCTGGATGAATGGATCATGAAGTAAAATTTCACTAAAGCATAAACTGTGTTGTCATAAACATCCTGGCAGTCTTGTATCAACTGTTCTTTTGTGTACTGTACCATGGACTTTTATTTATGATAGTTGGGAATGGAATTATGATTAAAATTTGATTTGTACAATAATTCTTGCAATCAAGTCTGACCCTGTATGTCTGTGTTTTATAACTTACAACATGAAATCCTGCTCCCAGCAAGGCTGGTCCCCCCGCACTGTGATGGTTGTACTTTTGACATTCTGCACCTTCAGCGTTACGTAGGTGTTGAATTTGTCTGAAACAAAGGAAAGAAAGATTGTAGTGTAAATTATAGTTGGATGATAGCAATGCACTGGGAACATAGAGGGGTTATGTTAGGGAGAGCAGTATGTATCACTGTCACTATCACTCAGGAGTAAATGAGCAGAAAATATTTAATTTATCCAGTGTTTTAACATGTACAGCAGTCTGCAGGTTCACAGGCACCCATACACACATTTTTTCATGGGTGTTACATATTAAAATAGGTGACAAAAAAAATGAAAAAAAGAGGCAGACAGCAGATCTGGTGTTTAAACAGGTAACACTGACCAGACCTGGTTCTACTTTGGCTTTGTGTGGGAGAAAAATACATCAGGAGCTCAAGTGAGAGTGAAAGCAGATAAACCCCTCCTCCCCTGTTGAGCCAAGCCAAACCAAGCCAGGCCAGGCCAGGCCAGGCCGGGGCAGCAAACTGACCCCGTTAATCTCCAATGAGCGCCAACCTCACACAGTAGATACAACTAAAGGATTCCACATGCCTGGTATGTCTTTCCTGCAATGTAAATACAGTTTCTCATGATTCCACTCTTTATAATTTGTTTTAAAGGTATTGCATTTACAGAAGAAGCAGGCCTGCTGATGATGTAATGAAGTGGAGGTCTCTCCTGACCTGCTACTACTGCAGAAAAGGTCTCTGTCAACCCTGATACCATCAGGAATTTCAAAAGGGTCAAAGATGATGTGTGGTGATTTCCATGCTGAAACCGTGGGATCCATAAAATGAGACCAAATGTGACAGCTGATCATTTTTGTGGAAAAAAAAAGATGCCTTTCTTGTGACATGGATTCCGATGCCTATCTGTCTGTCCCCGTAGACAACTTTCACACCCAGCGATCTCCATCAGACCCCTCTCAGCCAGTCGTACCGCACGACAGAGTCACAACAACCATCTGCACCAGCTGTCAACGCCTGTAGGGGTGAGCGGGGGGTTTGGAAGGGGATTAGACAGCCCGTAACACAACCAGCACTTTTCATTTCCTGCGGTCGGCTGAAGAAGTGCCAAACTCGTGCCTGCTCATGTGCTCAGTTTTGCCATGGTAGTTACCAGCCCCAACACTGCCCCTTCTAGCCGCACAAATCTGACCTTTACCTGAGCACAAGAGCAGCTATAAGAGGCTTGGATTGAATTGAGTGGAAAATCTTGAGGAGAGGCTCTCTGAACGACAATAAGCAGGCAATATGTAAAATTTGTGGATGTAAGAAAACATATCTTAAAAGAATAGTTCAACATTTTGGCAAGTTCGCTATTGCCATAATCCCTAGGTGTAGGTTCAATTATCGGTGCATGTTTTTTTTTTTTTTTTTTTTAATTATTTTTTAATAAACCACAATTATTAACAAACAAACATACAGATAAACAGACAAGCAAACAAAACAAACAAATAAACAAACGAAAAGAAGGAGAAACAACCACATCATTCTGAAACTTGATCACCCCTACCTCACCCACCCCCCACCCCCCCAAGAAAAAAAAACAAAAAAAACAAAGACACAAAATATAATATAGACAACCCACCCCCACCCAAAACCCCTACCCAGAATATAATAGAAAGAAGAAGAGAGAGAAATAGAAAGTAAAAATAAAGCCCTCCAACCCTTCCCCTTCCCCTCAATTCCTTCCCACCTCCATGTGACCCTCCTTTGTTGCAAGAGAAAAAAAAAAGAAAAAAAAAAGAAAAAGGGAAAGACATATGCATCTACAATATGGTCTTAACTAATTGTAGAGCATCTTTCCTGATTTGAATGGCCTTTCCACTAGACTTACTTACTCTGGCCACTGACAGCTCCATAGCCAGTATTTCCACCAGCGACTGGATCCACTGTGGTATAGATCGACTATGTGGTGGCTTCCATCTAACTGCCACCATCCTTTTTGCCACAGTGGATGCTGACAGCCAAACTTGCCTCTGTGCTGGACTCAGTTGTAGATCTGAGTCGTCCCCCAGAAGCATACTTTGTGGTCTACAGTTCATTTCTAGCTGGAAGAGTTCAGAGAGAGACCCTGTTACTTCTCTCCAGAAGGCATAGACAGCTGGACATTCCCACATGACATGTAGGAATGTCCCTGTTTGGTTTAGATTACATAAAGTACAATTAGGAGTTGTAACTATTTTCATCTTATAGTGCCTCTTAGGTGTTAAGTATGTTCTAAAAATAATATTTATGTTTACTAATTTATTATTTAAATTTTTGGAGGTTTGTCTCGTATTCCTCCATACATTGGCCCAATTTATTGGTGGTTCTGAACAGTCAATATTCCATACTGTTGTTACTGTTAGCGATGGTTGAGTTTGCTCTATAATTGAACTGTACATAGCAGATATACGTCCCTTATCGGTGCATGTTGTTCAGAGATGCGAGCTGCTCAGAGAACACAATGGAGGTAAATGGAGGTGTGTTCGCTGAGCAGCTTGCGTCTCTGCCCCACAGATCTCAGCACAACATGCACAGATAATTAAAGGTAATGATGAACCTACCCCTATGACTATAGGGAATATGGCAATAGGCAAATTTGCCAAAATGTAGAACTATCCCTTTAAAGGAGATATTTGTAGGCCTATGTTTGTCTATTGCTACATAGCTTCTGCTTGTTGTATTGATAAAACAAGAGGTTATAATACATCCTCTGAGTGAGTGGTGCTAACTTCTTTAGGGCAGAGTGAAGACTACATAGACTCAGTATGAGAAAATGACAACACAAATTGACCAGACCAGAGCTATAGCTAATTAGCTAAATAGCTAAGCATGTTAACCTCAGTACAACAGAAGAAGTGACAGCAATAAACATAAAAACAGGAGGCTTGCTTTCCACTGCTGGAGACAGCCTGTTGAGACTAAAGGCACGATTGTTGCTTCTAGGCTGCGGTAAACTAAAAAAAATGTACAACCTCCATTAGGAGAGAAAAAAAACATCTAACATCTAAAAAGTGAATGTGTTATGTGGCCCACAATAGGCCTGGCCTATGTGTTTTGGGAAAAGGAGACCCATCCTACAATATCTGGGGCTAATCCTGAGTGTTGACCCCCATGCACTTACACACAGTAGAGCCCCCCCACCCCCCCACCCACCCACCCACACAGTCCCTTTTGGTCTCTGGGAAATAAAAGCAGAACATCAGCTGCTCTTTTGTAGACTGATCACCTGACCACGCTAAACAAAGATTTTCATGGTTACCGCAGCAACATATTGAAACATTTACTCTGGGCATAGCCTTTAACACAGCAGCCAGATAAGTAAAAGCTACTCTTGACACAATGCGACAGTAAACAGTTGACACAGCTGGATTCTTACAACATTCCAGTGGCACGCAACGTAAATAAAACATTAAGAATTTAATTAGGGCCGCAAAACAAAATACACCCCAGCGATCTGAAAGCATCGTCTAACCTACGAGCACCAGGAGTGACAAGAAGACACAGGCCTAATTAGTGTCTCTGGAGAACAGTAGCAACAAAACACAGGTATTGTTATAAAGGAGCCTGGGGGATGCTCAAGCCTTTCACTAATTAGATAGTCCATGCTTTGTGCCACACTTGGGCCGCCTCCCATGAATAGAAGAGATGAGATAAGGGAAGAGGATGTTGGATTAGATAAGAGCCACTTAGTGGTTGTGGGCCTTTTACAGCGGGCACTGTCTGCTGTGCGGCTGATACAATCTGCACTGTTGAAGAGGAAGCAGCAGCAACAAGCTGGAATAACACAAACTACGTATGTGCGCGCACACTGGCTGTGCGTGCACATTACCGATAATGGATTTATGAGACCAGAGCCGGTATCAGTGTTTGAGAATCATCTGAATATGATGACAAGTTATTGGCAAATATTCCCTTTAAACAAACAAAACAAAATATAGATTGACTGTATACAAAACACAGTATTTGTTATTTGATGGTATAAGGGAAACAGGATTTTTTAATTTTTTTTAATTTTAACTCCTATGTTCTGGCCTAAATCTAAATCGTAATCCAGTATAGTCAATCTTTAACTTAATCATTTTTGTTGAAGATCCCTTAAATGTAGTTTTATAGAGTTGAAGAGACAAATACTGTATGTCTACCTTTTATTAGAAAAAAAGATGAAAACTAGAATTCATTTTGGCAAAAACTGTGAGCTACATAATTTAAACACTATGGGCCCTAGTTTCGTCGACCAGGTGAAGTCTGTGATCAGCGCAGCTTCGCCACGCCAACGGGGTGTGGTCCAGGTCCATTTCGCAAGATTCGTGGGCCGCGCAGTCAGACTTAGACCGGCGTAAACCCTCCCCTCGTCCCTCCCACCGGCGCAAACGGTGAAGAGGGAGGAGAGAGGGCGGAAGGGAGACAGAAGGAGGAGAGAAAGGCGTGGAGTGGGTTTGACACAGCCGAGTCAGATCTTCACCAATCAAATGAGCTCCTCTCCTCACCTTTAACTGCGCGGCGGGTGATGCGCGCTGCAAGTTTGTCATTTTATACTTGGACTGGACGGAGGAGACAGCGACGCCAGAGGCCGAACCTCTCCCCGGAGGAAACAGCTGTTTCCCCGGAGGTCCGAGCTCAGAGTGACCAATAATGAGTTTACTAATATACTTAACCAGGATTGATCTGATACACTGAGAACCCCTACGCAATCTAAGAAACAACAACTAATAAACTAATAAAGAAACTCACATTTATTCAAACCCTGTGTATAAGATCAGAGGTGTAGGCTACACTAATCACAACATAAACACACACCATGTGGATGAAATCAGCAAGGACGCGCTCTCTCTCTCTCTCCCTCTCTCTCTCTCTCTCTCTCTCTCTCTCTCTCTCTCTCTGTCCTCCTCTCTCTCTCTCTCTGTCCGTCTCTTTTTTTCTCTTTTTTTTCTGTGATAGAGATGCTGAGTAGGCCTACTGTAGTAGGCTATATACTGACTATCTGATACCGAGGCAGTGGTGGTGGACTAAGAGAGATGATGATTTGTGTTTTGTTTTTCATTACGGCTGCGTGATGCGGTCGCACGTGCTTATGAATTAATAAGTAAATAAATAAATTCAGCGATCATCACAAGGGCAGAGTGGTATCTCAACACGGCAGCGACATGCAGTCATCCACCCTCAGTCCTGCTTGGGACATCCACAGCTGCTTTTCAGTGCCAGTTCGTCCCTGCTGTGTTAATTCAGGTGGAGTTTCCATTACGCGTGCCACAGCCTTTGATCTCTGCTTTGATCTGACGTCAGATGTGACGGGACAATCTATATAGATATAAATTCACGTGTTGATTCCATTAGTTGCATTAAATAGTGGTTATTGTGGATATTTATTGCATTGAAATGTGTCTGGAACTGTGGAGATCTGCCTGTGAGGTCTTGGTGACGTGTGTGCACTGCAGGTCAGTCAGCCAAACTTCCACTGCACCTGCTGCGCTCCGCGCTGCGCTGAGACTAGACCTGGTTGGAGGTGGCGAGCTTTCAGCGCAACTTCGGCGGGACATTTTCGGACGAAACTTCCACTGCACCAAGCAGAATCTGTGACGCCTCCCCCTGCTGCGCGGCCACGCCTATCTCAGCGCAGCGCGATCTACAAATCTTCCAATCTGACTTTGCGCTAGGCTGCGCTGGTCGAAACTTGCATTAGACTGGCTGCGCTACCTTGCGCCACCTGCGCTGCGCCAGCAAACTAGGGCCCTATGTGCTCATTTGTTCATTATCTATTGGCCAGGGTTATGCAAGCACACTAAAATGTGGACATTTGTACTTCTGAAGTCTGAAATGATACTGTGAAATGTTCAACTTAATCACAGGCTCTTCTTCCGTACATGGAGAACTGGTTCCAACAAGTTAAAATTCATTATGTCACACAATGTGTGTCATGCTCTCTCTCTCTCTCTCTGTCCATTATGTACACAAACATACGCGCGCACACACACCGAGCACACCTGTCAGTGGAGGAATCAGATGAAGTGGGACGATACAGCCATGGTGTCCTGTCAGTGTTTTAAGACAGTACTCACTGTCCCTGCCTGTGAACCATGCGTTCACCCTGAGCGTCTTCATCCATTATTGACCGATGAGGAGTTTTTTTTCGATGAATTAGTCAGGGAAACGCAGGCAGTTGGAAAGCTGACATTTTAAATTCAGACCACTCATCAATGTTGCATGGAACGTAAATCTATTGGAGGAGTTTTCCACCATTGATGGGACCACCTCATGAGAAGTCAGAGTGCATTTTTGAGCATCTTAAAACAGCCTTCAGAAAAATAAAATACCACTGAGTGAGAAATACAAAAGTCATGGGAAGCGTACATGTAGAGAATGAAAACATACAAAACAAATCCAGCGACACACAGCTCTCTTATCAAGCCCTAGTTTCCTGTGGCAATCAGTGGAAAGAAAGACAGCTGGCCACTGGCCCATCCAAGGTCACCTTCACTTTTACATGTACGGAAACAACTTGATGTAAGGCCTGCAAAGCAAGGCCAACGTAATAACTCTTCGTCTGAAGGTGTGGTCAAAGCGCAGCGCAAACACACATCCTAGACCGGCCTTATGTAAACTTTGAGGGTTCTTCCAACTAGTCACACATCTTCCTTCGCAGGGCAAGACGGGGTTATCACGAGCTAATAAAAAAAAGCTGTGACATGTTGAGTACTTCATTCCTGGAACCTGAATAAACAGACAGCAGGCGGGGCATTTCCTTGAATTCCCAGGGATGTGCGGAAAGAACTGTGATATAATGGTAAAGAGGAAAAAAAGAAAATGAAAAAGATTCGTCAAGGATCTCAACATGCCTTTCCTATAAGTCAAGAGAAGATTAAGTGCTGATCTATACAGCAGATGGTATATATGCAGCATAAATGGATAGTGAGCCATGTGAGTGCCTCAAAAAAAAAGAAAGAAAAATCTTCACAACGTGGTCTAAGATGGACAAACAAAGAAGAATATTACTATTCCATCCTCTATTCCCTTTTTTTGCATGGAGCTACAGTATACAGTTAAGATGACCAGATGTTTTGTGACCTGACTTAATCTCAAGAATATTTATTTTCACCAATTGCGTTAAGACGGTATCATTTACAGTACCAACAACAACAACAACAACACTGGCGTCCTAAATCTCTTGAAGGACTGTGCCTGACAAATCCCATCTTGGCCTGTGGCACAGAAAAGCAGGCTGAAGTTTAAATTTCCCCTGAGGTTGACAACACAGGCTTAACCGAATCGTCCCTGATGTTTGCTCTGGGACAGGACAGGTGAGGTGGAAGGGCACAGACAGGTCAGGATTAATCTTACAAGCACCTCACAAGGTCACCGTGTCTCCCCAAACATGATGATGGCAGAGGGGACTACAAAACAAACTCATGCGAGAGACGTGCTGGATAACTGAGTTCCCGAGGGGTCACCGGAGGATCCAGTGCTGTGGTGACTTTGTGTGTCAGTGCTGATGATGCCTGCTGCCGACAGAAACGTCACAGGGCTTAGAGGTAGGCGTGAGGCCGAACACTAGTGGGATTTGCTCAGGTGGAGAGCGCGGGGGATTTGGATTTAGCTGCCACCGATCTAAGCTCACCTGTGCACGGGCTCTGTGTGGAAGGACACAGGATTACATAATGCAAGATCAAAGCTAGCTGTCGGTGACTTGCCAGATTCTGAGTGATTAACCTACATGAGATGAGGAGGGTGTGGCATATATCCAACAACAATTAAATTACTGGGGGATTCTCCTACAGGTTGTTGCAGATGATCTCACTTCAATATGCAGAATGTTAAAAAGCGTCGATAAGGTGAAACATCTGGAGTGTAATAATCAGACTGCAGAATACAGAAGTACTCACCTGGAGGCCCTTGGAGCTTGGCTTTCTTCACTGTGAAAACAAAAACAAAAACAGCGATTAGCGTCGTGACGTTATGCTTGGTGAGAAAAACAAGTCATTGCACTGCAAACACACTCAGATGTGCGTGAGTAATGAAAAATAGACAGGATCTCATATTACTGAGGCCTGACAAATTCATTGATATGCAAAGAAGCGATGCGTGAGCTGACCACTCGTGACACCTCAACAGCAGCCTCACGTTGCCGTCGCCTGCGAAAGCAACAACACTCAATGTACGCAGCTTGATTAAAATAGATGAGGTATTTGTTTTGGAGGACAGCTTTGGCTCAAAATGTTATTAGGAGACAAAAATACACAATGTTTGTGTTGACTACATGCATCACCATGGCTCACTGGGAGAAAGAAATAATTTCCATTTCTCTAGTACCTATTCCTTTTCCATAATAACAACTATTACCGTATAATTACTTTAATTTGATCTCCTGATACAAAACTCATTCTTACAAGCAGAGCTCATCTTTAAACAATAATAAACTGCTTGAGAGTACTTATACAACCATTTATGTTTGTTATATTTGCAATTTGTTCAAACGTGTAAAATGTATATCTAACAAAATTGTGTTGGAATGTTTGTGTATATACACAAATGACAGACTAGGTGTTGAGAAAACCGGAATAATAAAGTCTGTGTATTGTATAAGGTTGTACTGACGCAAATATGACTTGGCGAAAAATAAACATACTAAGAACCGACACCTACATTTTGTCAGAGCTGACAAATACTTTTTTTTTTTTTCATTTCACAAAACAAATCTTAATATAATCAAGAAGCATAAGCCCAGACAGCTGTATGACACAGCAGCTGGGAAACAAACACACAAAAAACAATGGCAAAAGTGGACCGGGGCAGATGGGTATTAAGACGACCAAATAAATAAATAAATAAATAAATAAAGCAAGCAAAAAAAAAAAAAAGAAAGAAAAAATGTCCTGTAAGAGCAACCATTTCCAAAAACCTCAAAGCACTTATTTAAAGGAGGGAAAAAGGCGTGCTGGTGTAATTTGGTTTATTTTTAGACCCACCATCTTTAGCCCCTTGATGCATCTATACAATAACGTTTATGGGATTGTGAAGCGCTTTGGAGGGGATTAATTGTGATTGCTGTGGCAGAGTTATGTGCTCAGGCATGTAACCCACTAAACCTCTGGAGCCTCTGATGGCAGATGGGCAGGACGGGATGATGGAGGCACAAATGACACTTTCATATTTTCCATGCAACATCCCACATCCCTGGGCACACAACTATGTACAAGTAGAAACTGATCTATTTGTTTTCCCTTCAAAATGTAGCCCAATTGCATGTAACTAAATGCAGCTCAGTGCACTGGATTTTTAATGAGACTGAATTTAAAACTAATAAAAAGTGAAAGTGGTTTTCCAGTGTTTTCTTTTACTAACAATGGAGGAAATGGGAACTTTCTTATCACATTTTCACTCTTCACTGAAGCACTTCCTGTCTCACACATAGTTTGATGTGAAGCGGAAAGGGAGCAATGGAAATGTGGACCGGCAGTGTGAACATTTCCTCTTTTTTTTTTTTAGGTTTTCCACTAAGCCTTTTCAGCTGTGGGCCTATCTCTTTGTCAGTGGCGCAAATGAGCTGGCACAGTGGCCTTATGTCCTAATTTGCATGATGTTATTTAGGGATGTGACACACAGAGCAGAGGGCAATAAACCAGGGGACCATTATTGTGGAAACTGATGCTTATCATTTTCTGCCCTGAGCCCTCTGTGGCTTTAGAGGGGCCATTTAGCTCAGGCAGGGCTGTGCCTTTTCTGCTATAACAAGTCAAAATGTCATCTGTGAGAAAGGTCTGCCGGCTCAAACATACACCCTTTCACAACAATGTGTTAGATTTTAGGCTGACTGTGCAAAACTTCCACAAGTGTTTATGTTTGCCATTGACGTTTCCTTCATTATTCATCTGTCATACCTTTTCCCATTAAACTGGTCTGTCTAGAAAATTGAGTATTGAAAATTTCCTTTGTAGTTCTTCCAGTACAGTCTGTTATTTCCTTGTGTTATTTGGCATTAGTCTAAAACACCATATCTATTACAATAAGATAATAACAAGAGAAAGGGGAAGCAATTCTAAAATAGCTGCATATTTATTTTCCTCTTATTCAAATCTATGCAGCTCTATTGACTCCAGAGATTTGTTTATACTAAAACAGAACAAGGTACATGGTGCCTTTATAGAAGGGTGGGTTTTTCATGTATTCATCTTTCAGGCAATTACAATCTTTGGAATGCAATGTATCCTGTTCTAAGCTGGCAGAGAAACATTAGAGCCCTTTGCAAAAAGGGCAAAAAGTGTTAAGTGTTAAGCAAATAATCACTGGGAGGTCAGGCAGAAAGCAGGATAGTAGGAACAGGAAGTGACACCCAGGGTACTACTGTTGCTGGCATTGGTGTACTTCCGCTTTGAGCTGCTGCTGGATCAGATCAGGTGGAGCCACTGTAAGAGGGAGGGAGAGAGAGAGAGAGAGGGAGAGAGAGAGAGACAGAGCAACAGATGGCCAGGGGATTACTGCCACAATCTCTAAGCACTCTCTCGGTCTCACTCTGCCTCTTTCTCCCATAATTCCACTACTCTGCTGCTCGCTGCACTCAACGACTCTGCCCGCATTTCCACAATGTTTGGTCCTGCGCGGCCTCTACGTCTCATCCTTTGTGAAAATGCTTTTTCTTCTAATACCTCCTCCTCCTGCACCGACTCATCCTGCTACCTGGGCAACATCATCAACCAAGCATCAGAAACACGTGGTGTCGATGCAGTCGCGATGTGACAAAGACCTGCTGCATCACCGTTTTCATTCGGGTCAAAGTTAAGAGGAGTCAGTGACGTGCAAAATGACGCGGCGATGCATGAAACTAACTCAACACACTTGAGTTGGCGATAAAACTGAGGTGCCAATGTAGGAAGCATGGAGCCAGTTCACCAGCAGTCAAAAGGCTTCTCATAATTAGTACCACTAAAATTAGTAAATCAATGAATTGATTGAGGAAAGGTTACTTAAGACCAGGGGTGTCAAACACATTTTAGTTCAGGGGCCACATACAGTGCAATTTGATCCCAAGTGGGCCAGACCAGTAAAATAATAGCATTAAAAAACCTATAAATAATGAGAAGTAAATGTTTCCCTTTGTTTTAGTGCAAAAATACAACTACATTATTAAGATGTTTGTCTTTAAAGCCCCATTATGTAACTTATTTTGCATTTTATTAGCAAAAATCTAATATTGCTTTCATATTTCACTGAAGTCGAATCACACCCGCATACAAATGAAAGCTGTCTCGTACCTTAGAATGAGTTGTTACAAGTCGTTACAAATACATAAGTGGGCGACGCACCGAACCTTGGCTGCCATGTTGCATCGCCACTTTTTACGTTCAGTGGCAGCGTGACCGCAGGTAACCACAGAAACTCACCGGAGCTGTCGGCTCGGGGAGAAAGTTTTCCAGGTAGCGCCTGTTAAAACTGTCACCACTGTGTAGTGTGAGGAAGGACGGAGACACTGATGTTGCATTCAGGTGCAGTCAGGCAAACCAACTGGATGTCATTTTACTCGACGAGAGAAAGACGGTAAAACGTGGGTCAGGTAAACAATACGACATCACCATGACAACATATTGTAACACCTGTATTGTTTTGCCTCGTGCTGGGGGACCACTTGCAGCGTCTGTTGTCTTTCTGACGTCTGCCCGATTTCACGTGAATGCAACATCAAGAATACGTTCCGATATGCAACCGCACCGCTAGATGGGGGAAATTCCTACATATTATACCTTTAATGAACTATCTTTTTTACAAAACTATTATGAATAACCTGAAATCTCTTGAGAAAAATTTGCAATTTCAACAATACTATACCTCTTCTCTCTTTGTAATTTTCACACTTTGCAAATTCATCCCGCAGGCTGGATTGGACACTTTGGTGGGCTGGTTTTGGCCCTCAGGCCTTACGTTTGACACCCCTGCTTTAGACTGATATATAGCCTAGCATATATAAACCAACAAATATCACTTTGCAGGCATGTGTAATTTATGATAAAAGACAAATCTTACTGCTATACAAAACATAATGTCCCACATCCATCATCCGCACGTTAGCCCCAGGCCAGTGGTCAGTATGACCAGATTATGGTCTGTCAGCTCCATCAATGCACTGTACACTGGCTGATGGATAGCAAAGGAAATAGTCTACTGCCATCAACCCATGTCTGTCCACAACCACTTCCACCACTTCTTAAACTTGCTCAGAGAGTGTATAACTCTCTTAAAAACCAAGAAGACGAAAGCTTCTGTCCAATACTTGAGTATGAGTTCTAATGTAGTCCTCCAGAGTTTTCTGGAAAACCAAAGAAACCGCAGAAGATGTGTTTGTACCTAGAGGCAACTACCACTCTCATGTCTCACATCCCATCACCACAGTGCTGCTCACGTGTCTAGAACAACATCTTTACGCTTCCATTGCATTCAGCATCATGGAGTGCATGCATGTGTCTGCGCAGCCCCGTCCTGCTCCACCACAGGAGTCAACCCCCGCCTCACCCGCCCTCCCAAATGTCCAATTGTAAGGGCAACCACTTAGCTGTTGTGTAAAGACATCGCCATGGAGATGAAGCTTCTCGACTGGCAATCAATAAGCAACATTGCCAAGCTGTTCTATCAGGGGATGAGTCACGACATCCGCTAATCACGCAACCCCCGTCCGAGCACCCTTTTCCTTTTTATCCATGGGCTGCGTTAACTCCCACCAGCTTTCATTTGCCATAACTCTAAATCAATAAATGGACACTGTGCAAACTCTACAGTGAAAGGCTCCATTTAGCACAATAACTCTGAATATCCAGAGCCACTTTGGGCTGAACTTTCTGAATTAAGTGAGACAGAATTGACTTGTTTCTTTGTGACCTTTTCCCCTGCCAGGAGCGATTCTGCTTCCCAGCTTGATGCATTGATGTCCAGATCATTTTAGAGGCTCGTTGTTTGCAGGGTTTATACCGAAATACCTTGATTTATTTCTATTTTAGAGAGAGCAGAGGGGGTTAAACCTGTTATTTTACATTCTGTACACTAAAATGCTGTTGTTCTTCCTGCTGCCAAGAAGTGAGATCATCACCTCACCGTTTCTTTCCGAGATGTGTGATAGTGATGCTCTAAACTTGCCTGTCCACATCTGTAGCTACTGCTGTGCCACCTGTGGATGACCTGCACCTTTTTGCCACACTCCAGCAGCAGCCTGAGGTTGTATAGTTGCAAGTCATTGATCTTATGTTCATTTTAATTACTGTAATTTCTATGTATCATAATGGCAGAGTTGCTTAAGATATCCCAGATTAGCATTTTGCCACTTGCTCATGTCAACATAACTTTAAAGCAGCAATGATCCACTGCAATGAACCAATTATAGAATGTGTCAAATTGACATATCAATTCATTGTATTGGATGATTGATTAATTGCTTAAAATGTTTTTCTAGGAAAACTTATCTTTGATTGAATCTCTTTCACTCTGAATATTTGTTGATTTTCTTCATCTTCTATAACAACTGTAAATGGCTGTAACTGTAAAAGTAAAGTAAGATATCTGTCTGAGGGTGTCATCTTCCATTTTTCATTATTTTGTAGCTTTCTTTCCCCCCCAGTGACATCTAAGCTACTTGGCTACTTGTTAAATCACTCCCTGCAGCAGCTAGAGAGTTGTGTAATGAATATACATGGCTGCAATGATCGTACTGTATAAGTTTTGCAGGTTTACACACAAACAGATACCAGAACATTCAGTAATCAGAAACACTGGTCAGCAGATAGAAACAGACAAATCACTCAGATTCACCATGACACAGCAGAACACCTTTAGGATAGGTCGAAGCAAATTCAACAATGAGGTGGAGGTAACACAAAGATAAGGACTGTGACAGTCACTCCTCAACAGTGACTCGAATTTAGGAAAAGCACTAAAGAAATTTAACATCATGACAGAAGGTGTTTGCTTGACTGTGTAAACAGGTACCGATGGAGAGATCTGAGAGATATTTGAACAAAACTATGTTGATCTGTGATGACGCAGGATGCTTTTCACCCTGACTGTCCCCAATTAACTTTAATTTAAAGGGATAGTTCAACATTTTGGCAAATTGGCCCATTGTCATTGTGCCTATAGTTTTAGGAGTAGGTTTGTTACCTTTAATTGTTGGTGCAAGCTATTTTTAGAACGGTGGAGCAGAGCCGTGAGCTGCTCAGAGCGACACAGAGGCTAATGGGATTTCTTGGTTTCCCTCATGAAACTCATACACAATCCAACAACTCCAAAACACTCTCGTGGACAAGTTGTAACCTCCACATTCAGAATGCTATGAGATAGGAACGTTACGAGACAGAGTTGTTTTCGAGGTAAATCCATGCAAAACTGCTGATGTACGTTCCCATCGGAGGCAGATTTTCGGCAAGCAGTCTCTGCATTTGCCCCGAAAACAACTCTGTCTCGTAACATTCCGTTATTATGTGCAGGTCACAACTTGTCCACGAGAGTGTTTTGGAGTTGTTGGATTGTGTATCTGATGAGTTTGATGAGGGAAACCAAGAAATCCCATTAGCCTCCGTAGCGCAGCTCTGAGCAGCTCACAGCTCTGCTCTGCCGTTCTAAAAATAGCTTGCACCAACAAGTAGCTAAATGTAACAAACCTACTCCTAAAACTAGCCTATAGGGATTATGGCAATGGGCCAATTCGCCAAAATGTTGAACTATCCCTTTAAAGTAGTGTTCAGTCACACATGCACATCACAAAGACGTAACCAAACTCAACCAAACTAAAAACTAGTTTGACACACAATTTGACACAGAGCCATCAAGGAGACACATGATAATCCAACTACCACTGGGAAGGTGTCTCACAGGTGAAGACACTGTTGTTATGTGATTTATAGACTGCTGTATGATTTTTATTTCTTTGAAACAGTATAATCTTCAGTGTGACGTTTCATCATTTTTTATGATCAGAATGTCCTCTCAATGTGAAATGCGTGACTTATTTTAGTCTTTGAAAGAGAATGTTACTAACCCTTATTATTGACATAAAATAATCTTCTATACCAAACTACACAAAGCACAGTTTAAAATGTAATAAAAGAAGAGAAGGCTGAAGTTTTGCTTTGAGCTTGAAGCATGTTCATCTCTTGATCTCTCTTTTCCCTCCTGGCAGCACTGGACCAAATTGCTGGACATTGGTCCTGTTGTCACAGAATTGGGTATTGCATAATGTGCTTTTCCTCTTTAAAGGATGCTTGAGCAAAGAAGGATTCTCTAACATTTTCAATGTGAGTGTGTGCGTGTAAGTGTGTGTGAACATGTGGGATAAACCAACGTCATGTTGATTTGCTGTAGTACAGTTTTAACCTTTAAATGTGCCTGTGACTGTAACCTTGGTTTGAAAGGTGCTAGAGTCATGAAGTGTATTGTAATCTTGTTATAATCTCAGCCATATATATGTATCTCAACTCTGTATCTTGTCTTTCATTATCCTTTATGAAAAGTCTGTTGTTGTTTATATATGTAGGCTGTATTACTATTTAGATTTGTAGATTGGGATAGAAAGGTTACCTATCCACAAAATAAATATTTTATTCCCGTGAGGGCCTCTGTATAATAAAAAAAAAAGGTGTACCTACAAACCACTAGTGTAGAAAAGAAAAGAAAAATGAAAATATTAAAAGAACATCTGCTGAATTTAACAACAAGGACCCTGGAAACTTCCCCAGAGTATCCTGCACTTGTTTGTGCACTGTATCAGGTTACTGACATTATGTGGTTTGGTTAATAATAAAAATCAGTCCACATAAACTAAGAAAAAATGAATTACCCACAATTTTAATAAAAAAAAAACTTAACTGATGGAGGCTACCAATTTTTCAATATAGGACTTCAATTTTGGATCATGTTGTAGTTATTTTAAATCATGCCAGTAGCTACTGTTAGTTTTTTTTTTTTTTTCAATAGCTCAAAGTCAATATAAATCAGCAGATGGTGGCTCTGTGAGGCTAAAACAGCTGGTGTGATGCGGCTGTGTTTCTCCAGTAAAATAGCCAGCAACATGTCCTACTTAGGCAAACAATCTCAACTCTGTATCTTGTCTTTCATGATCCTTTATGAAAAGTCTGTTGTTGTTTTATAACCGTCAAATCACTACAGCACAAATGTGCTGATTACTTTTCTAGCTATTAGTGTCAGAGGAGGTGGAGGGAGAGCCCACTGCTAGGAAACTCGTTCTGTGGGATTTCATTGACATTCTCAGATTGAGGACAGAGGTTTGGCGTGTAAAACCTGCACTTTATGTAGTTTTTAACGATGCAAAGAAACAAAAAGCAGAGAAAAACTCACCTCTGACACACAGCAACGACATGGCAAAGCGCTTCCAGCGAAAATCCAATAGTTGCACACAGTTTGTAAAGCAGGCTCTCAGCGGAGATTTACTCCGTCCGGTTACATTATAACGTCGGTTAAATTACTTTAAACACTCGCTGATAAACTCCTCGTCGATGTTTACAGGTGGTTTTCTGATGCCGGACTTGGGCAGAGAGCAGCGGCCCCCCACCGCGACCACGCCATTATTATAACTCTCATCACAGGTTTTTCAGACTGACCGACAACCTGAGGGCAGCTACATACTGGGGGGAGGCGGGGGCAGGACACCTGTCACTGGCGTTTGACGTGTCCAATTAAAACACAGTGCTGCGCTGGAGGGCGGAGCTCCCTCAAGTAATCTGACCAATCGCAGAGAGGGACAGGTTGGTGGTTGAAACAGGTGACGCAGACAGATGAACGATTCAGATCTAAAGCGGGCCAGGCACCTATAACTTTTTGGAAATGGAAAATTTTGAGATGTTTCATTATGTCTTTTAGAATAAATGTCATTTTTTTAATAACTTAATTTTATTAGTGGCTTTAGGCCTATATTCTTTTTGGTTTCATACATTTAAATATGTGTTAAAAATGGAGGCTTATTTGAATATTTGGTGGTTAGGATTCATTCAATGTTTTATCTAAGTTTTTTTTTGTTTTTTTGTTTTTTCATACAGAATGAACAACATAGTGAATCACCAATTTCTTAATTTCCAGATTATTTTCTTATTTCTCATTTTATATCTTTATTTTGTTTCAGCTGACATAACAGCCATGACATAGGGTCATGCCCCCGAAACAATAATACAACTGGAGTTATATGAGTTTGGTTCCTCTGTGAGGGGCTACAGGTGCAGGAGAGGTAAAAATAACAGCAACAGCATCACCCTGTGTATTTACAGAGCCACTACATTGGGTCAAATTCCTGACAAGGCGTCTATGCAAGACAGAAGCTTGGATTGACAGCAGGTTGAGAGTTAGAAAGACTAATATTTAAGATGTACCCCTATGGCCACAGTGTGCTGCTGATGGTTTCATTATGATCAGAGTTTGTCCTACTTGGCTATCTCTGGCCTATTTCTGCTGAAGGAAAAAAAAACTGCAGAAACAAACCACAATCAAAAGGGGTCAAGCACTGAACAGTTTACCCAAACAAAAACTTTTAAAATTTTACATAGGCCTAGTTAATACCTCAGTTTTTGTCATCTGTTTGACATGAATGTAGTTCTGTAGCCTACAATCTAGAAGTTATCTGGTTGTGCATAAAATATTTCGAATGAATATCTTATTTTTATTAGGTAGGCTATGATAAATAAATAAATGTGTTTTATGACAAATATACATTTGTTGTCTTTTCACAGGCTGTAATATTACATTCAGTGTTTTGATGTAATATTTATAGTTTTTCACTTCAATGTATATCGAGGCTATGACCTCGTTTTTCATTGGAGGCTGGTGCTTAACTATAGTATTGACACACCCGCACGAATGATATCCGTGCGATTAAATAAGTAAATTATTTTCATTGGACATTTAAATGAAATGTAAGAGTCTTGGTTAAGTATAATCTCTTACATTGAATGTGGTGACTGAACAAGCGGAACTCTTCGGTTCGTGTCGCTCTTACACAGGCGGACTTCTTTCGCCGGTGCACCAATGATGTAACTTTCATTTCCTGATCGGCAAGGGTCACTCACATGAGTGCACAGTTTGCAAAGAGACCAGTTTCTGGGGCTGAATTTTCTATCTATCACCTCTCAGCTGTATTTGAATGATGCTGCGGACGCTGTGTCGGGCCGGCGGGGCGCTTTTACAGGTAAATAAAGATGTGAATCATGTCTCCTCCGGCTGTGGAGCTGCTTAGTTAGTTGGTGTCATTCAACGTCCATCCGTGTGTTAATAATCCACGAAATGTCACTCTGCATCCCAGCAGGAGTGTGTGACTTGAGTCCGTTAAGAGTTAGGAGAGGAACCTTTATAGCACATGTCTGACTGACATGCCAACTATCAGCCTTTACGCAATGTATTAAAGTGTGAATGACAAACGTCACAGAGCTCGTCAGCTAAACTGAAAGAAAGAAACGCCACCGTATTTTAAACGCATGTCAGGTGACTTCCTTATTAGATTTCGTTTGTATTGTGTAGCAGGCTGGCGTTTTTACTGTAAGATATTTGACTGGTAAAAATGCAAATTCAACTCATCCACTGTCAGAAACTGGCACTTATCGTTAGTGTAAATTGAATATGAGATTCTCAGGCTGCTGGACAGATTTAAAGATGTCTAATTTTCTTTTGAGAAGTCGAAAAGTTAGGGACATTTTGCACTCTTGGCTCTTTGTATTGTATGCAATAATAAATCATAAGTAAATAAATCAATAATGTTGAAAAAATGTTTGCAATCTTACCTTCTTCGGATTGTGTAATGTTACATGTGATAATGTGTTTGCACTTAAGACTTGGGTGTGAAACCATTTTTAATAAATGTATTTCTTTTTTTATTTTAGAATTTATATGTCAAGCAGATCTTCTGTAAATCTGATGGTGTTTGCTGTAATTGTGTGTGTGTGTGTTTCTGTAGCAAAGCCAGCGGACTGCACCAAGGTTGTGGGTCACACCAGCTCAGCAGCGATGGGCGTCCAGCTTGCCCATGAACACCGTGGTCCTCTTTGTCCCCCAGCAGGAGGCCTGGGTGGTGGAGAGGATGGGTCGCTTCCATCGGATCTTAGAGCCGGTACCATCCTTTAGTCTTTATACACTCCTAAGTCCACAATAGGATAATTATATGTCACTTTATCAGGTCTATCTACCTTTGTTTTATGGTGTGTTGTTGAATTGTATTGTTTTATATGAGGTGATTCTTTAAAAGGCCTGTGTTATGTCAGCAAAAACATCACTTTATATTACGATCCGTCCCAAAGAGTTTGTGACTAATTTTCCCTTTACTTCCTCCAGGGTTTAAATTTCCTCATACCGATACTTGACCGAATTCGCTATGTGCAAAGTCTCAAAGAGATTGTGATCGATGTCCCAGAGCAGTCTGCAGTATCTTTAGGTAAGTAACAGAATGCATCTGTTCAATAAACCATGGAAATGTGAGGGCAAATTTGTCTGTAGGGAATCAATCTTTTTGAATGTTCAGTTCAGCATGAGTGACAAAGTTTAATAAAAGTGTGAACATTGTTTTTACAGATAACGTAACACTACAGATTGATGGAGTGCTGTACTTAAGGATTCTAGACCCTTTCAAGGTATGCTTGCTGTAATTAAAACTGTATTATACAGAAGAGAGATTGTCAACCAAACTCACTTAACTGTGTTTGTTCCCCCCAGGCCAGTTATGGTGTTGAGGATCCAGAATATGCCGTCACACAGCTGGCGCAGACCACCATGCGCTCAGAACTGGGGAAACTCACACTGGACAAAGTGTTCAGGGTAACAACAAACTACTTCTTCTCACATTAGCTGTAATACTGTATTCATGAAAAAGTAATTAAATTTTATTGTATCTATTCTGAAGGAGAGGGAGTCCCTAAATTCCAACATTGTCCACTCCATCAACCAAGCTTCAGATGATTGGGGAATCCGTTGCCTCCGTTATGAAATCAAAGATATACACGTTCCACCTCGCGTCAAGGAATCCATGCAGATGCAGGTGAGGTTAATACACTGGCTCAGCTTCAAAGAGATCATTAAAAGGTATTTATTTTGTTTGGATTTCATTTGCTGGGGGACTCAGCAACCACTTTGTAATCAGCACTTTATACCGGAAAAGTTAGAGAGACCCATTAATCACAGAAAAAAGCTTTAACACGCACATTTATTCACTCTGTGTAGGTGGAGGCTGAGCGTAAGAAGAGAGCCACGGTGCTGGAGTCCGAGGGGACGAGGGAGTCGGAAATTAATGTCGCTGAGGGTCGTAAACAAGCACAGATCCTTGCCTCAGAGGGACAGAAAGCAGAGCAGATCAATAAAGCGGCTGGTAGGTGAATTTAAGTTGTTGTTGTTAGTTTTTTTATCTCTGTGATTTGTATCCAATCCAACAGACCTTGGAGGGATGCCACTTGTTTTCTCTTGAAATGCTTACTGACATATCGCAGATGATTACACATGTTGACTGTCGCTAATCAATTGCTCTGTTTCCCTCCAGGTGAGGCCCAAGCTGTCCTAGCCAAAGCTGAGGCGAAATCAAAGGCTATCCGTATGTTGTCTGATGCTCTGACTGAACAGGTGAACAGTTGCTTTTGTTGTTATTGTGGGTTTTTTGTATGGGATATCCATGGTCTTAGTCTTATTTTGCTTAATTATTATGTTTTTTTGTTTGTATTGCACAGAATGGGAATGCTGCAGCTTCACTAAGTGTGGCTGAGCAGTACGTAACTGCTTTCTCAAACCTCGCCAAAGAGTCCAACACCATCCTTCTGCCCTCCAACACCGGTGATATCAGTGGAATGGTCACACAGGTACTACACATGCAAAACTATTGTTATTGATTGCCCAGCACAGGGCTACTTTAATGTAATTATCCATGAATATATAGGTTAACAGTAGGGGTGTGCCAAAAAATCGATTCACATAAGAATCGCAATTCTCATTTAATACGATTCAGAATCGATATAAAATGTCCTAAAATTGATTTAAAAAAATTAAAAAAAATGGAACAAATCTGCCGGCTGTCGGCCTCCATAATGCAGCGGCATGTTTAACTGCACTAATTTTTTTTAATAAAGAGGCACTTTTAATTTTTTTACTCAAGCAATATGTGATATTGCTTTTATGCAACAGTTTCAACAATTCCATCTAAGCATGGATAAATGTTTAAAACTCAATAAATGTGGAAAAAGACACTTTAGTCATTCTGTCTTGCAAAGCAGACTGGAGTAGATCATGAGGATCCTTTGCACACCGATAGACTGAAGCAGAAATTATTATGAATCAAATCGTTTTGAATCGAAAATCGATTTTGAATCGAATCGTGAGATAGTAAAAGATTCCCACCCCTAGTTAACAGCATCTAGACTGAGAATCTTTGTGGTTAATAATATTAATGACTGTCGCCATTTTCCTGCCCCTCAGGCCATGACCATTTATGGCAAGTTGGCGAAGACGAGCCCAGCAGCAGCAGCCGTAGAGAAGGAGATCGAGAAGGATCAGAACCAATCAACATCAACTCAGTAGCAGAGGGAGTCAAAATGAACTCTAAACAGTAAATGACACAGAACCAGAGGAGGCAGTTTAAGTTTCAGTTGTCAGGAGGGCTCCAAGGCATCGCTACGTGACTGACACACCCGATGACAGAATAAGAAGAACAAACTGCCAACTTCATAAACTCTTTCGACGTCTTGCCTTGGAGTCCGTGGAAAAATCACATCTTTTGTAAGAGGATTTGTAATCTTCACTGACTATTGTTTATGTTGAGTTATTGTCAGATTGGGGAATAAACACCAGCCTGTTTTCAGGTTTTGTGGATTCATTAATATGAAGGTGGGAATAACAGTCAGCTCAGGTGAAACATCTGCTTTGACGTGGCTTGTTTACAGATGTCAGTGTCAGTTCTTTAACTGTTGGGACCAGCACTTATTGAGTTGGTACGTGGGATGTGTGGTTGGGGGCTTCAGGCTGGTGTGAAGTCAAGTTGAAGTGTAGTTAATTTAAAATTTGGCCCTTATTTGATTAAAACATCACTTCCTTGAAAATGCCTAACCAATAGTTGCTTCAGAAATAGTTTGTGTAATTGTTCAGAAATATGTTATTCTCAACAATTAGATCAAATGTTCCTGTTAATGGCTGCATTTACCTCTTGTGTCTCATTGGCCATGTCTATTAAATTCAGGGGTCTCTGCAAAGTTCAGAAGTTGGTAATTTCACAGGTGTCTTTCATACAACACCAGGCTTATGAAACATAATGCTTATGCTTGAATTATAATCATGAAATTGGCATGTTTGAGTTTGAGACTCAAAATTTGAAGAGATTTCGTTAGGTTGATGTGGTGGAAAAGGAAGTTGTGAAGCACTTGTTCAAAATATCTACAATGGTGTTAGATGAAGATGGTGTGAAATGACTCATGAGAAATTACTGGACTTCTTCAGATACAATGTATGAAAAACTCCCAGCATAAAATAATAAAATAAAATGTTAAGTTTGTTAACTAGGTGTGTGTTTCAGTAAATCATATCCAGTAAACCACAAGAGACAGTCCCAGTCTACATTCAATGGGGCACGATGGAGAGAAATAAAATGTAAGAATTCAGCAGCACCTTACAATTAGTATTGAAACAGAATTATTGGCAGCACATCATACATTAAAACACACTGCTTATCACAATAGACATGGGACAGACTTATGTCTTACTCAGTGTTTATTTATTTAATAAAATATATCTATCTGCCTTAGATTCTTCTTTTTTTAAAATTAGGTTTTTGGTTTCTTGAAATATTGACAGAGTGACACATCTTGCTTCCTCCCTCTGGCTGAGATTACGTGGAGCCCTCACCTTAGCCTTGCAGGCATAATTTAGTTCACATTACGTGCTTAATTGCTAAGTAGTAATACTGACACAATCTCATGTATCATTGATTTAGTTGTCAGGGAAGATTTACATCCTGACAAGTTTGTAAGTCAAAAATGCTCAGTTATGGCGTGGATTAGCAATTTTGCTCCTGAAATGCCTTGTAGCAGAGCCCACACACTAAATTGACATGTTAATCTTTTTTTTTTTTTTTTTTTTTTTAAGGGGCATTTTGGTTTAGGGGGTCTTTAAGTTTGTCTGCCACATTATTTAGTTATATTATTTATCATTTTATTTTGTTTGTTACTTTTTCGTCTCTTATTTCATGTTGGTCTCATATGTGTTTTGCGATTCGGAAATGTCTGAGTTTTTGTCATAGACTGTATGGTTTTTGTAGAGCATAAATAAAGATTTTTAAAAAAGCGAATGCCTGAATACAACGCTCGGGGCAAAAATCGTTTTGCGTTGCTGTGTTACGAAGAAACCCCTCCGCCCTGAACTTCCGCCGGGTTCCATGCCCACTGAAGTTCCTAGCTGTCACCAGACATCTAATCTCGTCGTACCGGAGTCCCAATGAAGGTGAGGGTGGTGTCACGTCGTTCTCTGTTTACCTGACATACCTGTACCCCCTGTGTTGTTAACACACACACACTCGCGTCCACCCTGCGGCTGAGAGAGGACGAAAACCGCAGAGTTACAAGGTCAGTGACAAGAGCGAGGCGAGCTAGCCGCGGCTAACAGCGTTAATTCATTCACGTTAACGGTGCCCTCCTCTTAACGGCAGCTAGTTAATACTACCTGTCACGTTTGAGCACCCGGCTTCACCGGTTAAGGTGGAATTAAGGCTTTTTTTTAATGTTTAGTTACACGTCGCATTGTTAGCATCTCCCACAGCCAGCTGTTTCTTTGACTTTTTTTTTATTTTATTTTATTTTAATCTTGCTGTGGAAACAAGTGAGCCAGGATTTCACCTGTGCTCCTGTGTGTCTAGGATGAAGGGGCTCCCACTGCTGTCCCTGCTCCTCTGCATATGCGCCCTGTACTTCGTGGGCATTTACCTGTTCGTGGGTGGGTTCCTGCTGGTGAGGCTGGAGGTGAACAGGACCAGCACCTGCGGAGACGTGCTGCAGCCCGGAGAGGAGCCGGTAGACTTCTGCCGCGTCCGGCCTCGTTTCCGCAGGGCTGTCCTCCTCATCATCGACGCCCTGAAGATCGACTTCGCGCGATTTGACCCCAACAACACGGCGCCCCGACCCTACGAGAACAAGCTGCCCGTGCTGGAGGAGACGGCCGCGTCCAGGCCTTCCCACAGCCGCCTGTACCCCTTCCGTGCCGACCCGCCTACGACCACCATGCAGAGGATAAAGGGCTTCACCACCGGCTCTTTGCCCACCTTTGTGGACGTAGGTAATAACTTTGCCTCCAGCGCCATCTTGGAGGACAATCTCATCCATCAGTTTGGTCAAGTAGGTGAGTAATTACACAGGTGTATATAATGATATTCTACACACTGCAAGGTGGTCCTGTGTAATATATAGTATTATTCGCATTGAGCTGAGGAGGAAAATGGGTGTTCACATATCTTAATTGACAGCTATGATGACTGAGTGAGTGACAAAACTTCTGCTGTAGCTACTGTGTCCTTCAATCATGAAACAGCTACAACATGCATGAATGGCATTGGGACCAGTGTCATCTGAATAGCCATTGTAGAAACAGAGTAAGACTAGAAAAATGCACCACTGTTCACGGCCACAGGAGAATCTGTTATGACAAAGGTGCCACAAAATTGATAATACTTCACAAAAGTCAACATCACAAATTAACCATAATATGGGATAAGCATGTGACCATCTAGAAGTTTTTTTTTGTTTTTTGTAAATGTGTCCAATTTCCAATTGCAGGAAAACGAGTGGTGTTCATGGGTGACGACACTTGGGAAAATCTTTTTCCTAAGAAGTTCTACCGCTCTCTGCCCTTCCCTTCTTTCAATGTCAAGGATCTGCACACAGTGGACAATGGGATCCTTCAGCACCTCTACACCACCAGTATGTATTATTTGATATTACCACAGGAACATCTGTCTGGAGGGCTATGCAAAACCATTACGCTCCTGATATATTGTCAATGAAATGCAAAGTGGAACTACATACAGTGGTATGCAAAGGTTTGGGCTACCCCTGGTCAACATTTCTGTTAATGTGAACAGTCAAGCAAGTGGAAGGTGAAATGGTCTCCAAAAGGCATACAATTACAGATGACACATTCCTTTACATTTGAAACAATATCTATCTCACAGAGTGTAAATAGTAAATAGCTTGTCTGATACCTTAGTCAAAGTTATCTGAGAGCTCAACTCTCCTGGGTTTCCTATTATTTTGCAAGGTGCTTCTTCGTTTCCACTTTTCACTCTAAAAAACAATAGTAATACACTGATATTGCTTAACATATTGCAAAAGAGCGTTTCATGTTTAACTTTATGCCTTTTGAGGATCATTTAATCTTCCACTTGCAACTTAACTGTTCACAGTGACATACATTTTTACCAGGGGTGCCCAAACTTTTGCATACCACGGTACAGTATACATAATCATGCTATCATACATGGATAATTCGATACCCCTCTGTTATTATATATATTTTTTATTTTTACTCAACTAAATGACAGCTAAGGCATAAAAAAAGTGCACAAGTTTGGATATTTCAGAACATTGGCAGCTCTGACACAAACTGTCTTTTGGACTAGAGGAATGTTCTATTTATGGAAGACTGTAGCCGTGCTTTTTCCTCACATCTCTCCATCTGTCCCCTTCCGTTGGTTCTGACAGTGATGGGTAGTGATTGGGATGTCCTGGTCGCTCATTTCCTCGGAGTGGATCACTGTGGTCACAGGTTTGGTCCCGACCACCCAGCCATGGCTGACAAGCTCACCCAGATGGACGGGGTCATCAGGTGAGACAACAGAACAGCTGCTACGAGCTTGTTTCACAGCATCCTCCAGCTGCCGTCATTATTATGTGCTGTCATAGTGTTCAGGTAATACTACAGGTACTCAGGTCATTTAAAAACACTGATATTTGAAAGTTCTGACCCAGACTGTCAGTAAGGAAATGGGACTTACCAGGATACATTTTAATTCCTATTCAAATATGTAGGGGAATGTTTTTAATATATTAAACTTATCTTGATGGTTTTGGTCCAAACAAAGAACACATCAAAAAATCTGTTTTAAATTTGAGACTACTGCACATGGATTTGAAAGAAAAATGAGCTCAGAACTCTTTGTGTAATTACTTCTTACTTACGTCTTTATTTATTTGTTTAAATCATATGCACCTTTCTTCTCCAGGTCTGTGATTGACCGTCTGCAGAACGACACCCTCTTGGTGGTGATGGGAGATCATGGGATGACGGACACTGGAGATCATGGTGGAGAGAGTCAGAAGGAGACTGATGCTGCCATCTTCCTCTACAGTCCCGCCCCTCTGTTTACCGGACCGCCATCACAGGTCCGTAGGCGAGACAACCTTTTTCAGTCAGTTTTGACTTAATCAAAATAGTCTTGCATAGGAATGGCTTTCAAAATAATGGGATGTACTTACCATCAACCAGTCAGTTTAAAAAAAAAAAAGGCCTTTGTGCATTTTGGATAAGGTAGTTGAAGTTTCCAGGCATGGGAGTTATTTCAACTATAGGCACCACAATATAAGGAAAAAAGATAAAGACAAATATAAAATGGTTTGGCCCTCACATAAGAGGGAGTTTCCATAACATCCATTAAAGACTTTATAGTGTTTGCCCGTTTCGTCTATATCTAATTAATATACATTATTAGATATACATAAAAAAAGAAAAATGGTGGAAACATACCATGAACATACAATAAAGGGATAGTTCAACATTTTGGCAAATTGGCCCATTGTCATAATCCCTATAGGTTTAGGAGTAGGTTCGTTACCTTTAATTGTCGGTGCGATCTGTTTTTAGAACGGCAGAGCCGAGCCGCAAGCTGCTCAGAGCTACGCTACGGAGGCTCATGGGATTTCTTGGTTTCCCTCATCAAACTCATCAAATACACAATCCAACAACTCTGATGAACTTTGATGAGTTTGACGAGGGGAACCAAGAAATCACATGAGCCTCTGTAGCATAGCTCTGAGCAGCTCGCGGCTCTGCTCCGCCGTTCTAAAAACAGATCGCACCGACAATTAAAGGTAACGAACCTACTGCTATGACTATAGGGATTCTGGCAATGGGCCAATTTGCCAAAATGTTGAACTATCCCTTTAAAGGATAGGTCTCACAAATACAACAAGACTATTCTGGCCGATTCCCAATGTTAATAAAATCCTATACTATTACATTACTGCTACTAATTTGTGTGTATAATCAAGCAATAATCTAAAATGTTGCAATTCAGTCAAACTTAAATTCGTTGGTGGTCACGCTAACATCACACTTCTCTCAGCCTCGGTTAGAAAGCACATTCCTGTAACCCGTTAGCTAAATGTAAATGCAGCATAGACTGAAAGATTAGTGACACAAAGTGATGAAAGTTCACCAAGTAGGCTCATTATATTCCGTTCATGCGCCGTCACAACTGGCAGCAAGAAACTTGACTCCTGGACCTTTTCACAGAATGAGGACATGCCGCCGAACCACGGCTTCATATCAGCTCAGTCCACAAATGAGCAAATACGGAAGGAGAACAACATGAAAGATCCCATTTACTATTTGCCCTTATCCGTTTGTGTGCTTGCTTGTCGTTATTTTATCAGCAAATATCCATTTACGTCATGTTTCACGTCCCTCCAAACCACCGGAACACTTGCTGCCTCATAAACACAGAACATCACACCATTCCATGCATGAATATTTGTGTTCATGCTCGGCTGTGCAGTTACCTGAATCCGTTAAATTTGTGCTGGCAGGTGGTGCTCTGCCATTTCAGGGATAAAAAGTGGATCTCAGTAGAAAAAGTAAACTCCGCCACCGATTTCTATAATTGCGGTGTAATTGGAGTGTTGCGTAACACATTGTGGAAAATTGCAGGTTACATGAGTACAAAAAGAAATACCACTACTAATAATGGCAGGGAACATTATTGGGCATGAAGCCCTATGAGACGCTGAGGCACTCACTGATCCATCCAGTATATTTCACAAGGAGGGAATAAATCCACCATAAGTAAGATGAATGTCACTGCAGAGGTGACTTACCACTAGGCATTTATTCATAATCTGTTTGCAGTTAAGAGAATAAACCAACATTTGGGAACTGAATGACATTTGATGATCATATCTCTCTGCTTGTTTCTCTATTCAGTAATTACAGAGCAAAGATAAACTTTGGTCTGATTTTTATCTGCCAACAAAGTTTCTCCTTCATTTCTTGTTGCTATTTCAAGTTGATTCTGTTTTGTGATTATTTTAGGCACAATTTATATAATTCTAACCAGGTCTGCTCAAAGTTTAGGAGAACAAGTTCACAAAACTATTAATGCCATATTTGCCAATTGAGCACTATAAGTCTTACTCTAAAAACAGTGAAACTATATTTTTTTTGTGACAACTTCTCATTAGATCTCCTAAAAAGTCCTTTTTAATCACAGATAAACAGAGTAGTACACTAACATGACTTTTGCTTTCTTTTGCTTTTACAGAGTGAAGTGGATGTGGTGCCCCAGACTGACCTGGTGCCCACCCTGGCTCTGCTGCTGGGAGTTCCCATCCCATACAGCAGCGTGGGGCAGGTCCTCTTGCCTTTATTCCCTCCTCATGGGCAAACGGAAGGTGCAGTTGGAGGTCTCAGCCAGCTGGAGGCGCTGTGGATCAACGCAAAACAGGTAGTCTGCTCAGTTAGGGAGCGTTTGAATATCTCCACACGGGGACAGAAAAAAACCTGCAGACTTTACATATCCTGCAGCATGTTCTCTAACAGTGTGTTTTTAGATGTGTTTAATTTGACCTCATGTCACTTTTTTGTGTTTCTGAAGGTAAACCGTTTCCTGGAGACTTACTCTGGCATGGCCAAAGACATCCCACCAGAGAGCCTCTCTCAGCTGAAAGATGAGTTCACCCGCCTCTCCTCTGAGTACCTCGCCACGGTGAGACAGGGTCGGTCACCCTCCCCAGCGCTGGCCGCCTCCCTGCAGGCCTACCTCAGCTCCGTCAGAGACACCTGCAGAGCTACATGGGCTCGATTTAACCCTCTGAAGATGGCAGCGGGGTTAGCCATCTTGGCATTCGCCTGCTTGATGTGCTTCATCCTGTCTGAGCTGTCCTTTGTGCTGGTCAGGGAGAACGGTCCGGGACTTAAGGCCCCCGTTGCGGTGGCGCTAATAGCCGGCGGCTGCGCGGCCGGGGGTCAGCTGCTCGCGCGGGGCCACATCGAGGTAGCCTGGTGCATAGCGGCCGCCGCCCTCAGCTCTGAGCTTCTCTTCCTCTGGACGGCCAGCCGATACAGACCCGCCGTCGTGGCGAAGAACGGAACCAAAGCCCCGAAGTTTTCCCGCTGGGGCTGGGTGACCCCGCGTCATCTCCTCATCCCCCCTCTCGTGGTCCCGCTCCTCCGCTGTGCCTCCCTGCTCTCGGACAGCTACGTGATCGCCGAAGGCCGGGTAGTGACCTTTCTTATGTTCTCTCTGGCTCTATATATTCCAATCCGTCTCAACTGGGACGGCCTGCTCCTGCCCCCCAGCCACGACCCTCTGAAGTCGGCCGGGCTGCTGCCTTCCCCGGCCTTGTCTCCATCGACCGTGAGGAAGGAGAGCGGCACGCTGCTGACCTGCGTGGGCCTCCTGGTGGGCAGCCTCTACCTCTCCCTGTCCTTCCACGGCTGTCGGGAGGAGCAGGGCTCCTGTCAGCCGTCGCCGTTCCTTTCCCCTCTCTCCCGCTTGCAGGACAGCCAGCTGAAGAACCTCCACTACGTCCTCGCTATCCTCTCCCTGGGCTTGTGGACGTATCTCCTGAGACGCTGCCTCCGCTACTACGGCAACCTCAACTCCTCAGGTGGGACGGTGTTCACGGCCCGCTGGATCTTGCCGCTGCTGTCCGTGTGCCTGGGGCTGCACTGGGCTGTCAGTGCCACTCCGGAGGACAGCTTCAGGAAACTGGCTGAGCTGATCAGCCTGGCTCAGCTGGCCCTCCCCAGGGCAGCCTTCTGTCTTCTGGGGCTGGGGCTGTTTCTGATCTGGCTCGACCCTCTCACCGTGTTCGTGAAGACCAGGGCCGCCGTTTCGGCCAGAGGTCCCTCGCTGCCCCCGCCCCGCTACCGGGCCAGCACCGGCATCAGCCCGCAAGCCGAGCTGCACCACCTCATCCCCCAGATCTACCAGCGCATGCGTCGCTCCCTGGACGACGGAGAGCTGAGCAGGGCCGGCGAGGTGGACGGCAGGCCCGCCGTGGAGGCCTACGGACTGGGGACCGTGTATTCTGCCCCGCTGCTGCTGTTCTGCGGCATGCTGGGAATCGGTTTGCTGCTACTGCACCCAGAGGGCATGGCTCTGTCGTTCCTCCTGCTGCTGCTAGAAATGGGAGCGATGCTGCACATCCAGGCCTCCTGCACGACCCTCACTGGCCTACATGGAACATATTCTGGTAAGATCTTCAAAGTCACACATCTTTTGTTTTGTGCGTCCTTTACCTCTTTTTTTTTTTACACCCCACATCCTTTAACCCACTTTGTCATTGTTTCCTCAGGTGGCTTCTACGTGCCCTGGACTCCGATAGTGATGTGGTCCCTGGCAGCCACCCAGTTCTTCCATGCCACAGGTCACCTTCCCACCTTCCCCTCCATCCAGTGGGGCGCTGCCTTTGTAGGATTCCCAGACGGACACACAGGCACCGTACTGCCCGCCTCACTGGTTACCCTCAACACCTTTGCTTCACACATCCTGTTTGCAGGTAGTTATAAGATAAAACAACACAAGCTGTGAGTTTAATGAAACTTATAAATCATGATCCTTTATATGGATAAGGCCAATTAGATGGTTGAATCTACGAAAGTACAAAGATTCAGCCGGGACTAAAGAAGTAGTAGTATACAGTCAGCATATGCAAAGGGAAAACAAAAATTCAGACACCATATTTAATTAAATACATGAATCAAAATCTAATGTTCTTAAAGTGTTTTGTGCTCTGGCAACATTTTGAACACAATTTTGGGCGGTTTTCTTTAAACGTAATCTGGAATCACCAAGAAAATGAATGAATTCCCCCCAAATCAAAGCACACTGATGTTAAAGTACCAAATTTAAAATGCCTTAAATATAAGACCAGTGCACATTTGTTACCTATGAATTCATGTTTTGAATATTGTATAAAGCAAACTAAACATTGAACTTCATGTTATAGAACCAAAACAGAAATTTAAATGAAAGCTAATTCTGCTAATTGTTTTACATCATTGTTAGGTCATTCCATCTCATGTCACCCCTGCATTATTTATTGCAATCACAGAATGTAGGCTACAACGTGTCTGGTATTACATCCTAACAAATCACTTACATATAGGGGTCAGTCTGAGGGTTGTCCTCTTAAAAACAAAAACGATACACACAACACAGCCTTAAAGAAGCTGGGAGAGCTGGAAGCTCGGTTGGTAAAACAGACATTAGTCAGTCCAGTGATCTTTAGTTTAATAACCAAGGTTGTTAAACAGTTGGAAATAGCTGCAAATACAACAAATATAGTTGTCAAGCAAGGCTAGTAATGAAATTGTGAAACTGCATTCATGCCTGTGCCTGATTTTGATTGTTTTCAGTGGGTTGTCCATTGCTGCTCTTCTGGCCCCTGGTGTGTGAGGTACGTGGCAGCAGAGGAGGAAGAGCTTGCGGGGAAGAAGGCGAGGACGCTGTGATGGAGATGAGACTGAGAGAAAACCCTCAGCAGTTCGGCTCTGCTCTCCTACAACTCTCAACACGCTACCTCTTTATTCAAGGAGCACAGGTGCGACCACGGAGAGGTCTCAGGCTGGACTGAGTGGTTTACTTATCATCTGTTAGTGTTTGTTTGGTCACCAATTTCAAACACTGAGTTCACATTATCAGTCTCTGACCTGGGACCAGATCCCTCCTTTACTGTAAAAGTTTTATTATATCGTATTGTTGTTTTTATGTCTTTGGCCCGGTTCCATCTTTTCAGTGTGGATCACATCCCAGCACAGCACTCAGGTCCTCTGCTCTCCTCACAGGTCTTTGCTTCAGTCTGTGCCGCTGCTATCCTCAGGAGACACCTAATGGTGTGGAAGGTTTTCGCACCCAAGTAAGTGCCTGAATGGATTTTCCATCTCACACAAACTCACTGACAGAAAAGGCTTTTGAGGATATGGACACAGTAGAACTTCAGTGCATCCAGTGAACACACATTTGTGAATACAGGTCTACGCCCACACTGCGGTTTCTGGAATTCTTACCTTTTTTGAAATTAATATTATTGTAATATTATGTTTTCAAATCATTTAAGGAATGTTTGCTGCTCATATTATGTCACATTTTTACTGCCGAGATGAAAACACAATTATAAACCATAAAAAAAACAGATTTCAAGGCTCTGATAAATATAGGACTGTTTGAACATTTCTATGTCCTCTGCTTTCTCCTTTCAGGTTAATGTTTGAGGCCTCAGGGTTCCTGGTGAGCAGCGTGTCTCTGCTGATCGGGGTCACATTAGTGCTGAGGGTAGACGTAGCCGTGGGCCGCTGGTTTAAGAGAATCGTCCCCGATGCATCCAGGTAGCGACAGCGCCACAGCCACCGCCGCTGCTGCTTTCATCACAGGTCGCCCACCTGAGCTCACTGTGAAACACAGAGAAAAACGGACATGGTGGTCACTGTAAAGTGTTTTATACAGAACCATCGCCATCGGTGTCTAACATAAGGATCCCCACAAACATGTCATGTGAGGTGGCCTCGTACTGTAACTCTCTTGAGGGCTATGTTACTGACACTGAGGCCTGCCTCCTTCTCAGCCAGATGGACTCTAGGACATCAAATCTCAGACTTGAGCAAAGTTTGAGCATCTGGACTTTTTTTTTTTTTTTGGAAATAGTGTTTTTGGTTGAAGCTTGTAAAGCAACGCACAAAGATGAAGGGTGTTAAAGGCCTTTGAGGTCCAGAGTTGTATGTGATTAGAGAGAGGACAGTAGTATCTGAATGTTTCTACTAAACTCCTGTTTTCTAACTTTATGGATGAAACCTTCCGAGCTCAACAAGCCACACGGTCTTGCAAACGGTTCAAAGTGCAGCCGTTAAAAAGCTTCACTGAATACGTACAGTTTACACAAGCTCCACGCCTGTCACAACTGGCTAACAACCTCAGCAATGAAACAAACAAAAAAAAAATTGGCCTTTTTAATATCTGGGGATTTTTTTCTCCCCACCTCGTAACTGAGACTGATGTTACACTTATGTGCAACAGAGTGGCCAAACTGACGGTTGAATGTGATATTTAAAAAAAAAAAAAAGCAGCTACGGAACGAAGACGCCTCTGTGTAGGAAATTAACGATTGAATTAAGCTGACTGTTTTCTCACAGTGATGTAGAACTAATGAGCAGGTAAAGGTTCAGCGTCTGACCGCCGACACTGAACCCCAACGTCTGGAGCTACAGTACTTTATCATCAGTTGGCAAAGCAGGTCAACTCCATTTAATGAAATCCATCCAAGTGCATTACAGCATGTCATTAAAGTGTCTGCTGGAGGACGTTTTCCTTTTTTTTTTCTTTTTTTTTTACGTTTTGTATTTTCAAGATGTTGAAATACCCAGTGCATCTGATTACTGCCAATTCATAATGTGCTGTTGTTTTTTTGTTTGTTTGTTTGTTTTTTACAGTTTCTGGTTCTTAATCTGCCATGGTCTTTTATTTTTCTGATTCCTAACTCTAATATCTATTTATAATTAAGATTTTTTTAATCACTGATGAAACATTTTCTAATCTGAAATGGAACTTTTGTCTTAATTGGGCCTCATCCACCTTGTCCCTGGAATAGGTGCCTAGCTTTAACAAATGCCTTTTTTTCCGTGTATGATGTCATTAATTTGGCAGGGCCATTAAATCCAGGACCTCCAGAAACACTGTCAGTAAATTTATTTCTACAGGACATCTGAGTCAGTCTCCAGTATAAGATCTGTTACTGTTCTGCAGCTGTAGTCAGCAGCTGAAGCTCATTAGCTAATGCATGGTATCGAAGGGATGTTGAGCTCAGGTTGAATTAGCTATAATGCAATAGTACTGCATTCCTCAGGCTGTTATAAAAGGAGTGATTGGTCATGTAGACTGCTGCTGTAGTGACCTCAGCTCAAGTGATGGTTTGGCTTGGTTGTGTGATGAGAGGGCACATTTTGTTCTGTTTTTAAAATGTTTAATATATAAATAACTGATGATGAATTAAAAAAATGATTTTACAATCTGTGAAAATGTAATAAAACTTTTGTACATGACTCCTTGGCCTCTTGGTAATTTACTGTACATATGCAGGTGAGAAATAACCAGAAGAGTTTGAATTTATTCCGTACTGTTATTTATGATCATGCACATAATTTATTGCCATGCAAACTAATGTTTATCGATCCAGCGACTTGATGAAGGAAATGGGTGCTGCCATCATTTCTTTCTACTCATCATTCAAGGTTCTTCATTCATTATTCACTGAGGCTTTCCACGTTTCCATGGCATAAAACTCTTTCAGTTGCTGAAAGTCTCACTTGTACACAAATGATAATCAGGAAATGTTTCACAGCCTCATGTTTATATCTCCACATGTGGCTCAATTTTTTTCCTTTAAAAATATTCTCAATAAAATGTTTTGATGTTTGATCATGGATGCAGCACATGGACTGCACAGGGTTGAGAGAATCCTGACAGTGTGAAAATTCCAACCATGGAGCTGCAGCATCATCCACGGACCTCTTGAACAGCTAACATAGAAATGAAATCTAAACATCTGCTGAAAGTATTGACACAGCACTTGAAAGGCTTTAAGAAATCTTAAAAATGGTTCTTGCTCATTTTACTGCTACTACTCTTTGACATTTTGGAACAGAAATCCTGTCCAATTGTGGGGATCGAGAGCTGAGTATGAGACAATATAAATGGCTGCGAAAGGTTGGACTTCACTGTACAAAGAATTGATTATACAGGCTTACTGCCGATACAGTGCTTGCAGTGTTGTGATAATGAAACTGCAATAATTCACAAGGCCATGGCTTCAAATATAGAATTATGTGCAACAGAAAGAGAAATGAAGGGACAAAGTGCTTCAGTGATTCTGGTATTATTCACTATATGAACTCCAGGGTTGTGTTCGAACAGAAAGATCCTCTCAATAGAGCTGTACTCTTTCATACAGTATAATGCGTCATACTTTTTGTTGTATAATATCTCTATTGACACATAAACCAGCAGTTCTCTGGTTTCTTGTAATGATATGCGTACAAAAACACTACTGAAAAATATATAAAAAGAAATATTTTCATACCAATTATTAAATTATTGGATATCTACTTGAGAAGAAGAATGGTACTTGAGTTATCAGTATACCAATGAGTGTTGCTAGCCAATTAAAACAACTAAAAAACATCACAGTAACATCCAGGAAAACACTGCTGTTGCTGCTTGAAGCTTTGGATCTCTTATTTTGGATGTGAAGCACCATTATGACATTGAAGCTGCCAATCTTTCATTCTGAGCATCAGTAGTAATTGCCCATCATTATCAGATGAACAGCCCTTTGGACAACAATTCCCACATTTCAGCTTGCATCAACTATTGAAGTCAGCCCAATTTATGTTATGGGGATGGAAAATCATGCGGCTGCCCTCTGATATTTTGCTTGGAGTTCAGTAAGAAAGGCCTGATCCTTCCTCAGGGGATCCCTTTAATCATCCTTTTCTGCCCCTCTGGTGAGGATGAATTGGATGCAGACTTTCCGGACTTTCTGGACTGAATTTATAACGTTTTCAGCCATTATCACTGAATAAAGCTGTACTGTATCTGTGCAGGCAAACCTTGAGCCGCAAACTTGGCCTCTAAAAATGCCAGTGGGGTTAGCTGGGGTAAAGTCATCCAGTTTCATAAAAAGAGAATAGGCTTCTAATCCGATTTTTTCTCTCTCAACCTACACAAAATAAGATTTAGCAGAGAGTTTCTTTTCATCCTGTTTTCCAACAGCCTATTTCAAACGAACCAGGTTAAGCGTTTGTTATTAGGCTAAAGGTAAAAAATGAGGTAAATGCCAAAGTGGCCGATCCTCTAAATGTCTTCTTGTTTACTTGTATTATGAGTGAGTATTATGACTTTAGCCTTAAACTCAAAATGTGATTAGGGAGCAGAAATCATATATTATTTTCAAATGCAATGGAAATTAATGTTGCTGCTCAGGCTGTATTGGTCTGTTGACCGATACCTTCAGAATTGATGGACGAAGCTAATAGACATTTTAAAATAATGAATTGAAAAAAAAAATGCCCGAAAAAAGGAAGTCACTTTACTAATGTACGACTTTTCTACTTGTTAGTATGTTTTCAAAATGTTGTTTCAAAAGTTACAGAAGGCTAACCCTCTGTAGCGACTAATATCAATGGCAAATGGAAAAGATAATCTTGTTTTACAAAATGGAAGTGCCAACACGTCTACAAATAAATCTACTAAAATACAATCCTGCACAAAAAAAAGGCTAAAAATGTCTGTGATGAGGAATTTTAGTTTTAACCCTTTACAGTCTATGGTTTTAACTTGTTTATTTTGGATTGGATGGATGGATTTTTGGACATATTGATTTGGTAACTCATGATGACTCATGATCGTGCATTTACTTAAAAGAACAATAACTGTATCAGTTTACAGTTTAATCAGAGAGATACAGAACAGTAAACATGGAAGGCCTTATGAGATCAGATCAACATTAATTCGGGATTATAAATGCATTGTTTCCTGTGAAGCTCTCATATATGTAAAGGGAATTCAAATCCAGTGCAGAAGTGGTGAACGAGCAATGAACTCATATAAATGGCTCATTACACAATGTAAATACACTGAAGGGCTAGGGCTGAAAAGACTCTGGCCATAATGGAATTAAGAAACATGTTTCAATCTCAGGATTATCATGTAAAAATAAACCTTTAAAAAAAAAAAAAAAAAAGGCTTATAGTAGCAGTAAGCTATAGGCTGATTGTAAAAACACATTTGATTTGGTTTTAATGGAAGAGGAGAAATGCTGTACAATCAGATTACATGTATTTGAGAATAATGATTATTATTGGATTATAAATGAACACGCTTGATGTCAGAGCAGTGTTTACATCATATGATGAAGGACACAATTTTGAAGAGATATGATAGATGGGTGATGAGGTGATGATGATGTGCCATCATAGAGACAAAGTCATCTCCCTAATCAAGTACAAGATTAAAGTGTCATCACAAAGGTGTTAACTTTTTCAGGATTCATACTTTCTTTTCCTGTAAACCCCATCCTGAACACAAATCTGTCACTGACCTCCCCTTCATCAATCATGTATACCTGCATAGTTTAAAGATCAAACCAAAGTCTACAGAGCAAAGTCATTTTGACAGAGAAAAACAAAATGGTACTAAATCATGTACATTACTTTAAAAAGCTTGGTGATGAGAGGTATTTTATCAGTCACACAAGATCAGGTACGCCATCTCACTTTGCTTGAGACAGAATTTTAAATTAAAACAATTTCATCAATGTTGTTTGCACTTTAGAATAAGTCTGTGTTCAGCTGCTTCCAGGGAACTCTGTCAAATCATTTGTATTCAGTATGAGTAATGATTTAATGCATGCAGGCAGGGTAGCGACACAATGTGATAAAACACCCGTAGATAACTGTTTTTAAAAGCGAAAGCCTGTTTCTGGCTCAAGCAATACAAGGAAAACTATTATTTGACACTACATTTACGTACATGTAGCAGATAAGTTGTTACTGCTGAATTTCATACATTAACTGTAAGTTCATTGCCAGAGCACAGGGATTATGTAGTCTTTCACCTGAATCTGATGCCAATAAGTTTACCAGGTTAGTGAAACTGCCCAAGGGCAATGTGATCATAAAAGGATCCTGTTCAAAAGGAATATTTGCAAAGGAAATGGCTGAGTGCTCCTGAAAGGGTCAGATATTGAAACACACTGTGATGAATCTTTATAGTTGTGTTTCTTTGTCTCCTTTTGTCCCCTGATGGAAAAACTCATGGAAATGTATTCACAATAACGGATTACAGTAATACACACACATCCTACCTCTAATTTACCTTGTTAAGACCTGCTGTCAGATAAAATCAGACCCTGACATGATGTATTCACAATCCATAACTGTAAATGCTGCGCTCACACAGTGACATAGAAATACAAAACCCTGGACATATTCTGTTTTCGGGTTAATGGCTTTGACTTCTATAAAATTGGTACCTGACACTCAAAAAGAGTGAAAGTCTTGGGGGATTTATAGCAGCAGACCAAGTGGGCCACAGCAACCCACAGCAATGCACACATAAACAACTGAAATACATACAAAAGATGAAAGCCACAATGGAATTTGCACAGAATTGCACTTCTGTTTGCTTTGGTCCCGTAGCACGTTTCTTTAGGTGAGATCTGCCTGAGTGAACTGCATCACAGCCTAGGAAAGATTTCTTCTCAAAAATGGCCCATGTGTACATCCACCGTGGGAAGCAATTTGTTGCTTGAATGCTCTGAGTTATCAGAGATAATTACACCCCGTACAATGTAAAAACTTTCTGTGAAAGTTAAAGAATATTTCATGTAGTTCAGCCTCACAGAATAACTTTGTGAAACTACGTAGGTTGTGTTTTCATGAGTGGCAGCCACATTTAACTTGTGTCATGGTTATGACACACGCTGTGCAATGGCCAAGTGTGCATTTAGGCATGCAACAGCAACAGCATCCTGATCAAGGTCTAGCAAACAATTCAAAAGGAGCTTCCCATTCCTTTGCTGGGAGGGGGTGTAATAGTGCAAAAATGATACTTACTCATAAAACAAATACAACACAGAGTCCCAATGCATGGAGGTTAATGTTGCACCAATCAATATTTCTACATCAATGCATACAGTAATGTTGGTGTTGTTCACAACTAACTCTCACAGAAGAAGTAAGTTAAAGGGACATAACATGTCAGCAAAAAATAAAGTAAAGCAAGACTACACCAGTAATGTTGGGAGGAGACCAATGCAGGAAGAACAAGAATAGAGTTATCAGAGCTTGAATGCAACTGCAGTGTTAATTTGTTGTTAGAGATGGCAAATACAGATGGGCAGAAGGACAATGATACCCCAGCTTTTTTGCCCATTTGGCACCATACACACACACAAGGCCATTGAGAGCTGCTGGAAATTGTACAATATGCAGTTTCCTCTCAGTTGGCTTAAACCTTTGGCATTCAGCACCAACTGTGACACCTAAAATCAGCATTCTGTGTTTGTAAATCCTGTTTTTCTCGCCTTTCTCTTTCAAACAGGTTTCTACAGATATATAATTCCACATCTTTTAATCACAGAATGTTCTAAGTGACCATGGAGTGTATTATACACTGCAATACCAAGCTATTTCCCCAAAGGAATATATGAAAGAGTGGGTAAAACAACCAAACATAACAAAAACAGACACACAATAGACAAAAGATACAAGATTGGGTGAGTGGTTCTGTTTCAGTCCCTGGTGCAGACATTGTTTGTGGGCGGTGGATGTGTGAATGAGAGGTATTGGCTGTGATAAGCGATCTCATCCAACAAAATGTGTAAATGTGAAAGAAGGTTTCACTCCTGCTTTTAAAAGCTGATAAAGGTTTTTCTGTGCTTGTGGGAGATATCAGCTTGTCTTTATGTCTGTGGCCTACTTTTGAAAAGGTCACAGAGCTGAGAAGATCTCACAGGGGGCTGCTAAATGAGCCAGTGTAGTGGGGGAAAGGAGGCCGTTTCTAAAACTTCCATTCAGAAAATTCAGCTGTAGGCTATTTAATGATTTTCAGTGCAATGCTTGTTTATCTTTAGAGGCATTTGGCTTATCAGCGTATGCCCAAGTTTGTATTAAATTATTATATCGTATCGTATTAACTATGTTTTTTAACAGTAAATTATTATATAAAAAGAATATTCATATAACATATTTTGTGTGTTATGTGTGCTCTGAAGGAGAAAATAAATGTTACAATCACACATGCTGCCCAAACAAGCGTCTTTGAGTAACATCAGAGCCTCCGCCTTACCTCCACCTTGAAACAGAATCCGGTATTTGACCAGGATGATTCAGAACGCTCTAAGGATAACCACAACTTCTCACACTTTAGATAGAGAAGTATTGAGCTGCTTGTTTGTTTCCTTTGGGGCATATTCTAAATTTGGAAATGTGTTGAGATACATCTGTACAGGAAGTCAGAAATATGACTGTGGTTTTGGGTAAATGCATTACCAGTCTGCATTAAGTCAGTCAGTGTCAATCTCTTAATGTTTTCATATGGTAATGTATTTCTCCAGAAATAATAATCATCATTAACATGGAAACCACAACGGCCAATTGTGAGCTCACTATGTTCTTCCAAATGGAGTCTTTGTATCCTGTGGGATAAAAGTAATAATAGGCTACAAATATAGAAATCTGTTTAATAACACAAAAACTGTATATTATACAGTATGTTTACCATAATAAGTCAGTATAATTGTTCTTATGTTTTAGTAACACAGTTCAGTCTCAAGAGTCTTCCATAACAGCTCAGAAAGTAGTGTTTGTGTACACACACCATTGGGCACTGTAGAGCTTAACATGTGTGACTCCATGTGAGAGCTGATATCTGTTTAGCTTTGTAGCGCTGAGCCAACCAGTCCCTCCAAACTGAACAAACATACAGGTTATTATTTTCAACCCTCTGATAAGAGTGTCTCCCAAAACCATGCCGCTATGATGGCAGGTTTCATGAATCATGGTTGGTTACAACACTAAACATGTGGACTGTGCCAACAGTGGTATATTTCATCACAGTGTAGCTACAATGTCCATGGCTTGGTTTGATTTTGGCAGAAAAACTATAGCTTAGGAAACATTTCTTTGTTTTTATTACAGCAATAAGGCAGGGGTAAACCTTGTCATAAATAATAGAAACAACAGAAACTGCAACTTCCACATGGGAATCACAGACCACCCTCCTGTGAGACATGTCTGTGTTTGGTGGTCTAGATCTTGCCTGCAGTAATAGCAAAACATGTATGTGTCATCATAACTTACTCCAAAGGGAACCGTGGGCTTGCTTTTTTTTTTTTTTTTTTTTACAGAACACATAGAGAGAGAGAAACCTCTAAGGAAAAGTAGGTGTCAGTCTGTCTCTATCTGCAAACTTTGCCAGACAGTACCCAATGGATTTTGTAGCCACTACAAGGCTGTAATGATTTCATTTACATGGCTGACAGTCAAAGCTGAACAGGAGAAGGTGAAAGCTTCTGTAAGAGTCTGCATTGAGACAGGGAGGCACATAGTTATTTCCTGGTGGCCGCACACAGCTATCTGTGAAAACTTGATTTCTTTTGACACTGAAAATTAAGGAAGAAAATATTAAGTATTAATATTTTATATTTATATTTTATTTTAATATAGGAAGAACTTAAAGGGACAACGAGGAGTTTCTATTCGGTTATAAAAAAGTCTCACGTTAATGTGGATGAATCTCCGCTACCCACACTTGTTAATGGGCCCATTTTCGATAAATATATCGTTCTGTCTCTATCGTTATTTTGTTATTATTAGTGGTGGCGGAAGTGCTGGTCGAGCCGACCAGCGTTTCCTTCGTTGCGAATCATGAGAATAACGCAGCCGCATCGCCGTTTATGGTCGGAACTACGGTGGTATGTGAACCTCTTTGAACCTCTGACTTTAATTATTGATGAATGAAAACATGAGTCCGTCTTGCGCCCGGTCAAAGAAATGTACGGTGCGCGCGGAGGCTCATAAATGTAGTGTGAAAACGCTTCGCTTTTCCAAAACTCCTCGTTGTCCCTTTAAGTTAGTGTCTATAGTGCATCGTCTGGATATTTCCATTTATTATCATCCAAACATATCCTATGAAGAGTGAGAGTGGTTGACTTTATGTAACATTACAGATGATTTTGAATGCATGCAATGAATGGATTGTATACAGTCTACAGTCCACATTGTTTGACTCCACCAAGCACAGACTATACAGTACCATTATTGAATGACAATAAAGGACTTATTTCTTGTTGCTACAACAGCGGTGCTGTAACATCTATTGAAGACACATGGTGAATCACCTACCTTTACTCACCATGAGCTGTCCTTAGTGGAAAACAACGGTCTGTTAACTCTTATCTTTATCACCTAGCCATCCCTGCCATGTCTTGTCACTTTGCGACAATGCCACATAGCCTCCAATCTGAACCTCAACGTAATAGCACTGCTCAGAGACAGCATATTATAACTTTTAATCTTAAAAAACAGAACAATGGCAGAAGCTCTTGACATTCAGCTAACCCCTACTTTTCTGCTCCTGACGAAAATCCTTTTACATTTCTGAAATCTGCAAGAAGATACTGTCCAAAATACCATTAGCCAACTTTCAAATGAAAGAAAATAAGAACACACAGTACTCACAATAATCACAGGAAGAAAAGATAAGGAAAAAAAAGGATTTAATCCATATTCATGTTAATAATTTTTGAAATCCAATTTCCACCTTTCAAAAAGTTTTGTGGGATTCGCATACGATGAAAGGATCACCGTGCCAACACGCGTTGCCCTGGTGCTGTTTCTCGTCTTTTGGCAAAAACAGTCTTTCGTCTCATTCAGGTGCACGTTGTTGAATTTGCTTGATTTGACTGTCTGCCCATCACACTGGCAGGCACTGAACTCCTGAGCTTGACAAAGTGAAGAGACGTGACTTGGGAGGAAAGTAAGCTTGTTTTTGCAACCAGCAACAACTGCACAATAAACAGTCTCACACTCACTCACACACACACAAACACACACAAATATGAATTTCAAATGAAAGCAATTACACAGCAAAACTCGTGGGTTATTTGGGGTGTTACTTTTTCCCCAGCTGCCAGGTAATCTGACGAATTAGTCTCAGCTGTTCCTGCTTCTTCTCTGGGGGGATATTTTCTTCTCTGTGGCTCCTAAACCAGATCCTAGTCTTCCTAGAGTGTGGACTCGCACACCCACACCCACACACAAACACACTCCAGATGCCTCTGCCTGGAGCACATAACACAGCAATATCTCCCCAATATTCCTGTTTAACAGATCAGTTTTTTAGAAAAATTCCAGATAGATCTCATTTCAGTCATTTGTAACAAACCAGTGGTTCCAGGGAGGACCCAGAAAGTGAATGACAAGTTTAACATTGAGCTCCATTTTTCCAAAGGAAAAAAAGAAACGGTACAGAAGAAATTCTCCAGCCATACAGAGGCAGTATGTTTTCAAGTTATCAAGCTATCCACCCAAATGTTTGATTTTGATTATCAAATGTCCATACCTCACAAAACACATGTTTTGGCCATGTGGATGTAATATCTCAGCAACGCCTCAAGGAAATTTCTTCAGATCTGGCCTAAACATTGACTTGGAATGGATTAGGAACTGGAACTGATTAGATTTCAGTGGCCAAAGGTCAGCCTTCAAACTCAGTGACCACACATTCTTGTGAACGCAATATCTAAGGAATGGCCAGGGTATTTTCATTACATCTGGCACATTCATTCACTGGGACTCAAGGATGACCTGATCTGAATTTGGTGGTCAGAGGTCAAAGGTCAAGGTCATTGCGGCCTCACAAAACACATTCTTGGCCATAAGTCACTTACTCAAATACTAATTATGACACAGTTTTTGCTTGAAGTGAATCTTGATCAGTCAATCAATCTATCAATATATCAATCTATCATTATTCAGTGCTGCAACATGGGGTTGTAATTCTAGTTTGTATTTTGTTTTCTTTCTCTTTACACACAAATTGTCCCCGTTTCTAATTGCATCAGTTAGAAAGTGCCCCCTAGAAAATATGTTTATACAGCTAATTAATAGCAGCATGCTTTGTAGGAAATGTTATTTAGTAAATTTTCAGCCTGCCTCTTTCCCCTGAAGTTTTCTAATTTCATCCATTATCATCTGTTTTATTTGACTGGCTTACAACCCGTGTTGATCTCAGTATTTTTTCAACTACAACTAACACCTTTCAAATAGCTCCTTGTGTTAGTAACGTTTCAGTATTCAGCATGAGAGTCTCACTTATATTACTGAATGTGTGATGTCTCTGCCTTGCATGTTTAATCATCCCATGTTTGCATATTTACAACCTGGAGCAGTGAGCTCTGGACCTTTCAGCTGCACTGACAGCTGTGAGGCATATGCTGCTGTTGCTGCTGCAGATGCCAGCTAACACTGACAAATCCACTGGACGACAGTGGATGTTGCAGATGAATCAACTGCCCCATAAACAAATACAGTGTCAGAATTCAGGCCATTATTTTGAGCCAGTAGAAATGGGACATACAGATATTACATTACTGAGAGAAAGCAGCAAATGTAAACAGTTCTTAAACTGTGTTTAGTTTGCCTGTCTCCTATTTTTCTTTGTGCATTTGACATCATATGGCCTCCTGGGACCCAGGAAATGAAACAGTGTCAAACTTCTGGTAATACTTTATTTGACGCCATACTTATAATGAGTTATAAAGCCATTATAGCACTGCATAACTATAGTTATAAACACTTATAAATGATCATAATCCTTTAGGACAATAATCATAACACATTTTAAAGCATTTTATCATGACTTATAAGGTCAGGTATTATAATATGTTATAATTGTTAGTAACTCGCTGACAATGCCCACATCGATAATGCATTATAAATATAGATATAATGTGTTATTATAATTGGCTTATAAAAGTGTATAACTATCATCATAACACTCATAAATTATCATAAGACTTTATAACAACACTGTTATAATAACTAACACATCATAGAGCATTTTATAATGGCTTATACGGTCAAATATTATAATAGAGTTATAATGCTCTATAATGATGGTGATGCTTATTGTTATAAAGCCTTATGATAATTTATGAGTGTTTGTAATGATAGTTATACAAGTTTAGAAGCCAGTTATAACACATTATAACTATATTTATAATGCATTATTGATGTGGGTCAGGGAGTTACTAACAATTATAACGTACAGTATTATAATACTGACCTTACAGTGTAAGTCATGATAAAATGCTTTATAGTGTGTTATGATTACTGTTATAAAGCATTATGATCATATATGAGTGTTTATTACTATAGTTATACAGTGCTATAACTGCATTATAACTCATTATACTGTAAGTATGGTTATAATGTGTTATAGATAGGCATCAAATAAGGTGTTACCCTTCTTTTCTGCTATTTTTATTTACACATTCACTTTGGTTGCAGCAAATGTCTTACAGCCCCTTATTGATTATTGTTTCTACTTGATTATCAAACTTTGCTATAATATTGTTTTACATTTTGCCCAGCCCTGTCTGGGGAAATTATCATGGCAATTCAGTTGAAAACTGTATTTATGGTGCAAGAAAGAAAGTAGGATCAATTCAAACCTCCCAAAGATATGTGTATACATCTATTTCCTACGTGCAAAGAGATAGCTTGATGTACCTTCTCGGCCAGGCGTGTCTTTCATCTTGTGAGTACCTTGAGGCATTGATAAAGGGGATGATACATGGGAATATGTGTGTCCCATTATTAGCTGTTTGAAGAGGCATGACTACTGATTACAGTGCAGTGTTTTCTCTTTCATCTCCACAAACACAACAGAGAGGTGAAAAGAGAAGAGCACATGACAAAGCATTCATATGGGCATGGAGGGGATTGGCTATTGAGTGGAAAAGAACACATTAAGCTAATGGACGAGGGCAATGGACTGCTCTTTAAACCTCTACGTGCTAATGTATCATCCATCCGAGGCGTGTTGGACAATTGCCGTCCTCCCTAAGAGATTATATTGGGTGCTCTTTATGGATGCATTTTGGAACAGAAGGAGCACCAATCAGAGGTCTGAGAAACGTTAATATCTGCCGTAGACTGATGCTTTAGTAGAAACAAGTTCTCAAATTTCAGTGTATATTCTACAATAATGTTATTATCAGGTAGCACATGAATGCCTGGCAGAAAAATTCAATTGTGCTGAGGTGAAATGTAGTTCTGAAAAGGAAAAGGTGCTCACTTTTCCACAAAGGACATCAGCTTATATGGTCAGATTTACAACACCATTAAAATAAAGTGGATGTGGACTGCTCCGACCCTGCTCACTGAGCACTGGCTCATCTTAAATCCCTGAAGATTGTCAAGATTTTTTACGACTAAAAGGAATAGTTCTAACAATCAGCAACTGCTCTTGTTCAAAATAACACATTCTTGTGCTTGTGCTTAATAGCAAGAAAATAAGTCCAATGCCAACTTGGAGTTTTCTGAGATATACAAAAGTGAATGCTTAGCTCTTTGACTTTGATGCACTGGTAATATAATTAGTTAAGATCATAGATAAACTAGAGTGTTTACAATGCACTGAAGTGCACTGTACTTAAGTATCAATGATGGGAAAGCAGATTATGCCGTTGGAATGGCTTGAGTGGTTTATGTTGATATTTCATCACATGTTGTGTTATACTTTTAGGGTCTCCATTGGAAGCTGACAAGAGCAGCTGTCGATATAACTACAAACCTCTCAGACCAAACCTAAGGTGCTAGAGATTTGATATCCAAAGTAATTCCTCAAGAGAAATACTACTTTCCTATTTAGGGATATTTAATGATACAATTTAAGGCACACCCAGAGGTCATAGAAACTACTCAGTCAGTAAAGACAAGCTCAAAGCATGAGACTTTAATTTTTTTTAGATTTTAGAGATGCAGTGTTACAGCAGATGTCCTTATGGGATTCTGATAGCCAAAGAGAAGTATTGATCTGTGATTAGTTTCGGTGAATTACACAAAAAGAAGGAAGCATTTTCCCCCAATGGCTGTAAAATAAATAGCAAGTTCATTGAAATTAAACAACATTTGCAGCCTGAAATTTCGTGTTGAGCTCTATCATAGCTTCTTACTTCCTGAAACATCCCCCAGAGACTAATCGTTCAGGACATCAGACACTAAAAGCATGACATCCACAGTGACATACTGACATGGGATTCTGAATCGATGATGATGCTCGTCAGCTTTTATCGATAACAGTGAAGATGCAAGCCCTACACTAATGGAAATAATTAGCAAAGCTACAATTAGACAGAAACTGCTGGTCTTGCTGCCCAGAGTGATTAAGAACTTGCATCTCTCTTGTCAGTTGTCCAAGTGCATTTCTTCATCCAGCTGGCATGTTGTTATAAATAAGCCCTCTTGGCTTTCAGTGTCATTCTTGCATCCAAGAAGCATTGGATGCCTTACACTTAAGAGTCAAAGGTTTTGAGGCAGTATAGCATAGCAAATCCTCATTGTTGGGCAGTAAATTACAGGTCTAGGTTGAGAAGAAAATGGGTGCTTCATTCCTTATTTCCTCCTAGGTCCTTTAAGTGCTCTTGGGAAACTGTGACATGGGTATTAGCAGAGCAAAACTTAGTCTCACATACCCTCTGGGGATTATAATCATAATAAAATCCATGCATAGGGGAACAGGGGCCAACATGGCCAAGTGGTGGTCCATCAATTTCATATTATTACAGTGGCTGTAGGCAGCTCAGACACAGATGGATGTGAGCGCAAAACAACATGGTAGAGGCTCTTTCACCTCAGCCACTTATTTCCAGATGGGAAGAAGATCAATAGAGTTAGGGTGATTTACTAGGAGAAGAAGATAGATTGTTTACCCTCAGACCAGAGTGTTTTTCTCTTAGACCTATTTCAACTCGTGAAAATGTCTAAAAATGCAAGCCATTAAAATGCTCAGAGCGAGGGACAGCTTTTTAAATATTTATCTACTTCATCTCATGATGACAATTACTACCGCTGCTACAGTGTCATAAATCTAGTGTAAGTTATGTTTTGGGAGAAAGAAGAAAGAAAATTCATTACAAGAAAGATTGACTGAGAAAATTGAACAGGTGCAGAAAGTATTATGATAAAATGCAATTAATGCAATGCAATCCAAGGCCGGTTGGCTTACCGAGACTCGGTTCTCCTCCTCTGCCCCGACTCTCCTCTCTCCTCTCACCCACACTTGAGCACCCATCCTGGGCTATAAAGTCAGCCTGCTCTGGTACTCTGCTGTCCTGCTAGAGGCTGCTCTTATTTGATTTAAAATAAATTTCCAAAGTAATTTGCCTAAAACTGCTCACAAAAAAGTTAGTCTGGAGCCCTGACGCGCAAGCCAGATGAGTGTCTTTCTGACAAAATGCGCTAGAGCTCATGGGAAATGCAGTCTTCATTCTGGCAAAACATGAAAGTTCGGAGTTAATACTCTCCTTTCATTAACCAATATCCTGATAAACACTGTTAGTGTTGGAACAGCCCCTTTAAGTTGCTCTATGTGGTTTCACAAAATAGCCTTTTAAACTGTTAACGTAGTCGAGTGTATCTGACCACTTCCAGATGGTCTGGGTGGTGAAGGTGGTTAGATCAGTCTCTGTCCTGAATGTGTCTTGAGTGCTCTGACATTTTTTGTTGAAGTGTTTTCTGGTTACAATCCAGTCAACAAAGTTAATACTAGGTGAATGTGTTCACAGATTGCACCATAACTCTTCTTGGCTAATGGTATTTCCACTAACAATGGTTTGAAAATTTGTGGGTTTGCTGCACTTAGGAAAAACAGCTTTTAATTTTTAAACATGACTAAAGGCTTTTATACACTTGGGCATGTCTAAACTTGGATTTTGTAACAAAACTCAGAGCTTCAGGTCTATGAATGTGTTTTGACTGCTTGCAATTTTATGTCTGTATACCAATAAGCAACATCATGCTTTGGGAAATCTATAACCCTGACTTTATAACATCAATATGCTGTTTCATAATCTCTTTCATGGCTTGTCTTACGGCTAGAACTCAAGACAAGTATTCAAACTTCTTTCTGTTTTTTTCAAAAAGTAAAGAGAGAAACAAAATGACTAACTCTAAATTCAGCAAGTTTTTTTTGAACAAAGCAAACTGCTACAAAAAATGTTTAAATACTACACATCCAAGGGCAAAGAGAAATTTCTTTAGTGCTTTGTGTCCATATTTGACCTGTATGACTTTCTGACTGCCTGCTGTTTGCTGCCTCAGTCTCTCCCCAGTGCGACTCTAAACAGGTTTTTGAAGTAAACTTCCTGTCAAGGTTCAGAGCTCTAGCAGCAGATTCTGGCCACTGTGGACTCCAGTCAGTGTCAAGGTGAATCTAAACAAAATGTGAGAATACTTACAAGTATAAAGTCGGGTAGGTGGCAGCTCTCTGGGGGCTATGTGTCTGCAGTGCCCTGGTTTGTAGAGGGTAACTAAGCAAACATTTTGGCTGCACAACAGCTGAATCCTCCATAGCAATAGCTATTGCTATGGAGCCTATACTCTTCACTCTGGAAGAAAAGCTGAGAGTTCAGCATCAAACTTTATTCTTTTCCTAAGAGCGGATAAAACAGTGGAAAGCAACACCAGTTTGAACTATATCTATCTTTTCTTCACTTCAAGTAGCATGCTACCGTATCTCGCTGGCCTTGGCAAGTGTCGTCACTCTACGATAGAAACTCACTGAAGCCTCCAATCTGCCCTGAAGATACAGCTCTGCTCAGAGGATGTCGTACCACCTTTTCACTTGTAAATGCAATGAAGGCTGAAGAGCCTGTGAAGCAACAATTAGCGCCATCGGCTCCTGGGGAAAAAACACGTTCGCTTGCAGATGGAACTTAGAAATGGGCCTATTCTTTTACTACCCAGCACTTGACGAGTGCTGAAAGGCAACATGATATATAAAAAGACACAGGCAGGAATGTGCTCTAAGGCCACATAACATCTGACTGATTCTACTGCTCCATGTATGTAGCCTACATAAAGGCCTACCAGAAGAGTTCTGTTACAAAATATCATTCAGTAGTATCTACTTTACAACATGCTAACTGAGGATCAGGCAAAAGAAACAAGCACTGAACCACAATAAAAACAACATTGCTGTGAGGAGTCAGTCAGCATCAGTTGTAGCCCTTACTTTAACGACACAAAAAACGTGCCTTTGTTTAAGGATGGGTGACGTCTTCTGAAACACAATTTTCCATCTCTGATGGCAACAACAAACAAACCTAAAAATAGCACACAAAAGCAGCTTTACTTGTTTTGTTGGGTTTTTTTTTTCAATTTCTCTGTTCCCTGTGTCCCACACACAACCATCTGAGGAGGAAAAACACAGAAAGAAAATAAGAGATGGGTTGAAAAACTCTAGCTGTCCCAACCTTTTGATGATATTGAGGTTTTTATTTTTTCTTCAAGTAGCTGTCAAACTTGCCTCCACAAATTCATTTTACAGCATCAGACAGAGCTGCAGGGCACAGAAGATGACGGATAACATTAAGCAGCAATAAAGCATCTTTAATAAAATATCATATTTTCAGGAAAAAAGCAGGAAAAGATGAACAAGTCTGTGCTGCTTTGTGACCCTAAAAGAATGGAGATTCTTTCAAATGACCAAGATCTATATCTATATAGACCATAGATGGAAGGAGATCCCAGACTATACCGGCTGGCAGTTTAAAGCTGTGAGTATCACAGACTCTACATTAGTCATTGAAAACACCATTATGGAAGATGTTTATTCCTTCATCTCTCTAAGTAATGTGGCTATTTAGTTTCTGGAAAGAATGCAAAGAGCATCACTCAGTCTGTTTTTATTCTGATACTTGTTCATATATCAGAAGAACTTGCTGAGGGTAATTGCTGTTATTAAAAATGACACTGCAGGTTTTACTGTGGTACCTCATTATAAGTGTTTTATCTTGTCTTAAAGTTGACTAATGCACAACAGACTGAGAGAGAATGAGGAATGACATGCAAACACATTTAAATTCAAGACCATGCAGAAACATGGCCAATGATGGCCCAGCCATGTAAGCACTCTTCTTAATCAAATAAATGCTCAAATCTTGTGTATATGCAGCCCTATTAATAAATCCTCTCACTTAACCTTTTGATCGTCATGTATCCACTTTGGAAACAGCCAACGCGGCTTCGCCTCAGAAACAAGACATCCATAATAGTGCATCTGCAATAAGTGGCAGTCCATTTCCTTTCACATTAGGGCCCAGCCAAAGGAAAATATTTTTTTCCGCCTCTCATTGTTCTCAACGGCATATCTGTCTTTCATCTAACCCGGTCACTCAATCAATTATGCATGCAAGCTAAGCACGCCTTTCTTACTGAAGTACATGAGAGCATCACAGCTGATATAGCGTGGCGCCAAGGTGTTTGTTCATCGTGATAGGGTGTCGTCTTTTTTTGGCTTTGTTTGACCACTGCTTACGACCAGACCTTCAACTGTTGTTGGTAGTATCACAATGGAGCTGCTTTTGGAAGTTAGTCAGTCATTTGATATTTTGAGCACAAGTGTAGCTCTGCATCAATATGCAAAGGTGATCCTGCACCCTTAAAAGGCATGCTCACTCAAGCTGTAAAGGCTGCTACAAAGGGGAGTAAGCTGAGCGCCTAGCTGTTCCCTGGCTGTAATGATGACGTTAAAGACCTTTAATAACTATTTTCTAAATCAGGTTCTTTCTCCAAGCTTGGTTGTCCAATATGATATTTCACTTTCTGTTTGCAAAGTTTAATTTAGCTAAGTATACCAATCTCTGCATTTTCAGTTTTGTGTGTGGTCATCTCACTGGTTTGAGGTGGGTGGAGGTTAGCTGTAAAAAACCTCTATGAATCAATCAATATAAAAGTGATAAAAGTAGCAAGGGTTTCTTTATGCTACACAACCAGGGTCAAATATAAACAAATCTGACACACAGCCCATACATAGTGTTGTTTTATTCTGAACTTAAACTTTAAAAAACAACGGGTTATAGTGCATCTTCTGAGCGGCATGTCCTGAGGGCAGATCAAACTGCAGTGTGAGTCGCTATTGGAAAGCAACTTCTACTGAAATTAGTATGGCCAATTGTGGCCAATCACTCAAGCAGTAAATGTGTATATCAGATCAGCTTTTCAAAAAGTTACAAGAATGGCTTGCCCAGGTCCTAGACGAGGGAGGTGGTTTCTGACCAATGTACAGTTCTGATGGTAGGGCTATCCCTAACCCTAACTCTCCTTTTGAAATGTAAGCCCAAACGCCTGTGTTACTGTAATCCACTGCCTTGCCTTTCATTATAAGTTTTTTCAGCAGATTTTTTAAACTGGATGCATGGATTTACTTTGGTTAATTTTTTGCCTTTAATTGGTAGGACAGTTGAGAGAGAGACAGGAAATGGGAGACAGAGAAGGAAGGATAGGAACCGGGGCTGCCTGCAGTGAGGACTATAGCCTCAACACATGGGGCGGGTGCTCTACCAACTGAGCTAATCACTGGCCCTACTTTGGTTAAATTGACACTCACTCCTTTTCAATGCAAAGTGTTGGGTGAAAACAAGTGGGTCTTAGTAATCAAGTTCTTCATTAGGCAAAAGGTTGGAAACAATATTAAGATTTCTCTTAATTGGAACTAAGTGGGCTTTAATGATGTAGCCATCTCATTTGCTTTCATTCATCCTGCTTTAACAAAGCAGAGTCTCTTGAATTGTCTCTTCCGTCTCCTTAGTTGGAACATGAAACACTAACACCTATTATCTCAAAACTGCGTATGTGACAGAAAAGGTAAGAAATACCTGATGATTTCACATGGAGCTCCAATTATCCAGCCTGCGCTCATCCAGCAATTCCTGTTTGTTTCAGTGTAATAGAGTTGTAGTATTAGGTAGTTTACTTATTAACATACCCAGTGATTTGGGGAGGCAGCTGTACTGTAATTGTGGAGGATGTGCGGAAGAAAGTAATTAGATCAGTGCGAGGCTGCCCGCAGCTGTCTGTTTTTCATTAGTATTTTTAAATGGGTTTGTCAGATCCCTCCTTCTTTGTCCAATTATGTTTTTATTTGTGCAATGTGCATGGTTATTTTCTGGGTGCTGAACGATGGCTGATTAATAAGCAGTGGATGTAGTGATGGATTGCTCACTGTGCTGAAATTAAGGCAATGATTAATGATTTGGTGTTTCACTTAATCCAAAAAATACAGGTTGGCTCCAGCAGACGACTTATGGCCTGTTTGTCTGATTTCTTTGTTTTGTTCTTCCGTCCACATCCTGTCTTTGTTTTTCTCCCATCAGGTAGGCTACATCATCTGAAACACAAGGTTTCCATTACAGGAAGGGGTCCTATCAAATATTAAATTGTACTAAAATGTTCTGTTGGGCTGCTGCCATGGAAATATGGACTGTGATTTGTACTGTACTGTAAACATTATCTACTTCTGATTTCTGGATGATTGTCTGCTCGCAAGGAGGCGGTGAGGTGGCACGGCTAATGGCTTTTCCTTTCATTACGGCTTTCCTCGGAGGGCACAGAAATTAGAAAAAGATGAGGATGTCATGTACGGAAGTAATCCTGACAGTCTGTCTGCATATACAGGGAAAGAAGCCCTCTGTGAAAACTTCCGCAGGCTCAGTTCTTAGTTGAAATTTACAGTGGGAAGCCGAACCTGACTCTGCCCGGCTGTCTGTGGTGGTCTCATATGTTGTGGCTGTTTCTGTCACTTCATATCTAATTATTTAACCCTGTCAGGTCCTTTCAGAGCCCTCGGCAGCAGAAGCAGGTTACCTTGGTAGCCACTGATAACACTTCCTCTCTACCTGTGCGTGAGCAGAAAGTACTCCGATGTGACAGTCCATCTTTTTTTCTTTCTTCTTTTTTTATTGAGGTATTTATAGTCTTCTAGACAACTTTTCTATTTCTGCTAACAGCCAGAATTAGGATGCAGTGACAGCTGCTCTATATTACTTTACTGTACATCAGTAAAATGCTGACAGAACATCTATATGTACAATTCAGCTGATTTCTTTTTAACTTTGGCTTTTAACTGAGCTTTACTGCAGTGATGTTTGCACACTGTCATACTCTCAATACAATTTCTACAGATAAGGTCTCTATATCTGATCTGAGGTTAGAAAACTGCATCAGTAAGCTTTTGATTTTGCACAAAACAAATTTAGGTCGTCGTACAAATCCAGGCTAAACCAACCCGCTAAACTTGATTCAGGACATGAAAGGATGACTAAGCATAAACGTTTATCTACAGAGCCTCCAGGGCATAGAACACTGTAAGTGAAACAAGAAGTTGGTTTAGTGTGGATGATTGTACAGTTTCTGTTGAAAATAATCCTTTTTGCTTCTATATGGTGTGATCTTTTGTTTAGGTGCCATCTTTTTTTTTTTAACACACTATAGTAAAAGGTGTAAACTGGGCCCCTCTTTTACAAATAAAGAAATCACTCTTCCCTATATGCACATTCACTGTCTGCAACTGACTTTCCAAATAAACATAGTTTTTAGTAGAGCAGCTGTCTGCAAGTCTAACCCAAAATAAATACAGAGAGTAGCTGCCTGAAAATGACATTAGTATGTTTAATTGCAAAGGGATCTGGTCCAAGCAAATTTGCATTTGTTTACATCTGTGAGGCTGTAAGTAGCTTTTATTATGGATTTGTTTCAGAGTAGTAGTAGTAGTAGTAGAACATCTGCAAAATATATTTCACATTATAACAGGGGCTGGAAAATGTACAACCTAATGTGTTTATTGTTGCAAAACCAATAAAAGCATGTGCGTTAAGGTCCATGAAGAAATGGCTGTCCCATCTGGGTGTGAAAGAGCTCTGACCTCAACCCCATTTGGAATGAACTGCACCACAGATTGTCAGCCAGGCCCATCACTGACCATCAGTGGTTATCCTCACTAATGCTCCTGTGGCTGGATGTCCAGTAGCATCTTAAAATTGATTAATACCACTATGGCTGCCATGGTTTGGTGTCCATTTTGAAAGTTTACATATTTTCAGCATTCAATTGTCATATGAAAGCATAAATTGATATGTCTTAAATGGAGTTAATTTTTTTTTTTTGACTGAGCTTGTGGCATTGTGCTTGAATCTGTTCTTTGGTGGCTCCATGGCTACTGCCTTAAACTCAGTCCCTTTAATTTATTCATTGCTATTTATACATGACTGTAATTGTTTCTGACTTGACAGCCCGAGGGAAACTTTTATCTACTTAGGCTTCAACTTTGATGTTCAGCAGAATGTCACCAAAATAGATAAAGCGCAACATATTTAAAAAAAAAAAAAAAAAGGACATGAATGATCATCGGCCCTGAAATACATTATTTAGCCTGTATGCTTTAGAACAGATCCGTTTTTTTAGAGTCAAAAGCTTGTGCTGCAGCAGAATCTGCTCTGGTAATGCGTGCTTTTTCCAGGACAGATTGATTGTTGTCGCCAGAAAGGGCAAATCTAATATGGATACTTAGAGTCTCCCCCCACTTTATTAGTGTCTGAGCAGCTTTCTGGTGCCATCACAAAACATCACAAATGTGTAAATTCTAGCTGTTTTTATTCACAAATATTGACTCCAGGTTTCTAGTTTAAGGGAATGTCTTATTTAAATCCTAAAATTAAGCTGTATTTCCTTTAAGACCTGACAGGAATGCTCATCCTGCAAAATGTGTTTTTATATTGACCTTATCTCTTCCTGAAGCCATTATTTCACAACTCTGGCATCTTGTTAAAGCTCCATCGCCAAGTGCTCACATTTTGAAAATATGTACGTGGCTCTCTGCTCCCAGTGGGAGATGAATGAGGTAAATTTTCATGCTGCACTACCAGGACTTACAGCCTGTCCCTTTTACTCTGTCCGGGCCATAAATAGGCAGAAACCTGTGACACATTTAATTAAATTCAAAAGCTCAAGCTGTCAGACGTTGTGTTTGCCCTCCCTTCTTTTGGTCCTAATGGATGCTTGTGGTCTATTATGTCTCGATGCCCGATCTTTTGTGTCAGTTCTTTGATGCTGAATAATTGTGCTTCGTCAGATCTTGTAATCAATCCACATCCACGCCAGAAGAAGACGTCAAATTGTCTGAAGATCGTTAATCAGCCGAGAGGATTGAGGAAATGACCGTACATGTGCAACTCAATTTAGAAAATGGCTGATGATTGTGTAACATGGGATGGGTAATTTGCTACATCAAAGGTAAACAACACTCAGTCTGTCAGAGCAAATCCTGTGATCCACCTTGACGAGGCGGTGAAAGGACGGTGCTTTGATGAGGGCTTTACTTGATAGGAGCTGCATTAGATGGGCAGGTAGCATCTGGGTGGAATCACACCAACTGTGCTTAGTCAGGAGGTAAGCCACATGGCGCTGAACGGGCTCCACAATGTGACAAAGAGCAGCTGTCCTCCGACACCAGATTAGTCAGCGTTCTTCATCTCCAGCTTTGTCATACTGTTCTGTGGTGATGGACAGGTAGATAAGAGATTAACATTTGGCAGCAGTCTATCGGATTTCAGCGCAAGGATGGAAATCCAATTACCACTTCATTCTATCATACCATGCATGGTGTGCAAGTGTGGGATAAGACTCCAGAGCAGCAGATACATTAGGAGGCGACTTAAAGGGGGCAAACACTCAGTGTAAAGTACCAATATGCAGCCACTTTTATATTACACATCTATACAGGCTGAAACATCCAAATGATCAAATGCCTTTCCTCACATCTGTACTTTGTAGCTGCTTCCAAAGAGTTCATTTAAAGGCCAGGAGCATAGGCTACTGGATGCCAGGAGCAAGTGCGATGCGGCTGCAGATCATCACCAAACAACAGCAGACACGTGCCTGTGAGAGATGTGTGCGACGCGCAACTCCTGTGGCCGCATTGCGTGATCTAGAGTTAAAGAGTGTTGCCTGTTTTTCATGGACAGTGCATGGAACTCAGCAGAAATGGAAATAACTCAATATAGAGACACAGAGATGGCAGTAACAGCAGACCTGTGGTTGGTTTCAGAACAACTCTACAACAGCAGCTGCTGCCATACTCATGAAGTAAAGGAAACTGTGGCAAATATGAAATGACAGACGCATTGCAACTAGAAAGAAAATGACAACAAATCTAAATGGTTTTTGACATGAGGTCAACTGTAAATCTGTTTCAACATCAGTATTGCTGTCATTTATTACTTAGACTGTCTATGGTAGCTATATAATTTAATGGCTTTATAAGGTATGGGGTCTTGAACTTACCTAATGTGATTGTAATGGGCTCTTTGCACAGCTCCACAACTTCCTGAACTTAATGCTGCTCCTTTATTTCCTCTTATTAGATAATCTGATTAATCCAGGTGTGTCTGACCATTGTGACTACTCAGACACACCTGGATTAATCAGTTTGTCCAATAATGTAAAACAGGAAATAAAGGAGCAGCATTAAGTTCAGGAAGTAGTGGAGTTGTGCATAGAGCCCATTAGATTTAAAGTCAGGAAATCCAAGATGGAAAGTTTTAATGACAACATTTGTACAAAACACAAATAACCAAAGAGCATTAGAGAACAAATTATGATTAATAAATGGGCCTGAAATCTATTATGATAACCTGTGCCCTTGACATCTAGCTTTAATAAAGAAGTGCTTCCATCACTGTCAGGGCAATGGTGAATCTGATCATGTAGGCTACATTAAAATGGACAAAAAGCAGTGTTGGCTAAGGGTGAGAATCGGCAGATGGTAATGTTTATCTCTCCTTCGGTTTAATGGCTTGTACATGTGGACAATTACCATGGAAACAGAAATCAAAAAGCCTAAACTGAGATTCTGACATTTGCATATTTGGAGTCCTGACAGTTGGAATGTGAGATTTTGTTTTATTGTACAGTATAGGCTATGCTATAAACAAGTCCCACATAAATTTAGAATGTAAGCTCATTTAATGTTACTTGGCTTTAATTTACTAAGAACAACATTGATCAGATCATAAAGGGAAGTTTAATCCATACAAACTGGAATGGCTTTGGCTTTTCCTGGCTGTAATTTTGCTGCAATTATACTGTTATTCTTCTAGGACACAAAGCTGGGCTGATTAAACTTTATTATAGAGAATTGGAGTGAATTTAAATCAGCTGCAAAAAACTGATCAGTTGCTGGGCAACAATTATGGAATTGGCATCTACAAGTTTTCAGCATTATAATTAAGCTAAATGCGATAACAACAGGGTATCTAAATGAGAAAAAAAATATTCAGTAGCAACATGGGGTTAAGTACATTTATTATTCATAAATTATAATATTGGCCAAAAGTTACAGGGAACAAAATATACTCTTCTGCACATAGTGTAATATTGTTAGAGAAATTTATGTTTCCATCTTTCTTTCCTAATCCACACTGTGTTCAGATGCAGCCGGGCTGAGTCATCCTCCAGTTAATGTGATCATGATTAAACATCAAACAAAGCTGAGTTTCATCCTCAGCCTTCACTCTGGCTGATCCCAAACCCCTCCAGTCAAGAGATTTCTATTTGCTGTTGAATAAAGGTTTAGATAATGTGACTTTAAAGATTCCTTATCGGTCCCACAAGTAAAGCAACCTCACCTTAATTATTCTTGCCTTCACAGCTTTTACTCCCTCTGGGCGGTGGGAGTGTTTGACCTCTGTATCTTTGACTTTCTGTTTTTGTTGCTGCTCTTTTTAGTGATGAGCTGAACAGCATACGACTGAGTGCAGAGATGAAAGTGATCAATGGACATCATTTTCCAACAATAATAATGAGGAAACCTGTAATTATGTTGCATGATAACCCTGCCGCCTTTTACTTTCCTGTACTCGTCAAGCCCTCTGTTCTCCTATGGCACATGCAGTTTGCAGTGATAATGGTGGCAAGTTTCCATATATCCTTTCAGATAAGTCCTAAGATTTCAGACAGAGGTAGACAAACCCAGACATCTCTCATCTAGATAGCAATGATTGATGTTACTGGCTGACATGACAACTTTGAAAAGCCTTGGACGGCCTAAAGTTCATTACCAGCAGATGCATTTGTAATGTGAACCCAGTCAGTAGATTAGCACTTGATGGCTGCAGACATTGTCTCATGACTGATGCTAATGATATAGGCCAACATCCTCACCAACTTGTTTGGATAGAAACAGCATTATAGGTTGATATATTAGGTTAGAGTTTGATAATGTAGTGCTTGTAAAACTGACTTTAAACTTTAACTTTTCACTGTGTAATATTGTGTCATAATATATGTGTAACAATGCGCACGCAGTTAGTATCAAGTCTGTAATGGACAGGGCAGACATTTAACTGCTTTGTTGTTGTAATCTACCCTCAGAAACGCTTATCCAGTTTTCCCTGAATCCTGAACTGAGTATGAGGGTTTCATATGAAATTTATAAGGACAGATTAGGTTTGCAGACTAAGAGGCGCGGGAAAGTGGAATAAAATGGCCCTCATTCTTTTATTTTTTCTTTTGTGCTCTTTATATTTAATGGAATAAAAGAGGGAAAACATCCTCCAAATGTTCCCACTGGCTGTATACACTGAATTGGCATGTGGGTAAATCAAAAGCCAACATGCCTGGACTGGTTGCAGATATGAAATAATGACTGGACAACATCTGTTCAGTGAAGAGGTTTAGCAAAGGTTCGATCGAATGATTGCATCACAAAATAGCAAAAATAAAATAACCACATAGTTAACAGGCATATGTTCATATCAAATTGAAGGTCAAATTTGAGTTATTTACTGTATTTACATAGCCAGCATATGCAATAATGTAAATAGTCTCAGTTTTATATTCAGTTTTGTAATAGAATATGTCAGATATACTCCCTCCAGCTGTCTTAAATTATATATTGTACATGGCTAGTATAACTTGCAAAATTAATATGATCAGTGATCTCAGGAAATTAATGCAAATCAATGCAGTTTTTGGACAGGATCACTGCAATTCCATGTGTGTTTTTTTTTTCATTAACAGTGTGTCTAGAATCACATGAAAAGGATGAGGAGGATTTCCCATATTCTCTTTACTGTAGGTGTCTGACCAAAAGGAATAAAATTATATTTGTTCCTGCAGTGTCCAGCAACATATTCAGCCTCTTTCAAGTCCAGACATGTAATTCAAGAGAATGTGCGAACGCCAGCTGCTGTATAAGCCACATATTGTATAGAAAACCATAAAGGTTCTGCACAGATCTCAGAGACAAAGGCGGCTTTGTGAATACAGTGAGACGCTGGTAATTCTGAGAAGAAACACACAACTGCACAGGATGTGTACAGTACATGGTGTATGCACAAGCTGACAATATTTCATGAATAATCCATGAGAAAACAGAGGGAAACTGGAGTGTTTGGAGTGAAACACAAGACTAGTGTGTACAAACCTACTATTGGATGAAAAGCATATCGAGGGGTTAGAACCAAAAGGGCGTAAGTGACATTTTGGGCGAAAATGAGTTCTATATATCAAAAGAAAGGTCTTGATGAGCCCTATCCAATGATGCCAAAATGACCCATCTGAGATCAAACTGTATTGAATAAAGCAACAAAACCATAAAGACCTAACTCAAAAATGTGAGTAATGTTTGGAGCCAGAAGGGCGTAAGTGCACTTACGCCCTTCTGGCACTGAAAAATACATCTAAATACATGTCGGACCCACATGTTTGTTCAGAGCCAGAAGGGCGTAAGTGTAGTTGTTGCCCTTAAACAGCATTGAAAATGGCTGAGAAAACTGCAGACATGGAATTGTCTGAGGCAGAAAAGATTTTGATGAATATTATGAAACAAACTGATGAATCCTATATTAAAGAAGTTAAAGATGAGGCAGAGTTGTTTTTGAATGTATGCCCTCACAAGAGTGATTACAATAAGACAGAATCATGCCTTGAGAGCCTTACTGGAGTCATCCCTATGTTCCCCGGCTCCTATGTACCTGTTATGTGTGTGACTGGGCAACATAGAACCCTTTCATAGAAAAAGGGTCCTATGTTCCCCGCTTTTCCCCAAAAAGACCAGGGCAACATGCCATTTTTTGTCCCATACCTGCAGTTGAGTTGTGACTTTGCAGATTTTTGCCTATTTTTGAGTGAGAAGTTGAGTTGTGACTTTGAGTGAGAAGTGTAATTGTCCCATTGGTTGGGTTTAGGCAATAAAGACAGGAGTTGGTTAAGTTTAGTACAGTAAAAAGACCAGGTAGAGGCTAGACAGGCCAGATAGATAGATAGAGTCCAGATAAGTAGAGAGAGTCCATCAATCAGCAACAGCGGGGAACATAGGACCCTTTTAAAATAATTAATGAATGAGTTACATGACAATTAATTACTTATTCGAGTGTTAATTATTCAATCAGTTCAATGCATTGTTCAGCAGATACGCCCAATATGTCCTAGAAGACTTGGAAATGTTTGGTGCCAAAAAGGCGTATGTGACGTTTTTGACATATTTTTTTTATTTTAAAATGTTTAAGAACATGTTCATTGTGTTAATATGTCATAAGTTTATTACATAAATACTCATTCATATAAGCATGTCTGTGGTTGCAATGTTGTGGTTTAAGGTTAATGAATACAGTTGATTGAAGTCTGGTCAAAATTTTGTTTTGCCTCTCCTGTAAAGTTTGTCAAATGTCACTTACGCCCTTTTGGTTCTAAGCCCTCGATATGATCATGGATCATGGGATTTGCTGTTAAATACAGTGACACTATCTAGGATTCGTAGGTAGTATAACTTGAATTGAAACAGAACTTTTTCATTCACTTTCATGGAAGTGTACTTGGGCCATGCTGCATAATAACATGCAGACATGCTCTTGTATATTCCATGTTGCCAAAACATTCCCTACCATTGCCCTCCACCAACGTTGACCTATTGAGGAGTTTAATAACAGGAATACTGAATTGACTGAAACAGGAGGTAATTTCTATAATTGGCACTCTTGCATTGAAATTCCTTCACCCCAGAAACGGAGCAGGGAGAGGTACAATTACCACTCACTCGGACCAATCGGGTGCCATCGGGACCATTGTTCTTATTCCACAGGAAAAGTAATTCAGTAGTGAAAGGGCGATGATTGCAGCGCTCCAAAATCCAACTCCAAATCCATGGGAATGCCATTAAGAATGCAACTGGACTGTGAATGGGCTGTTAATAGTGACAGACTGCTCCTCTCAGACCATTACAGCTATTCTGAAAGAAGAACTGAGGCCATTGCTATTTGCTTTCCCAGCCTAATTCTTCTTTTAAAATAGGTCCAATTTGGCTTTTCCTCTGCCCTTTTTCTTGGCTTACAGCCAATTTCTCCGTTTAAAAAACAAAACAAACTTTAAATAGTGAGCCTAAACACCATTTTTTCTTCCTCTAAAGACTTTAACTCAGTTCACCTACTGCGAAAACACCAGAGGGACACGTGAGCTGTCTGTGTTGATAGGTCAGGAGCACACACACACTCAAATGTAAAGAAATATATAAATATCCCATGCGTTTTTGAAGGTTAGACTCTTTGTGCTAATGTGTTCATTGAGAAAGAAGCCTGTAGTGGCTTGACACAATGAAGCTGACACAGAAAAAAAAAAATCCATATCCGACATTCTTTGTAAGGTGCAGAGGTGAGCGTGGGGAAAACGTGTCACGGTCAGGTATGAGGAGGTCAGGTTTCCTCTGTGGCTTACTCCTGATGACCATTTCTTCCTCTGACCCCCTGCTGAGAAAAGAGGCCAAGCACCTCAGGACCCACAGGTCAGTGTGCACTTACCTCCTCATCAATAATGCATGGGCTTCCATTTGAACCGGCAGGCTGTGGAACAAGTGGCACATGGTGCATGGAGTTGTTCATACATTAACCATACACCCTGCTGTGGACAGGCACTGGAGAAGCTGCCTTTCAAACTGCTGTGATGACTCAGTTTTCACCACAGTGGGCTGCAACACTCACACATGCACACATTATAGTGTACTGCATACGGTATGCTTGGATTTTATATATAATGTTCAAGCAGCAGTATATTTATCGTGTAACATGCTGTGAGGTGCATGTGTCTCTACTTTTCTCAACATGGCCTGATTGAAAGATGCTAATGATTATTTTTCTGTTCAAACTGTCAATATGTAAAGCTGTGTCATATCAGACTGATGTTGGAAGGACGAGGTTACAGAGCTGTACAACGTGAAAAAATAATGTCTTGATTTCACATAAAGTGCTTCTTCTAGAAGAAGTTAATCACTATATCACTACTATTAATCACTATATTATAGTGATTAACTGAGTTTTGACTGGACTTTTTTTTTATTCCACCTGTTGCATCATGGGCCTATCAAGATTTACATTTTTTGTAGTGTGTTTTTCTTGCTAATCCAATGCATATGAATTCGTAACTTACCCAACGAAACCACAGGTTTTTTTAATTTAACACGTGCTGTTTTTTTTATTGGTTTATTAAAGATTATGAACTGTTGGTTGGATTAAGCAAGTTAGTCAGATGGGACAATGGATCAAATCATGACAAAAATTATATGATGAAAATTGAAAAAAAAAAAAGGCACAGGCTAATAAAACTGTGTCTGGTCATTCTCTCAAATATAATAACCGTGAATGACAAAACAGTAAGATGGTCATTGGTCACTCTATCCCATCTGCCTTTATTTTAGTAAGTGGAAGTGCTTTCTCATTGGAGGTTAAATGAGGTCCATAACCACTGTTAGCATAAATAGCCATTGATTACTTGACCTGGACCAAACCCTTTTTAATCACTTGATAGGAGGATGCCACACAGAGCAGTATATCTCTCCGGAGCTTAACGGGAAGTTGTTTGGAGATGGCTGCAATTTCCACATAAAAGTTGGAAACTAATAATGTGGAAAGGATTTGATAATACAAGCAGCTGATTTCAGAAGTCGTGTGCAATGGAAGAGTGATGTGGTGTGGTGTGGATCATTCAATTCTGCTAATAATGAAAAAGTAGCTGGGGTCAGAAATGTCAGATTTGTATGACTGATTTTCATCCAGGTCTGTATTACAGCAGTGGTCTATATTTAATCCCAGTGGTCTATATTAAATCCCAGTGGTCTATATTAAATCAATATTTAATCGGCAGTGTGCAGATGCTGCTCTGATGCCTTCCTGTCACACATCTGCTCAAATCAAAACCCAGACTCCAGGCTTCTCTTGCAGACATAACCCCCATCCTCCTCTCCCTCCTTTTAGACCAAAATGGGAATCAAAACCTTGAAGCTGTGCACCCATTCACCAACTGAGCCCCCCCCCCCCCCCCTTTTTTTTCCCCCCTCTTTTTTTTTTTTACGTTTCAAAATTACTGCGCGAAATAATTGGCTGCTGAGGAGAGCATATCTCCCTAACGTCATTATTTGGGGGGACTGCTGGGGGGTCTTGGCCAATCAAGACGCTCCGGGTTCAGGACTGAGGAGCGCACAAGTTGTTAACCTGAATGATCACGACACACTCACTAACTCAAGGGGGGCTCACATGGAGGGAAGAGGGGGGGCGGAGGGGACTGCAATAATATGACGGTCATAAATCCGTGATTGGACTTCAGTGGCCGTGTATCTGTCTGTGAGCCCGCACCAAGGTCTCCTCCTCCTGCCTTGTCTCCTCCGATGCTGAGGGAGTAGCTCAGGGAGGAGAAGGAGGAGTATGAGAAAAGGAGAGAGAGAGAGAGAGAGAGAGAGAGAGAGAGAGAGAGAGAGAGAGAGAGAAGAAAAAAGATTTCAGATTTCAGCACCGGAGCTGTCCGCGGCTCTTGAAGAAGTCTCTACTCCTGCTGGAGAGACAGACGCTGCTGCCGACTGTGCGCTCGCTCCGTGGGACTGCGAGGGGGAAGGAATAATAAACTGCTGTGCCATTCATGCCTCTGCGGGGCGAGTAAAGGGCGCACACTCTTCATTTCGAAGCAAAGTCTTGCCATGCTGGACGGCCGGGCTTGAGACAGGAAGAATAAAGTCCCTCAATAAGTCGCGGTGAACACCAGCCTCTACCTTTAAAGGTGAGCCCGGGTATACTATGCATATTTGGGTTATAGGCTGCTTGGCTTTTCCTCCTTGAGATGTTACGTAACAAACTAAGCGCTCTAGATTCTGGGTTTTTTTTTCCTGTTATTATTGCAAACAAGAGGCAGTGATGGCTGTATTCTGCAGGGAAGCCTCGTTACAGATGCTTGTGTGAGAAGCACATTTAGGTCAGCACACACATGGGTGTGGATGGTTCTTATCAAACTACAGGAGTTCCCACTGCTGTGCCTGGTGTGTCTGCTTTGGTGTTCCTGTCAGTGCATGTACAGAGCAGTGTGTGCTAGAAATCTACAGAAATCCAGAGTGAAAAGACCAAAAATGCGGGGAGTTCTCAGACTATACTTAGCACATTGCACGTCATTGGGAGGATAGCTAGTTAAAGCAATAGGCTGCTTCTTGTTTGCCATGACCTTTTTAAGTTAGTCACAGTGACAGATCCTGCAACTGGATGCAAGGCTGGATGGATCATTTCTGAAATGCCTGAAGCAGACATTCAGACATTGTAGTTTTACTCAGTCTCCGGCTGTCCACTTCCCCCAGCACCGTCCCACAGGGGAGTGCTGCTGTCCATTAGGCTCTCCATCAGTCTTTGTTTACAAGCCTGTTGTTGTTATCTTCTATAGGCCATATAGGCGCATAAACAAGCCAGTTCTGGTGTTAACCTTGGACTGAGTCCTGCTCCTTGTTCTGTGGCAGATCCCTGCAGCCTGAGCTGCTTCGCGGCCGCCTGCTATGTGCTTATTGTCAGACTCTCTCACAGCGTTTGACTGGCACAGATTTTCAGGCTGGCAGCGCCTGCATGCCAACATGATGTCTCCTGTCTAATGATGCACTGAATTTTACAGTCCTCCCCCATTCAGAGTACTTTTCCCCCCTGTTTTTTTGTTTTTTCTTCTGCTCAGAGGACCCATATCCATTTGTTGAGCCTTGAGCAGATGCTGCTTTTTAGGAAAAGTGCTGTTGATGTGTTCAGGTGCAGACACAAGGATGGGGGATGAGGCAATAAAATGCCAGAGGGAGAGTTGCTGTTTCATGCACATAGCAGGATGTTTCTTCCAGAAGCGGTGATGGATCTGATCAGTGCAGACCAGGGGCAGCGAGAGATCCTTAATCTCTCTCTGATCTGATTTATTTAGCCCTGTGTGTCCGACTGCACGTACATCTGCGTGTTTTAAATGGTTGTTAATGATTCCACTCACTCGCTATTACAGGGATCTGGGTGAACTCGTTAGTGTAATTAGTTCCAGGTCTTTGCTTCCCTGGTCCGTGGGTGAGATCTTTGGCTAAAGGGGGATTCGTTCTCATGAAAAGACATGCTTTGTGGTGCTCCCATTCAAAAAATCCCACCCCCCTTCCCCTCCAGTGAAACAAGGAATGAAAAGAAGAGCTGGTTGGGATTCTAATCAGCACATACCAGTGACATCCAACAGCTTTGGGAAGGGAATCATACAGTTGGAGGGACACTGAGCTACATAACATGAGAGCAAAGCCAGATACTGTTTAGCTTCATTTTCATGATGCTATGGTTTGAAGAATAGACATAACATAACAACTGTCACAAGATGGTTGGAGAGATAATAAAAAAAAAGTTTCTCCCAATTTAGACTTTTTTTTTTCTAAATCAGTATCTCACTATTTGCTTGAACGAATATAATCTGACACGAAACCCTTTTTTTCACCCTTTGGATGAACTATGAACACATGTCCACACCAAGACAATAACCTGGGTCTTTAAATTGCTCCTTTTTTCTTTTATTTTTTTGAGGCGTCAAAACCAAAAGGCTTAAAAAAAAAAGAAAAAAAAAGAGATTGAGCTTTGTGTTCATACAGGTTATTTGAAATGATCTGAAAAGAGCTACTTTGTCAAGTAAAAATACAAATTGTTTTAATCGCTAAATGGACCAGTGGATTATGTTCACTTGCATTATTTTGATCACACACCAGAATAAGTGAGGACATTTGCAGTAGGTGAACGTAGCCCTCTCACACTGACCTTCAAGCAACATCCTCTCAGATTTTCTACACACACACATACACTCGCATACACGCACACACACACACACAGCCAAATGTTCCTATAATGACAGTGCACCTGCTTCTATGACCAATTCAGATTTAATGAATAATCTGTCTCAGTAGCTGGACTGACTGCAGTTGGGTGTTGTTTCACAATCGTTATGACCGAGTGTTTTTTCCTTAGATAAATGTCTGTTACATGAGCTCAGTAACTTCCTCATAGTGACACTTGGGCAGTGGAGGACTGAATACTAATACAGACCTTAAGGTGTCCCCGTTGGTCTCTAATACACTGCAGTGTATTGAAGAAATGGATGCTTTTTCAAAGTAATAATGACAAAGTATCGATTGCTCTCGTAGATAGATCTGCTAAAAACATGACTTTCTTTTCTTGTCTGTCTACAATGTATAACATCCACGGAATGATTTATGGTGGATCTCAGAATAAGAATCACTGCTGGTGAAAGGCCAGACCACTGTGTTGTTGTAGCTGTTGTGACCTCAAGTTGGGTGTTTTTGCCCCGACGCGGTCTGGTGGAGTTCCTTTGTAAAGTGTGGTTGTACAAAAGGATTACTCAGAAGAGCAGAAGAAAATCACAAGGACTTAAGGAGCCACTTCCCTCTGAAATTATCAATATTTAATTAAACCAAGATGCTCCTGAGAGCTTCATCATGTGAGAGCCTGTCACGCTGATATGAGTCAACAGCCTGAATTCATTTGGAATCCTAAACTCCTTGTGGAAAAAAAAGAGAGGTGCATCAAATATGAGAGAAAACAAGAGAAACAAAATGAATGATTCACTTGTTCACTTACTCCTCCAAAAAAACTGCTGTTACACTTTGGAGCAGAAGCTGAGATCCTGTCACATTACATGAGACATAAAAATGAGTGAATGTCTGATACCTCACCATCTTGAGACTACTCTGTCGCAGTGCAGCTTGACAGAGTAACATTTCTTCAACCATAGATGTCAGGTCTGCCCCTGGCCCTGTGGCCCTATTTTCTTTCCCCTTCGCCTAGATCTTTTTTTTTTCTTTTTATCTGGGGGCATTTAAATCATTCAGAAAGGTCCAAGAAAGAGAGCAGAGCAGTGGAGGCAGCTGCTCCCGTTGGAGTCTAGTGAGCGTCAAGCCTGGGGAAGTTTCATCTCCGCCTCCTCCGCTTGTATAGCTCCCAGGTGTAATATGAATGGGGAATTTGGGTGATTGCTTGGCCTAATGGGTACTGCTTTTTTTTCTAAACAGATGGGACTTAGAGGAAAAATGGCCATTAATCACCACTGGTGTGTGATTTTTGTGCCATCACTGCTGTAAGGCGGAATTCGACACAACAAAGTAATTGCTGAGATATGATGAATGTGGCAGAATCATAATCAAACTGGTTGTAAACAAGCTGAGAGTTTAATCAGATTATCTAAAAACAACTTTATTTGGATGTGAGTATACCCAAATGTGTCCATCACCTCACTGCATAGACATGGGGTTAAAGTTAAAGCTGATTTAAATGGACTGCATGGAGCTCTCGTGTCTTGGAGACCATTCAGAGCACCTTACAATACATGCCACATTTACATTCACTCGAACATATGTGTCACACATTTACAACCAGGCAGGAGGAGCTATTTAGGGTTCAGTATCTTGCCCAAGGACATTTCAACAGGCTAAGCACAGCCATCAGCTCTCTGAATTGTTATAGGCTAATACATTACGAAATAGATACTTAACAGATCAGATAATTGTTTACATTACCAGAAAAGCAAACGATAAAAACTCATTATGGTCAAACAAGGAGCTAGCTGACAGTTTGGAGGGTTTGATTTAGCATTAACAGCTTGCTAATCGTTAGCACGACTAAAGGCCTGATTCTCGATGTCTGAGGTGTTGGTGGTGTTAATATCATACACTCCCTGTCTACATTTTGGCAGATGTTAACAACGCCCATCCCCAGAGGAAAACCTTTTTGCTCAGGATAGTATTTCTCTGCCTTCATTCTGTCGCCCAAATGAATTAAACCTTTATAATTTTTTATTTTTTTTTAGCATTTAGCACTGTGCCCTTATCACAGCAATTAACCTAGTGGGGTACGTAATTATCACCGACAGGAAATATGGCCAAAGATACACAAAGAGCTAAGTTGTAATAAACAGTTTGATTGACATGTGGTTATTATATTAGAATCCTCTCTGTGTTCTTTGTTTCTTCTCGTTACTTTCTTGCAAGCTTTCATGGTGGAAAAACAAAATACACCACCTTTGTCTTGTGCGAGCGTGAAGCGCACGCAGGTGGCGAGCTGCACAAATGTCATTGTCATTCAGGCGGGGAAAGGGGCTGAGCGGTTTGACAGGCCTGTGGTCAGAAGCTGTGGGATCTCAGATTTGCGAGGCAAACCAAGTGGCAGGTTACTCAGCTCCATCTAATACACTAAGGTATCAAAGCCGTGCGCTGACCCATTTGTGTCAGAATCAACTTGTAAAGGGAAGAGAAAGAGAGAGAGAGAGAGACAAAAAAAACACAAGACCCTTATTTAAAATTCACAAGTTAACCTGAAAATGACAAGGTCTTCTGTGTGCTCAGATATTTTCCTCATCAGTAGCCTAGTAGCTTCATTCCAGTCTCCGTTTGAAGGATGCAGGTACATGCTTCTCCAGCATCCTGTCTTCATTTTCCCTCTGGCCTCATATAGCGTCTTGTTACATACTGCAGTGTACATGAGTATATGTTTCCATTACAAGCTATTATTGAACTGCTGTGAGAAATGAGTTGAGAGGTGGAATTTATTAATAATGCAGGTAAACACGCAGCGTTTTTGTTTTTACATCTACATATATTTCGTTCTATAATTGGAAAAATGAGATTTGGACGTATAGAGTTATGAGTGTTTGACTTCCAAAGGATATTACAGTAATGCCACTTTCTGTTGGCACCGAAGTGATGGAGTGTACAAAGACCTTGGGGCTTGTAATAGCACTTAGTTTACGGTTATTGTTTCTTATTTTTCCCTCCTGCTGTTTATGACGCCAACTCACTTTGCTGGCCATTAAAGAACAATTTCTTTATTGTTGATTATCTCATTTGGAACGGCTCGGTCCATTATCTGCAGTGCACAGTAATTGAAGATCCAGCTGTGGTAGCCTTTAACCACGATACTGTATATCAGGCATGCCATTATTTTAATCCTCCCCTTTAAGGATTCAAAGGCTTTGAAAGAGGTTGGTTTTTTGTCCTCTCTTGGGTTCATGTGAAAGAAGCAGCAGTTTACAAGCTGATCCATCGCAGGCGTATCTGGCATCTAAAGGCTGTCACTGTCTAATGTCTGCGCCAGCGCTGCTCTGAGCCGGAGTGGGAAGGTCACTTCGGTGGATAATTAAGTCGCAATAATAATCAGTGTGCCATCCTGTATTGTGATCACCGCTTCCTCTCATCGACAGTCCTTGCATGACCTGTTTAGAAGCAGGCCTCTGGTAAGAAGAAGACTTTTACATATTCAAGTGGTTGAAATCAATCCGAGCTAATGCTATTGGGAGTTATGTGTTTGTGTATTGTGTTTGCTTTGTTGTGTTGTTGGTCTTTATCTGCTGCCGGGCTGCGTGGTAAATGTCCTCCAGTCCCAACCTTCACCAGCCAGAACTCCCTCCTCTTATCTCTGTTCTGTTGCTGTTATTGTTTTGATCACTGGTTCCGAATCTTTCTAGTTTGTGATCCTTTACAGCCAATTCAGGGGCTGTTCACAAAGTCAAGGGTGTAAATGTCAGCTACACACTGCCGGTGCCTTGTTAAAATGTTTCATTTGTTTGTTTCTGTGTCTGAGGGAGATAAATCTGTGCAATGTTTTGTGTGAAGACGGGAGAAGTTTAATTCTCTTAATCCAGAAGATCGACAAAGAACAGATACTCCCAGCTCTGCAGCAACTCTGGCTGCCTTGCTGACTGCCTGACTATTGGTTTTGTAGCCTTGTAGTATGTTGCTGAAAGTCATGATGGGGTGTAGTCCTTGCTGCAGCCACCAGGAGGGAATGTATCTTCTGAGGTTTCATTTTCAACAAACACAGACGAACAAATCAGAGCACAGAGACTAAAAAATAAGAGCAGTTCTTCTTTTAGAAAAATAACCAAACTCTGTCCAGTTCATTCAATATTGTTGCATTAATGGATCCATTTGACCCCTCTGAGCAGCTGGCAGTTTGGTTAACCGAAATGCTTCCACAACGCTCCTGTGTCAGACTCAGCCATCATATCAAACATCCCTCATATTAGATAAATGGTTGTGACTGGCTCATGCTGTTTCTGGACAACTGGAGATGTGTCTGAATTAATTTCACCGCTTATTCTGGTACACATCTGACATTTTCCGGCACTGTGTTGGGAGTTGAACATTTAATCAAAATATTGTACAAATGACAATGTGGCGGAGTGAATGTCCAAATTGAAGGAGATGCAGTTTTCAAGGTAAATTATGTCACAACACAAATTAAGCATGTCGTAATGCAAAATCAGATCACATTAAAATTATACAGCTTTTTTTCAGGGAGAGTGCAAAAACAACTTTCCCCACTATATTATATATCCGTCAAAATGATTGAAATATATTTTTATTTTTTCAATAACATATCACCCATCCCTAGTGCAGACAGAGGATGTGCAGCCTTTGCCACACTATTGCATGTTTGCATATATTAGTGGATTCCAACTATTTTTATGCACATTTTTGATTTACATGTGGAGAGAACAGAAATGCTGAAAATTAAGATTAAGTATTTATCTACCCCATGCAGGTACCGCAATGCCCCCATTCCTCTTTTCTCTGTCATCCAAAATCCTAACTACTCCTGCCTCAAAATAATGGAACAGCATTTCAGCTTAAGCTCATCTGTGCTAAAAGACAACCCACTGAGCTGATTGTAATTCCAGCGGTTAGGATAACTGTCTAGCCGGTATTGCACAGGCCTAGATAGTATGTGTATTTTAATCATTTTATATTCTGGGTACAACACTGTCATTCATCAAACTGCAGGAGGAGTCATTACTAAGTCTGACCATTTAAGTGATGTGCGTGTCCTTGAGGAAGACGGTCCACAGAGCAAGGCTTTGCTGTTGATACATATGAATCTCAGTCACTTTTTCAGGTGCTTTCTAAGCACTAACTAAAGGTATTTCACTGTCAGTCTGCTAATTGTTCACATTTTTGTCCAACTCTGAGTCCCTCTTCTCACCGCACAACAATACAGCACACTTGATCCATTTTAGTAAGCAGCTGTCATTTTGGAGTATGCTTCAGTTTGGCATTTTATCAGTGTGGACATATGACATACTCTGAACATAGTCAGAGGGAACATTTACCATCTGCAGGAGTGCTTAGACTTCAGCCTCCTTGACCTTTGACCTCTTTAGAGAGATGCTAGACAGAATGATACATATTGAATACACTAATCAATAATCCCTTTGTTTCTGATTTGTTTCAACTAAGGTGGCTTGTAATCTCACCGTGTGTGTCCTTATAGGGTCATTGAAATGTATGAAAGCTGTGGATGATATAAACAAATGTAGTATCCTCTAGAGTCTGTGAAGCATAAGTCCACCAGAAGCCTGAAAACATAAGGTCTTGCGAGCTATTAGAGACAGCACGGGAGGAAGAGAGAGGGAACGACTCCCGTTTCACGTCAAATAAATGCGATTGAATTTCACACAGGCACTTATGTGCAGCGTGGATGGATGGGATTGCATTTCAGAGCTAAAGACACATGTCCCATAAGTAGCGTGTAATCAACTTGAATCCACGGCGGCGCCTTTTTTCAATAATGGAATTCACGGTTGCATCTCACTTAAGTGGAAATGAGAGCTAAGTCAGTGCACACACTGTGCCATATCTTTCAGTGCATTATTTCACTGTAGGTGTACACAAGAGTTACGCAATCCTTTGAACATATTTCATGCAGGTTTCTTTACAAATGCAGGGCTTTCTACTCTGTGATGTTTCCCCGTCATGCCTTTTGAACCTTTCTCGTGACAGTTTTCACAAAAATCCATATGAGTTACACTTTCAACAAAATGACATCTATAAACTCGTTGCATCTTTACTGAGAATTTATAGACCTCACTCTTTCATCGCCAAAATCAAACAACACTGTCACACTGTTTACACAAAATTGCCTTGGTGTTTTAGCTATCTAAAGATGTTGGCAGGGAGTGAAGTTAATTTTCTCCTCGGGGATGAATGAAGTTGATCTTACCTTATCTTAGTTCTAGTTGTTTCATTTTGTGAACAGTTGGAGGTTAAGAGAAGCAATGCCAAGCTTGACTGGACTCAGCAAGTTGTGGTGAATGATGCCGTGTGTGTGTGTCTATCCCACTGTGGGACCATTAAAAACAAGCACACTTTACGTATCCACGCTGATTCATAAGTGTGTCAAAGGTTACGTTCTTTGTGAGTTAAAATTTGACTCCCTGAAATAATGGTGGAAGTTAATTAGCTGATCTAATTTAGACAGAGCAGAGGGGTTGAGGAGGATGACCTTTGGGCTGAAGGTCACTAGATGTGAATCCTTGAACAATCAAGGAAAACTGGTTGGGGGTGTAGGATGAGGAAAACCTCACTCAGCATAAAATAACAATACCTGTGTGGCAATTCATGTCTGTGACATGTGTAGGTGAATGACTTTGTTTTGCTGCTAAAAGAACCAAAAACCCCTAGATGGTCTACAGGAGTGTTTCCAAAAAAAGAAAAAGAAAACTAATCACAATGGACACTGTGGAGCCTCCAAAAATAACTGGCACATGGTGTCTGGAAAGAAACATTGCGGTTTGACTTTCTAAGTTGTCCTTCATCATTGCTGTGAGCAACACAGTTAAAATTCATTTCACCTACATGTCATTGGCAACGAGCTCAGAGAAACAAATCTCTGAAACTGTGCAAATAAAACCAGAACTAGATACCACTGGGGTGAATAAGAAAATATATTTTTGTGTGAACTCTATGCTTTAGTTTCTCAATTTTTTATAATATGGGTTGATTACTGGCCAGTTATATAATTTACACGCTGTGTGTGTACTGTAGTAATTTGAATGGAGGGGAGTATTCTGTTTTTGATTCATTATATTTCTTTATCCATATGTCAAGATGATGGAGATAGATTTTCTAAACCTTCACAAATCTTAATTATTTTTGTCTTACCGTTCAGCTTTGACTTTTTCACAGCATTGCCAAGCAGTTATTTATTGTCATTCAGATGAATGTCCTACTTTACATGATGAGCTGCATAAAGCCAAAGACACATGAAGCGAGATATAGATTTCTGCATCGATATGTACAGTATTCCTTACATTGCATGTGGTGGCATCAGACTCCTTGCTTTACAGCATAGGATATAAAGATACACAAACACCTCATTATGCATGTAATATTCTGTATGCTGTGCGTTGTGGGACCTGCTTTCCTAGTTTGAACCTCAATATCTTCAACTACATGAAGGAGCAGTGAGCCAGGAACAGATGGGCAGGGCTTATTAGTAATAAGCAGTGGAGTTCAGGGACGTTGCTGTTGATTAGAAAGAGATGTGGGAGATTCGAAAAGGCCGAGCTGTTTAGGATGTGCAGAAAACGTGCAGGACCTTCAGTAAAAACAAGATCTGATGCCCAAGAGTAGATGTTTGCACTGGCTGATGATCTCATCTCTGTGCTTGACTGTAGTTAATTCTCACAGTGTCCTTATTTTATTCTTCCACCCTATACAAGAAAATTACAACTGCACCAAAGAGTCCCTCAGGGAGTTGACTGCCTCTGCTGCTATACCTCTGTCAGCTCTTCTTTAAATCCCTTTTCTCAGAGTTTTAAGTCCTTCTTCAAATGACTGATCTTGTCAGTACACATTCTTTTGACTGAGAACTGCCACCATGTGTATGCACTGTATGTGAGTGACAGGGTGAAAATGGGAGTGAGGGTGAAGTCTTTGTCACAGTTTTCAATTTCATCTTGGAAAAAGATGCCTTGGGTTTGTGTTAAAAATGTAAAGGTTATAAACCTGGCTATTTTACGTGAGGTTTTATGTATTTCTTAGCTTAGTTGAGCTTAGTTGGAAAAATCTATGATCTACCAATCATAAGGGAAAATATTTGAATCAAAATCTGAAGACAGCTGCGACCATGTTTGTTTGGGGGGGGGGAAAGGGACTTGGAGGTTTTGCTCAGTAGGTAATGCATATTCAACCATTTGGAACTCTTATAATTTGAAACCAAGTGATAAAGGGCTATACTCTTGGATAATGTGCTGTTATAAGTGATTGTTTGGATGAATTGCAAATGTGTAAGTGTTCTTTGTTTCTTTGTCTCACTGTCTGTCTGCAGCCATGGGAGTGCTCATGTCAAAGAAGCAGCAGGTGGAGAAGGTGCAGAAATGCAACGCCGTCGTCTCTGCCTTTCAGGCTGGCATCAAGGATCGCCCCGCCACAGCCAAACCGGCAGAAGGAGAAGCTGAGGAATCTGACGGGCCTGCCAAAGCTTCAGCTGCTCTGGAGGAGAAGAACACAGAAGAGGTGGGGAAAGAGGAAACGGACAGTAGCGCAGGTCCGTCCACCTCCCAGCAGGCCTCAGCTCCATCCAGGGACGAGTGTAAAGTCAACCAGGAGGCCTGGTCCAGGTTACGGGACGGGAAGGGAGTAGAGCCTGAAGATCTTGACAAGACCCATCAGCTCACCCCGCCTGCTTTCGTGCGGCCTAAAAGAGAAGCTGATGATGACCAGCCCTTAGAGGTGGAGCTGGAAAAGAAAGAGCAGGTATTACATGAGAATCATGGTATTATTTTGTCACTGGATTATAAATATATTCAAAATAATGTTAGTTTCACAACACATACTAACAATCCTGATGTTGGCGAGGTGAAGAAGAATCACCATGACAACGGCAGCGCGTTGCGTCTGCCGCCCCCAAGTTACACATGATAAAGCAGTTCAGCCAAGTGATAAAAGAACTATTAAGCTTTATCTAAACACCCTTGTTGAAGGTGAGACTATTAGGGTTTGAAGTTGTGTTGTTTTTGAGCATTGTGTGGGCAGGCTGCTCTTGCAGGCTCTGAGAGGTGACCTTATTCAGGGCCATGATGACTAACCGGGGGGAAGGATTCACAGGAGCACTGACACCATTAGATTCTCTATTTTGCAAAAGAGTAAACATTGCATAGCAACTTCCTATAAAGTCATTGCTGCACTTTAGCAAGAGGCACAGAGGTGAAAGTGTCAACCTTGTATTAATTGTAGTGAATTGTGAATTTGAACAGGAAAGATGACGCTATTGCAAGCAAATTACTAATCCATGGCCTTTCTAGACCACAATGACTCAGGCATCATTATGGGATAGTCAAGGTAATGCCAGCAAGCTAATGCTTTTGGTGAGTGGGTTTATTTGGCAGTGCACTGGTTTCAAGGGAACCATGTCAATGTCATATTGAAAGCTCTGTAAATCCATCAGCCACTGTCTGTTTATTTTCTCATGTCAAGTGTGGTGTACCTCAAGGGTAAATATTGGGCCCATTTCCCATCTTTTGTTGAGGTCATGCCTCCCTACATTGCATCACTTTCGCCATGGTCTTATTTGAGTATGAAGTCAATGCAAAAAACCTGGATGTTGATGTAACATTGAAACATGTTGTACCAAGTGTTTTATTTTCTTCTTGTGGATTTATTTTAGTCTTAGCTGAAACTCCAAGCTTTACTCTTGTACCTCCTTGAGGTCAAAATATCTCACACTTCAATAGGTAGACTGCAAGGAAGGACGTTGAGCGCAATTGTGCTTCTATGGTGATGAATCCTCTGGATTTTATTGATCTTGTGACCTTCCCTTTTGTACAATATTTTGGCTAAGAATTGATCATGTTCTCTCCACACCAGGCTTAAGAGTAGAGCAAGCCAGTCTTTCTTTTATTGACTGTGCTGCAGCATGGAAGTTCAAGATGTTAGTCTGGATTTTTTAGAGAAACGACCCTTAAATGATCTTAGAAGATGATGAATGTCGAGAGACTCATTTTGACTGGAGCTTTGATGAAGGATTCTTGACACAAACTGAGTCATCAGGTCACTGAAAGATAAGCTCTAAGTAGACGATAAGCTGTGATGGAAATAAATGCCACAGTCTCATCTGTGATCTGTCTTCAGCCCCGAAGCTGGTGCTGCAACAGTGGGATAGAGATAAAAAACACTGCAAGGATAAAAACTGACAGTGTGTTTGGGTGGATAACCAGTTAAGCATCCTGCGGTCATTTTCTTAATGTATTTGGAGTGTAGAGGAAAGCAGGACAAAGGCTTGCAAAAAGCACAGGTAAGACAAAGCCACAGATTTCAGTTTTCATGGCTTACATTACACAACACCCCTCCTACCATCAAACCACTCTGATTGACACCTACTTTTTCTTACCTCAGCCACCGAGGGATGAGATGTGTGACGTGTGCGAGGTGTGGACAGCCGACGACCTGTACCCATGCAGGATCTGTACGCGAGTGTTTCACGATGGCTGCCTGAGGGAGCTGGGCTACCTGCGTGCTGAAGCCCTGCAGGAGATGAGAGATACTGCCCACACTGTTACTGGCTGGAGCTGCTACTATTGTGTAAGTCTGCGCAGTTCACTGTCACTATCATATACAACCCTCTGTTTATTATACTGCTTCTATTCTTACAGTAATTTTAAGTTGCCTTCATTTTTTTTCATATTATTACGGTATCATCTTTAGTCTTTGGCAACTTTTCTGCAGTATGTGTCATCCTGGCACTGAAGAGAGCAAAGTTTCCTGAGTCATATTTTGTGTCATGATTTGGTACATAAACCTGAATTATGAAACAATTAACAGGTGGTTTTTCTATTTGTAAAAATCAATCATGCCTCATAGCTCACAGGGGTGCTCTGGGAGGCACTCACAATCTAATGATCTGATACATTTAAACTGAATTTATGATTATTTTTCAATTATAATAGACCAGAGGGCTGCACATTCATGAAAATAAAGCACAGTATACATGTTATCACAAGCTAGCCTTGTTTCTTGAAAGGGAAAATTAGGGAAAACACTGCATTTACATATTCAGTTACTAACCCATCACACATAAACCTGCAAAGTGACATTATATTTAATGGTAAAGTCGAGTTGGTGAGGTAGGCCTATGTGGATGATGACAAACTGAAATTGATGAGTTTTCATATATATTTCATACCTGACTGACAACACCTGGCATACACAGCTCTGTGCTGTTAACTTAAATTCACCTTCACAGTTGCATCACAGCTCACTATGGTCTATACACAAGGTCCTGAATCTGAGCTCATGACGTTTGGTGTTAAAACAACGATCATGACATTTCAACGCTCAATTGGGAGATTCCCATAATACTGTGACAACTGTTTGTCATTTACACCTGATGCTTCCACAAAATGAGAGAGCATATTTGCAACCCCAAACCAACAGCAGCTTTGCAATGAAGCAAACAATGATTCATCAAAGCAGGAAAAGCTACTTCCTTTATGTGTGAGTCACAGTCAGTTAGGCCAAACTTTGCTGTCAACAGGTGAAATCAGATGTCGCCTTTAAAGGTGTACAGAAAAGAAAATTGAATTTGAGCCCACTTTGGGTCATAAAATTAATGTGATAACTCATCTTTCAGACGATGTAGGCCAAACTTTGTGCAAAATTCTATTTTTGAGTAAATCCGGGATGAAAGTGTGTATTTTTTTTTTCGCATTGGATAATGCAGGCACACAGATTATACGTCAGCCTGTACACGATTCACCAACCACTGATATTGGATCCGTCATCCGTCATTCAAACGTCTGAGACACGCACACACACACTGAGCTCGGGCTCGCCCCAAGCTTTGAATATCCCGCCCGCTCGATAACGACCAATCAAATTCGTTTTCCTCACTCGGGTAAACTCGTGTTGCAGCTCGTGACAACTCGGCGCGACAAACAGGACAAACGGCCATTTCTGTACACCTTTAATTGCTACAACCTGTTAATTTTAATTATGTGAGTTACAATTAAAACTGCAACTATTTCATGTTGAGATTTTTCTTTTAAATATATGAGAAGTGTCAGAAAGTGGACCATCCTCGTGGTGAGAGCGGATACATGATTTGCTGCATGTCATTGTTATCTTTTATAGAAAGCTGAGGATCAAGCATCGTTTACTTGCACCAACATTAGCATAAATAGCAGCTATCACACTGCCTCCCTTTATTTATTTTTCCTGTGAAACCATTTCAAGTGCTGTTCAAGTAAAAGTGAGGCAATGTTCTGGATGGGTTTTCGGTGTGAAACAAAACGCCCAGCTTCTCATCAGGAATGCAAGGCCAAAGCCAAAAACCGATGACTCCGGTGATCGCTGCCCTGTGAGAAGGCAGAATGCAGTCTGTTTTAATTCCAGCATAAACAGCTGAAGGGTGCTTTTCTGGAGGACGCTTCACAGTGGAGTAGGGGCTTTTTCGGCAGCCTTGAGAAGCAAACTCACTTGCCAAAGTTGCGCTTAGAGGGAGATGTTTTCACACAATCTGTGAGAGGACGCTGAAAGGTCCTCTTTCTTTGGCTCGCTCCTTCACTGTGCGAGGAACGGGGGCGGAAAAAGAGACAATACAGTGAGGGAGGGAGGAAGAGAGGGACGTTTTATTTAAATTCTAGTCTCTACAGCTACAGAAACCAGCAAACGTGTTAGCACATGTCAGTCAGCTGTTCTCCCCCCCCCCCAATTCTGTCACATCTAACATTTAATTTCACACAGACACAGGCACTGCAGGGCTGCTGCCGGCAGATGGGACGACTTTCCTTGAAAGTGGATTTGCAGTTAGCCTTCAAAGCAGACGGCTGCGTGCACGGCTCAGTGGCAGCCAATCAGACCGAGGAAGGGTCTGTGAATATGGGCGACCCTTCTTTATAGCATTGGCTCATTTTTTTTATGTTCGCAGTTGGCTTCTCAGGACTACAGTAACTGTGTTGAAGCTCAGGTCATAGCGGAGTGCATTAATGCAGCAGACATGCCGGATGCGTAAATAAAACATTCATTTTGAGTTCTGTTTTTATCCACCGCCATGAAGCCAAGTCCAATATCCAGTCTCCTTTTAGCTCCGGAGGCTTTCAGCAGCTCCTGAGAAGAATATCTGACTGTAAAGCTGCAGCATGATTCAGGGAATCTAGCGTGCGCTGTCAGATAAAAGTGACTAAAGGGCTCCACAGACACGAGGGGAGCGGCAGGGTTAGGTGATAATGCTCTTATTTTATGACATAGTATACTGATTACGTCACTTGTAGCGACATACTTAGTCATCTAATTTACTGTTAGCATAGAAATATTGATTCTTGCAGCTTTGGAATCAGAAAGAAGATTTCATTTTATTTTATTTTTTCTCCTTTATGCTTTGAGCCTGATCACAAGCTATTTTAAATCTACGGAAATGCTGTCATTTCTCTGTACAGGACAGTCTCAAAGAAATGTGTGAAATTAGAACGTGTTGTTATTATTATGCCTTTTTTCCCCCCTTGGGGCTTGATGAAGGTAGAGACGCTGCAGATTAAAGATGCACAGAGATGATGTCTGTCAAAGAGCTAACAAAGGAGGCAATTTGATGACAGTGTGATCTATTTTTTGTTTGTTTCTTATGTTGATTCACATCTCACTTTAGAGAGTGATAGATAGACACATACTTTCAGAGTTCCTTTGGGAATTGTAGTTTATTAGGAGCCTAATAAGATGCAGCATGCTGAGAGCAGCAAGAAATATTATAATGAAAAATAAGAAGAGAAGATAGATGGGACTGATTATGTTGTGCACGCTGTCATTTTCCAGCCTCCCACATGGCTTAGGAAAATGATATTTATTTTATTGGAGGTGGCATAGGCTACATAACTGATCTCAGTGCATCACCTGAAGTGCTCAGAAGAAAAACGTGACAATTGTGAAGGCAGATGAAGATAATCATTAGTATTATTATTATTATTTTTTTTTGTTGGTGATACGTGATGTGCTGATAAAATCTAAACTAATAGTTGTCCATGCTTCCACAGGACTACATTGGATGTTATGTAAAATTGTATTAGACTATTGCTTGTGGAAATTGCTGGTTACTTCTTGCTACTGATGAGTTTTAGTGCCACAGTTCAGCATATTTTATTTCACACTATCTCGCTGTCGTTTCCTGAAATGTGTCTGCGCAGGGTTTTTGAATGGCTTTGTTGATTGTGCAAAAATTGCAAATCTGCGAAAGCCGCTTCAGGACATGTACAAATTATGTGGGAAAAACATCCAGGGTTTAGTTCCTTCTAACAAGGCCACAGTGTCCCAGGCTTTCAGGACCACCCACTTGCACCCAGATATTAGAAGAAAGATTTTGGTACTATTCAAGGCAGTGCAAATAGGTAAATCATTAAATACTCTGTTGGTATACAGACTCCTGGTCTGTAAATGCGGCGGACACCAACGTAGCAACGTGTTGGCAGTTGCTGTGATCTCGATGACAGGTCGAAGAAATACAGGATGACACCATGCAGCTAGCTGGCACACATGTTCAGCTTCCAGTGGCTGATATAATGAGGCCAGGTGGCCTAGTTCATTTGGATTCATCACTCGTCCATAGGAAGGACTGAGGATACAGAGGTGGGGGAGTAGTAGTCTGAAGTTTATTTATCTTGTATACAAGGAGAAATTTCAATGGATGTTGGTATTCTTATATCTGCTCAGTGCAACACCATTACTCCATTGCAGAATGTATAATGTGTGGAGCTAAGATTCATGTGTGCTTGTTGAAGGGTTGTGTTCAAAAACCAAATTTAACAGAAGTCTTTAGTAGTCAGATTAAAGGTAAACACAGGGGAAACGTCTCAGTGTTGTAAAGCATAATAGTGTTTTTAATGAGTGTTTCTTGACACTGACATATTTCTCTTTTTGATTCTTGAGTGTTTTCTGAGCTTGAGGCTGCTTTTTTGATATATTTATTTACTGAATATGTTGTGTGTGTATTCTCATGTAGATTTAATAATGTGGCTTATATAAACCCTAAAGTGTTGCAGCAGTGAGAACTATGTAAACAAACAGGAATAGGCGTACTTCAGGAATCACTAAACGGGCCGTTTAGGTAGTTACTATCAGATAGGGATAAATGTTTTTTGCTTTTTTTTGTCTGTGCACTTTCTGGTGTCAAAACCAGAGTTGGAAGATATTTTCATGTTACACATTTCTTTCCATGAGATTTAGCTTTAACTCTGATTAACTGCGAGTTGTTATAGCCAACAAGGTTGGGTAAGTACCCAGTAGTATTGCTTGGTAGATTTTTGCAATTAAAAATCTTCTTTTTTCTCCCAGTGCATGAAAATTTATGAAATATCAAGACTCATGGCACCCAGTTTTTTTTTACTAATGACTGTAATGAAGAGGCAAAACAGCACATAATGAGAATCACCTGGGAAACTGAATATTTGGTGAAATGGAGTGCTTGTGGTTAATTGCAGGAGTCCCATCTGGGCCTAACTTCATATAATTAGAGCGCACTCACAAATTAAAACATCCAGTAATGTACAATTTTCAATAGAAGAAACTATTTTTTTTGTCTACAAACTAATAATAATTATCTTCCGTCATCTCATCTTTTTGTGTAGGACAATCTGAATCTACTGCTAACAGAAGAAGAAATGTACAGCCTCTTGGAGACATTTAAGCAGTGCAAGATCATCCCAGGTGAGTAATGCTAAGATCAAACTTTGCTCATATCTGCACTTGTTTGTGTTGAATGGGTATCTACTGTGGAAGGCGTGTGATCAAGTCATGTGTCACTGTAACTCATTAATATGCTGAAATCAAAACCAAAACATTCTACAGCCTTTATAGGCATATTGTCTTCCAGACATATTTCCCCACTCTGCTTGGCTTTCCTAAGCTCACAGGAAGAAGCACAGTTGATGGTGATGTATCAACTTGCAGTGAATATGTTTTCCCTAAATCATGTGGTCACACTGCGTGGGCAATGGACTGCAGTTGCAATTGACAAAGAATTAAAATGTTATCTGTCTGATGTGGTTTTGGATTCTGAATACACTCAGTGTCGGCATAAACATGTTTTTCTTCATCCTGGAAAGAAAGAAACAGTTCACAATGGTTCTGCTGGGACACATTTTGTTTTTGCATTTTCAAAAATTATTTTGAATTCACTGGAGCAAAAAGATAATCATCTCTAATCCCACATATCTCTGGTTTTATGCTCTGCTGTAGGCTACAATTGCAGCCGTCGGAGGCCTGTACACCGCAAGTTTGATGAGTTCTATCCTCACTGATCCCTTGTTAGCTTCTTTTGAAACTCAAAAAGATAGTGAATCACAAAGATTGTCGATGTCCAACACTACATCGAGTCATAGGCTGCCAGTTTTGCCTGGTTTTCTTGTCCAATATTTCTACAGACACATCGCAAGAACATAAAATACAAATTAATTATCATAATGAAATACAGTATAAAATGATTGCATGAGCAATGAGTATGAAGAAAGTGTTTGTCAAACAGAAGGTTTTGTGAATGAGGCATTTAGTGTAGCACAGCAGGCTCTCCACTGTGTTTTCTCCAACTCATAACATTACTGTAAAGGCCTCAGGCAAAACGTTGCTGTTTGCCACCACTAACCTACAATGCATCTTTTTCATATCATATATTTTTTTATGAATACTTGCCCTCCTCTGCACCTGCCTCCCTGGTCTATGTAGCCACTGTTCAGTGCTGCATTTATCAGAGGAAACAAAATAATATCATTGCTGAGCACTGGGCAGAATCCATTTTACAGAAATGCCTGTTGCATACACAAAAATGTTCCCTTGGATTCATTATTGGATTGCTTAGTCAAACTTATTACATTATTTGCCCCTCAACCAGGTCGACTTCCAATTGTGTGGTATTACTCCACAGCTTGGAAGCAGGGCAATCAGTGGGAGGTGGTCTTGCCATTGTACAGAATGAGTCACCATAAGTTAATTATATCTGGAAGACTGGTCTGTGACTAATTAGGTTTGATGCAATGAATTGTTCCTTGTTGCTCTAGAGTCATGCCTGGTGTCGGATGAGCTGCTGCAGTACCGTCACTTTGCATCCAAGCAGCAGTTTGATAAGGACCTGACTGACGAACAAGAGGAGGAGGTTCTGGCCCAGTTTGCAGCACTGGATCCTGAGAAGAAGGGTCACATTGAGTGGTCAGACTTCCTGTACCACGAGTCTCTGGGAATGTTGAGGAAGTTTCGCACTGAGGTAAAGTATACAACCCTGAGAAAACATATTGAATATATTCAACAAATTGTCAGGAGGAGGTATCAGTTTCTGATTTGTTACACATCCCAATGTTATTTTGAAAATCATAACATTTGTTATTCATTTATGCCATGCAGCCACGAACTGTGTCATGTTTTGATGTAGCAACAGGAAAGTAAAGCTGGGATTGTGTGGGTGGTTTTGGATACTAAAAAAGTTATTTTCTGTATTTGGATTGACTGGTTGGATTGCTGGAACACAAATGTATACATCTACAATTACTGAAAAGGAGATTATTTTGAAGCCTTAACTTGCTCAATGATGTCTTCACCATCAACAGTCTCTGCCAGTAATAGAGAGAGAGAGGTGTTCTTGGCTCTTCAAGTGCCTGGCAAAAGCATACCTTCCCCTCTTCAGCCAAATACTCTTTAATCAGCCTTGTAGAGGATGGAGGAGCACAAGTCAAATAGATTATGTTGAGTGAGGTTAATTTGATGGAATTGCTCAGGGGGGCAAAAGGTAGCAAGAGTTTTGGCCTGCACCCGCCTGACTGGATTGCTCAGTTTTATTGTCACTTGATCACCACACCAGCAGTTCTTGCAAATTTTGTGCTTTGTTTTTGGCTCGGGAGATTACGTTTACAGTTTGTGGACCGTGTACAGCTCTGGGGTAGCACAGGGTAAATCACTGCATGCAGATTATATCAGACAGTGCTAATGTGATTGAGTATGATTAACGCCAAAGAAATGAGCCCTAAAAATACCCTTGCCAGGCCCTTAAATTGCAACAATGGAAAGCATAAAAAGGCAAATGGAGTTATTATGAGAGATTTAAATGAGTAGGTGCACCTAATCTCACTGACTTGTTGGTTTTTGGTTTTCCCTAGAACTCGATGGAGCGTCTGTTGACTGCCAAGGAGAGAGACAAAGCACGGTCAGTGTTCTTGGGTCTAGATATGGATAAAGATGGCATGATCACAAGAGCAGAATACCGTCAGGCCCAGCAGTCCTGGTTTCACAATCCTAACAAAGACTCGCAGTCCTGCAATGTGAGGTGAGCATGACAAATAAAAGGACAGTCAGAACATCCAGTCAATTTTATGTCCAGTGGTACATGGGAAATGTACTTGAAATGCTTTGAGGGGGAAAAAAACTTTTACATGTGAAGGCTGGTAAGTCTAAGTCCAAGTCATGCAGGAGTTTGGGAAGCGGGGATCTTATCTGTGCTCTCACAGCCGCATGAAGACAGAATAAAGGCTTGGCTGCATAGGGAGTAGAGAGAATAACATTCTTAACTGGAAGTGATATGAGATGTTTACTTCTTAGCCACATAAACCAGTGACAGTGTTAATTTTTGTTACTTTGCAGATGACACAACGCTTTTTTGTCCAACATGCAAAAAAATGAGATTTGTCAGATCAGTGTTGGACAACAGAAAACTTTCAAAGGCTCCCAACTTTGTGGCACCTTTGAGACACATTATTATGTTTAATTGGCTAACTTTTCATAATGTGTCTGTGACAGTTGACGGTCCTGTCACTATGCCTCCAATTGATCATGCGCCCTGGCTACTTGGCCACAGGGATATCCCTTTGGTTGAATGGTCAGCGCGCATGACTCTTACCTGGGAGACTGGGGTTCAAACCCCACTTGGGCCTCCTTCATACTGCCAAATGTCTCTGGAGTATAATTTCCTAAAACAGTTTGATATCATATGAGCATGCTAACTAGCTAGCCCACATATCATTTTCCGATAGAAAGTCACTCTACCCTTCAATCTGACCTGAATGCGTAGTGCTGCTCATTGGCTGTATTATTACCTCCTGTCTTGTAAGACAGCAATGGCCGAAGCTTTCCTCCTAGCAAGACACACGGCGCAGTCCGTGCAGTGGTATTACAGTAGGCTGACCGGCACGCAGTGTCACCAAAACCTCACAGGCAGGTTTCCACAATGTCACGCACATTTAAATGCAATAAATCATCACGACAACCACTATTTAATGCAACTAATGGAATCAGCACGTTAATTTATATCTATATTGATTCTCCCATCATACCGATGTCAGATCAAAGGCAGTTGGAAGATGTAATGGGAACTCAACCTGACTGAATTAACAACAGAATAACAAATGATGCTAAATGCAAGTTCACATCTCTCTCAGCCAACCACAAACAGTCTTGGCATCAGATAGTGAGTATATATTCAGCATCTCTCATCTAAGAAAATACAAAAGAAAAGGGAAAAAGATAGAGAGGCGCTCACGGACAACAGGGCCAGGCCACGGAGCTTGGCGATAGCCTACGTCCTTCACACACAGCTGCTTCTGATTTCATCCCTGTTACGCATGGTATTTGTTTATGTTGTGATCTGTGCACACTACTCATCTTTGTTACACAGGGTTTTAATATAGGTTACTAAATGTGAGCCTCTTTATTAGTGGGAAAAAAGGTGTGTTTTTTTTGTTTGTTTTTTTCTTGCCTTGCCTGTGCCTGGTCTATGAAACTAGAGCCCACTATGTTTGTCAGAGAAAACTTACAAATAGCATATTTAACTGGTTTACTCTGTCTTTTTTCATAGCCTACTTTATATTTGATAATTTCTACACTGGTACAAGATGAGATCAAGGCCTCAGACAACTCTACAGTAGCTTATGATTAAAAACTAAATATGGTTTCACTACTTAACTTTGCATGACACTAACCCAGGCAAGGCTCCCACATTATGGACACAGTTTCTTAGAGTTGGATTTCTTCAATTACACTTTCCAATTTTGATTTAATTTCTGTCTTTTAAAAGAAATCATTAAATATTTTAGTATTCTATGCATTCATTTCACAATTTTTGGCATTCTCACAAAAGTGTTAAGTGTGATTTTATGTCTGTCATTGATATACAGCGTTTTGACCTTATGAAACTTCACCACCACTAAATACCTGCAATAAAGTTGTCCCATTTTACAAAAAAAAAACAATAATAGTGTAGCAGTGATTACATCCCTGAAAGGGAAAATTAAAGTCTAAAGTATGATAACCTAATTAGCATATGTCATGCCTTTCTTCCAATATGGTAAAATGAAGATTGTTCATAAATCCAATAAGTAAAATGAAATACTCTGGAAACTGCCTACACAAGGCTTTCAGCATAGATTATACAGTGTACGTCTACAGTGACAAACTTCCAAAGTAAAACAGGAGTTTAACATCTCCCCTTTCTCTCCTCTCTCCCTCCTTTAATTTTCATACCATTGTGAGCATTTATTATTTAAAATATCCTCTGGCTACTGTGCCGAATCAAAAACCACAGCTACGACCCTTCAGGGATCTGCTTTTACTTAAGGTCCACAAATGTTGTGCAGCACAAACAAACCCACTACAGCTTGGAGATCTGGTTCCCATTCCCACAGTGACTTTCTGTTTACTTCTTTATCTTACACTGACACTGAAAGTGTCTGACTAGCCAATGTGCCCTAGACTATTGGGAGTGGAGCATAGCAATGTTGCTTCTCTGTCAAGCTGCAGGAGAACTTCCAACTGAAACTGAAGACTGGAGAATCAGAGCCATTCTGATTGGGACTTTGGCCTGATGCAAACTATAACAAATTTAAACCAGTACAATCCTGCCAAAGAAAAAGCAAAGAGAGGTGATAAGCAACAAAGATGATCTTAAATAAATTTTTTTTGATTTTACAAAATCAAATACATTAAAATCATATTCATGAGAATCTTAGTAAAACAAGCTGTATTTCAATTTAATCTAGGTTGCTGCTCCATTCCTATTGAGGGTAACATAAGTTTGATTAAATAATGTATTCTGTGCTGTCACGCATGTCAGTAGGCTTTTAACTTCCTGTCAGCTTGAAGTTTAGTATTCCTGCTATTAATAAATTGACACATTTAGATGAATGATTTTTTTTTCTCTGAACAACTCACAGGTACTGTTATCTTTTCCTTTTCTTTGTATGACTCAATACAAAGATGATTTACTTTGTTCAGTAAAGATCAAGTGAGGTTCTGCTGCTGAAATGGGTAGATAGAGTGTGTACAAGGAAGGGCAGTTCAATACAACAATCCCACACATGTCTGCGATATCGAGATCATCTGGCTCTGCGCCAGATTTCAGAGAGTCATAGATCTTTATCACCATTGTAATGTGTTATTCTTTCACGTAAAGATTATTTGATTCTTTTGAGAAAATGTCCTGGAACAATTTAAGCTCTGCCCCTTTAACTGCATTGATGCCTGGTCCATGTCACATCCCTCAATATTTAAGTATATTTTGGGGCTTTTTTGCCTTTATTTGATAGTACAGTTGAGAGAGACAGGAAAAGGGGAGGCAGAGAGATGGGGAATGACATGCAGTAAAGGGCCGCCCAATGCCGGATTCGAACCGGAGCCGAGTGCAACTGAGCCACACAGGGCCATGAATCAGCCTTTTTCAAAATCATACTGCAAAACAAAACCCAGTAAAAACAAACAAATACACGTGCTCATTACATACAACAAAATTGTCACTTGTAGATTGGGTTTCAGGAGTAATAAATCAATAATAAAAATTCATAGTAAATTATCCAAACCTGCCCCCCCCAAATTGGATGGGTTCTTCTAAAGGCAGTACTTCATCCCTCCATCAACTTCAGATCAAAATGGTTCAGTGATTTCTGCATAATCAAACATAAACAAACAAACCAACACATCAAAATGACATGAGTGGAAAAATCAGTACCTCTGTACAGTAGGAAAGGTAAAAAGGCACTAGTATTTATAGATGTGCCTACTCATAATGATGATTCCTATTATATTTTTGGACTAATATTACTAATAATTAATACAGAGCAGCATTTTAGTGTTGTTGACGTGAAGCAAATGTTTAGTACAATCTGAATCCTAAAGAGTACAAGCTGTTCCTCTGAAATGTGGTGGAAAAATAGTCCTATGTAAGGCTTGTACTGGAACAAATGCACTTCTCAGCACGAGTGTGTGTGTGTATTCTGTATGTCTGTGCATGTGCGTGTTACTGCTTATAATCTCTTGTGCTGTCAAATCAATCTCCTATATGCTGTGCCATTCCATCCCTCTCACCTACTCAACATGCAGCATTCCCCACAGACTCATGGGACTCTGCTCTCCTATGAATTGTGGGTGAGTGTGACTCAGCACTGCATGGCTTGTCTTCTTTTCCTCACTTCAGCACCCTCAAGTACTGTGAAATCCTCAAGTATTCTTGGACATCCCCTCAGTTTAGATGTCATTAGTAATTCAACGCTTCCTCTAAAAAAAAAAAGAAAGAAAGAGCAGCCTCTTAGCAACAAAGTGGAACTCTTTCTGAACATATAGCAATCAAAGACAAATGCATCCTTGAATGACGTTTAATGAGCAGAATATGAGTCCTTCATATCATTAGATCTTGTTTTACTGAAGCATGGATGCTGACCTCTAATTATAGGGATCAAAAGAAAGCTTATTGTTCTCTTTTGTTTTACAGCCTCATTTATCAAAGCAGACCAAGGGGGTTATGAGTGCTCATCAGGCCGACACAACACTAAAATGTCACCTCACTCATTCTCATCATAAAGCAAATAATTTCAAATGAGTCAGAAACGTCTGCTCACTTTGATTACTGGATTAGAGACATTCACATTCGCTACAGTGTGAAAGTGAAAAGGAGTTTTTGAAGGAGCCATCAGTGTGATGGCTAATCAGTGGAGCTTCTGTTCAATCTGAAATATCAGAAGCCCATGACTCATACAGTAGGTGTGGAAGACAGCCATTTAGGTGTGAAATGTAAAATTCTTCATAAAACGTAACCTATTTGGTTTAAAAAGAAAATCCAGCCCAAAACATAGTTTACGTTAGGTGTTTGGATAAAAATGTCCACCTTCCAAGTCATTTTGAACTGAGAATACTCCATCTGCTGAGGTGTCAAATTTGAATTTACACTGTGATAACCCTCTTATTTGGGACAGTATGAGGTGAAAGGCAGAGCAAGCCACCAAGCAGTGCTTTTCTGTGTTTTATGACATAGAGAGATGATTATCATTTTCCTTTTAGGCTTCTAGTCTAAAAGACTTCTTGGACAATTGGGTATTCAATTCAATATTCAACATTTGTTCAGTTACTTTTCAATGTCATGATTACATTTTAAACATAAAATGGGTTCTACAGGGTGTCCTGATGTCTGCTTGGAAAATTATATGCTCGCAGCAAAAATTGAACGTTACCTGGATTGTTATGTTTTTTTAAAATATAGGGCTGGAAATATCCTTGTCCAGGCAAAATCAACTAAAGTGCTCTATTCATCAAATAAATGGTGTGATTAAATAATTGCATTTTTATTATAAAATAACTTTTTTTCAGCCCAAGAATCTTGTCTTTCACTGACATATGTTTCAGTTAACTTAAACTTTTCTTACACTTTGTGACTTTGTCTGTTGTTTCTATCCTCTGTCCTTTGACACAGTATAAGTCAAGTTGGCCCCATATGTGAGAGCAGTCCAGGCAGCTCTGACAGCGAAAGGACCGGTGAAAACAGGTTTGTCCTTTTGCTGTATACAGTATGGTGTAAGTGTGTGTAAGGCAGGGTGGGCAGAATTATATTGTATTATCCCTGCAGTAAATATCAGCTCGGTGAAGCTGTATTCTCTCAGGATCTTACAAGCATTACAGGCCTGTGGACTCCCTTAAGTGGGGAAATTTGCATAACCTTGCTCCCCATGCCACCACGGAGACTTTCCCACTAGGCCGGCCCACACATGGCTGTTGTGACCCCACAGTGGTCCCCTCTGTGCAAAGACGAGTTTTGTATTTCCCGGCAAGCAGCTGAGGGATTCATTTTAGGAGAAACAATATAACCCGGGAGTGCTGCATGGACGGCGATGACCTTCTTTGCCTCAGGCTTTGTTGTCCTTCCAAATGAAGACGAATACCCCTCGGTATATCCTGACTTTTAAGAGTTTTCTTCATGGCAAGATTTTTAAATAATAGCATCTAATGTACCATAACCACAGGCAGCAACAGCGAGCCACAATTACAAAGAAAGCAACACGCTAATTAGCAGACCATGCTCATACAGAGATCTGACTAACAGCTTTTATGACGGAAATTTAAGAGCCCTGTATAGGCAAATAAGTGAATTATGATACTACCAAATATTTTTTTACTGCATGATTACAGTCTTGTATTGTTGCTTTCGGCTGCATGGGGTCATGCCTGCACATGAACACATTTAATGTGGGTATCATATCATGAACTAGACTCATAAATCCAAAGGATCAGACCAAAGTTTTTGTGTTATAAAGACATGGCTCATATTTAGTCTAATCAACCTTATCTATTGAGTACAATTAAGTAGTTGTTGCAAATGCAAATATTACTCATCCAAGAGTAAAACATTTTTAACTGTGCAGTGATACATAATAGTTTGGTACAGTGCATATTTATGGCAGTAAGATGTGGGTTAACTCAACATCTGTAGCACTCATTCTCTTTGAATGATGTTAATGAATGAAGGTCAAGGCAGGCAAATAACATCCGGCTTTGGCTACACAAACAATTATCATTATTATGAGTATGGTTATGCTTAATTTGTTTTGGTCTCTTGATATAGAATTTTCATAAATTGAAAATAAATGATTGCATACTGATATTTATGGTTAATAAATGACAAATAAAAACTATTTTTAACAGGCCAGTGACCTGGGCAGACTTTCTAAAGGAGAGTGCCATCTATATTGTGGCTGCACGTCCCAATAGCTCTGCCATGCACATCCATCTGCCTCTATAGTCCAGGATCGTCCGCTGCATCCGAGCAGAGAGAGAGACGGGGAGATAGAGGGCGTACCCTATAGTCTACAGATGAGCTGAGGAAGATAGACGTGATGACACGATGACACGAGGAAGACAACTGAGGGGAACTGGATAAAGCACTTGAAAGACCGCAGATCAAGCCATCGACGGAATCTCTCCTCTGCGTCACCTCAATCCACTACACCGACAACACACATGCAGAATGACACAGCGACAAAGTGACAGCGGCTGTCACGAGTCCCGGCTCCAATACTTGACGGCTTCCAACAAATGCAGGAGAGAGGACGAGGAAGACAACCACCAACTCCTGACTAGTCCGTTCCTGAATCCTTGTGTGAAGAGAACATTCACACGATCAGACAGGCTCCTAGTGTGCTCACACTCCATTGTAAATGACAGATACTACACTCTATGGCAATGCAGCCACAAAACACACCTCTTCATGCAGGTTCATTCATTTGACAGGCTGTTACTCTTTCAAGTATTCATTCCTCTGGGTCTCATCATGTCCTAATAATAACTCCATGCTACTGTAATGGGATTGGGTTATTCACCATCAAAATTGCGCTGCAGAGAGGCCCATGCAAATTCATTACTGGTACCGCTTGACAAATGGATACACTTCTGGGACTAGTTTAACCCGTGCAGTTGCCATTTTTATATCATATACCAGACAGAAATCATAGCTATCTGCATATACATATTATATCAAAACTATATAAATATAAATTATTATTATTATGCATTAAAATCCGTATTTATTCCTGTATCCTCTGATGTATGTTTTTTCCCATTCACATCCATGGACATATACTGTATGTTCTCCTACTATGTGTGAAAAAGAATGTGAAGTGAAAATGAAAGCTAAACCAGTAAGTGACTTGTATATACTGCCATATAATACATTTTGTTCCTGTTGTGTTCTCAGAGCTGCACTATGACAAGGTGGAGACATCTGCCTTCCTGTTTCAGTGTCATTATTAACACTGTGGGAATGAGATGTACTGTAGTAGGACCACTGTGTGACATAATCATGTAATGAAATACTGGGAGACAGTGGGGGATCCGCTGCAAACATTTGTTCTTTGTTAATATGCAGAAGCACTGATTAAAACTTGTGATGGAAGATGTGGTGGTAATTCTATAATGTTACAGGCTATACAACAGTTTTTGCACCTGAAACTGCCCCTAGAATCACTGGAAACATGCTGTAACAAATAGAACTCCATGTAGTGTTTATGCCATGAATGACGGTTCTCTGCCAGGTCCTTTTAGTGAATAAAGTATGGTTATGATGTGAATGTTGATAGTCTGAGGGATTTGTCACAGTGCTGAAATAAACGCATGGCATCTACTCTCCTTCTTGAGAATTTTTTGAGAGTTTTTGTCTTTTAGGTACAAATGGCCTACCAAATATGTATCTTTACAAATTCCAAATGTGTTAAACTGGATACCAATCAAATTGATTTTTTTTTCTTTTTATTTATTCCAGCCAAGGCAATTTCACAATTTGACAATAGCAAATCACAACATTTTCTTATTCTTTGGTCAATTCAATGACACATTTGTATCAAATCATTCATTTGCACAAGATAAAATCAATAACATCATTTAATTTTAACAATTTCAAAATCAAAAGCACAATATTAAGCATAAAAGTTGGTCTTTGTGGAAAGGATTTAACTGTGCATGTAGGCTACATAATACAAACACTAGTGTGTGTGGCTAAATAGCTTAGTCATGACTCCTCATTTCAACTTCCTTTTTTAACGTGAAAGGAAAGCAGTGTTTGAAAATACAAACATTCAAAGCATTCAACGATTTTGGTTTGTTGGAACAAATAACATTTCATTACATTTTTATAGGCTAATTAGCAAATGGACATGCAAACTTTTTTTTTTTTCCAGTGGTGCAACTTGAACCTTTTTGCTTAGCTATAGCCATCATGTCCTATGTGAGATTCTTTCTGTTGTGAAACAAAAACATCAGGCTTTCTGTTGGCAGTTGGAAAGCGTACAATCAGGATTCATATGCAAAATAACTTTGATGTAAATGCTGCTATTTATTAAAACATAAAAACACGCACAAGGTAATTTTGGTGTGAAAAGAGACAAGGTTCTACAGTAATTTGCTGTGAGCTGTAGTTTATTCCAGTTAGCTATAACCAATAATAAATCTGCCATACTTGTCATCATAATCTCCACATGTGCCACGGAAAAATGTAAATGTGGTGTAGCAAGAGTAGAACTATCCAATAAAAAATCATCAATTTATCAGCTTCCTCAGCTTGATAGCCCCCTGCACATTATATTCCAGATGGGAGGAGCAGGGAACATGGCATGATGTGAGTGGTTTCATGCACAGATTACACATTCCACAGGGTGTGAAGGGCTTTACCTGAAAATCTCACCCTTACCATCTCAAACATACCAATGTCAAGAGGATCTTAGCACAGAGAGAGTAATGAGAGCCGATGGTGGAGCAGATCAGAGCTGAGTGTAGCTCTAGAGTAGGAGAAAACCCTGTTTCTCAAAGTGTTGTAGCCACTGGACCTTTCACCTGGCAGCTACTGACATGAAAAAGACTGTCTCTCATTATCACAGATTATCAGAAGATTGCCGTCTCACTAAGGGGATTGCCGGAGAGACGGGTGGACAGAAACTGTGTTATAAACCATAGTTTGCCTCGAAGGACTGTCACAGTAAAAGAGCAATACTGGTGAAAATAGAGAAGGAAAACAGACCCGCTGTAGTCAGAGTGTATCTATGAACCCTCTGCTGCCCTGAAGCTTCCTTTCTTTTTTTTAACTGTCAGAAAACGAAGGAGGAGTGCAGCAGTAGCATCTCCCCAAATGTTAAACTGAAGGTCACACAGTAAGAATGAACAAGAGACACATATTGTAAAAAAAAATGAATTAAAAAAAGCAAGCAAAGAGAGAGAGACTAAACAGGAAACAGAGATAAAAGGACACAAAGAATGAGACAGCGTGTGTGGGAGAGAAATCGTTTAGATGAGGATATTATGTAACTGTTTCATAACAGATTCGATGATGATGGTCGTGAACAGGCTAATTGCCACATTAAATGCTGACTCAAATGTGAATTTTGAGCTCTGAATTAGTCTGAGGTTATCCCACCCAAATAGCCTCACAAATTATCAGGCTAATGAGAAAGATTGGTCCAAGCCCTTATATGCCATCTGAAATGTTCAGCTTATGAGCAAGTTCTTTTCCAGTCAAAGGGCTGGTGCACTTTACAGGACTGAAACTGAGTACTTGCCAGTGTGGGTATAAACAACTTATCTGTCTTTTGGGTATGAGCAGCACAATAGCAGCAAAGGGCAGACAAATATACCAGCAGTTCCTTTTTCCGTTGCTACCCCAATTTGCTACCTTTGCTTTCATAAAAAAAGAACAACAATTTACAATCTGATTGATAGGCTACCATATACAAACATGAAGAACATATTACCATCTTAAGGGGTGTATCATATGCCACTCTTACATAGCCTACAAATGAACAAGTCTGCTAGTGTGGTGAGATATTTTTACCACTTCAAATAAACCTCAGGAACAAAGTATATTTTTTTCTGTAGGGAACTCTTCAAAAACACTCAAAGCAACACAATGTAAGATTTACTCTGGTTGAGGAGGGCAGCTGTCTGCTATCTGCCATGTTGGGAAATAAAAGTTCACTTTCTACATGAACTAGTTCAAAGTTCAGTTCACAAATTTTGAAATGAGCAGTTCATAGTTCATAATTCAAAATTTTGAACTAAGTTCAGTGATCCAAAAATGACCTAAATGATGTCACAGTGAAAACGTTGATTCAACAAAGCCATTAAACTTTTAGTAGACCATAATGAATTGTGACAAGATGTAAGGTTGATTACCAAATCAAACTTTCCATTAAGGTGTGTAAAATGTCGCATAAAGAGACAGGTTTGGAATTTTTTTTAGAAGGATAGTGCTGTCAGTGCTCAATACTTTTCATAGTCAGAAAAAATAGCAGTCATCAGCCATCATAAATATGTACTGCCTATAGAAACCTACTGCATAGACCTCAAACAAATGCACAGTGTTTTACTAATTGAAATGTTGCTTCATGAAACTGTTTTATTTATAGACCACTTTAAAAAAAAACATGTTAAATGTATATAGTAGCCTACATTCAATGTTTGACAAAGGAATAATCACACAAGTGCATTCACAGATGTGAGCTTGTAAGAGTGTCACGGCAACAAGTGGGAGTGTGAATTTTGTGAGTCATTGCCTCCCCACGAGTAGCTCAGTGTAAAGGTTATCTGGCTTGTCCTACGGAGAGTGTATCGGGGCCAGAGCTGCTGGCTGAGGTGTTATAGAGTGGCTAGCTGCTGCTGTGAGATGGCTTCACTCAGTGGGGGATGAGTAATGGTGAATAAGAGTGGCAGTGTGGTCATGGCTCGGGGGAAGCAGCGCCAGGACGGAGCCACAGTAAAATGTCAGCACATCAGTAACATCACGGAGTTCATCAGCAGGTTTGTGAGCCAACAGTGTCTGTCTGTGAAAGCTCTCCCTGTCTGAGCTTCAGCTTTTTTTCTTTTTTTGGCTATAAAGGGAAAATCAATTCAAGCTGACATTCAGGTTTTAAATCTTAGAAAGACATAACATCTCTCAAAGGATGTTAAGTCAGTGTCTGCAGTTTAGATTTATACACATTTAAATAAATGATGACAAATCTCTCTTTGTGCCTCAATTATATATAATGGATATGGAGTGGTGTATAGGCATACTGTCAGACAATTAACAACAAATAAGCAGAGACTCTAATCACACTGAATAAATTGCAATAAGTGGAACTTAAATGATCCAGTTTGCACGTTCACCTGCTTCCATTTCTGTCTTGTTCTGCCATTGCCAACTGATATACAACACATCAAGACTAACAACATGCCATACCATCCAACTCTATCCCTCCAGTCCATTTTTAGATCCACCTCCGCATGCAAGTAAAAAAAAAAAAGAAAAAAGAAAAACATCACATCCCACCTCCAGCAGCCAGGCCAACTTCTTCCTGGAGCCCACTCAGTCTCCTCAGCTGACGTGAGCCAATTACAGCAGTCTGGTTCCAGGACAGTTGTCTAACATACATGGGCTCTTGTTTCCTTTTTTTTTCCTTCTAAAAGCTCATTTAATAAAATATTGAAGTGCTTTCATGAATGTGATGTGTGGCACGGATATTTCTTGTACTTTACCCGCACAAAAACATGCACATAAATGCCTGAGTCTTATGGTTTTCATATTTCTAAACTCTATAGCCTATTCTGCCAAATAAGAATAAGAAGAAAGAACAAACCAATGATATTGGGTGGTAATAACAAGGTAAAAAGGTTGTGTAGGGAAAGATTAATGTCTGTAATTGAACACCCGCTGTGAACTGACATCTGTGTACTGCAATCAACTGTGACCATGCCTATAATTTGGGCCTGTGTATATGCATGTGATGTCTTAGATAATAGACCCTTATGAAATGTACAGTAAGTTCTGTTTTAAAATGTCCCATTTAAATCTAACCCACCTTCATTTCACACAATCTCTGCTGGACACAGTTTTTTTTCACTAAGCTCCTTATTATGTGCCAAAGAATCCAGTGCTGCTGCTCCCAGTGTGCTGTTTGGGGGGGTGAACACCTCATTATGTATTTGAAATCTGTGTCAAAGTTGGAGCAAAAGAAAACTGGTGTAGTCATGGGAGTGGTGGTGAGAGGACAAAATAAAGATGAAAAGACACTTTCAGTTATTCCTGCAGCTCTACATGACTCCACTAACAGAAGTGACTGGAACAGACTGAACTGTGCCCCATGGGGTGAGAGAGATAGGAACAATTAGCCCTATCTTACTGGCATCAGAGCAGCTAAGGGAGACAATGCTGATGGCAAAAAATAAATTAGTAACATCCCACCAAAAAATGATAAATTATACAAAATAAGAACATTAACAATATGACAACATTTTAATCTAGAACAGCACTGGTGTAACTAATTAACACTGATAATTCCAAAGGCCTAGCATTATTATTATTATGGCTCATTTGTATGATTCATTGGTAAACCTATTGGAAAATAGCCTCAATTTATATTATTTATCACACATCACATTTTCCCACCAATGACTAATCACACTGGCTGTATATTGACAGCAGCAGCTGGCACACCAATTATTAAGTGGCAATTGATCACAAGTGATAATGTTTGGTGCAGGCCAAGAATTAGGTTGAGATGTCTGATATATTGAGAGGGACACTCTGGACTGCATGATCTCATCACAGCAAGAGTGCGCAGCATTTTCCTGCTGTAGCTACATTGCCACTGCACTAGATGCACGCTTCCATCTAGTGTTTAGTACATGGAATTACATCTCTCATTACGCATTTGCGATAGAATCAAAAAACGTAATTGTAGAAGTAATAGGCCTACTCTACAGTTTATATGATGATGCGCCTTTGGTGAGGGGGGGGAAAAAATCCAGGATTATAGGCTACCGTTGTTTTTAATGGGGTTGATTTTAATCTGTTGCGCATGCGCATAACACGGGGGCGGGTTTGTTTGGTGTTGATGTTATGTTTTCTGCCTTGATGAAATGGTTGTGACGAGTTAACGCCGACAGCTACGACGCTAAACACAGCTCAGGTAAATAAAAAAAAAAGGAAAACTAAACGTGGGTCTGTATTTACAGGCCGTGCTGTTATACTGTATCTGGTGTCACCTCCGTGTATCCACCAGTAGCACTGTTTGGGCTGCAGAAGCTTTAGCCAGGGCTAAACAACACAACACACTCGTGCTAGCTGCTAACTACCGCGAGCTTTACTACACCATTCATATAACGGTGCGTCTTGTCGTTACGCACTTACTGGCCCAAACTAAATGTCCTTCCGTCGGACCATTTAAGGCGAATCAAGCTACAGTCCCATTGTAGTCAGTTAATGTGTTTTTTTTCTCTTGCAGTCAGGTTTTAAGATAAGCTAATGTCCGTTAGCCCTCACGGTGGGGTGGCTAATGACAGCATCATTTCATGTTTGTTCAAGTTGAAAATCTCCCCTGGTACCACGTCACTGTTGCACTATACAGTATGTATAAGCTACTGTAATATATAGCTACACAGTGTCTAATATCGTATCCATTTTATAGTGTTATGCTGTCAGGCGTCGTCAGAGTAACAGAGCCAGCGGTGGAAACGTTGCTCCCGACCCCCTCCCCTAAACATCTTGATAAGGTGATACAGTGGACAAAACAAGTCATAATACAGATGGAGCAAAACCATGGAAAAGCAGCTAAAATTAAAATCTTGTCTCGTCGGGCACTGAGAAGTTAGTGACTAATATCATCTGTTTTTTTCTCTCTTCATCAAAAGTTCAAACTGTTGTGGAAATAAGAAAGATTAAATGAACAGTGAACATGGAATAAGAGTGTACAACAAATTTGTGTGCAAATACGTCACTATAAATGTTTCCATGGGTCTTACATAAACTAAAAAATAGACAGACAAAAAACTACCATATTAGATTAGCCTAAGTGAAAAGATCATTATAATAAGGACGTGTGTGGGCTGCTTGATAAATGCATGGACATAGCCTACTTGAAAGAGGGTCGGGATGAAAAAGGGAGAAGGAATGGTAAAATACAGCACATAGAAATGTAGATGATCTACCAGCAAGCTGTCGGAAAATGCATCTTTTAGTTAAACTATGTAGTTCACTCCTCCCCAACGCTGGACACACAAACCTTGTGTGTGTTGTTTATCTAACCTTGATTATGATGTAATGACGTTTACCGTAGCTGATGATAGAAGAAGAAAAGTCCAATGTTTAATGAAAAAACAAACAACAAAAAACCCAATATGTTTTCTAGTTTAAACATCTTGGCTTAAATATTTCATTGTCACCTCTGGTACAGGTACTATCAAGATTCATTTGATTTCACACTGGAATGCAACTTACTGTAATTTGCACTGAGAAATGTCCTTGAAATAGGTAATCCATTACAATAAATGCCATGTCTGCCTTTCTTTTGTCAAGGTCATGTTATCATTGCTAACTAAAGCAGCTGGTAGTGCAGACAGATTTCTAGAGTCTGTTCTATATTAATATCACACAGCTTTAACAGCTGAAAAAAAGAAGCCAGTTTATGTTGATTTTGATGGATTTGTAAAGAAATGTATTTTCCCATACTATATTGATTATAGTTTATCAAAAACTTTGTGGACCCCACAACACTAGCTCTTTTGAAAAGAGAAGGAATCATATTAAAAGAAGTGGTATGCTAGGTTTAGTATAAGCCTAACATAATAAGTTATACTCACATGTCATGCACCTGCACTAACATTGCAGGTGCTCTGGTGATGTGGTGAGTAACACTGCCCTGTGCTACTCAGTTCCCATCTGCAGGGATTCTGTAATGATTATACAGTTTTGTTTGTACAGCCATACTGTGCAAAGAACAGATCGCTCCAGCTGTTAGATGAAAACAGTATTACAGGCATAATATCCCTCTGAAGGGGCGTAAAGCTCCCTCCAAACTTTCCACACCATTGTGGCCCACATCTGTTTGTAATTTATGATCTGCTTGTCGGTTAGTTTATTCTGCTGCCTCCTTCACTCCAGACAGGGGCCTCAGTGCCTTAAGGTGCAAGTAAATATCCCTCATTCGCCTGATGGGGTCTGGTAAGGCAAGTCTTGTTACCAGTAGTCCAGTACTGGTCATTAACCTTATTTGAGAAAAGTCTTCTCTGTTCTTCTCTCTCTCCTCACAGTGACGTTGAGTTGGCCTACAAGAAGACGAAGCCATGGGGAACACAAGCAGCGAGAGGGCTGCCATGGGCCATGGCGAGAAGCGGAGGGACAGCCGAGGTATCAAGGAGGGAGAGAGGCCCAAGATCCTGATGGACAGCCCCGAAGATGCAGATATGTTCCATGGTGAAGATATGAAAGTAGGACATGCTGCTGTCTCAGAGGCACACCGTCTGCTGACTCTTTTCAAAACCCCACTCCTCACATGCTGTAAATCAACAAATCTGTTTGTTTTTTTTAATTGATATTTCAGGCTCCTTTAGAGAAAGAGGAGTTCCTAGCATGGCAGCAAGACTTAGAAGCAGATGACAAAGCGCCAACTCTAGACCGGCCAACAGTATTTCGTTGGACTGGAGATGGCAAGGAGGTCTACCTCTCTGGGTCCTTCAACAACTGGGCCAACAAGATCCCCCTCATCAGAAGGTGAGAATGTGTCTTTAAATTTCCTGCCTCATCATGTATAATTTGCTATTTCTAATTGTCTAATTGTTATGAATTAATGGAACAAGTCAGTTTTTTTTTTGATTGACAAACAGAACTTAGAGGACATACAGGTTATTAATGAGGTTGAGGATTTTAAGTTACTGTGTCAACTCACCTGTGTTGCAAATGCTTTCTCTTTTCATCTATCAAAGTCAAAACACCTTTGTGGCCATTGTGGATCTGCCTGAGGGGGAGCATCAGTACAAGTTTTATGTGGACGGCCAGTGGACCCACGATCCAGCTGAGGTCAGCAGTTATTATCCTCTAATGTATTCATTGGTATGCCCCCTGATACGGCTTTCATCAATCACCATCCAACTAGAGGGGTTTTTTTTCAGCTGTAATTTTGGCCAACAGTACATGTAGAGGTCTATTCTATCAGGGAGTTTCCTCTACAACATCCTGTGATTATTATCATCAGCATCTATAAAGGAGGACCTATTTTTCTTTGTGAGCTTTTTCTTTCTTACAGTGTGTTACAGTATGTGGTATAGAGTCCCAAGTCTCAAAGTGAGAAACACTTTCAAAACTCGTTTTTTTTTTCTCTTGCATGAAAGTTCTTACAAGTATTGATGCCAGTACCTCCCTTGGAGCTACACAAAGTTACTCACACATTACTTAGAATGGGGTGTTATTAAGTTTTGTGGCTTTATGTTGCAAAGAAACGGTATTCTTTGTCTGGAGGAAAGAAATTCCTTGGTTCCTTGCACTGCTCCAAACATTATCGTGAGCCCAGCACTTTGAAAAGGGCTGCGTCAGAAACCACGCACAACTGGATGCTCTATTTTTGCGACATTTTTTCTGTTGTTCACAATCAAACAAACCGCAGATCATTATCACCGTGGACCCCTCATCACTTTGCCTGTGACCTGATCACAATAACATGAAGCAAACATATAAATGCTTTAATGTCAATATTTATATTATATACCTAGTTAGCACAGTACATTTTGAAATTATCCACAATGTAATGACTCAATTCATTTTCCAGTTAGCATGCGTTGCTGATGGAGCATGTCAGACAGAGGGTGGATGGAGCACAATATGAGGCGTAAAAATTAATGTGAGAAAATAATGTCTTTTCAGCACATTGAAGCATATAAACCAATTTTAGACGACACCATGAATAAAAATAATAGGTCCTCTTTAATAAAGCTAGTATCACTTTGCTTTGCCCATAAAAACCACTGGACCAGTGTTGTCATGACATATTGAATTGTAATGGTTTCATGCTATTGTACGTTTTATGCTCACCAGTATTATATACTGGAATTGCAACTGTATGTAATGAGTTTTGAAATTTTGGCTGCAATTAATAATCTTTATACGATAATGTCTCTTAAAGGACAATTCCAGGCGAATTCAACTCGGGGGTGTATTTTCCTATCATTTTAGGTCTAAAAGAAGGAATCTGAAGATTTTCAGTTTAATCGCTCCTGTTTAGCGGTAGTTGCGTCGTCCGCGCGTCGCCACGGCAGCAATGAATGGGAGTGGATGTAAGTTCCGCTGTTTAGGCTGTTTACATCCCTCAAAGCCGCAATTTTTCCCACAGACAGCGTCAGATGGCTACTCAAACATGCACCGAGAAGTTTATTTACTTCAAGCAAGCGACATGTTTGTAAAACTAGATCTAATTCAAAGTCTCCCGGAGTCTCGCGCGAGACCCAGTTGCCGTGCTTGGTGTGTTCAGGCGCAGTGGGAAAAGCTACCGTTTGTGTCATAAACACAGGAATATCAACTCTTTACTTGCTTCAAGTAAAAAAAACTTTTCGGCGCATGTTTGAGTAGCCACCTGACGCTGTCTGTGGAAAAAAATGTACACTTCAAGCAAGTAAAGAGTTGATATTCCTGTGTTTATGACACAAACGGTAGCTCCCACTGCGCCTGAACACACCGCGCACTGCAACTTCGGGCTCGCGCGAGACTCCGGGAGACTTTGAATTAAATCTAGTTTTACAAACATGTCGGCTTGCTTGAAGTAAATAAACTTCTCGATGCATGTTTGAGTCGCCATCTGACGCTGTCTGTGGAAAAAAATTGCGGCTTTGAGGGCTGTTAACAGCCTAAACAGCGGAACTTACATCCACTCCCATTCATTGCTGCCGTGGCGACGCAGGGACAGACGCAACTACCGCTAAACAGGAGCAATTAAACTGAAAATCTTCAGATTCCTTCTTTTAGACCTAAAATGATAGGAAAATACACCCCCGAGTTGAATTCGCCTGGAATTGTCCTTTAAGGAAAGACAATATAATCTCACAAATCTGACAATAATTAACCACACACCCTGTTTCTCTGTAGCCGGTGGTGACCAGCCAACTGGGCACAGTCAACAACATCATCCAGGTGAAGAAAACCGACTTTGAGGTTTTTGACGCTCTAATGGTGGACTCACAGAAATGCTCTGACATGTCAGGTGAGTGCTGACCAGGTGTTGGGTGAGACTTTTCATGCTGCTGTGCTCTAGTAAGATTCCCTGATGCAGAGAACAAACAAGGAAGTGTATTGTAGTGTATCATGTATTCTAATATTTGGACAACTGTGTCATCAGCAAACATCCTACAATATGAACCATGACAATTTATTCAGAAAAATACATAGTGCAATTTTAAACTGAAATGATGTGTAACATTGTGAGTCCAGCTTCTGAGGAAATGTTTGATGATGGCTTAGTCATAACCTGCATCCCCTCCCTTCCTCCATCAGATCTCTCCAGCTCACCTCCTGGACCCTATCATCAGGACGCTTACATTCCAAAACAGGAAGAAAAGTTTAAATCTCCACCCATACTCCCGCCACACTTGCTTCAGGTCATCCTCAACAAAGACACTGGGATATCTGTAAGTAACTGTGATCCAATTAAATCAGGCCCGTTTCACACACAGTTAGCTATGTTGAAACACTGAATGTCTTGCTCATTATTTCTCTCTCTTGTATATTTTAGCTGTTTTTCCTTTAAATTAAAACATAGTCGGAATATTGCAGGGATATTGAAAAGGCAACACTGTGGTCATTAATCTAACTAACCACTATGAATTAGCATTAGATTTAACATAATGAATAACAATGTTATACTATAACTAATGAAACACATCGATAGAATGAGGCAAGCAATGAATCTTAAAAGCTAATAATGCAATTAAAACACAGGAAAAAGATCTTTAAAGCAGAAAGATGGAAAAAATAAATCAATAAATAAAATCTGTTACAACAGTTTTTCACTTGTTTTTTCTCTGTTTCTTTTTGTAATCCTTTTCTCAGTGTGACCCTGCATTACTCCCAGAACCCAACCACGTCATGCTCAACCACCTCTATGCTCTTTCAATTAAGGTAAGGTCTGAAGTTGACTGTGTCACCCCATATATAAATAAGTGTTTTTCAGCTGCCGAACTGTGGGGAAATGTTCTCAGTGACACTTGAAATTACCAGAACTGTTGGCATTTTTACTTGGAAGTGTGGGCTGTTGCGACTGTTACCAAGCTCACGTGTAGCCGTTGATTCTATCTATGGAATGGCAACAACGATAAGAAGCTACCATTAGAGGAGCTGAAGGACAGATGACTTCAACACTTTGACAGGAAAAACAAACACGACATGCATGGCAAGATACAAATACTAGCAGCAGTGGCAAATTATACAAACCCACTAGTTTGTATTGGGCCCTGCCCATGCCCTTCCATGTAATGTACTTAAAACAACAAATGGCTAACTGACTAAGTGATTTGACTGATCATAGTTAAATGATTCAGATATCTTATGAAAGGCAGAGCAGCAGCTTGGAAATGGCTTATTTAACATGCATGGTTCAATTCCATGCCCTTATTGTCATTACACAGTACACAACAAGCTCAACGCTCCAGGGTCTAGGATGATCAGATTACGTGTTTATAAGTTTATAAAGCGCCCTAACAAAAAATAGGTCACCTGGAGCGCTGCTGTCAACTTCACTGGAAAGTGCAGATTTGATACTTTCTCCTGGTTTTTGTTTGATGTTGATAGACCATTAGAAACCGGAGATACGATAGTGTTAATTAATTTGATTTTACAAAAATATGTAAAGCATAAAAGTGGGATGAGATGGGCAGGTGTCTGATTTTTTCTCTCTCAATATATTCTTTTTTTTTTTTTTTTCATTTTACAAAACAGACAAAAAGTGGTCAGATCAGCTGATTTCTGTGTATTTATGGTGACAATATGTTAATAAAGTAGGTTAAAGTGAAAAAATAATTGTCAGATCATTAAGGTGAAGTTGCGCTGAAAAAGAAAAAAGATACCAAACATGGGTCTGGTGAATATTTTATCTATTTATTTATCTATGGAAAGGTAAAAACAAACAAAACAGGCTGTTATTCCACAACAAATGAATATCTCTGTAAAAGTAGGACCAGAATATAATATCTGACTGTTGATGGGGATTAATCAGTGGAGCAGGTCTTCTAGATTAGTCGCTGGCCTTCCTACTGATCTCTGTGATATGGTAATGGTACACATGCTATGACTGTTTGCACTGTGCATCCAAGTTACAATAATTCATTCCACTGTCTATAAAAAGTGAATTTTTCCTTCATGTTATTTTTTCTTCCATCACAGGATGGGGTGATGGTGCTCAGCGCGACACATCGCTACAAGAAGAAGTACGTCACCACCTTGTTATATAAGCCTATCTGATTGGAGACTCTCTTATCCCAGTGTGTTCACCGTACACTGAGTGTACAAAATATGAGCTTCACCTGATTTTCCATGAAGCAGAGAGACCAGGTGAATCCAGGCTCATATCAGTCATGCTTTTCACCTGTCCTATTCACATTCCTGTCTTAAAGAAGCAGTAGCAGAATGAGGTGGAGGAGAGAGATTAAACATATATTAAAGGGATAGTTCAACATTTTGGCAAATTGGCCCATTGCCATAATCGCTATAGTCATAGCAGTAGGTTCGTTACCTTTATTTGTCGGTGTAAGCTATTTTTAGAACGGAGGAGCGGAGCGGCAGGCTGTTCAGAGCTACACTATGGAGGCTAATGGAATTTCTTGGTTTCCCTCATCAAACTCATCAAATACAAAATCCCAAAACTCCAAAACGCTTTCGTGGACAAGTTGTGACCTGCACAATCACCACGCTATGAGATAATAATGGAACGTTACGAAACGGAGCCGTTTTCGAGGTAAATACAGAGTCTGCTTGCTGAAAAACTGTCCCTGAACGCAACGCGCATCAGCGGTTTTGCATGAATTTACCTCTAAAACAACTGTCCACAACTTGTCCACAAGCGTTTTGGAGTTTTGGGATTTTGTATTTGATGAGTTTGATGAGGGAAACCAAGAAATTCCATTAGCCTCCATAGTGTAGCTCTGAACAGCCTGCCGCTCCGCTCCTCCGTTCTAAAAATAGCTTACACCGACAAATAAAGGTAACGAACCTACTGCTATGACTATAGGGATTATGGCAATGGGCCAATTTGCCAAAATGTTGAACTATCCCTTTAAAAAAAAAGACAAAGTTACATTTCTAAATTAGACTTTTGTTTTGAGTAAAATTAAAGATTTTTGATAGGAATGCCATGAAAACAAAAGAATAAACTATATAATATAAAATGAGATGACAAAGTTAGACAAGTGTCTAGAGGTCGGTTAAACAATGACATTACTTTAGCTGAGCTGAACGCACAGCTCTGAGATTACAGTATATCTTGTACACTCACTGTATGCCTGGTTGTTGTACACACCTGCTGAGGATGATCGACACCCTGCAGCTACTACAATCCTTCATGATCTGCCTTTAATTGTTCCCTGACTGACCTCTGTAGTTTTCAACAACAGTAACTTTGCTTTTAGTAGGCATAGAGAGGCATTAATAACGAGGTAGGGCGCGATGACATGGCTGTAATCAAAGCAGACATAAATGGAATGAGAAGAAATTGAACTGAAAGACCTCCGATACGTGAGGTTGCTGTCGTCCTTCCCACGGTGAAGACAGCAGTGGTACAATCAAGAACGTGAATGTGAAAGTCAAACAAGGAAACAAAAATGCACTGCAGTAGTTTTCCACTGTTCTCTTTTGCCTGTTTATCTTGAAATAGTTGTATTTATGAGTTGTATTTTATTTAGTATCGTCACAGAGCACACAGTAGATATTTTTCTATTATTTGTGTATTCATTTGTTTTTTCTATTTTGATTGATGCTGTTTGTTTTGTTGTAAAGAGTTGTAGCTGCAGTGCTGTGGTCATTACCATTCCAGTCAAAGACTAAAGACCATGTAGTCAAGACCAAAACCATATAATACATTCATTTGGTCTAACCAACTATTAGATTTGCACTAAGATAATAAACATTTATTTTTTTGTAGTATATGAACACTTATAGCACAACAATGCATCAGAAAAATAATGCGCCTCACACTCCACATAGGTTTAGTACCATTGAACAAGTGTCCTCATAATTTTCCTTCTTTTATACAGTGTAAATTATTTCCATAAATGAAGACTCACCATATAGATGAAGTTTGAATCCTGCTGGCTTAGACAACAAAGCATTATTAGCCTGTGCCATGGAACATTTACCAATCTTGGCAGTAATGCCGAAGCTTCAAATGAACTGAATGAAATTAGAAAGACTGAACAGAAGAAAATATTTCAGTGGCAACAGTAGGTGAAAGACACATGACCAACATTTGCTTTTAGAGCCACAGCAGTGTCAAAGGGGCCAGTCACAGGATTATGTAATAAGACTGGAAGTGTTACTGAAGAGGTCTGTTACAGTAAACCTGCTAATGGTCTGTGTACTGTATACTTTGTGAAGTCTATTTGACTGGACTGAGTTAAAAGAATGACTTGAACTTGAACCATCAACATATCATTTCAATCTGTTATCTGGGTTTAATTACTAGAAACAATCGAGACCATGATGTTGATCGCGGCCCGGTAGAGGCTGACACTCCTCACTCATGTTCTCCTCTGTTTGTGTTACTTCAGGTATATTGTTTCAACACTAACATGGTAATGACATGCTGAATATTTCAATACATTGCAGTATCATTAAAAACACAATTGAGCCTTTGAACCATGCTGGTGTGTATACATTTTCCATTTTCAGAAATATTTGTATTAAAATTTAAGTTGAACACATTCACTTGAAGGTTGTTGGTTTTTTTTTTCTGTGTATGTTTGTGTTTTATCAGCCTCAATTGAAACAAAGCACTTTATTCTGTACTGGTGTTTTTTATGACAAACTATAATATACTATAATGTCAAATAATTACCCAAATGAAAAGAAGAACTCAGGTCCTTGTGTAGCTCAGTGGTTATAGCAGGCGTCCCATATACAGGCTATTGTCTTTGCCCTGGTTCGATTCTTCCCCTGGCTCTTTGCTGCATATCATTCCCCCTCTATCTGTCTCCACATTCTCTCTCTCTCTACGGTCATATTCAGTAAAGGCCTGAAAAGCCCCAAAAAAGTAGTTAAAAAACAACTAAATTTCAGACTAGCACCTTTTAAATGAAGGATTTTGATTATGTTAATTATTTGTATGTATTAAAACATCTTGTCTTTGCAACACACAGCACTTGACAAAAAAAAAATACAAAAGGACGGTCAAAATAAAGATGAAGGCAGACAAAAAAAGAGAAAGATTCTCCTTCACTTCTCCTGTACCTCTGTGACCTTTGCTCTCAACCTTGGACTGATCTTTGTATAGGGTTGAAATGGACGTCTGGGAGTTTCCATGTCTCCTTGCATATGGTGGAAAAGCCTAATTGCAGGTTAAATTTAGTCTCATGTTTATTTTTTTTGTCTATTATAGGCACAAGGTTGTTACATAATTACATAGTGTATACAGTACATTTTATCTTACAGCTTGACTCGGCGCGATTTTCTTTCAGCATGCCAGTTATCTAGTTACATGTACCTTTCCCATGCACCGTTCCAGTGACATAACACACAGAGTGAATCTATCACTTCCTTTTGGTGTGTCACAAAATAATGATGCCTTTACAATGTTTGCAACAAGTGGCATTCAGCAATTATGAGGTTTCTCTGATATCTGATATTGCTACACTTATTACAAGGGACTATACACAAGTCATTTATGATGTGTCAAGCACAGTGACACAACACACAGGTTGCAAATATCTGACCAGGGGTTGACCTGTGATCAAGAGGATGGAGCCAGAAAGACGACACAGCACGTACAGTATCTCACACCAGGCTTGGTCCACTACTGTAATTCAAATCAAATTGTATTTATATGGCACTTTTCATTCATAAAAGTAACACCACAAGTACCCCACAAATACAGACAGAAACACAGACACACACACAAATAATTATAATTATTTTAATCGTGTGTATATATACTGTGTATATACGTATAGTGAGAGAAAAGAGTAAAAGGAATGTTACTGCAGCATTGCTTAACAAATTATGAAGTTTACGAGAAGTGAGCAGGACATGTTCTTGTTGTGGTGTGCACTGTGTTCAGGGTGTAGATTCAGGCGGTTCAGCTTGAGTGATATTCACAAGAACCTGTTATTCTGGCCCATGGCAGATGCTCTGTGGAGTCAGCCACGTGGTCTTGCCTGTATTGTTCCACAGCCTCATCCGGTTACAAATAGGCATATGATTTTTTATTTTTTATTTTTTTTCATTAATTGGAGAAGTTGTGCTCCCTCAGGGAACAAAACTTGCAGCTTGTGTTTAAAGTGTATCTCAGCAAAACCCTCTGAATTGTTAAATTTGACTTTTACAAAATTCTATTTGATTGTAAATTTATGTTATTATACTACAGTAGGCCTACTTATTTGTTTTTCAATTAAGTGTATTGTTCTTACATTATTTGAGTCTCAAACCAAGAGCATATGTATATTTCTACCCCATCTTGAACAAAACAAAACCACAAAAAGTGAACCTGTTAAGGGAATGAGTCTTAAACATGACTTTTTACCCTGTCGCTATATTCTGTGAATCCCACATGTGCCTATCTTGAAGTCTCTCTAGAAAGAACATTAAACATATTTGACAACAAGACAGGGTTGAGGAAAGTTCACAGTGTGGGAGTTTTGATAGACTTTTACACATGCTAGTCTGTATATCAGATCCCGTGCATGATGAGGCGTGCGACACTGTGCCGTTGGAACAGCTGACAGGGCAGGGCTCAGGGCTGGATGCTTGGTATATAAACTGTGCCTGATCTTAGAGTGAGAGCTATTACACTCTGACTGAAGTTGTGACTCACATGATGAATACCTTCCAGACTCTCATCCTCTTGGTCGCTGGCCTCTCTGTGAGCGGTGAGTACAACTTGACAAGAGCTGTTCATCATCTCGCGTTATGGTTGTTAATACAAGTAGCTGCATCTCCTTCATCAGATTCTGAGTGTCCCCCCCTTCTGTTGTGTTTCAGCCCACCCTTTGGACGACAAGGCACTCACCCAGTTTAGGAGAATGATCCTCTGCGTGATGCCTGACAGCTGGCCTGTTTTTGACTACGCTGACTACGGCTGCTTCTGTGGAAAGGGAGGCTCTGGCACGCCTGTGGATGATCTGGACAGGTGAGGATTCAGACGCCGTTTAGCACTTTGAGATTGCTTAAATTAGCACTTTGAGATTGCTTAAATGTAAAGTGCATTACAAATAAAATTTATTATTATTATTATTATTATTATTATTATTATTATTATTATTATTATTATTATTATTATTATTATTATTATTATTATTATGTTTAATTCAAAGACGACATTAAAAACGTCGGTGTGTTTAATGTCTTGTTAAACCTGCAGGTGCTGCCAAGTGCACGACCAGTGTTACAGCGACGCTCTGCAGCATCCTGAGTGCTGGCCCATCATTGACAACCCTTACACCGAGTACTACGATTACGACTGTGATGATCAGAACAAGAAGGTCACCTGTGGCCGTGAGTACACCACAACTAAAACTCTTGCTGCTCACTTCTCATAAATTTGTTAATTTGTTCAGAAATGCTGCAGCATCCTTTTTCACTCTTTTCTCTCACTATATTTTAAGTTATTGTCAAACTTTTAGGAACAAACAGGAACAGACTGTTCCCAGTCTCTTTTATATTTTTAGTAATCATTACTGCTCTCTGCTCCCACTCCCTTCAGCAAACAACAACGAATGTGAGCAGTTCATCTGCGATTGCGACAGGAAGGCCGCCGAGTGTTTCGCCAAGTCACACTGGAACCCCGAACACGAGCACCTGCCCAGCGACCAGTGTCAATAAAGACACCTGCAAACAGTTTTTAACAGTCTTTTGTTTTGTTAATTTATTGAAAATCATTATGATGTTAAGCTTTTTTCACATAAACCTTATACCTACTGTACAGTCAAACCCAAAATGTAATGATTTCTGTCTGAGGCCACAAGTTTCTCATACTGTAATTTGAAATTCTGAAACACCCAGGATTCATGCCACATGGTGCTGCAAAGTTGCTTTACTTTATACTTTATATTAACACCATGAACCTGTCTCTCATTTACCTTACATAATGTTTACTGATGGTTGGTTATTCAAGGGTATAGTCTTTCCTCAAGTTGCCAACAGAGGGCAGTATTGTCTACCTTTTTCATGTCTGGCTGTCAGGATGAAATCTGTAGCATCTGTGATCTGATGTTGTGTTTTTTCTTTAGATGTCCTGCTATACTTTCTGTAAAACTCCATGTCCAGTCTCCTACATTTGCATATAACCAAATAATAAAGGTATATTTACAAAAATGTATTTTCCTCCATTTTTGTATCTTTTTTGTATATCCATGTTTTTGTTATTTATTGTGTTTGACTTTTTGTGTGGGTATGAATGGGGATTTTTTTTAAATATATTTTTTTTAAATATACTTTACACTTGAAGTTTTTATTATTTTAAAGCATGACAATATCAACAGATACATGTTCCTGTCTGATAAATGCAGAAATATGTAGATTTACAATCTGCAGAACACACATGCAGTACCCAACTTTTTGCAGTGTGCTGTCAATACTATATCTGGTTTAATTTTCTCTGCAGCTATTATCCACTTAAAACAACAACAATATTAGCACACCCTAGCAAACATACACAAATTCACCAAACCCCCAATAGGCGAATTTGCCAAAATATTGAACTATCCCTTTAAATATCAGCAATATCCTGAAAAAAAACTGAATTCAATCTCACAATTAAAGCGCTGTAGGCTATGTATGTTGTGTTGTTCAATATAACCAGGAAGTGGATCTGGACATCGCTCAGGATGAAGATTCAGGCAAAGTGCGTTTCTCAAAATTATGAGATGACATTCGCAAAGAAGCTGTTTCTCTGGCCCATTAAGAGAGGATGTTCTGTGGAGTTGCCTGTCTTATTCCAGAGCCTCAGCCGATAACAAAGAGGCAAATGATGCTCCCACTGAATAAGTGAGAGAAGCTGTGCTCCTTCAGGTTATGAAACTTGAGGTGTATCTCAGGCAAACACTCCAAAAGTTGTTAAAATTAGATGTTTATGAAATGTTACCTTTTTCCCCCACTTTATTTCTATTGAGCAGCAAATATTTTATTTTGTTGTAGCTATACTTAAATGAGTAATGATGTCCTCGTCCTGTCATATCCTGTTCCAGTTGTATGCTAAGAGAAGCTCAAGTAAAAAGTGATAAAAAGAAAAATGTATCTGCCGACCCATTTATTGTGTTGATTAAAAAAAGCAGAAAACACAACAGTGGCGACAAGGATCATTAACTCTTTCGTGACCTTTGACGAGTTTTCTTGTCCTTGCATTCCCGAACGTTGGTGACCTTTGACACGAAAACTTGTCAAAATGTTTTTTTTTTTTTTTTTTTTTTACAGATTATGATAATAGACACTCTCAAATTCACTCTCTTGTGTGTCAATATGGTAGTCCTCCGATATGTAAAACTGATTTAAACTACAATCAAAACATAATGGTTTTTATGTGTGATCTTGGTTTTGTCTGAAAGCTTTGATCGACTTGCATGACGACCATGGCTGCTAGGAGGACACGTCCAGCTTCTGGACATGTCAGTCATGCCAGTTTGGAGATCTACAATGTCGGTGATGAGTTACCCGATGATCCCCGAGGCTTAAGCCTCAAGTGAATGGCAAGATCATCATTATGGAACTGGGCACAGGTTTGGCATATTCTAGACAGTTAACACATGTGAAGCTGTGTCACACAAGGAAAATCCTTAAAACCTATAAAGGTGAAAGGACAATGCCTGGTGGCGTGGCATGGGTTAAAGGGATATTTCAACATTTTGGCAGCTCCACCACATCAGGCCATACCATTCAGGTGCTGAGAGAGCTGTTTTCCAGAATTGGGGTCCCAGAGAAGCTACAGTAGTTAGCAACAACGGGCCAGAGTTTGCAAGTTTTCTCAAGTACAATGGGATTAGGCATATTACCTCAGCCCCAATTTACCCTTCTACAAATGGTTTGCTGAGAGGTTTGTGCAGAGTTTGAAAAATGGACTACGAGCAATGGCGAATGAACACATCACATCACAAGCTCACCAACTTCTTGTTTACATATCACAATGCAGTCCACTCTACCACAAACCAGACCCCTGCTATGTTTTTTTCTGGGACGTTCTTTATGCTCTTGGTTGGATTTGTTGAGACCCAACCTTCAAAGGAATGTTCAGGAAAGACAGATGAGACAATGTGAAGATCAAGGAATGACTCGGGAACTGGACATTGGAGATACTTTACTCGCAATGGCAAATGGATACCTGCTAAAGATAAAGAGCAGATGGGACCTCTGTCCTATGGAGAGTACCCCTGGAGTCATCTGGAGACATCATATTGACCAGCTGAGAAGATCTGGAGTGGCAGCTCAGGCGGAGTTTTTTGCAAGTAATTGGACAGTATGCGGGAGACACTTTTTTCCCTTGTTGACTCCAATCCCATGCTCCAACGCACCTGTCTTTTTAAGATTCTTTTTAGGTGTGCATCAGCCTCTATACCTTGCCTTTAGGCAATGAAGAAATTATTTGGTTAAGTTTAGTAAAAAGACCAGGTAGTGGCTAGACAGGCCAGATACTGTAGATAGAGAGAGTCCAGATAAGTAGAGAGAGCCCATCGACCGGCCACAGTGGGGAACATACTGTAGGACCCTTTTTCTGAAAAAGTTTCCTGTGTTCCCCAGTATGTTTTGCGCCCGGGGAACATAGGACCTTTTGGGGGAAAATCCCCTGATTGGGGAATGTAGGACCTGGGGAACATAGGTAAGCTCCCGACTGCTCTGTCTCTGGAGCCAACCATAAAAGACATGCAAACCTGACTGCTAAGCGGTCATTGATCTCTTAGCAAAACAGTTTGCATCGTTGCCCTGCGGTGCAGGAGACTAGGGTTCGAACCCCACCTGGGGCAGTTCGTACCAAAACACAACACAGAGGGCCAGATTAACATCGGCTACACTCGGTGCCCTTGACATGCGGTTTGGTCTACATGGGTGTATATGACCTGCCCAAGACTTGGTGGGTTTAACACATCCAAACCAACGCTCTCACTCACACCAAGACCAACCACCCCCCACTCCCCTCCAACTGGAGCTTAGATCGGGCCCAAAAAATCAAGCCTGACCCTATAACGAACCCATGCACATTGTGTCCGAGCCCGGCCCGGCCCGACACATTAACTGTTATTATGAACTCGAGCCCGTTTTAAACCCGACATTTAAATTTTTTTAATTTGTGGGCTGTTTGTTTTTCATTACGTATAGGCTAACTTTTCAAAAAATAAGTAATTAAATAAAATATTGCTGATCATGGCATAGCATGGCATACCCCCCCAACACACACAAACACACACACCTTCATGTGTAAATGTCATTTCATAACAATCTGATGTGCAACACACACAAACACGCATACACACCAACACACACAAAAAAACATGCACACACACACACCCATGCATGCAAGCATAGACACACCCTCACCCGCACACACATTCAAAGCTACAGGTTCATACCTGTCATTTCATAACGTGACGTGTTTCTCTCTTACAGTATGTGCTACACACACACAAGCAGACACACACACAATGATTTACAGTTCTATTTTGAGTTTGAAGTGTTTATATATTATATACTGTATAGTTTGTTTGATTTTGAAACTGAAACTTTGCTCTGTCTTATTTGTAACTACAATTGGGTCCATCCATCAATTTATATTCAAACTCTATAATTCTAACTGCTTATTTTCACTCAAAAAATAGGTATAATTTTAAGCAAATTCTGTCACATACTCCAAAAACAAATGTAGAATTTGTTCTAATTAGTTGGAGTAAAGTTGACACACAAGGTGAAACACAGAATTTGGAGATCATTTTATGCTACCTGCTTTATATCAGCCAAATAAAATCCGGCCAATATGACCAGCGAAGGCTCGGGGTGTTTGTTTTTGCTGCCATTCAAAATACTGTAGTTTTTGACTGAACTTTGTCATATGCTGTAGCCTACCACTGTCAAAAAATCATAAATTTATATTCAAACTCAGAATTCTGAATTACTTATTGCTTATTTTTACTACAGAACTAGGTATAATTTTATGCAAATGGTGTCTATGATGTTAAGATTCCAAAAATAAATGTAAATTTTTTTTTTTTTTTTTTTTTAAATTATCGCATCCAATCAAGACAAGATAGAAATGCATAACAAAAAATGGGAAAAACTTACTTTTGAATGAAGGTATACTAAGTAGTTACTGTTGATATAATTTTAGTAGTTTCACATCCTTTTTTTGTTGTTGTTGTTGTTGTTGTTGTAGTGTTTTGTGTGTTTGTCTTCTGTCTGTTTGTGTATTGGTCAGTGTATTGTCGGTTTATACATTGTATATGCCTGTTCCCATTAAAAAAAAAAAAAAAAAAAATGTAAAATTTGCTCTAAATAGTTGGAGTGAAGTTGACACATAAGTGGTGATAATGTTATGCTACATGCTATTATGTTAAACAAAGTAGGGTCAATATGACCCGCTAAGGCTCGGGGTGTTAGTACAAACGAAGGCCGTATGAGGGTTAAAAACGCCTCAGTTACCTATAAATAAAGATGAAAGAGCTATTTACAAAAAACAGCCCAACCAGCAATTAAAAGGAACAACACACACACCACACCTACTGTAAGACCAAACACTTACAGTAGCCTACAATAGCAGCTGTGAATGCCTATTCCATTGCCAGGAAGCCATGAATCGGTCTGTAAATTGCACATTTTGGAGTCCCAACATAAATATTATATTTTCCATTGTGTAAATTCTTTCATACTGACTGACATGTATCAAAAGTTGGGGGAAATGTGTTCAGCTCAGGATTATGGCTTTCTTATAGCTCCTGCAAGAGGTATATGCAGCAGGTGTATATTTCCTCCGGGTTATCTTTCTTGTGTCTCAAATGAGCCAGCCAACCAAAACCTTGTCACATATTCAACATATATACATATATAGTATATCAAATTCAATGTGAAATATCCCTTGTGGCAGCTAGCAGAATTAAACTTGAAATACAGGTAGTGCCCTTTTGTTTTGATCTGCCCATTATTTTGATTTAAAAAAAAAACAAAAGCAACGTAAACCTGTTTAAAAATTGTTGAATCAGTCTTCCCCACAACTTGTAACCCCACGTGTGCCTATCTCGAAGGCTGTGTCGCTGGAACAGGTGACAGGGCAGGGCCCAGGGCTGGAAGCTTGGTATGTAACCATGCCTGAGTGAGAGCTATTACACTCCGACCGAAGTTGTGATTCGCATGATGAATACCTTCCAGACTCTCATCCTCTTGGTTGCTGGCCTCTCTGTGGACGGTGAGGACAACTTGACAAGAGCTGTTCATCATCTTGCATAGTGGTTGTTAATAGTAGTATAGTAGTAGCTGCATCTTGTTCATCAAATTCTGAGGATCCCCGCTTTTGTTGTGTTTCAGCCCACCTCTTGGAGGACAAGGCACTCAACCAGTTTAGGAGCATGATCATCTGTGTGATGCCTGATAGCTGGCCTGTTTTTGACTACGCTGACTACGGCTGCTTCTGTGGAACGGGAGGCTCTGGCACGCCTGTGGATGATCTGGACAGGTGAGGATTCAGACGCCGTTTAATTCAAAGACGACATTGAAAACCACAGTGTGTTTAAATATTTGTCTTGTTCAGAGACGGACAGAGTACTCAACCCCAGTACTTGAGTAAGAGTACAAATACTACTGGTCAAAAATTTACTCCGTTACAAGTAAAAGTAGCTCAGTCGACATGCTACTCAAGTAAGAGTAAAAAAAGTACTTGCTTTTAAAGGTACTTAAGTATCCAAAAGTACATGCTTTTAAATGTACTTTAAGTAATTATTTTTCACATCAATGAATTACTATATTTTTTTCTAAATGTATTTAAGGACCTTTTAACTCTTGTTTCTGAGAATTAACTCTTTGAAAGATCTACCTCCTGTCTGGCCGACGCCAGCCTATGTAGCGGGAGATAAGGGCAAGGCACGGGGCTGACGCAAGTTTGTCCCCATGCCACCTCCCACGCACTATCATGACCATGCAAGATTTGACAGATAGAAGAACAGAGATAGCAGAGAGAGGGAGGGAAACGGTGACCAGTCCAGTGTGGCCTAGTGGCAGCGTCAGGTGTCCTGTCCGGCGTTGGATTGTCCAGCTGTCAATCTTGAGGTTGGCAGTTAGGCGTGCCCCCCCGAGCGGTTTCCTTCTTTGACAAATAGCTTGTGTTCAATAGTATTTTAGAAAAAAAAAAAAAAAAAAAAAGAGCAGACCTGAAAGTAACGAGTACTTTTCAGCCTTCCTAGAAATTAACTTGAGTAAAAGTAAAAATATTTGTCTTGGAAATGTATTCAAGGAAAAGTAATAAAGAAATCTAATACTCAAGTAAAGTACAAATCCTCTGGATATGTACTTAAGTACAGTAGCCTACTCAAAGTAAATTTACTCTGTTACTGTCCACCACTGGTCTTGTTAAACCTGCAGGTGCTGCCAAGTGCACGACCAGTGTTATGGTGACGCTCAGCAGCATCCTGAGTGCAGGCCCATCATTGACAACCCTTACACCAAGATCTACGATTACAGCTGTGACGAGAAGAGCAAGAATGTCACCTGTGGCCGTGAGTACACCACAACTAAAACTCTTGTTGCTCACTTCTCATAAACTTGTTAATTTGTTCAGAAATGCTGCAGCATCCTTTTTCACTCTTTTCTCTCACTATATTTTTAGTTACTGTCAAAGTTTTACAATAGTATATTGCTGCAGACCTGGAAACCTGCAAAGTCAGACCCCTGCACTTGTGGACCTGCATGTTCAGACCCCTTAATGCCACCTAGTGGTTGACTGTAAAATTACAACTGCACAGTCTGGACCTGCACTTTGGTTTTTTGACAGGGCAAAATCCAAATAAAATGCCAAGATCTAATTGTTTGTGAAGCTTGGAACACTTTTAAACTTAAAAAAAAAAAAAAGACTATAATGAAATAAAATGCTTTTAAATGTTCTATTGCATGGGTTATTGGTTTTGTATGCTAATGGATACAGATACGAAATATGGACAATATGGCAGTAGGAACATGAGTATTGAACGTGAAACACATTGTTCGTTTAATGTCATAAAAGTTTTTGTCGAAAATGTATCTGACAGTGTTAGCCAATGTTTCCATAAAAGCATGGCATTTTATATATGAACACATTCGCCCCCACACACATATAATTTTATTTCTGTTTAATTTAAGCACACAGTATTAAAAGTATCTCGGTTTCATTAAAGCAGAAGTAAGCGATCCGGTCGTTTTGGCTAATGCTGCGTTCCAGGCAGGCTTTTGAAACCGTAAATTACAGCTTCAAGTCACGACTTACGACTTTGTAGTGTTTCAGTCAACCCACTCGTGTTTTTCCGACCTGTTTTACCTGTGAAAGTCACTATAACGGCCACTCGTAACTTCCGACCCGTGAACTCGTACCAGATCGAACTGGTACGACTTCACAGGTCGGAAAAACAGGAGTTACGGGCTGCCTTGAACGCACCACAACGTCTTGTCAGCCGATGGAGTTAGCAGCCCGCGCCCTCGTCATGGATCTATTGGTCCTCGTAAATAAGATAATAATAAGACTATCATAGTAATTGTAAACGTATTATGGTCAAACGTTTCGTGACACTGTCAGATACATTTTCGATAAAAACTTGTATGACATTAAATGAAAAATGTGATTCACGTTTGATACTCAGGTTCCTACTGCCATCCATATTTTGTATCTGTCATATCTGTATCTATTAGCAATAGCATACAAAACAGGTGGTGCTGTAGCAAAAAACCAAGGGGTCTGAATGTGCGGGTCCACAAGTGCGGGGGTCTGACTGTGCAAGTCTCTGGGTCTGCAGATACATGCTTCTCAAGTTTTAGGAACAAACTGTTCAGTCTCTTTTATATTTTTAGTAATCATTACTGCTCTCTGCTCCCACTCCCTTCAGCTAACAACGACGGATGTGAGCAATTCATCTGCGAGTGCGACAGGAAGGCCGCCGAGTGTTTCGCCAAATCACCCTGGAACCCCGAACACGAGCACATGTCCAGCGACCAGTGCCGGGAAAGCAACCCTCAAACAGTTTCCAGCAGTGGTAGTTTGTGTTGTTCATTTATTGTTTATTTATTTTGTTATTTATTGAAATCATCATTAATGTGTTAATGCTATTTTCAGATAAATGCTATACCTCCTACTGTACAGTCAAACCCAAAATATAATGATTTCTGTATGAGGTCACAGGTTTCTCATAATGTAATTTTACAGACCTGAAACCATCCATGATTCACCCCACATGCAGCTACCAAGTTGTTCTACTTACTGTAACTATATATCAACACCATAAACCAAATTACATGTCCATCCCTAATTTTACCTACTGTAACATGGTGTTTATTGATGGATTTGTTATTAAAAGGTATAATCTTTTCTCAAGTTGCCAACAGAGGGCACTATCACCCTATCTTTTTCACGTCGGGCTGTCAGGATGAAATCTGTAGCATACCTGTGATCTGATGTTGTGTTTTTTCTTCAGATATACTGCAATACTTTCTGTAAAACTCCATGTCCTACACTCAATGTCACCTACATTTGCATATAATCAAAAATGAAACACATTTACAGAAACACATTTACTTTTCGTGTGGGTATGAATTGATGAATGATGAAACCCTCTCCCATAGGATCAGTGTTAGTAAAACATGCGGTGACCTTATAAACATCTTCTATGTTCAGTGTTCTGAATTATATCTTGAGAAGATATACCTGTAAGTCTTTTTTTTTTTAAACTATCTTAGAGACAGACACAATCTGAACAGATATGTGTTCCTGTCTGATAAATGCTCAAATACGTAGAATTACAATAAGCAGAACACACATGCAGTCACCACGTTTCTGCAGTGTGCTGTCAATCTTAGTATGATTTAATTTTCCCTGCAGTTGCATTTATCCACTTAAAGCAACAGCAATATCAGTGCACCCCAGCAAACGTACACAAACCATTGTTGTCACAAGCAATCTATTGTCTGCTCATTCTATATTGCTGGTGATAGTTATTTCACTCACTTTTTCTTGTAAAACTGTTCTTACTTGTTATGTGCAGCTCCCTCGGCACCAGAGGGCTGCAGGCGAGATGTACTGTACTTGCTTGTGAGATCATTTGGTGTGTGTTTGTGTTCAGCTAGCCACCCATGTTAGCTCCCAGCAGCTCGCTGTGGATCAGTCTTCAGGGTATTGTTCAGACAACACTGAGCATCAGCACTGTAAGCAACAGCAGCTGGTAGCTGGCTGCTCGCCATCAACCAGCTGTGGCTGCTGCTGCCTCACAGATAACATGAGAGTAAATGGCAAATACAAGACGGAAAAGTAGATATCGACCACTTAGTGAAATCAAGAGTCATCTGCCGTTGTTACTGTATCCTTTCTACAAGTGGCTTGCTGCAGCTGCTTGTGTCTTGGATTGACCAGGAGACCCGGTGTGAAGGAAATGATGATAATCATGATGTTTTCATCTTGTGCTGTTTTCCTAATTGGAGATTTACACTGTTTACACTGCAGTTTGAAGCCATGCCCAAATTGCCATAATTTAACACCTAGACGCCAAAACAGTGTTTGCACTGTAAGATGAGCCTGCCATGTTATAAGACACAAGGTACTGTATAGGCTCCAGTTTCCAGTCTTTATGAATCCCCCCTGAATGAGAGAATTGATTGTTTTGTCAGTGGTTTGAAAAATGATCCATATGGGTGTTTTCTGATATCTGCTGTCAGGATGACATCATTTATCAGAGAGAGAGAGAAGGGGGAAGCAAAAGGAAAACATTATTGTCAGACATCAGACATTTCTTCAATTTCTATAAATCAACACCTCAGAGTTCAGGCTGCCTTTACTCCCAACACTGTTGACACTGTGTGAAAAAAATCATCCCTACAGCTCATACTCATGCCACATTGGATTATTATGGACATATCCTGTTTGGTCATACTGCTGCTATAAGTACCACACATGTTAGTAGCATACAGTCATCACTCAAGATGATGGATTGCGCTCGCCACTCTGAACTGGTGAAGATTGATCTCCTAAATCACTAAGTTTACATAACTTTCTTTTTCACCTGGAATATCAGGCTTTCTTCCCCCTGGATTCTTCCCCAGTTTTTTTTTTTTTTTTCATTTCCATTATAGGTTATATCAACTCTCCGTTGCTATAGCAAACTCTGTCCTCCTACTATGGTTGCTATAGCCTTTTCATCTCTAGCAAAATAAATATTGCCAGCTATAGAAGACATAACTACTGGTTCTCTGACATGAAATGCCACCAGATTAAAGTGTGCTTTAATTACAAAGGTGCCAACAGACATAAACAGCATTGTGTGAACTTGTTTGAACAAGGCTTGAATCTTCATTTATGTAACAGTCCTGCACTCCACTTTGAAAGCTCTGCTTAAAGACACTGGAAAAAGGAGTTAAAGCAGAAGTGAGTGATATATTTGTGTTAATATAAGTCTTAAATAGTTATATCTTCCGACAGCAATCACTTACATAGAGTGTTTGGACTGAAACACGGGTCTCTCAGTCCCTCTGCTCTGCTCTGAGCCGAAGAGAAAACATTTATCGTATCCTACAGTTTTTATCCAATGAGGAGAGAGAACGGCATGCAGGGCTGTGTGTGCAGCCAAGGAACGCCGTGAATGTGGTGACGTAGCGTCGAGGACTGTTATGGTGCGTTCAAGGAAACTCGTATTTTTCCGACCGTGAAGTGGTACCAGTTCGATCTGGTACGAGTTCACCGGTCGGAAGTTACGAGTGGCCGTTATAGTGACTTTCACCGGTAAAACAGGTCGGAAAAACACGAGTGGGTTGCCTGAAACGCTACAAAGTCGTAAGTTGTGACTTGAAGCTGTAATTTACGATTTCAAAAGCCTGCCTGGAACGCAGCATTAGCGAAAACGACCGGACCACTCACTTCTGCTTTAATTTGCAAAAGCAGATAAACACCATATTGAAAAAAAAATGAGCCGATGCTTGTGAATTATTCTTTGCATAATGTTGTTTTCAATAAAGTTTTATTTTTATTTTTTGAGATATGTCTGTTTTGTTTGTCTCATAAGGTTAAAATAAAAATGGCATTAGAAGCCTCAGATGAACTACAAATACATTAATGTACTAGTTTGTTCTGTTTAGTTGATCAGTACAGGATGTCATGATAGGGACACTGAACCCACCACTGCTGAGTCTATTCAATACACCCTGTACAGTACTTGAAGGTACAGGGTGTATAAACCTGCTACGTGTGTTCATAGGCAACACACACAATAGACTATGGTCGTTCCCAAAGGCGGGGACCCTCATGACAGGAGGAGATGAACCAGAGAGAAAAGTGAAAGACAAAGAAACAAGTCAAACGGAGAGGTGACTAAGAAGGAGTGGAACAAGAGGAGCGGAGACAGGCACAGTGATTGTCTGCCACAGCGTGTTATAACCCCACCTTTTTTACACAAGCACACATTAGAGTACTTGCTTGTCCTGATGCTGCCATGGTTACCCACTGTTTGACATACCAATCGTGTACAGTCCAAGAGGTAACAACTTCCAGCATGTTATTCAAGGGCAGGTCTAGGGGAGGGATTTACGTCTGAGTCAAAGGATTCTCCCGTGTGAACCATGTGTTGACTTGTTAACTTTTTTTCTTTTGTCTGGTATGCAGGACGGAAATGTGAGCCTAATCTGGGGGAATTAGTGTCTGTCTGAGAGAACATCAGTAGCATAGCTATTCATTCAATATGCTTGGAGAAAATAGGTTACTGCCCGCAAGTACAAAACGTTCCTGAAAAAATCACTTTGTCCGCTGACATTGTGTTCTTTCTCTGAGACAAACACAGGTCTCATGTTTTCACTTTTTCCCTTCAGGGTCTGGCTATCTTAATAACAGCTTATGTGTCATGTTTCATTGTGCAAATATCCTTTGATGGCACAGTGTACTCTGTGAAATGATTAGATTGTAACTTCTGCAGAAGGAAGACAAGAGAATGAAAAGATTTGTTTTTTAAAAAATAGATTTAATCAGAACATTGATGAAGAATGCTATTCACATCAGCAGGCCAGGGACATTGACATACTTTTCAAACAGCAGGGTTTTAGATTTGACAAAATCACAAATCTCTAAAAGCAGTCATTTTCTTTTAAATATTTGTTAATTAATATATTCACATTATTTACATATCCACAATGCATGTATGGTGATAATAATATCACTTGGTTGCACACAGAGTCCTCCATTCTACTCTGACTCTGTTTGACAAACCCATCTGAGGATACAGCTGGTCAGCACAGTTCTGCAGGCCGCAGGACACGTGCGACGGCCAAGATGGTGGCCGTGCTTTTGATAGCGCAGGGTAAAAACGGTTGGCATCGCTTTGGTTGGTATTCAATGCATCTTTCTCCACACACACTCTGTAATTCTGTCCTCTGTTGTCATCCCAGTGTGGTAGTGCACCAGGCCCCGGCCTGAAGGACACGCAGAACTCAATCCGCTCCTTTGGGTCGATGTTCTGGGGTAAGCTTATGTCGAAGGCATAAACACCAATATCAGAGCCCCCGCAACGCTGCTGCTGCAGAAACGTGCAGGGAATGTCACGATGGCTCCTCCACGAGTCAGCGGTCACCCTTATTTGCACGGCCTTCTCAATACTGATGTTGGAGACGCACACTTTGCCACTCAAAGTGCGGTCTGAAATGCTGCAGCTCTCCAGTTGTACATGCATCTCTCTCAGACGTGCAAGGAAGGTTTTAAAGTCCAGTATCGGCTGAGGGAAGGCCAGCCTCAACTTGTAGCACTGCGGGCTGTTAAAGGGTGACTGCTGACCTTGCATTTTGGCTGGCAAGGGTTTCATCAGCAGGGTAGGTGTGGTAGAAGCGGGTTCAGGGATGAATAAGCGCACGGCAGTGAGCGCCAATCCCTTTGCGTCAGCGAACACCACCCGCTTTTTGTTCACACTGCCTCCGCTTTCCCTGCGGAAACAGCTCCGAGGCCCGGAGAGCGAGCAGGGGGGTGAAGATGAGGGGGAGCGATGCGGGGAGTTCGTCCTCGGCAGAGTGGCGGTCGACTGACAGTGACGCTTTGCTGGTTTCAGGGTAGACATGGACAGCAGCTGGTAAAGAGGCTGGCGCTGAGTCAGGCTCAGACACGCGGCGAGGTCCGCCGGCATGACCCCGGGCTTGGGGCACCCTCCGATGGCATGGAGAACTCTGAGGAGGAAGACATGATGGGGTTACAAAGAGCTCTAACTGTTACACTGACACATATTTCTGCTGTGGCTGTACAACTGGATCTGGAACAGTTGAAGTAGAATTAAATAGAAGCACAGTAACTCACCTTGTGCAAGCCATTCTCAGATGTTAAGACTGTAAATCAGTTATCTTAACTTGACGGTCACAGCAAATGCAGTATCATCTGTTAGGAAAGAGGGATAAAGAAACAAAACTCAGTACAAAACTCAGAGTACACAGACAGGTAGTTGACTAAAAACTCAAAATATGAAAATCTATTTTGTAAAAGTTGAATATACTTACAGATTGCGTTTCAACAAATTAGAGAAAAATGTTGAGACAGTGTGGTCCTTGTGTGTCTCTCCTCTCTCTGGAGCTTATGTAGAGAGTTTGAGAATGAGGCTGAACCCTCTGCGGCACTACCTTCGAATGTGGGTCGAGTTCAACCAATGAGATACGCCCTCCTTTGTTTGAATCCCATCCCAAAGCAGCTGTACACTGTTGTGTAAAAGTACGCTGTTGCATAAAAGTTATGGAACCTACCTCTCTTAACCTACATTGACCTCCTTAAAAACAGAACTATTCAAAAAACAAATGTGTAATGTGCAGTTTATGGTAGAACCCAGGAATAAAGAGAAAGTGAAAAGTGAAACATGTGAATACCCCTAAAATATACTTTTATTTTCACCAGTAGAGGTGTGAAAATGAAAAACATTAACAGATAGCCTTTTCAAATTAGAGACCTCTCTCTTCCCCAGTGTCATTTAAAGAGAGGCTGCAAGCACAATATCCAATTAAACTCTAAATCCAAAAGTTGGAGTATTAAAGAAAGAAAGAAAGAAAAGTCCATTAAATGTGTGTAATGGTGGAGTTCTTCTTCTCCCTGTCTGCTTTTAAATTTAAATTGTAAATCATGCTGGCAGGCACAGTACTTTCATTTTGAGATTAGGAAAGGGATGGACCTCAGGAGGAAATTGTAATGCTATCATAAAAAGAAGTCACCCTACATTAAGCTTTGATGTAGCTGATGGAGGGAATGGCTGTCCATGGTTGAGTTAAAACAGTATATCGATAATGTAAAGATGGTAAATAATCAGGCAAAAAGAAAAAAGAAAAAAAAGAAATCTGTTTGCTAAAGATCTATTCCTTACTGTTACACTTAATCCTCCAATATGTTAAGTACGTATTATCTTGTGTGTTGTATCATCCTGCTCGTGTAATGTGCAGTATAAGTTGCAAAGTGAACCTGAATCATATGAATGCATTTAACAAAGTAGTGTTTTTGCTTTCTTTCCATGAGTTAGATGAGTATCCATGCTGCTCAGTATGCTAGATATGAACTTACTGCACAGTACATGGAAACAGGGTGAAAATGTGAGTGTGGTTCTGTTTTATAGTACCGCTACTGCTACTACGTGGCTTCATACACATTGATGTGTGAGTAGCATTGACCTCCTCTCTCATATGTCCTCTCTTTTTGAAAGTTTCACCTTCATTACGTTAACATGCTCTGAACCAAACAAATGTGATGAAAATAGGCCAAGAAAACATCAAGCAGTCATGCACACATAATTTTCCAGGTTTCAACAGGCTTTTTGAAACTAATGCCTAATAATGGGGCTAATTACGTTAATCCCATATTATATAACAACACCATTGTAACAATTGTGCTTTGCACGTAACAAAGAAACAAACAAAATAAAAAAAATGTTGCGAGAAGGCCTTGTGTTACATTTTAATGTCTTATATCACTCTGGGGTTCGCAAGGCGGGGGGGTCTTATTTCTATTGGGCTGTCTTTGTTGTTGTTGTTTTTATTGGAACACAGTGAAACTGGAAAGAACATCTTCAGTACAAGACCAGTCATATAACACCACACCACAAAACTAAAACACTCCCTTGTTTCGACATTACATAAAGACCAATGGGATTAATCAATTGAATGATGAATCAAAGAATTCTGCCAATGGACAGTTGCATAAACTTATAATTAACAACAGGCCTGAACAAAACTGATCTGTAGAATGCAGAATGTTACCGACAGGCCTGACACAGTTTGGTAAAAAAAACCACAGACCTGGCAAGGGCCGTCTCTTGGTTTCTAGGTTTGTAGTCTGTTGAGGCAGGAAAGGTTCCTTTTTCATTACCCGCCGCAGGACATTAGGTTGTCTTTGCACAACAGTCACGTAACTGTTATATATCAATATAATGACATCACCACACACAATGCACTGAGTTTTTATTTGTGCAAATCAAAGAAGTTTGCTTTTGGTTATGAAAGAGTCTCCTACGTTTCCCACACTTGTAAATCGGTCCATTTTCGATAAATATATCGTTTTGTCTTTATAGTTATTATTATTTAGTGGTCGACTCGCCCAGCATTTTCTAGTTTTGGTTTCCCAGACGCTGCCCAGTGGGTCATGGGAATAACACCACGGGATCGCTAGTTGGCATTGTTTTTGGTCGGAACTACGGTGGTATCTGATCGTCTTCGAACCACCAACTTTCGTTCTTGATCAATGAAAACATTCTTGGCAAATTTTTTCGCTTTCGTCCGTCTTGCGCCAGTCCAAGAATTTCACCGAGCGTGTGGAGGCTCATGGGAAATGTAGTGAAGACACTTTGCTTTCCGAAACTCCTCATAGTCCCTTTAAGTATAAACTATAGATAACTATGATATGTTAAAATGTGAGATGCAATATCAGAGCAAATCCTATGTTAGCCTAGAACCGCTTGAAGCACTGCTCTCTCATAAATGTTACCAGTCTCCCCTTTGTTCTTTTCTTGCTTCACAGAAAAATACAAAAAAAATATAGATTTAAAAAATGCACATGAGATTATTAAATCCCTTTTCACTTTTAGTCATTGACATCATAATTTTGGCACATACCTCAGGGAGACTGAAGGACAGGTGTCCCCTTTGTGCAGACAGCTGCTCATGAGGTGAGGTCACATATTGAAGCATGTGAGTCAAGGTTTATTCGTACCTTCCACATCAGTCATCACATATGTGCTCAGCCTTGGTTCATTGTCTGTCTCCGGGTATATCTGACTGTGGGACACATCGCCTGATGGTTTCATACTTGTTCTCACAAGGTGTGCGTGTTGCTTATTTAGGATAAAGAGGGCTGGACTCCACCTTGTGTCCACCTGTTCAGCTTCACAAAACTTGTGTTTGACTAACTGTAAAAAAAGCAACAAATTAATCCTTTAATTAAAACCTCATTGTGTCTGTCCATACAATCACAACCAAAACATGCCAACAATGTAAAGGTAGAGCAGTTATGTCATATTGTTGAATAGGTGAGTTGAGGTTATGTGTTTCACACACATCTAACAGCTTTTGCATGTTTATATAGTAACTCTGCAGCAATACTATTATATAATAGGCTGAATATGACCCACTCCACCAGATCCTCTACCTCCTCCAACAAGTACATTTTTTTCATTCATTTCAGACTTTGACCCATTTATGAAAGGGTGTTACACTATAAAAAGCCATATTTGGAGCACCACATGTTTTAAATGTAAGCTTTGTACTGGAACTGAGCTTTTTTTTTTATATACCTTTCCGAGAAGTAGCAAGTAGTGAGTAAAAGCAAACTCCCACAAGTAATGAATAGTGCCAGCAAGAACAGCTTGAGGAAATCTTTTAACTGCTTACATTTTACAAGAAGAATCATTTGTAGATAGTTCCATAATTGCATAATTCTCTGCATCTCCTTTTTATATATTGAAATAAAATGTATTCACATCATAGCCTTGGATCATATTAACTGATATCTTTAGGGTCATTTTACTTATGCGTAGGCCTAATGTAGGAAGGTTTGATCCTGGGGTGTCAAGTTTTGCACATGAATAATTCCATTATCATCATATTGGTTCAAAAAGTCCAGTCGTGTAAGGCATGCCACAGTATATGGACCTACAGATCTACCATATATTCATCTCTCAGACAATGTTATCTAATGAGGATAATTAGTGACAAGGAGGTCAATTACGAGGTTGCGGGCAAAAGTTCACCACAGTTTAACTACTGCTGTTAAAACCCCAGCTGCAGACCACTATTAATCCTTCTCCATTATACAGTAGATGACATGCTGCCTTCACTGCTGGTCATTTGCTCAGCTTTCATTTGTCATACAACACAAGCTACAATCTGTCTCCATATTCTCACCCCTTTATGTCGGTGTCTGTTTTGGGTTTAGTCACCACACAGCAACATCACATCACGTCATGATAAAATGCGACTCAGACATAGGCCAGGTGCCAAAAGTCATGATGCACACCAACTGCCTGCTTCCTGCTACATGCAGATGTTCAGTTAGCTCACACAGAGTGACGCAGCCTGGATCATTAATCTCAGTTTTTTTTTACAGCGTCTGTCTGCCTGTGTGCGTTAGTGCATGTTCTGTCTCCCTGTCTGGTTTTCTTCCTCCAATCACAGTCATTTCTATGGGCTCAGGTTGATTTAAGCAGGAAGCTTGTGAAGGTCTTGTTGCCTGACAAGTGAGATCAAGTATGGTGCATTGTCATAAATCCACCTCCTGTCTTTAATGTCTCTATAACACATTAGGAATACATATTTACCAAGCGGAGCTGTTTGTTGTACTGCAGCAGGGGAATGTTTGAGGATGTCTTGTGACAAAACTAATTAGGTCCATATTTACATGCTTTGTAAAATGTTTAAAAAGAAAGAAAGAAAGAAAAAAGAAACTTAGACCATAGCAAAGGTGTTTTTAGAGAATGCAGTGAGATCTAATCCAGTGGTTCTCAAAGTGGGGTGTGTGGACCCCCAGGGGTCCTTGAGAGGGTTCAAGGGGGTCCCCAACTTTTTCTCAAAATTTTACCAAATCCCCCCCCCCCCCCCCCCCCCCCCCCCTCCCAGAAATATTTCATTTTTTTCCAGAAATTTCTTGAACTTTTCCCAAACATTCATGCCATTGGCAGTAATTTGAACATATACTGACTAAAAAAAGTAGTAGTATAAGTAAGTAACGTTATCCAGTCTCAGAACAGATATTTTAGTATTTCCGCTGTTTGTTTCAAAACTTGAAACTGGGAGGTCCGTGGTCTAACTTGTGTCAGTTTAGGGGTCCTTGATGTAAAAAAAAGTTTGAGAACCACTGATCTAAACTATACCAGGAAGTTTACCACAACAAGCAGTCGCACAACCTGAAAAACAATGTGGCCATTTGTTCTCACACTCTGACACATCCAAAGGGAGTGTCACCTGAAATAGTGCACCTACAGGAGGCCCAGATGTACCTACAGCGTGTTGACATGGTTACAAAATGAAACATGTAGTTCAGGTGATGCCACAGTTTGGTCAAGTGATAACAACAGAAACTACTGGTTTTAGGGTTATACGTACTTAGGGCGTTTTCATAACTATCTCGTTTGGTTTGGACTTTTCAGTTTGATCCGAACCCAAATTCCAGGTGTGAAAGGTGCTGTGGGACATGCAGTCCGGGGAGGCAGTGCCTCACCTAGGCTGTCAGGAATAATTAAAATATTTAGTTAATCTAAGGTTTAATTATTGTTTTTATTTCAGATAACTTTACCACAGGTTTAAATGTGTCAGCATTTGGTGATTTTCATAGTCTAATAAACGTGACTCAACTGAGTTTACCTCCGGCCAGACAGCGGCCGTAAAAGCCACTTGCCGTCTCGTTGTATTTCAGAGGTGAGGCACAGAGCTGCTCTGCCTCTTCTGCCCATATGGTGTGTATTTGTGCATGCACAGTTTGTTCCCCCCATAGACTTGCATGTACGCTAAGGGAGGCAGAGGCTACGCTGCCTCATTGCGTAACTCTACTAAGTGTGAGCGGCACGTACTGTACGTACACGTTGCTTTCGTGAATTGTAGACAAACAGATGGCCTCCTCGGTTTTTGCGTCCAGCAGTTTAGCGGCTAATTCAACTGCAGTGATGGATAACTGTACTGGAGAGGCTTAACAACGTAATATTCTGTCCTCACTCTTGTGTATCTGTACAAGGCTAGACAGATAGCGTACAAAAACTCAGCCAAACCGTCTTCAGTTGTATGGTTTTTTACTGATGCCGTTTCTGTAAAACTGAACAGTACAGAACAGAATTTACTTACATGCAATACATAAATATACATAAAATACTGACACTGTAAACATGTGCAGAATCACTTTTAACAAACAATACTTACGGACAAATCTACTCCAAGGCTGAACGTAAAGGAAAACACTGCTCACTGCAGGCTGCTAGGCTACTAGCTGCTAGCTGCTAGCCCCTTGACTGTAGCACATGGAGAAGGGAAAAAAGAAACTTAAGGAAATGACTAATACCAAAAGTCACCACTAGGTGGCCACAAGGTCAGGGGCTCAGCACACTCCCCGCCTGGTATATTTACAAATATACCACTATAAATTAGTTCTTCTGTCCATTTTCAGGTAGGAGTACAATCACCTCCGTAACAGGCCTGAGATATGTTTTAGCAACTCCTTGCTTCCTGATCTTGACTTCAACTTTCCGTACTCGGTTGTCAGCACTTGGTAAAGTTTTCACTATAAGCCCAATGGGCCACTCGTTGCGTTTGACTTGACCATCCTTAAGCAAGACAACATCGCCTTCCTGTACATTTCGCTTCTCGCCCTGCCATTTTCTTCTGGTTTGCAATGTTGCAAGGTACTCTTGCTTCCATTTTTTCCAGAAACAATCTGCAAGACCTTGAACCTGTCTCCACTGACTTTTATAGAGGTCTTTGAGTTCAAAGTCTCCAGGTGGCACTGACACAACACTGGCCTTCTGGGTCAGAAGCATTGCAGGTGAGAGAACTTCAGGCGTTTCAGGGTCGGTCGAGACAGGAACCAATGGTCTGGCATTCATTATAGCCATGACTTCAGCCATTAGAGTGGTCAACACCTCATGTGTGAGGCGAGTAGTTGAGGATTTCAACAGCAGACCATCAAGTATGCGTCGCGCAACACCAATCATACGTTCCCACACACCGCCCATGTGAGATGAATGCGGTGTGTTGAACGTCCATGTACAGCCTTGATCCTGAAAGTACTCTTTGACCTCTGGGTCATTGACGTTAATCTTTAGCTCCTTGCAGGCCCCAACGAAATTTGTGCCTTGGTCTGACCGGAGGTGTTTCACTGGTCCTCTGATTGACAAGAACCGACGCAAGGCATTGATAAAGCTGGAGGTCGACATTGACTCCACAACTTCCAGATGCACTGCTCTGGTGCTCAGGCAAGTAAACATTACGGCCCATCTTTTACTTTCAGGGCTGTGGCCTCTTGTGCGACGGAATGTGATGTTCCACGGCCCAAAAACATCCAGGCCAACGTGTGTGAAAGGTGGGTCTACGACAACTCTGTCTGCAGGCAAGTTAGCCATTTTTTGTACCTCCATGCGTCCTCTCAGCTTCCTACAGGTGACACACTTATGCACCACACTGGCAATGAGCCTCTTAGCTCCAACAATCCACAGTCCTGCCGTGCGTAGGGCCCCTTCGGTGAACTGACGGCCTTGGTGAGCTACCTGGTCATGGTAATGCCTGACTAGCAGTACAGCAGCATGGTGACCCGCTGGGATTATCAGGGGATGTTTCTCTGCTTCTGAAAGATCAGCTGACTGCAACCGACCTCCGACTCTCAGCAACCCCTCCTGGTCAATAAAGGGGTCGAGTTTGTTAAGAGGACTTTGTGAATGAACCTCTTTCTCCTTTGAGAGACTTTCAAACTCTGCTTTATAGACTTCGCGCTGTACACACTGAATGATCACTGTTTTTGCTTGTGAGAGGTCTGTGGAGTGCAGACTGTTGCAGCAGTGCCAGCCTGCGCACTTTCCTGTGTGAGAAGTCTTAGAGAATGACTTTGCAATGTGGATGAGCATTTTCATTGCTCTTAGAAGGGATTTCCAACTTGAGAAACGTTCAAACCTATGTGACCCTAACATCTGTTCTGCAACATTGGTGACAAGAGATATGACCTGAGGGCGAATCTCTGTATCCAACGATGGCTCCACGAGGTCAAAGGATTCTGTCGGCTCGCACACCTCCAAATCAGCCTGTTTTAGAAAGTCAGGGCCTAAGAGCCAAACGCTGTGCTGTAGGTGAGCTGCCGGAATGCACCTTGTTCCTTGATCTGCTGGATTTTGATCAGTACTGACATGATGCCACTGGTCTGGTGTTGAAGACTTTCTTATCCTGGTCACTCTATTCGCCACATACACATAGAATCGGCGAGTGATGTTGTGAATGTATCCCAGGACGATTCTACTATCCGTGTAGAATGTGACTTTGTGTAGATCCATGTCGCTCTCCTCTGTAATCAGTTCAGCCAGTTCGACAGCTAAGACAGCTGCACATAGTTCCAAGCGTGGAACTGTATGAGCAGAAGTTGGTGCTAGCTTAGCCTTGCCCATGATGAAGCCGACATGGCACTGGCCATCAGTGTCTATGACCCTGAGGTATGCGACCGCTGCTATAGCCATAGTAGATGCATCTGAAAAGATACATATCTCCCTCCTCTGAGTGCAAGACAATGACACTGGAACATAGCTTCTGAGTATCTGGAGATGTTCAAGTTCGCTGAGTGAGTCAGTCCACTTCCTCCACTGCACTTCCCTGTCTGCCGGTAGAGGTTCGTCCCACGCTTGCTGCTCCAAGGTAAGTTCCCTGTATAATGATTTCCCCTGAATCACCACAGGGGCAACAAACCCAAGGGGATCGTACAGACTGTTGACAACAGAAAGAATTCCTCTCCTTGTGAAGGGCTTGCCATCTGGTGCCACTTGAAACATGAAGCTGTCAGTCTGTAAGTTCCAACTTACTCCAAGGCTTCTCTGAAGAGGCAGAGGATCAGCACTCAGGTCTAAGTTCTTGAGGTCATTGGCTCTCTCCTCTGATGGGAATGCATTCATGACCTGTGGACGGTTGGAGGCTATTTTATGAAGCCTGATATTTGACTCTGCCATCATGCTTCTTGTGTTTTTCAAGAGGTCGATGGCTTCCTCTTCGCTAGGCACAGAAGCGAGTCCGTCGTCCACATAAAAATGTCGAAAGATGAACTGCTTCGCGTCTGAGCCGTGCTCCTCTTCGCCTAGTTCAGCTGCTCGTCTCAGCCCATAAATGGCTACGGCTGGTGAAGGGCTATTACCAAAAACGTGCACCTTCATGCGGAACTCAGCAACATCTTTACTGATGTCATTATCTTGGAACCAAAGGAACCTGAGATAATTTCTGTGGTCCTCCCTGACCCGAAAACAGTAAAACATTTGCTCAACATCGACGGTGATAGCTACCTGCTCCCGACGAAAGCGCAGCAAAACACCAATCAGCATGTTATTGAGATCTGGTCCGCTCAGAAGTGCATCGTTTAGGGAAATCCCCTCACATTGAGCACTTGAGTCGAAGACAACCCGAATCTTACCCGGTTTCTGGGGGTGATAAACTCCAAAAATGGGGAGATACCAGGCCTCCTCGCCAGATGTCAGAGGTGGGGCTGCTTCTGCTTGATCGTTTTCAAACATTTTTTTCATGAAGTCAATGAAGTGGTCTCTCATTTCCGTCTTCCTCTGAAACGTGTGCCGCAGGGTGGTGAGACGCTTCAGGGCTTGGTCTCTGTTGTTAGGAAGAAACCGCCGTGGCGTTCGGAAAGGCAGTGGTGCCACCCAGTGGTTATCTTCATCGATGTAGACCTCTCTGTCCATGATTTGAAGGAAGATTGTATCTTCAACTGATAGTGCAGGTTTATCATCATGTGGACTTTTTTGAAAAACAGTGTCTCCCAGATTATCTGTTTCAGCTGAGCTGAGATGAAGTTGCTGTGTAGGACTGCTGTATTTCTCCTTCACACGGATCGATCCTGTACATGGCACTAGAAATGAGGTGCGTCCATTCTGTAACACATTTGTTCTGTAGACGTTCACGTTGGTTTGCTTGTGAGCTCCTCCCAAGCACACCTCGCCAACAATCACCCATCCTAGATCCAGGCGCTGTGCATATGGAGTATCATGTGGGCCATTGCACTGCTCTCGCACTTTATGAACACTCAGAACATCCCGTCCTAGCAACAGCAGAATGGGAGCACTGGAGTCGGCTGGTGGGATTTTGTCAGCAACAGATGCAAGATGTGGAAAGTACTGAGCAATGTCAGGGGTAGGAATTTCGGATCTATCGTCCGGGATCATATTACACTCAAGGAGAGAAGGGAGTGCTACCTGGATTTTTCCATCAAGTGATGCAACAACAAAATTGCTAGCCTTTCTCCCTGCTGTCTCCATTATACCTGAGCAGGTCTTCAGGGTGTAGCAGGATGGAACTCCATTGATACCAAAGAGGTTGAAAAAGTCAGATTTGACTAACGACCGATTACTTTGGTCATCCAAGACTGCATACATTCTCTGAGCCTTGTCTGGATGATTAGCAGGATACACGTGGACTAAACAGATTTTGGAACATGATTTTGGACCAGGAGTATTGCCACAGATCTCTGTGCACTTTGACGTGACTTCAAGAAGTGAATCATTTTCTCGCTCCCCGCCATGCTCTTGCTCCCTCTCTTGAGCCTCCTGTGACCAAGGAGCCGGACCTGGGTGCAATGCAGAAATGTGTCTATCACTGTTGCATTCCCTGCACTTCACAGCAATCTTGCAATCTTTAGCCATGTGTCTTGTGGATGCGCAGCACCGGAAACAAATGGAGTTTTCCTTAAGGTAAGCTCTCCTTTCATCTAGATGTTTGCCTCGAAATCCACGACACTTTGCTAAAGGATGCGGCTTGTTGTGTAATGGACACCGATCATGAGGTTCATCTGTTGTTTTCCCAGATGTGTTTTCCTGGAAAGCTGTGGGATGGTAAGACACTTCTGTTTTCCTAACTGAGACAGCTCTCTGGCTGTTGTACCTCACAGGTTTCTCTGTCTTAGAATAGCTGAAGCTACTGGGTGTAGAAAAGGCAAAACTTGGATCATTCCTGATCTTTGCTTGGTTGCAGATGAAATCTACAAAGAAACCGAAGGGTGGAAAGGAAACACCATATTCTTCTTTGTATTTGGAGCCTTGCACAACCCAGCGTTCTTGTAGGCCATATGGAAGCTTTTCTATGATAGGATTGACTCCTCGTGAAGTGTCAAGATAAGCTAAACCAGGTAAGTGGCCACCTGCCTTTGCTGACTCTACCTCTACAAGTAAGTCTCCTAATTCTCTGAGGTGTTGGCTGTCTTTGTTAGTGATTCTTGGAAAATTCTCCAGTTTTTGTAGAAGGGCATGCTCAATGACCTCAGGAGAGCCATACGTGTCCTCTAATCGCCGCCAAATCGTCCGAACACCTTCTGCAGGATTGTGGACATGAGCAGATCTGATCCTTGTTGCTTGTGTAGCAGACTGTGGACCAAGCCACTTGATCAATAGGTCAAGCTCTTCTCTAGCTGATAGGTCAAGACCTATCATAACATCTTGGAAGGAAGATTTCCAAGCCCAGTAGTTTTCTGGACGGTCATCAAACTTTAACAGCCCAGAACTCACCATTTCTCTCCTGACTAGGTATTTGGCTAAATCTGTCATTAGTGGAGCTTCACCTGGATTGTCGTGTGGGCTAGCTGCAGGAGACTTGGGGGGAGGCGACTGCTGTGAAAAATATCTCCTATGTTCATCATCAACAGCCTCGTCTTTGATTCTTAGCTTGGAGAGAGGATTCTCTGACTTAACAGGTGGAACAGCGTAATCTGCCTTTTGTTCAACATGGTAGGGTGTGACAGGTGTTTGCTGCAAGACTGGCTCACGTTGAATGCTTGGTGTTATGGAGTGAGCCTGAACATACTCACTTGTGCGTTCAATAGCAACCTGGGCTAAATCTTCAAAAGGATCGACTTGGATCTCTGCTGCCGCTTCGTAGACCGCTGCTTCAGCTGAGGCTACGGTGGCACTCTTCTCTGTCTGCAGCACATACAGACTGGCTTCTAAGTCTGCTTTGCGTTGTGCTGCCTCAGCCAACATTTTCTGTTGCTCTGCTTCCACTCTGGCCTTTTCCCTCATCATAGCAGCCTCCTTTTCGGCGTATGATACCTGTACACGAGCCGCTTCGGCTTTGGCCCTTGCCTTGGTCGCCGCTGCGCTGGCCGAAGACCTGCTTGATCTGGTCGATAACTTAGAGCCAGAGACTTCTGACCTGACCTCCAAGTGTTGCTGCGTCTGATCAGCTTCATCTTGTTGCTCCATGGCGTAGCTGCTCAGTGTTTGATTCCTGTGTCTTAGCCCGCTGTGTGGATGTCCTTTTACTATTCTGTCCTCACTCTTGTGTATCTGTACAAGGCTAGACAGATAGCGTACAAAAACTCAGCCAAACCGTCTTCAGTTGTATGGTTTTTTACTGATGCCGTTTCTGTAAAACTGAACAGTACAGAACAGAATTTACTTACATGCAATACATAAATATACATAAAATACTGACACTGTAAACATGTGCAGAATCACTTTTAACAAACAATACTTACGGACAAATCTACTCCAAGGCTGAACGTAAAGGAAAACACTGCTCACTGCAGGCTGCTAGGCTACTAGCTGCTAGCTGCTAGCCCCTTGACTGTAGCACATGGAGAAGGGAAAAAAGAAACTTAAGGAAATGACTAATACCAAAAGTCACCACTAGGTGGCCACAAGGTCAGGGGCTCAGCACAGTAATGAGCTTCATTTGAGGAATAAACGGCAGCTTTTACCTGACGGGAGACCGACGCCTGAGCTACGGTAGCTAACAGTTAGCAGGTTTTACCTACTTTCTCTCTCTCTCTCTCTCCCTCTCTTTCTTACACAGGCACGTACACACACACAGCCCAGGTTGTCTATCTGTTGTAAAGCTTGTTGAGTACAGTTAACATTATTGTTGCTTCGGTTTGAGTGTGGATTAATTGTTAACGGTTTGTTGTGTAATGTGAGTGGTGGTCCAATATCGCGATCCTGTTATTGATGAGTTGGGTTTTAATAACAGCTGTGTAGATGGCATGTGATGAGAAGGTGTTGTACATATTTTAAGACTTATCTGTGCAAACCATTGTGCAAAACCTGTTTGTGACTTGTGATAAGCTGATTTGCCGAATACCGTGTAATGTCTGTCCATGATTGCCTGCCTACCCTGTCCTAGAGGTCACCGCACGTCACTGAGAACCACCTATTGTTTGTTCAGTGGAAGCGCACTTTACGTAAAGCCACACAGTTCCCCATCTTGCTCTGTGCTGTGTTATGTTGTTTGAGTGTCTCTTACCATTGGTACTAAAGTAGCAGAGAAGCTAATGACCCTGTCTCTTCTATACTACACCATTACACTAAACAACATACCGCACCAAAGGACCAAAATTTGGTCCTACCAAAAGAGAAGGGTCTCGCCCGTCCATCACCAGAAAATGGTCTTTGTTACCTCGAGATCACAATATAATAAGTTATCAAACGTAAATAAGAAAAAAAATATATAGACGTGGCAGTTTCTTGGCTTCCGTATAGCTAAGGCTATGATATGTTATTATTAAAAATCCGTGCAACAGCTTGCATATCCAATGCAGCAACATGAACCGAGACAGTATGATGAAGAATCAAAGTAGCAATTAGCATCAAACATATAGGTCATAGAACAATAAAACTACACTATAGATCATAACGAACTACTTGCACAGACAACCTTTACTGTCTTGTTTAAGCGCCCAGAGCCTGGGCAGTGTCAACCACCCACACAGTTCTCTCTGCCTTCCTTGCACATTTGTTTTTTCTTGTACGCTCTGTGCTAAATTGAATGATGATGATGATGATGATGAACTAATGCTCGGGGGCGACACTTCAAGACTTGACATGCAGGTGGGGAGTTGCTTATGCAACTTGACATAATTACCTAATAACTCCAGGAGGAAAAAAGAGAGGGAAAGTTCAGAAATTGCTTGGCTAGATCACTGCGGTTTGTCAGTAATGGTTTCATAAGTGTGTTAATGTCATTAACTCTTTGTGCACATGAACCATTTTAGCAATGTTATGCTGAGAAACTCAATGTGCAAAGGTATTGCTTAAAGCAGTGGTTCCCAACCTGTGGGGCGGGACCCCCCAAGGGGGGCGCCAAAGATCCAGGTGGGGTCGCGAAGCCCTCTTGATTTTAAGGGGTTTAATAATTTTAATGTAATTAAAATGTTAAATAAATGAGTAGGCTAAGCATTTAATTCATATATGTGACAAAATCAACTAAATTCAAGGGCCACATTAAACATTTATTTGTGTATTTAAATAGATAAACAAATAAATTATAAGCCTATATCAATAGATGATTGAATATCAACAGTTTTAAAACATTAAATACGTAATATACAGCAGGGCAATATCAGGCACAATGAATTTGGAAAACAGCATGGAACAATGAGAAAAAACCTGTGTAAAATTACAACATATTCTTCAGAACTTGTACTTTTAAAAACACAATTATTTTTTAAAAGTACAAGTTCTGAAGAAATATGTTGTAATCATACACAGGTTCTCCTGATTGTTTGTTCCATGCTGTTATTAAATTACTCAAATATAATAAAGTATTTCATGTAAAAGAAGTTATGATGTTCCTTATCTTGTTTTATTTTTCATCGGGGGGGGGGGGGGGTCACCAAAGTTTTCAATGGTAAAAATATGGGTCCCTTAAGAAAAAGGTTGGGAACCACTGGCTTAAAGCAGAAGTAAGCGATCCGGTCGTTTTGGCTAATGCTGCGTTCCAGGCAGTCTTTTGAAACCGTAAATTACAGCTTCAAGTCACAACTTACGATTTTGTAGCGTTCCAGGCAACCCACTAGTGTTTTTCCGACCTGTTTTACCTGTGAAAGTCACTATAACGGCCACTCGTAACTTCCGACCCGTGAACTCGTACCAGATCGAACTGGTATGACTTCACAGGTCGGAAAAACACGAGTTACGGGCTGCCTTGAACGCACCATAACAGTCCTCGTCCCTACGTCACCACATTCACGGCGTCCCTTGGCTGCACACACAGCCCTGCATGCCGTTCTCTCTCCTCATTGGATAAAAACTGTAGGATACGATAAATGTTTTCTCCTCGGCTCAGAGCAGAGCAGAGTGACTGACAGACCTGTGTTTCGGTCCAAACACTCTATGTAAGTGATTGCTGTCGGAAGATATAACTATTTAAGACTTATATTAACACAAATATATCACTTACTTCTGCTTTAATTGTTAAATCATGACTGTCAGGTGTACTACCACAGTTAGAACAAGAAGTTGATTTTTATAAACCAACAATTTAGACTTCCTTTTTTCATAAATTAACTTTATTTTTGAGTCTCAACAATTATCCTGATGTTGTTGTTTACACAAAATTAAGTTGAGACTACTTTAAAAAAAAATGAAGGCACAGTTGGGTTACAATGTTTGGAATATATATATATCTTTTTTTTTCTGTGGTCAATCTCTATTAGACCTAAATAGATATTTCTGGTTTACCTTCATATAACTTATTTATCAGCTAAACATACTGTTGCAAACCAATTTGTTGGCTATGCTGCTTAAAACACTTTTGAAGTTTTTAAATCTAAAATGCCTCAGACACTTTTTAAGACTCCAGTCCATTCTGGGCATATAAATAAATAAATATAGCTATAATAATGGTATCTTCAAAGCCAAAACTTTATTTCTTTGGGGGGAAAAAATAACATCTTCAAAGCCAAAACTGTATTTCTGCTGGCAGAACGATTAAGATTCCCACTTTTAAGAGGAATGATGAGAGAGGCTGATGTAAGCTTGAAGGGGCAGAGCAGCAAATTGTACACTGTAACCCCATTACCACCCTTGGCTGAGTGAAGATAGCACCCTGCAGGACCTCCATCATCATTTGTGCTGACTCCCTACACAGCCAGAAGGGATATGGGAGGAGCACCCCCCTGTGGGAAGAGAAGGGAGAACTCCTCTTCCAGCGTGAGGGGCAGCCTCACTGTGGCGTTCAAGCAGCTGGAAAAGGGAGTATGTGTCTAATTAGTACTGCTTGAGATATCAGTGGGAGAAGCATGGGCATCATTAGGTGTCCAAGCAGCAAAGGTGCAGTTTTTCTTTTGTTAATAAATCCATTTCATGTGTCTTCATTGGTTTATTTCCTCATCCTTTTTTCACCATGAACTTTCTGGGTTGCCATGTTTTTAAACAATGAGCCCTGCAGAATCCTGTCCAGTCCAGTGAGGTGTTTTCAATGAGACGCCTGTGAAAACACAAACCTCAATACAACCTTTAAAGTCAACAAATAAATAAATAAATAGATAGAAATAGAAAATAGATATAGAATAAGTGTTTTCATACTGTACACAAAAGAAAAAAAATCATCTGTGAATAATCTTTTGTATTGATAAAGTCAATTTCCTATGTCTGTCAGCCTTGTATGAATGTTTGAACCATGATTACATGAAAGATAACAGAACAAGCCTAGTTCCTTTTCCAAATGAAATGACTCACATAAATCACTGTTTTATTTGATTTGAATACAGTGTAACCTTTCCACTGTGACCTTTATGGTATTTTATTGTAACTGATGAAATAAAATAAATCTACACATTTCAATAAAGAACATCCCTGCCAAAGGCCTTTAAGGCAGAGTTTTACATGTAGAAAGATATAGCTCAAAGCTCATTCTATACCTGGCTGCCAGGCATGTTGTGATATCTCATCCTTGAATAAATGTAGCGGTTCAAGTCTGAATGGATTTTTTCTCCTTTGAATTACCTCTTTAATAATTATATCACAAGGAGAGTCATATGTTCTTTTTTGCCTTCTCTGCCACACGACATCCGTGCGTAGGTGTGTTTGCTCTTTTACAACATGTGTCGCACATCTAATGTTTGGGAGTATTTTCTGATGTTCTGTGATATTAATATCAGTAATAAAAGTTTATAATAAAATAAAATATAAATAAAAAGCTTGTACTGCAGCAAACTCTTTCTTTCTTTTCTAATTGTAAGGTTTGACATGTCAAGATTTTTTTTTGCTTTTACCTCTGAAACGTGTAAATGCTTTACCCGCACATATCAAACAGGCAGGCTCCACACAGGCACCCTGACAAACACCGAAACTAACAAGGAAAAGTCTTGACAGTGACAGTGTTATTTACAGAGACAAAACAGCTAAATGTTTACTGCGATGTGTTACTTGTCTGAGTCTGAAGGTCTAGGGAAGCAGATTTTCACATCACACTGACATGAAATGAAATAAGTCTCTCCCCGTGGGGATAGGAAATCTAAAAATCTAAGATCTTTTGATATGATTCAGCGTCATAAAAATGTGTGTATTGATGATCATGGAAATCTGACAGATACTATGTGCACGGGATGTGACGGTTTAGCAGGCTGAATCAAATAGTTGAAAGCCAGCGCACCATTTCATTTTATTCTTTTCTTTATTTTTTTTAGCTTAATGAGGTCAGGGGAATGAAGATTAGATTTGAACTTGTCTCGTCTTACCCCCACACTAGCTGACTGTCTTGTTCTTAATTATTAGTGGAATCAAGATGTGGAATATTAAAATTGATCTGCGCTTGCTTGACATTTCAACCTCACCGGCTGCAGGCTGAGATTCAACAAAGAATGGAGCTGAGGTAAGCACAGCCATCGGCTTGGCTCCAAGCTTTTGGCTCAGGAGGGGTTCTCAGCGTGGGTCGAGGCAGCAGCTGGGACACTCGAGTCCAACTCTGCTGTTGTCTCAGCAGGAGCTAATAGCAGGGAGTCAAGTTGATTGTCTTCCTAAATCACATTTGGCAGTTTTCCCATCTTGCTCTTTTATCATTTTCATGTTGCAAACTACATGTATCATGCATCTCCTAGTCATGATCTCACTCACCTACAGTATAGGGTATACAAACTGTACAAAAGTTTGGCATCATGAGCAACAGCGAGGTACAACTGAAAGGTTTGCACAAAATGTTGTGGGTCTTACATCACTACAACCTGTCCGTGTTGCTCTGGAATCAAATTCTATGAATCAAACATATGTCTCTATATATGAGAAAAAAAATTCTGCTGCTGGTTTTCCATTTCACTTCATCATCTTACATCATTTACGCGACCTTCCACCACTAAGCTTCTTATTTGCACAGAAAAGAGCAAAGTGTGTTGTGAAATATTGGCAAAGTGGGTTTTTGAATGAGCTTAGTATAGCAAGTATTGTATCACTCATGGGGGGCCATCCTACTAAATGGAACAATGTTTTTTTAAAGTATATTTTGGGGCTTTTTCGCCTTTAATGGCTAGTATAGTCGAGAGAGAGACAGGAAATGGGAGGCATTAGTTGGGTGTGCTAATAAATAAATTATACCCATTAAATGGTTAACACAACAGCAGTAGCTAAAAGTTACATCCCATCTGACTGGCACAAAAACTAACTAGGCCTACACACTGCAGTAGAAGGGTCTAGTCCAAAAAAAAAATGCTGCCCATTGATACCAGCCGTCACTGCATGCAGCAAAGGGCCACCTGAGTCGGGATTCGATACAGGGCCGGCTGCAGCGAGGACTAATAGCTAAACGACGCCCCAGGACAATGTTTTTTTGGACATTTAAATCAGAACCTTTTCACTGTTGGAGGACTCATAACAACTGAAATATCATGTGATATAAAAGCAAAGTCAGCAGCGCACAAAGAGAGGACGGCAGATGGATCGACTGACATATACATTTTGCGTTGTTCCCTTTAAAACTAATTTAAAAAGATCAAAGGAAAACTAATACAATGTAAAATCCCATGTTAAACCCTGTGAAGAAAACAGAAACTAATTACATCAATGATTGTCACGTTAACATATGAATTAAAATATAAGATACATGTAATATCCATAGAGACGCTCATTTAAGACTAATAAACCATGGAAACAAGCTTTCAAATGTTAATGAGTTTCTATGCAATGTTACCCATGGTGCACTGGTGAAATATGCATTCTTTTCTACATTTGCATCATCTTCTAACACCCTATACCGTGATTCAGTGCACGGCTGAAACAGCGAGGGTGCGCATATGTGCAACATGAAATAAAAGTCCCATGTGGTCCGATCGTTTGCAAGTGGATGTACGGCCCATTATAAACTGTAATGTACTGTGCAGTGTAATTAATAATGTAGTGTCATTGTTTTCAGTTGGGAAAACGGCAGTGTCTCTTAGTGAGGGGCACACCTCAATGTCATACATTCCCAGAGTGACATGAAAGCATCTTCTTTATCCTATTGATGTTGACATCATAACCGTCACATGACCAATACAGGAGACATTAGCATACAGTATAGGGTGTTTTGTAGGTAGGCCAAGAAAGGGAAATGGTCACATCATTGTAAAAGTGTCTCCTTGAGCAAAGTCTAGTGACTTTTCTAAAGGAGAAAACTGACATTAAACTGAAACAGCATTACTTAATCATCCTAGACATGCATTATCATTAGAGGAAGGGTCTCCTTTGGCCTTGCAGCTTTTTTTTTCGCCCTCCATATCCAAATCACTTTATTCTTTTGTCTGATGTATTAAACATCTGCGTCGAAGTCAAGTGAGTTGAGTTCAGTTCAAGACATTTAATGTAACGTAAATAGCTACATCTTGAGCTGAGCTGGCTGAGCCAAAGAAATGTTGAAATCTTGAGTGCATTTTCAGACGTGTCCTAATTTTTCAAACTACAGGACCATTTTGCTTAACATCTGTGGACAGTGAAACATTTTCTATTGGGTGCACTTTCACAGCTGGGGAGGAAATGGACCGGTCAGGTGAATCCACATGAAAGTTACTACCCCTCACGGCTTTCGCCTATTAAATCCAAATGAATCCTGATGGAAGATGTTTCAAAAATAAAGGAGGTGAATCCGTTCTTACTCATACAGGACAGTAGATCTGTAAAAAACACAAATAAACAACAACAACAAAAAAGATCATCATATTCTTCACTTTTCAATCTTTGCGCTGTGAGTGATTAAAAACTAATAGATATGCATTTTCAAAATGCTGCACTTCCAGTATCAGTGATCATGTGTTTCTGACCTTCTACATTTTATCTGATATCTAACTAAAAACACATTTCAACATGTTTACAGTACATAATTCATCCATGGATCATACATGGATTTTGCCAGACTGTGTGTAGGCCGACTTGCAGTTTTCTTGTAACTCCACTTGATGGCAGTGGAGCTTCAGTGATGGCCATTACAATTGTTTTCCTTCTGTGCCATTCAGTTCCTACACAAAACATAAGCACAAGAAAAAAAAAGAAGCAAACTGCACTGTACCTTCTTCATTATGACCAGCGCTGCCACACTGGCCTGCTGCCCACAGGTGAGTTTGTGGCTTTGGCTTTGGCTCAATCAGCCTGACAGAGACTCATGAAATAATTTCCACAAACGCAAGCACTTCTGTAACCTTGGACAGAATATCAGCAAATGATGTATGTTGCTGAGAACTTTAACAACTGGAGTAGCTCCTCTGCCAGGCTACCACACTTTGTGCAGCAGTAGTCAGGTACAGTATACAATCCATGTACAAACACAAATATTTTCTGAGTCTTTCTCTAGACTTGGAAGAATCTGTACTGTTTTTTTTTTTTTTTTTTTTTTTCATGTAGACGAGTGTTCATGTGCTGGAATTTAGAATAATATTAGAAAATATTAATTTAGCAAACTGAAAACATTAATGCATTATGCAAACAGACCCAGAGCATGTTTTATATATGCTACAGAGGAGGTAAGTAAGGATAGCCCCTGGAGCTATGGTGGAATACAAAGTCTCAGATGGATTTGTATCATACTCACACTGCTGCTGAACAGTGCATATGTCCAGCGGTGAGACTGCACATACAGTATTTATTGTGTGAAGGAAAGTTCCCATGTGGTACAAACAATTTCAAATAAATAATGGACCTTCATCACAAGGAGCTCTAGGAGGAACTCAGTCTCAAGACCCATTTTCAACTGCAGGATACAGTACGTTGACCTTGGAGAGGTCATATTGGGATAGGCGATTTCCCATAATGCATGTCATGATCCCATCGGCTTTGCATGTCTTGTAGCAGTCCAGTTGGGTTTCTGCATTATTGCAAGGCCTTAAATTACCAGAGCGTCAGTCTGAAGGAAAGTGAAGGAGAGTGCTTTTTATTAAACACAGTTAACTCTGAAGAGTGTTACACCAGCTATAATGTCACTATAGCTATATAGATAAAGGCGGGCTGATTTTGAGTAAGTGCCATATTTTTTTCTCTATAATGGAACACTCTCTCACAAAGGAGAAAATTATTTCATCAAGAGTTTTGTGACTCACCAAGGGGAGAAAAAATGGTGCAACCTAAAAATATCAATTCCTGCAATCATCTTAAGGCTGATAATCTTGTAGCACAACCCTGGAAAAGATGTCCAGCTGCAGGCTGTACTGTACCATGTCAGACCATACCGTCTATTGGTAGAGTCTCCTTTGATTGGCTTAGGTGTGAAATAAACCCACTCTGACACACATGCTGGAGCAGCTCTTTCAGCTGGAATGTATCTCCTGGGAGGAACTTGAGCAAGTTGTTCTTTTCCCACCATGAATGTCATAAGCAGTTAGGAAACACATGGACAGATTTTATCAAAGGTACAAAAAATCTAAAGCAACTGGCCGCAAAATCATCCTAATATGTCACAGAGACTCAGGAATAATGTTGATATAACATACTGAACTCACCAACAACAATAGTACAGCCAGAATATTCACATTAATTATTATTATTTTTTTTTTGCAGACCGCAAATCATGTTTATGTTTTGAATTTACGTGTTGGCATGTGGCGCCACCCAGCGCTCTCTCCCAATCACAGCGTCAGTGGCATTTCAGCCTCCGGGTTGCCAGTTAAGCTTCCACTGAGCTGCAGCCACCGCTGGGAGATAAAACGAGATCGCGGGGGAAAAAAAAGAAAAAAGATTGTTTTCTATTATTGGCAATTACAGTATGGTCATATTTCCTTGATATCACACGGTAAGACGTCTCGTATGTTGGCTCATCTACAGCGTGAATAACACGCACTGAAGCTCCTGTAGATGCAGGGCTACAGTGTGTGTGTGTGTGTGTGTGTGTGTGTGTCAGCGCTGCACACAGACACACAGCGTCGGAGCGGTGAAATGTAACAATAACTGCAGATCACCTGAGTGTCATGAACTCCGCTTGTAGTTACTGTGAGTCAGAGCAATAAAACAGTGATGATATTTAGATTTTTACTCTGTGTTGAAACTTTGAGACTGACTGTGAGTGAACAGAGCAGAGGTTAGTGCGTCGCTATCTGGCAACCTCGAGTCTGGGGGGTAGAGGAAGGGAAACAACGCGCTGCTGTGTTTTGAATTTGACTGCAGCAAAAATTTTGGCCACATTCTTACATACTGCTCCTTTAAGTGTCTTAAATTTCCAAACACACAGGAAAATTATATTGTTTTGAGGGTCATAGAACTCATAATAAAGACTGAAATTAAAGTCAAAGTCTCACTTGCTTTTGCTTAATTTAATTCGCTGTAGGTTATTGATGATATACTGTATGTAATGAAGGTCTGGAAACAAAGACAATCTCTTATTCTTATCAAACACTATAGGCTATTCATTCACAGACTATGATCAATGCATCAAACCAGCAACAGGAAGCTCCATGTTGCAGTTACAGATAACTGTCCCAGGCTGCCGAAATACCCTTTGTAGTGTTTGTTTGGCAGCATCTACAGGTTTGTTTTGTTAACCTTCAAAATACAAAAGCAACATGTTGTTCTCTTCACTTTCAAGAGAAGTATATTCGTTGGTCCTGAAGAGCCCACCATCAATGTGAGAGCACCGCTGCTTTGTACTGTGAGGGCAGAGGGTCAGTCACTGTAGAAGGTGCAATGGTGCAGTGATTATTACAACCTCACAATCAGGGTGGTTCTGGGTTGTCTGCTTCTGTATGAAGTGTGCATGTTTCCTCTGGGTGCTCACAGGTCAAATTGCCCGTAGGCAAATCTTTTTGTGTTTTTTTTTTGGTCTTGCTATACACTATGTCAACCCAGTGAAAGACGGTGACCTGTTGTTGCTGTACTTGCCTCTTGCCCAATGTCTGGGAGTCAGTTTAACCATCCCCCTTGACTTCCAATGGGTAAGCAGGCTAGTGGATACAACACTACAACACCTTTTTCTTGTTTTGTTTTTCAATTACCTACCTGCACTACATGTTGTGTTTGTGGGCCTCTTATTGAGGAACCAGAAGTTATCTCTGGCAAAGACAACACTCATTTTGTGATTTGAAAATTAAGCTTGCTCCTAATGCCTAGAACGAAACATAAGTGTGGCTGAGGAGCGGAGGGGAGGAAAAAGGCAATTTTTAAAAAATGTTTGGTGTTGTGTTTTTGTTGTGTTTTCCTTCATGAATCCCCTGAATGGTTTTTGCACTTTTATACTGCACTTAATTTTTCACCTGTATTATTATCATAATTGAGAGTATTTTTCAAATGCTCAAAGCACAATATAGCACTTGCTTTGGAATGTTGCCGCTCACTATTATTAAGACAGCTTGAGCAGCATGATTACAGATAGCTTTGGCAACTTTAGCTAGTAGCAAATCAAATATGTTAATGTGCTAATTGTTTGCTATTCAAAATCATCACATGTAATAGGCTATATCTAGACTAAGCTAACTTTAGCTTAGCCCACTGACTTGTTGCAAGGCCTGGTGCTAACTAAATTGACTTTTTTTTTTTTTTTTTTTTTTTAGGTTTTTAATATGTTTTATAATATTTGTTAATTTTCACCTGGTTGCACTGCTCACATTTCTAATGAGCATTGTAACAGCGACATCACGGTTCTACATGGCAGGTTTAGGGGTTTAACTGGAGGCTCTACAGGCCACAGACGGACCCAACTCCGTGAAGCATGCTGCAGAGAGATGAAAGCAGCTGGGCACAAGTATGTTCCGAGCAGTAATGCAATCTGTTGAACTAATATATCTGATGTTGCTGCACTCCATGTCAGTGCGAGTAAGTCATCCTATGCCTTGAAAAGATACAGTTGCAGTCAGTCTGCTTATAACTGAAAAGATGGTGAGTGAATTAGCCACGCAGACTGGCAGAACTATATTAAAAATTCTTCCTTACTTCCTCATTCCCTGTGATGCCGTTTGATCTCCTCCTTTTATTCTTTGTGCGCCTGTTCATCACCTCTATCACTCTCTCATTTTCTCTTTACACCTGAAAAAAAAAGAAAATCCTGAAACTCACTGCATTATATGCCGTCCCTGAGATCTCAAATGGGCTTTAATCATCTGAGGATCACATCTCTGAAGTGAATTCAAGTGATATCCTTTTGTTTGGTAATGTACAGGAAATTCATTCTTTTGCTGAGATCTTTTTTTCTTTCTATTTGAAGGAACTGTATGCAATAAATGTACAGCAAGTAGGCTAATCATCACTCAATATGTCACCAGAGACTAAGGAATGTTAATTTGAAATACTGATTTAACTGACAACAATACTACAGCCAGCATATTCACATTTAAACATTTATTTGCAGCCTGCAAATCATGTTGTTTTTGTGTTTTGGCCTGCACCGCCCTCTCCCAATCACAGCGTCAGTGGAACTTTGGCCTCCTGGTTGCCAGTTAAGCTATCGCTGAGCTGCAACTACGGCTGGGGTATAAAGCGATCTCCAACTGGGATTGGGATAAAAATTTTTTTTTTTTTTTACAATTTTGATTATTGGCTATATTTTCCTTGATATCACACGGAAGAAATAAGCGGCTTGTCACTCTACCGTCCTGTCATGAAACATAGTTTGTTTGAGCTATAGCAGCTGTGGAGCGGTTCATGAGATGAGTCCGGCCTGGTCAGTTCATTATGCGTTATGATCCGATGGTCAGAGGAGAAAACTCTGAGGTGCTCGTGTCGTTTACTCTGCAGTAACATGTCTCATAGGTTGGCTCATCTACGGCATGAAGAGAACATGCACTAAGGCTCCTGTAGATGCAGTGTAACAGTGAGTGTGTCTGTGTCAGCACACATGACACAGTGTCAAAGCGATGAAATGAACCAATTACCTGCAGATCACCTGAGTTGACATGAACTCTGTGAGTCAGAGCAATAAAACAGGATAAAAAGCCAAATATTCATCAACAACCTGCTCAAACTACAGAAACACGATTACATAAGAGATACAGTATGTAACAGATATAGGTGTACTGCTGCTTCATCCCTCTCACTGCAGGTAGAAAGTAAACTAATGCAGTCTAACATGTTTTAGAGAGGCATGATGATCTTTACTTTGAGACTGACTGTGTGAGTGAGCAGAGGTTAGCGTGTGGCTGTCTGGCAACCTCGAGTCTGGGGGCAAGAGGAGGGGAAACAACTCGCCGTGTTTTGAATTTGAATGCAGAAACAGTTTTGGCCGCAGTCTTACATATAGCTCCTTTAAAATTCAAATGGGGTCATGATGGTGATATAATAGTACTGTACTCAAATGAGTTAAATACATTTATTTTGAGATAAAAAAAAATGTAACTATTTTAGTAATCACAAACTGATCTGTGTTATAAATATCAGTACACAGGAAGAAGAATAAAACCATACACTATTCTTGAAATGTTCAACTGTAAAATATAACATGTTTACATTTGCAAAGCCATAAGAAAAGAGTTTCCTATTGTCTTAAATCATTCATATTTAATTCTGAATACTATCATAAAAGTGAGAAACTCATCTCCTCAGTAAAGTGAAGAAATGAACTGTAGACAGTGCGTTTGACCTGGAGAACTGTTTTTTAAGATAACACTGTTATTCTCAAAAAAGTACTTTGTTGTGCCCGCCCTCATATCCGCTCAATCCAAACAAATTAACTGTGAACATCTACGCTTGTTGCCATCAAAGGATGAGTCATACTGAAAGTACCTCTGTGTCTGAGTCTGGACAAAACACTTATGGATTGATAAGGACATGAAATTTGAGATTGGATGGTGCAGTTTTTCTTAACCAAACTTCATGTGAAAAGAGCAATACTTTCAATAGTGGTGCTGCAACTTTTTTTTTTTTTTTGACTTGTCACCTTCCTCAACATTTTTAGACCAGATCTCACAGCCTTATTCAGAAGCTGGAGTGTAAGCTACTCAGTTGACATCAGTCTACTTCAGACCTCTTTTTAAATCAGAGAAATACATGCACTGAATGTATTGTATTGAATAATGTACTAATGGGATATAATTTATTAAATGCATTGGTTCACTTTTTGGTGAAGGGAGAAACTGTACTAATACTAATACTAATATACTAATACTATTCATATAGTGTTGATCTCCCCATCTAAACCTTGGCAATAAATCAAATAAGCACATAATCAAAATAAAACTAATCCTAGATGAATAGATTAAATAATTTCCCTAGAGAAGCTTTGGTACATGCTACGGGTTGTTTTAATCATAACAAGTCTTCCAGATTGTAAATATTAAAAAAAAAAAAAAAGATTTTCATAGGAGGTTGAGAAATTTCCATTTCAAATCATTCTTTATTTGTTAAACAAACAAATAAAAAAGGTTTTTATACTCTCGGTTCGAAATGTTATAAAGGAGCAATGTCTTTCATTGCATTCAAATATTACCTACAGTAGCCTACCATACAAGGTGATGAGTAAGATTCATCCTTTCAAACCTTCCTCACCCTGACCTCCCTTAAACCTCTCAGAAGCCATTGTATACAACTGAAAAAGGAGTGAAAGCAGCATTTGATCATCCCTGATAAACTCTCTTTTCATTGGAACAATCTTTATTGGGACTATGTTGAATAACTATGAACTTGTGATTTTCATGAGGTTAAGTCTTTGAGCTTCGGGTTAGTTATGGGATGTGGTTGGGATGAAGGTGAGTTCAGTATGTTCTCTCAACTCAGCTAACTAATGGCGCTTTTCCACTACACAGTGATGGCACGGTACGGCACGGCATGGCACGGTAAAGGTGCTTTTCCATTACAGCTGAGTTCTCTGTTCCTCCTCAGCGGGGGCGCATTGTCCCTCTCTCTCTTTTTTCGATCCTTTTGCCAGCTCCAAACCAAGGGGGGAGTTGTGGGTTCTACAAGTGAAGACCACTTCCACGTTCAAAAAGCTGCAGTTCTCCGGCCGGCCTCTGGGGGCTGGGACCGGAAGTGAGCAACTCTCCACTGACCACCATGTTAAAATAGCCAACTTTACAGCTTAAAAAAACATACTTACAACCTGGTGATAGGGGGGGGGGGGGGGGGGGGGGGGGTTGTACCAGAATCGTTTTACTGTTGTTTAGGCTTCAAATTCACAAATAAATGGGGCCATGGTTACGTTGAGTGACAGGTTTGCAGACAGTTAACCGGCCGTTAATTGGTTGCTTCGAGTTCAGTGGGCGGGTTCTCGGCCGGCAAACCGCCGCACCTCTCCAAATATGGAAAGTACACTCTCACTAAAATCCAAGATGGCGCAGTCCAAATGATATCACTATATTGCTTTATGATTATCAGCAGTGACATATAGCCTACTATAATGCATATAGGGTATAATCTAACACTGTGAATAATCGGTATTTGTGCTTATTAATTAAAAGTATAAGGGCTTGTTAGAGGTAAAGTTTTGTAAAGGTTTTATTGATCTTGTGTCATTCAATGTGGCAGACTGACTTACAGTTTTTCTCTGTTGGTTTGGTTCATTTCTTGAAACAGAAATTACATTCTTAAAACTATAAGACCATTTGGCCAAACAGTCTTACAGTTCTGCACAACATTACAGCTCACTAGCAAAAGCGCATATCTCTCCCAAAACTGTTCACACATGCTTCAAAACTAGATTCCTTTACCATGTAAAGTGTCAGTACCATCAAAATGGCAAAGATCTTTCTCAATTGCTTTTGGCTCATTTGCATTCACTTAGTGCTTTTACCAAAAATAAACTGGATGGTTCAGCATAACACCATGGATGAGCTGCAGAACCTCATATCTCTCCCAAAACAGTTTACTTATGTGTCAAAACCAAACTTCTTTCTCATGTAAGTAGTCAGTGCCCCCAAAATGCATCATCCCTGTGGCATTCTGTGAGCACTGCAAGTCAAAATGCTTAGATGTTTTGTCACTATGGCAGAGACGTATAAAACCTAAGAAAAGGACTTTACAGTAAGAGCAGCCTCCAAAGTTCGACATCACACACACTGCACTCATATTGCCAAGGAAATTGTAACCATTTTTATTCACATATAGCCTACATAAAGTAACTCAAGATTATGTACTGTAAAAACAAAATGTATAGGCCTACAGTTCTCTGTACATGTATGTATGTTTATACTGCAAAAGGTACAGGCCCTAGCCAAGCTCTATATATACGCGTTTGGCAGCATTCACAATCATAGACAGCACCAGTCAGGTAGCTAAACAGCTGATTGATTGGTCATCTGAGATGTAGGAACTCCTCCTTCGTTAGTCAAGTTATAATTTCACCTGACTGTCAATTACTGTCATGAATTTATGAAATGCTGCAAGAAATTCATATGGTTTTCATGGTATTAGCCTACAGTATGTTGACTAATTTTGACAGTTGAACAGACTATTGTGCATATGATGATTTACACAGTGAAATCATGCTGACATGTTTTGGAGAGAGCAACCATTAGACTGAGAATCAACTAATCAGCTTAGATCAGCAATATCTATTCATTTGGAAAATGTGCTAAATGTATGCTCATTGTGCTAACTCTAGGATACTTGTACATAACCATTTGCAAAGATGCACTAAGACACTTGAGACATGCACTAATACATTTGCAATTTGATGAAATCAATGAGAAATGCCATTCCGTTGTGAACATTTGCAAGGTGGTTTGGAGATTTGTCCATGTTATTTTGAGAATGTAATTTCTGTTTCAAGAATTGAGCCAAACCAATAGAGAAAAACTGTAATATGGCAAACAGGGCCCACCCTGTATAGGGGCTTCTCCAGAATCATGGAATCAAGTCTGAAAATCGTATCTGACTTTCAATTTTTCCATGGCATATTGGCATAAGTTAATTCCATGCCTCCTTCTCTTCTCTTCTCCATCTGAATTTCATTGTGTCTGCCTAATCAGCCAGAAGCAGAATGATCTGCTAACATTTCATTTCTCCATGAATATTTGATTGTCAAAAATTGCCCTAAGGGAATGAACTGGGTCCAAAGTTCGGCTTTGATTTGCGATTAAACTATCAAGAAATCAATTTCATCTGCTTTGAATAATTCAGGGTTTAATGGAATGAGAAATGCCAAAAAAAAAAAACGGGGCATGGGTTATGAGATGGTCTGAGGGGTGTGCGTGTGTGTGTGCATGTGCGTGTGTGCGGTTAAGTGTGTGTTGTGGGACAGTGGGCCATGTGGGGGTGGGGATGGGTGGTCTGCCACTCTAAATGAAAGCAGGGCCCTGTGGCTGGGAAGCTTCTGTCATTTCACCTGTACTGCTGCTGTGGCATTCCAATAAGGTGTCTGTGTCAGTAATTTGTTGATGGCAGTGGGTCCAGCGGAAATCATACAAAAGTTATTTGTAGTGCTACTACACTTATTGCCTTTTCTCAAACAAACTGAAATAGATCATGGGCAAAATGCAGAGGGATAATTTTCTGTTAAATTTGTGCCATAATTGGCATCAGAAAAGCTTTCATGTTTTGCAGTCCACCAGTCACTGATCATTTTTTAACTCCCCTTGATGTATCTTAACTGGTGATAAGCCCCGAGGTAAGACTCTAATAAGGAAAACAAGAATGAAAAAAATATGGGGGGAAAGGAAGGAAAGAAAGAAAGGGATTGAGTTACTTTGGGGACTGAGAGAGGTAAAAGCAAATTTTACTCATCTCCCAAATAAGCATCTAATGGCAAAGAGTTCAGAAATACTTTTTTGATGTCATCCTCTCCCCGGATCCCTGAAAACCATCCCACAGTGACGTGCACGCATATGTCACCCTCTGCTCTTGTCAGTTCAAAAAGGATGACGGTGCTGGTGTTTCTTGACAAGACACAAATAAATGGAGCTGCGCTGACTGCATGCAGCACCGACCTGACAGTTGTTGAATTAAAGAGGTAGCTGTGTTGTCAAAAGGTTAAGACGGCTCGTACCAACCCAAAGCCAGCAGCCTTGGCTCCGGTGGAGCTTGTCATAAAAATATTGTCTTTTATTTGAAAAAAAGTTAACAAGCTAACTACTACTAACTCTAGCAAGTTAACTTCATCTGCTGTTTGTCACTCCTCTTTGCATTCAACTGATCTCTCGCTCATCTTTATTTTAGGATCTTACATCTGAATCTTGTTTTTTCAGGATGGGTAAATTATTTTGAAGGTGCAGTATGTAGGACGGTTCTTATTTTAGGGCTGATCACTTGCTAGCTAGATACTGTAGCATATCAACAGAAATTGACATAGTTGGAGGCATCATCATTAGTTTCACTTGATATATGGGAAGTGTAAAGTTCCTACAGTTTAGAAGCAATTGTAGCTACTATAGACAAGGTTGCTGACAGGCAGCAGGTCACAGTGCATTTTGCATGCTGAGATGTTGTGGTCACATCGCTGTAAAGAATGGTCTTACAGAGGACTCAAGGTAAATGACATCAATCTGGCTTTAGTATGTGTCATCAAAAGTGGCTCAAGGTACGCCACAGTGGTGCTGACAGTTAAATGTCAGTATCCTGACACATCATGGTCAAAATGATAATGCTAACATGCTGTTGTTTACAAAAGCATTAGGTGGCAATATGTTTACTACTTTGTCAGCATGCTAATTAGGCCTAAACAGAAAGCATAGCTGAAGCTGATGGGAATTTGATTAGTTTTTCTTTCTTTTCTTTGTTTTTCTTTGCCTGGCAATTGCCACCAGTTTTGCAGATCGAGCAGATATTGAGACCAAAGCAGTGGACCATCTGGCTGACATTGTCATGCTGCTACTGTAGCTAAATACATGAAAAAAAAGAAAGAAAGAAAAAAAAAAAGGGGGGGGGGGGGGGGGTGTTCAAAATGTATTTTCCATTTAACTCCCCCTTTCCATGGCTCAATATCCTTGTGATATGTCCTTGAGCAAGAGATTGTGTTGACAATTTTGCTACTCCATAGCTGACCCCCAAGCTCCCCGCAGAGAAAGGAAAAAAGAAAGACATAGTAGAACAAAAAGGAAAAAAGGGCATTAGTATAAAAAAAGCGCATAGCCCAAGTATTAACCCACATATTGTTTTCCTCTGGTGACTGCAATGTAGGAGTGGGAGAAGGTCTCAACATTTCAAAGGGCTTTTAAAGGACCAAACTTGTGTCTTGACTTGTATGTATTTCCTAGGTTGTAGAAAAGTTTTTTTTACACCCAGCAATGAGGGATCTGTCAAGAAAAGAGATTTTACCTACATTTAACACCAAAAATAACCCAAAGCACTGACAATACAGTCAACCTATTTTGACATGATATTAACATCAATAAATCAATAAAACCTTTTTGTTGCAGAACTTTGGCCATTGATGGCTCCCATGCCATGCTTTTTCAATTGCCACGCATTCAGACTTTGTAGTTTTATTTTTTTTAAGTTTGCAGGAGTCCTTGTTGCAATTTATCTGAATTTCTCAGAATGAGATCTCTCAAAAAAGTTTTCAATGGGACTAAGGTCAGGATTCACTGAGTTGTTGACTTGCTTGTTGACTTGAACCAGGTTTTCTCACAACACATTCTGCTCTAAAATGCCTTGGTAGTCGGCGTTTATCATTAATTTAAAAAAAATCAGTTCCCTCGCAAAGCAGCCCACAGCACTGTTCCAGATGGCTCCAGGTCGAAATCTTTAGATTTATTGTCAGACACCCCTCAGTTTCTTCACTGCATCTTGTAGCCTTTGCGATGTTTCTTGGTAATAGCATTACTAATAGTCACAGACTGTCTTCATTTTGCCATTGTGGAAAAAGAAACTGGAAATATTCAGCCCCATTTTATCGACAAACCATTATTCACTTTTTTTTAAGTATATTTTTGGGGCTTTTTATTGCCTTTAATCGGCAGTACAGTGGAGAGAGAGACAGGAAATGGGGAGGAAAGGGGCTGCCCGATGCGGGATTTGAACCAGGGCCACCTGCAGTGAGGACTGTAGACTCAACATGGGGCAACAGCTCCACCAAGTGAGCTAAACGCCGCCCCTTATTCACTTTTTAAAGTAATGTGCATACAGAAGCAACTGGTGATTCATTTTTTGTTGTTGTTTTAATTTCTATTTTGGCTGAGTGAAAAAAAAAACCCTGAATTCATTAAATAATTGCCAATAACTATGTTGGTTATATAAAATTGGCTAATTTGCATTCATTTCTGAAGACTGATGTACTTGAAATTGGCACCAATAATTTCAACCAGGACCTAAACTACTGTAAGCATGTACAGTAAAAAACAACCCAAAAAACAAAACTCTATATCACACTATATGTGTTCAATATATACTTTCACCTCTATTTCTCTGCCTCTACTCACTCTCAAAATTCTATTTTGGAAATCATTTTGCTATTTGACAGGTACTTTATTGTATATCACATGTTGTATTTCCCTTCTTCCTGGTCTCATGTCTATTTCTGTCTCCAAAATTTCTGCACTGCTTTTAAATTGTTCTGCCTCCTCAGCCGTCGTGATAAGGCTGCAATATGTATTTAAGTAGTCCATTTTGGGCATTTACTGTGGGAGGATAACTAGCAGAGTGTCTCATTTAGATTCACACTTTTGTAATATTTCATAACTCGACTTCTGACCTCTTGTCAACAGTTTCCTTGCTCTTGATTGCAGAGACTACAATGATTAAAATTGAGGAGAGGATGCAAGCTTTTATGGATGCTGAGTATGAATACAAAATTAGTGATACAGCTCAAGAACAGTTTGGGAAATAGCACTGACAAGGAGTGTTGACACACTATCAAACTGAGACTGATTGCTTGAATAATTGGTTTGTACCTAATTATATTAGAGTGCCCTCTTGGGTGTGTGTATGATTATGTGTGCAGAGCTTTCTGTGTTCCTTTGCCGCCTGTATTCTGGGATAGGGGCTGACCGGGGGGAGCTCTGCTCCAAGGAAACTGGCGGATTTGCTTTCTAGCGGGGGCTTCGATCAAATTCACAAAGCAATTCGCCAACCACAATTAAATTTTAAAAGTTTACAATCACGTTAGGGAGCTGTAGAGAAAGAAGGAAGCGCTGGAAGGGCGACCTAGTGTTTTTGTTCTAAGCCTGTGATAAGAAGGCAGCCTCTAAGTGACTTAAATGAGAAATAGCGCACAGCACAGCACAGCTGTTGTTCCATTAAAGGCCCCCTGAGGAGGCTTTAGAGGGGGTCCGAGAGGATCCGATATGGGCAGTGTGCCAGTAGGCCTCACCGCATCTGTTACTGATTATGGTGACAGAGTTCCTCATTTGCTGTGTGACCATGACCTATTCACATACAGATTTGTAAACATCTTAAGGCCAGTTACCACCACCTTGTACATAGATATAATGGCATAATGATAACTGATTTCTGTATTAGAGCATTAATACATTTGGTTGACGATCCTGGTCTTTGGTGCATTTCTTACTCTTTCATGCTACCTGGATAATAACAAAGTCATGGAATGTTGTAGAGGGAGAAAAAAAATATCTATAGAGAGATTTCTATCTCGCTTTAGATTACAGCTGGATTTGATTTCCTCACCTGCATGGAACTGTTGATCCCATATAAGTGCAAGCTCCTGCAGGAAAATGGGGAGCTTTGCATTGCTCAAACAATAGCTACACTGCAGAATGTGACCTGAATGGGAATGTTTAGTTTTATGTGTGCAATCCCCACACAGGACTATGAATGTTAAATATTTAATGTGGCCATAATCAGTGTTACTATATTAGAGTGCTCCAGGGGATGACGTTCTGTAGGTCAACACGGAAGTTACCATCACCTTGGTTCTCTTTACAAAAAAAAAAAAGCCAGCAGGGTCCATACCTTGGCTTTTGGATAATTGCTGAAAATGGTCATCATAGGTTTATGATACTTTGACATTTTGTTCGACACAGAAATCTCTACAAATCAACACAACTTTTAAGATTGCCAGAAGTAAACGACTTCAGTGTTACTTGATGTAATGTGCTCACCTTTCCTATGATAATAATAGTGGTAGTGTGTAAGAGCACGAGTATAAACACAACAACTGTAATTGGTGAAGCAGTTGGCAGTTGGCTTTTCACGTTTGGTGTAATGACATTTCAGGTGCCAGACAACCTGTAGTCTCTTTTATAGCCTTATTGTATAACACCCACCCTCTCTAAGGGATGTAAACCCTTAAATATATCAACAGTTTGATATTTACTGATGCAGTTTATGTCACAATGTAAAATGTTAACCGCAGACCTTATTTCTGGAAACCAACCAAAAACCCATTCACAAAACTCATAGACTTACAGACAGAGGAATCAGATTCGCAAAAGTGCTAACTGCAGCCCTTGAACGCAGGATCAAAGAACTGTCTATCAATGGTAGAATATGGCATTTGTCGCTCAGTTGGCTTTATTTATATAATTATTACACAGCTCAGCAGTCTCTGCTGAACATATAAAGTATTTTGACTAATATATTTCTGCAACTCACTTCACTGCCTTCATTGTGTTGCTCTGACCTCAGGAGGTGGCTGTTTTTAGCCAAGAAGCTTTGTCCACTTACTTTCAGCCAAGAAGCTTTTTCCAGGATGCTGGTGGACTCATCATTGGTTTCATGGTGCTTGGACTGTCTATCCTCCAGACCACAGTTTGCACATCTGTAGAACGGGGTCTCTGACGCAATCCAGAGCAGCACAGGGGCACCACAACGGACCGCCCTGGCCCCGTTCCTGTTGTGAACACCATCTATACGTCAGACTTCAAACACAACACCAGTGGATGCTTCCTCCAGAAATGAAATACAGCACAGTGATAACCATGTTTATCTTAACACCACAAAGACCGAGGAGATGGTGGTGGATGTAAGGAGGAGGATCCAACATGCGCCTGCACCAATCTCCATCTACATAGGGTGGAAGTTGGACAACAAGTTGGATTGGTGGATTCATGTGGAGACAGTGTGCAAAAAAGGGGCAAAGTCGATTCTACTTCTTGAGGAGGTTGAGGTCATTCAACATCTGCCAACCCCTGTCTACCACCCAGTGCTCTGTTCTGTTCTGTGCTGTGGTGTGTTGGGGAGAGGAGACACCACAGCAGACAGGAACAGGAGTCAATAAAATCATTAATCATTAGTTCTGTGGTGAAGTCTGAACTGGACACTGTCCAGCAGGTGGCAGAAGACATGTCCGACATGAGGGCCATATTGAGGAATCCCTCATCCACTCCATGCACTGGGGGTGATCAAAAGGAGCACCTTCAGTGAACGACTGATCATGCCAAGGTGCAAGTCAGAGCGCAGCAGGAGGTCTTTTCTCCCTGCTGCAATGACACCTTTTAATGAGCACTTGTGACCCCTGTAGGGACAGTATGAATGTTCTGGTTTCTTATTATGGCTGCAGTAATTAATTAATTTCCTGTGAAGGATTAATAAACAGTGTTGGGCAAGTTACATCCAACATATAATACATTTCATATTATTAGTTACTGTCATTTGAGAGTAATTAGTTACATTACAATATTACTGTCCCAAAATTGTAATGCATTACACTACTTTTGCATTACTTTTGAGTTACTTTCGCCAAAATAACTGCAGAAATATGACTATAAAGTGTAGTTTATTGCAGCTGATAATACATTGAGTGGAGGGTGAGCATGTGCAAACCGCAGGATTGAAATGACAGTTTTACGCGTTGTTGTAATGTCCTCCACGGAGAGTGTGGAAGGAGAGCTGGGTGGCCGCAAACGCAGAATGAAATTTGATCCGATGAATTAATAGAAAGGAGCAAATAAATATATTGTTGATCTATGGTAAAGAAGAACCATGGGACAATATCTGAGAGAAAGTAATGTGGTGATACCAGCTGTCAATCATTGGACCGGAGGTGCGTGCTACACCTACGCCTCGCATTATTCTTACAAATTTGAGCCCAGGACCTTTTGTGTTTATTGACCGCAAGAAGCAAATGTACCAACTATACAGACTTGAGTTTCAAACTCCTCTAGCAACAGACTCAACGACCGTGTCGGTGTGTTCACCTCAACCTCCGACTCATCTCAAAACACACCAGAAACTCTTTTCCTTCCCTTCAATCTCTCTTTCCCTCTCCTTTCCACTGTAGTCATAAAGACCACATGCAGATCATACTGCTCACATTGTGTGTTTCCTGTCCAGCGCTGAACAGCACACAGTGTTGTGGAGAGCCAAATCTATTCCTCTGACGGAAACCGAAAACAGCTCAAAGGAGAGAGAATATTGGACCAGGATTCATCAAGTGGCCAGAAACACAGCTCCTAATCAATGCTAATGTTGCTCTTTATCTATTGGGTGTGTAACTAGCCAATATTTGTTAACAGGTTCAGCATATAAGCTTAAAAGGTGATAATCAGCATTTGTTTATACCTTGTTTGTGCTCCCCCAAAGCAGTGCAGGTTTAAGACTCATTACTTCGACTTAATTCACACACACACACACACGCACACACACGCACACACACACACACACACACACACACACACACACACACACACACACACACACACACACACACACACACGCAAACAAATGTATACAGTATATTTCCTGTTCAGTGAAGTGAACAGGAAAGTTGTCTCAGATTCTTTTCTTTTATCCAAATGATGATAATAATAATAAGCTCAATGAATAATAATGTCTGTCTGTATTAAAACAAAAGTTCTACTTTACCTCTATGTTCATGCACAACAATCTCCCTGAGGGTTTACTGCACAGAGAAACCTTAAATCCAGCTCTTAGTCAGACAGCTAAAGATATCTATGTGGGGAGACACATTTATTTTTCCACATACACGTACGTATCTTTGAGCCCGCCTGACCATAAAACTGTTCCGGCATGTAACAGCAATCTCTCCTTATGAGTAATTTCGTTGTGGGCTACTTATCTTGATTTACACTCATGTCTGAATAAAACACTGAGGGTAGTATAGAACACATCCTAATTGTAGAACATTATATCTGACTCTGCCTGAACTCAGCTCCCTCTCTTATCCTTAAGCCTGTTTCAGAAAGTGATAAAACATTTTTTGGCTTCCCCCCCTATTTCTGGTCCACTTTCATTATTTCAATTTTGCTTTTCCAACTTTGGCATTGCCTCTGACACCAATGTACCAAATACTGAGTCCGTTCTTTTCATCTGCAGTCTTGCTTTCAGCAACAACAAGTCCACATTTTTCTATTTACGGTCAGTCTCTTGTCATGCATACCGGTTTTCTTATTTTGTTTGGGACCCTTTTCACACCAAGGCAAAATCCATTTGTATACATCTGCCAGAAGTGAGTCAAGTCGGCTCCAAAGATTCTCTCTACTGTTCACTATGCATTCTTTACTCTGTTCTTTCCTGTTTGTGGAGTGACATTTGCCAGGCATAAAATATCATGCTCTCATTATAATGTTTGTTTTTTGTTCTTTTGTTACCGTCACACACGCTCATAGCAAGCGGCATGCGCATCCTGCTGTTCCATAAACCTAAGCAAACAAGCACAATCAGCTTGTCTGTGACGATACCGGTGATTTATGGCCATGCGTAAGATCAAAACTGAAGAATAAAGACAGAGTGTATGCTCAGAAATATTTGACATGGGTTCAGTGGAAATGAAATCACTCAGTCTAACCATAGTGCCTCCCAGAGCGAGGAGCGTGGAGTGCACTGTTGGGGATTAGCGTCTGTAATGGGGTTTTGAGGATAGTCAGGATTTCAGATCTGGAGCGATATGTTACCAGGGGGTAAACACCAGGCAGGGGACTAGAGGATTTAGCCAGCAAAGGCTTCCCGCGTGGAACGAGTATCACTGTGTCTAAAGTACACTCATTTCCCACGTTCATTTACTGAAGCGTCTCCAGTGGGGATTTGGTTATCCTCTCTAAAAGGGCACCGTAGTCTTATAATACTGCCCCTGCACGAGCAGGGGTGACAGGGAGAGAGGAAATTAATGATTCATTGGGACAGGGAGATGAACAGAGAGTCACTGAGAGAGCAAGATAGAAAAAAATATAGAAAAAAAGAAGATTGAGTCATCACGTGGATGTTTGTGTGGAAGTTTTTAAACATTAGTGTAGCTCAGCTGCTATGTGGGTATTTTAACTATAATCTACTTCACCTAAAAGGGAAATCTTTTTTACTGATTTAATGGTGCACTTTTTCAACATATCATGAACTTTTACAATGTGATGCAGTGTTATTGATGAAAATATCAACAGTAATGTGCTCCACCTCAACCAGCTACTGCATCAAAGTCCAGCTCACATGCCAATGAATAATTGCTATGTAATATGTTTTGTATAATGTAATGTTGTTGTTAGAGATGCAGAGAAGTCCAAGTCGTGTCTGAAGTCTCCTGTGGTTGTTATGAGCATTCAATCACCTGCTGTCTGCTTAGACCACAGCATTAGCATATCTAAGGCATTCAAAGCATGTAGCACATTATCATCACTCCTATATGCACTCTATAAAGTTAGCCGTGATAACAAGGGAGAGAATGAATTTCAGCTCATCAGACCTTATCATGTTAATGTGCCAAAAACATAAATACAAAAGTTGGAAAATGAGCTCACTAGAGTGCAGAGTTCCACCAAGGCCAATATCAAACAGCAAACAGGGTGAAGGAATAAAACCTATCTATCTATCCATCCATCCATCCATCCATCCATCCATCCATCCATCCATCCATCCATCCATCCATCCATCCATCCATCCATCCATCCATCTATAGAACAATATATGAAATAGTACAATTGTCTCATTACGTAAACTGCAGCTCTAGTTTCACTTCCTCATCAATTAGCAGCAATGGAGTGAGAATTAGAATTCAGACTGGACAGGAGAGCAGAAATTGCAACACAAGACATTTTCTTTTCAGTAGTTTTCTTCCCACACTAGATATTTATGTAATATAATTCTGTAGGTCTGATCTAATCATACTGACCTGGAGTGCTTTAATTAGCTTATTAGAATTTCTGATGAAAGGCGAGGAGAAAGCGAAAGTAGACAACATTATTCTGCCGTGAACTCAGACTAGACTCCTGTCCTCTGCTAACTGCTTATTCTGTAAAACTGGACTCACTGAGAGCCGAGGGCCTCCACTCACTCTGCTGCTCTGCTCCTGTCTGTGCTGCCGCATGGGACTGAGCACAATCGAACATATTTTGCTGGGGAGACAAACGTGAAGGAGATGATGACCACACAGTACCCCAGTGCTGATTACCACAACACAGAACTATTGATCTGTCTCTGGCTCCTCATCGCCCCAGTGGCACAACAACCTCCCCGATTACCCACTCAGTGCTCAACATACGCCGGACTTCATAATAATAAAAATCAAAGACATGGTTACTGAATGGATTCTGCACTAAGTTCAGTGCAAATTGGCTCAGCTTAAATCCCAAGTCAAGTTTTAATACACTGTGAGTGTGCCTTATGTACAAACCACAAACTCCAGTCCCCATCTCTTTATTGTAATGATAATTTTTTATTACAGTTTTTCTCTATTGGTTTGGCTCAATTCTTGAAACAGAAATTACATTCTCAAAATAACATGGACAAATCTCCAAACCACCTTGCAAATGTTCACAACAGAATGGCATTTCTCATTGATTTCATCAAATTGCAAATGTCTTAGTACATGTCTCAAGTGTCTTAGTGCATCTTTGCAAATGGTTATGTACAAGTACCCTAGAGTTAGCACAATGAGCATACATTTAGCACATTTTCCAAATGAATAGATCTTGCTGATCTAAGCTGATTAGTTGATTCTCAGTCTAATGGTTGCTCTCTCCAAAACATGTCAGCATGATTTCACTGTGTAAATCATCATATGCATAATAGTCTGTTCAACTGTCAAAATTAGTCAACATACTGTAGGCTAATACCATGAAAACCATATGAATTTCTTGCAGCATTTCATAAATTCATGACAGTAATTGACAGTCAGGTGAAATTAGAACTTGACTAACGAAGGAGGGGTTCCTACCTCTCAGATGACCAATCAATCAGCTGTTTAGCTACCTGACTGGTGCTGTCTATGATTGTGAATGCTGCCAAACGCGTATATATAGAGCTTGGCTAGGGCCTGTACCTTTTGCTGTATAAACATGGAGGTACCTGGCCAAGAAAATTATCATGAGCAACTCCCTGCTCAAGGAAGAGGAGGAGGAGGAAGAAGAAGAAGAGGAGGAGGAGTGCGGATGCGTGGTGGAATAGGCGGAAGAGGCCGAGGAGCAAGAAGACACAGAGTTGTGCCTGATGAAATTCGGGCCACAATTATAGACCTTATATGCGTATGGATGGTCAGGAGGATGAAGATGGTGGCCAGGAGACAGAGGGTGATGACAGTGATGACCAGTGAAAATGTCTCTACTCGTGAAACTTTGTTTACTGCACTATAGGCTTGGTATATTTTTTCTGGGGTTTTTTTGTGTTCATATTTCATACATGTACAGAGAACTGTAGGCCTATACATTTTGATTTTACAGTACATAATCTTGAGTTACTTTATGTAGGCTATATGTGAATAGAAATGGTTACAATTTCCTTGGCAATATGAGTGCAGTGTGTGTGATGTCAAACTTTGGAGGCTGCTCTTACTGTAAAGTCCTTTTCTTAGGTTTTATACGTCTCTGCCATAGTGACAAAACATCTAAGCATTTTGACTTGCAGTGCTCACAGAATGCCACAGGGATGATGCATTTTGGGGGCACTGACTACTTACATGAGAAAGAAGTTTGGTTTTGACACATAAGTAAACTGTTTTGGGAGAGATATGAGGTTCTGCAGCTCATCCATGGTGTTATGCTGAACCATCCAGTTTATTTTTGGTAAAAGCACTAAGTGAATGCAAATGAGCCAAAAGCAATTGAGAAAGATCTTTGCCATTTTGATGGTACTGACACTTTACATGGTAAAGGAATCTACTTTTGAAGCATGTGTGAACAGTTTTGGGAGAGATATGCGCTTTTGCTAGTGAGCTGTAATGTTGTGCAGAACTGTGAGACTGTTTGGCCAAATGGTCTTATAGTTTTAAGAATGTAATTTCTGTTTCAAGAAATGAGCCAAACCAACAGAGAAAAACTGTAATTTATTTATGTAAATGTTAAACTTTTTATTATAAAGTGGATATTCTGCATGTTAAAGTATTCTATTGTTATTTTAAGTAGGTTTATTGTGTTGATAATACTTTGCTACCACTAATATAATGCATGTCAGTTGTAAAGTGACACAATAAAAATACCAGTTAAAGACAGTAACCTCTAGTTGACCTTGTGCCACACCAGTGACACCACCTCCCTCAACTTCCAAGCTCCAGTGCCCCCCTAGAGGAGCTCCAAAAAGATTTATTTTTCAGCAGTGATTTGTAACGGATTTGGAGGGCACAGACAAACAACGTTGTCCTGCCCTGTAGGAGTGCTATATCTGAAAATGCCCCTATGTGTCATTCGAGAGGACTTGGCCAAACAACAAATTTTGTATTTGTCTCAGAGACTTTGGAGAGCTGGTATTTTTGCTGAAAGCATTTGTGCACTGAATGCAGGACTCCAAAATGAGATAGTTATATAAATATATAGGGTATCTGTTTCTTGCAGCATTTCATCTTCACTCCACCTCTTGCCTGCAGTTATATAGATTTTACAGTTACATGGTTGGTAACTTACACTTACACAATAACTTGAACTAAATTATCCTCAGGCCTTTTCCTATATGAGAGAGTTCACCTTAGCTACACACAACGATTACCACTCCTTTGTAAGCCTGCAGCACCAACCTTTCCACATTTAGTTTATTTCTACTTAAAAAAGATCCGAGCACCTGCACCATTTTTTTGTACATTGCATGTCACAACAGTGACCACTTTTTGTTTCCACAGCAGGGTGCATGATGCTACCCACTTGCCCTTAAGGTGCTAATGCTGCATTTTATCCTCCGATTGGCTCAGGATCGCTAAAACCACAGCTCCCTTTTACAGCACTCCAGCGATACAGCGGCTCACCAGGCAGACATGTTTGGAGACAGATGGAGTCAGAGAGCGTGTCGGGACTGTCTGAAATGAGCTTCACATCTGCCGCTCACAAGAATCGGGCCACAGACGGTCGGGGGGATTACACGGTGGAAAAAAGGAAGTCTGTAAGAATCTCAGTTCAACTTTAACCTCTCTGACCCAGGGGTGGAAGAGAGGCGAGCGGCAGGGCAGAAAAACCAGAGAGACAGGACAGGTTGCAAAATGAATGAATGAATGCAACCGTGCAGTAAAGGTGAGATGAGAGCTGCAGCGGATTCTCAGAAGAGTTTATTTGTTTAATTAAAATAATACACACTCTGCAACTGTATATGACACATTATTCAAACACATCTTCTATAATTAAATTTAATTAGCACGCTGCACTTGATTAATTGGTGTGAGGTGTTGACACACAGGAAAGCAAACCGTGCACATTGTCTGGAGTGTGCACAAGTGATGCTGGAGACGAAAGGAAACATGTGTATGACATGTGAGAAGCACTCGGTGAGCTGCAGGGACTTTAATTAGGCATAATGATGTGATGTTACAAACGGAATTACATAACTTCTTTGTCTCTTACATAAAGTAATAGTTTAGATTATTTGATGAGGAAGCCACAGCATTGGCTACTTGGCTGACTCCATAAATGACTCAATCCCCATAAACTTTAACTGTGTTAAAATTCCCAAGATTACAACAGAAGTAAACATGTTCACAGCCTGGGACTAGAGGCAGTGTCAGAGTTTATAGTTTATTTTACCTGGTGGTTTAATTTTTATATAACCCACCTGGTTACATTTTATTAAAGGGGAACTATGCAAGTCTGGTCGCTTTTCCCGCTGTTTTGCTAACCCTCCTCCCGGCCATGTGCATTTGTTTTCAAGGGAGCCGGCGAGAAAGCAATTCATGCAGCGTTGGATAACATTATTTATTCATACACGCGTTATGATGTGTATATTTGTGTAGTCTTATTTGTCATAAAAAAGTGTTACGGGGCGCGCTTGTTTGACTGTGCCACCGGAGCGAGAGCTGGGTCACCGGGTGCAAGGTTGGTTTTCGGCCAAGAGATGCTAGGTGGAAGGCAGAGAGCCTCCATTCTCCCTCGTAACAAGTTACAAGTAATTTATTTAACCATTGCAATTACTCCGGAGCTGTTTACTTACGGTAAAAAATCAGCATTATGGTAAAAATCCTGCATAGTTCCTCTTTAAAGGGACATTGTGTAGGAATTACTAGTGATGAGGTTGTATATCGCAACCAACTCAATCGTATTCTTCATGCTGCATTCACATAGAATCGGGCAGACTGATGAGTGTTCACAACCACTGCATGTAACAGTATAAACAAGTGGTCCTTCGGCACAAGGCAAAATTATACACACATGACAATGTGTTGTTATGGCGATGGTGTATTGTTTACCTCACTCACGTTTTACTGTTTACCGTTTTTTCCGGCTTGTTTGCCGTGAATGCAGCATAACCCTCCATCCTTTCTCACTCCACACTGCAGTGATAGTTTTCAAACCTCGATCGTTTCTCCCAGATCCAATCGCTCCAGTGTCTCCGGTGAGTCAGTGTTTGTGTGGTTACCTAAGCTGCCACTCAACTTAAAAGATGGCCACACAACATAGCCACCATTGAGCTTAACTCTTTCGCGACCATTGACGAGTAAACTCGTCACAGCCTACCGAACGTTCATGACCATTGACAAGTAAACTCGTCAAAACCGTTTTTTTTTTTTACAGATTACGATAATAGACACTCTGAGGTACCCTGTGTGTGAATATGGTAGTCCTCTGATATGTAAAACGTTGTTGTTTAAAATGTTTAAACTAAAATCAAAACATAATGTTTTTTATAAACTGTGTGATCTTGGTTTTGTTTGAGTAATCGGCCTCCTTGAATGCTGCTCCGGGGACAGCGTGCAGCGCTGTGCGGCTGTCGGCTACAGTGTTGCGACTTTCTTGCTGAATCTGGCGACTTTCCAAACCCTCTTGGTGACTTTTGACAAAAGCGACCGATGACAAATCTGGCGAGTTTTTCCGGTGCTGTTACAAACGTTTCTGTTTCTTTGGAGACTCGGATCTGAAAGCCGGTTATCTCTGCTGTTTTCACCGTGCAGCGGAGCGGGCGCTGTGCAGCGGGGGCTGTGACCGGCCGCCCCCGCCCCAGAGCACCCACCGGCGGCCAGTCACACAGGAGTGTCACGGAGCTGCTGCGCTGCAGCCAGAGACCCGCACCGCTGCTCTCCAGGCTGCCACACCCCCCAGATTTGCCTACAAATATATTTATTTAGCCGTAGAAATGATTTGGGAGACATGCCACACTGCAGAGTAGCGGTAAAATGAGCCGATTGCCACTTGACACAAAAGTGCGTTTTTCTCTGAAACTAGAGCGGGAGCTCCGTTTTTGGAGAAACCCGGCTCTCTACTTCATACTCACGAACGAAACGGCGGAAAAACTCGCCGTTTTTTCGAGGAGCACATTGTAAAGTCACTCTTCAACCACGTGAAGACCGTTTGTTTCTAGGTGATGTATAGAGTTCGGTTCGACGTGAGATAAAAGGTAAACAAATAGCCAAAAACATGTGGTCCTGAGCGGATGTGCTGAGGAATTAGTGTGGTCGCGAAAGAGTTAACAGCTCTATGTATTTATGAATGGCAAATTCAAAGTTTACCAGAACAATTCAGTTTGTTAATGGGGGTATTTACTAATTAATGAAACACATACTTTTGAACAAAATACTTGATTTTTGTGAATAGACAAGAAGAGAAGTTGCTCCTACCTGCAGGAGATTCAGTTGTCAGCCTCAAAGTTTAGGGAAGCAGGCTGGGTTACTGGCACACAGTGTTGTGGGTAACGCGTTACAAAGTAACGCGTTAGAGTACTTTAATTACTTTTTTCGTGTAACGTGTAACGTAACGCGTTAGTTTCGTGAGTTGAGCAATCAGTAACTTAGTTATTTAAAAAAAAAAAGTAATCCGTTACTTTTCGCCGGATAAGGAAAAGAAAATCCCGACTGCAGCCTGCTTTTTGTCAGACAGACTACTGTGCAACCTGCGGATGTGTCAGCCGAGGTGCACTGCTGTGATGCGTCTGTGCCCTGCTGACCTACGTTACCTATGTGTGTGTGTGCGCGCGTGCGTTTCAATTCGCCGGCGAAAAGGACAAGAGCATAACGGTAAAATGCACACTCTGCGTTGGTGATAAGCTTCTATCGACCGCAAAAAAATCCACATCCAATTTAAAGGCCCATTTACATGGACCAGCTCCACGTACGGACCTGCTTCTCCAGCAGCAACAAGCAGCCCGGGCCGGCTCTCAGTGCTTGCCCGCTTTCAGCAGATCCCTCTCGGCGAGCGGCAGCTCAGTTCTCCCCCGGTCCAGCCCGGATCTCTACTCCATAGCTGCCGTAGCAGCAGTGTGATAGCCTGGCTCTCGCCAGACCCTTGTAGTTCCGCAAAGCTCCACCAGAGGCGCTACGCTCAGCTTCACACAAGGGTCTGGACTCGAGGCCAATGCAAACTTCTTCCCCGGAGCAAAAAATAATGAACCAATCAGGATCGCCGGGCGGGACTTTCTGAGGTGTGACGTAGCGCTGAAGCGACTGTTTGAGTCAAACAACAATGGCGGCTCGCAGTGAGGAGTCGTGCGTTGGCATTGATTCTGCTATTTCAACTGTTTTGTCGAATCTATCGAATATTAATTCTTTGAAAGATGAACAGAGAACGGTTTTGAAGGCATTTATTGGTGGCAAGGATGTTTTCGCTCTTCTTCCGACTGAAGAAGTAGCACGTCATTCAAGATAACGGACAAGTGGTTTATCCAATCACATACAAGATTTTTTTACAAGGCCCCGCCTTCTGAAATGAATCGCCTATGGAGCAGTCCCAGACCCTTGTGTGGAGCTCAGCGTAGCTTTGCGGAACTACAAGGGTCTGGCGAGAGCCAGGCTAGCAGTGTGATACCAGTACATTCAACCGCATTTTTTTTTTTTTTTTAACTTTTATTACACACAAGGCAGGAAGTTCACGTCTCGCCAGCCTCCCTCCTCTCCACACGTGAGTCCTCCGTTCAAACTGACAGACAGATCGAGCAGTGAAGCTGCTGAGAGGGATTCACGGCAATTCCTGAATTTTGATCAGTTCTGCGATCAAAAAAAAAAAAAAAAACCCGCTATGTGGCATATTTCGGACTGTCATTCCTGTTATTGTTATCCTGTAGAGTTAATTTGGTTGGATGACTGATGTTATTCGTCAGGACGTGCATTTAAAAGAGGCTGTGTGTCTGTCAGTTAAGTTGCAGCATGTGCGAGGCGCGCTGCAAAAGGCTTTTAATTTTTGGTAACGCATGAGTACTCTAACGCGTTACTTTTATTCATAGGTAACGCAGTAACGTAACTGATTACTTTTAATTGATGGTAACGTTGTAACTTAATTAACTACTTTCAAAAGTAACTATACCCAACACTGCTGGCACAGTAGCTGAGTGATGTGCTGGTTTTTATTTGACACCATAAAAAAAAAATATTTTTGCTAACTTAAAAAGGCCGATTTCAGCTGAAGTGTACCCTATTTCGAAACCTTTTTGTCTGGCTGTCCAATGCCCAGCACCTATTCTTTCCTCTTTTTTTTTTTTGTTTAACTTAAACAGCTGTGAGGCATAATACAGAATGCACTGTGGGTGTAGTTGTGCATAAAATTATATTCACTTTTTTAAAGTTGCAAAAATACTTTTTTTCAGATCTTATCCACAGCGGTACATCGCTCAGTCTTTGTGTCAGTGCCCTTGGCTGCTTCTCTAAACTGGTAGGGTGCTGATCTGAATCTACTGCAGGTAATACACTGTCTATAGATGAGTACCTCACACACCCCCAAGGAAAATATGGCAACCCAGGGGAAAAGTTTGATGCTTTTGAAGTATCTTCACCAGAGCACTGTCAAGAGACATCTGTCATTTGTCCTTAAGGTTAGGCCATACTGTCAAGATCTTTACAGCTACAGTGACAGAAATTCAGTCCCAAATGTTGCGTATTGTGAAAATGATGCAACTAATTTCTTATGATGTCTGTCTATAACCTGTAATTTAATTTTTGTCCTTGATAAAAAAAATAAATAAATAAAATAGAAGTAATAAAATATTAGGGTGTGACTTTGGTGTGCTGCAGATGCTATAATACATTCAAATGTTTGACACAAGAATGTCTGAGTTATCCACTTTTATTAGAGGAACCTGTCATTTAAAAAAAAAAAAAGGGAATGATTCTTCCCCTCAAAGTCCTGGGCCCAGTTGTTCAAAAGGTAATCTAATCAGATTTTGGATAATGGATTGATTGATTCAGATAAGGTCTGGCTGTTTAAAAGACATGGAAGAAACAAAAGAAACAGCACAGAACACAATACATACACCCAATTTTAAAATGAACACACTTTGTGTGACCCCATGCTGCTGTTCTACCTGATTTTTATACATACACATTTAGAGCACTCATTATCCAGATTTGGTCATCTTAAAAAGTTTGGATCAGGATCAGACTGACCAATCCAACTTTGCTTTGAACAACTGAGATAAAAGTAAGATGGTTTATGTGATCCTGGATTGCAAAAAAAAAAGGGGGGGTTTCAAAATCCAGATCATTTTGATCCAGATTACACCTTTTTGAAAAACTGTCCCCATGGTGTTCAGTTGTACAGTATGCAGGTTATTCCGCTTTGAAAAATTGCCCCACATGCAGAGCTTTTCCCTCATGTGATGAGGATTGTAGAGTGAGCTTTTAATTGTGTAGAATAGACGGTGACAGTTCTGGATGGGAGGAGAATAAAACAGGCAGCAAAATGCGGGCACCCACAAAACATCAGTCCTGACACCATTTTTTAAAACAGAATTAAAAAAAAGGTATTCCAAAGTAAACTGTGAAGTGTATTGCTATGATAAAACTTTTGGACAAGCACTATATTGTGCACTTGCTGAATTGTCTGATATTCATTTCAGATTGCAGTACTGTAGGTGGTACTCCCCTCTCTGCCGAAGACCTCTGAAGATCTTTTAGTTACTGTAAACCAGGGTTCCCCAATTAGTTTTCGGCGAGGGCCAAAGTATGTCCAGGTTTTTTTTTTTTCCATCGTGCCAGTAAAAATTGATTTTTGTACAGATAATGTTGCTGCTATCATTGTTATCATTATTGATAAAATTGAAGAAAAGATTAGTACATTCTAGAAGTAATAATTTAGGCATGGGAGTCTCAAAGGTTCAAACAAGAAAAATTGCAGTCTTGAAAAACAGCCACTGCTGCTGTTTAGATAAAATAAAAGCATCCTAGCATTTTAATTTAGAGCACCCAAATAGAGGCATGACATATAGGAAGACAACGAGAAGGGAGCAGTAGTTGTGTGTGGAATATATTCTGATATTCACAATGGCAAAAATAAATTATTAGCTAGAGACACAGAGCAAGGAGCAACCTTTCTATTTGACATATCTATGACATCAATACCATTTGTGCAGATTTTTAAACCCATCTGCAATAGGTCCACAAATACAGCTGTGAGCAGCATCTGTACAACCCTTCACCTCAAGAGGAGCCACCTGAGAGACTGTGTGAGTCACACACACAAGAGAGAGAGAGAGGGCGCGTCAGGTGTGATTTTGTCTTTTTCTCAGCGTTGGCATGTAAAATAAAACAAAACTCATCAGTCCAGTCACTTTGCAACCTTTTGGTGCAGGTCATGTTATTAATCAGCCCACCTGACTTACTTGGATATTTCACTCAGAGGACCGGTGGAACATGTTTTTTTTCCCCATCGCGCGGTACATCTTCACTTCACGCACTCTTTACACAAGCGTAGGTCGACGTACAGAGCGGGGTGAGATCGAAATAAAGTAGAGCAGTGGACACCTTATCTGTTGTTCACTTAGTTTCATAATATAAAGAGGTGCATCAGTGCCAGTGAATTGTCGTGGGCCAGATGTGGCCCACGGGCCGCCTATTGGGGATCCCTAAAACCATGACCTTAGTTGGATGACCAACTCCAGTAAAGGCTCCAAATGTATGCAACACACACACATAGCTATGTTATGTACCTCTCTAAACTATGTCCAATCTATCCAATTAACCTCAGATGGACAATGAAGTTCTAGTCATACCTCAAGGATAATTAAAGCAAACAGGACACATCTGTCAGTTTGTTGTGCTGTGCAGTTGAGGGTGTGAACAATTTGTAATACATTTTTAAAACATGTTTCCACTTTGTGGTAATTAGTTATTGAGTGCAGGATGACTTTTTTTCTATTTCCCCTCAATACTATCTGAGACTGTGGGCCCTAGTTTGCTGGCGCAGCGCAGGTGGCGCAAGGTAGCGCAGCCGGTCTAATGCAAGTTTCGACCAGCGCAGCCGAGCGCAAAGTCAGATTGGGAGATTTGTAGATCGCGCTGCGCTGAGATAGGCGTGGCCGCGCAGCAGGGGGAGGCGTCACAGATTCAGCTTGGTGCAGTGGAAGTTTTGTGCGAAAATGTCTCGCCGAGGTTGCGCTGAAAGCTCGCCACCTCCAACCAGGTCTAGTCTCAGCGCAGCGCGGAGCGCAGCAGGTGCAGTGGAAGTTTGACTGACTGACCTGCAGTGCACACACGTCACCAAGACCTCACAGGCAGATCTCCACAGTTCCAGACACATTTCAATGCAATAAATATCCACAATAACCACTATTTAATGCAACTAATGGAATCAACAGTGAATTTATATCTATATAGATTGTCCCGTCACATCTGACGTCAGATCAAAGCAGAGATCAAAGGCTGTCGGCGCGTAAAGGAAACTCCACCTGAATTAACACAGCAGGGACGAACTGGCACTGAAAAGCAGCTGTGGATGTCCCAAGCAGGACTGAGGGTGGATGACTGCATGTCGCTGCCGTGTTGAGATACCACTCTGCCCTTGTGATGATCGCTTTATTTATTTATTTACTTATTAATTCATTAGCGCATCACGCAGCCGTAATGAAAAACAAAACACAAATCTTCATCTCTCTTAGTCCACCACCACAGCCTCGGTATCAGATAGTCAGTATATAGCCTACTACAGTATACTCAGCATCTCTATCACAGAAAAAAAGAGAGACGGACAGAGAGAGAGAGAGAGAGAGAGAGGAGGACAGAGAGAGAGAGAGAGAGAGAGAGAGAGAGAGAGAGAGCGTCCTTTACCCTGATTTCATCCGTTACGCATGGTGTTTGTTTATGTTGTATTATACCTCTCATCTTGCTTACAGGGTTTGAATAAATGTGAGTTTCTTTATTAGTTTATTAGTTGTTGTTTCTTTCATTGGGCAGGGGTTCTCAGTGTATCAGATCAAACCTGATTAAAGGAGTATTATCGCAAAATTCGGCCACTAGATGGAGCCAGGCGGAGCTTATCAGATATAAACAAGTGGGCAGCTGTCAGAGAGAGAGAGCAGCCTCGTTTAGTCCCCCCCCCCGCCCCCCTCCTTCTCCCTCCCCCCTCCTCCTCCCTCGCCAGGCCGAATGAACGTGCAATCGCAGGAAAAAGAAAACTCGCTAGTGGAAGCGGCAGCTCTACGTCGCGCACAACCACAACAACGACAACAACAACAACTGAAACGTCCTCCTCCTTAATAACGCTGAGAGGACAGCTGAAGAAAGACACAGGGACGTGGAGACAAAGTGTTCTACCAGCGATTCAGTGACTGTGAGCACCCTAACACTGCTACATTACTTACTGTTGCATATTTGTCCGGTTCGGAGGTCTGATTTGCGAGTTCCGAGTGCATTTTAACGCAGCAAGCGCCGGGCCGGCTTGGATCATAACAAAGACAAATGCTGCATTTGCCCCACGGACACTATACTGTTGGCGATTTTTTTTGTAAATTTAGTTATGGCTCCCCCCGACCCATCTTTTACATATGTCAGCTTATTTTATGCTATTACTGCTGTATTTGCGATAATGCTCCTTTAAGCATATTTGTATTATTATTAGTAAACTCATTATTGGTCACTCTGAGCTCGGACCTCCGGGGAAACAGCTGTTTCCTCCGGGGAGAGGTTCGGCCTCTGGCGTCGCTGTCTCCTCCGTCCAGTCCAAGTATAAAATGACAAACTTGCAGCGCGCATCGCCCTCCGCGCAGTTAAAGGTGAGGAGAGGAGCTCATTTGATTGGTGAAGATCTGACTCGGCTGTGTCAAACCCACTCCACGCCTTTCTCTCCTCCTTCTGTCTCCCTCCCGCCCTCTCTCCTCCCTCTTCGCCGTTTGCGCCGGTGGGAGGGACGAGGGGAGGGTTTACGCTGGTCTAAGTCTGACTGCGCGGCCCACGAATCTTGCGAAATGGACCTGGTCCAGCCCCGTTGGCGTGGCGAAGCTGCGCTGAGCTTAGACTTCGCTCGGTCTAAGAAACTAGGGCCCTGTATGTCTCTGGACTTTTGAACATAATTTGTTTTCCTTGTAACACCGATTTATACCTCTTATATTAGATTTAATTGTTTGTATTTGTCCCAGCTTTCATGAGATATCACCAAATTAGCTGTGTCCTTGTGTTATATTTGCCTCCTGCCTGCGTTGCATGGAGCTAAAGGGGCGCTAATGAGAACATTATTAAATAATGCAGAATGAGCAGCCAGTGTAGCCAGCCACGAACATCTCCAAGCTCCGTATCCGTACACCTTAAGCCCCGGACAAACGCCCTCATTACTGGATTTGAGAGATCCTGATGGTTCATTAACAACAGCATTAATAACTAGGTTGCAGGTCAAGTGTTTGATACACTTCATCTTCTTAGAATGGACCTTTGATTTGCAGAGTCATGACTACAAAGCCCAGGCTTTTACACTCATATGGGTTGGCACACTGCCAGAAGAGCAAGCTCAGGACAACGAGCTACACTGTGACCCATCACCCCAGAGCTCCCGGACCAGAGTCCCCTAATTGGCTGCTTTTCTCTCTCAGACTGTGTTACCCATTCCAATTACAGCCTGGTGTTTGCATGCTGCTGAGTGCATTGGAGAACAGCAGACAGATCAGACAGAAATGTGGGGATCAGACACTGGTACAAAGCCAGACAGGGGAAAGAAGGAGACAGAGGACATTTACTCAAATTCTCTACTGAAATATCACAGGATTTATGTTACTTTATATTTCCGCTACATTGCATTTTGCAAAGAGAAATGGTGTACTTTACAACCTGGTTGCTGCCTACATTCAAGAATATCTATAACTCATTTAACGTAAAAACAAAATCACCTTATGAAGTGGCACCTCATATAGGGCATAGCTTTAGCTTATTCACATTACTGATTACATGACTTCCTATACATTAGCTGATTAGGATCAGCTGCTTCATTCATCTTTCACCAATTGCTTGGCTATGAGCTGACTAATGTAGCTTATGGGAAATTCAGTGAGAAAGACTAAAGACTAAATCTATTCTGCTTCCATTCACCACTCTCTGGTTTCTTACTCTACCCTTCAAAATCAGCTGACTCCAGCTGTTTTGCAACCACTCAGATCTTGCCCAGATCTTAACCAGCCAATCAAGTTGTCCTTGTTATACTTCAAAATCTGTTCTCATCCACTCCTTTCACCACCAGTTTTCACATCCAAGCAGATCACAGCAACCTCCTCCTCTTTTTCCAGCCCCCAGACTTCATATAAGGACTGCCTCACCCGATAACATCACAGTGGGATCTAATTGCGAAGGACTTTAATCTTTCTTCTTATATAATAATGTTTTGTTCATTAACACAAATGTAATGTCCATTCGTAAGGTGACCAGACATCCCCAATTTTGGGCACAGTCCCCGATTAGGCCGACCTGTCCCTGGTTAAATTTTGAATGAATGAATGGGAGAGAAAATTTGATCGATTTTAAAGATTTTAAAGATGGCGAGCCTAAGTCTGAATCAGCAGACCGAGGAGCAGAACGCAGGCCTACAGTACATGTGTGGCGTGTGTGTTGTAGACGGTTGCTTTAACGTGTCGGGGACTGAAGGACGACAACCATCTCTTGCATCAGATAAGACCAACATAAAGTCATACTACCCAGGTAGGTGGACAGTGACTAAACACTGAGCACTGACAAATGACACTCATCAAACAGACTCTTTGACTTTTGTTATTGTCTTTCCAAAACCTAATCAGGGTGCATCCTTCTTATGCGTACATACCTATTCTGATCAACCCAAGTTGAGAGGGTGAATGAGTTTCACATTTCCACATGTACTATATGAACACTGCATAAACAACACAAGTCTTTTCTGATTGAAGTTAGAGGAGTCATATTCATATTTCCATATACATTGTAACCTGACACTGTTCATTCAATTTCTCACAGAGTTACATTACGCTGCAGCTCCCTCCACCAACCTGACCTTTGGGTGCTGGTCATCATTTGATGGTGGGAGAGCAGGAAGTAGAAGGCCAGTGAGGTCCATATGGAGCTGTTTTCAATTGATCCCAATGACAGGAGCATCAAGTTGAAAATCTTTTCAGAAATGTGCTGGTGTTCTCACAGCAGCTCCTTTTCCAGCAACCAACCAGTTGCAGCAGGACTCATCACCTTGGTAACTGACAAAATGCAGTTGAGGCTTGTTTGGGCTGTTTCTGCCTACCTGGAGTTTTATTGTCAGATAGGAAGTAGTACCTCAACAGAAACAGGAAAGCCAACTGTGGGACCAGATCAACTGGACACTGAATGTCAGTGGTGATACAGTATGTTGTCAAGATATTGTTGCCATAGTAACGAAACCTTCAAGCAGCACTTTTTTTTTTTTTTTACCAAGTGCTGGGACGAGGCTCTCTAGAGCCCTGCTCCTGGCTTTTTCTGCTAGGAAAAAAAACACACCCCCTAATTCTACTTTTTTGTTTTCTATTACCTAAACCCATGCCGACACAGGGTAGGGGTCTGTGTCCCAACTTAACCCAAATGAGACCATACATAAACTTTATATTGTGATGTGAATGACATGCAGGACTTGTCAGAGATTTAGGTTGGTAAAATCCAGGAGGGAGAGACTCTGATTGCTAACAGGCAATCTGGGATGTTTGTGATTCAAGGGTGAACAAAAGACATATGAGGTGACAGATGGAGGGCAGGCACAGGTTGTGGGAGGGAGCAGTCAGCTCATATAATGCAGCACTCACACTTTGGGGAGGGAGGGTGTCATTCATGGTTTCTTAGAGCTGTCGGCGATGAAGGCAGTTAAGATAAAAGTTCAGTGTTCAAGTATTAGAAGGAGAGGTCTGCTAACTCCATTTGTGACTTTTGTATCAATACTTATGTGTCTTTTTAATAGTCTTGTAGAAATGAGCTACTTTAGTATACAGGGCAATTTAATTATTTCCCTTATATACACATAGCAAATGTGTTGATTGCTTTGTAGTGTATGGGATTGCAATGCCTCCATAAGAGAGTGCTGTACCTGAGTGTGTTGTTGTATAGTGTTTTACGGCTTACTGGAAGCTATTTTTTGTCCCAGTAGATGTAGCCAATCTCCCTCTGTTGGGTCCCTCTTTTATCATAAATTACTATGTATAGTAAAGATTATTGTGTTTCTGTACTATCAAGTATCTGATTATCTGAAGGCTAGGATTTTAAAGGCAGTCCCATATTTATTACAATATTATACTTTACACCTCTGGCTGCTAGGTGCAGGCGAGAACAGTGGTGAATGTCGAGGCTATAGCTCTTGAGAACCTCAATTAGAGCTCTTAGAGCTCAGATAAGTTTTCACACAAAGGTGTGTGGCATTGTGTACCTTGTGTGCAGACCAGCGGAGACTGTAATGTCCAGCAGTTGATCCTAACGGAATCCAGGTTGTGCCTGTAAATACTACTTTTCTGGTCTTTTCACTGCAATCTCGCAGACTGGCGTCACATACTTCATGTTGGCGCACCAACCTTCAGGGACAGTCCCATTGTTTGGTACACGAAGTGACTCGCCTGTAACAAACCCTTCCATGAGGGAAGCAGTTGCCCAGCACTCTCATGGTGAGCAGGTTGACATATTTTTCATAACTGTCTGTCTGTGGCAGCTGGGGCTGGTGGTTCAGGAGTGAAGGACGTTTCTTCTAACTGTTTAAGCACAACAAAAGAGCAATATCTTGTCTGGGATTCTTGGTCTGCTGGGTGTTCTGATTCTGACTCTCCCAGGGTCAAAAATGGTCTGTGAATGAATGTTTTGCAGTCTCTGGTGATGGCGGCAGTATTGGTTATTTCCACAGAGATTATATCAGTATTCATTTTATGTATCAGTATTGTTTATATATCAGTATTAATATGTGTGAGACAGAGAGTGCACAACTCAGGTATAATCACAGTATTTTGGTGCTGCTCTTTCTGTATGAGAAACAACAGAACACTAATGCAGAGATTTTGGTTGTCTGCCCACATTTCGCAGTATGTTCACAGAGCTTATCCTGTTGAGCTGACCAATTGACCCATGAGCTAGCCACACATCTCTCTGACATGCCAATAACTGGTCTGTTTTTAGAATGTGTGAATCCCTCTGCTTCTGTCTCCTTTTCAAGTGGTAGCTTGATGTTGGGAAGACAAGACGAGTAAGGCCACATAGGGCCACAAAACCGTATGTCATTAGCACAAACTCTTTATTAACATGCGATTGATGGCAGGCCAGGGGACATCGTCTGTGACATCCTTCATGTATGCATTAATTAAAGGCGGATTCAGTCTCTCAGAGGAATCCTTGTTGCTGCTCATTTTCTTTGAGAACTTTCTCAAAGAGCAGGGCCAAGTGATACAGTGCATACTTTCTACAAGAATACAAACCGCAGTGTTTCCCACAGGTTAGCATGGAGACACTGTGGCGGGAGTCGGACTGTCTGATGGGGGCGGGGGGGGGGTCGGACTGTGCGGACCATGCGCACTCGTCTGTGTGTGTGTGTGAACGACAATAACGGAGAAATAGCGCTATGTGGAGATGAATGAACAGAACGAGATTCCATTGGTCGAGCCAAAAGCTGAAAAATGTATTTGTGGCGGACGTAATTTATTCATGATAGGCTGCCATGAGTAAATGAATGTATGGAAAACACTGAACCGAAAGTAAAAAAATATATATATCATGGAGTAATGTTAAACAGCAAATCAGCCTCAGAAAGGCAAAGTGACCTGTTGTTTACATTTTAATCTCACTTTATATATGGCTGTTATCACAATAGTTTGTAGTTCTCCCGTGATCTCGGGTCTCGGCTGCTCAAAGATGGTTCGTTCAGAATATCTGGTATGTAAAATGGGCTGAAGAATACTGCCAAACTCACAGCCAACATTAGCTTACATAACCAGCAACAGACATGATAGCAGATTGGCTCAGCATTAACATGCAGCTTAAAGGGATAGTTCAAAATGTTGGCAAATTGGCCCATTGCCATAATCCATATAGTTTTAGGAGTAAGTTTGTTACCTTTAATTGTCGGTGCAAGCTGTTTTTAGAACGGCGCAGCAGAGCCACAAGCTCCTCAGAGCTACGCTACGGAGGCTCATGGGATTTCTTGGTTTCCCTCATAAAACTTATCAAATACACAATCCAACAACTCCAAAACGCTCTCATGGACAAGTTGTGACCTGCACATTCACCACACTATGAGATAATAACGGAACGTTACAAGACAGAGTTGTTTTCAAGTTAAATTCATGCAAAACCGTCGGTGGCAGTTTTCAGCAAGCAGTCCCTATTTACCTCGAAAACAACTCTGTCTCGTAACATTCCATTATTATCTATAAGGATTATCGCAATTGGCCAATTTGCCAAAATGTTGAACTATCCCTTTGAACAGTTATAATTACATTTGGCCTTTGGATTTCAACTCAGTCTATTAAATGCATGGACTATTACTTTTGATAGCTTTCACAGCAGTGTGGTTTTTCTGTTTTGACTTTGGTAAAAAATCTGATTACCTCTCACACCACTGGGAGAGAGGGAGATAGATGGCACATGAGGGAATGAGACGGAGCAGAGAGGAGACAGCAAGGTTCAGAAGCACTTCAGAGAGGGCCAACATCTGTCCCCCACCAAAAAAAAATTGGGCTAAGAGAGAAATGAAGGACAAAAGGTGGGTGGGGGAGGGAGATGGAGTGCACCATAGAAAGACGGAGGGATGGAGAACAAGCCCAAATAAGAAATCTTCTCATAGAAAGGGGGAGATGGAAGTGGAAATGAATATATGTGGGCAGTCAGTGAGTCTTCTGATCAGGAGGATGGGCTCCTATCACACACATGCTGTCAGTGCTGGAAGGAGACAGGCCTGATGGATTGTATGATAGATGTGTGGACGCATGGAGCCGCGGCCCCAGCTGCTGGGCTTAATGAAATGTGTCCCACTACAAGATAGAGCGCTCGGATTTAAACACATCCTGCCACGCTATTCCTCTTCTCCCTAATGCAACCAGAAAGAGCCGACGCCACCATCAGGCCCCTCTCCCTGTTTGTCTTCCTATTTGAAAGTCGGCTTTTTCATTTGGAACCAATCCGCTGTCTCTCGTCTCGGCCCCGGAATGAATCACGCTTCTATTCTCTGCACCTGTAGATCATTGACAAGCCAAACTTGATCTGAAATGTACTTTGTTGTTTTTTTGTTTTTCAGCCTGTGCTTGATCTTCTGTTTCAGTGCACCTTCAGCATGTGTCAGGATTAAAGTTGTTTACTCTAAATCAGCATTTTAAATGACTTGAGAACATGAAATAAAAAGATTTAAAAAAACAACAAAAAAACATGACAACATTATTGCTAACCCCTCCAGTGCCGAGGTATCGAGTTAGAAACAGAGGGGGAAAGAGAGAATTTTCTTCTGGTTTTATCATTGGCACTCATTTCTTCTCCCCTGTGGCCTCCATCGTTTCCCTGTTGCCTTCTCTCCTTCCCTGCTCATGTCCCTCCTCTGTCACTTCCTCCTCTCTGTGTATCTTTTCCCTTGGGGCACGGCAGTCCTGTTTCTCTGCAGGAGTTCAGGGCACAAGTCCAAGGATAGTCCTCGTCAGCCAAGTGTTTACAAAGCATTCTGCCATGTCAACAAGGACAAACCATTTCTGTCTCCCCCTTCCCAGATCCCAAATTCCAACATCGCTGCCCACCTTTTCACTTGAAGGCCAGCCCGTATCTCTACAATCCTTGTCCTTCCCCGTCTCATCTGTGTGTACACGGCCCGTGTGAGCGAGCGCGTATGTGTGAGTTAGTGTGCGGACGGGCTCGCCGAAAGCCCCGCTTCCTCCCCGGAATAATTGATTTAACAAATTGCCGGCCATGTTTCATTCTGAGGAAGTGACAGGAGCAAAGCGGGGAGACGGAGCCAGGAGATTAATTAGGAAACAAAGTCATCTTTATGGAAATTAAATGCAGCCTCTGATGATAGCCTTCCTTTCCCATCAGTCTGCCGGGTTTCGTCCCTTGTGCATGATAAAAGACTGGGAGGCCTCCAAAACATCACAGAGAAGACTGTCGGCACCAGAGCCCAGCGCCTACACAGCACCCCTTTGCAGTGCCAGCTCCAGCTCCCATTTTCATGGGTGATGGGTTCTGGGCTATATCATTGGAAAGCATTGAACCCAGAAAAAAACAGATGCTCCTGAAAACAATGCAGTACCCTCTTCTGGTGGGAAAAAAATGAAGAAAAACTGAGTCCTGCATAAAAACCGACCTCCTATCTCTCATACCCAGTGGTAGCCTTGAATATATTCTCTGCTTTCTATAGAGCATTTGGTATAACAAGCTCCCATGAGACCTTATATCAGTTGCACAGGGGTACATGGTAAAACTTGTATCCATTAAGTTTCGTGCATACTTTAACGTGACACTGCGCCCTTATGATTGTAGGTGTGGGATTAGAACGCTGCCCAGTGTGCAGCTCCTCAGCAACCTGTCCTTCAGCTTGCTTGAAGCTACACCTCAGACCCACTGGTGCTTGTTTGAGAGAGCTGTGAATATGCATGACATACCTGACTGCACCGGTTGACCATAAATGTCGGTCTGAAAACAGATTGAATTTAATTAGTCAGAAAAAAGAGAGACTCAAGCAACAACATCACCAGCAGAAAGCCCAGAGGATCAATATGTATCTGTCTGTCCGGATTGATCTGCGGTATCTCTCTTTTTTCCTTTCCTTTCGTTTTTCATGGCGTGGTTTGATAACAGCAGTCATCTTAGCCCTCTCAGATTTCATAATAGATGACTGTAGGTAGGACATTACCGGGGACAAAATCAATGACTGATAGGGTAGACTCAGACTTGCTTGCCAAGTGTGTCATCAAGCTGTGTTTGATAGGAAGACCATGCAGGACAGTGACATGACACACACACAACATCAAAACCAGTAAATTTAACAGAATATTATAGATGTACTGAGACTTCCTCCTGATAGTTTGAGTGATTATTGTCCATCCATCCATTGGCTGGAACCAATCCCAGCTGACAAAGGGTGAGGGTGGGGTACATCCTGGACACATTGCCAGTCCATCATGGGGCTGACATGTACAGACAAACAACACTCACACTCACATTCACATTTTAGAAACACGATTATTGGCTGTTCATTTTCATTTTTTTTAAATGTACCAAAAAGCATCAATCAACAGAATGATGCAAAAGTAAACTCTAAAAAAGTCAAATGTTCTTTCATCCAATTTCACTCGAGCAGTGGGAGAAAATCTCCCACATGATTGCTCTGACCTGGTAAATGTGCTCATGGAGTAAAAGAAATAACTACAGTCCTGACAGTCATCTGAACTTCACTGAAGCCATTTGTGGCATATCAAAAGTTCTAAAAATGTTCTGTGACCCTGGACTTCTCTGCGTGGCTGTCACAGTGACTCACAAAAGGCTGCAACTGAGGTTTTTACATTTTCCAGAGACGAGGACCCAAGAGCTTGCCATTTAATTTCTTCAGTCTTCCCAGAAGAAACATTTTTCTAGCAGTGCAGCATACATGGCATCGTGACCTTAAGGGTGTGAGAGCCCGTAGTAATGCATGAAGATTATCTGTGCAAAGTGTCCTTTTATGTTTGTATGTTAATATTCCTTGGAGCTCATGTGATCATGGAAAACTGGGGAAACAATGGGCCAATTAGAATAACCATCATTACACCCTAATCATCTGGGGCTGCACACCGAGAAATGAAAATTATGATGGCACTGAATTTGCCCTTCCCCAGGGGTCCTGGAGCATCTCCGCCGCTCTGCCTCCCAAGCTGTTTTTGTGTCTCTCTTTGCCATTTCTGCTCTTGCTATCTCCTCCTCACAACCCCCAACCTCTTTTCCCTCTCTTTCTGTGTCTTTTTCATTTTTTTCATTCTATTTTATATTGTCCCTGGTCTCCCAAGAGCTGTTTTGTGGTTTCCTTTTGGCAGATCTTTCAGGTGCAATTTCTCCCCTGGTAAATAAGTGTTGTGACAGGAGACAGGTTGGGCGAAATACTCGAGCCTGATGAGAGCAGAGAAACATCCCGGAACCCTCCTGCAGCAGTGTCCCGAGGCTTATTTTCCTACATGGCTGTCACCGTGTGAATGTGAATCTCTTGTGTGTGTCTGTGTGTGTGTGCTACTCCCTGATTGTGCAAGAGTCAAATAACAGAGTTGAGGGAATTAATTTAATGGTGGTAATCACTTACTAATAATTACATTAATCTAATAGACTCTCACTGTTGTGACCTTAACATAATAGAGTGAGACCACAGAACATGGGTCAAAGGAGTTTTTAAACTCCTGAGACGATGGAGAAATCACATAAGGAAGCAAATCAGATAAGTGCCAATACTAATCTGTCAAGGTTTAGTTGAACAGCACCTAGGCACAGAGGACACAAATGCAAAAGCACAAGAAACACAAAGGTGATGGAGACAAGGTCAAAGCCAGAGACAGGCACCCAAAGTCCTGATGACAGGTAAACATTATGGGACATGAACATAACCCGGTGAGGAGCTGGTGAAGTTTCCATAGTGAGATAACTGAAAACAAATGTTTGACTGAGAAGGGGCAACACGAATGACTACAGACAGATAAGGTGAGCAAGTGGCAACAGGAGAATGGACATCAATCCATCCATCAGGGACATCTGGTGGATGGATGGAGAATGGCAGGTCTGAAGCTAAGAACGTTTAATTGAAAGAAAAATTGACAAAATACATGTTTTAAAGTTAGTAACCAATCCTGCCATTGCCCATGCTATATTACTTAAAAGAAATGTTGAACTAAAATTTAAAGGACCCTGATGCCAATAATGTAGCCAGATGTAACCTCTGGATATTTTATCAGACACGGGCTACAGGCACAAAATAGAGTGCAACTACGACAGATCAGATCCGGGAAAATATGGAGTGGATTATCCTGTATCACAGTCAACAAAGAGAAAGAGAGGAACATTCTTCAGCCGACACCATCTTTCTTTGAAGAAAAGAAGGTCCAGCACACTCAGTCTGATGTGGACAATGGAGTGTTCACCATGTATCCAGGGAAGCTGCCATGTAGAATCTAAAAATGGCTGTTGTAAGGCACTCCATCAAAAGGGTCAACCCTCACAGAGCTACAGTAAAGGCATATCCTCGACGGTTTTCTCAGGCATGATCTACTGGGAGAGATGGACACCAACATCTTCAACAGCACCCTTCACTCTTGGCCTCATCATGGACAATAATGAGAAGGACTACAGAGAGAAGACAACCACCGAGTGGTGCCAGGATAACAACCTCTCTCTCAGATGTAGTAAAAGTACAGAGATGATCCTGGTCTACAGGAGACACTAGGGGGTAGACACCTCCCCATCCACACTGGTGATGCCTAAGGTGAAAAGGTCAGGAGCACCTCATCACAAAGGCGGTTTCCTGATGACTACACACTGACAACATGGTCAAGAAGGGTTATTTTTCCAGAGAAAACTGACTGAGGAAAATGCACCATTGAGAATTTGCTGACATACTGCATCACCTTATGCTGATGCTTTGCCCACAGCCATAAAATCGAGCAAGTCAGTGATGCCAGTCACTGGCTACAGCAGTGTTTTCCAACCTTGGGGTCGGGACCCCATGTGGGGTCGCCTGGAATTCAAATGGGGTCCCCTGAAATGTCTAGTAATTAATTAAAAAATATACTTATAAAAATATTTTTTAAAATTAATTATTATTCTAAAAAAAACACCTGAACTTGAAAATTACCCCCCATTGCAGAATTACAACAACACTGGCATCAACTCGTGAGTCCATTGCTTAAAACGCCATGACTTTTTTGCCTTTCATTTTAACAGGATAAGTTGACGAGCTAGAGGAGAGGAAAATAAAATTGCCTTTCTTTGATGACCAGAGAAGTCTTCTTTTCGTAGGACCGTCCAAAAAGGTTTAGGGAGTTTGATTTCAGTGTTTTATTGAATAAGAGTGAAAAACATTCAAATTTTGTCGACCAGATGGTTAAATTTGGCCAATTTATCAGAAGAAAATGTGGTAGAACAATTTAAACTGTATCAGACTCAGCCCTATACAGAAAAATAAAGAGTGGATCTGTGAAATGATGTCATTCCACAGCTTGTTTGATATTTCCTCTTCCAAAGCAGTCTGTTATTCCAAGTTAGAGGACATTTATTTTCTTTTATACTGCATATTTTGGCAATGAAGGGAGCATGGAAAATGATTAGTATCCTGGTTTCTTTCGGAGTTCTCCAGGCAGCAAAATCTGGTTTCTCAAAATCGGGGTAAGGGCTTAAAACGGTGTTTACATGCTCAAACACAAAACGGGATACTTTAAAACCTCGATTAAAACCGGGATACTGAAGTCCATGTAAACGTCAGTATGTTTACCTTTCCTTCAAGTGGAGAATTATTGTGCATCTCAAAATGTAGCCTACACAAAATAATGTGAATATTTACATACACACGAACAAAGAATACGGTCTTAACTCAATAGTTTTACTTCTTATGTTTGTCACAAGACCCAGTTTTTGACCTAGATTCTCATCCTTCAGCTGTTGCAGGTACTGACCGTTTGGCTGCGTCTGATAAATGATCTAATACAATCACAGCATTCCCTCTGTTGATTAAGAAATATTATGTTTTCTGGTTGTGTTAAAATGCCCTTCTTTAGCCCGCTGTTTGCTGCCACCCCTCTTTGTTGTTTCTAGGTTAAAGGCTGGAGAGACGATCCGCACCTCACCAAGGTCGAGGTGAAGGATAGAAGGATCCGGTCTTTTGATAAAAGTTCAACCCAGCCTCTCAAGTTAGGATGTGAAGCGTTCTTTTAACTTTCATGTCAAAAACAAAATGTCAAACCAGGGAGAGACAAGCAGCTGAACAACAATTAATTTTTCGAGAACAAGACAGCAATAAAATAAATAAAAAGAACTCTAAATGAAAGACAACTTTTAGTGAATAACAGCCGCTCCAATGAACGCACTAAAACTTGCAAGCACACCCAGGGAGAGAGATGAAGAGACAGGGGGAGATGGACAGATGCTGAACCAGAAACAAGCTAAATAAGTGATGAAATGGTCTGCTCTCTGAGAGTAGATGAAATGGAAAATGTGTGCAGCAGCAGGCTCCGGTACACACTTTCTCTACAAAACACAATGTGGTGCTTAGTACTGTACTGTCCTTTTCATCAGCAACCAAATGTCACTGAAAAGTAATGCAAATGTTTATGAACACTGAGCAAAACTCTTTGTTATTCGCTAAATGGCAAAAGACAAAGACACACACACAAGGGCACACACATTAATTTAAATGTTCTTATTGGTCGAAGGTCTGATCTCAAGTCTTTAGCTGGTGGCTGAGTTGACAGGTGTTCGTGCTTTTCTAGTTTGAATTAATTGTGTTTTTAATTTGAGTTTATGTAGTAGTAGCAAAGAGTAAACAATTATGACAGTGACATTAATTATTGTTGACAGGGAATATCATCTTCCTCCTCTTTGTACAATTTTACACTTGAAGTACAGAGTGTATGAAATGTCAGCACACCATATAGCAATTTGAAAATAATATAAAAATACTAACATTAGACAAACAACTATAACTTCACAGTATCTCCTAGCTACAGAAAGTTGGCTTCTTCAACCCTGTGTCCTAGACATTACCTTTGTGTACTGCTAATGGTTTGTGCTACAGTACTGTTTCCAACCTTTTACAGGCAAACATAAGTGCGTCCCTTACTGGCAATGCTTTTTCTAACACAGAAGGCACTATATTTATGCAGAGCATACAACATGTAGGCAGGAGGTCAGCTTGGTGGGTGTACACACAGCTCTCTACTTTGACTCCAGAGACCATGATTCATCCTGAGAGCAGTCTATGGTTAAGAATAGGGAATGATTGTAGGTGCAGTTCAAGGTTAATTAACATTTTGAGTCTTGTGTTTAGGTAACACCTTTTTTTCGACTCGACTTTTATATCTTCCAAAAATCATAATCCCTAAAACTGTCATGAAATAAAATCTTGACTGTGGTATGGTCTTTTGTATAGTTGTATTTTGTTGTATTTACAAGGGATTCTTTGCTACAGTATGTTGTGTACCCCAGTGTGTGAATGTAATCAGATGGTGGTAGTTATTATTGCTTGACTTATACCTATATTAAAACAGCATGAACGGCTATTTGGCTGTGCTGTAAACTGCTCCACCAGTTGCTCCATCGTTGTGTCTATCTGACATTGTAGCTTTTTAAAGGGGCTATTAGTAGTTTTTGCAATTGTTATATCGCCAGCATTAGCTGAGTTCAGCATGAAACCTCATTCCTTTACTGACTGTAAGGGCTCTATAATGGAAAACACCAATTGTTTTTCTTCCACTGAAGTTTGCACACTAGCCAGCTAGCCCTGGTCCGTATCAACTGATCCTTTCACTTTCCCCCAGTGACTCACTGTGGATCTAGAACTACTCAGAGGTTGAGTACAGCCTCTTGTCTTGTAAAGCGAGGAAAAACTGAACCTCTTTTTAAGCCATAGTCACCATGACCTCCTGGCAAGACACCAAGTCCATCAAGAGAGAGAGCTTACACATAGCCTCTTTAGGAAGTGATTACACAGTGTTTAGGCCCTTGATATGTGATGCAATGTGAACTCAGGATTTGCAATTTCTCCACCATCCGCCCTGGTCATCTTCCCCAAATCACCATGTAACCTCTGCCTTTGTTGTTTTTGAATACACACCAAGATTGTACATTTCTTGAATGCCACTAAAACACTGTCACCACATGCACCACATGGGTTAAATACAATTAAACTGAAAACATCCCTGGTGACTATCACTAATCCTGTCTTTTTAATACAGTTTTATTTGTTGTGTCAATTAATTAGAAAACATCTAAATCTTAGACTTATTAAAATACAATGAAAGGTGCATGTTAAAGAACTACAACAAAAGTCAGAACCCTCTCATTAAGAGGATTATATTTTCCCCTTTATTTCTGACGATAGATTCAATCTGCCTGGGCCTGGATGCTACCAGTGTTGTAAGAATATGAGGAAAGATGTTCATCCATTCTTCAGACGATTCTTCCCAGCTGCTCTTTGCTAAAGGGCTTTTGTTCCTCCACCCTCCACTTTAGAATACTCTAAAGGTTTTCTGATAGATTCAAGTCAGGGCTCATACTTGGCCAGGTCATAGTCTCCCCATTTCTTCTGCTTTAAAGGCTATTGTGTGTTTGGAACTATTGCCATGTTGGAAAATGCCTCTCCTGCCAAGCCCCTTGAGACAAGAATCATCTTTTCATTCAGTACTTGAGTATACAAACCTGTATTCACGGTGCCACCTGTAAATGTCATCTCCACAGCTTTTGTGCTCATGCAGCCACCTATCAGCGCACTCCCACTGTGATGTTCCCCAGTCAACACATTGCAATCACTGTGTTAGTCCTGGCCAGGTCCACACCACTGGACCCAATCTGATACAAACAAATTTATTCTTGGTTCATATGACCACAGGATATGTTGCCAATAGTGATCAGGCTTCCTTTCATGCACTCTGGCAAAGTTTAATCTGGCGGTTATGTCAGCAATGGATTTCTTCTTGGACCCTTGGCAGCTGTGGCTCAGGGCGTAGATCTAGTTACACTTCTGCTCTGTATTTCAAAGTGTCCTTGGGCAAGATACTGAACCCTTAATAATGTGTATTGCTGAAAATCACTGTTCAAGTGGGTAAAAAAAGTGCTTTATGACTTTGTGTATGAATAGGTGAATATAACTTCCATTGTAAAGGGCTCTGAGGGTCGATAAAACTAAAAGGGCTGTTCACAATAAGTCCATTTTGAGTGTTGACTCCATGCAATATTCTTTGAGCACTCTGGCCAGTCACTGTCATACAGATTCTTACAGACAATACAACACATTATGAGGTTGTGTAAATAGCAAACTTTGTGTGGCACCAAAAGACAGCAACTATCTGGTTTCCTTATTGCTCAAGTCCCTTATACTACTGGAACCAAGTTGAATTAGAAACACTTCTGACCTAAACCGAGGAATCTGTAGTGAATATTTTCTAACTTTGTTCATCAAATTCTTGTTACAGTGGTCTGAGGTGTACCTATTTTTGTTACAGCGTTACATAAGATTAACTATCCTATATTTAAAAATAGAGTAGCATTGATGAGAATAAAATAGATAAGAAAAAAAGTGGTAAAATGACACAGATTTGAACCATTGATTTGTTTCAGTGATACTAAACAGGGGTGTAATGACTTCTTCTGTATTTTTGCCAGGTTTCTAAAAGCCTTCTGCTTTTGGTTCACTGTGTGCACCAGTTCTCTCATCATGTCAATGTATTACAATCCTAAGAGTCAGGTAACTATACAATTTAAAAAGAACTTGCAGGAAAAAAAGAATAAATTGTGAAGAAGAAGGAAAGGCAGGCCTATTATCATAATATCCTCTCTTACAGTTTTTCTCATCTCCTCCTTTGATAATGAATATTCTGCCGGACATATCTAGGAGAAAGAATCTCCTCTATTAATTTCATCCTGCTCCCTCTTTATTGGTCCACCCACAGAACCCAAATGAAATAACCCTGTCAGGTCTAATTCTAGTAAGACATTGCTCTCCCAGCACAAAGGACACACACCCGTATGTTACAGAGGAGCACCTCGCGAATAACCGGTCAGGATTTACGCTTGGCATTTCTGCAAAGCTGCACAGTATGAACCTAATCTTCAGAACATTCACTCAATCCGAACAAAGATTGTAAGTGCTGAAGTATTGATTAAGGGTCACAATCAAAGTAATCAGCACTGTACTGTACGTAAACACACACTGGTGTTTAACACCTGCAGTCCAAACACACAAGCTGCAGTTTATGTGCTGTATGTGCACCCGAAGGTCAGAGTTTAGTCCCAATGTTGGATGCAATGTGAAAACTCCTAGTGATATTACAGTATATGTCTGTGAGTGCACCTGTGTGGGCTTGACTCCAGTGCATTTATGGGTGAACTTTAAGTTTTACCGGCTAGTTAAAAGCATGCTTGTTTACCTCAGTCCATAGATGCCACGGAGTCATGGTATTTCTTTTCAATGTCAACGTTATTGATGCCTGTTGCAGTTGTCAAGTGTATAGGGATCCACTATAGGAGATGAATAGGAGCTTTACTTTCGCACCCTTGAAAAAAAAAACAACAACTCTATAGTGGTGAGAGAGCTAATAGTGATTATTAGATGTCTTCTCACTCTGCTCTACATTGCTCTGTTTCATCACGTTATGCTCTGCTCCGCTTGCATGTGGCTCTCCCTGTGCATGGACGACGGAGGTGTGCAGGTGAGGGGTTAGCGTCTGAAATATCATGGCACGGTTAATGTCACAATTACCAGATGACTGTAGCCAGTAATATCCTCCTCCTCTGTCTCCTCGACTGCAATGAGGGCAATCCTTATTATTGTTAGAGAAGTGCTACCTTTGGTAAAGCCCAGGGGTGGGTGCAAATCTCCTTTAGGCAGCTCCAGTGTGCCGTTGTGGCAGGACAGACAGGAAGGTAAGTAGAGGGGGAAAACTGGGTCAGATGGAAATTCTTCTTTAGCAGGATATTATCAGTTATACTGTTAGCCCATAATTTATTTCTTAAACAGGCTAAATTACTCAAAACAGTCAAATCTGCCTCCATTATAACAGGTCATAATTTGTACATTGATATTACAAAATGCAATAAATACATATTTTAATTAATAGTTTTAGGAAGTAAGGTAACACTTTATTTTAAGGGGTCCTTGTTCCTGTGTATCTACCTAATTCATTACAGTGTAATTACCTATGTAACCGTATGTAATAACATGTACTTACATTGTAAATACATAGTGTATTTTGGTGTACTTACAGGTCCTTGTTACACTTGTAATAAGAAATGCTTGTGCAGAGAGAGGCCACTTTGGCATTTCTTATTACAAGTGTAACAAGGACCTGTAAGTACACCAAAATACACTATGTATTTACAATGTAAGTACATGTTATTACATACGGTTACATAGGTAATTACACTGTAATGAATTAGGTAGATACACAGGAACAAGGACCCCTTAAAATAAAGTGTTACCGGAAGTAATATTTAGTGATTCCAGAAAAAAAAAAAGGCAATTCAGTAATTCTTGATTCTTTTTTGTTTTACTTCGTAGATGATTCCAAATATGAGACTGGACTGCAATCCAGTCCAACAATACTTTTCTTTGGTCAGTTTCAATCAAACATATCAATTTCTTCACTGTTCATTAGTGTTGTTTTTATGTTAATCGGTTGCATCACAGCAGTGTTGGCCTATCTGCATCACTCTGAGTAAGGTTTGTGTAGGTGGTGTGATGGCCACCTATGTTTTGGCACTGCCTGTTTTTGTCTGCTTGTTTTCTGTCCTCTTCCTCCTTGTAGAGGATGGAGCCAGGCAGAGGGAAGACCATCGGCAGAGGCTGTTCACCTGGCTACTCCGTTAAAAGCCTGGCTGCTCAGTCTTGTCTGCCTCTCTCTTCCACCGGGAGCATTCCTTTTCTTTGTCTTTGTTTGTTTGATCGTGTCTTTAAAACATTCCAACATTTTTCTGCATCCACACATTTGCAATTAGTTCTAGATTAGTTTTAGTTATGTAAATTATTTTATTTTGATAAAATATTTTGATTTTGGCACGATGATTTTTGTCATCTCCTCCCATTGTCTGAACCTTAAAGAGATACTTCACCCAAAATCGATAATTCACCAATTTTCTACTCACCATCATGCCAAGGAAGGGTTTGGAGAACTTTCGGAGTCATCAAAACGCGATGTTTGTTCGTCGTTGTAAACCACTGGATGTACGATGTAAACACGGAAGAACATCTCGCAGCAAATCTTGCGCATGTGCACAAACATCAACAGAGCCACTGGGAGCTACTACTACAACAAAGCTAAAAACAGAGATCATATTAATTTTTTCCCTAACAAATTTTTCATGTGGCGGCTTCAGGACACTTGGGTCAGTAAGGACGAGCAGTATGGAGGTATCTGGATGTTTCATAGTGTGTGTTTCGGACGATTCACAAGTGAGCACTATCCGCCGCCATTATATGAAAATCCTTTGCCAGCCCCCTCCCCCCAAAAGAGTTTTGATGACTCTGAAAGTTCTCCAAACCCTTCCTTGGCATGATGGTGAGTAGAAAATTGGTGAATTATCCTTTTGGGGTGAAGTATCCCTTTAAGGAAGTTCATTACAGTGGAACTTATTCTTTGGGTCTTTTACACCTTTAATGACAGGCATTTTCCATGCACGCCATGAGGTACAGCGCAAGAGCGCACCAGGAGCCTGGCTCAGCACGCAAATGTCGTTCACTGGGTGACTGAAATGGCATCAGGATAAATGTTTCTTTCCCCCTATGTCTGTGTAGTGGATATTGATGCCCTATGTATCAGACAAATAAGCAAGAAAATCAACCCAGTGAGCTATATGGCACCCCAGAGAACACCTTATTAGTGGTGGTTTATAGCACTACTATCTGCCTCCTACACTATGTAAATCCAGCTCGAATTTTCATTCACAAATGTGAGCATTTTAAAGGGTCACTGATGGTGTAAACCCCGCTGAGAGCTGGCGCCCAGCTCTGCAGCTCTTTGACGCTCTCATGCTTTTACCTCATTGTTTTGCTTCACTGGTCTGTAGTCACTGTATGGTTGCCTCCTAAAGGCTCCCACCAACTCCCTCATATACAACTGCAGACAGCTGTTTCCAGTAAACAAGCTCAGACAGACCAACGGTACCTGCCCTGCTGTACTGCCTGCTCAGCATGAAATGGCAGAGAACATCCGTTAACAAGTGGCTGGTGAAGTCAAGCGTCCATTATGAGAGAAAAATGCAGCAAAAAACTGAGCGATTGTTGGATACATCTTTTAATCTTTTATCTGTTTGCGAAGCTAAACTCAGAGGATTCAGCTCTGAGCAGTTGCACCACTCAGCTTGTGTTTTTTTAATTTATTTATTTATTTTTTATAAGTAAGTAAGTATGTTAACGCTGCTGACTTTAGCAAAACATTATTCTCCTGTAATGCAATGTATTTCATTTATTGCATTGATTTCTTATGGTAGGTCTCATGTTGCAGAGAGGAGTAGTATGTTTTAATGGAAGAATAAATTAAGATCATAATTTGAACATGTGAATAAGACGTTCCACATACAGTATGTGTGTTTGTGTGTGAGTGCCTTACACATTGTATCAACAAGACCAGATGACTAATCCCTCTAATTCTCTATAGGGTGTGCAGAATGATAGAATCCATTTTCAGTGTTTGCTGCTTTTCTCTGTTTATTTTGGCAGAGGATGTCTCTTTTTCCCTTATTCCCGTAATTTTCAATATCTGTACTTTTTTCTTTGTGTATTTTCTCATTCATATCATTATGGGATATACTAACAGTGCAGGCAAAAGCTACATCTGTGGGCTTTTTGCAAAGCATCGCTCCTTGATTTGTGTTCTGGTGATGGCTTTAACGTGTCCCTGCTCTTTCATCCTCTGCAGATCTTCTGTGCATTTTCAGCCCTCATTGTGCGAGCCGAGAGCGCACTGGAGGGAGTCTCAGTGTTTGCAGAGCAGTGGGGAGCAGGCTGCCCTTGGAATACTTTCCTTCCCCAGAGTGTTGGCTTTCTTGAGGGTTCGGGTTGTGTTCTACGTTGCGTTACTTATGAACTCTGCAGTGTGCTGCTGTTAGATGGGAGCTTGGAGTTATGGCCCAGAGCACTCAAGTGGTTACTTTATAACAGCCTTAAAGTGTCATAGAGGCTGGATGCTGTACTCAGCTCTAACTGCAAAATGTGTGGAAGCATGTTCTTTTTTTTTGTGAAAGTGGACGGTAGACTGTATGATGATGAGACCTGAATGAGGAGCCAGATGTGAAAATGGTGTCCAGCTGCTAGCTGAAAGTTGGTTTTATACTTTGCATATTGTTTCAGTTAACGGTGCCATAGAAGGTACACAAAGGGATGCCAAAGGACAGTCCTGACTTTGAGAATGCAATAGGAACACATCGTCTATGAATGCCTTGTCCTCTGCGTGGACTGGAACAGATCATTGGCAATTGACATGGTCTAGCCTACGGAGGAATGCCCACTATGCTTCCAGGCCTATTCTAGCACAACTCTTGTTGCCAAGCAATCTTAACAATTGCAGCTCAATCAGCTGATTACTTACGGTGCGTTCACATCGGGCGCGAGTAAAATATTCGCCTCGCTCTACTCGCTCGAGTTTGCCCACTGGAATATTTGTTTTTACTCGCGGCATTCACGCAAATATTTCACTTGAGTTCAATATTTTGAACTTGAACAGATGGGCGAATTTTGCGTTTTCGCTTCATTCGCGCTGCGTCATTCGTGTCATTCGCACCGCGCCATTCGCGTCATTCTCGCTGCCGGCACAAATTTGCGTCCATTCGTGTCTGTATATTGACTTTGTATGTAATCTTATCGTGCAAAAAATTTGCCTTGTGCCGGTGTCGCGCCCGTTACAGTGAATTCTCTGTGGATTAGACCATCACAAGACCAGTCACAAACGACTTGAATTACACACAAATAACATATAGGCCTAATGTAATGGCGCAACATGTTATTAAAAAAAAAATTATTTGATTTACTTTTTCCCCACCACCGCAATTATCCAAGGGAATTGACATGCACTGTGGATGCACTGGATTTGCCCGGGCCACAACCCTAGACACAGTTGGATCCATTGGATAAAGGTGGCATTAGTTGTTCTGAAGGAGCTTACACACCAACATGGCCTCAGTCACACCACTGTGACGTACTCAGTCCTCAAATGTAGCCTCCAAAGGATGTGTCGCCTGAATTTAGACACCGCTAGCATAGCTTTCCATGAGTTGCCAACAGAATCTCAGTCTCTTCCTGTCCAATTTCTTCTACTGTGACTCTCAGGAAATACAAAATCTACAGCTTACACAAGGTACCACCAGGGGGAGTATATCTTCTTCTTCTGCCATTGCAAAACATTTGCAGTGATTTTTTTTTTTAATTTTGAAAATTATTCAGGTCAAGGAGTAAATTAACACACAGCACGTGGCTTTACAGGGAATCCTTGAGCGCACAATGGATTATGGAGTAGTGTTGGCCACAGAGAGTAAACCAGCAGTGTTCAACAAAGTCTAACAACAGGAGACAGGGTTTCTCAGACATATTTGAAACAGCCTTTGAAATGAGGCAGCCTGCTGGACTTGTTTGGACAAACTTAGTCTGGAAATGTTGACTTGTGGAGAATCCAACAGCTGAATTGGGACGCAGTGTCTCTCTAGTCCTGAAACATTCAAACACAGTCTGTCTGGCCATTTCTCTGCCGTGCCCCAATTACATACTCAAAGTACACATACACATAGTAACTGTACACAGCACATACTTACATCCTAATATTCAATTCTTTTTTCCCCCAGTAATTCAAGAAATCAACATACATTTCAATAACTAAATAGAAAAGTTGAAACTCCTTTGTAAATTAGTCAAATGGGAAATTCAAAATACAACCTCCAGTTAAACAGTGACACAGCAGTGTGTTTTTCAAAATGACCAGTAGTATTTTTTGTTTCCTGAGATGTTCCTGGAGCTCCTCCACCACCACCAATCGGTTTCATTACCTTCCCAACAGTGAGCAGCTTCTCTGTTTCCAATGTTAGGGAGAATTTCCAAAGAGGAATATTGCACAACCACAGCACACTAGAAAATCACGGGTGTTCAGCATGCGTGCTGATTGTTCTGAGGCTACTTTATTTTGTGACTTTCCCACTGTGAACATGCTCAAAACCTGTTTTAAATTGGTGTGTGATAATTGGCCCCAGCGTCGGCCTCCCTTTACGTCTGCCATCTCCACAGTGCCGAAACATTTAAACACAGGCTGTGTCCCAAATCCACAGTCTGTACTCACAGTTAGTGTATGAAGAATCAACATGAGCATGCATTTTGTACAGACCTTAGATTATACAATATTCAGAGGGCGGGGTGTCAATCAAACTGCAAGTGGAATGTCACAGCAAGACATCTAAATCATTTCTCTCAAATTCATTGCATTTTTCCTTTGTTGATCCCACTGAGAGCAGCTCCTCCATTATATTTTTGTGCATTGCATTGTAGGAGAATAGAATAACAGCACACTCAATATATAATTGACCATGTGCAGTATGCATATTGCCTGGTTTTGTCTGTGTCTCTGTCCGTGGTACTGAAATGGGCAACCCCTGCTTCTATGTCTCTTGCTGTCAGCTTGCTTTCAGCTATGTAGCAACGCAGATGCAGCACACTCTTCATTTCAGCACTTTTTAGTTTAGTTTTCCATTATCAGTCAGACTGTGACACTCTTTTAGTCCAACAGTTCAAACATGTAGCTGACATTAACACCGCCAATCGCCATGAGACACAACCAAGCTTTTGCAAATGATCCGTTCGTGAAATATTATTTCCAATCATATTTCCATAATGAGCCTGCGTTGGTATGGTATTCAAACATGTTGAATTTTGAAATACATCAGATCAACACTGTCAAAAATACAGCCTCTCTACTTTTTTTCATTTCCCGAACCTATTGGAACCATGATGTGAATTACAGACCACATTTCAAATAGAGTCACTGCGTGAGCACACTGCATTTGAGTGGTACAATTAAATTGCTCATATGTATCAAAATGAAAGGTTTTCAAATTTCAATTGCATTTTAACAAAATGAAAATGTGTGGATAATTGTCCAATGACTGGGAATTGTTTAGCTGCTTCATGCTGCCTTGCTGTGGGAATAAGTATTACATAAGCAAGATAAAGTGTATTTTTTAATGAGGAGAACCACATGATAAACCCTCTGGGCATTTCAGCTCTGTGAACACCCGTACTGGATCTGAAACACTTTAAACTTATGACTTATCATCACGGCGAGTTAAAACATTAACAAAAGACATGATATGAGTTCCTTCATCGTGAATTGTGCATGAGCTTCAAAATTAGGACTTTGATGGCATTTTGATGCAGCTTTAGGTAATTGAGATAATTCTGAAATTTGTTGAATTGGCTAACAGTGGATATTGCTCCTTAGATCAAGCAAGTTGAGGACTGTTTGAATGTAGCCTTGTCTATATTCTTACAGTATCTTGCCTTTAGTCTAGCTTGATGCGAAAATACTTCAAAAGTGTTGCCTCAAGGTCATGTTTTGTAAATCGAGAAATGTTGTTTACCCAAACTGTAAAAGAAGATAAATTGACATAAGCAAAATACCCAATCTGCCTGGCTGTGAGACATTGGCATCCTTGGCAACCCCTGCTCTCTCATGCTGTAGGTAGCGCTCACCTGCTGTGTCCCATTGTCCCCTGTCAAATCATCAGGTGAACCTCCAAACATCCCAGATGGCTGCAGCAGCCGTCTCCTCCAAACCCCGAGGATCCCCTTTTCTCCATTCCACTCATGTGCGACGTCCCACTGAACTACCTCTTCCAACTTGCTAAATCATTCAGCAATCATTCAGCACAGACATTGGTGAAAGTGCCCCGCCTGCTTCACTTTGAGCACTGGGTTTAAATTACTTGCAAGTGAGCCAGATCCGTTGAAAAGCATCCCAGTATGGATTTGCTCTTTGGCCAGGTGCTATGGCGAAGCTACATTTTTTTCAATCACAACAATGTTGTTGCCCTCATCTTTTCCAACAGCTCCTTGGAGAATGGAGATAAGTGGGAGCCTGTGTTACCTGCAACCAAACCATGTATCAAAATCTGTATAACTGTAACAGGTAGAGCCAGCGGGAACAGAGTCAAATCAGGACAGAAGTGGTGCAAATTAATTGAATTTATCGGAGCTCTGGTGTCCATTTACTCGGCTTAACTGAGACTAGCTGGCTCCAGGTAAGGCTCTGAAATTGTACAGTCTGAATAACCAGTCTGAAGAAAGTACTGTAAATATATATAAATGCAATTTGGCATAAAGTTCTGTCTCCATTATCAGTTAAATGTTAATGTAAAAATAGCCATACTGACCTTGAAAAAGGAACTTTGAGAAACTGAGAAAAAAAACATGTGCAGGTTCACATTCTGTCTGACTCGCCTCACCCACACTACTACTAAGAAATTGACTCTGGATATTGAATCAAGGCGGTAACTCATTTTTGTTTGTTTTTTTCAAGCATTTGTTCCTCAGGACACAACATGAAAACGAAAAACAAACAACTTTATTTTAATGGATAAATCTATCAAATCCACATTAATCTTCTCTCAGCTTCTTTTAACTGTGGCTGCATGCTGGCGTGCACAGTGTGTGTGATGAATTTGTGTCAAGTATCTCATAATCACCATATCATTTGAAGCCAGGCAGTTGTAATATAGAAGCTGTTTCTTTAATAGCCTGTATTTATACATAAAACAAAATGAATGAACCGAATCACTTGCTCGTTCTTTATAATAATATTTGACAAGACTTCAAAAAGTCTGGCATGATGTTTGCTTTGTGCGGCTAACTCGTCTCACTTTGGCTCTTGCAAATATACTGTAATTTCTTCTCGGCTCTGTTTTGCAGAGGAGATCTTTATCTCATTGAGACTTTCTGCTCATTAATGAAATTAATTGTGGTTTTGGTGTATCACACTGATTCATACAGAACTGTAGATTTATTTTGCCATCAGCCCTCTTATGTGTTATTAACCTATTAGGGCGGCACCCAAATGAGCGATGATCAGCTGCTTTTGTCCCATGAAAAGTAAAATAAGCACAATTACTGAGTGGAAAGCATTTCACAGAACAGTTAAAAGACTTAATGACGTTCCAAAAGAGCCAGAGCATTAGTTCAGGTCATTTTTAGTATGTGCTAATTGATATTGAATTTATTGAAGATCAATGGAATTAAAAAAGTAAAACACTTTTGAAACTGCATTAAAATGTGATGTTTTAGTCATTAAGATCCTAATCAGACACACAAAGGGGTAATGGAATGAATTACACTTATCGGAGCAGACACTAATTAAGGTCCCCCATACTTGCCAGCAGCTACAGGGTGTCATGTGCAGCTCCTCCATATGATTTGTTTTGTTTTGTTTTTGTTGTTTTTTTCACTGATGGCTGCACTGATTTATCCCTGTGGTGAAAATACACTTTTAACATTAAATTGTTACTAGGGAACAGTGTCTATGGTTGCTCAGGCAACCACATGTTGCCAAGGTCAGTTTTTATGATATTCACTTTTTTTTCTTTTTTTTTTCTCTGTGCACCTTTTAAGGACACGCCATGGTAGGCATGGCATCGTAATCAAAATACCAACAACATTGTAAAGTCTGTTATACAACAAACCTTTTCATGCAAAGTTTTTTTTTTTTTCCTTATTGCCATTATCCTTTACAGCTGACCTCTCTCTGCCATTCTGTGTAGCCTAGTTTATATTAAATCTGACATAAGTGAGGGCAACAGAGGTCCGTTCTCAGTAAGTCTACAGTATAGCAAAATCATTGTGTGCTTGTAATTGGGAAGGTGAATCTGCTGTCACCCCTCTGTTCAACTGAGTGTCACTCATTATGGGCCAATTTACAAACTAAAATAAAAGCACTTCTCATATCCACTTCAAAGGGCTGTTGTAATCCCTCAGAGTCCCAGGTGCTCAAACTTGTTTTCACATTAGCATTAATATGCTGCCAAGACGACAATATGCAACTTGCATCTTTTTTTTTTTTTTTTTTTCATCATACTGGCACCTCCTGAAAGTGAAACCTTGTGCTGCAAGACACTGCTATGAGATCACAGACATCAGGCCAGGTTAGCATTCCCACTGCACTTCATGTGGGTGTTAAAGAAACGTAAAGCGTGAAAAGGGGGCAGTTTGAATCTGTGTTAGTGTTTTTCTACTTTGCAAACTGCCTGTGAACACATAGGCTGTAAAGGGTGCAAATCATATTTTGTCCTTGCTAAGCACCGGGTTGCTGCGTATCATACAAAAGAAATAAAAAACATCTTGACTGTGATTATCAGGTTCAAATCTCAAGTGTCTTTTGGACCACCTGCACGTTTAATACTTATAATCCTCACGGCAATTGAGTGCAGCTACCAAACCAAATTTGTGGGTGTGTTTTTCATGGTTTTATGTTGTGTTGCACAGTTTCTACTTGTCAACACAAATTACATTTCCATCCTTTAAACTATAAAAGCACTGAATAAACTGAACTGGAGTCAGCTATTTTACCATCTTTGAAAATGCACCTGTGGCTGCAATGAGCAAAGTTCCAGAAGTGTGAACCTGATTTTAGGTACTTTTTAAATGTTACATATTAATTACTTATTCAAGCTGCAAACAGTGTTGTGTGCGCCCCTGCACCACTGCACATCTCAGAGGTGCTGGAAGGAGCCCACTTTATATAGCCAACATGTCTCATGTTCCTGAACCAGAGGAAATTCCATATAGATTAAATGTCGTCTGTCGTTTCAGGAGGTGACATTTTGACTATGACTTGATGCAAATTTCTGTGTGGGACTGTCATCAAAGAATGGAAGCTGCAGATTTGGGAATGTAAATTTGACTTATATCTCAAGATCTTAACCAGTTTGAGGTGTGGACAACCTGCTAAGAAGAGCACATCAAACTGCGGTATATTGGCATGTATACATATTTTCAGGCTGGGACATAAAGTTTGGCCCGAGTGTGGATTATATTATGCTGGTGTTATAGCAACTTCCTGTTTTATTCTGTAAGAACATTTTGTCAAAGTACCCATCTTGATTCGTGTGTCATGACTGATTCACAAAAAGACAATAACCAAAGGTCTTCAGGGCTTTTCTTATAACACAGCATGTATTCTGGCAGTTATTTCCACCAGTCCATACTAGCATTGAGATCAATCAGTACAAAAGAGATGAGGGACAAATACACTATACTACTTTTCGTGTGTTACAGTCATTTGAACTCAACTCAGGAAGGAAACACAAGGACAGAGGCAGAAACATGCAGTGTATAATGCATATACTGTATATATATATATATATATATATATATATATATATATATATATATATATATATATATATATATATATATATATATATATATATATATATATATATACAGTATATATATATGTATATATATATAATCACATTTTGAAGTGATGTGAATGACAGATAAAGGGTCAATAAGAAGAAAGTTGGTTTTGAGGACAAAACCAACCGTCCCTGAATGTTACACCTCCTTGGTTCTCTATAACACACCATTATCACGATAACTGCATTTACATTTGTGTTTTTAATTTGGCTGACCTGTGTAAAAGAGATGTTACCTGAAACCCACCCCCCGCCCCCCCCCCACCCCCTCTGCTGGTAATCAGGAATGTTTTATTTCTTTAACATGAAGGATTTTGTAGATACTTCATCCTCCATGGTATGAGAAACTGAACCACAATGGCTTTTGTCAGCCTTGAGGTTATCGCTACAATAAGGAGACAGGTTGCGAATGCGCCGCGCACGGGCTTATGAATGTGATAACGTGAAACGACAGGACAGGGAGTTTATCTGGGCACGTTAATGCTATCAGCTTTGTTGGTGGCAGAAAGGGAAAAGAAACATACTCCACGAGGTTCAAACTGTTGTGAATATCCTTTTAACCAATCCAGTTCTTCTTCCTCTTCTTCTTTTGAATTCCTCACTCATGCCGAGGCTATATCTTTTGTTTACGGTGCATCAACAAAATTCCCATCATTGCAATCATGCATAGAAATAACGCTTCATAATCTAGAAGGTTAGCATAAATTAAATAAAGATAAAATAATTAATTAGTCCAGGAATGCTCCACAGAAATGCAAAATGAATTGATTAAAGTAGAGGGATTTTCTACTCTAATTGCTTTAAATGACAGGAGACATTGTTTATCTGTCATTACCATAATGACACAAACAATTTTAATCTTTGAGTAACATTCAAATCTGTGTGTGTGTGTGGAGCAGGGGCTTCAGAGTGTGTGTGTGTGCGGGCAGTGGCTGGAGCTGTATGTGAGGTGGTGAAGCTCGGGGGCGGGGAGTAGACTAAGAACAGCTTTCTGCTAAAGTAGCAAGACAGACATTTACTGTATTTACATGAAAATATTACAGATTATGAAAATCCCGAAGCTTTCGGCTCTTCGGTTATTCACATGCTAACACTGGTCGCAGCCCATCGTCGCTCGTAATCTGATGATCCTCCGCATGACATTGTCGTGACGAGGAGGGAAGAAGCTAAGGATGTCTCTTTGTGATACTCGTGGGAGCAAAATTAACAAGCCGAAAATATAAACTAACAATTGAGGACAAGCTATTTCTAAAATGATAGATATGCGCAACAGCCGTCTCTCTGATCAAACGTCTGACATGACAAATGGCAGGCGGTGCGGAGATGGGTTATTGGAATATTTCTGATGTGCCTCCCAGGCTCAAAGGTAAAGCAGTAGCACATCTGGATATGGGCAACTTGATCATGCATCTTTCATCTAAGGAAAGTACCCGTGTGAGCAAAGTTTGCCAACTCTGATCAAAATCCTAAGTGCACGGATGAAAGAGATGCAACGCGGAAGAGTTGGGGAGGGTGTGTGCGCGTGTGTGTGTGTTGGTGCAAGAGGAGGAAGTAAGAGCCTCCCCCTTTCTGAGCTGTAGAGTGTCAGACACTAATGCCTCTGGATAGAGGCTCTACTCTAGGGTATTAACTCAAACATGGACGACTAATGCCATGGGATAAAGCGTTCAGCCTCACTTACAGGGGCACAGGCACTCCCACGGGATCATATGGCCTGGGCAGCAAGCATTAAATTACCACAGACTTGCATGTGCCTTTGCCAAGGGATAGACTGGAGGCAGGCCCACACAGCTTCAACCACAGCCTGGACACTTTTGATTTGAAGATATGTAGCACTGGCAAGCTGCCAATACATATACACAAATGAGGAGACAGAATAAATTTGAGTTTGTTTTATTGGTGAGTTCTGCACATCTGGGAGTGAGCCAGATAATCACCAACTTAATGTTTCTACAAATACCCCCAAACAGGTCAGCACAGACTGAATGAAGCTGATGTGTCCCTGTTTGCCTTTTAAAGGACTGTATACCAGGGTGTTTATGGGTTTCACTGAGGGAACAGAACAGTTTTTTTTAGAGTCATTGGTTTCCATTCATTTCCACAGACACACATACATACCTTCGTTTAATTATGTGTCCAATTACGTTGTCAATCATTGCTTGGTAATGAGCTTTAAATGTTGTGTTTTTCTCGTTGTCAACAATTCCCACTTAAGACAGAAACTGGCAATTAGTTTCTTCATGTCTGACAGACACCTGTCTTCTGTCTGTGGCACTGAGGATATAAAAAACTGAGCCACAGACATATTCATACATATAAAAGGCCCAGTAACTTCCTGCAACAGCTGGGCACTGTAGTCTTTGGCAGGTGTTACCCAAACAGGAGTAAATAGTGAAATGGGAAGGGACTATTTTCAGATTGATTATTTTAGCCCATAATGGGAAGCAATACCTTTCCCAGTGGCTTATATATACAGTATATATTAAGTTTTGCTAAGGCTTGCTCTGGTTTTATAGGTTGAGTTTGTTATTGATAATTGCCCTCAATAATCATAATTATCCATCACTGAGTGGTTAAAAAAAAGTCCAGGGAGCTGATTTTTGTGTAGAGAGCAAGAGTGCACTAAGAATTGCTGCTCTTCACCTATACAGTAATACTTTACTGACATGAAACAATTATGATCTAACTGGGGTTTCTGCTAGGTATGTGTAGTACCAATTTTATAGGGTTATTCTTGTACACCATAGTCACCCAATGAAACAGCAATGGAGCTCTTCAGATACTAGTTATAACCTTAAAATGACATAATGTACCAGAGTATGAAAAACAAGTAAAACTTTGTAAAATTACCACATGAAACGTTACTTAGAGGTCATTTTGTCTTCAGAGACTGTCCCATTGATTCAAACCTGCACTTCAAAAATTCCTATAAAAAACGTTTTCACTTTGCACTTTTTCTAACTAATTTTAGATGCTTCCCCAAATATTTTCACTATAATCAGGTTTGATTGGCGTCTCAGGAAAGACGGTTCAGCTCTGCTGTGTGTCCTGGTGGACAAACACCCGTAGCTACATCATGAAACCATGCATGATCTGTCTGAGCTTCTGGCTTTCATGATGGCAAAATCTGATTATATTTTAATAGTGGGGGACTTTTTACACCAATCCCTGCCCCCTGTCTTAAGGCCTCGCATTTGCATTCAAAATCGTATTGAGCTTTTTAAAATATTATTTATTATTTACAATACACACATCATTCCTATGTGATTACGAGCAGTAGTCTGTCTCCTTCTGTATTTTCTACACTGTCCAACTATTTCCATATCTATTCATCGCTCGCAGTGCCAATGAGTCTATTCATTTAATGCATGATTATTTTTGATGCCCCACTTTGGAATCAAAACAATTATCATAAATCAAAAATGGTACCCTTCCCATATCCAGATGACAACACTTGGGCTGTTAAAGAGAGAACGTTGAAAAGCTGAACATAAATGCAAGGCTGATAAACTCCAAGTGTCATCCAGTATTATGAATTACTTATTGCCGAAATGTCAGCAAGAGATTAAGGATCTGAGAGCGGCTTATTTCTCCAGCTTATTTTGAAGAACCATCGTCTACTGTCTTTCCCTCTTTCTTAAGCACTCGTTGCACGTTAACATCTTAAAGGGATACTCAGTTTTTTTATTTCCCCACTCCTTCAGTGCTATAGGATTTAAAATCAGTACAGGATGCAAGAAAAGCAGGCTGCATGCCCTGGTGATACAGACAGCATTGACTGTAAAACCACAGCATTTCTCGCCACTGGGGCTGACAGTTAAGTGGGTGGGTGTATAAAGAGCCAGCCTGTCAATTAGAAAGTATTGCCAAATGTGCAAATATCTGATTTGTCCTTGCTTGATAAAACAAACAGAGATAAACTTGCCTGCTTGTTGCATAATGTTAAGGCACATTCAATTTTGTTTGCATATTTGTAAAAAAAAAAAAAAATAATCCAAAAGAATGTTTGCTCTGATACAAACTGACCAAGCACAACCTGGTCCCATGTGAATTTAGCGTCCTCGCTGTTGCCTCGGGGTGACACCATTGAAAGGAGCTTTTGTAGCAGCATGCAGTGTTTTTAAGAATAATTTAAACAAATGGCAGCTTGACTAGAAGCATAAAAATTACATTATCTCAGTCAAAACAAACTGAATAAGTGTTATTTTCCCCTAGAGCAGGGATATTCAGTAGAAATTCAATGAGGTCTAGTTAGAGCAAATATCCTCAAGCAAAGGGTGAGATGAGTGCATCTAAGCCCCTGACTTGGGACACAGTGATTGGCAGACTAGCGTTATGTGATCAATGCCTTAAAGGCTAGAAAAGCTGGTTAAGATAGAAACACCCCTTTCAGTCAGTATCAGTTGTATACCATGGTTCGGATAGGGCAGCATCTGGGTCCACAGATCTGAACTGTATCGGTGGTATAGGTCGGATGTCAGCATTTTCTGATCTGGCAAAGCCATGTAAACTCAATAGGAGATCCTCATTAGGAAAAAAATCAAATCAAAAACCTCCACCATGATGGATGAAGTAAGATCTACTGTGTTCAGTGTCTCACCTTGAAATACCACATGCCCCTGAGCCCCACCACCTTACCAATGGGCATAGAGAATGGGAGATCTCTTCAGATTTAGTATGTCAATATACTGTAGGCCTACTTCAGAGGGTAGCGTATCTATAGCTACTGTGTTAGAAGCAGATGATGCACTTTTGAAGTTGCCATCCTCATTGCTGTTAAGAAACATTCAGAAACTACTGTTGAATACTTCATATTTCGATTTCAGGTCATCTCCATGGAAACATTTGAGGTCTTCACTCCCATCTCCATCTCTAGGACCCTAACATCATAACGTTTGACAAATATTTGCAAAATCCCAGTGTTAAGTTAATAAGGTGCATGTGGATTCATTTACTATTCAGCTAACGATGCTTTTCTTGTCGATCTGTTCATGAGGATCAGATGAAAAAGCATATGTTGTTTCAATCTAACACATATGCGTTCACAATGTGTTAGCTTCTTCTTCTTGTTTACCATTATTCTCCAATAGATTTTTATTTTTTTTGCTTGCTTTGACAAAAAAAACTAAGATCAAATGAACCAAACAAACTATTTCTAGATGAAAGATTCCCTCACCTTTCTTTAGAGGTGTTCCCAGGTTTGTTTTGAGAGAAATGATGGCGAACACCGAGACCTTGGAAGAAAATGATAATTAACACGGCGTACTGTTCTGTTTCTACAGGAGTTATCATCAAAGGAATGCAAAACCAAAGATAAAACACGAAAAGCCAGTTACAACGTTGGTATGATTATTAATTTTTTCAGGTCATTGTTTTATCAACTTGATAAGTCATATTCTGTTGAGAGCAGAACTGCTTTTGGCAATCCTCTGTGAAACCTGCTGCAGTATTGATCCAGATCTGTTCATTTGTCTGTCAATGGCCCATTTTCTGATGGGTGAAAACCAGTCTGCTCTTTGGTGCAATCCCTTTATATATATATAAAAAAAAAAAAAAAAAAGTACTACTCTGCTCAAGCAGGAATTTCAAGTTGGATTTCAGGACACTGGTTCCATAGTAATCCATCCAAGAGAATGTCTTGGTAACTTTTATTGCATCTGTGATTCTAAAAGGTTCAGTTTTAAGCCTCTTTATTCAAAACGTACATGCTTCCACTTGGAATTTCACTAACATACTATAAATATTCATTATCATGCTGACAACAGGGTTATGTGTGCCTATAAAACCTGAAGCCTCCAGCAGGCTCACGACTCCGAGTAACTGCGCCCTAGATAAAAAGTAATGGATGTCACAGAGTTTTTCTGCAACTACATGAAACTAAATCAAAAACTGTTCTTTTTGAAGCATCACCAACTCCATTTAATTGATTCAGCATGAATTCCTGTCTGCCAAAGTAAAGCCAGTAGCAATTAATGTAGGTGTAATTTTTTGACAGTGATTCCAGCTTTGATGTTTTGGGTTGTTCCATGCTTTTTCTTTCAACTGTGGTATATTCCTGTGCCATTTTTCATCCAACATAATCTGGAAAAGGTCACCTAGGCTTTGATTTTTCCTTGCAAATGAGGGGAATTCCTATTTCTGTCTGTGTCAAAGATGGTGTGTCCTACAGGAACAGAACAACATCAAGCACTATTACATTTTTACATTTCTTTCATTTCATTTCTATCAAGATCTTTTAAGGATTTTTCCCTTACTTGAATGCTGACAGGGGAGAAAACAGGCAAAACAGGGTAGAAATCAAAGGGGATGACATGCTGCAAATGTCCCATATAAGAGAGTGTGATCAAACAGGCCACTATTGGCTGTAGGGATGTCTTATTGCCCTATGAGTGAGTCTGTGAATTTGTGTAAGTTTAAATTGGAATTCCAACACTTCTACAGAAGGACCAGACCAGTAGTCCTGAGGAGGACTCTGCTGCCTGTGCAAACATGTTTTTCTATCTAAAGTGTTTCTGGAGGAGCTCAAGCCTGAGAAAATAATATCTGACAATTTTATCAGTGTTATCTTGGCATGGACTCAGAGACATCAAAGCCAGGCATGCATTTTGAAAACTTGGACTATACAGTAGATATTGCTATTGACTTGCCTTATGGGAATGCAGGCTCTAGCATTTCTGGAGCTAGAGCTTGATCTACACTGAGGACTACAAGTTGATCCTTAATATTTGATTTTTACAATTAGAAATAAATAAACTGTTAATTAACTGTCTTTTGAATTCCCTAGCTAATAATGACTTTTGATTTGCGGCCTTGAGAGGTACCTCAGCCCCCTATAAAGAACAGCACTTTGACTACTTGAGTGATGACAGCGACAGTAACAGTTTTATGATTAATAATGCAGTCCATTTCATTGCAAAACAAAGCTTTACAGCCATAAAAACCAGAGCAGGCAGGCAAGCAGGCAGCTGTCTCTGTCTCCATCCCCTCCCTCCTTCTATGTGCTCACTTGGCCAAATCATCAAAATTATGGTTACTTCTGATTTGCCCTGTTAGTGCAATTTAAAACACATTCTGTACAGTGGTTATAGTAAACATGGTGGTGGAGCTGAGGCCAAATCACAGAGTGCAGCAGAGTAATGTGAGCTTCAAGAAGCTGCCATACTGACACTGATAAAGTCTAGCTGAACCTTTATTTTGGGAGGGTACAGTTTTTTTTTTTTTTTTTTTTTTTACAGTTTCTGCCACCACTGCAGATAGAATCTGACGCTTGTATGTTTTTGTCTGTGATGTCTAGAAATAAAACTTCTTAGGGTTTGGCTACATTAATATTGCAAAACTGACACTAAACAGTCTGAATCTGTTAGATTTTATAAAAATGATTTTCTATTTTTTTTGTATGAAAATATTCCTTGTTCTTCTGTATGCTGTCAATAATGAATGCCATTTCTTTAAAGACATTATGATCATACAGTCACATTTCTGTGGCTTGCTAGAAATCAAACTGTGTAGACTCTTCATATGAAAACACTACAGGCATGTTACATAATGTCTAAAATTTATCCCAGCAGCTGCAGTGTAAAACCATCCGTGCTGTGAGCATCTTGTCGCGGCCTCTTGAAGCCCCGCAGTGATGTGATGATCATTGACATTCTGAAAGTGACACTTTAATGCTACTTGAGATACATTGTGTTGCACTCTCATTATTATCTTTCCACTTCACTCCTCTCTGACTGATATCTCAAACAGCCCTCCAAATATATATTTTGCACAACAATCTCCACAGTCAAAATAGCATTGTGTTTGTTTATACACGGAGCGTTGTAGAAAAGTTGCGTCCGACTTTCCTTTGCAATTTAACTCCTTTGTGTCTTGTGAATCAAACTATTTCAGACGGCTGTACTTTGATTGAGATCCTCCTTCAGTGATGCAGTGTTTCACTCTCTGAAAGTGACACTCTAATGACACACGACAGACCGTTCCATTTGCTGTCCTGTGATTAGTCACCCCCTCCACCTCACCATGTGACTGGTGCCTGAAATGGCCATCACCATCACCACGCTGACTTCTGTCTGCTGCTTTCGCCGCGGTGAGAGGGTGTTATAAACCACCTGTGCAGACTAATGACACAGCGCTTTGAGAGGAACCACGGGTGCTCACCACATAGCATCTTGACACCTTAGCAGAGTTATTCCAGGAGGGTGGAGGAGGACTGTGGGAATTTACTCTAAGGTGTTTTATTTTAGTGACATCAGTATGTCGAAATACTTAATTTTAATATAAGAAATAGGAGAGATCATAGTGTAAGAGTATGATTTCATATCAGTGATCCGTTTCTCTCTAAATTAAAGTGTAATAATGATGGAAAACAGCAGAAAAAATGCGCTTTGTTCTCCCTTTTGTTCCAGTGTAGCTGATGAAATGAGGAAAAAAGACAATAATTGAATTTTTTAATGAATAAGAAAACTGCCTGTGTGAAGGTGAATTTCTATTGAGAATATACAGACAAATACAGAGTTTCCTTCTCTTGATTTCATTATGATTATACTTTTTCACTCTTTGTTTGATAGACACTTTATAACGTTAATTTCATGGCATTTATTTTCTGTATAAATACACACAGACATAGAATGAGGTATGAGCTTAGTCAGTCTGAACAATTATAACACAAACATTAGAAATATTTCAGCTTTTAAATACACTGCTTTATGTAAGATATTGAGTGATATAATGACTGTCGTGTTAATATTGAGTGCACCCACTCACTTTCCCTCTGTGTCAACATGAAGTGATAATGCATAAATCTATTTATCTTGGAAACAGTAAATGTGATATAGATCCACAGATACATGTATTTAGATAAGGCCCAAATGCTGTATTCATTTGGCCATAGCTCAGCTGATGAGACAAGGGATTTCCACAACAAAAAACCCTCTACTTTAACGCCAAGCGAGTAGCACAGTTTTTCATACATGCTGGATTCTCACCAAAACATCTAGCCTTCTGCTCCCTTAAACAGCTGCCGCCTAATTCCGTTATGCGCACGCCAGTGGTGGTGCTGAACAGGAAAGACAAGCCAGTTTGTGAAATAACCACCTACTGATGGACACGATCATTATGAAAATGAGTACTTGTCAACATTGACTGAATACACTACATTTTCTCTGCCTGTCTGTCTGTGTATGTCTCAGGGCGTCCTCACTTGTGCACAATTAAAGTGTAAATATGTCGCCTTTTCCAAAAGATTTCCCGTGGTTCCATTACACAAAAGTGGTTGACACGTGTGACCCAAACACATATTGATGTGAAAGGCTGGCTGAATATGAGCTGTCTGTATTGTACATCTGAAATGCACTGGCTACAGTACAGGTCAGCTCACAGATATCTGCCTTTTTGGAAGAAAAAATAATGTCCCTAAGCAAAAAGAAACAAAAACGAGATTCAGGCTTTCATAGCCATAGTACAATAAGTGATGCAGCTGTGGTTGTGATTGATAATGTGAATTTACTTGATGAACAGCAATGCTACTCAATCCAAGGATAACAGCTTTTTGTTGAATTTGCTGCTTTCTGTGGTTTGGATGACTCTGTTTAGACTTTGTTTAAATTATATATTTCTGGTAGAAGTGGTTGTTGCTTCAAATGGCTCCAAATATGTCCTCTACAAATCATATGCAATCACTCAGGATTGTTTTTCTTTTTGATGCTCTATGATGTTTGGTGGTATATTTCAAGTGGACTGTATGAAATAACAATATCAACCCGATAGGTAGGCGGATGGGGTTGATGGTGGTCAATCTTCAACAGCATTTTGTTCTTACTGTTATCCCCCTGATGCATTTTGTTCCAAATTAAAGAAATCATTTCTCCAGAATGCTGACAAAGATGTCACGCAAAGATCGGTATTCATCCACTATATAGTCAAGATGAATAAAAGAAACGTTTCCAATTAGAGTTTTCAATGTAGTAATGTTCCCTTTTATACTGATGATATCACCGTGTCATCAGCTCTCTTGTTAAACAAGGCTTCTCTTAGGTTACAGGCTGCTTTTAATGACCTCCTCTATTGTTAATTCAAATGTTCTAGGCAGCAAACAGAGACAAAATAAAGTATGATTTCACAAGGGCACACATTCACAGTACTGACATTCCTTCTGCAGTCCATGCTTGCAAAATAAAATCTAATTATCACAGTACAACTTTGTAAATACTCAAACTAATTTGATTAGATTGCAGATTGAAGGTCAAATGAGATTTGTGAATCTTTGCAGACTGTCCAAAAATCTCCCTCATATTTGACACCATGAATATCACAAGGTCACAGGCTCACAGAAGGACCATTAAAAAACTGTCACATGAAAAATATGTATGAATATATATTAAGCGAGTACCATGACAGGGTTTTGTCTGAGTGACCCAAGATGCAAGATGTAATGTATTGCTGTTTTGACAAGTTATAGCTTATGTTACAAATAGGATGTAATGTCCACTGAGATATACTTTTATAGATTGGTATATTGAAGCAGAACTGTTCTAAACAACCATGTCAGAGATATCTCAAATGGTTTCGACATTTAAGATTGATCCTTTTTTTCCCTCTTCGCTGTCTCTCTCTCTCTCTCTCTCTCTCTCTCTCTCTCTCTCTCTCTCTCTCTCTCTAGCCATCCGTGAGAGAGGGACGGCTCCAACTGCATCAGACCAGTGGGGGAGGGGCACAATCCCCAACAATCTGATAGGCTACAAGGCAGCACCCAACCTTGTCATGCAGAGTGTAGCTACAGTGAGTCATGACACAGAAACAGGTTCTCTTTCTGAAGGCCCCGGCCTTTCTTCTCCCCCCCCCCCCCAGCACAGCCATTTGGGTTACTGCATAAATCACCTCTAAGTCGCCTTAAGTCCAAATCCTCATGAGCTGTGAATGGCGTCTAGCAGTAGGACTGTGGGATTGCTGAAAATTGAATTTTAGTCCTGCGGATTTACTTATTGTTGGGGGTAATCATTCATGGATTTGGTTTGGTCTCAGTTGCTTTTTTATTTGCGGTAGAGATAGAGGGATTTTATATATGCATGCCATTAGAGGGTTATAATGGGCCACTGAAGGCAGGTTCTGCAAATTGGATGTGACTTGCATTATGCTTTGGAAGCATTTCAATTCATGCAATAAGCAGTGAGGATGATTGTCACTGGTAGCCATTCGATTTGAATAAATCCAAGGGTCATTTGTTTATTCAGTATATTAAAGAATGAACCTTGAAGAATCAAAGATATCAACAATAATGTTTTCTGAAATGTGGTGAAATATAACATTGGGGAAGTGCTCCGGAGCTGCCTGATGATCCATTTATTACACAAAATGATCATTATCATCATCAAGCACCTACACAGCAAAGCATGCGTAGCTTTCTCTGCACTATGGCTGTCTGTCAGGAAAACAAAGTGCTATTAGCATAATAATTCAGTGAACTGTCATACAGAAGACATGGGGGATGTGTTGGCAGATATCTGTTGATTGGCTGGTGTGTGCCCATTGGCGAGGCCTTTAAACTGAGTGGGGCAGGGCGGCCATCAATAATTCAATGGGCGTGCCAGCGCAAAGGTAAACAATGGCTGTAATTAGGGGAGGTCTGCACTGTGGACAGGGAGATTAATGAAAGGGCAGTCATTTCCACTGGTGCCCAGAGACAAGAGGTCTTTCACAGTGACGGAGGTGCTGCCAAGCAGAGCACAGCCATACTGAGTGTGCGTGTGAGTGTGTGTATGTACATCTGCATGTGCTTTTGCATATCTATGCTTGAATGCCTGACAGAGAAGAGAGAAAAACACATTAAACCACACTACAGTAGGTATGTGTATCTTCAAAACGCTCTTTTTAAACTCCATGCATGCAAAGGTTAGTTAGACACTCACAGTGTGGCAGTCACCAAGGACAGTAAACCACCTCCACCCTTACCTTGGTTAACAACTCTGTAAAGATGAAGGACCCTCATAGGACCTCATTTCACACTGGCACGGTTCTGGTTCTGGCACTGGTTCGGTAAACACAGTAAGTAAACACAGCAACGGCTCTTTCCGAAACAGCATACTACCATACTACTTTGTTAAGTTTTAATATTTTTTTTCATGCGAGAAAGTAACTGTTAAGATCCCAAATATACGGCCAGTTTATTCAAATGACGGCTGTTTAGAAGTTTGCAGTAGTGAAGCTGTGCAACGACCGCAACATCACAGAGGCAGTAGCCGCTCTGCAGAGCTGGTCACCCGGCCACCCCTCGTCATCATGCCGGGGGGAAAAAAACGATCGCTAATGAAATTACCCGCAGGTTTTTAGAGGTTTACCACCGGCTGGTTAAATTATTTTTAGGAGATAAATGTTGGTCTCATTGATGAAATCTAACAATTGTAGCAGTAGCATTAGTTTGTTTGAATGAAAAGTGAAGCTTCATGTGTGCATTGGACAGAAGAGCAATGCTACCTCTGGGATCTGTATGTACAGAAATCACTACATTTACAAAAATAATACTGTTTTACAATGAACCGATCAGTCTGCATTAAGTTTTATTTTACTAAGCTACTGTATATAACATGGTTACGGTTTCCTCCTTTTTCTCCTTCTCCGACTGCTTTCCTGCTCGTCTTAAGTGACACGCCCACTGATGATGTCACAGTTTGCAAGGAAAGACCAACAATTTTTATCTCTATCAGAGAGATGTCACAGAGTTGATAAAATCACTTGCCCAACTTGTCTTAAACTGAGGAAATATGCACCACAATAGTATGTTTGTTTTCTCACCATTGAAGAAACTATGTTTATTATGCTTTTTTTTTGTTTTTTTTGTTCAAGGTTGAACTTATGGTACGGCATAATGTAGTGCACATGGCCATGTGAGAAATTTAGGCCTTCACAGCTTAGCAACTTTACAGCATATTAAATAATTCATTGGGAGAGTAACAACTATCGGCTGTTATCTGTGGTATGACTCACTTTTTATCCTTTTTTCTTGGCATTCTGGCTTTTTCAGACAATTTATTTTTTTAAATTATTGCTTTGGTTGAATGATTCCAGTTTTATCCTTTAAGAATCGTTAATGCCTACTTACTTTTTTCTCTGCCATTTATTGGTTTTAAGCAGCTTATTGTTCATATTTCATGAGTTAAGGAAAAATAAATAAAAAAAGGGAAAAGTCTTTCATCTTTTTTTTGGTCTGTGATTTTAGTCACCTACTGATTTATGTTAATTTATTAGGCCCCATGTGTCCATGCCTCTGTGTGATTTTGAGACGGTGTCTAGCTTTGTTGATCTGTTAACATCTCAGCATTCACAACACTGTGCCTTCAACCCAAAAGAAAAAATATGTTCAATTTAAACTAGCGCTTGTTCTTGTTTGCCCTGCTGATTCAGTCAGCAAGAGAATCCTCTGTATGACCTTGGCTCTTTTCATTAAGACTTTTATCAAACATGGCTGACCAATCAAGCGCTTCAAGCGGCTCACCTCAGTTCACTGTAGCAGAAATGTGTCTTTCAGGAGATAAGAAAAAAGGGTTAGTAAAAAGCAATAGTAAAAAAAAAAAAAGATATTTGGGAGACAATGTTATTGATTTATCTAACAGGAGCATTACAGGTCCCATAGCCTACTGTACTGTATAAAGGGATCTTTCCATTTTCTTTTTTATTATACAGCAAATTTAAGTTCAATATTAAATGCTATAAAAATAGTGCTCAGTCCACAGAGAAATGCTGCAACAGAACAGCCTGTATTCATGACCTATCGTGTTTTCTGCAACTTTGTGATGTCATAAACCAGTCACCGCCCTCAGCTATGCTTCAAGCCAGTCCCACCTGGACCAGCCAACCTTGCAGGATTTGGTTTCACATTGTTTACCTTAAGTCTGATGTATTTTTATTCTGTGGCTCTAAAAGCTAATCAGGATAAAAACTCAGAGCCTCCTCCCTTCTGATTTGCTCACTGACCTTTTGTTATTAGAGGAGAAGCTAGAGAGATGGGATAGAGTATATATATATATATATATATATATATATATATATATATATATATATATATATATATATATATATATATACAAAAACTACAGTGAGGTGGTTTTTGCTTCTTGAAATTACAAGTATCCTTCAAATGCATTTAGCCTACATTATGTAGAAAAATGTCCAAAAAATGATTTGATTCATGCTTGTATCTGAATGTATAAGTGATTTGTTTCTGTGAGTTAAGAATGCTGTTTAAGATGTCACTGGTGGTGATTATGCCTCGTAGCCTTAGACATTGGTACTGTAGCTTCTGACACAAATCATCATTTTCTTCCAAAACAACAGTTGGCCTCAGCTTGACCCCTGTGGTTTAAAGGGCCCTGGGTTCCTTTCCAAGAAGCTTTTAAAAGCTGGAATAATCATTTTATATTGAAGGCCAGTCATTTGAGGGGCCTGGTTGTAAACATGTCTTTTGATTTATAATGTCCACCGATTCCCTGATCCCCACTGGCGTACGATGCAACGTAAATGCTGTTTAAATCATAAATCAAACAAGGGACCCCGCCTAGCATGTTGCATAGCATAGCAACTGCCCTGGTGACCTCACTGCGATCATGGAGTTTTAACCATTTATCTCAATTGGTTAAAGAGCCATGTATTTTTCTGGAATGGGTCATTTCAGGTGCAGGAGCATTAATTTGATTGCAGACTGACATCAATTGATAATGATGCACATGAGAAATAACCATCACCGTTTGGACTCACGCTTAATTTGTTTTTTTAGTCATACATCTATCAGCCCAGTGACATGAATCTTAAATATTTACTGAGCTGTGGTCACAAATTATGCTGCATTTTCAAGAGGTGCTCAGCGTGAGTATAAACTGCTCCTATATGGCCATCTGTTATATTCATATTCAGTATTCTAATATGATGTGGCTTTCAAACAGTTGATTAAGTCAAGTAACTCAAACACAATGGATTCCTGCTTCCCTTCAGCACCATGGACAGCAGCATTAAGGAGCTCTTAACAGCTGAATGCAAGCACGCACCCCTAAGTGCTGTTTTGGGACACGAGTTACGAACTTCAAGAGCATTCGTGTAAACGTTCTAAGAATTCATTTCCATTTAACTAGCCAGATGAGCTGCGTTGTTTGGTTCCTGATACGAGCTGTGTTTACCGGAGCATTGCCAATGAATGTTCCAGTTAAATCCCCCACCTGGGTATTTGAGCATTAAGATATGCTGGTCTCACTCTTAAAACACAATGAACACACAAAACAGAGGCGGAAGCCGCCTCTCGAAAGCAGATCCAGACGAGACAACACAAGTGATGATAGCATTACGGAGAGATTTGATTCTCAGCCCAGACCTGAGTAAGCCCAAGCCCACTCGAGCAGATGACTTTACACCAGTTTGGACACGCATTTTATTTTGATATTCTGGTGTTTTCTAGGCTTTGCGATGACAAGGCCACATCTGAATAGTAAGTATCCAGAATTTGTGTGTGTGTGTGTCTGTGTGTAAGCACGGGCACATGTGCATTTGGATTTTTTTTTGTAGAGTAATTCATTTGGTGGGATATACTGACCTTCACAGTAGAGATTAGCGTCTATGTCCATGTGGTTTCTACTAAAGTTTCACCAGAGTCATGGTAATCCCATCACACTCAGGCTAAGTCACTGAGAGCCATGTGTCTCAGTCCGTGTGTTTGTCTGTTTATACGGCTGTTTATATGTGTGCATGTGTCACTGTGCATGTGCCTAGAAAAAAACCCACTAGCTCCGATTTAAGCAGGATTTAAAACATCAAATCTTTCGCCTCTGAAAAACAATGCATCGTGAGCCGCCACCTGTCAAACGTTGCTCTAGAGGGAGGCCCTCAGATCTACCACCGCCGCTCTCCAAAGACCTCGTGTTTGAGCTCTCAGCCGCGGGGAAAGAGGACAAAAAAATAAAAAAATAAAAAAACAGGAAGGAAACAGACCTCCGAACAAAGCCAGTGCATGTATATCCCATGATTCCCTCATGTCAGACCTGCCCTGGCTGCATTTCCTCAGCTCCCTCTCGGCAATCATTCATCATGCCGTCACACGCGGAGCGAGGGGGAGCGCGGCTCGTGTATCTCTGCCGTGCACCGGCTTCCTGGAACAGGCGCAAGGGGCCACTGCATAATCAGCTGGTTCTTTTATACCCAAAATACCTCATCTGCATTAACTTCATGGCAGCTGATTTATCTTATCTCCACTGAATTGATTTACTGTGAATCACCGGGATTGTACCACAGATATAATCGGGTTCATGTTTACAAAATAAGCTACGGGACACAATGCCTGAAGTGAAGCATTGGAGGCGGATTGGAGGAGTAATTCGGAGGATTGTTCCAGTGGGTCAAAAATCTGGCCAGGAAGAATTTGTATATAAAATCTTGCTTTGCATATTTCATAATCAAATATTTAGGTCACCTGCACTGAGAGCATTTAAATGTGAAGCGTGTGTGTGTGTGTGTGTGTGTGTATCTAGTTATGGCGCTGAATTGTTACAATAAACAGAACAGTCTAAATAATGCATAATCCCCTCTCTTAATTATGTGGGAGTATATATTTTACGTTCAAAGTTGAGTCATTGCAGTTGCATGTGTAATGAAACCCACAGGGTCTTGGTTTACAAAGAATAAAATCTGTTTCCAAGTACCAGGACGGAGCTTGATATATTGGTGACACCGGTCCAAAATGGTTTTCGGTTTGGACAGGACTTGTTTTGGTTTTTATAGTCAGAAGCCGTGTAGTTATTTCCGGCAACGCTGATCTGCCTGCGCTGCCCTGCGAGGAGAGATATACCACTGACACCTCTTTGTGTCTTGCTCTTTTTCATCAGCTTTTATTGCTTTTCAACCGGTGCGTATTTTCAGCACTTTCATGCCAATGTGCTGCTTTAAGCGTAAGATTTGTGTATATATTTATATATATTATCAGTCTCCTCTTGTGCCACTTTTGTGTGTGTGTGTGTGTATGTGTGTGTGTTTGTCGTCGTGGTATTTTAAGCCACATCCCTGTCTTAAGCTGTTCCTGCTAAAGCGATGTGTCAGGCCTTATTCCCACACCCAGCAGGTTGTTGTTCTTCTTGATAGCTCACCAACAGGCATATTACCAGCCCCGGTTGTTATTGTCACTGATGTACAGCCCCAAGACATTGCCTTCCTCTGTTCACAGTTCCTCAAAGTGTTATGTGTCATGTAATAAGAGTGTACACCTTTTGTCCAGGCGGGGTCTGCGGGGACCCTGGAGGTAAGGGGGGGAAGGAGGGGAGAAGTGTAGGATGGGGTGGTGGGGGTGAGGGGTGGTGACGTGAGATTGAGATGGCACGTCTGGTCCCTGTCCCTGGGAGACAAATGGGCCATGGTCACCCCCCCACCCCCACCCTCCCTCCTCCCACCGACGTCCCCAGAAATCCCCAGATGTTCCCAGACCTCAAGCGGCCAGAGTAGCTGACAGGCCCGAGAGACGCAGAGTCACAGCGTGATTAATCACCACACATGGTGGAGCATGCAGCTCAGCTCCTCCTGGCCCCCTGCCGAATAACTGGCCACTACACTGTAACCACCCCCAGCCCCCACCACCGCCGCCGCCATCACCCCACCGTGAAAACAGTACAAGTCTCAAACAGAAGAATCTGCCAATTAAGTAGGATTACTGACCACATGAACCAACTTAGAAGTAATGAATGAGTTCTTTGCTAAGTTTGACCAATGCTAAAGTGAACACACAATTAATCACTTGCATGCTCTGACCAAGGAGAGCCAATCAAAGACATGGATTTACCCCATATGGACCCAATTACTCATTCATTAAGGGACACCCCTCCATTTTACGCAGATATACTTAAAGGGACATTGTGTAACTTCTCATTTTATCTATTCACAAAAATCAATTATTTCATTAATCAGTAATCACCCCCATCAACAAACTGAAGTGTTCCGGTAAGCTCTGAATTTGCCGTTCATATCATTCATATCTACATGGAGCGGGTAAGCTCGGTGCTGGCTGCCATGTCGTGTCGCCATGTTTTTATGTTCAGTGGCAGCGTGACGGTAGGAAACCACGGAAACTGCAGCGGAGACACCGCGGAGCTGTCGGCTCAGGTCGAGGTGGCGTCTGTGAAAAGTCACCGCGGTAACGCAGTGAGGAGGAATGGAGCGTTACACTGATGCTGCATTCACCTGCAGTTGGGCAGACGGCTGTCGGTAACAAACCAGATGTCATTTTAGTCACAGAAGTCCAGAGAAATATAATACAATACGACATCACCATGACAACATGACAACATATTGTCACGTGTATTGTTTTGCCTCATGCTGACGGACCACTTGTTTACATAGAGGCTTGTTTATGCCGTTACGTGCAGCGGCTGTCGTCCTTCTGCCGTCTGCCCAATTTCACGTGAATGCAGCATGAAAAATACGATTGAGTTGCTTGCGATATACAACTGCAACACTAGATGGGAGTAATTCTTACACAATGTAGCTTTAATGTAACTTTATTGATGAAAACTGTATCCCTTATGTTTTCTAAAACTATGCAAATTAAGTCATATTGGAGATCGAATAAGGTGAAATCTGCCTGGTGACCTAACTGTGACACTGAGCCTCCAGGAAATCTGTTCATGCAAAAGACGTAATCCAGCACATAACGCTCCTTTGCTGTATTGTTGTTGTTGTTTTTTTCTTTTTTTTACTTCATGTTCTGTTCAGATTAAACAAGTAGGATGTAACAAGCGGGAGGTAAGGTCTTAGATGGAAGATGGTAGCCGGTGGACCCGTCCCCCACCCCCCTGTTTCTGTGCTTTTAAACTAAATGAATTATCTGCTGGCTGTAGCTTTATATTTCTGAAGGAAAAGAAATTATGTTTAATATGTGTGTTTATTTGTTGGGTTTATTAGCATCCTGTGCTTCCTTTTTGCTCCAACCAGCAGCTCCTCATCAGTCATCATCCCATGTGCTCTGTTGTATTTCAATTTCGATTCCTTGATTACTTTCTTGAATGACCACTAGAGTCTGGCTCCAAAAGTGAGTCATCCCCTATTTTTTTTTTCAACTTCCATGTTCAGATGCTCAAAATTTCAGAAAGAATATAAATGATTACAGCCTGGTACAAAAGGCAATCTGGTCTACTCTCTACAGCTCATTTCCTCCTTCATGACAACTGTACAGGGGGTAAATTTTTATATGAGTCACCCATTCGAATTTCATAATTCTTCTGCATAATTGAGGGAGTGCTGCTTTACTCATCGGGAATTGGCAAGATGGCCCCGGTGGAGCAGCCCACTCTGCGTTTCAAACCTGCTCTTCAGAAACCTATACGGGTGACGTCTCCATCATCCACTCTCACCGACTGCCTCAGACCTCCCCTGCCCTCAGTTTCAATTCTCTTCCATTATCACTCACTACCTCTTCTGAAAATTAAAAATGAAGCAAAAAATGAAATAAATAAATCGCTGAATATCTTTTTTAGAATGATCCAAAATGCCATTGTAAGGGAATACGTCTTGTGTATTGTAATGCCAATGATCCATGACAGAGTTATTCATATTAGAGAGTAGCACAGGACTTAATCGTGCAGAATTAAGCTACCATAACTTCCATGAATAAACCTTTTTTTCTTTTTTTTCTTTTTTGCATTGAATGCAGATCACAGTTCACAGAGAGACAGAGAACAAGGAAGAATACCACCCACTCTCTGATGGAAACACTGTGCACTGCATGGGTAAATTATTGTGTTTTTGCACAGCACAGTCGCAGCAGCCACACACTGAGACTTGTGCATTTGATGATGGAATCTGACAGTGTCACACAGACCTCTACAGTATGCGTTTTATACTCACTTGATGCTGCTTTCCCACATCCCCTTCAAACACGTGTGGGTGGTTGAAGCCGTCACTCCATTTCGAGGGGCAGTTTGGGGTCACTGAGCAGAGCGGTGCAGAAGCTTCAAAAAGTGTGAGTGCACATGGATGGGCTGATATCACTCGCCTACTTTGTTGGACAATAATTAGACCTTGTAAGCTAATGAGTTACTTGTAGCTTATTGCGCTCATCCGGACGAGTGGCATTTAGAAGGGTTCGATCGAATCTGAGAAGAGAAATGGAAGGATTTGTTCCTTTCTTTCTTTGTTATTTTTACACATTTCTTCCCACTTAGCGATAAGCAATTAAATCTCTCTGAATCTGAATTCTTAACACACCTCAGTCCGCCGCTGCTTATTTATACACCATAAAAAAAATCTCCATATCAAGTCATTTAATCTGTAATTACATCCTTGCAGTGAGACTTTAATTATGAAAGAAGAAATAATGCAGAACTTGAATTAACAGGCAGTAAAACACACCACTGCTGAGTCCAATAACAACACACTGATGTATATTTGCTGCAGTGTCCTTATTTGATCTGGTGACCATAAGCACCAGCAGCTTTTGTTTTGTGTATCACTAAACTTTAGTATTGTCGTTGTTTTAATTAATTTAATTCATTGCTCCGCTCACTCAGCTCAATGGACTTCTTTGCAGGGACCTTTCTGGTGCATTTTAAGTGTCTGTCTTCCCCTCTTTCTTGGTTAGCTGGTCTGGTTTTTTCCTCTGCTCTGTTTCCTCTGCTTTATTTGGATTACTTGATTTTGGATTATTCAGACTTTCCTCATCCGTGTCCCTGAGTTTTTTTTTCACCTCTTAAAGGGGAATTTCTGTTTTTTTTTACAATCTGGACCTTATTTCTAGCATAAAATACGATTCACTCACCCAGATAACTTTGTTGTCATTACTAGTCCTTCTGATGAAATTAGATCCAGCCAAGAGCTGCGTATAATGCAAGTTTGATGCTTTGTTATGATACGCTAGTGCTATTCCCCTCTGAGTCCGGGGTTAGCTCAACATCCGGGGTCTGTAGGTTGACCTGATAACTGACCTGGATGATGTAATCTCCGAGCGCGGCGTGGCTTGTTGCTACCGCTAATGCTACAGTATGTTTCTGCATGTTTCTGACTTGTCAGAACAAAATGAGCAGCTGGACGAAGTTCAGCTTCCACAGGCTTCCTCTCCGCAACCTGGACTCACTAAAGCTCTGGCTAGTTGTGCTAAAAATGGACCCGAATGCCAAAGTGGAATCATTATCATCAGGGCCGTTGCTAGGAATTCTGGGCCCCCTGAAATAATACCAAAGTGGGCCCCTGACTTTGTTTTGATGCTAATGCAGCATGAGTATTAGTCAGGGTCTTATGCAGAATAATTCAGTCATACAAAGATTACTGGGTTTTTTTTGGTGGGGGCCCTACTGGGCGCTGGGCCCCTAGAATTATCATCACCTTTCTCCCCTATACAACGGCCCTGATTATCATCAGAATGAGCTGTGCAACGGTCGGAGATGACATCATCCAGGTCAGTGGTTAGTAGGTCAACCTACAGACCCCGGATGTTGATAAGAGCAATGGAAAACTGAAATTCCCCTTTACTGTAAGTGAATCGTCTGTGTTTTTTTTATTTTTTTGTTCAATAAATCTTTAAACGTTACCTGTCAGTCCTTCAAAAACAAATTAATCTGTTTCTTGTCTTTAGAGATGTATGTCTTATCTACAAAAATGTTTTGAGCGATGTACATTTCTCTTTGACATATTCGCATTACACATAACTGTCACTTGTCAGTGCATATAAAGAAAGAGATTTTTTTTCAGATGCTATCATGAAGCACCTGTTTTCTTGATGTCTCTGACATAAAGCACCCTGCCTGTGCTGAACGTGATTTTAGTGTCCCTGTACGTATAACGTGGATTACAGATCTCGCCACATGTTTCTTATAATCCCTGTAGTTATCAGACTGTCTGCACATGCAGTATTCTCTGGAGGATATTGGATACCTTAAGTATGGGATGATGGCATATCATCTGACAAAACAAACAAGCCAGTGAGAACATAACTGTACCTGTAAGTGACAGTTCAGTGATGGCTCATTATCCCTTTATTGGGTTACATAAACGACGCTGAGGAGATGAGTTGTGCTGTAACTCAGAGAATTTCCATTATTCCACCAACGCAAAAACCAGAATCATTCAAATGCAAATGTTTCGTAACACACAGGACAGAGCTTTCAGTCTAATACCAGTCTTTTCATCATCAGACGGTCATTCTGGAGTCTTGTTGAAGAGGAACCTGGATGACCAATTTAAATGAAAAATAGAGCGCTTGGCCTTTTTATTAAGCATATCTTTTATGTTTAGAGCATTTTCCATCACGATCAAACATAGAACAAGGCAAGGGAAGTATCAACTGCCGCCCTGTAGCTGCATCATATATTAAAGAAGATATATGAGTGTGTTCTTTGTTGTTGAGGTTGAGGTTAACCACCTTAAGTCTTTTTTTTTCTTCTTCCTTAGCCTCAGATCTAGCATCAAAGCTAGGCTGGTAATGAAAGGATGATGGTGCTCAAATCTGTAGTGACAGTTGATTTCTGTAAGACTCCTTTTTAAGTGTCGCATAATGTAAAAGTGAGAAATGTAGAGCAAACAACATTTACTCTGCATTAGAAAAAGGAAAAAAATAAAATAAAGTGCTAGCTGGCAAAACAAAACACACACTCTGTCCTCCCTGACTTTCGCTATGTGTTTGACAGATGAAAGGTCAAGCTGACCCAGCTCCTGCTCTGGATGAATGACTGGGGGAAGTGCAGGTCACAGGTCAGTGAAAAAAGTGAAAGTGTCAGATTGGAAGAGAGATAGAGGAGGAGACAAGGACATGAAGAGAGAGAGAAATAGAGAGAGAGAGAGGGCTGGTGTTCCCATTCATTCAGTCCTGAAGCAATGCCAGACCGAGACCCTGGCCCAAATCTTTTCAGACAGCAGTGACAGATTGTGTGTTACTGTAAATACCTTTTTTTCTTTTTCTTTCAAATTGAATGATTTAGGCAGAGAATATCTCTGCTGTGACATGGTGGCAGGATATCCCTTCCCTTGGATGTTTAAAACCAACCAGAGGGACAGATCACTATCATTTGAAATAATCTCAAAAAGACAGATGCTATCTGCAGTCTGGGTGACATCACTTAAAGAAAAATTGATAAACCTTGAGTTGGAAAGGGTAAGAAAAAAATTCTCAGGATACATTTTCTATCAGGAGTGTTTTTGATTACCTTCTTCAGATTTAAAGAGACTTAGTGATGCTGCTTCCTATCAGTTTCACCCCTTGAGAAAACAAAGATTCATCATAATAATTACAGAGCTTCTACTGTATCACAAGGGACAAGTGGAGAAAATCAGTATCTCACATAAGTCAATGTTGATCAAGCAGAAGCACATGACTGGAATTTTTATGTGAAATTTAAGTGTATGTAACTGTAATTTATATGTTTTTATCATGGAAAATGTACATTTATATAAAAAAAGGGAATCCTTAATATCTCTCTGTGAAAGACATGGGCCAACAACTGTGTGGTTAATACTGGAGGACCTGCTGGAGTTGTGATGTAAGTAAAATTATTCCTGAATTAAAATACAGAGTGTTAATACATCAGTGTCTAATGCTACATCTGTGTATAATGCTGGGATCAGAAGACACACATTTAGTCCGATTTTCATATAAATATGTCATGGCCCACAATTTTCAGCAATGGGCCTGATTTTGAACAAAATGAACAGATGTGTAGTGCAACATTAAGGCAAGGCAATGCAAGGCAAGGGAAGGCATCTTTATTTATATAGCGCATTTCATACCAAGGCAACTCAATGTGCTTAACATAAGACAAAACATTAAAAAAAAGAACAGCAAGAAGAACAGTGATTTTGCGTATAGGATTCTCCACGCAACCTGATGAGAACTTGAGCATGTTCAATTTTTTTTCATTTCCCTGCCTAGTTTGACATCGCCTATAATGTGATGTTGACCAATAGGGTGACAGTGCTCTGATGCATTGGTTACACACATTAGCTTGTTTCATGTAGGCCAATATGATTTTGAGGCGTACACATTTTTTAGCTCAAATTCTCTCTGAAGGAAAGACAGTCCATGCTGTGACGAGACCATGGGACAGGTCAGCAATTGTTTTTTTTTCTTTCTTTTCTTTTTTGTGTCGGAGCAGAAGACGTCACACACGGCAGTTTGGTAGCCATGATTGACAGTTTCTTTTCCCGCGTCCCTGATGACCTATGATCGATGATTGGTCAGGGTTATGTAGTGTTACCAGTCAACGGACCGAGACATAAGAAGAATTTATTTCACTGCTACTGCTTAATCTGACATGGTGACCATCGTTAAAGACAAAAATATTGTGTAGTCTGTGGCATAAGCTTCAAATCCTCGTGGGAGTTACATTGTTTCCTTGGCCAATTACAATCCTAGTTGCTGTCAATGCCATGCATGCGACTTTTGAAATAACTGGTCAGCCATTGAAGTGGAGCCAATAACCACTTGTAGCCATGACAATAGCCATAGCCACAATAAAGTCCCTGCCCTCACTATAACCAGGGCTGCAGTAATATCTAAGTATTGTCAGGACTGACCCCAGAGACAGTCATGGCTGCTACAGACAAAGATACGCTATTATAACAAACCTCAATGCAGGCTAATGTGAACGTTCAAAGAAACAGAAAAAGAAAAGAAAACTCCCACTCTGACTTCTGATGTCTCTGTTCACTCATGATAGAGTTGCTGGGTTTTTTCTCTTTTTTCCATTTCATTTCATTCGTGTGACACTTTGTGTCTTGTTTGTGTGCAACCAGTGACAGAGAACGTGTTCAACCTCAAACTCCTCTGAAATGAAATGTTGTGAGTTATAAATGGTGAAGATGTCAAGAAGCTTCTGCAACAGCAGCTCAATAGTTTGTTAAATTCAGAGCACTGTGAGGTAGACTAGCAGTGTTTGAGTTGAAAGAAAGGATGCTGTGAAGCGAGGTTGATGATACATTTGGTTGACAAAATAAAAATGTATGCGTAGAAAACCAGCCAAAAAAAAAAAAAAAAAAACGATCAGACTGACCCTGGACTCCAGTTAACAGAGTGTTAACAGAATCTGATAAATGACAGTCAAAGGTTTCTCATGACCTGCAGGCATCTCCACATAGCAGTTATCCTCATTTCCCTCCTTTGACATGTCACTCACACATACCGCAACATCTTTTCGGGGAGCGTGATCAATTTCACGGTAGTCTGCAGAGTTCCCAGCGAGGAAGTGAGTTTGAGAGGCTGTGATAGCATCGGGCGTCCCCTTCCTCACCCACGCTTGGGTTGTCTAATCGGCCCTCCAGCTGCATCCAGCCAGATGAAGGGAACCCTGTTGACTCCTAATCTGTGTCGCCCGTGATCCGTTCCCCACCTCAGCACTACATGCGCTGCTGAGTGCAGGGGAGGGAGGGAGGCGGGGAGTATCCGTTTGTTTTCTTCTTGTCATTGCGGAGGTTCATGGAAACAGAGGCATGAACCGCTTGAGGAAACAGAAGACAGGATGTTTGGTTTCACTTTGTGCAAGCTCTCTTTTCCTCTGTCACCTCCTCCGCCTCCCTATTCCTACAAGCCCCTTCTTTGTTTGTCGTTTTTGTCTTTCTGTTTGATTCCTGGATTTACATTTTTTATGTATCTACCGTTTGCTTCTTTCTCCCACTGACATAAAAAGGGAAAGAGGTAAACAATGAATTTTTGATTATACACAATTTATCTCTGCACTAAACTGCATGATACCACGGTGAAGGAGCTATTTTTGAATGTACCTGAACTTTTATATATGTTGTGTGCAGCTGTGTGGTGCGAGAACTTGGACGCTTAAAAGTGCGCATGGCGGGGGTGGTGACAATTATTTAGGCAAATCACATTTTGAATATGTCATAATCAGTTCCACTTAGCTGCACTAATTGACAAAGCATGTTCCCAGTGTTTCACAGCTCCGTAATGAAAAGCTCACAGGGTTGAGTTCCAAATTTTTCCCGCATTGCTCTGCAGATTAATCACATAATCATGCATTAAGCATGAGAGTGTAACATGTAAGTGATTAAAACAACTTTTGAACATGCTTCACTTGCTTGATGCTCTCCCATCTGCAGCCAGTTAACTCGTTCCCTTTTGTCTTTGTCTGTTGATTTCCTCATTTCTTTTTTTTGCATTATTTCTACACTACATCTAACACAACATGATTTTAATACCCTATGCTACCATTTCTCACACCGTACAACACTTAGCAGAACCAAAACATTTTCACATTTCACGGTTATTGTATTATTTATTTGATGAGAAAGTGTTTCCTCATTATTTGCATTATTCCTATTCTACATCTAATGTGACACGATTTGAATCCCCCGTGGTACCATTTTCCACATTGTAGAACACTTAACAGAACCAAAATACTTTCATGTTTCGTGGTTATTGTATTATTTATTTGATGAGAAAGTGTTGTGCTATGACAGGAAATCACATCCAGCTATTAAAAGTTTGCAGGAAGGACCTTTTGCAGAAGAAGCGAGACAAAAGCCTTCAGGAACCTGAAAGAACAAAAGAGTGAAAATGTCACCTTAATCAATGTGTTTCAACCATCATCATCACAGATCATTACAGAAATTGATTGCTAACCATGCCCATTTCAAACTTGCCAAGTCACATTGTTTAATTTAATCTCGGCTCAGTTGGATCTCATGGAAAGTGTAGAGAAAAGCATCTTTTACTCACAACAAGTATGTGAATTTCACCTTGAAAAAACACCATTAAGGGAATTGAAACACTTGAAAAAGTCGACTAATAGTGTACACTCCCCTGATCAAAGCTTTTCGAAATATACCTCTGTTAATTAATCTCTTTATTTCTTTATGTGAAAGGCTGCTAATTAAATCACAAATAATACAAAGCTCCCTCAGCCAGGAAGCAGAACCCTTCACAGAAGCCTGAAACTTTCAGTGCTGACAAATTTATCCACATCTCAGCTCATTAAATGTAAGACCGATCTCAACCTCTCCTCCTCTCCATTTCACAGCTCTCTCTCCTTCTATATTTCTTTGTCTCACTTTGTCCCCACCCTGCAATATCCTTCTCTGTCTCTGTGTTATTTAAGAAGGAGCTGATGGGAAAGCGTCCCATTACAGTGTTTAACAAGGCCAAGAGGATAGAGCCCTGTAAGTACATCTTCAAACAAACTGAAAATAGAAAATGTATGAGACGAGAAAAAAAAAGAGAAAAGCGTACAGTCTGAGCCCATGCAGCTACATGTGCCATCAGAGGAGGTAGCGCGCAGCAGGTCATCTGGGTGTTTGGATGACAGCGCAGCAGTCAGTGGCTCAAAGGCCTCCCCTTCATGTATTTGCAGATAAATTCATGATTTCCAAAAATATGTGAGATGAAACAGCTACAAACAAGTTTAGCACAAACGATGCGCCTGACAGCAGATAGGAAAAGGAGATTGATACAAACTGCTCTTGCATTTACCATTTATCTAATCAGTTTATGAATAGGTGTAACCATCCATCGCCTCAGTCGCCTTCATCAGAGAATGGATTATTTGTTAAATGGAAAAAAAAAGGAAAAAGTTTGGACAGTGTTGCATCTGAGGATACCAATGTCACCCAATAATGATTGGATGGGAAATAAATTAAAAGCCTTTTAGTCCACGGTCATTCATAATAACTCAGTATATTCATAATGCCAAGTAATAATTGAACTCCTTGTGTGGAAGGCCATAAGTGGAAGCAGCATAATTAGCATAAAAAGTCATGAAAAAGTGCTGAAATATGATTGTAACATATGTCATAAATGGGTCCTCTTAAGGTACTGTAGAATTGATCATAGAAGCTATTCAAACTTAAATATACTCTTTATTCTTATGTCCACTTCATACTTACAATATGTTATTCCAATACCTCTCGAGACATATGTCAAGTACCCCTGGTATGATTCATATTACGATCATATCAACACTTACTTCCACATTGAGACATCAGGTTTTGTGCACCTTTGGCTGCTGCTTATGCTATCGTGCCTGTGAAGTTAGTAGCAGTACATTTAACGAAGGAAACATTGGAGAGTGTAGCAAGTGGTAGACAATAGTTAGTGTAGTGAGTAACTTTTATTTGTTTATGCGCTGCATTAGCTTGGCATATGGTTAGTGGTTTTGCTAGTGTGACCTCTCTGTGCTGACAAGATTTCAGGTTTATTTCTGCTTGACCCCCTTTCTGCAAGTTGACAGAATAGTTACATGATGTGAATGGACTGGACTTTTGTAGCACTTTTCGGAGGTTTCATGGAACCACTGAACATCCGATTAGATGATGACCTGCTTAGCTGTTTTTGCAAGGCTGAAGTGGAAAGATGATAATAGGAAGATAATAAGTGTGCAGGTATGTCCAGAGCTGAAGGGCCTTGAGGGCAAAGACTGTGGCTCCTCTGCTCTTTAGCCTCATCTTGGGGACGGCTGTGAAGAAAGTGTGAGGAATGTTCATTCATTTAGAAGATGGATCTACCATAATAATTTCTGAGTTACTGGACCTAAATTGAAGGACTTTATGTTCTTCCTTCTGTATGTAGGAGAGATTGAACCTGAAAATGTAAAAAACCTGAAAATGTAAAAAAAAAAAAAAAAAAAAAAGAACAGGAGAGGATCAAATTTTGGTCCCTGTGGTACTCCATTTTTGTTCAGTAACACAAGAAAAGAATGTGCAGTCTCCTCCACTCCAGTAACAAAAAACGGGATTGAATCAAACTTGAAATAAATATCCAATATGCCTTGCCAATTTATTTTTCAGAACCGTTTGATATAATATCACATACTTTAAAATGAAATACTGGATGTGCAAATTTCTAATCTAATCTAATCTAATTTTATACAACCACCAAAACCCCATTAAAATGCTTGATACACACAATCTACAAACAGCTGATGCATATTCAAATATGAAAGGTGCATGTAATGAAAGAGAACATAACCACTTCTGCACGCTAAAAGTGCCATGTTATATTAACATTTAATGTATGAAGCATGTGGTTGTGTAGGCATTAGGTTCATTTAATGTTACAATGACATGACACATTTTTGCTGGAATATAAAAAGGAACAAAGCAAAAACCTCAATTAAATCAAATGTGTTTAATTAAATGGTAAAATTAACCGCACAGGTCACCCATCAAAAATGACACATTGAGATTATCTGCAGACATTATCATTAAGAAATTAACCTGAGATAGAGCTCTATACTAGTAAAGGTGCTCATACATACTCCATTGGCTAAAACAGCTCCATCTGAAGTAAGAAAATGTGTAAAACTTAATAAGTTAATAAAAAATATTACCAGGGTTATAACCTAAATCCAGACTTTCCACATGTCTGCCTTTCACACCTTCCTCTCTGCAGCAGTACACGGTGCCAGTGATTGACAGTGGCATGGAATTGGTGTGCCAGTTTTCTGGCATGGGAAATTTACTAAATGAAGATCCACAGCTCAACAACACACAGTGGAAAATAAAATAGGGAACACACAGCACTATCCCTGTCTGTTCCTGTTTCCCTCTACTTCTTATGAGAGGCTGTCAATTTACCAGATTGTCATGCTGTATTTTTTGGTAGGCTTCAGCACAGATTAAAGTTATCAGTCAGTTTAGTTGTCATTTAAAAATTCTATAGGACAGTTTATTTTTGTTGAATCAAAAAAAAAATGTTTTAGGACCAAAAAAATGTTTCATTAGATTGCGCTGATACACAACTTGTTTTGCTGTTTGTTATAGAGTGGCAAAGTCCCGCCCCTTCCGCTTGACCCCCATGGGACCTTTTGGAGCATAAAGGATGAATGGTGTTCAAAGGATAGAAAATATTTATTTTCTGATCCCCCAAATCCATGGCACAATTCAAACAGGACCAAAAAATAATTTGCTTTTGAGGACCCATGCACCAGAAATGGCACTTTTGAGTTAACCTATCTGAAAGAGAGATTAAACATTTGCTCAAATTAGACAAATGAAACTGGCAAGACTTTGGAGCCAAACTTGCGCAGGTGATATGAAATATGAATTAGATCCGCTGCAAGATTGAGACATAGTATAGCACTGTAAAGGGAAATGTAAAATTCAATCTCATTATGTACAAATATGACACTCCTCCTGTGCATAACCTATAGTTATGTTGTGTTTTTATCCCATATCATGTGCGCATGCTTACTATGACGGAAGCAAGGGTAAAAGTGCAGTGAGTCCACTTCAGGAGGATGTTGGCAAAACACAGCCATATGTCATAAGATAGCACTGTTATTTTCCTATGTGAAACAAGTTGTTTTTATCGTAACCATTGACGGCAGGGACTGTTTTATGCTGAGGAAGTACTTAGTGAACCACAGTCTTTATGCAGTAGTATTAGTGTGTAAAGCTTACCAAGCCATGGCAGTTATTATTAGCAACCATGGCAACAAAGATAGGCACGATTGTGTCAGTAAAGTCTGCATGGTTATTATAGTTAACCATGACAACCGGGGTCAAGTGCCCCTGCCGTTTCAGGAGACGCTCTTGTAAGCTGGAAAAAAGGTTGTTGTGCAGGTTGTTGTACATATAAAATGTACACAGCATCATGAGACAAACACAAGAGGAAGAAATATTTTTACAAGTTGCAATTGCCTTCCACCCAAATCACAGAGCTTCATTCTTTGCAAAAATTAAAAAAAAAAATGTAGATGTACAGTATAGACTACACCCAGAGTATTATTGGGATCAGAGATTGAATTGAAGATCTGTTCCTACTCTACTATGTCAAATTCCATACACTAGAGCTGAACACAGCAAGGAGATTTAATTGAAATGGAGAACTATAGCTTGTGCGTTGAACAAATAAGAGTGTCAACAGAGGGAAAGCAGTGCACTGCAATGCCATGCTCAGTGTTTAAACTGTCTACTTTTTACAGAGTGTAAATAATTCAATGTAAAGAGATTTTGTTCTCTTTCTCAGCCTCCATTACTTACAATAAATGTAGTGTTAACGCCTGTGCTAATCTAATTTGATGTAAACTGGTAAAACCGCACTGTAAATTCTGAGAATTACCCACATGAATAACCATTCAAAATGCCATTCGGAGTTGTTGGGCAAAAGTGGAAGAAAGTGTCAGGGGGGATTACATGACAGAAACGTTTTGTATGCACAGTTCAGTAGGATGAAACAATCCCTATGAACATATTCAGCCATAATACTTCTTCTAGATATTTAGTTTCATATTTAGCAATGATTCTAGCAGTTTCATCTCCTTGATGCATAAACATAAAAGTCCAAACTCCATAGTGATTTCTGATGTTTATGGATGTTTATGGACTGCCAAGTGAAATGCAAGTGTCTGCCACAGCCATTTGGATTCTTGGGTTACAGACGGTCTTATTCAGCATAACACTGAGCACAGGGTAATTAATCATGGGTTAACTAAATGGTGGTCTATATTAAGGTTTCAGGCTTGTTTAGACTGGATAGCTGTAATTGTTGCACTCTCAAGCAGACACACTGTCTCACAGTTCGGCAACTTTATTTGTCCCGGTTCTATTTCCTTTTTTGAGAGGCATACACAGACTCGCTGCACACATGTAAACAAAACAGTACTACTGAACTCCGACCTCAATCCCAATAATATGAAATAAGATAAATGTAATTTTAGGATATTTACTTTTTAACTGCCTTGGCTCACTGGCATCTAAATTATTCAAATGTAAAATTAAAAAAAGTAAATTAAATAATAATATTTATGTATAGGTCACAACATAATTAACAATTCCACAGTGACATCAAACCATTCTCTTTTCAATTTTCTCTGATCTGCATCTTGGATGGCTATGTGATTAAAGTGAAAATCAAATTATAAATAAAAAATTATAATAAAATTCAGAAGAGAAACAACTTATCACTTATAAGAATCAGCATGGAGACTAATATAAACTGATGAGTAGGAGTAGTTTTTAAAGCTTGAAGGGACCTTTCTTATTTTATTTTTTGCACGAGTGTCAACATTTAGGCATTCAGCAAATTAAATGTTTCACAGTCTGCTTCAGGGGTAAATATACACTGAGATGCATCAAATACATTGCTGTTCAACCTTGTGTGATTATCCAGCTCATAAATTCCATTCAGTTACTGTTAAGTGTTTTTATTAGCACGCATCCAGTATCTCCACCAATCCTTGAACCATTTTCAACTCTATCCTTAATTAAACTGTTATTTCCTTTCTGTGTTTTGAATGGATATAAACACAAAAATAATCCGACCAAAAGAAACACAATGAAACACCTTTTTTTTTTCCAACAAGAATGCGTGAGAGTTGTCAGCACAACCAGCCATCGCTGAATGCCCAGAGTTTATAATTAAGACGTGAGTGAGTGTGCAGTGATTGCCTTTGTGATAGGGGCGTGCAGAAACATCATTTCCTTTCAGAAGCTCCTCAAAGTGTCTGGTAACTCATGACTGGGTTTTTGGCAGGGTTCTTTTTCAATGCTCTCCCTTTTCTGCCCTTTCAGACACACTGCAACGACAGTGACAGTGCCACCCTGTAGGCAAACTACAGGGTGACTTCTGAAGTGGGCCACTCTCTAAAAATGGATTTATTTGGTTTTAATTTGTGGTGGAGTTCAGCCCAGGGGGTGTGCTATATAGGAGTGTAAAAAAGAAGAAGAAAGGTCCTGTATGTCCATGTGAGATTTTCTATAAAATACAGAACCATGAGAAGAGAAGATGGGTGGGGTGGAGGACAGCAGGGGACAAAATCCATTTGTTGAAAGAGAGCAGAGCAGGGTATCTGGGCAGGGAATCAATAGGATAAGAGGTTATTAGCTGAGAAATGTCACTTGAAACATCGATCATCATCTCCATCGACTGCAGGGACATGTAGACACACGGGGTCAAAGCAGCTTATCAGTCAGCACTGATGGGAAACTATACAGTGAGGAGCAGATGAAGAGGATGAGAGGTTTATTTAAAGGTATAGTTCAACATTTTGGTAAATTCGCCCATTGTCATAATCCCTATAGTTTTAGGAGTAGGTTTGTTACCTTTAATTGTTGATACAAGCTATTTTTAGATCGGCGGGGCAGAAAAGTGAGCTGCTCAGAGCTATTGTAGCCGATGTCAATATTGCCCTCCCCTATTACCCTGGTCTCCCGCACGGCAGGCGACAATGCAAACCGTTTTGCCAAGAGCTCAATGAGCGCTTGGCGGCTGGTTTGCAAGTCCTTTATGGGTGAGTGAGTGCACCTCCGTTACATTACACTAGGGAGGCTAATGGAATTTCTTGGTTTCCCTCATCAAACTCATCACACAATCCAACAACTCCAAAATGCTCTGGTGGACAAGTTGTGACCTACACATTCACCACACTGTGAGATAATAACGGAACGTTACGAGACAGAGTTGTTTTCGTGGCAAATGCAGAGCCGGTGTCCTGCCGAAAAGAGACTGCTTGCCAAAAAACTGCCCCGACGAGAACACGCAACATGTGTGAATGGCATGAATTTACCTCTCGTAACGTTATATTATTATCTCATATGGTGAATGTGCAGGTCACAAATGAGCGTTTTGGAGTTGTTGGATTGTGCCTTTGATGAGGGAAACCAAGAAATTCCATTAGCCTCCGTAGCGTAGCTCTGAGCAGCTCACTTCTCTGCTCCACCGATCTGAAAATAGCTTGCACCGACAATTATAGATAACAAACCTACTCCTAAACCAATAGGGATTATGGCAATGGGCCAATTTACCAAAATGTTGAACTATCCCTTTAAACTTTTGAACACGCAATCACACATGAGTAGCCATGTGCGTACAGGTGACATACTGTACTCATTAAAGAAAAATCAGTTAATTGAGGCTGCATCAGTGAAGTGGGAAAAGTACAGCTGAGCAAATATGGCATTGTGTAGGAGGATTATATGACAGGAAGCTAACAATTAATAAGACCTGTGATGACATTTTGTCTTGACAAGATACAGTGGGGATGATGACTCCTTTCTTTCAGAGACGATGGAGAATGCAGGATCACATTTCAAACAATGTGACCGTAGTGTTATCAAAAGGATGTAAGAACCTGTGGCTAAATGCAAAGATAAACCCACTCAGAATAATAATAAAAAAAGAAGAAAGAAAGAAAATAAATGTTTTTGGAGGTTGAAGACACATTTACTGGTAACTTCTTCACACTGACCTTAAGTGGAAACTGCAGAATTATAAGAGCACAGAAAAGCAAAATGTCAGTTGAATTTGCATTACAAAGTCATGACTACCTTGTGTATAATTATATGCAATATTTCATTTCTATCAAATAATTCTGCCCATAGAAATTGTAACAGTCTGACATGTACTGTATGTGTAGATGTAGATGGATCCTCGTACTCTGCTAGCTTTCCCTGCCCTAATTGACAGGAAACAATGTAAATAAATAAATAAAAATAAAGAATAGTATGACTCATAGTTACGTTTTGTTTTGAGGCAACATCCGGTGTCTGTAGTGATTATGGAAGAAGAGGAGGAAGAAGTGCAGTGACGGAGTATAAAGAGCGTCATCAAAGTCCATGTGAGGCTGCAGTTGGGGTGGATGGATGGGTCAATCAGATGCAGGACCTTCAGGCAGGAGAGTGTGGTTTGATTCCCGTGTGAGTGTTAAATGTTGGATCTTATTCTAACCCCTACAAAGCAGTTATACTGCCGAAACCTAATGAAGTGGTTTCTGTGCCTTAAGCTAATGAGGCCATGGCCATTATTTTAGTAACCATGGCGATGATGGGTATGCCACAGTTGCATTTATTATGGTAATCATGCCAACCACTGTCCATTATGCATAGTGCTGTAGGTGCACTATGTCAGGAAACACTGATTTGGGTTGTATGAGGGTAAAACAAACAAACAAACAAAAAAAGCGATCAAACAAAAAACCTTTTTGGTTGAAGGAACATAGCACTGCTGAGGCATAAAGGGAAAAATACCAGGCTTTCTTCTTTATTTCACCACAGGGACAAACATCATAATGTAATCATCTAATGTTTGAAAAATGTACACTTTAATATTTTACTTGACTAAAGTTTCATCTCCTCTCAATATCAAAACGGCTTTTAAGGGAACGCATAAAGTGAGTGTTTCATCTCCACATGCAAATTGTACCAGCAATAATTTGACTCATATTCAAATCTTTTAATTACAAATTGGTGTTCTTGCCCTTCAGCAGGTTGATTAGCTGGCATAAGCAGCGATGATGAGCATAACAAAATGTGCGAACCGAGGGTCTATCAGCTATAGAACCAATCAAATGAATGCGTCCTCGCTCCTCCTGTCTGTGGTCAATCAGCGCTGAAATCCGTCTGCCACATTTGCTACATCCTCAACTTAGGTATGTTGTTAGCAGTTTTGTCACATTCCTGCCTGCGCGTATGATGAGGCGAAATCAATAACTCATCCCATAAATTGAACTGGCATGGTACAACGTAGTCTTGTGTACGGTCTTCGCACCATCCTAGGGGTGTTCGGCTCATCCATTAAATCACAAACGGGGGGTCGGGGGGTGTATGGGGAGAAGAAAAAAAAGGAGGAGAGATAAGGAGAACATGATGGGAAGAAAATGTTGCAGGCACATTTCATTTATACGTTACTTAAATGAAAGAGTGCATTAGATAAATTAAAGGAGCATGGGAGATCGTGATAAGAGAGAGACAAGAGGGGAGAATTTCCTGAGGATCATTAGAGAGAAGAAAGAGTACAGGGATTCATTAGCATGAAGCATGAAGGGAGAGAGCCAGCCTTGATAAATGTTCCTGAGGAGTTACCAAGAGAACGATGGCTTTACAAGTGATGCAGGAAGATACCCGGAACAAAACTTATTCTGTAGACAATTCAAAGTGTTTTTTAGTTTTTTTTACTCACATATACATGTGCGGGAAAAGGCCCAGTCGACAACATGAGGTTCTTCTCCAAGGCCCAGTCAATCCATCAGAGGCAGAAGTGTGCCATGGGACGGGGCAGTGCCAGTCACCTTGGACACGGGGTGTAGGCCAGTTTCACGGCACAGTGGACATTAATGCTCCTCCCTCGCTAGAGGTCAATAACTCTGCACACTCAATCACATGCACACGCACGCGCGCGCACACATCTGCGAAGCCATCATCACACTCACCTTTACATTCAGAGGCAGGAGAGAAGGCGTGATATGGATGGCTGAAGTGAGAAAATCACCTTTCGCTGGGCAGCAGTGAGTTTCCATGTACATTCCCACAATTTAATCACACAGCGTCAAGCTACATCTCATTGTAATCTAAGCATTGTTTCCCCATGCACTGCAGCGACTTTGCCTTTTGCTGTTGCTAAATATTGTGGCCCACATTACTGCAGTGTAATCCATTCTTAGATTATGATGTGCAAAGCCAGCCAAGCGGGGTGCTTTAATCAAAGCAAGTGATCCATTTCCTGCACCATCCATCTGACTCGCCAGCAAATCGTGCTTCATCAGTTTTCCCCCCAAAACCCGCCAAGAAATGGTGAATGAGGTGGTGAAAAGGAGTAAACCGGGTTTTTGAAGAGAATTTAAATATAATAGCAAGCACATTGTTTGGTGGTTCACTGTTCGCAGCTGGTAAAGTTCAGGTGTCGGATATAAACAAACTGTTCAGCTGGAGGTAGAACTTTGTTGATACTGAGAGTGACTCATTACGAATGAGTAATAAAATGATTTCCACCCCTGTGATCAAAATATTGTGTAAAATGCTCCCCTGGAAAAAAAAATAATTAACTGAATAAAATCAGAGAAACAAGCACATTTAAAAAAGAATATGCTTAAAAACATTACTTGGTGCTTGAGATCACCTCATAGGGGCCTGTGAGAAATACATTTGTCTGATAAAACGGTGCATTACGTTTTGCTATGCCTCAAGAAACAATGCAGAGCACTCTGAGAAAATGCACAACACACAAAAAGCAGCTCAGCATTAAGTCACACAAGCGTGACTGCAGTTTTACATAGATGTGTTAGATTCAAAAGGGGAAAAGCTGTGAGATTTTGGCACCTTTTGAAATATTTTGTTCAGCAGATTGAGCTTCCAAAGAGTCAGAAAAAGGCCAACTCACAAAGAAAAGTTGAGTTTTGAAGGTCCCTTTTTGTATCATTTATTTATTTATTTGAAGAGATCTAGAAGATATATTTGTGGTTATGAAGCTTTGATCATGTCTTCTGATTGGCTGACAATTATAGTTTAGGTCAATGGCAGGTAAACACTATAGAAAAACAAGCCAATCAAAGTTTTTGTGACATCACACAGTTACAGAAGTCCTGTCATTACATTTTAATCAGGTTCTGGATACAATCTATGTGCATTTCTTTGTGGATACAGCACTTTGAATATACAATTAAAAAAAGGGAAATTTCACAGTAAGGGACCTTTAAGGTGAGCCTTTGTCTCTAAACTTCTATCCTAATACAATAGTGGTGAATAGAACTACGCTGTGCTGCTCAAAGCATTGAAAGTCTGAGTGAAAAGTACTTTAGTTTTAATGAAAGCTCCTCACTGCAAAGTCTTGATTTGTCACAGTGACAAGGACATTGCTTTTGGAAAGTCACGTTGCTTCAGAGATGTCATTTAATTAAATGAAATGTCTAGTGAGCTACTGTCACTGTATAAATGTTGAAGAGCTGAGATATATACACTTAAAAGATTAAATTAAGGCCAGTGACTGTCTGATGATTTTCTTTGCCAGTCATAAACAGATGTACAGTATGTGAACTGATTAATCACTAATATACTCTCTCCAAATATTTTTCTGTCTATTAGCTCATCATTATTTACTTTATAGCCCACTATCCATTAACTAGGTATATTTAGTTATTTTATTAGGATTCATGCATCTTTAAGATGTGTTTCATTTTTATGTTGTGGCTGAACTGACCCTTGGGTGTGATTTCCACTGACTCCAAATGTAACCTCTGACCCCCTACTCTCCCCCTGCACCACCCCATTCAGGGAGCTGGCTTGGTTAACAGAAGACGTATGGCACAGTGTGCTGGGTTTAGCCTGTTGAGTATCTCATCTCTAGCAGAAAGGCATGGTTCTTATAGCTTTTCCAATATGGAGTAAAGCCTGTCCTTGTTCTGTTGTTCTCTCCAATAAAAGGCACTAATCTATAAGCCTCGTAGGCTGGATCTAGGAAAGGTGCCATCCTGAGACAGATTATATGGTGCTAACAGGATCGGCATAGGTGGACGAGACCAGGGAGGAAAATAATAAAGGAAAGGGGCCTGCTATTGATTGTGCTCCTGTCAGGGCCACTGTGTTTTTCATTGAGCTTCTTGAGTGCTTGTTAGGGTTGCATTCATATCATGAATATGTGTCAGTTTATTTGATTTGCACCTAATGGATGTGGGAAGATGTAATATTAAAAAAAAAAATTATGAAAAAACCCAGCGACTTTCCACAACCAGCTGCAAGAACATGAGCAAAAAATACAATTTTACTACTAAAAGCAAACAAATTACTGCATGATGTACTTGTCACAAGCCTAAAGAGTGTGCGGAAATGCACCCTCCTCTATCCATCATTGACGGCCCATTCAGTATTGGTCATTGTGTACAACACTGCAGTACACAACCATACCATAAATTGGCACATATTTCAAAGGGGTTACATTACAGAAAGGAACTATGTTCCATTAGTAACCCCTTATGGATTCCTAAAGGTTTGAGAAACCTTTCACAGCCCTGTCTCCAAAAAATTAGATGTGGTTATTTTGCTTCAGCAAATTTAACAATGGTGACAGGATTGTGTTAATATTCAGCCTGCAAATGCTTCACTCTTGAAGTATTTCATTTGTTTCCCCCTACAAATATTTAATACTGACTGCTAAAGGGTGATGTTAACCCTTAGATGCATAAGTGGGTCAAAAATGACCCGATAAGGTTGTTTTCTTGCAATATCTTTGTAACGAAAATCAATCAATCAATCAATGTATTATTTAAAGTGCAAAATCACCATGGTACATGGTCTCAATACACCTTACAATAAAAACATGGCATCATAACAACATCCTCTGCCCTTAGACCCTCACATTGACTGAGGAAAACCCTTTTAACAGGGAAAAATCGGAGAAACCTCAGGGTGAGCAACAGAGGAGGGATCCCTCACTCAGGACGGACAGACGTGCAGATGTTGTTACAGACAAGAGAACAGTTTACAGCAGAGAATGTGAGAAACATGGAAATGTTAACAACAGCTGAAGAAGGAAGCTTCTAGTAGGCAAGGGAGGCAGGGAGAGCAGGCCAGCTTAATGGGAGGACTGGATGGGAGACTGGTTCAAGGCAGACTGGATGGGAGACTGGTTCATAGGAAGAGAAAAGTTAGCATTTCATATTCCAGGTATTCCTCAAAAAACATGTTATTTATATTATACCATTGACATTTTTATCTTACCTTTTATACATTTGAAGAAACTTTATTTTTTGTATTACTACCCCATCATACCCCATACCCCATACTTCCATAAGTGGGTAAAAAATGAGCCTCATTCATTTCCATTTAATTGAAACCTCTGATTCTTATCCACTGTGACTGTCAGGGATATATAGCAAATTTTGTGTACCACACATAATATATCACAAAATATCATATTACTAAGTATTATCTTCATCCCTGCTGCTTGCAGACTTTGTAGACACTTGCTGCTGCACTATTGGTAAATTACACAACTTTAGGTGTCTGTATTGTTTTTACAATTTGAAGCACTTTGTATGTCTCCAGAGATACAGTATATCCGATATAATTTTTATATCTGTAGATGTTATGTACCATAAAGCACACGTGACATTAATACAACTATTTTAGTAACAAACATTATCAGTACACAGTTTCATGATTTGGGATGGCAGTGGTGTTGATTTATTTATTCACACACTCTGGCCTGAAAACTTAAAATTAACTTTCACAAACAGGGTACATATCGAAGGAAAATAATGTGCTTTTTTAAAAATATTTTTTAATTATTATTTACTGTTCGGGTCTGTCTGCATTATTCAACAATGTCAAAAAAGTCAAAATATTGAAAAATGTTAACCTTAAGTAGGCTATAAGGTTTATAAATGGCTGTAATGATGAATATGTTGTTCTAGTTTGATGCAGGGAATCACTGGTTTTCAGTCTCTATGGAAAATGTTGTATGTTAAAAATATTAATTGTTGACCTAGTTGGTGTGCTGTCACATCAGTAAACTTAAAGATGCTAATTGCAGTGTTGCTTTCAGCTGTGTGTATCGAGCACTGAGAATAACAAAGCCCTCCGAGAATGAGCGGAAATCCCCACATCTGTCTGCCAGGGATCCGTGTTGAACCACTGTTTTTTTCTCTTCTACTGACGGAAGTTTCAGATGTTGTATAGATCCACCTACAGCAGCTGGCTTCCATCCCGGGTTCACCGTGCTGCTTGTACTGGGCTCTCTGCTTGCCTTCTAAGTCCACCCAGCAGGCAAGTGGGGTTCCAGCCGAGATCAAAGGACCACACTGGATGCCAGTGGAAGTGTAATCCCACCTCTTTCACTTTCCAGCCATTGCAACATTTGGAGCTGATGTCAAAGATTGAACCAATACAGTTCACCTCCAACAATCTGAATACCCAGGGCACAGAGACTTAATACTGGAGGGGAAAGTGGATTTAGGAGTTGGAGTCAAGGCGTCTATAGATCTATTCTCATGGAAATATTAAAAAAGGGAAAAAAGGAGTTTTATATTCCAGTGTGGATAATCTTCAAGGGATCCACATTTCAGTCTGGTGTTTTTGTTCCTTTTGTCTCTTTAAGACAAAACAGAAATTATATGCTTTTGATTAAAAAAAAAGAAAAGTGAATTGATGATGATAAAGTTCTCTGACGACTTCTCCTTTATTTGGATAAGTTCATAAGCAAGTTTGCTTTAACCACTAAGCCACAGGCTGAGAATTGGGACTTTGTTTTATCCCTTTGGTTTTGGCAAACATCACTCTCTTTATTGACGCACTGCATTAACAAGTTGTCACTCAAGTCAGCAGTCATTGCTAATTAGATCCTCGCAGGCCTTTAATTTATTGTGTGGGACACTATATAACAAGTTACATTTAAATTCTCATCAAAGCCTTGTGTGGTGTGAAACCATATGGGCTGTCTAAATAGAACCATTTTTTTTTTTTTACCAAGATCTTGGATCTGAGGGGATTACTGTGCACTCACAGGATGACAATCAAGTAGAATAAACTGAGCTTGGGTTGCAAAAGCTTTTTTCCCCCAGCTCCCTCAAAGGCATCACACTGAGTTTCTTCAGTATGTAAAGATAAAAGCCAGCTTCCAATTTTTGGAGGAATTACCAGCCCAAAAGTATGCCTGATAATTGCTATGGAAACCAGGATTGATTATTTTCTTTTTAAAAGGAAACCTCTTTTTATGATCTAGTGCAGAAACGCTCCACCCTTCTTGTTTGAACTTAATACTCTTGCACCTGCAGTTCATGAAATGTTTTTCCACCCACTTGTAACGAAGAGAAAGTGAAGCATCAGGCTTTTTTATCTGGCTGCAGTTTACCTTCAGTTCAAACTGCCTAACCATCTGATTACTTTGGACATGATGTGAGTGAGTCTCTAAATGACTTCTTTTCTTTTATTCCATACATATAGGATAAATCAAGTTAGAGATAGAAAGCATGTACCATATTTAGCCCACTGAAGATCTCTCTGAGAAAGGTATTTGTCAAGCAATTCAGTAAAAGCTGTGTTTTGATGCGTTCAATTTTCCACAGGCATCACCTTCGTTGCAAAGCCTTATTTTTTTTTACCAACAACTTCTTTATTTATTTTTGGCAGGGAGGGAAGTCAGGTCAAGGTGTTCCATTAAATGGCAGCAATTTAGAAAAGTGGATTGAGCCTGGCTTTCTGATGGCCCGCATGGCAGGAAAGAGCTACAGGGAAAGTGCTTCAGACTGAGATACTTGCTCTGCAGGGGTCACCTTCGCCTCCACCTCATTGTAAGGAATAAATGATGACAAAAAAAGAAGAATCCCTCTGAGTTGCTTCATGCTATAGAGTCAGAATAGAATTGTTGAATAAATCAAAACCAAACTTTTTTTTCACCAAAGGTTCTTTTATGTGCTTTATGAAAGATTCTGAAGCTATTGCAAACTGTATTCCCAGTGTGAGCTACCAGGGAGACCTTTCAGTTTGATATGCACTGGGTTCATAAGACTGAGACCATTTCTGGACCCCAGAGTAGAATAAATGATTATGTGTTTAATCTATTAGATATAGTGGTGGTTTGTCAACTAGAGTTTTTGTATAATAATCTCACATTGTGAAAAGGGCAAACCAGTAAATCTTGTAAAATAAATAATAAGGAAAGCCGTCTATGGTCGTTAATTTCTGCATATCAAACCAGAAACAGAAGCATTATCAAACTGAGTGTTGCTGCCAAAATTGTGCCACCTAGTCTTGCAAAACTTTAGAAGAGAGAAAGCTCATGGAAGATCTGACTCTGACTTTTTGACTTGTTTTGAGGCCCCCCCTTCTTCCTTTTCGGTGCCCTTTTCAAAGCATTTTTATTGATTTCTCCCTCCCTCCCTGTTTTTTTTTAGCTTTTACCTTTATGTGTGTTTTTTTTTCTTACACATGATTTTGCAAAATTCACCCAAGGGAAAAGAAAATGCACTCTAATAGTTTCTAACATGAAGACAACAAGACATCAATGATGGAGGAAACGGAGCACTTTTGATATGAAAACTTCCTGTTGCTTCACATTTCGTAGGAGCTTAAATCTCACTGTGCAAGCCAAAAAAAAAGAAAAGGCGCAGCAATCAGCAGCTCTTAAACAGTACCTGTCTTGAGGGGGTCAAAACCCAGAAATCCCTGTGAAACTGAAGCAATTTTAGATTGAACCTTAACCCTCATGCAGACAAACACCTTTATTGTGCTGTATAGCTACAATGGGGCTGGACCTGTGCTCCCTACACATTTTTTTTTACCAGCAAAATATAATTAGAGCACTTGGTGTTGTCCAGGCTGACCTTTTAGGGCTTGTGAGGACAAAGCTAGTGATTGTTTTATACAGAACACTGCACCCGTGGACGGACAGTGAGAAAGAAAAAACAACAGCCTGATTTTGAAATGTCATGATGGTCTCCAACCAGACTGTTTACTGTTGTGATCTTAAAAGGCCATACTTTAGTCATCCATCAATGTAATACCTTTGAGCAGTGTGGGCTTTTAATGAATTTTGTGCAGTTAGAATCCAGTGCTTTGTCCAGTTAATTGAGATCTGTCAATAGAGATTCAATTAATCAGCACCGTTCTGCACCACTGGAAGAGTGCATATAAATCTACAGTAAATGTGGGATTATGGAAATCTAGGTATTAAAATCAATAAAAGGGGTAAAAAAAAAAACCCAACAAAGCAAAATAGTCTGATGTCCAGCTTCTACAGACTTGCATTGCTCCAAAGAAAATCCATTTAGGGACCTTGGGACACACAATAATTCAAAACTGAGGGGATTATTTCCTGCATGCTATTCTGGCTGAGATATACACTCCTGAGGCCGCGCATAGGTCAACATCGTTTTTTTTAACTACCATCTTGGGAGAGGGCTGAGGCAGGAGCAAAGCTTACATGGCTGTCATTTTCACCCCGCCGAGAAAGGTTGGGGCCATTTACTGATAGCGGCTGCCAGTTTGAGGATACAGGGAAGAAAATATGCCTCAAAACACAGCAGGGGGGGTGGGGTGAGATAGAAAATCGTATTCAGCTTGGATACATCTAGTCTCACGCTAAAACGCCCGGGGTAAATGAATGCAGAATAATCACAGATTGGCTGCTTGAGTAATATCTCCATCACTGTATGGGCAGTGGATGAAGTTGGGCAGTTTATCGCTAGACTTTATATGCTCACTGACGGCAGCATTTGTAGTTAATCACGCCACAGAATTAATGCAGAGGTAGGGGTTTATGATAAATAGGATAACCATACGGCCTGCATGCATAAATGCAGTTTAAGTATGTATTGGGTCTGTGGATAAATTACGGCACAGTAAATTGGGAGAGGTGCTGTGTCATGCTGAGAGGTTGCAGGCGTACAGCGGCAGTGAATCCTCCCCTCACAGTGGAAACACACCTGCAATTTATCTGATTTAACAGTGGCTGACAGAGTGAGAGAGGAGGAGGAGTGCGAGGGGGGAGGGCACCGGGAGAAAAAGGGGGAGATGGGAGACGACAAGAGTGAAGGAGGGAGAGAGAGGTGGCAGATAGGCGGAGAGATAACGGGAGATTGAGGGGAAGAGCGAAAGAGAAGAGTCCTCTTGGAAGATGGCCGACAGCTTTCTTGTACTGGAGAGAGGAAGTCAGTGAAGCGGAGGAGACACCGTCCCCTTCCCTGCTTCTCCTGGAGCTGACACCTCACCTCAGCGAGCGGTCAGCCGCCTTCCCCCCGCGTTCCCAACTAACTGACTGTCACTCACAGATATCTTCTTCTACACTGTCTGTCCCTGTTGGTCTGTACAAAACTCCTACTTTTATAGGCACTGACAGAGACACTGGACGACCCACACCCACCCCCACCCCCACCCCATCACTTTGACCACCTGTGTGTTGCACATTTTATTCAGATAGCAAAACCTGATACGCTGTGTAGTGAGCGGAATTAGAGTTCACAACCCTGACCCAGACCTGATGAGTCCTGACAGCAGGTTGTGTGTCAGGTCAGGTTTGGGCCGGTTTGTTGTGTAAACTTAATAGGACAACACTCTTTCCCTTCTGCTCGGTGACTCTGCCAGTCATCTGCCATGATATGTGTTGCTAGTGGGAAGTGGTAGGGGAGATAAGTGATAGCCAGTGCAGTTCAGAATGGTGCCATGACCATGTATGGTTCTGTTAATTGTCTTCCTTGATAACTCTTACTCTGAAAGACCTTCATCATCAAATCATCATGCCTGTTAGAGCACAGATCATTACTGTCAAATTCAGATGGAAAACATTATGAGAACCTATGACTTATTGGCTAATAAGTCATGTACTGTTTTGTGCCTGAGGGCAATTGTGTCACATTCTGTGTTGGTTTATTGCTGTTGTCAGTCAAAGATGGTGCCAGTTATGTGGAATAAATCCTTACTGAGGCAACCACTCAGTGCAGGGCAGATTTTGATCTTCAGACTCTTTGTGACAGTACAGTCAATCTGACATAAAATAGCAGATACCCTTTCAACATGTAGTGTCCAAATTGAAAGTAACTAGAGTGGTACACATGGATTCAATTAAAATTAAAAGTCCTTTGTGGACAATGACTCCCATATGTCCTCAACCCATAGACATCAAACAGATCCTCTGTAGCCTACTATAGGCCTGCACTATGCAATGTGCGATGACACTCTTAAATACCGCGATGATGATATGACTTAAGATAAATGAGCAAAGATTCGTGTGTGTATATTAACCATACAGTTCATGTGTCTTTCTGAAAAAGACTCAATACACTGTAGTATACATTCCAGGCCTGTAGTGGCACTGTAACACTGTACCACTGCAACACAAATACACCCAAAACAGAGAAGAGTGCAAGCTTAAAGGAGAATTCCGGTCATTTTTGACCCCTAAATCGTTGTCCTGAATAAACGGTGAAGCAGTGCAGGGTAATGTCCAAAATATCTCTGACCGTTTCTTTTTGTAAAGAAATCATTACAACAAGGAAAAAGTGTTTGTTTCTGTGGCAGGGAGAGCAGGCCCTCTGCGATCAAATAGTAATGTCTTTCCAGGACGTTCCAGAGTTCGGCTGTCTGAGGTGAGTGATTACATGCAAAAACACAAAGTTTATACTTAGCTATACATTTATACTATACCGGTTTATACTGTACAGTTTATGAGTGCAGTGGTGTGTCGTAAGGATTCGAGTCATGTACCATAGATATTTGATTGTTTTTTGAGTGTTTGTTGTGGTTGAAAAAATTGCCCCCATACTTTAGTGTTGTTGCTATCGCTAGCGCCATCTAACCATGGTGTAACTCCGGTTTGCCTGCATCAATTTTAGTTGCGTTTTTTGCTCCCCCCAACACTGGGCGACCACCAGGACAACAATTTAGGGGTCAAAAATGACCGGAATTCTCCTTTAAGCTCTGTAAACAAACTCCACACATTATAAGTCAACTAAACATGATGGACCCGATGGAAGTCTGCCGTTGTTGATTTTGTTGCGTTACGTCTAGCGGTGTAGCTCAGGTTACGGTGTATGAGTTTGAAGCTGCAGTGCCTGTAAATAAAATGTTATAATCACATTTCAGGCAGCTTTTGCGATGTATGGTACTATGGCTATTAGTGTAAAGGGCTTGGAATATAGGCTACAAAAAAGGTGCTACATACAATGCAGTCCAAAAGTCATTGGCTGCTTTGGCTTTGACAAATCATTCACCATTCATCATTGCCATTATCATGAGGCCAGTGTGCCACGTCCATTGGCAGCCATTAGGTCGGTGGTTATAGAACCTCTCACATGTTTTTGCTCACATTTTTCTCTTTCCATCATTTGGACAGAGGTTGATTTAAGCTTCATCAGTCCCACAGACCTTTATTGCCGAAATCTACTCTCTTTTTGTTTGTTTGTGTGAACTGCAGCCTGGCCTGGTTTATGAGGTTTACCAGTCATCTTGTGCTGAATTCTCTGAGTATTTTTTCTTGATCACTGACAAGAAAACATATCTCTTCCTACATCCTGGAGAGCATTCCTTAACATGTGGGTTTTCCTTCACCGTGCAAATTATCTTTTGATCACCCACAAAACTCCCTGGTCTACAAGCTTGTTAGTAGAGTAGGTAGTTTTAGCTGCTGCTTTTTTAAAAGAAAAAAATACCCACTGTGCCCTTGATATCTCCCTGGTGGTTTCTGTTGAGCCTCATTATTATCTTCCTCACACCCACAATCACCTCTTTACCCCTCATATTGACAGACAGTTCCACCTCAATCTAAATGGCAACTATCAACTTTCAGTCAACTCCTGTGAGCTCCCTTGTCCGTGACCTAACATTGAAACAACACACGGCTGTCTATGAAACATTTAGCAGCCAGATGTTGAAGTGCTTTTGAACCTTTATAAATTGGTCCACTGTGTTAACAGGCTGATTTATCACCCAAGGTCCCTTCAATGTTTATGCAAACTACCTCAGATTAAACACTGAGACTTGGCACTTTAATGTAGAGTGCATTATTTTATTTCAAATTGAATGCACTGAAGCAAAGACGCTGGAGAACTGAATCTGCGTAAATGTCTAAACACTCAACAGGATATAGTGATATTTTACACAATGGTGTGCTTCTGGATTTCTGGCAAAAGTTTGTAGAAGACCCTTTTGTTGTTTTCACATGACAATTCCCCCATCCACAGAGGCAGGTCCAAAAAAGAAGTGGTTTTACCGACATGAGATGGAATGGGAGCAAATCACTGCAGGCAGTTTCCATTGTCTAGCAGAAAGCCTTCCCCTGAAGACTGGAGGCTGGTGTAGCAGCAGATTAACAGCTATAGTTTAAGAGTAAGATGATCAACAACCACGCAATTTATATACAGTTGTGTACAAAGGAACAGGTCTACTCTTAGAGTTGGGAAGGAACAGAATAATATAAGAACAGTAAAAATGCTGAACCAGTAGTTCTTGTCCTCTCTAACATTTAGAGGATCAGACCTTTTCTATCTACCAAGAACAAACAAAACACACAAAAAAACACGGACCTATTATTTATGCCCCCATTTCTTCTTGACTGGACTATAGTAAATAACTGCACTAGAATCAGCAGAGAAAAAAAATGTCTATCCTCTTTACAGCTTATATAAAATGTGTCTGCCAGCTATTAAACAAGATAAGGTTTGAATCCTGGCACCCCTGTCCCTGTTAACTGTTGATTTTCAAACTGATTATAAAATTTTACTTATTACCATCAATGTCCTCAATTGCTTCACCATACATTATGCATATTTGACCTTTAACTTACTTATGTTCTGTCTCATTCTCTGAAATATCTCTCACATATTCCTTCTGTCGTCGTTCCAAGATCCTAACACAAGGATTTTATAGCCTTGGCCAACACGTTCTCGCTCTTGAGTCGTCACATATGGAAGCTTAGTTATTTTTCATGAGGCTTGAGTGCGTGAATGAAGTGCAGCATTTATTAACAGAAGTGGACGTGGTCATGGTGGATGGTGGGCAACATTATTTAACACGTAAACAAACTGACAAGTAACTCACAAATTGGATAGCTTTGATAGTTATCTCCATCACCACAGCTACACCACAGCTAAATCAAATGTTATTATTAGACCAAAAACAACTAGGCTATTGGACTAAATGAACTACAATGTCCACTAAGCAGAATACAAGCACAATACACCACACTAATGGAAAAATACTGCACCGGGTCACATGTTTGTTACCACAGTTACCAAAATGTCTATATGAATGTCTATTCGAAAAAAATATTCTCAGATTATTAGTTACCTATTTTGATTTTGAATCAAAATAATAGACAAAACCAGCATTAATCATCATTTATAACAAATATCTGAATGTTATTGCAGTTTTGTCCAATATCTGTTGAGATATGGTGAAAGCTTTATTCCCTTAGAACCTTTTTAACCTTGGACATGTTAGTTCACCAAAAAATTAATTTCAGTCATTAGTGACTCACCCTCATGCTGATGAATACTCCGGAGTAGTTTTTTATTCCTCAAAGTGCATCTGACGACCCGGGAGGCCGGTTCGTAGTCCAACAGAAACGTTATATGAGAGTAATAGGGCCCGACACAAAAACGTAATATTCCTCCACACTGCTTGTCCGCGGCAATCCAAGTGTCCTGAAGGGATATAGTCCAGTGTTACTGGATACGACGTCATTTAAGTCTGGTCACGTCCGCATGCATCGCGTGAACATGAGGGTGCACACCAGGCAAATTCAATACAGGACTGTTTTAGGCTGTAAAAATGTCCTAAATGACGTTGTTTTCAGTCAACTCTGGACTATATCCCTTCAGGACACTTGGATTGCAGTGGGCGAGCAGTGTGGAGGAATATTAAATGTTTTTTGTGTAGTTTTATGGACCTTTTTGTGTCGGGCCCTATTACTCTCATATAAAGTTTTCCTTGGACTACGAACCGGCCTCCCGGGTTTCCAGATGCACTTTGAGGAATAGAAAAACTACTCCAGAGTATTCATCAGCATGAGGGTGAGTTAATAATGACTGAATTTCATTTTTTGGTCAACTATTCCTTTAAGATTTTTCACCGGCCAGCTGGTGGCGCTAGATAGAGGGTCTGAGATCATTCAGATTTTTCCCCCGATGGCCATTTGTGTTTATCCAAATAACAAAGCAATCAATCCGATCATTGTTGGGATATTTGATTGTGACGTTGCCATACCTGCAGCCGCACCGGGAGCAAAAAAAATGGAATATGACGTGCGCTAAAAGCACCACTTGCAGACATTAGTATCTGAGATTGTTTTTGAAGCTTGTTTTTAAATGTCGTTGGCTGAGAGCGAGGGAGATTAACCGTCAACGCCACACTACATTTAAATTACATTTTGCTGTGGGGTTGAAATTGTTATATGCCAGAAAGTGTATGTTAGTCACTAATATAACACTGACCAAAGCAGGTCTTCAGGCCTCTAATTAGTCCGTCCTTGGTTCATCAGCTTCATTTCAAGACATTAGGGAAGGACTTTCATCTTGCTCTGAGTTCACATGTGTGTTTGGGTGCTTGTATATAGCAATAAGAAGCAATAGGAGTTAATCAAAATATGTCAAATTTCTTTCTTTTCTTTCATTTTATTTACCATACACCCATTTGTAGAGACAATTTGTCATCATGTTGTCCACAGCACAGAGCCAGACTCACCCACCAGCTCGGGCGGTCCAAATGCTGGATCAGGCATGAGCAATCTGTTCATTCACTGACAAAATGCTTGTCCTTGCAGCCGCGTCACCTTGGAACCTGACGTTAACTCTGTGCAATCTGGCATTTTGTTTACGGTTACACAAGTGTCTACAGGGCATTTGTAATGATAGCTCCGTTGCTCCCAATTAAAGGACAAGAACGAAAACATTTTTTTTTTTTACGTTCAGTTTCAGATCTTAATCGTTGAATTTTTTTCCCAGCAGTCATCATAGAGATAGATCATGTTCTTACAAACCCTTAGAATTAAAAAAAAACAAAAAAACATCAAAGCATCAAACATTCTTTAAATTGAGTTAAATGAAATGAAAAAAAAAACAGAGGCAAACTGTGTGTTAGTACAACAGTGTTAGTAGAACTTTAGACCAAACAGACTGAAGACAGATGAGTGAGTCAAGGTGCAACCCACACAAACATGACTACATGACTACTGAATAGGACCAGTACATTAGCTGGATGTAACTGAAATCATTCTCTGATGTTTTAGTCCATCAAGGTCATTAAATCCTGTAAGGCCAATACAAATAAATACATACTTATGCTCTAATTTCCCGCATTCCCAGCATCCCTTAGTGCCTATTCATTTCAGTGTATATAAAAATCTATTTGCAGAGACCTGTTGCAGGTGGGGATCCATCAAACATTTTCCTTACAGTTTGGTCTTTGTCAAAGTTAAACGACGTTCAGATGGCTGTGTACTTAGATTAAGGCTGTAAAAAAGCACTTTGGTGCAGGGAGATTGGATTTTGATTTAATGTAAAAACATTTAACAGAAGAATACGTATTGGAGGGAATCCAAATTTGAAATACACAAGTTGTGTGTCTGTGTGTGTGAATGTTTCCGTGACGGTGCAGATGCATTAATTCAAAACACTTTTAAGTTAACAAGCATAGAAACGTCAATTTTAGGGGACATGAGTCGGTCCAATCCAAATGCACTGACGTCATATTGCGGCTTTCAATTGCTCTGACGTGTGTTTAGGATAAACAGTCATATACTCTAAGAATTTGATTTACATTCAATTTATATTCAGAATTTTTCTCCTCAGTGTCAGAGGTAATATGGTGATTATATACATCTGTAGTTAGAGAGCAAATGGGAACGGCTAATGCACCGTGACTTTCCACAGCACAGATTCTCCAAAGTAAAAACAACCTAAGGCCAAAAACACGAGGCTCAGGTGTCTCAGGTGAAGCCTGCAGCTAACTCACTGACTTCATGGCAAAATTTGATTTCACCGTTTGCTTCATCCAAAGTGTGATGGCAAGTGCAGTCACAAAACTGAAGACATATCCCTCAAGAAATAGGATTCGATGAAAAAGTATCTGCTTTTCCGCCATCAATTCCTGTTTGTGGCAGCATATATTATAATGTCCCATGAACACAGTTGTCCCTTGAGCACTGACATTTTCCTCTGTCATTTCATACATAGATATTTGCATACAGAGCACACGATTGTCACTAGAGAGCGGGTTCGCATCCACAGTCCTGTCTGTGGTTTGGTTTATCCAACGAATGCACTGGGGTTTTGGACAAATGTGAATAAACACACCGTATCTTAAATCATTCTGACTTTTCTGTACAAACCAGATCAAATCTCTCACTTAATCTTCAAAAATAGTCAGTTAACTAATGCTATGGTAACTTATTCTCATTACCTGACTGGGAAACATTATTATGCTTTCTGCAAAAAAAAAGCTGCTGCAAATTCGACATATAGAAATGTAATTTCTTGCAGACAGGGTTGACAGTAAACTACCTCTTACATGCCTAATGAAGGTATTCCCGGGTGACTTTACATATATCAAAGACAACTATATGTGACATGTGAGGCATGTGGTTGCTGTAACATAAATCTTTGACTAAAGTGAAAATCAAGCAGAAACTCCCCTGGTAGTGTTACAAAGTTGATACTTCTGCAGCCTTTTTTCAATGCAAGAAATATGTCGAGTGAGTTTCAACTAATGTGCTTGCAAGAATATAAATATGTTCTATGTATGGGCCTATGAGTCTGCATGCATGTATGAATATATTCGTCCTCGGTTTGTGTCCATGAGTGCATTTACAATTTCTGTACATAAAAAAACCCACTTATGTGACAGGGAGCATTGCTATCCAAACTATTCAGAGAGATGTAAATTCAGTTCAGTGGGAGGAGACAAATTGTCCTAGATTGCCTTAAACAGTACAGGTGTTGCTGTTATTATGTCCAGCCTCTGCTTTTGTGCCCAAACGCACGGCATGCATATGTATGCGCAAAAAATGTGCTCCCGTGTGTTGTGTGTGTGTGTGTGTGTGTGTGCGAATGTGAAAGCTTGTTTTTGGCCTGTCAACCTACACCTTTCCTTCTCCCTGTCATCTCTTCAGGCGTGCAGCCGCTGGAGCGTGAAGGCGAGCACCGCTTCCCTCCTCATTGAGGATGCCAGTCGTCTCCTCTGGTGTCCTGCAGGCACAGCGGCAGCCGACAGATGCCAAAGAGAGGGGGACAGAGGGAGACATCGAACTTATAACAACAACGGCGGCAACAAATTTGAGAAGTGGGGGAACACGTTGGCCCATCGGAATCACTCCATCACTTACTTTAACAATGTTAAGGAGGAGGGGAGGCTGTTTGTTTCTGTCTGTGAGAGAGAGAGAGAGAGGAAGAAAGGGGCAGAGAAAAACATCCGAGACAAAGAGGAAGAAAGGAGGCGATGGGTGGTGGTGGTGGTGGGGGGGGGGGGGGGGGGGGGGGGGAGTAGAGTTAGTGCCAGTGCCCACAGAGGGAGAAAGATCCCAGTATTTCTACCCCCTTCTTTTTTATCATACTTCCCCCTCAGAGAATTGGAATAACTAATAAAATTAGGCATGAATCTCATGCTGATATATTTGGTGTGATGAACCAGAAAAAGGAATCACAGCCGCAGTATGCACTTTGATAAGGGATCCAAAAGGAATAATGAAGTGCCAAAAATCACCCCACAGCATGTAGGACAGTTAGCATGTGCAGGAGGCAGGGCTGGCTCCATTTAACATGACAACACCCAGTCAAAAAAAAAGAAAGAAGAAAAACATGTCTCATTTATTTTTCATGATCTTTTAATTCATAGTTGATATTCCTCTAAAAAATACATTAAAACACAAGAATCTGTGGGTAGCATAAGACTGTCTTGGTGAAGGGGAAAGATTGGAAACTAGAAAGCAATTTATTTCCCTCGTCTTCCAGAACGCACATGAAGATGGAGAGCCCCTATTCTCTGAGCTGAGTCAGGATGTAGTCTGACCCTGTCTCGACATCAAAAGCCTCTCTGGTTGTCAGGTGAATTGGAAGATTTGGACAAAGGCGTTATAATGCTGCACAGACGGCAGAACTGATTTTAACTTAGGGAAGGCACATGTGTACAGAAGGAGTGGGCAAGTTCTTTTTAAAAACAGCACAGAGAAGGAGTGAGTCAAACGTGATTATGCTTTTCCACTCCTCTCTCCTCTTCCTTCATATCCCTTCTTTGTGTTTTTGCCATCTGCCATAGAAAACCGAGATAAAGGCACTTCCCTGTCCACCGACAACAGCCAAAGGCTAATCAGATGCATGCATTATTTGGAGAGAATATGCTTTTACTCAACTCCTCCTAGCCGACATTATCTCAAGTACACACAGGGCCAGACGAAGATAATAGCAAGGAGGGATTACATTTATTTCCCCACTGCCAGATATCCAAGAGATATTTCCCAGTAGTTCTACCCCACATCCCACTTCTCCACTCTCAGCTCTTGGAGGGATCAGTGTAACATGCCAAAACAATGTTTCTGCACCGTCTTTGTTTTCTCACTTCATGCTCTCATGTCTCATTCCAAGAAGTGAGAGCTTATAGCACTGTGGAGGAGCAGGGGAGTGTACCTGGCGGAGGACTTTAATCACTACAGAACACATTCAGCCCAGTCCATTTGTTTGAGTCTGTTTCAATCAGCCAAACAAAGCCACACGACAAGGAGGATGGCACCTCTTATGCTAAGTTTGATAGGTAGGTAAATATTGAACTAATTTAATTTAAGACTTGGTTAAAGCTAGGATTATATTGTAATGAATTTTACGCAGTAGGCATCAGATGTCAGAGAAACATTGGACTGTTATGACTCTGTTTTAGGAGAGATGTTAAATTTTAGTTTGATGTGACAGGTTTTGTCCATAATTAAGATGTTACTACATAATGATTGTGTTTACACAGGGTGTATGGATTTTTGGTGAATCAACAACACAACTCGAAATCGACAAAATTCAATCAAACTCAAACCATTTCTGCCGTTGTCAATGTACACTAATGACCTTCTATAAGGCTTGAGGTTAACTACATGAATATAACAGAATAGCAGGGGTAACATTTGTTTTCAACCTGAGCAAGCAGGATTTTTTCTGTTCCACCTGAATCCACACTGTGCACCGTACTTTTAAATATTTGAAAAGTCTTGATTATGAAGCAGGCCCAAGTTATATAATAATTCTGTGAAAGTATGGAAGCCCAGTCACATAGAAAAGATACAGAGCCTGTATTCAGAAACTGTGCTGCAGGACATCTGCAACTTTGTGATGTCACAAAGCAGTGACCGCTCTCAGTCCCGCCCACTTGGATCCATCATCCAGCCTGGCAGGATTTCAATTGCTCAAGAAAAGTGTCTCAAGAGTCTCCATTCTTCTGATTGGCTCTCAAAGTGCCAAAAATATAAAACCACAATAACTACTGATATCAAAACTGTAAATACAACACTTGATAAATTGAACATATGAGATTTTTTGGGCTAAATAAACCACAGTTCACTAAAACTAAAACATGAAACATAGCCTCAATGCTGAATAATGCTTTGTCACATTTTCACAGAAACTCTGCTATTGTATCCCCTGGTAGCTAAAACCTGCAAAGTGTAATTAAAAATGAATTCCATCATGTCACCCCCTGCTGCTTGTGTTCAAAAACCATCCATTACATGTTTTGTGCACATTGTGCTCAGCGAGACGTGACTGTTTCCATTTCAAATCATTTTCTGGTTCTATTTTTTTTTTTTTTTTTTTGGTGAGACTTTGAAAACCTTACTCTGTTCTGTTTACCCGAGTGAGATCCAGCACGCTGAGCATTTTCATGTTCAGATTTCAATATCCATCATCCCTCACCTTCTGTCGTTTAGATATTTGCAGTATTTACAGCATACGTCAGATGCATGAAGGCAATCCAGTAAAGAGCATCAAACCATCTTGAATGTTCTCCCTCATTTGACAGATGAGAAGCAATTATGCTCGTGCTATAGTGAGGCTTTAGGTGGCTAGATGTGTAATTGCCTCTACAACAAAGGTTAATATGATTCACAGATTCTGTGTTTAAGTGCTTTCAAAGTATATGATGGTAATTTGAATACTTCACATATTTTGATATATAGCATCTAGATCATAAAGTACAGCTCAGTAACTGGACAAATAGATCCATAATTCATGCAGTATTGTTATTGCCAAGGATGATAAGGCCCATTTTATTTTAAATTACAGTTCCACTCATTCACATTCAACATGCATATTCAGTAGAGTTACTCCAAACAAAGACTGTCTTTTCTATTTTGAAAAAGTAAAACTTCCCAATTTTTGCCTCTGTAATTATAGCATTAGTGCATATTGTCCACAAATGATCATCTCTACCTCGCCCTGATCATACTCTAGAGGATGCATTTGAATAGTGGTTTGATTTTGTTTTTCTAAAGAGGCAAGTTGTTCATGGATGTGTGTGTGTGTGTATATCTTGTTGGAAACCTTCCCTATGAGATTGTGCTCCATGGTGACATGACTGCATCACATCATTTGCACAGATTCATGCTGTGATGCTGATGTTCTACCACATCCCAAAGCTGCTCTGCTGGTTTCAGATGTGGTGACTGTGGATGCCTCTGAACTCATTGCTGCTGCCACAAACCCAGTTCAGAGACATCATCATATTGGAAGTATCCATTAGAAGATGATAAACTTATCGTGGCCCATAAATGGTGCATTAAGGTAGCATTCCCTACCAACACTAGCCTGGGTTTAGTATGTCGCTGCCTCAAGGTTCAATGTGTTTTGCATTTTCTTGAGGTTCCTTTCTGCTCACCACAGTTATCTGAGTTACTTCCTGTCACCTCTAACTGGTCGCGTCATTCTCCTCTGACCTTTCACATCAACAAGATGTTTCTGTCTGCCTGTTTTTTTTATGTTTGTTTGTTTTCTCACCATTCTGTGTAACAACTGCTATGTGTGAAAATCCCAGGAGATCAGCAGTTTCAGAAACACTCAGCCTCGGCCTGTCTGGCACCAACAATCATGCCACGGTCAAAGTCACTGAGTCACATTCTAACATCAATCTGATGTTTGATGTGAATATTAACTGAGACTCATGACCTGTATCTGAGTGGCTTTATGAACTGTGCTGCTGCTGCGTGATTGGCTGTTAGGATAATTGCATTTTAGTACAAATCAAAAGCTTGGAATAAGAAACTATTGCTGTTTTTTTTATCATTATATTTTTTAAGAGAGAACAAAAAAAAGTAAAAAAAAAAAAAAAAAAAAAAACACTTTACAATAAGGGTCCCTTAATTAACGTTAGTTAGTACATTATTAAGCATTAATAAACTGTTTACAGATATATTGACAATCATTATTATGTATTAAGGATTAGGAAACACATTAATTAATGTAGCCTATTAGTAAGCAGTTAATTAATGTTTACTACTCAAAGTTATTTAATAAATTATTAAGTAATAATAAAAGTTGAATAATGTAATTATCATTCAGCATTAATGCTTAATAATGTACTAACTAACGTTAATTAAGGGACCCTTATTGTAAAGTGTTACCAAAAAAAAAAAAAGTAATTTAGAAGTTAAACAGGACTGTAGTTTGTTTGCAGCCTGTGCAGGTTAGTCCTCAATTGACCTTCATCATTTTTCCAGAAAGTGTGCATTGGCTGGAGCAGACACATGTAGTGTGTGTGTGTGTGTGCATGTGTGTGTATCGCTGTGTATCATTTTTATTTATTCATTTTTCATTCATTCACTTTTTTATGTTCTTTTTTTTTCATGTGTTTTGCTCACAGAATTGCTCCCTTGGTGATTAATATTAATATTGACATTGGTGATAAAAGGATTGTTTTTCCAAGCAATTTCCATCTGCCCTTCAGCAGGCGAAACAGCAAGCAGCCAACACGCTGGTTAATCCCCCATCTCTCTGCTGAGTCCTGCTTGTTCAGGTGATGGCATTATTTAAGCCAGCTGACATGGCTTAAACACCGTGCCTCCAAATAGTACATAATAACCAGGTCAGTCCAAGGTGAGCGGCGTGGCTGTGGTCGGTGTGAAAGGGCTCAAAGGGGAGGACACTGCTGACCTCTGTGGTCCTTATGCTATCTGTTTGCTATAGAGTGGCAAGGGGCGGGCTCCGGTCGGCTCAGCCCTGCAGTCAATTCAAGTCATTTATTCATACAAGAGTGACTTCACAGACAATGCCCTCTACCCAGATCAAACTAATCAATAACCAATCACAAAATTATGAACCCAGGCAGAACACAGTGTTGGAGAGATGTAACAAGCCCTCCGACATCAGCAATATCAGTGAAAGGGGAAAAATAAATTGGAGAAAAAGGTCATCTCTCGTCCTGTGGAGTGGATGTGCAGTAAGTCAGTGTATTGTCCTGGATAACACGCATAATTGCGGCTTTTGCCAATGAAGACATTTCCCTTTTCTGGCGACACTGTTCAGCTGGTTTCGCAGTCTCCTGTTTTGTATTGTTTGAGTGAAGGTTAAGTCAGAAGTTCAGGTCAGCGTGAAGAATGACTCCAGGGCTCTTGACCTGCTCACTGTATTGTAGAGCAAGTGAATCTAATGTGAATATATTACCCGAGGACTTACATCTCATTGTTATTCAGCCGTAGAGGAGTTTTGGACATGCAGCTCTTGATACTGTTTAGCAGCTTGTTTATAGGGTTATGGTGGGGGGAGAAGGTGAATATACTGTGCTTACATTCATTGGGTTGATGCCTAATGAATGCTGATGTTGTTCTGTTACCGCTGCATGTACAAAGTGTTTAAAAACAAGTTTACTGTATCAGTTTAAAGGGGATTATATATCAATACTGTGTTTGCAAAATATTTCCGCTGCTTCCAAGTGGCCAAAAAGAATCAGTCACTCTAGGTTTATAGTTATGGTGAATGATGCTTAAAACATGCAGCAACCTCTGAGGCTGAGAAGTGAAATCAACATAAAAAATAAAAAAGTGCCAAAAGCTGCCGTTCCTCTATTGGCCACTTAAGCTGGCTCCAAATCTTCAACATAACAGCAGAGTCAAACACGTTTTCAGCATGGAAGACATAACATATTACAGTACATTTCCTCCATTGTGACAATGGTATGTGAAGTGAAATGTTCATATAACTGACTTTTTTAAATTCTGTTTAGGCTTATCCTTCTACATAATTTAGGGTGTGGCCACTATGCTTGCCACAAGTCAAGTCTTGGCTCCAGACACGCCCCGCCTCATCGCCCATTATTGGATTAGCCGGAAGTTAGGCAGCGTGAAGCACCACCAAGATGGCAACAGTGGAGCAGCCTACTTTCAGCTTCACAACTGCTCTTCAGAAACCTATAGGGGACGTCACAAAAGCTACACCCATCTGTCTGTGTGACAAACAACATCAACCTGTGATATTTTAGTTGTAGTTTAGGGCTTTATTTATTTATTTACTGTAACAGATTACTCAGAAGAACAGCATTCATTTCTGTGTGAATTTCTCATCAGATCGGGTTCAATGGGTGCAAGTGGCATCATGAACAAAAGCCTGGACAGTGACAATGAGATAAGGAAACAGAGGAGACAGAGAATTCAAAAAAGAGATGATGCAGCAGTGAGATAGGAATTCTAGGCCGACACTGCACCTGTATCCACCACCAGGTACAAATATTGCACTGGACTGCACTTAGTAGAAGGAAGTACAAATACTCAGCATCACACATACAAAGGCATGCAGACCCACACACATAGCTGCGTAGAGTAAATGTGCAGGAGCAGCAAATTGGATGATTTCTCCCTGTTTTCCCTCACTCCCACCTCTCCAACCTCACTCTAATTCTGGTTATTCCTGAATCAGGAGCTATTTTTACTGTTTTGGTGCCCATTTATTTCCTCTCTCTCCAAATGTTTCAACATGTTCATGTGGGCGTTGGGGCTTTTGATGCGCTCTGCTGACTGTTCAGATTATTACTATCCATCATTTGTTTATATTCTCATTTGGAAAAGGAGGGCACTAACATTATTGCCTTGTAATTTCCTGCTAAAGGTTACACAAGGCCAGAGCCAAATTCAACTCTCCTTTGCGTTTCCTTTCGCCTCAACTGCAAGCTTCTTATATGCTGTTAATGGCGATGTACACCTGACTCTGGCAAACCATCATCCACACAATGCGAAACTGCTCCCTCTGAGCACCAGTCACGTGTCTCCTTTTCAGTGTCCTGGAATGTCAGCACAACAAAGAGCCTCGCCGCAGAGGCCGTCGCTGCACACATGGAGGCCACTGTTAAGGTTTTCACGTTTCCACAAAAAGCATGCCTTCTCTGAACATTAGCCGCCTTGAGTCTTTGAGCTCAAAGAGCGAGGCGGTTGAAAAAAAAATATACAAATTAAAATACTTCCTTTGAAATACCAGCATACATAAATAGATTAATCCCAATCCATTTTGCCAGTTAGAGGCATTCTTACAAATATTTTAGAAAAAAGGACAGAAAAAAAGAAAGAAATGGTGACAAAACGGCAACCTCAGAGGAGACAAAAATAAATGCAATGCACAACATTCTGTTTATAATAAACACAGTTTTTTTATATGGAACTTCAAAAGCAGCATAAAACAGAGTAATCCTAGAATAACATTTCCCTGACTGTAGGTGTTCCAGGTCCATTTTGTTATTGCATTAATCCTGCGTACTCTATTTTGTCTATTTAGCAGCTCTGCCTTGAGCGGAGCTGCCGTGGCGTCGCAGCGAATTTCTGCCAGAGCAACAAGGCCGACATCCCTTCATGATGCAAACAACACAAAAAGACATCTGTTTTCTTGAACACTTCTGTCCCGTTCCTGGTGAAGAAAATGTGGTTTGTGACGGCCCTTTATGAAGAACCATGAAATAATATGTTTTATGGTGTATACTCATAATGTAGATACTGCTCTCTTTTTCTAATCTCTCCACATTCTTGCCTATTTTCTTTAGCTTTTTTCCCCCCTCTTCTCTCAAGTGCAGCTTATCCCCTTTCCACAATCACTGCTGTCACTTTCCGCCAAATGCCAAGGTTTGTAACTAATCTCTGAAAAAAACTTAGTTTAAGGGCCTTTCAGTCTCGCAGAATTATTTGAGTGGATTTACTTCAAGTAGCTGGCCATTATATAACGGTCCTTTATGCTCACTGTACATGAGTAATTCTTCACTGACACACACCATGATATTCAGATATGAATTGTCCTCAGCTAGCCACTGAATGAATTATATGTTAAGGCAAAGATATTCAGAGATTGCTTTGCAGTCTCCAAAGCTGGAGTATATCTGTCCTCATTATTCTGATATGATATTGCCCTAAGACAGATCAGACAGCAGATGCTAACTACTCCACTAAGCTTGAATAACCCCTAAAATCTTTGCCCAGCCTTATTTTTCAGTTCTGCCTTGATAAAGTATTTGCAGATATGCTTATGATGGTCTTTCTAAGTATAGAAAGTTCTCTGGGTTTGGCTGAAAGCCTAGAGGATCAACATTATCATTGTGGGCCAGAGAGAAGCTGCCCAGAAGCTTGTCCCCAGAGGCTGCTAAATGAGAGGACAGAGAGGAGAGGAGGGAGGAGGAATTGCAGCACCTGGAAGCCTGATGTTTTTCAGAGTAGCGCGCAGCAGGAATGCCTGCAGTGAGTGTGTTGACATGGCCAAGGGCCTCTCCAGACAATGTCATGACCCTGCTCTTACCTCCTGGCAAGTCGGAAACATCGTTTATCCAACACGTTAGCCCCTTAGCCGCGGATAGGGTGACTTAACGCGAGATGACTCCACAGCAAAGGCAGAATTCCTGAGGATACATGGTTCATCTGAAGGGATACTGGCCTTTCGCCATTCCCATTTATTGTGTTGTTAACATGACAAGATGCATAGCCACCCTTGGAACACGCCATGACAGGTGTATGATGTTATTGCTTAGTATCAGCGGTGGAATCCTGCAACAGTATTCCTCGGGGTTGCAAGATAGTGAAATTCTCTCCTCTCTGAAAAGCCAGGAGCTTGTCTGACTTACGCATTTGTCTGCAGATAACTGCGAGACACATACGTTGTTTAACCCGGATTTCAGTTCATGGCAGTTGTACATCAAAGCATTCACTGATGATGCTAATAAATAATTGAAAATAATACACAGAGTCAGTCTCATTCATAGCAAAGAGAGCAGTCAGAGAAGTTTTGACTGAGAAAAGGAAAGTCATCAAATCAGAAATAGGTGGAAAACAACTTGTTCTAAAATGCACAATGTCCATGGCAACTGTCGCTGTCACTTTGTAAACCTGACAAGATCATACACCTATCCATTTCTAGGTTCTGTATTCATACTGTGAAAGTATCAAAGTTAACATAGAAATGTGGTATTTATAAACTTAAAACAAACCAACAGGACTTCTGTATCTTTGTGATGTCACAACAAAGCAGTCACTGTTATCAGCAATACACCTGGCTTGGTGCTGGTGCACCCACTACATGTGTTAACCTGAACTCTGCTATATTTTTACTCAGACAATAAAGAGATGATCACAACTTCTGATTGGCTCATCGGAGTTGAAGTCACAGGAGTCCTCACAGTTTTGTTTAGGGCTCAGTTTCAATACTGTACAGGCTGTGTGCATTTCTCTGTGGACTGAGCACTTTGACACTTCCACAGTATTACTGTAGTTCAGAGCCCAGACTTGCTTCATCGTCAAAAGACATGGAATTCTCGCTTTATCCAATATTTGACCTGTAACTAAATTTTTTTTTTTTGCTGATTTAAATGTAGTGCAGGGGAGCTCCCAGTGAATGTGTGAAGCCATGTGAATGTTAAGCGAGGCATTGTTGAAAGCGAGCCTGCGTGCTCAGCAAAGCCTCCCTGAATAAATAAAGCTTAAAATAGAGAGAGGAAGATATGTGACGAAGGTCATGAGACAGATCCCATGATCTTGCAAGTTCACATTATGCACCTACGCCTGCTGAGACACCAAGGCAGCCCATTAAATTGAATTTAATATAAAGAAAGAAACAGTATTTCAGGGGCATAAGCCAAGGCTTTGGCAGGACAGAGCCGCATTTCACAGAGTGCTGTGCAACTTTGTCAGGTAAACGTGACTGTTAGGGACAAGTGAAGATTGATGGAATCTTTTTTCCCCTTGGCTCAGCAGTCTTTGATTTCCACAGCACAAGGAGGGAAGAAGGGGAGAGGGAACGGTGGAGAAATGATAGATAGGAATTCATGTCATTTATATCCCTAGGTCAGTCTATCACACAACTGACTGAGAGAGAAAGAGAGCCAGTGAGAAAGAGAGATGGTGACACACGGATACAGTCTTGAAATATAGAAAATATCTATGTTTATAGCTACCTCCCTTTGAGTATTTTGCAGTAACTAGCGTATCGGTTCGTTTCTGTGAGCATGCAGTGCAGTGATTCATGCATTCTCAATCAGCATCCGGGTACTTTTGTCTGATTGAATGAAACAACTCTTCTCCAGTCCTTGAAGCATAACTGTGTAGTGCTTTTCAATTTTCTCCTATTGCTGACTTGCCATCTGATATCTACTAGGAGGCAATGCATGAAGATGATTTGGATTTACAGCAAAAGTGCTTCTCCTTATAATTGCCTATGCACAGACATTGATTGATATAAGCCCTCAAGCTCTCCAGGCTGAATTGAATGACAAGCGTTTACAAAAAAGCACAGGGAGGTAGCGGCTATTGGAAAACATCCACCCTTATTGCATTACATTACATGGTTTTCTTTCTTTTCTTTTTTTTTCTTGTGTAACATGTGTATTAATTTAAAAAAAGTAATGAATTACAGCTTTATACATTGTAAATGAATATAATGTATCACCAAATCACATTCAGATAGTCAAGGTGCTGGCTGTTTGCTCAAGCACAATTGGCAGAACTGTAATTGTATTTTTCTACTTGTAATTTATATTAATACACTATATTACTCCAGAGGGATGTTCATATGTTATTATAACCTCTAGTAGCTTTTTATTCCATGGCAGAGAGATAGAAACTATTCTGCAGAAGATTAATCTCTAAAATCTGTGCAGAAAAAATCTCTTAAATACCAAGAAAAACATTAATCATAATTCGGGTGTCTTTTCTGCTAATTTATATGGTGTTGTAGTTAATGAAGTATTTTTATTTTATTGTCGTTGATGCATTTGCTTTAGCAAACAGTCTCTGACCCCTTCATATCTGGATTCCTGTTCGCATTTATTTCATTTTATTTTAACCCTCACAACTTCTCCTCTTCTGATTGGCTCATCGAAGTTAACTCTCTACATTTGAATGTTTTCTATCAAAGTGTTATTCCCCCTTGAAGCTCTTTTACTCCAAACTACTTACTTTTTTGTCCTCCCTCTAGCCATATTCTCACACTCACTTTTTCTCTCTCCCCCTTTGTGCCCCTCTGCCTCTCTGTGTAAAAACCTGCCTGATGTTCTCTGTTGAGTGACATGCCTTTCAATCTCTGATGGATTTTCTTTGCCTTCTGTCCCTTTTTTATTCGCTTCTTCCCTCCCACCACTCGCACAGATTTGAGTCCCTAAAAGCTGCAATTTTACATCTTAATTTGGGCAGAAATTCCCTGCACACTGATGCTGATCCGTCCCATACCTCGTGCAAGCACATGATAAGCGTGCCACCCAACCAATTAATCGTTCGTTCTCCTCTATGGTTTGTTCACAGATTTGCGGTTCAAAACCAGAGCACTCAGGTTTGTATTTACACGGCCAAACAATTATCACATTACGACACAACATTACAACAGTGTGTTAAATCACCTGTCATTTGTGTCCGTACAGCGGAATCCTATAGTTCCAAAGCCAAGCTAATTCTATGTAAGCCCATCAATTGGATCCTACTGAGGAGAAAAACCCATGAGCCATTTCTGCACGTGCTCATCCACAAGAGACATTACTCATCTGAGTGTTCATCCATAGACTGTAGGCATCAAGCATTCCCCATATGAACAGTTTGTTCATATGCAAATGTGCCTCCTCTAATCCTCTGTTATTCTGTATTTGCATGCTGTTCTGAAAATTTCTCAACCCCCCCACCACCCTCCTCGCCCCCCACCTGCCTTTCATCATACAAAACAAAGGTGTTTACACGATTCAGTGCAGCAAGTGCTGCAAGATATTTGAGGCACTGCAGAGATGCAAACTAGACACCAGTAAATTTCCTCAGACCCTAATCCATTTTCTATGCATATTCACGCGGTGGCATCTCCTTCATAAATCAGAATAAAATGTCAAGTCATGATAGGGGCCTCGACAAACTCTATGATTGCCTTAAGCAGGACAAATACCCGTGACAAAAAACATCAAGCTGTTAAATCAGTGAGGTCGGCCTTAATGATAGGACATGACATGACCAAACACACATGTAGGCTCCAGTAATTTACATTTCTCACACACGCATTAGCATCATCAGCACAGTTGCACATCAGGGAGTTGCTCTCTTCGACTAATTGCAAAGCACACACAGTTTTTCATATCTGTTTACATTCACCAAAATATTTGGAAACCTTTTGCATATTAAATGGTTCAGGTTTTTGGACCAATATCATGGAGCTATGGGTATTTCGACGAGGAGTCTGTACTTGTACTGTACATTTTGGCTCTACAGTAGAGGCTGCTTGCACTCTGATTATAAACACATCAGTGTGTTACATAAAGATTTCAGAGAGCACCTTTAACTTATGAATATTTTTGATTAATACAACTTTGTGTTAATATTTTATGATTAGAATATATTCAAGATGCAATACCCTTTTGCAATGTCAGCATGATTGATTGAAATTAGTGAGCTCACTTAAAAAAGGATAGTGAAACTGTAAAAAACATGAAAAAATAAAATAAAATAAATAGAAGAACCACTCCCTCATGAAGCATAATACATTCAACCAATGTAAAATGTATAAAATCCAACCCTTAAATGATGATTAAAGCCTAAATCAAATGGGGAAAATAAAATAAAATACAGTGAGAACGCCAGATAAATCGCTACCACCTGTAGGGGACTTAACAGCAACATCAAATGTTCCAAAAGATAAAGTGCTTCAAGTGCATTAAGAACATCTGCATTATTGTACCATTATCTAAACCTGGCAGGTGGCTTGCAGTGCTAGATTTAGCATCCCAGCTTCAGGGTATGTGCTATGCACGAACCTGGATGTTCAGGTCATAAAGCTTTTTAGTTTAGTTTTTTTTTTCATAGAAGGGAGGGAATTAAAAAGAGAATTAGCCGAGTGAGAGTAGGTCCTTCTTTTTGTAATCTAGCCGTATAGATTTCCACTAGGGGTGGGGGATTACATCCAATAATTCTGGTTTCAGCATGCACTGCTTTGTCCTCATCTGACATGTTGCCAAAACTCAGTTATTGCATAAAGATATTCTCCACTGCTGCTCTATAAAACTGCATAATACCATTCCTGCATGTATCTTTTTTTTTTTTTTTTCAAAATAAAAGTCTCTGATGGCCATTGTCCCACCATTTGAGGATTGATGAGTTTGTACTGTAGCTGAGCACTTGTTAAATTTCAGTGTCATCAATGATGTCCAACACAGCTCCTGGAAAGACCACCTGTAATTCAGTGGTTTCGGAAACAGCACCACACATATAACCTCACTTCTGTCAGCGGTTACACTGCTGTTAGTGACCAAACTGAAAGCAGAAGTGAGTGATATATTTGTGTTAATATAAGTCTTAAATAGTTATATCTTCCGACAGCAATCACTTACATAGAGTGTTTGGACTGAAACACGGGTCTCTCAGTCCCTCTGCTCTGCTCTGAGCCGAAGAGAAAACATTTATCGTATCCTACAGTTTTTATCCAATGAGGAGAGAGAACGGCATGCAGGGCTGTGTGTGCAGCCAAGGAACGCCGTGAATGTGGTGACGTAGCGACGAGGACTGTTATGGTGCGTTCAAGGAAACTCGTATTTTTCCGACCGTGAAGTGGTACCAGTTCGATCTGGTACGAGTTCACCGGTCGGAAGTTACGAGTGGCCGTTATAGTGACTTTCACCGGTAAAACAGGTCGGAAAAACACGAGTGGGTTGCCTGGAATGCTACAAAGTCGTAAGTTGTGACTTGAAGCTGCAATTTACGATTTCAAAAGCCTGCCTGGAACGCAGCATTAGCGAAAACGACCGGATCACTCACTTCTGCTTGAAGTGGAAACGGTACACACCCCAGTGAGGCCAGCAACAGTTAATGGTTAAGGGTTTTGTTGTGAGTTTTAACCGCATGTGTCCACTTCAAAAACAAAGTCGAGGATCCATTAACACAGGGACTGTTCAACTCCCATATTGAAAGAGTTTGTCATGTAGGCTGAATGGGAGAATAGTGTTACAAGCTAAACTGTAATCGACCAACAAAGCTCTTTAGTTTTGGAAAAATGAAGAGTGATGGAGCTCTTCTTTCCAACACAATTTCCACTAGTGGCTTTAAATTTTACATAAGGCAATCATACATGATTGCCTTATGGCAGAAATGTAAAGGAAAACATTTTAGTGGCCTTATTATGTGTGGTGTAAGATAATGTGCTTGTTTCAGGCATTAACATAATAAAATAAATGAATCGTGATAGAGTTAAATCCTCTTGCAGCCTCCTTGTAATAAAAAGCGACTGCCAATATTTCCATTTGCGTCAGACATTGAGGTACTGAGGTGCTATGTCACCTGTACTGAAAGTCCCACACACAGTTGGCTGTACACTCTGTTGGTTGGATTTCATCTCTGGTGATGTTTGTGCTCACATGGTACGCCTCCACAGGGCCATGCCAACAAACACACTGCTAATTAGCATAATATGATGATTGATCTGATGTAGAGTTGATGATGCATTCATGGGCCTTCAACAACCTGTGTAGACACTGTGCGTGTCGACTACCAAGAGGTTTTGCCAGTTTAAAAGCTCAGGGACAACTGTTGCTGCTGGATTGTCCTGTGTCTTATCACTGAAATAGCAAATGCGATGTGCAGGAATTATTTGATTTTAGTTTTAGCCAAACCAGACGGAGAACTGTTGCCGTGTTTACATCCTCCCCATGTCCTCCTCGGCAGGTGTTGCTTTGCATACTCAGTGCTGCGGCTTCCTGTCAGACGGCTGAAAGGAGAACACTTGACAGAAAGAAAATATTCACTCTGTCGATTTGTCATCCTTCTTGTTCCACTCATCTGGCTGGGATGAAGAAGGGAACGGTTGGAGGTGGGAGGGGGGAGAACACAAGGAGGATATCTTTGGAATATCTGTTTAACGTCCTAATTGAAAATGACAAGCACAGTGGCGCGTTCAGCCCTGCAGGGGAGATCAAAGAGTTGGAGCTCCGTGAGACACAGCATTATGGATTGGAACCAAACCGATCCCCTCTCGCCTCGGCTAATTAACACCTGACTTCTACTAATTAGCTAAATCCACCAGCATTCCCCCCCAAAAAAATTTATAAATAAATTAATTTAAAAAAATTAGATTTACAACCCCAGCGTTGGACCTCAGTTAAATCCCCAAAGCCCATACCTGTCTGTAGGAGCAAATGTAGGAACAGGTGTTTCTCCTCCCTCAATTGTACCACACGGAGCGGAAAATGAAATGGAAGCGAGGTTTGAATTTTCAGCCAAGTGTTTTTTTTCGCGTTGCCATCGCTGTCTGTTAAGTGGTCCCATTGGTGTTTTACGTTGCACTTGACGTGCATGACAGTTCCAGTCAGAAATAATTGCTCCAGTCTCTCCTCACTTGAACACTAACTTCATCAAAACATGTTTACATTTCCCACTTTTCAGCCTTGACAACTGAGCTCAGCAAATGTGAAACAGTTTACACGTTTATAAAACAACCTCAAACCTCCGCAACAGACTGGTGGATATTGTTATCAATAAGTGAAACTTGAGAGTTTATTTTTCACAGCCTGCATTTGAAATGAATTTATATCCACTGTTGAGTTTGCATTGGTAACACAAAACAGCATGTGGAGAAGAAAAAAAAAAGAAAAAAAATGCTTCAACAGCAGAGAGAAGTCTGCTGCATTAGGAAAACCATCTCAGTTTGACTGCTTTGGCAACAAGAAAACAGTAATTATATTAGATGATATATCCTAGTGGGGTGCTCTCTGCTGGCGCTGATAAATTTTAAGGTTGATCACCTCTCAGAAATGATTATTCTCCCAACAAGTGCTCAAATACAAGAATAAACCAGGTATTATCCAACAAGGAAATTGCTTTGAGAATTGCTACAGCTAATCTAATGACCTACCTGTATATCCCACTTAAACTTTGGGAAAAAAAATAACAAAATAAACCATCTTTGCAGTGGGTTCCTCTGAAGAAAAAAACAGATGTCGACCTGCAACATAAAAACATCATATTACTCTCAGAGACCCCAAATCCGTCATGTCGGTCTAACCTCGGTGCTCCTTGCATGGCAGCCACATCCACCTGTACTCACGAGCTGTTTAAAGTTAGAGCCCAGTGTTTACCCAAGTGATGAAAATTGACTTAGCGTTCATCTGGCGTGTCTGTAAAGGGAGTCGCTGCGAAAAAGTCTATTGTAACACTGACGTTCGAGGTAATGAGCGAAAGGACATTCATTCTGTTGGCTGATTACAGACAGTAATTAAGACACTGATCCTGTAATTAAGAGGCGGCAGGTATCTTGTGCTCGGAATTCATCTTTTTTTTTCTTTTCTTCTTCCCACTGCTCTGTTTTTCCCTTTTTTTTATTCATTTCTCATGAGGGAGATACTTACACCACTACTAGAATGAGCCACTAACAGGTTATCAACTTTGAAAACAATTCTCTTTCCCCCGTGTCATGGCCAGATTATGAATTTCGGCCGAGTCACTCTTTCAGTCGGTAAAGCTCTGAACTGTCCCTCCATCCCTGGTCAATCTGTTGAGCTGTTTGTTTGTCTGTCTCAGGCTTATCAGCCTCATTCTACCGCTAATCCTCCTCTTTTCTCCCTCTCTCTTTTCTCTCACCTCTTCTCTTTTCCTCCTCTCTGCAGTGTGTCCTGACAACCTGGCGTGGGTTCAGGGTCTACGCTATACTTTCAGGGGCTCCTCTTCAAGTCCAGCTCTGTATTTTAGTGTGGAGCTAATTTTCACCCTGTCAGATATTTCAAATCATTTCCCCTGCCACCACTGCGGGGCCAGAACTTCATGCATCATGTCCAACCTTAGTTGGAGCATAAAATATGATGTGGTTAGACAAAATGTCACTCTCGACACAGTTCTCTGACAGAAGCTTTCTGAGTCCTGGAAAGAAAGAAAAAAACTTTTAGTTAGTTCTTAGACAGCTGAGGTTTTCAGTGAGGTGCAAATGTATGTTTACTTTTGAAATGATTATTGTTGTGTGTAGTGATTTTCCCTTTCTTTCTGATTTTATTTATTTATATAGCTGTATTAAATCATTTTTAAAAGCAAAAACACGGCAGCATTAACACACACACAACACAAACACAAGCACACACATCATCTAAAACAAGCCGTAGAACTGACAATTACAACTGTAAAGCAAAAATAAACATGTTTTCTAAGAAACAAAGTCGCTGAATCACATTCAGGCGACTTTATCTTTGAGGAAATTAAATGTGGGTTCTCAGGAGGGGATTGGTGAATGGATGATGAGGGATCACTGTTTGCATCAAGAACCCACTCTGTGGTCAGTTGTAGCAACAAAAGCACTATGTTAAGAAAAAAATGCTGTTTTTTGGTCACTATAAATACATGTTTTGTGTCTGAAGTTACTGTTAAGGTTGTTTTGGTTTTTTTTTAAGTTGATTGGACCTGACCACAATCTGCCTATCCTATGTACGTTTTCTCAAATGTGGTTTCTTGCTGGGGGCGGGTGCTGGTACTGGTTAAGAAATTCAGCCATTGGTGTATTTATACAAAGTTATAATTCACCTTCTGAGCAACACAATACATGTTCAGGGCGGACTCTGACTTATTATTGGAAAGTGACAAGACAGCACAGCACAGAACAGGCCGGTGCTGACTGGTTAGCAACCGCAGCAGAGGAAAAGAGACAAGATAGACAACATGGTGTCGCTCCACTGCTGGAGGCACACAGCTCTGGTGAAGGAATAAAGTATAAACTCACAACACTTCGTCTTGACTGGTATCTAATGGTAACGTTAGCTATGTAGCAATAGCATAACTTACAAACAGCTCCTACTGTATGCTGAATCTAAGCATACTGTCAATACAAATGTATTTTACCAAAAACAAATACATTTTCTGTGAACACTCTATTGATCAACATATGTGTTTCACGACATATGCAAATTGCAACATCAGTAAGGTGCAATATATAGAACCTGTTCCTGTTACAATTTAGTTTCGAGGATACAAGTTTGATTTGGTTAAGTCCAGCATTAAGACATGTTATTGGGATGTAAATAAGTGTAGATTAAAAAATGAAAAATAAATAGCTCCTTTGATGTTCCGATTCTTAAATACAACATTTCCCATTATGCAACTTAATCACACCTTTCATCAAACTGCTGCTTTATAAGTCACATGCTTCAAAGACTCCATGTCCAATGTTTGTCACTACAGTACGGAGCCATTCCCAACACTCACTATGTGTGTGACATCACTGCCAACATTGCCCCATTAAAGTGGCCATTAAAACTGAAAGCATGTGGAAGTTTATCAGAGCGTGTTGTGACATGCGAACCACACATGGCTCAATTAACTCATATAATGAACAAATAAGGTGAATCAATCACACAGTTACAGTCAAGTGACAATGATAACCAAACACACATTTGGGAGTTGGGATGAGAACAACAGTGGAGTCATTGATGCAGACGTATTAGGTTTTTCTATGTTGAAGGTGTGACTTGTTAAAGCACTGTGAACAACATGAATTACCTATGAAACAACCACAATATGATACGTTCTGGGAAGGAATGCATTTATCTAAACATTTCACATAATTATATATTCTGTGTTTAGGGTTAGGGTTTTTTCCCCGCTATAACTGCATAGTGTTTGAATATGAATACAGTATGTGATGATGATAATGACATGATATGCATCTCATCATTGTCTCCATGTGTGTTGATTCTTGTTGGACCCAGAACACTCTTAAAGTAGATTGACCCCCAACAACTGCACTATACTGTAGTGTTGTGCAGCGGATTATGGTGAATTCTGGGATAGCCTACACTGGGTCCTGAATCCTGCTCAGCATCACACAGCATTGCGGGGTAAGTGGGACACACTTAAGAGCACAGACCCAAGTTATCCAGCCCCAGCCTGATCGCGTCATTAGTCTTATATTTCCAGATTTTGACAAAAACTCTTCACAGAGCCGCAGCAGACATTAAAGTCTTGTTTCCAAAGTTACCAGTACTCTACGTGACAAGTAAACTCATCTTAATTTGTTGTTATTGTAAGTTAATTTTATTGTTCTTATCTGTTTGATGGAATAAATTAAGAGCTTGATATGTTTCCAGCATGTTGAAGTAAAACCATTGTAGCTGTAATGAGTGGCCAACTTCAAACAGACTAATAAATCAGAGGCAGCAGGGGATTGTATAATAATAAAAAAGAAAAGAAAATTACAGAACAGTGGGTTACACCACCAACAGAGTATTCAATATAAAGTATTTTGCATTTTGTTCGTTTGTATCAGAAGGTATGGATTAGGATCTATTGTTTTTATGGGTTCAAGTACTGCTCATTGAGCTGTTTTATAGCCATTGGAAAGCAGTGATACATAAACAATTGTTCAAAAGCTCACAAACTTACAGTGTCTTCTTTCTCTATGTGCAGTTATAGTGATTTGAAAAGTTGCATTTGCTGTCTGTGCAGCTCACATCAACCATAACAAAGGATTATTAATCAATTTAGTCTCTCTCGGGAGTGTGATATATTAAGATATCATTTGCCTTGACTTCTGAGAACTTGTGTGCACAACTTGCATTGGTTTTTAAATACATCACAGATCCCGAGCTCTTTGCAAGTCTGGCTGTCCAAAAAAAAAAAAAAAAAAAAGGTCCCTCTCTATTTGATAATGGTGTGCAGCCTGAGCTTTGCAACTGTTTAAATGGTGAAGTGATGAGAGCTGAATTCTACTTGTTACTCTCTGGAGGCATGATTCAGTTCTTTAGAAGTTAGCTGCCTTGATGCAAACAAGAGCTTTACCAAAAATAACATGCCACAAACTTTCAAAGACAAAGTTTTTCTGTGTTTTTCCAATTGAAGTTCAGATCTATTTCCTGCATTGAGCTTATACATTTTTTTTTTTTTTTTTTGATGGCTAGAAAGACGGAGAGAAGAGCGCTCTGGAGCTTTGTTGGCAGAGACAGATTTAGGACGATAGGGGATTTGAATTCTTTTGTGCCCTTGAAGATGACCACAAATGAGTTAGAGACTGCTGTCTGGAGCCTGAAAGAAGAGATCAGATGCACTCTATTGCTTTAGCTTTGACTTTTTATTTTTTTTTCCTGTGATTTAATTTTCAGCCACATGTCAATGAAATGTTTTTCCACAATGGACCTTGAGTATGTAGAATTTACACATCAATGAATTCTGATCTGGTTCACTTGCAGCTGAGGGGTAAATACTGCAGGGGGTTAAAAAAAAAAGAAAAAGAAACTAACAGCTTCAAAAAAGACCCAGTGACATCATTTCAATCATCTATTAAAGATTAAACATCTACGAAGGACACATCTAAATTCACCACTTCCTTCCCTTCTGGAGCTATGCTCTGAATACAGTCCATGTGCAAAGCTTAGTTTCACCAGCATTTATACATCGTGAGCCCATAAACCAACTCTGAAAGAGTCAAAGGGTCAACAGCTCTGCAGCTCCCATGGGTCCCCCCCCCCCAGCAGAGTCCCTGCCCTCCAGACACCTATGTGCCTTGATCAATTTTGCCTATTATGCAGATAAATTAGGGGCTCGTTACAGCTCTTTGCTGCACTATTTGACTGGTAGCTGGGAGCAAGATGCCTGTCATTAGCCAGTCTAAATGCAATTTTACAAGTCTATCTTCTCTTAAGATTAGAAAAAAAAGAGAGAAAAGAAGTAGACCTCTTGATGGAAATTAAAAAAGCTCCAAGTAAATTAGATTGACCCTCGGGATTGCATGCAGAAGAACAAGACTTTGAATTTGACAGCACGTACTGAGGCAAATGAGTGTAGAGAAATTTGTGCATTGTGTGTGTTCATTACCAGGCTTGTTCACATGTGCCGGAGCCCTGGGTTTCAGCTTGATAACTATTAGACGCTGCCGTGCTGTTTGCCGAGGTTCATTCATTCATCTTCATACTTGGCTTTTATCCAACACATCCATCTTTATTGCCATGTTGAGGAAAAATAAGATTGTGTAATAGTGTCTGTGATAGAAATAAAGGTAACACTTTATTTTAAGGGGTCCTTGTTCCTGTGTATCTACCTAATTAATTACAGTGTAATTACCTACAGTATGTAACCGTATGTAATAACATTTACTTAAATTGTAAATACATAGTGTATTTTGGTGTACTTACAGGTCCTTGTTACACTTGTAATAAGAAATGCTTGTGCAAAGAGATAGGCCACTTTGGCATTTCTTATTACAAGTGTAACAAGGACCTGTAAGTACACCAAAATACACTATGTATTTACAATGTAAGTACATGTTATTACATACGGTTACATAGGTAATTACACTGTACTTAATTAGGTAGATACACAGGAACAAGGACCCCTTAAAATAAAGTGTTACCGAAATAAAACATACAATGAGTACAGCATGAATAAGGATTTCTTGTTTTTCACTGGGGGTGTTTTTTCCGTTGCTATACAATATTCAGTATTTATCACACTGTGCTTCTGAATTGCTGACAAAGGGCTGCAGTGTATATTATTCCAACAAATAAACACGCGGGGCTCAAGGTGAATCTAGAATGCAATTTTAGTCCATCGCGGCGGTGTTAGTTTGTGCTTGTGCCTGTTTGTTAATTTTGTGATGAACCTGGTTGTGTGAGAGGGAGCAGAGTGGAAGCACAGCTCAGTTTGTGTTTGCACAGATCAGTGGAGTTTTGGAAACCGTTCTGGCACAAGACTGCATGAAACACAAGGGGATGGAGCACATTATATGGTTGAGCCTAACCTTTGGGTATGAGTAATAGGCAGAGGTGGGGAGGAAGTCGCATGTGAGACTCACAAGCAGGTGGTGTCAAGTCTCCAGTTATTGTGGTGGGAATCAAGCAAAACAAATCAAGTCATTCCACTGATTAAACCAGGCACAAGTCAAGTTGTATGAAATTCTGGTGATCAACACCAGCATCCACATTTAAACCAGTTACAACACTCAACACTGTAGCACCTGCTTGTACCATACACATTTCACTGACATTATTTTGTGTGACTGCAGCCGCCCACTGCTACAATGATTATCACTGGTTGTATTATTATAACCTCCACCAAGGAAGTCATATTTTTAACCATGACTGTTTAATCAGGATTATGCAAAAAGCACTGCACTGATTTTCATCAAACTTGGCAGAGGATCGGGGCAGGGGCCAGGAAAAAACTCATTAGGTTACGGTGCAGATCAGGTTAAAGTGGTTGTTTAACTACTTTCTTTAATGTATAGGTTTGTTTGGCCGGGTGCTGAGTGCCATTGTACAGCATCACTGTTTTACATCTATGTAGAGCCCACATTGTGATATATATGTACTCTTTCCACCATCCAAATGTTAATATTTTTGGACTCAGCCATTCCCAACAATATAGTAACCACGTACTGTAGTGTGTTGGCCTTCGCTGCATCCTTATAAGTAAGTAGGTTTACTAGCAAGGTAATTTTTTAGGATTAAGCACAAACAATCTAGTACATTTTAAACAAGTTTTAATATTAAGGGTATGGTTGAGGTTATAGAACAACTAAGATGATGAAGGAAAAAGAAAACCAAAATTGAATGTTGGTCAGAAACAGGAAACAGAAAGTGATTTGTAAACATATGTTGTTGTGGGGCACTTAGTTTATTTGTGCAGAACATGTTTCCTGTGAAGCAAGCCAAAAGGATCTGAAGTATTCAGTACAAGGCATTATCATTTGCCAAGTCTTTTGATTGCCAGGGCTGTATTTTCATCATCACTGGAAAATGACTCTTCAGTGATTTACTGTATTGCCTGATTGGAAACTCATGAATGCAGCCATTGTTTGCTGATAAAAAGCCTCCATGTGTGTGTGTGCTTTACCATGTGTTTGGAATAATACAGCTTTGATTCGCACTGTATTCCTTGTTGGCTTTTTACAAATCTTAGAAGCACTTTGCAAAATTTGAAAGAAAGAAAAAAACACTAACTCAAGTGTATGTCTGAAGATTGAAGTTTAAGAAAAAGGCCAACCCAGACCTGCTACGGCACAGGAGGCCCTTAATGCCAAGGATAAAAACTGAGCTCCGGATGCAAACACTGGATATTCCTCTAATTGAATTCCCCCTGTGAGGACCCGCATGAACTCAGCATTGTAGCTTTAAAATATTCACCCCTCTCTTGGGGGCCTCAGAGAATTTAGTTTGATACCAAGGTCATAGATTTATCAAAAAGCCACATCTAGGTCTATCAAGTAGGGATTATATGTGCGCCCCTCCCCTTCCCTCAACTCTCCTCTTCTGTGCATTCAACCTGTATCGTTTTCTTATCTGTAATGTAAGTCAAGTACCCAAAAGACAACGTGTAACAAGCAGATTGCTTTTATAGTGCTTTAAAATGATAGATAAACACATGCACACACACAGAGTGACGTACACACATATACAGTATATATTGCCGGTAAGCTCATGTTCTGGGCACTCAACCAATACAAATGATTCTGACCACTCTGTTGCCATTTGTACTTTTATTTCTCGCTTCCTGTTCTCAGCTCTGCTGCCTGTCCTCTCCCTTGACCTCCAACCAGCACAGTCTGTCTGAATACACTGAACTCTAAAAGATTAAATAGATATGTGATGTGGGCACATCGTAGTGAGAAAGTTAACTTTATTTGATGAGGAATTCAATTAAGTGACAAAAGTACCAATTCGACACACCATTTCTATCACCTCAGATAGTTTTATACTGTAGGCAAGTTGAAAATACATTTCTAAAATGATGCCAGGCACATTCATGTGTTGTGCAGTGTGTGGTTCCAAATGGGCTCATTTAGGAGTTGACACTTTGACATTTTCTTACTCCAGTATATGTAGACTAGTTGTATTCAATGCCACACAGATTGTATTGTAAATTGCATGGGCAGCACAATGGCCATACTTTTGTGTGGACACATTGTGCTGTTGCTGTGTAACCCTGACTCCTCTGCCTGACTTGATCAAGTGGTGAACTAATGGGAATGCAAATTAGCTGTCACCTGACTCAGGTAGAATTGTGCAATGCCCCTGACAAATAAACAATAATCAATAAACTAAACTAAACTAATGAAAGTATATTAGCATTATATCACTTCTGATCTTGCACATTTTTACACTGATGTCTTTTATTAATCTATCACCATGAAGCAGACACTTGAAACAGTGCTCTCTACTTCCATATCCTTTGCTGAAAGCATTAGTACTGCTAGTAGTTAATGAGACTGTTTTCCTCCTGATGCACGTTCCCATGAATGAAGTATTCAGCTGTATTTCTGTAAGGAAGAAAATAAACCATTGATATGTTTCAATTGACCTTCTCAGTGACCAATTTGTGTAAGTTTGTATGAGGTGGCTTAATGAGCATTTCTGTAATTTTGAACAATAACAGTGGAACCACTTCATTTCTTATTCAAGCTTTTGTAGCATGTCGGTGACTGCTGAGGGTCCATTGTCACTTCCATTGGAATGAGTGAGAGACAAAAATCCAACTTTATTGCATGTAGACACACAGACCATTTAAATAGTATTTTGTGGACTTTTGTAGTAATAAGAATAAATCACAACTATTTGGCACAAATCTGTGATAGAAACAGAGTTATTGTTTTGTTTTGTTTTTTTATATTCCAGTCATTCTCCATCTTTCACTTCCAGATTTGCATGTCACACTAGTAAATGCTAATGAATCTAGAGCTACTAACCTTAACCACAGATAAGGATCCTGCTTAGTTTTCCTCTTTCTTTCTTTTTCTACTACTTTTTTTAAATGACTACACCACCAGAGCTCCAACTGATGCAAATGACTCATTAGGTTTTGGATAATCTGATCATTTTGAATCCTACTATTTAATGTCCCAGATATTTTGCTTTTGTCTCAGTTACCTTGCTGCCTCACACTGGATTTTATTTATCTGCAAAGTAGGTGTTTATCTTATCAAATAAACATTTTAACATTGTTAGCTCTACATTGGTTTTCATTTGCTACAAGACATCCTTAAATAGTGACAAATAGGCAGGTCGGGACAAACAAGATTAAAGTTGCTAATTGTTATACATGTAATTTATTTTTCTTCTGACAATGGAAGAACTGTTCAGTGAGACCTGGGTTTATCTTGCTTCTGCTTCTATCTGGAAAATGTGTTGCTGTAAATGAAAGCAAGCACAGTGCAGTCTGATGATAAAACAGTCAGATGCACTGTGAAGATTAGTCTTTCCATTGCAGATTTGAACATTCCCTTCTGTTTTAACGCATCAGTAAAATCACTTATTCTCATGTCCTTGTTCTTCCCATTCATCCACCATACAGAAGCCTCATTCTCTGATCTGCTCCACTTTGTTATGCAGTAATGATGTCCATCCTCCCTCACAGCACTAAAGACCCTACCCAGTGGAGGGTTTTAGTGCCACCCTCCCTCGGTAAATTTTCAAATGAGGCACAGAGTTTTGTGAGTGTGTGAGTTCTGCCTTGGGAGCCTGTGCATCAGGATGAGGCACCAATTTAGGTAAAGTCTGGGAAGAGAGGTCCAGTTCTAAAGAGTGATTGCACCCCAGGAGAGAGACAAAAAGCCTCACACGAGGGAGGTTAAGAAAACAACAAGACAGAGCGATACCCCATGAAGGACATTGAAACCTCAGGCAAAATGTCCAACTTCGACTTCGAAGCAGATGCACTTTGCAACCACCTTGTAAAATGTAGTTTTAGTTTTTAAACTTAGAATGTAAATCAGTTGATTCCTGGGTGTTTTTAAGGGGGGGAATATAAGTTATTTACAGTATTTGGCACTGATGAAGCTACTTAGGGGATGTAGTTTGATAAACCATATCGACTGCATGGATTCACTGTGAAGAAGCTGCAGGAGAAGAAAATGCTGTTAACCCTTCAGAATAATGTTTCAGGCCATATGAGATTTTCAAAATGTCAGTGTAAATATGTTTGATGTCGACATTTTAAATACTGCAACAGAGGCTTACATACCTACAGTGGCCCCCCAAGGACAAAACACATCCAAGAGAGAAAGCATTAAGATTAAAGGAGTCACTCCACAAACTGATGTTTTTATTTATTTATTTAGCATTATGTATTTATGTGGGGGCAAATTTCCAAATAGGATTTATGGAGATAATCTGACCACATATTTGAACTTAAATTACCCTCTCACCTCAAAGTTTAAGTATGTAAGAAGAAAAAAAAAAGGGTATGGACTGATGATCATAACACAAACGAACCATAAATAACACTGTGATGAGAAGAAATCGAGACAAAAACAAAACGAAATGTTAGTCAAGCAGCTTTTGAAAAAAACAAACACCTTTACCCAAAAGAATATGCAATGTACGTTTATTTTACACTTCTTCGGAGTTACAGCATGCCCAGAATCATCATGGATGACTTGGATCTTTGTTTTTTGAGATCCTGTTTTCTAACTCTTTAAGCATCTGTGCACCTCAGTGAATTGTGCTTAATTTAGGTCATTGTTTTCTATCAAGCTATACAGCTCAGTCTTTACTTTGAGATTTTAACTGCTCACCTACAAACTCCCTGTATGTTTTACTGTACTGTATATATGCAGACTCTGCACATTGCTATTGTATTTATTTGTTTATTTATTTTGCATCCCCAACTGTCTTCCCTCTCATTATGTGACACTGTAGCATAGAGGGAAGGCTGCTGATTAAGCTTAAGCTCTTTGCTCTTCCTTCAGGGGGGGATGTGCAACGCGCCGGCTTTCCCTCCTATTACACGCCGCTGCTCTGGCTTTCCGGTGGAAATAAACATCTGTCTGGTTTAAGCTTTAAGATTTTGTCCAGGAAACCTTGTTGACCTTGAATGCGCATCCTCAAATCTGTGTGTGTCTGAGGCCCAGCAGCCAGGCTTTGCTCTGCTCTGTCACAGGGGGGGAGGGCTCTCCTCCGACTGAATCCTTTAACAGTGGGTTGTTGTGGTGGAAAACCCCCGTTTAAAGCTCCCCTGCTGGCATCTAACTGTCTGCTGCTGCCCTCTTCTCAGTGTGACTCTCTGAAGAAAACAAATTCCTTCCCAAAAAAACAAAACAAAACAAACAAAAAAAAAAACTTTAGTTATTTTTGCTTCAGTTTCTGGAGCTGTTGTGTTTATTTTCCAAGTCATCCATCCATAGTCAGTGAAATTATATTTTACAACTGCTTTGACAACTGTGAATCTCCTCAAACATTTAAAAGGAAAGTCGTGCGCAATGGTGGAAACGCTGAAAGAAAGACTGCATGAAGGCACAAAACCAAAAGAGAGCAAATAAAGCAAAATGTAAACTCTATTTTTAAATTTCGACTGCTCGTTTCAGGTCAAGGGGAAGACACGACACAGTGTGTAAAAAGAGAAGTGCCAAAGGGAATGGCAAAAGGGCTCTCTTTGGCCTTCTATAGATGGCAACAAACGCGGAAGAAATTTTCTTAAGCTGAATCCAGACTGTGGCGGCATGTAGCTGAAAGCCGGCGTAGGTTGTGTGAGGACAAAGCGTTATACATCCCCGAGGAACTCCATTACGTTCAGCGGACGCGGGGCGAACGGTGACATAGAAATCTTTGCCCGGCTAAAAATAAATTATAAAAACTGAAAAGAATGAAAAGCGAGTTGCAGTTTCAAAATAGTGAGTAAAAACCTCAGAGTGTCTCAAACCCATGAATTTTCTACTCCTATCCTGTAGAGAGTTTTGAGCTCCACGCCACCACCGCACTACTTTAAAGGTCACTGAGAATCAGACCAAGCCACCTGACCCGGCCAATCAAACACCAGCCACAGGCTTTTTCACACAGACGGAGATGAGGTGGGTTGTGTGCAATCAGCTGAAATAGGCTGACCCCCTCAGCCATGTCAGACCTTTCTTTTTTTTTAACCTTTCAGATAAGGTGTGCCTTTCCAGAGGAAAAAAAGCTTGTTCTCTTCCAGAGCATAGCAATTTGGTGTATTTTGATATGATGCTGCTCACGGCATTTCAGTGTATCCTGTGTGTTATCTTACAGCGTTTATATCAAATATACACCCTGTGGTTGTGTTTTTTTATCCTGCACAACCAGGTGAATGTTAGTTGCTCAGCAATAAGCAGTGATTAATTATAAATATAACATGCCCATAAGATTTTTTTCTTTTTTTTTTCTTTTTTTTTTACGAATTATTTCATAATGTAGGTCTGAATTTTGAATTACAAGTCATTAGCGTAGGTCACCTGACGGGTGGTTACCTGGTTACTGTACATGTTTAAACGCTCGCTAAATAAATATTGGATAGTTTCCCGAGGTCTGTGTTGACGTTGCTCCACAGGGTGTGTGATCATCGGAGGAGAAAAGTAAAAGATAGCAAGACCTCATGTCCTGAAAACTGCTGTGAGCCGGACTGTGAGCGGGCCTGTCATGTTACTCCAAGGCAGTGATGGCATGATGTGTGCATCTGAAGTGACAGCAGGCTGAAGCAAACAGATCTCCCGTCTCTGTGACACTGACGGTACTGCTTCGCTGAGGGGATTCGGTTCACTCAGAACAAGTCGGCCGCAGTCGTCAACTTTACTTTGTGAGGGTTCGTGTGCCGGCGCTGTCTCCCTGTAAAGTTTGGAGAATAAAATCTAACTCTAAATGTAGGTTATCTGGCCACTGTCTTTGAATTTTCCTCAGGTTCTTTCTTTTTCCTGTCCCGTTGCCTATGTCTGTGCATGTTCGATTTTGTTGAGTCACTGCATATTTTCTGCCGTCATCCACCTTTTTGTTTGGATCAGGACCTGAGCTGTGCATGGCACTCAGGTGAGAGTGACCTTCCGCTGAAGAATGTGTTTTCGGCTAAAAAGGCCTCAGACAAAGAGATAAGAGCAGAGAGCGGACTGACCAAGGGGACTTGCGGCTCAAATCGTGGTTGGCTGGTGAACCGACAAAAGATCCATAAGGATTGAATGTTTTTACCAGCTCTGTCAGTGTCTTTACCAGCCCTCTCGGCGAGCCTGTCATCCAAAGGATAAGTCCTGGACCGAATTTCTGTCCCAGTCGTACCACAGAGACAACACTGGTCTGGTTTTTATGAAATGAGAGAAGTCTCTGAGCCACTGAAGGGCTCCAGAACCGTCTTTTGTCCTCCTCATGTGTGTGTGTGTGTGTGTGTGTGTGTGTCAGTGTTACTTGATGGTTACATAATGTTACATGTCTTTTCAGGAACAGCCACAAAGGCCCAATAAGGTTACATAACCAAACAAATCTTGCCATCGGTGGCGTACTGCCATGGAGCATGTGTGCATGTATTCACTTGTGTGTTTTTTGGTGCTTTTAGTGGGCTTTCTGAAAACATATTGGAAACAGAAAGTGAAGCTGGAGGTGAGGTTTGGTTTGGTTGAACATAGTCAGAGTTGAGATATTTTGCACTGTAGACTGAACAGTTTTACAGTGCACATCTACATCAATGCAGCATTTAATGAAAATGTACATTCCTCCTTGTGATCAGCAAGATTTCCAGGAAGTATTTTTGCTGCATTGGGAAACTGGTTTTATTTTTAGGGTCACTTTTGATGGCAGTCACTATATATAATGCAGCGTTTTTCTCCTGATTACATCAGTAATCAGCAGTGCTCTGAATTCACCGCTGCTTTGATTTGCGTCTCCGGCTGGGTTCATGTTTATGCCATGACCGCCACATACTCATGAGTAGTGTGCTATTCACTGATGATTCAACTGATGTGACCCGAGCGGGATATATACATCTATAACAAGAACAACAACAAAAAAAGCCAGAGGAACACATCTTATTTGTTACTTAATTTATGTTTATTCTAGATATCCAGGATTTATATCATCAAGATGTAAAGTTTCCTTTCTGTGGAGCTGATGTGTTTTTCAGGTTCAGCTACATTGTGATGTGAAATAATCTGCTGGAGTGCTGCTCCTTGTTGACATATAGGCCACCTGAACGCTGTGTGAAACCGATTTCTTCTCTGACTGAAAAGCTTTGTTTCTTTCGCTTCTCACTTCACTTAACAGCAATAGGTGCTGGAGTTCAGTTGATGTTTGGGCTGTAGACCACTGATGAGCCTGAAGCTCTGTCTCAAACATGTTGTCAGGTTTGAAAAACACCAGTGTGGTGTTGAACTCCTCAGAAAACTTCAGCTACAGGGAATGACAGTCTCCTAACACATCGTGTGTGTGCGCACGTGTGTATGTGGGTTGGGATTGTCACAATGTGATCACAGATCACACAGTGTCTGACATGGTGGTCTGTGTTTCTTGTTCTTATGGTGCTCTTTGTGGATTGTGTTGCTATTTTGAGGAATTCCTAGTCAGGCTAACCACAGGCTGTCACAGCCTGCTGAGCTTGATTTTTGTGCCCTCGCTTTGATTGCAGTGCTGCAGGTGGTGGAAGGTCCAGATTACACTCATTACTGTGAATTTGTTTAGATGTTTGGATGAGTGTTACGGAGCAGCCCATGAGAATTTTATGTTTATATAGTCTTTGGACATCTGAATATGACTGAATTGAATCTCTCCAGACACGACTGAGGCACAATTTGCTGAGGAAATCCTTGTATCACAGCAGAGAATTGAGCGGACAGTGGGGAAGCTTTCAGGGCTAAAGAAGTCACATCTCTTTCAGCCATAGGCCATCTGAAAACTGAGCCCCCTTCCCACACAGCATGAGCTGGAGTCTCTGTGGAAGCCTCAGAGCTTGACAATTCTGAACCAATGAGACAAGTTTTTTTTCACCAAGCTTCCAGGGCATACAGTACGTTACCAACAACTAGCACCAAAGTCTGCTGTTGTACAGCGCAAGCGCAGTGGGTAACAGCAACAGTAGTGACAGTAAACATGATATGGTTGTGTTAGAGTGTTTTAATTCAGTTTAATTGGTCATTTCCCATCTTATTTAGCTTTAAGAATCACTCATATTACCCTGCCTGCTTTGACAATTATAGGCTGTCACCACAATTCAAGATCTGATTTGTGTAATATGCTGTGCTCAGTCAGCCCATTCAGCCTTATCTATACAATTAACATGATACCATATTTTTATTGTTGTTGTTGTTATTTGCATTATTAGTAGTAGTGGTATTATTTGTGTGTCAGTTTTAATTTGTTCAGTCTTTTCAAGCTTATTTCAACTAAGAAATTGTAGTTCCATTCATTTCAGTAAGAAGCTATAAAAAGACAAAACCCTTACTGCAGTAAGCTAACATGTAGATCAGTTATTTGATTTGATCAGGTAAGTTGACTATCCATTGGACCTTTGATCAAGCAAATGTATGATTGTACATGAAAAGAAAGCAAAAATCAAACAATTAGACTACATAGGATTACATTAAGTTAATTTTAAAATACAGCAACGTTTACACAGTCTAAAACTCACTTCTCTCTTCCGTGATAATTCATAACTTTAGACCTGACACTGACTAATTCAAAAGTAAATTTATACTTAAACATTAGACTTCTAAATGATTGGCATTGTAATATCCGGTTAATGTTATTTACACTAGAAAATACAACACTTTTTTTTTTTTTTTTACAGTGAAATACTTTATCATACATCTACTTTATGGCCTTGTTCTAGTGCAACCAGCCTGGTAGCATGCTTATGCAAAAGTTTATGCTATTCCATTAAGCTTTGTAGTCTTTACACTCAACCTGCGATAACCCAAGTTATTTTCTCAGACCCTTGCTCCTCCATTAGCACAGAGGATCAGAAAACATTATGCTGTTACCTGACATTATGTCTGTGTTCACACACAGTAACCCTTCAATGCAAGCTACAGTGCAGCATGTACAGGTAAACACGACATCACTACTCCCATCTTTAGATGTTTATTTCTGATATCATCATCAAAATTTTTACAAAACATTTTCTGACAATAATATACTCAAAGAGCCATATTTTTGCGCTTGGACCAGGTCTCCACAAAAATGCTTAAGGTCTGAATACAGTAAAAATAACAAAAAAAAAATCCAAATAAGAAAAACAAAAAAATCAACAACAAACCAACTACTAAAGAAAACAATGCAGCGCTTATTTACACCCTACAGAAAACAATGCTCTCTGCAGGAAATGAATGAGAAGGAGACAGTGGGGATCCTGTGGTTTCCATGGAAAGCGTTAAAGAGGAAGCAAAATAATGGGGAAAGTGCTTTGAGGCTGCAAGGAAACAAAGTCTAATTCTGATATTGCTTTCTGTCAGCGCCTCTCTGCTTTCTCTCTCGCTGCACTCTCGAGCCGACTGCAGGAGCAGAATGCACACCATTTAAATAAAAACCTTCCTTTTCTTCGGTGCTCACATTAAATCCAATTAGGGGCGTAAACAGGCTTTGTCAGACAAACGCAAAAGTGTGTTTTTCACCGACAGAGGTTAATGATCGTGCCTCTCCTTTCTGCGTACCCCCTGACACGAGCAACGACAGAAAAACAGAATCAGGACAATGCGGGTCAAAGGTTAAAGACTTCCTGCTAATGTGAAACAGCATGGAACAATAACAATCAATGGGGACCGGGCTGGCCTGAACATTAAAGGTGATGTTGGTTCAGAGGAGGTAGAGGAGTAGGTGCTGCTGTACACACACACACACACACACACTCACACACACATACACACAGGCTTTCTGGGTACATGCAGGGTAGCTAAGTCACTAGCAAGGCTTCCTGTCTCGCTCTATGCCTTTTAGCCTGACAAAGTTATTAATTCTTCCCACTTTGCAGTCTGCACACGCGCTAATGACACACTAACAAAAATAGAAAGTGGAAATCTTGAAGTGGCAGATGGGGAGCATTAGCTATTTTCTTTTTTTTTTCCTACTTGCACGCCCCCCACCCCCCATCCGGACACCCCCTCCTATCCATATGTATATGTGTTGACTCTCTGGACTCAAGACTGTGTGCTGTATATGGGTATGCCCCAGCGCTGCCTGCGGGTAAGACACAGATGTATGGCAGAGGAAAAAAAAGCTGCAAATCCACGTCTGGCTTGGAATTAATTTTTCAAATCTATTTATCAGGTAATGGATTAGAACCTACTGAACCGTCGCAGATGGCCTTGGGTGAACGGGAATGGATGAAAGTGTCAAAACCTGCAGTAGCTTATTTTCATTTTCAAGGTGTTGCCTGTGTTTGTTCGTTTTTATTCTTTTTTTTTTTTTTTCATGTGTGTGCATTTATGCATGATTGTTAAAGACTGACAAAGTAAAGTGGATTCTGGATAAAATAGTTCTTATAAAGGTGTTTAAATCATACAAGTGTATGGGTGTATACTGGATGTGAGCATGCATAATACAGTACGTACAGTTTGTGACGCTACAGAATACTTAAGTGTGTGACTAAGTTGTGCATGACTGATGCCAAGGGTTTTCCAGATGTGATAACCAGATAACACATCTTGTTAGTTTAGTGATTCAAATTGCCTACTGCTTCACAAAAAAGCATTCACTTCAACTTCCCTTCAGTATCTAGCTAGCTGTTGATGTTGAGTAACACAAACACAAATTTATTGACATTTACACGGATGGAAACTGTATAGAACTGTTATAGCTGACGGATTCTGTTGTTATTAGGGAAGCCAAATCATATTGATTGTCCCCCGGTGGCGGGCTGACATGAGCGAAAAGTGCACATCAAATGTTACTAATTATGTTGATATATGTTTTAGTGTTCATTCATCTGTTTGGTTTTAATTAGTTATTTATTATGAAATAGGAGTGTAACAGCTTTATACCACAGCTCCACTCCCCAGACCACTATTGTGGCCTGATATTGTACAATGGAAGGTAATAGAGATCAGCATCCATCTTTATATACAGGCAGGTTTTAGCCAGGAGGCAGAGGGGCCGTGATATGTCAGTTCTTCAACGAGAAGCAGCCTTGCTGTTCACATCAGCAGTGTGTTTCCCTGCTCCGGTCAACAAGTGATTCTGCTCCTCTGCTCTTCTTTTTAATCACACATACAAGTAATCTTTTTAAATCTACTTGTAATGAATCCAAAACAAAGAGCTTTGAATTGTTTTCCTGGATGTCATCACCTCTACGGCAATGATGAAGTTAAAAGAACCATTGACTTGTGTGATAATCTCCTCTGCCTGTGTGTGTAGGTGTGTGTGTGTGTGTGTGTGGTTGTGTGTTTGCTCATTTCTCTTGCTCTCCTTTTTGACACGAGGGACAAATATCTGAAATAAATACATAATTTGAAACCCAATCACAAACAGCTGTGATACCATTTGTAATAAATAGAGTGGATGTGCAAATATTGAAATTTCATCATGTTGCGAGATAAATAAAATCAAAACTCCAGAACAGCAAAGAGAGTGGGGCAAAAAAACAAACAACAAAAAAAGAACACCGAGGAGTGTGGGGGCGGGCCCTTGGAGTGAAATTACGTTCTGATTTGTTGAGCGAGTACCTCGACGGGATCAAGTTGAAGGAACGCCAGGCTGCAGGTCCTTTACATTATTTTGAGTGAAACTGCCAATCAGATTTGTTTACTTATTAATTTAAGTAGCTGGAACGCCATTCTGGATTGTTCTTGTCCACTGTAACCTCTGGCTGAAGCCGTCCATGTCATTTCTTACAGTAGATTTAAAGCTGCCAGGAATGTTCAGAGACATCACAAACTATTTCATGTGATGGAATAAATTGTCCTTGCACTTATATTTGTCCTTCTACCTCCCCCCTTTTGTACACCATCTCTGTCCCCCCTCAACCTCTCCACCTCTTCTCTGCTCTTCCTCTCCCCTTAGAAATTTGCATTTAGCTTCCCCTCTGAGCATAAACACTAAAATATGAAAGTTTTACTGCAATTCTTCAGACCTTTATTCACCCCACCCCGAGCAAATAAGAAAAGAGGGGAGGAAAAGGGAAGGAAGAAGGAAAAAGAAAAAAGCTCTCAGTGTGGACTTGAGCCCAAACTCAAGAGCCCAAGAGTGGAGCAGGGTGGGGAGCTCGGGTTGTAGAAAACCATAAACAAACAAAGCAGAAGAGAAAATAAAGCCTGTTGGCTTTGCGGGGCTAGCGCAGACGGTCCTGGAGTTCAGCTCAAACATGCATCATTAGCATGCAGCGCCTGTGCTTCCAACTCTCTGATGGCAAAAAGAAATGGACAAAAGACTAAATAATTACTGGCAGCACGATTCGAACATTCCACTGAACATATCCAATTTTATCAGGGAGGTAGTCATGATTAATCAATTGCTTATTAGTAGTTGATTTAATTGTGAGCATCACGGAATTTATTAGGATTTTCTAATTACAAATGATGGGTGAGGCTTTGATCATTGTGTTTAGAGAGAATTGAACCCGTAGCACTGCTCGGAAAACTGAGGTAATTACTACATGGGGGGTACTGAGCTTTAGCAAGAGACTATTAAAGGGAAAGTCTGTCCCTGGATTGAGAGCCCGGCACGAGCCTCTTTCTCGGCTTGACAGCCAGGGAATTCTGGTTCAGGTGAGATGGGGGCAGGTGTGGCTGAGCAAACACATTGCTTTGAAAATAGTGAAGTCGTCCATGACACGTGCGTCTGGTTTCAGGGGCACCACACTGTCTCTGGTTCAGAGCTCCTCCCTAACTGGGTGTAGTTTCCCAAAATATCAGCATGCGGACAGAAATAGAATATCATTAAACAGGTTCACCCGAGTCACCAAGAGGCAGACATGAAATTCAGGCCAAGGAGTTAGCAGGGGTGATATAGAGCAAGGCAAGACAATACATGGATAGAATTGAGAGAGCTCCCATTATAAAGACATTGGCACAGCTGCTATTACAAAGTAAACTCCACCAGCACTATTAAGCAACCATACTGAGCGAATCAACTGCTTTTTATGCAATGTCCTGTACACGAAGGGGACCGAACCCTTCTTAGTCTTGGAACCATGAAGACTTTTTGGGGGTCGCTTGTTATTTTGGGGGCTGGTGTTCGGTAAAACATTTAACAAAATAATGGCACATCAAAAAAGTCAACATCCTTCACAAGTTAAACTCTTGGTATAAAGAATAGCACATTTCTTCTCCCCGAGTGGACCTTAAAATGGCAGAGAGAGTTGAACTTGTTAAACAAGAGAAGTGAATCAACAACACATCATATGCCGTCCCCCCCGCCCGCCCCCCTGCATGACGAGCTCTCAAACATGTGGGAAGTCAGAACAAAAAAATGGATCTTTAATGAGGTTTGACGTTTTCCAAATCCATCACAATAACAGGCCTCCCGATCTTCCCTTCTTTGTGTGACTCAGTAATATGACTGGAGTTTGAGAAATAACTTCAGTTAATATAATTTCTGTTTAATGGTGGAATGGCAGAATAGTGACGGGAGCAGATAGAAAAATATTTATCATCGAAACAACTGGAGCGTCGCAGTAGGAACCTCTTCACCGAGTCAACAGATTCCCACTGGAAAGTGAATAAGGCTCCTCTTCTGGTCACAAGCAGTTTGTGTTTCAGAAGAAGTGAAGTTCATACTTTTTTTTTCATCATTAAAGATTCACTATTTACACGATAAATAAGTTCTATTCAATTTTGTCCTTTGATTAGTCTTATAGAATTTCTTGACATCATCTGTGAACACTTCAAAAACTGTCTCTTTTTGTTCCAAGCCAAAAAGACAAAATAATAGAACAAACTAAAAAAAACAAAAAAACAAAAAAAAAGAACTATCTTTTTCTTTTATCTTGAGGATACACCCACGTTTTGTGGGGAAATTTGGCCCCTACGCAGTTTTCATCTGTGGATTAATCAGTTGCATTGTGGGAGGACCGAGCACAGTTCTCCACAATTCCCGGGAGTTATGTCCACTGACATGTAGAAAACGACCCCAGAGCACTGCTTGGATTAAGCCGGAGATGATATTTGACAGGCTATCACAGCCCGTATCTGAAGTCTTCATCAGCTCCATAAGTCAATAAGTAGAAGTGCTCGACACTGTGGCCGAAGGGTTACCGAGTGCAATAAAGTCCAGCACCGCAGGAACCCTTTCTTGAAAAAAAAAGGGAGATGTCAGGCAATATTCCCAGTGCAGTCCACGGGTTCATACGCAGGTCAAAGAGAAGTCAACGTGCTGGTTCAACATGCTCCCACTAGGCACTGTTGTTCTCTGTGGTGGAGGGGAGACGTTGGGAGTACACGGCCGGAGCTTTGCCAACCCTTGCAACATGGTGCTCTCCAAACTGTCCAGTGTGATGAAAGTCAAACATTGACTCAACAATGTTTCCAATGACTGTTCGGGGCAGTGAGAGTGGTTTGATCTTCAGTAAAGTGGACCTTTTTTTTTCTTTTCTTTCAAGAATATGTACAATAAGTTGCATTCAGATGTACTTATTTTACCACAGAAAAAAAAATCCCCATGATTACCTCATTAAAGCATAGTGAGTCATTCAGCTGGGATACTATCATATACAAAGACCTGCCATTCTGATGTGGAAAGGGCCAATGTACTGTGGGTTTAAGACTTTTATGGAACATGCCATAATATCTCCTTTAACGTGTTTCTGTGGTTCGTAGCGTCTCCAAAGTCAGGAATAACAATTCAAATGAAGTTGGGAGGACTGGGTACGATGATTAAGCAAAAATGAAAAGAAAAAAACAAATAAAACAAAAAAACATTCAAATTTGAGTTTCACTACCTCACTGGTGTGTGATGCTTTATTAATCCGTGGAGACGAGTTCAGACTAACTGGAGATTTGGTTGTAATTGTGGACGTGATTCAGCAGAGGCAAAGTTTTAGTAGAACGACTGGCATTTTAAGAACGCCCTCGGCTAAAGTTGCGTATGTGCATTAAAGGAAAATACAAGTAAAACTCTTTGGTTTGACATGCACATTGATGGACTTGAAGCGTGAAAACCCAACATCCAAAGACACAAAAGAGAGCAACACAAAAGACACAGAAACTCTCTCGTCACTTGTCTTGAGAAAATGACTTCTCGTTAAGGAATAATGATATTGATTTGCCTTTGTTAACGACTACTGACCAGAAAATGGAATAGTGATCACAGTTAGAAGCCTCCTGCTCTTCACATGAAGTCTACAACCTGTAACTTTGTCTGATTCAGAACTCCTGTTTATTGCACTTTTCCCTTTCTCTCCTGACAAAGCGCAAGTGGGCTGCAAAGAGGGCTTGGGACGTGGTAAAGACCAGATTTGGAAACAATTAAATATATCTATTTTATTATATGCTGGATTACCACTCATGAGTGAGTATGTTTTAATTAAGGTTCTTTGAAAAAAAAAAAAAAAAAAAAAAAACGAAATAAAAATCAGCGATTATGTCTCAACCTCTATTGTATATTGGTGAGAATTGTGGTTCTGATGATGAAATCCCTCCAGGCAGAATCTGAAAAATGTTGTCCTCTAGTTCTGTTTTGAAAACAAAGGCCCCACTGAATAACCAGCTCGCCTGCCCCTTCATTTCAAAGTCACGGTGAATCAAAGGCCCCCCTGGCCCCACTTCTAACAACCAGGCGTGGCTCGCTAACGTCCAAATTTGAGTGTGCCGGTGCGCTCGGCGGTAGGGTAAGGACCGCCGCCGGGGCCTTCAGGTGGTTGTCTGAGGGGAGGCGGTGGAGAGCGGGGCCCGGGCATAGGAGCGCCTATGCTGGCAGAGGGCACGGCGGGCAGCGCCACTGTCTGTATAGTGCCCCTCTCACACGGTCCCAGGTCCTCCAGGCCCTCCAGGCCCTGTGGGGGTCCCTCGTAGCCCATGTTGAGCCGCAGGGGTTGATGGGCCTGGCAGTAGTCTACGATAGGCTGCTCGTAGCGGTAGAAGGTCAGCGCACCCATCTGGTGGGGGACCTGTTTAGAAAGACAGAGAACGGAGAGGAAAGAGATGGAAATAAGAAGGTGAGATGGAGAAGGAGAGAAGCAGATATGAGAAAGAAGCAAGGAGAGGGAACAAAAGGGGACACAGAGAAAAAAAGACATTAGACAAGCAGATTATCAGTAAACTGATAAACCAGGAATTAGATTTTTTAAAAGATGGATAGAAATCCAAATGTTGCCGTTTCCTTCTAGAGGATCTTAGAGTGAGTAATGCTGTGAAAACTGCTCATCAGTGTCTGACATGCACAAGTTGAACGAGTTAAGTGTTAAGTCAAGAGTTTATCTACAAAAGGCTTAATGTTTGTGCTGTAGAGGGCTGTTTAAAAAAAAAAAAACATATTTGCCCACAGAACAAATATGTTTGAGCCAATAGCCAAAAAAAAAAGAAAATCATATTTTCCCCTCACTTGAACTTTCTGTTATCAGGCCATGAAGATAGTTTTGGTTGTATGGCCTCCAGCTGAGCTTAGCTTCCTTTCACCCCAAACGATTGAAGGTGAGAGAAATCTCACTTGCAGTGTAGGGTGAGTTTTTATTTTTATTTTTGTGATCTTGGTGAACATTTTTTTTTTTTTTAAGAATAAATGATTAATTACTGTACTTAAAAAAATAAAAAAAATAAAACTAACAAGCCCCAGATAAACTACAGCAACAGCAGCCACAGCTGTTTCCCTTTCCAATAAATATTTTAACAATGTTTAGCTTTTCCAGTGCAGCAAATTTGTTACACAACATTTCATTGTGCCTGTGTGACACAGTTAGTTTGGCAGCTCAGTACTGGCCCTCTGTAATCATCCTCACATGGAGACCACCTGAGCCTCCTACTACACCCAGACCCATTTGCTGCAAAAGATCCTGTAAAATGTGTCTACTACGAGGCATCTATGAGATTTCTTTACAGGTGTGCACAGCATTTTGTGCAGGTGTCATAGTGTCCTTCCTGCCCGTGACTTTTCCCATTATAAAGCTCACTGTGATGGTGGTCAAAAGGACATTTTTCTGTTAAATGTATGGTACAAGGGTTGGAGCGAGTAGGTCTGTAGTCTGTTCAGCGCCACGTCACTTGTGTCACAGCCAGGAGCACTCGTCACATCTGGCCATGTGTCTGGTCTTGTGCTTCCTCCCCATAACCATAACACGGTGCCAAACAAACAGATGAGACTCTAGTGACACACTGTCTATCCCCTAACTTTAAACACACACACTTATTGGCCCTGTAAAAAAAAAAAAAAAGAGGCCAATTAAGCGATTTCTAACAGGCCGTGAAAACAGCAGGGTAAGATGGCAGCTGACCTGGATTAAACACCGCAGCCTGGCAGAGCGACAGATCATCAAATCTGTACACACAAGGCAACAAGGAGCCACACAACAACAGCAGGAGCTACAGATATGACACCAGCACGGAAGACGCATGCATAATACAAACCACTGACTCCTGAGGAGGCGTTGGAAGCAGAGAAGTGTCACAACTGCAACTGTCTCTCTCTTGCACACCACTAACATTTTTTCTTCAACCTTAACTTGATCTTGAGGGGAAGATTCTAATCAGTAATTTAATCTAAAAAAAGAAATGTTGTTTAAAGGAAAGAGCCACTTCTTAAAAAGATCAGTCTAGGATGAGACATGCCTTTCCACTTTATTCTCGTCGGTATCTAATCATGCAGAATGTTTGGGATGTAGGCCTAAGTGCCAAGATTTGAAGATACTGTATGAGTGTCCGATATTGTTGCTATGAAGATGAACTGGGTTTCATCCAGGCTCCTCCAAAGCATCAGAACATGAACATCCGAAGAGCTCAAATGCAACACACCCTCGCATAAACAATGGTCTGGCTTCCTTGGACAACAGACAAGTTTTCATTGAAGAAACAGTCCCAGAGCGAAGAGTTGGCGGCAGGTGCTGAGAACCTTGGCACATCAAACCGAAAATTAGCTGCATGGTTACATACAACGAGTAAGAAAATTGTTATTTGACTCTTTTAAGTGGAAGGGAAAGGAAACAGGTGCAAACAGGAAAACAAATAATATTCTATTAGTGATCCCAAATAAACTCTAAATTATGTCCCAGAGAAGCAAAGCCGCAGAAGACAAGTCAACAAAGAGGATTTAAGAATAATTGAGCCGTCAGTCTTGAGCAATCCTTGTACATTTATTTAACTTATCGTATAGAGTAACTCTGATAAGAGAAATTATATTTGAGGGAGCGTAAGAGAATTTAGGACGGGTGTTTCTTGACTGTTCCAATGAAATGCAGATATATTCTTGGCTGAGAGGGTAGGAGATAGTGTGTGTTTATGTGTGCGTGTCTGTGTGTGACCATGCGCAGATTTCAAAGTCAAATGGAAATCGTCTGCTCTAACGCAGCTTGGCAGTTCAGGAATTAGCCTGTACCACAGGGCTAAGATAATGCCACTCTGAGAGTGTTAATACCATTTCTGTTTCAGCTTAAAAAAGAGTGTTATTTGTAACCCCTAGCTTTACAATAACACACTTTCTGCAGCACAATTCAGTAACACAAATCAAACAGCTGCTGAGAGTGTGCTCATCTCACCAAACCACCTTTACGTCCACCATCACATGTTCCACGACTGCCACCTTCCTTCCTTCATTCCTTCCTATAGCTCCTTCTTCCTCAAATAGACTCCATTAAGTGAGACTGACTCATTACATTATAGGCACTCAGTGGATTACTCCCCTCATTTAGATACTAAACCCCTCACCAACCCTGCCACCGCCACCGCCACCGCCACCTCATCTCCCATCACACCCTCAGTCCACCTCAGCTCTGCTCACTGCTCCCTGCTCCCTGCTCCCTGCCCAGGTCCAGCGAATGAATTAACCGATATTAACTCCTTACCGTTTCAGTGGATTCTATCAGATTGTCAGGGCATAAATCTGGCCTTGTGCTGAGCCCACGTGTGTGTATGTGTGCACATGTTTGTGCATGGATGTGATTGTAAAGGAGGGAGAATGAGGAAAGCAAATGAAAAAAAAAAGCCAGTATATAGAAATGGAGGTTGAGCCTTTACTTTTTGCTATTCAATGCAGGTCTGGAAAGAAAGCATGTGTTGTTGAAAGATGCATGTGCCACGGCCTCACTGGGCTTGTTGAATAAAGTCATACACCCAAAATGCTCCCTGAACAAAAGGCGTTATTGATATTCAGCCGCCATCCGTGTAGTTGCAAGGTACAGCTCGCTCATTAGGGATGCTATCAGCCTCTCTTTGTGCCTCTCGGCATTAGAAAATTATTAATTCCTTCACACTGAATAGGCTGTCGACAGTGGAGACAGCCAAATATGTAATGGATAACATCTGGTCAGAAGAACAGAAATACAAAACAGACACTTCAATTTACTTTCCAAATGTTCTAAAAGTGCGTGGTTGGGATTGAAAATGAGTGATGTCTGGTCAAACTATCTGTCAGGTCAAACACCGTGCAAACATTGTTCCTCCTCTTTTTCACAAAATGAAAGCAGCACAGGGCAAGTTCTCTATTTCCATTACTAATCCAGTCTTTTTTGATGCAATGGATTTTTCTCCATGCCTTGTTTGGGGCTTGGAGTACCCTGAGTTACAGAAACATTTTGGCTGTTGTTTTAAAGAGAAGTGCATGTTTGTAATTGTTTTTTTCAACAGATCATTACTTGTCACTATTTAGTTTTAAAGGGATCATGCTTAATATTTTTTTCAGAACCAAAAATCATTTCAATCTAGTTTTACCCTTCTCTCTCAGGCAAATCTCTGAATCTCTCTTCTGATTGGCTAACTGTTTTTTGAGTGACTGCAAAAATTCAGGAAAGGAAATACTACAAGATTGGTTGGCTGAAAGCAGTGACTGCCATATTGTGACATCACAAAGTCACAATATGGCAGCACATTTTAATGCAGAGTTTCTGAAAATTTATAATTTTCTATAATTATATAGAAAATAAACTATGCTGCACCTGCTGTGTTTGTGTTGATACAGTAAGTGGTACAGCAAAGCATCTCAGCCGACCTGAAACATTCATATTGTACAATCCTGGTTGTGACATCTTCACACTATTTACATCTTTGCCCCTGTGAGTGCAACCTGAGATCATAAAGCAGGGAAGATGCTTCCTCCAGTCAGGCATAAGAAGACAAAGCCACAGGTTCTCTCAGGCACTAATCCTGTAGGTTCTATGTATTTGTTGGGCACTAAACACACCATTCACATATCCATCTGAATTGCAGTCAATTAGGCACAATTAGCAGATATAAAGTAGTATTTTACCAGTTCTTGATTAATTGGGTAATTTGCCACCAGTTGGTGTGTTTCATTATGGAAAGTATCCTTAGTTTGCAACTTAACCACCATCATATCCACCAGATTGCAGCTGATAAGAGGTAGGAGCTGCGTTGACCGCACGGTGGAGCACAGAGTACAGGGGAGAGGCAAAGTCTAGCATAGGGTCACGTCGCTATGCGCCAGGTAGCAGCAAAGCACCAGGACATTTGAAAGTCAAAACAAGGAGCCTGACAGTTATGAATTATGTATTTCAGTTTAAGATAGAAGAAGGCACCAGCAATTATCCTCCCTCTGAGAAGAAGACATGTACAGTACTATAAGAACCTGGAGATCAAGAAGGGAGCAGGGTGCATGAAGCCTCTTCCATTCTCTTGGTCCATCACTGCAAACATTTTGGGTTGTTTGAGGGTGAGTTAGAAGATGACAATAAAAAAAAAGTTGAGAATCAGCTTTGGACATAATTTGAGCTAGGGCACAATGGTCAAAGTGCCACTATACCTCAACATTAGGGACAACTCCACAGGATTAACAAGTTTCACAGACAAAGTGATGTTGTTGCAGTTCATGTGTATCACGAGTGTGTGTGTTAGCCTCCGTTGCTGCAGCTGCACCCTGTGTTGTACGTCGTATACTGCAGCTCCTACCTGTCAGAGTACATTTGCATTAAGGGAAGAAAAACAAACACACACGCACTCACTCAACTCCACACACTGCACTGTTGGATGGATTTGTTTGCTTCTTTGGATCTTTGCCACCACTACTGGCATGTGCGTCCACTGACAATGACTGGCATCGTGCCTCTTCCTGGATGTTTATCGCTGTATGCCTGAACACACTGGAGTTTGACCTTAGGCCACAGAGCTCTGACCCAACAGGCCCAAGGAGATAAACACAGCATCAGTTAAATCTTTTTTCTTAAACTGGCTTTCATGGGACTTTGACCTCTTTTGTGTTCATGCTTATTAAGTCATTCGTCATGCCTTTTTTTCTTACAGGGAAACCAGAAAGATGAGAGAGAATGGGATAGAGACTATAAAGTAAAGGGCTGGAAGTCCAACTGGGAACCTCATTATACCCATATGGTGTGTGGCCTAGTAACTACTCGGCCATTGCATTACCCCATTATGGTCATTTTTACACAATGTGATTATAATGTTAGTGTAAATTTCAAATGCATTTATTATACAGTACCTATAGTGACAAACATCTATGTGAGCAAAAAGGTCTCTCCGCCTAAACCCAATCGGAGAACTGCTGACTGCGTATCACGTTCGACATTTATTCCTTTCAACAGCTCTAATTTGTTAGAAGAGTCATGAGTAACTCTTACAAAAAGCCCCAAATACCATAAATTATTTTTTAACAGTATTCCAGTGGCCCTTAGAAGTTGTGTTTCTTTTTGCATTCATGCTTTTATGAGCAGCTAAGGAGGCAGTAACAGTGCCACAGGCAGACAATGCTAATGCCTCCCTGGGCTTTAGGAGCATTACAGTTCACAAGTCTGCCGTTTTCTCAGCCAAACTCTTTGATCCTCTCAAGTCAATGTATTGTGGCACACAGAAGCATAACAAAGTGAAGAGGAGGTGCAACAGACCCCCTCAAAAAATGTTGCCTTGGCTTTTTATGCTTTCATTAATGTTCAGGTTTGTTTTATGTTTGTAAACCAATGAATTATGTTGGGAATGGTTAGTCATTGTTATCTTTTTTGTCTTCCCCATGTGAATATCACATCATAAAACACAACCTATATACAGCATGTGTATGTAAATAGGCTGTTTCCGGTCTGTACAGTGTATGTCCAATACACTATCAAATATAAAACAATTTGTAGGACCACTAATCATTTTGAGGTAGTCATTGAAAGGAGCCATAACTGGGTTACTAGAAAAAAAATGTTTAATTACTCCATTCTTTGTCTAGTTCTCATCCCTCTAGTCCTCTTTGTAGGAGTCTGGTGATATATTACCATAATTCATTTTACCCATCTATATTTAAAGCAGGCTGCAATGCATATTTGATGTAAAGCTTCAGTGTTAATGCTGCTGAAATTGTTCAAGTATAGCCACATCCCACAGCACAGTTGTTGTTGTACAAAGTATTAACTGCCATGTAGAATAAATCTTAACTCTGGGTTTTGTGTTTTTCATACTTTTTCCACCCACTACAACATCATTCCCTTTGCCATCATTAGCTCGGCTTCACATTTGCTTGCATATTCTTAATGAATGATCAGTGTTTACAAAACAAATCACTCTAAGACATTTTTCTTGTATTAATTAATCTGTGTAAATTTGCTATCTGGTCTGAAAGGAGTTAGTTTGCATATTGTTATTAAAGGCCTCATGTATTTCACAAAATAAGCTGTCAGGAATTCTGTAATTTTGTGATGTCACAACAAAGCAGCCAACACTCTCAGCCACCCCCAAAAGCCAAGATCACCTGGATCCCCATCCAACCTTGCAGGATTTGGTTTCTCTTGTAAGCCTGCACAACGTGAGGAAAACCTGCAATGTGCTGTTCAGTATCATGATGGGATATGACTCGCAATAAACAAACAAACACTGAGATGTGCATGTCCTACCACACTGTTAGTGGAATTCACAGTCAGACCAACATGACCCCTGCATCCAGGCTCAGTCTGAGAGGTCAAATGTTCACATGCTGAGTGTGAATGCAGGGGTGCAGAAGGGTCACGTTGTGGTATATAAATTCATTATACTGCACCTCATCAATGCAGTACAGCTTAACCAACTTTAGTGACATTTATTTAGGTTAGTATATAACACTGTTCCCCATAAAGTTGAAATAATTCTGTTTTCAGATATATTCCACTTTTTTTTTTATTCCTATAAAGGTTAATTGTGGTTTAATTTTCACAGTGATATGTTTGGAAAAGATTGTTGATCAACTAAGTTTTGAGAAGATACACACGTTATCTACCAAGAATAAATCACAAGGTCACAATTATTTCATGAGAATAGGTTAAAAAAATCAACATTGTGGGCAGCAGTATATTATAATAATTATAATTAAGAATAATAAAACTTTCAATATAATTAAAATAATTAAAGCTAGTTTCTGGAATGACAGCAAAAACTGTTTACAGCAACATTGCAACTGTACTGAATAACATCAAATGTAACAAATGTAAAATGTCAGTCAATTAAATGTTTCTGAAATTAAAACACTGTGTGGTGTGAAGACGTCTCACCTATCCATCCTCCGCTGCTGTGACACTGCTGATTTCAGCCTGTAGCTGTGAGTATATACACGCTAGCAGTAAATTAAGCTACAGTAAACACAATTTTTTCCTTTAAGCTTTTTGGTTCATTATCTTAACATTAGCGTGCTGCACTTGTGTAAAACAAAAGTGCAGCGGAAATGAGGCTTCACGTGTTAGGAGCTTGTTGAACAGGTGGTGACATAAGAGAAGCTAATTGGCTGTTTTCTCGCCACTGTTATGATCACAGCTCCAGTAAAAAAAACTTAACCACACTAAAATAATAGCAGAGAAGATCAAGCATATATCCTCTTATGGTTCAAAACCGAAGTAGTGGTGATGGTGATGATGATGGTAGAATCAGTAACAGTAGCAGCAGCACTTGTGGTGGCAGCTGTGGTAGCATAACAGGCACTTAGGCGTAATTGTTAGTAGACAAAGCGAGTCCTTATGAAAATAGGACATAAAGACGACTATAGTCAGTGAAGATAAGAGACACAAAATGAAGTGACAATAGAAGATAGAAAACAAAGGGGTTCAACATTGTTAAGTACACATGTCCGCGGGCTACACTCAGCAAGATCTCTCCAGTAGACTAGACTTCTAAACAGCTAACAGCTTCTAACAGTGTTGATAGCCTATAAATATGTGAGGTGGGGTAATACATACATGTACATAATGTCCCCGTTCATTAAAAAGGTCCACAGGGGGCCAGCCATCTCTTCGTTGTCAGTGGTTTTGTTATGTTGTGTATTTATATTTGAACCATGTGAACTTGTGAAATCATAAACCGACAAATTAACACCAAAACCCTCATTAACTGAAGCAACAGCGGCACGTGTCCCCCTGCAAACTGCGACTCTGCGAGCACACACGCCCTCAAAGACCATGTGTACATGTGGGCGTTCGCATGTGTGCCTGCCTGTGTGCGTGTGTGTGTGTGTGTGTGCCCGTGACTGTGAGTCCCCATGTGGGTGAGTGTTGCCTTTCAAATGTGTGCAGCTCTAGAGTGCGGGGATAGTCAGCACAGATGTTGCTAGGCGGCATCAATGACACGAAGCCCACCAGTCAGGTTTTCAGCAGTGCAGCGTGCATGGACATGTCTGAGGGGGTGTGAAGCTAAACACCATCAGTTTGTTTTCAGACAGCACATCCCGAGAGGAAGCCTTCCCAGCTGCATGGGTAAGTAAGTGTGTGTCTTGTTGTGTGGCAGCGTGATAGACTTACGTGTGCACGTGTAGCAGTGCACATCTGGCTGCGTGCTAACATCTGTGGTAATTAACATAATCGAAGGCTGCGTGGAGGAAGTTTGATACTGAGAAATTATCCTTTCCCCATAACAACTTTGTCTTTTAAATGCATTGTAAAACCAAAAAAGAGACTTGCCTCATGCTGGATTTCATTTACATACATACCAGCTAATCCCACTCATCATATGGATACACACTGTTAGCTCCTGCAGCAGAAGGAGGTGATGGGTCAGACACAGACAGTCTGGTAGTACTGAACAGACAGAATTACTCTGGTTCTCCAGGGGCTCTGTGTGAACACTAAATAACACCCACTTCAAGTCAAATCTCTGGACACTTTTGATCATATCTGTCCGAAAATCACACCCTTCACTCGTACCGAACGCCACCCAGAAATGTGTCCCATTACGGAAGCTAAAGATTCTCTAACTGCCATTTCACTGTCTTTTTAAGCCCAGTTTCCATTGGCTGGGATTAAAGTGGCCTCCCAGGACTGTGCTAGCCATAAAGGGTCAGTTAACTTCAGAGGCAGAATGTACAACCTTGACATTCCCGCGTAGAGCTGTGTGTGAAAATGAGTCCACATGTCCACATTTTAAACTAATTGATTCTCTAAACAAGCCGTTAGCCTCCCACTAATTCCTTAATGACTGGAGGTCCCTTTATGTGCAGTGACTCTTGATTACAGGTCTCCGGCACAACACACACACACAGATGGACACACTAACAACGACATATAGAATGGCACTCAGATGGCTGTTTTTAAAGGTAGGGAAAAAAGTGAGCGAGAAAAGAAAGAGGAGAGAGGAGGACGGAGGCCCCCCCCTTCACGCACCGGTGAGTACCCAGCATTGGCTCATCACAACCTCCTCCCACTCTTCGGTACGTATAGTATAGGAGCTTCTGCAGACCACAGCAAATGGGCCGTGAAATGTTACTCAATGCTCAACACGTTCCTCAGCCTGGTTTGCTTTCACACACACACACGCACACACAAACTCAGCACGAGGCACAATCACCACAACTAATGAAGGTGAGGGCAAAGTGTAGCTGGAACAATGGAAATGAGACAGAAAGCTTGCAGGACACAGTGTGGCCTCACTCCGGTTAGAGCAAATTAAGGTTACAACTAATGATTATCATCATTATCAATTACTTTTTCTATTAATCGTTTATGCTGTGCCAGCAATTACCAGTCATTCCCAACTCATTGGCCAATTAAAAATGTTGAAAATGTCTGCAACCAATCCTTGTAACCACATGGAGGTCAAACATTTTTGCAATTGATATAATCTTTTAGTGCACAATCAGGCTGGGCTGTCAAACAAGTACACAATGTTGTGACAATATAAATTACTTACTGGCCATATTAGACCTTTATGTGATAAGATAAAACAAAAATGCAAGTTCGAGCATTTTGTGAAATTTTAAAGAGAAATAGGTCTATTTTGTTTGTTTTAAATTACATTTTATTTCTGTAGTTGAAATATATGTTATTTCTCACAAACCAGAAAATGTTTAACTTTGCCATTTCTTCCCTAAAGCTCTCCAAAGAGCTTTTAAGAGCTGATGAAATTGTTGATACAATCATCTGAATTAGTACTGAATAATCACAGCTTATAATATCAGCTTAATGAGAAGCAATAAGTGACTCCCAAAAGTTTTCCCTGTGGGTTTTGCTTCTCAGGCTACGCACAGGCTTTTAAGTAGAAGTTGATGTAGTCTGGAACAGAAAACCTGCAGACACTCATTAGGGATATGAAATACTTCATCTGCTTCAACTAATAGTGTAACAGAAACAATATCTGTCAAATACCATCATGTCTCTTACCAGAAGAAGAGATTAAATAATAAGTTGCTGTTTTTGATTTTTTTCATCACAAAACCACACTTAACGGATTCCTTATGCTGCTAAAACTGCTGCCTTTGATTTTTATGTTTTATGCAAATCCAGGAAGCCAGGGCACGCTGATGGTTTTCGTCCTTAACAAACAAATTTCATCTGCATCCAACTCCGTTTATACGGTAAATCTCCTGCACCCATTGCCGAGTACCCAAGTGCATATTAAGAGGGTGGAATGACGGGTTGTGTCAAAGGAGAACAATTTGTAGTTTCATTCCTGCTGTCCAATAATGAATTCAAAGTTCCCAAATCTCTTGGCCAACGGTGTCTTGCATTATGTGCTGCCTCCCATCGTGGCGGCACTGGCAGTGTGTCTGAGTAATGAGCATGACCCAACATAAACGCTGTGTGGCCAACTTGGCTCTACACTGGGAGCGTCAGTCGCACTTTAATCAGGGATATTGGGGAGGAGTGTGCCTGGGAAGGCAGGCCGAGGCTTTTAAAGACCTGACTAATAAGACATGTCAAAGGGAGCTGGGTAGCAGCCAGAACTGATATGCAGACCTTGTCCCTATCTACTTCGCATCCTGCCGCACCATGTGCCGCCTCAACAGCATTTGGACACAGATGGCCTTTTAACAAAGCTGGATATTCACTGATGCAAACAAACAACGCGAAGCATCTCAAAGCAGCATGTGGCCTTCATGGCTAATCATTTTCTCCCCTCTCTGTTGGCTCTCCTCATATTTTTCACCCTTGTATGACTGTTCTAAAAGTTGGAATAAGGTCAGGAACTTTTTTTTTATTTTTTTTGCCCTGAACTTTTTAAAAATACAGATACAGCTCTTTTATAGCAGCACGTTGTGTCTCTGAATGGGATGAGATGTGTCAAATAGCAGCTTGTTTTAATTAGTTCTTGGCAAAACTCACTCTGGACACTTCCATTTATGCAAAGGCATGTACTGTAGCAATGAGGCAGCAGCTTGCACCACTGTCCCCACGTCTGATGCTGTACAATAGCCTAAGGTACTATAGTATACTTGTAAAATGACTGGCTTCTGATTAGGCCATAGGTGGTAAATGCTGACGCTGCCAGTCTTTCATTTATATGGAGATTGGAAATGTGGACAAATCGTGAGCAGAGAGTCTGCTGGGTGGTGTCACATTCCCTGGTTGGTGCAATAACAGTCCAATTTGTAAATCTAAAGCCATAAATCACTAAAAAGCATCTTCCTCATCTACATACTACAGGATGTAATCTGGTTAAGAGCTGGTACTCTTCTTTTAAAAACACACATTGAAAACCTAATAGTATTTAGTCCAGTATTTATATTTCATATGTTCTTACCAATCCCTTTTACTCTGTGCACAGACATGCATGAGAAATTCTTTTAAGGTAGAATCACAGCCACTAATTTGAATTAAAGCGATAACAACAACTTATTTGGCAGTAATTATGATAGATTGTCGAGTGTTGAATTAATGAGGAGGCGTATGTTTTCATCTGAAAAGGTAATTAGCCATAGGGCTTAAGTAATCGCAGGAAAATCCAGGTTGCTACAGGCAGTCCCTGAGGGGACAGTTTTGCATACGCTTGCGGCAGAGCAAATCCCTCAAGAGAGAACCTTTTCACTGATAAACCTTGACCCGACAGTTCCTTTGAGGCAAGTTTGAATTTCAATAAGAGCCGGCGCAAATAGAACTAAATGCTGAGAAATGTCGGCGTCGCACATTCAGAGAATTTGTGGCAAATAACCTCTTTGATCATCTTACCATTGTTTGAGAAGAAGTGCAGCCCTGTGCCTTTTTCACCACTCTTCATTTACTTTATTACGATAAATTCCCTGGCCAAGGCCAACAATTCACCTGGGTATAGAGATGTGTTTCTATATGTCTTTGGGATTCATCTGTTGCTTTTCAGTCTGCTTCATATCACCAACATGATGTAAGAGTAGAATCACATGGTTTTTATTTTATCATTTATACTTCTTTCAGTTTGTCGCCACCATTAGTTTTTATCTTGATCATCTTGATGTGCAGTTGTCAGTCAGTTCTTAGCACTTGTTGCTTTTCTACCTTGAACAAGTTGGTCATAATGAACCCTGCAACTCTGCTGCTGCTGCTTCTACCCTCTCTCTCTTCCCGCCTCTCTACCAGCCCTCCGACCAACACAATGATGCAACCTATCAGACTGTCTTTGGAAATTGCGCCCCAGCAGCAACCGGCTTAACCAATCATGGTTATAATAATCACACACCCTTTCTCTTGTGTCATATTCCTGTGTTTTGTTGACCCATCAATCCACTGCAATCATCTCATAATGAGGACATTGTCGCTCTTTATACTATAGTACCACATCTCTCTCTCTCTCTCTCTCATCCACTAGCTGTTGCCGAACACCAAAACATAACGATGGACATATCAATCTGCTGCACAAATTACTTATGGGTTTATATCTGAACATGTCTGTATGTCCTAGAAGATGGATATTTATGGTGATGCTAAGGTTGCATTGGAGGTAACTTAAATTCTTAAAGGTACATTGTGTAGGAATTAGCGTTGCAGTTGTAGATCGCAAGCAACTCAATCATATTTTTCATGCTGCATTCACGCGAAATTGGGCAGACGGCAGACGGACGACAGCCGCTGCACGTAACGGCATAAACAAGCATCTATGTAAACAAGTGGTCCGTCAACATGAGGCAAAACAATACACGTGACAATATGTTGTCATGGCGATGTCGTATTGTTTACCTGACCACGTTTTACCGGCTTTCTCTCAACTTCTGTGACTAAAATGACATCTGGTTTGTTACCGACGGCCGTCTGCCCGACTGCACGTGAATGCAGCATCAGTGTAACGCTCCATTCCTCCTCACTGCACCGCGGTGACTTTTCACAGACGCCACCTCAACGCCACCCGTGGTTTCCTAACATCACGCTGCCACTGAATGTAAAAACATGGCGACACAACATGGCAGCCAGCACCGAGCTTACCCGCTCCATGTATATATATGAATGATATGAACGGCAAATTCAGAGCTGAAAGGAACACTTCACTTTGTTGATGGGGGTGATTACTGATGAATGAAAAACATACTTTTGAACGAAATAATCGATTTTCGTGAATAGATAACAGAAGTTACACAATGTCCCTTTAAACAGGCTAATAGAAGCAGATCGACGATTAATGAGTTTAAAAAAACAATAGGTTTGCTTTGTTACTTTCCTGTGTTGCTCTCACTCTGAAAACATGTTGCTGTAAGCACAAACAAGCAGAACGCTGAATGACAGGACCGATGGCACCAGAGTAAACCTTGTGAGATGCCTGTTTAGCAAATGGTAATTAAAACAGCCTGAATCTTCAAATCCCTGATAAATATTTCATCAGGTACGTGGCTCTTGGTGATTGCTATTGTAATGGAGCAACAATATTCAAATCGCCTTTGGTGAAATTATCGCATCAACCCCCCCACCCCTCCTCACACACCTACTCTTCCTCTCCCTCCCACACACACACACACATTTACAAAAAAACAGATGGTATCATCCATGAACATAGACTGCATATACAGTACGTACATGTAATACAAACACACACACACACACACACACACACTTAAGTTGCCCCTATTATTAAGGCATAATTGTGCTATTTTTAGCAACTTTTGTGACTTTATCTACACTTGTGCAAATTAATAATTACATTCAACAGCAAGTTCATTATCTACACACAATGCCATGTATCCAATAGATTTATCTGTTTGAATGACTGTGGCAGACAGACTCACTCAGAGTCACACCAACATTTGCCTTTAAATCAATACACATCCTTCTTCCGTTCAAGGGTGAATGAAAAAATGGAAAAGAAAAGAAAAAAGAAATAAATGTCACGCCACTTTAGGAAGAGTCTCAACTTCACTTTTTAACATTACAGTTACTCCTACGAACCATAAAACTACCACCTTGGAGGGTACAAGTGCGGGTTTAAACCTGACAAAGCTCAGTCTTTGACCAACAGCGTATCCAATCCACCGGTGGTATGTTTCCATGCACTGTCAGGCTGCATGTCCCTGTCTCCCAACAACTCCCTGAGTCATTCTCAAACTTGTTTTCTCTTTCCCTCATCTGTTCTTTTCTCTGTCATCTGGCCTCTTCTCTCATTCACAGCCACAGTAAAAATCTGTGTGCAAAGCTTTTCCAATGTGATCCTCATCCCACCCTTATCTGTTTCATTTCAATGAGAAACTGATGAAAAGCAACCCAAATTAGTATTTCTTTGAAATACTTCAGCCTCTATCTACTCTGTGCTTCAAATTACTTGTCAAAAAATGGAAACGCAACTTCATTCTTGACTTATTTTAGGAATCAGACTTCTCATGTCATAACCTTGTGCAAATCACGCACTACCTAGTCTATCATATTGTTTTCTGATTCACTTTCTGATTGTTGAAATAAGGATGTAAAGCAAGGCATAGGACCCAGAGCTGCTTATGGCATATTCCTTACAGTATTGCTCCAGTATTCTGTTAATGACAAAATCAAACTTGTTACAGTGCAAATGCTCCAGTTAGGAGACGTGCTGTGAGAGGCTGGAGCCCATTTAGTGTAATGCCAACATACTGTATGGGAGTCGGACCCCCACCCTAACAACAAAAGACAACGGCTCATTAGGGTTTTGAAAAGACTGGGGATCTTGCAGGTTCACATTTAGCAAGACTAGATCACTCTGAGATCATTTCCATTGTACTGCTGGTGGAAATTCACAGAAACCAAACTTTTATTCCAGACTTTTTGAAACTCTGCATTATTGTTATTATTCTAAAAGTAAGTAACTCGGAAGTGTAGCTGTCATGATCTGCTCCTACAGTGTTTTGACTTGGATTGTTTTTTACAATTTCTTGTTTGTTCTGCATCCTCCCTTATTAGGGACTTGGTTTCCTTCTTCCTGTTTGGGGACTGGAAATTTTGATTTTATCAGAACACAAAATATTGATTTGAAACAGTTTTGTGTAATCAAGCTTAAATGTCATAACTTTTAGAATTCTGAGTTTGGAAGATGGTGTAAATTCACATCTTTCATTTGCAATTCATCACAATATTTGCTTTCAAGTAAAGGTGTGACTTTACTATTGTGGTTGTAGTTCACCTCAAACGTCCATCACAAATAATAAAAGCAACACATTTTCTCACACTTATAATACCCGAGCTGACAGTATTGTAGATATGGAGGTAAATCGCTGTCATGATTTAATTCTCGCAGCTCAAAGAAATGTCGGGACAAAAACCTGACAGGCCCTGTCCTCCAGCTGACTGGCTGACTAATGAGCTGGCAGGCTACAGACACAACAAACATCGCATAGAGCAGCCATTCGAGTGAACATATACTTTGGTGGCTGTGATATCCTCAAATATCTTATTGTGCTAAGAAATGATGTTGAGCTGTTGCTTGTAGGCATCTTTTACCACTGCGGTCCCAGCCAAGTCAAGTGTCAGTCCAAACTTAACACTCCAGAGTTCATCTGGCTGATAGTGGCAGTCTGCTTGCCAGAGCGCAAACTGACTGATTTTTGCTGTCTTAGCAAATTTAAGTCAAACTGAATCCATAGCACCATTTCCTCTTTGAGATGACAAATATATCCTCATTTACTGTATATGCGTATGCTGTGAATGTTTTTTTTTTTTTTCTGGCTCTCCATCTCCTCCTCTGACCTCGACTTAGAAGAGTTTCCCTTTGCTTAAAATTACACCACGCTGATTGGCAGAAGCCAGAGCTAACCACGTAGACAAACCGAGCTAAGCGCACACAGGCGAGCTGAGTTTGTATCCTGTCATGTACTTCAACAGAATTTAAAGCTGATAGATGTAAAACAACTGTGGCCTGTTCTGCTGCGACTACTAAAATCAAACATCACATCACGCCCCTCCTGTGCAGTGCTGATCTGTGTGAACAGTGTTCATAATGGACCACGGGTGGTGAGAAGGGACAGGAATTTGGAAGTATGTATTTAAGACCTTAGGATTCCTCTTGTCCTTGGTGGAGTAACTTACCCCCCCCCCCCCCCCCCCCCCCCTCGAAATAACATCACTGAGAAATTCTCATGTTCATGGATTCATTAATACAGCCAGAGCTGTCCCACAGACATGACTACACTGTACAAGAATACTAATACCTGGATATCCTACTGAGACCCTGTCAAACTTTCAGTGGAGTGCATTTGGACGTCCTTGTCAGAGCACAGAGCAGCTCATTATCTCTCCCAATGAAAATTAATAAATGATAAATTCTTCCTTCTTTTTTTTAACAGTCATGTTGCAGCACTACAGGCTTTACATTTTCTTCCACAGGTTTACAGATTGGTCAATACATGCATGGCCTATAGGTTCTGCAGCCGACTTCCTGATATAACACCCCCTTTCCACAGTGGCTCTGCATGTGCCATATAAAAAACTGTTTACCTTCCTCATCACAGGACTGCTCTGTTACTGCTGCTGCTGTCATCCATTTGCACTTTGTCATATTGTGTAATGTTTTATGTTATATTTACACTGCCCATGCGTATGCGTTTGTTTAGCACCTTCTTGTTTACATTTTTGCACCGCTACCTGTCTCACCCCCTTGGGCAGCATGTAACAACGTTTCGTTCTGCTATGTACCATGTAAATAGAGAATAATAAAGCTAGAGTCGAGGGAGTTGAGTTTTATTGAGCTGAGTTGTCCGCCCCTCTTCTAAATGCTACAGTATATACATGCAAATGTGATTGACAGTTTCATGTTCTGCCTACATGATGAACAACAAACAAAATTATTCAATGTTGGTTGCTCAGACGGGTGTCAGCTGGCTAAACCCAGTAGCAGGTGTTGAGTTGGCTTATAGCTAGTTAAAATTCAGTGGGTACATGATTGGCTGACTTTTCTTTCTCTCTGTCTGTCTCTATCTCTTTAAAATAAAAAATAAAATATTCTGAGGTGTACTTTCACACATTTTTGGCTCATTTCACGTGATTTATTAATGTGCCTAATGTGTGAACTATACTTTTTATTTAATTAAATGTAATCTAGTTTTTTTGCTGTTGCAAAAAAAGTTATTCATATATGCCAATTTATGATAATTCTGAATTTGAATCCCTGGTCCCATCATGCATCATTCTAAATTACACACTAGAAGCTTCTGTTTTTACTGCAATCATGACTGAACTCAGAAAACGCAAATGTTTTTAAGCTAATTAAAGGGTGTTCTGTCCTGATCAGACATCAGAGACATGGGCCATGTGTAAAATATTTGCATGCTAAGGAGAACAGGTGTTTTTGCGCACAGCATATGTCAACTGGGCAATGAGCGTTAACATCACGCTGAATCTAGCAGAGGTAGCTTGCCAGAATGGACTACACTGATATGATTGAAATACAAACTGAAGTAAAACACAAATAAACAGTAAGAGGTTCTTAAGGTCCAGGCCTGTAAAAACCAAACCTCCTGAGACAATTCTGCTACAAAAAAGGACCATCAACTGGAGAGAAAGTGTCATATTTATGCCTGCGGGTAGACATGTCCCTGTATGTGCATCATCTCTTTATCAAATGGCAGATGGTGGCTGTGTTTGATGTGCAGCACACCGATGCACATGACATGACATGCAGCAAGTATTATCACATCTAAAAGCCTCAAAATGCAACGCAGTGCTATACTGAGAACAACAAAAAAGGGGGGAAACAAAAGACCGAGGACGTTTTCTTCAGCCTCACTGATGTGTAACATGGAGCTGGTCCTTCACTTTCCTGTGTGTTAGTGTAGACATGAAAGCCGTCTGATGGCTCTAGCCTTTTTACTGCATTTCTCCCAGGGTAATTGCAGTTTCTTCCTTACTTTTAAAGCCCTGTCAGTCTCCCCACGCTAAATGACAGCCTAGTGGTAACTGAATTACAGGGAAGAGAGGGAGCCAAGAACTACCTTCCTTTGACTTGCCTGCTAAGTGGTCTGATTGTGTGGTCATGTCCTGGGCATTAAGACAACAGTTTCCATGGCAATTTCCCCGTGTGAAAAAGTTTTCCTCCAAAGTGTCAAATGCAAAGTCACCTCAGTTATTAATATTAGTAATTTTCTCCCTATCTGCGAAGATCAGTGCCATGCATTTCACCTGAACATAGAATACAAACAAACCACTTAGTCTTTTTTTTTTTTTTTTTATGAATTTACTTTAATGGCAGTGAAGCTGGAAAACGCATGTTCGTGCAAAAAAAAGCGTTATGAAAAATAAATGACAAATGCGTTATGTTCACGTTGAGTGTCTTAAAAAAAAATATGCAAAACTGTTAAGAGGGTTTTCACTGCCATCTTACTGTGATGATTTGTCTCATTTGTGGCTGTGAAATGCCGTTTGAAATCACAGAATGTGACACCCCAGAGTAGCAGTCATTATTACACTGTTTATGCATTACAAGTCATGTAAATGTTCAAATTTCTCTGTGGCGTGCCTCTACAGTTAGCATTTTCTGAATTTAATATGAGACATCAGGTTGTCATATTAGCAGTATGATTTGGCTTTGTGTTTTTGCTAACAGAGTCAGTTCAGGCTGTTAAATCAAAGGAACTTTAAGATTAATTACAAGACAATTTTCTTTATAATTAATTATAATTTAATTTAGTCGGAAAATAAGGTCAAAGTTTGGTGACATACTATAAGCATTTTCAGAAAAATGTAAAACACATTCAGCTCTCTTGGGTTTTTGTGTAGCCTAAAGTGCATCACTATGCTGAAAATTCAACATTGTTGTGATAAAGTATCAAGAAGTCCAAAAAATCCATCAAAAGCTACTGTCAGTTTTTACATATCATCATTATTTATTTTATTTCATAAACCTCCACTGGAATTAAAAAAAAGGAAATTGAAAGTGAATTGAACTCTGGCTTCAAGAAAAAACAAGCCAGTCTCATACAACACTTAGTTCATGATATGAAAAAAATCAGTGGATATAAATATAAAATACTATTTTCAATCTTTCTGTAGATTCTTCTATGCCCACAGTATGTGATAAGAACTTGCAGTTTTTTACTCTGTGAAAACCTGTGTTACATTAAAAGGAGCATGTAGCTGTTCGAGTGCTATATACAATCATGTACCAACTCTACCAGAGAGCTGTTGGTCAACAACATCCAGTAAGTGTTCTTTATAACAGGTATTGATGGTACACTGACTCAAGGCTGAATGAGACTGCATCCATATAGCCACATAACCACAAGTTTTTTTTTATTATTCTATTTAATTCTATTTCATTTTCTTCCCCTGGCATTACCAGTGAAACAAGATTTATTTGTAAAATAAAAGCCTGTTTTCAATTTAAGCTCCCCAACTGGACACTATCTCCATCACATCAGCAGTGGACCACATGACCGCCCAATATCCAGAACCTCGTATATTGTCAGTCGAACTCAACAGATGTTTGACTCTAGATAATTCTACCATTGGTTCCAGCAGGTTTTGGCTCCATGCCCCTCTGCTCTACATCGCATGTTGCAAGTCCCCCTATAATCTGCAACAACAACAAAGCTAACACCGCTGTCAGCAGCAGAATACGAGCATGTTAATGATGGGAAGACTGCAACCAACCATTTGATCAAGCACTCAAGGCCTCCGCTGCTCAATCAACTGTTATCTTTATTACAGCAGAAGGGACAGTTCCAGGCCTACTGTACGTGCTACAACAGCTACTCCTGTCTCTTTTGCATTGGGAAGGATGTGATTAGCCAGGTTTCTCTTATTTATCTTGGTTAAAAAGTAGGTTCCTTCAGATTATTATCCACTCCTGGTATAACTGAACCAAAGTGGTGATAATGGACTGGCAAAGCAAGACTAACTGTAATTATAATGAGCTTTATTTAAATAAAATGCCTTTAAAAAACAAGTTACAAGGTGCTTTACAGAGAGAGATAAAGATGAAAACATTTACAGACTGGGAGAGAATTCAAAATAGCAATAACCACTGAAACAGGGATATACATCCACAAAGAGCAAACCCCAGACTCGAAATAGAAAAAAAAAAAAGACTATACTGTAGCTACTGTTGATGAAAACAGAAGCAATGAAAGACACATTTCATGACAAAATCACAAATGTTATCCTGCTGGTGCTACCATAGGGAAAGTCAGGGGCTCGAGAAAGTATCTACCGTATGGCTCATTGTCTGGGGACCATGAATGTCATTTCAAACTACACCACACTACAAATCCACTCAACAGCTATTGAGATATCTCGATCAGGACCAAAGCAGCACAGCGACTGACAGAGCATGGAGAAATGCCGCCAGCATGGGTAAAAAAAACAAAACAAAAACAATGACAGCATTGATTCACTGACGAAGAAGGGACAAGCATTGGACTAATTTGTGACAACGACAAAACAATTCCTTACAGTTACAATGATGATCACATACATCACTGATGCATTCTTTAATTTGTGAAGATGCCTAAAGCTCAGACACAGTGAGCTGTAAAGATGTTCCTTTCAATCCTGAAATGCATCAGTGGCACATCCTTTAGATGGTAGATACTTCAAAATCATGTTAAAGGTCTTCTAATAACAGGGATTGGCATGTTTGCAACATTTACTTTTTGTGCTGCATCTCTATCCGTGAAATAACCTCACATTAAAATTCAGGTTTGAAGTAGTGGGAGGCTTCCCACTGTTGATTGGCGCACAACAGAAGATCTCACTTCCCATCATGTTCATGTCTCTGTGTGTCAAAGTTCAGCTTTTAATCACGAGGTGTTGCGCTTTAAGGGTTAAGCAGGGACCATTTCTACTGAGGAAGGTTAACCTCTTTTTTTTCATTTGCTTGACATTCTGATGAACTAACTATGTGATGATATTTTTCAAGGCTTCAAGTTTATAAAATTAGACCGCACACAAAGATATACGTCATCTTAACATCTCATTGTAAATATTTCCAGATGGTTATACTGAAATGAATTTGAAACACAGGCACACACAGTCACTTCTCTCTTATTATTCTGCTGTGTTTTGTTCCCACTCTTGTCAAGACATGACATATCACTGAGCTTTGATATGTCTTTGTGAAATCCTGAACTGCATTTAAGTGTCACACTGTCATGTCACCCATTGGTGTCCAATGCTCTAACATGTCAGCAGTCACAATCACCCACCCTTTTCACTTCCCCATAATTTCCATAGCCTATATTTACACAAAGCAAACACTGAGAGAACAGGGGCCTAGTTTACTCTTATGCAGCACCTTAAAAGGATGAGTTTTTTTTTTCTTCTTTTTTTTTTAAATGTGCTTTATACAGTATGCAGCACATATTTCACAAGACTGAGGAGAATCAAGTTAAATTATATTAGGAAAGCAGGGAAATTGCAGATAAGACAAGTTTGCCAAAAGCAACTAAAATTTGAATTCAAGTATCCTTTAGTAATTTTCTGCATTTTGGTTGCGTTCCACTTAGATGACGGCGAAAGAAGCTCTTTCCAGCTGCGTATAAACATAGGTCATATCGTGGATTAATGGGAGTCACTGTGTATATGCACTGGAATAATGTTTACGCAAAAGCAATCCTGAAAAGCCCTCCCACTATCAGGACTGTACCCATGTTCTGAGATAGAGGAAACCTGAATTTCTTTTATGCTTCAATTAGTGTGTAAAGGCAAAATGTGAATAAAAATGAGGAGAACCAGGATTTGTGTAGGAGGAAGAGATTTATGTGGGGAGTAACACGTACAAATGTGAATGGAGTTGGTGATGGAAAAGACGCAATAAAGATGAATTGGGGAAGGCAAAAAAGAAAAAAAAGAAAAAGCGAGAGAGAAGAAGGAAGGAGAGAGAACGAGAGGACATATGAGAATACGGTCATGCGCCTACTGAGCCGTAGCGCTCATGGCTGGGCTCTGGCACTCATTATTGATGTAGTAGAAAATTTGCACCGACAGGAAACGAAGCTGCCAGCTGTCCCCCCCCATTATGATATTATCTCAGAAGGATGGCCGACAGCGGCAGTGTAGCCCATCACCCGAGCCGCCCCCTGGCATGTCCTGAGGAGAGCTGGGTCCCACAGTGGACACGCGCACACTTACACACGCGCACATATATACACACTTGGTCTACAAACAAAACACTTGGAATTAGAACAAATTGCTCTGTAATGCACAATGTGACATTGAGCCGAGTGTAATTCTGTTATTAAAATGGTGAGCTGAAGACAGCAGAACTGGACGTAAGGCACACAGCAAATTTGCCACATCTAATGTGCTTTAGTCTACAGTGTTGCTCCAGTGCTGAGAGGATTCTGACTGGGGATCCCGTGGTTGCAGCGTTGTGCAAGCACAGGAGAGTAAAGAAGAAAAAAGAGACAGAAAAAGTCTCAAGACAAACAGAACTCAGTGTATAGGACTGGTTTACCTAAAAAAAACAAAAACACATATACTATATGGAGGATGATTTTTTTTGTTTTTGCCAATGATGCAACAGCACACTACTTGAATACTGTAAAGAGAAGCATATACTGTAGAGCTATGGGGGATATTCTAGTGAAACACTAGACACAAACAGATACATGAAAGCACAGACACTGACTGACTGCAGATAAAAAAAAAAAAAAAAAAAGATTATTATTCATCAATATGCGGACAAGGCTTACACAACATTGGCAAGTATAATCAATCCTTGTCCCAGCAACACAGAATCAGGCTAACCCTTTTACAGAATGGGAGCAAGAACAAGGGAACACCAACTGGTCGAGATACATATCAGCTTATGTTTACAACCAATAGGAAACAACCACGTAATGTGAATCTACATAGTGTATCTACTACTTAGGCTACATACAGTAGGTCCTTGTGACCTCTCAGATAACCCATTTGAACTGATTACTGGGATGAAGGGAGCAGTGGGTCATTTACTGCTAATGATGCAGACAGTGTCAGAGGAGAAACTCAAGATTGAAAGAGTGGTCAACCAATAATTTTACTTCCACATTTTGGTATTAAAATAAGAAAAACTAATATTTAATCTTCTATCGCTTCCCCAGAGCGCCGATTTTTTAACCATCTCAATCACCTTGGGGGTCAGAAGAACACAGATTTCTAGGATAATTGCCTTCACAGGGTGTCTAGCAATTCCTTTTTCCATTCCATCTCCGACAAATCTTTTCCTAAGGTATTGTTAGCTAGGCTTAACCGAATCTCAACCATAGAGATCTCAGCTCGGTCACAGGAACAAATAAACACACCACTTTGTCATTTAGGGATGAGGACCTGTTGAGCCTGACATGTAGTAGGCAGCAAATTCTCTACACTACGTCTGATGTTCCTCCAGAGTTCAATAGATCATGACAGTGAATTCCATGCTCACAAGATTGGGGAAAATGAGAAAGAGAGGGAAAAAAAGACAGACAGAGAGAGAGAATAAGCCTGTCATCCTGGTATACAGTGGAAGCCACATTAAGGCATCCAAACAACCTCTGGCTCACTGTAAATATGCTGCCACCATGTTTAAGAGATAAAGCAAAAAAAAAAAAAACAGTTTCACATGGGCAAGCCCAGAAAGTGAGAGGGAGTGATAAAATGTTGCTTCACATAGATTTGAATAATATAAATCGAATATACAGGCAGGCAAAGGAATGATATGCACATAATATCACTACCTTAGATGGAGGGACAGCATATAGTATTTGTACATCTCCTCACTGCCTTATGTTTTATGCACATATTAATGAGCCTCCTCATGCTGAGATAGTGCAAGTGATGTGTCTGTTTATGGGCTGGTCTCATTAAAACAGAAAGAGAGTGGACTTTTCTGGGAGCGCCTTGGCAGCTTCTGTTACATTCCCGTACACCCTTACACAGTAGGTGTAGCTGACATCCCGCTTAGGAGGAGCCACCCCCCCCCCCCCCCCCCCCAAAAAAAAAAAAAAAAATGCGCCGCAACAAACAGAAATAGATTTGAACTCTGCCCGGCAACCAGCAGGCACTGCAGATCCCTGCACCGAGTGTGTGCCATGCTAGCGGGCAGACTCCCCCTCGGGGCCAGGACACTCCACCAAGCAGGACAGACGGAACAGGGTGGATGTGAATAAGACCTCCTCCGCACCAGCTTTCCACTTGAACTCTGTGTCACAAAGATTAATGATTTTTTTTTTTGTACAATATTCTTGAGCGTCTCCTGTGCAATAAGGCCGCAAAAGCTCACTTTTAGTTTAATTCTCATGACAAAAAAAAAGAATGAAAAAAAAAGGAATAAGAAAAGGGCAAAACAACTTTTTTTTCTACTTCCTTCCACTACATTAGTATTGTAGCTTTGACTGCCACTGAGTCATCACCTAGGGAGACAAGGAAGCATTTTTTTTCTCATTAAAAATTCTCGCTACATCTACGTAGTCATGTAGCGACTTGTCAAAATATCTCCACCGCACTGCCCGGTGAGACCTGAGAGTTATACTCTTAAGTGCAAAATCTCGTCATCACCAAACAAGTGAAAGTAGTGGCTGACCCCTGTAGTGTGAAGCCCTCAGGTATAATACAAGGCTGTCAGCCCGGCTCATACCACAAGAAACACGCAGACACGCCAGAGCACCAGAGTGTGCGCACACAGGGCCCATTCATAAAAATACAAAACATAAATAAAGTGGAAAGAGAGAGAAAAAAAAGTTTAGTAAACTTTTTATTGTTATTATTTTGTTATAGCATCAGTGGCCTCTAATCTTGAAGACACTCGGGAAAGGGAGGTATATGTGTTGTTACAGTCTGATGGGAGCCGCTCCTTCTTCCGTTTTCAATTAATCACTAACAGCATAAGGTACAATCAAGATGCCAACAGCCTCATATTGGCACTGATATGCTTGGGAGCGCACCCATCTGCGTGTTTAAACTCAAAACTCTCCATCATTGCTCATTGCATATGTAGTGTCTTTATTATTTCTTTTTTTTTTTTTTTTTTTGCTGCATCGGTGTTGGAACTTCTACCTTCCTTTTCACTTTGTAGCTGCTAAACTGCTAAACAATCATCATGTTAGTATTCTCACATTAGCATTTAATTCAAAGCACTGCTGTGCATAATTACAGCCCACACTGATGTGGACTCACAAAATGAAGTTTGGGGTGAAAATAATATTACATTGGTTAACATAATAGTGCATCTGCTACAATGTGTGCAAAGGATTTTTGAGAGTTAATGGAAAGTTTTCACTGAGAGCTCTTTGTTGATGCATGTAGCACACAGCAGATCCTGAGGAGCCAAGATGTTGCACTATGAAAAGAAGAAACTGCAGATTCATTTCATTCTTAGATTCTTTGCAAGATAATAATAATTATAATTATTAGTTTTAATATTATTATATAAAATAAATATCTGCTGCATTACAGTGTGCTCTCCTGGTCCCTTGTTTTCATATTGTTAAGTGTGAAGTTTTAGCTGCCTCCTGTAGTAATCTGTCTGCAGGCATGTTGGTCAGAAGCCCTGGATCTGATTCAGGCGACCTCTCCAGCATGGTTGAGCCAACAGCTGCACTTAAAAAGTGTGATTTTGTCATGAGTGATGACTCTGAGCTGATTCCTTCCCAGCAGTGCTGTTTTTATATTGGCAATTGGCATACTGCATCTAACATCACCCTCCTGTTCAGATGTTATTTTCTGAATTGTAAAGGCGTTCTGATACACCGTTATTTGCATAAGATGTAACTGTTACTGCTACAGCTTTAGAGACTAAACAGTACCCGCTAGTTTAGAAAGATAATCACGTTTTTCTCCTATTCTCCGGCTATGGAGAACAACATTCTCCACTGCACAGCACTTGTGATATTGCACTGTTATGTAAATTAATACTACACTCCTGTAACCTTTTCTTCTCGTTTCATCCTGTAAATTACATGTGCAGGATGCTCGGTTCTCTCCTCACTTCTTTTCAAGGGTATTAACTGCTTTGTTTGGCATAAAATGATACGTCAATATGTCGCGTGTGCACCGAATCTCAAGCAGTTTCCACTTACGTTACAGTGTATTTTTAGAGCGCAGATACAAATAAAGCAGTTTGCGTCTAACAAATGTGCATTTCACTGCTGGAATCCAATCGGCTTTATGCTAATATGTGTCAGTTTTCCAGGATCACAGTGGGTAAGATGATGGATCTATATTCCAGGGGGGAAAAAAAAGCAACACAAATCCATTTCCGCTAATTTTATGTGCTGCAGTTTACCATTGGGTTTTCTTGTTACTTTGCTTGCTCGAGGTAAATGCCACCTTGCATGTGCTGCAGATGCGTGTAATGGGGGGAAAAAAAGCTGCATGGTGGGTCACATGTTGGCTCAGCAAAACAGGTAATGCAATGTGCTCTTTCAGCCACTTGCATGAGTATGTACAGCTTGCCTCTAATGGGATTTTGCCTCCAAAAACAGAAACAGGAGCAAACTGATCAGCAGGGTTTTGAGCTCACTTTAGGAAAAAAAAAACATTTCTCACTTTTTTACCATTCTGCTGTCGGGGGAGTTTCACATGGACTGTTTTTGACTCTCTTTCACCCCCACGTTGCACAAGAGTGCATTCTGGAGGTCCAATGAATAAAAATGCCATGTCAACTAGGAAAGAAGAAAGAAAATCTCCACTCAGAGCTGTCAGTGATTTCCTCCTCTTGCCTTTACCATGGAAAGCTAGTAAAAAGTTCACCTTCCTCACATAAATTGGCTGGGAGATTTATTTCTCCCCTGACATTCTCTCAGGAGATGCCACCGGGAACCTGGGCATCTGCTCTTTGGAGGGAGATGACAGGGCTATTGTTAGGGGCGGCAGTAGTGGAAAGCTATTCTCCAGCCTCATCCCCTCTGTCCCTTTTCTATTTCTCTCTCACCCTCGTTCTCTTTCTTTCTCCTTATGAAGCCTGTCAAGGAGCGATGACAGCCACTTAAAAGGCAAAGGCCAAGGCTCACATCTGTCTATTTCACCTTATTAATTTCAGAATCATTCCGCTTTATCATATTCAAATTCCCATGAGACAATCCGTCCAAATCGTTGGTGTCAGGTAAGAATGTATATTATGACAAATGGCAAGTGTGACACTCCCTTAAGTTTAAAAAAATACTCTGAATAGTAATTCTCTCACTCCTTATCAACTCCCCTGCCCACCCACACCCACCTCCGTTTTTCAAGATCTCTAAGAAAAGTGAAATATAGATGAAATTTAAGAGGAAAAAAAACGGAATATTTAACAATCTCTCTATTATGGCTATAGTTTAGGAATGCAGAGAGATAAGCACCAGGCTTTCTCTGCCTGTAAGCCGTTCATACGATGCTATTGTGTGGAGAAATCTGGCTGACTGGGTCAAATTGCGGCTGCTGCTCCTCCAGGGCAGCGGGAGCCTCTGGGAAGGCGGCGTGGGTGTCAAGGCAACTGGGACTCACATGCAAACGTCACCAGGGCCAGATTAGGGGAGTATGACAGGGCAGACCCCTAATCCATCATCTGGGAGATTACAGGAACATGACACAGTGCACCACCAAATCCCTTTAATCATCCAAATGTTCCATTCTCAGCCAATGGTGCCGCTGGAAGAACAATAAGGGCTCAGGGGAAAGGAGCTGTCGCAGAATATTTTCTCCCCGGGCCTTGCTGGCTTGCCTCATGACACTCACAAGCAGCTTAGGTTTCAGTAATATGGAAGAGCTACTCTGGATGGGGCCAAGTCAATTAAGCCAGACCAGTGTTTTTATAGGAAGGGATGTTAAAGAGACAGAGGATATAGGGATGAGCAGACGATGCTTGTCTTTGATGTCTCGTGGGTTCTTACAAATCCCTCTGTGGCATAGTTGCGAGAAAGGGTAATTAGTCTGATGCAGCGAGTGTGTCATCTGAGTCAATCTTATTACACCCTGAGAAAACAGACTGTCTCAATCATTTTCCTTCAAAAAAGATAAGGTTTTTTTTGTCCTACTTCAAAGTGGGCAATTGTGTTCTGCACAATGTACAGGGAGACAAAAGACACAAAGGCACAAACAGAAGTTTAAAACAGTTTTTCTAACATTGAGCAGGTGATTTTTTGTCTGTGCTGAATGTTTTGTGACCTGACGCTGCTGTTACTGTAACCTTTTGGTAAAACCTCAGCCATAATTTCCTGTGCTGAAGTCACACACTTCATCCAGTCTGATTTCAGCTTTATCACAATCAAGCAGCAACCTCTGGGGCGAGATTGCCCAAAACACCACTTCTTGGCTCCAAAAACAAGTAAATGCACGCACATGCTCCAATGTTGAAATGTGTGACTTTACAGCACATATATGCAAATGTACAGCCTCACACAAGCAGAATTTCTTCTGACAACTGTAAGGGGGGGGGGGGGGGGGGGGGGTCATTTTATAAAGGCTTAAAGTTGTGCACAGTTGAGGGTGTGGCTGATGTGAGTGACAGATGGGTGAGCGTATGCTCCACATTTTTGGATTAGTGGTGACAGTGGAGCAGCCCACTCTAAGCTTCAAAAATCGCTGCCCCAAAACCCTTTGGGTGACGTCACGGAGTCTACGTCCTTTTTTATGTACAGTTCAAAATCACAATAGCTGCGGGGAAGGAGTGGTGTTTGTCTGCACAATCAAAAGAGTTCAGGGAACCTGTGTTCAGCATTTCAACAATCAAACAAGTCTGACAATTTCCAGCTGAGAACAGACTTATTAAAAAAAAAAAGAAAGAAAACATTTCCAACGCTGTCATCATCTGGAATTATTCAGCTATGTATGAATGGTTATAACTAATAGAGAAAAAAGGCTTAGCTCGCTCCTTGAACCCTGCATTTTTTATGTCCAGGGAAAGAATCCACTTTGGTGGAACGTTGGAGAAAGATGGTGATTTTAGTTAAATCTTAATTAAAATTTTGCTACAGCTGTCTACTTCACTGTTGAAAGGCCTAACCTACTGTAGCAAGGTCTTAACCTAAAGTGCAATATTTGTAGAGAAAATGAATGGAATATGAGGAAGATTACAACCTGCAAAATACTTTCATTAACAAAATTTCACCATTAAGTTGATAAAAAATGTTTTAAAAAGCGTGGTGTGCTTTTACATTTCCCTCAGACCGTTGCTGTCACCATCTAAATTACATTGGTCCCTAAAGCCTTGCTTGAGGGAAGTGTACTGAACCATGACCCTACACCCACAGGCCTTATACACACCCAAGCCTGCCTGGGAGCATGTTTAATTGCAAATATATTGGGTTGGAGCTGCTTTATTGTCTATTGTTTGTTTGCTTCTATATTTATTTCTTTATGTAAAAGTGATTTATATTTAAAAATGAGACCTTTATGGCTGCAAGCTATGAACTGCTCACTAAATTGTGGCTCCAGAGAACCCCCTCAAACAATGGCGCAGTTTCAAAGACACAATCTATAGAAACCATGACTTATCTCCTCCAGCTACAGAGTGAAAACAGTAATAAATAATGGATGAATTAGGATCCATATTACTTTCATGGAAACATTACAGACCATATAATGGGCATCATTGGTTCTTTCTCCATTTTTATATTGTCATATTCATGTGTTGGCACTATGAACTATTTTGTAGCAAATGTGCCTAAATTCTTGAGAAATGAAAGACACATGTGTGTTAGAACCACGTGAATATTTTCTGACTGATCTTACTCAAGCTTTGTTTTATGACTCCATGCATTACATACGTACTCAGGCCTTTCATCCTATACCATAGGAATTATATACCTCTGGGACTTACAGTGTAAAGGACATTTCCATAATGACTGCATTTCACTGTAGAGGAAACCTGGTGTTATACGTAGATCTTTTTTTCTTCTTTTTAGGTTGCTTGGTGAATGTAGTTGTTGCACTGCACTTTTGAATGTTATTTTCCACATATTCTCAGCAGAAGGTAACATACAGGCAGACATCTGTAGCTTTTTCAAATTTATCAAAAGTGCCTTGGTTTTATTGATCTTTTTTGTGCTATTTCTGACAGTGTAACTTGCCAAATAATGAACCCCAAGCTCAGTCTTTCAGTTTCAGGCTTATCTCTAATTCCACACCCACCATCCTCTAAGATAAGCTATGAAGGATATGAATCATTGCATTTGTGAAACTGGGAGATACCGAACATGCCATGAGGTTAGCCAAATGAACAGCTAACGTTTGAATGTCATTACTTGCACAGATGTGCTGACATAAATTCTAGCCCTTTTCAGTCTGTTTTTCCTCTGTGAAACATGGTTTGTACCTGAAAATGCTGTGGTTCAAAACAGGAATAAAACAATAATTGTTTCTGACTTGGATTCAGAGATATGCTAATTGCGAAGGCCATACTGCCATTGGATCTGGCTGTTAAGGGTGATTGTCAAAATGACAAGATTCGCAGTGGTTATCTGGCTAGCATGCCAACTTCAACAGAAGAGAAGACACAAGAATTGCCATTGGTCGTACTGTTCATCACTGAGGGATGGGGGGGAAAGTAAAGTAAAGAATGTGAATACACATCTGGTTTCCTTTCAGCTGATAGTTAGTAAACAGTTAATGGTAACTCTGGCTGTGTAGCACTAGCAAAATGTGCCAAGGGCTCCTTTACGTTCATCCAATCTTAACTTGTATTATTGTGCACGCTTACATAAGCGGTGTATCAGATATGCAACATCTCAACACACAAGCTGCAGTCAGGGCAGGGGCACAAGCCTTCCAACCTGAACAACCAACAGTTCATTTATTCTCACCCTCTGATTTGACCCCTAGGAGCATCTGCTTGAATAGCAGCCCTGCAGCGGAGGTGACCTTTGCTCAGCATATGAAACAGTCACAACTTGGTTAGATTTAAGCACAAAACTACTTGGTTGGGTCAAGGGAGAAGTTGCGGAGAGATTAAAACAAAATACTACCTTAAAATCAGAGGACCTTCGCCATCATGGTTACAGTAATAAACATGCAGTAAAGGTTGTGAAACGGTCATAGATAGAAGAACCAACATTAGGGAATAAACAGTGGAGCCATGTATTCACACCATCTTCTAACATGGACTTTGTCGCTCTTCATGCCTCCTCACCTGAATTGTTATTGTTGTCTAACTATAACACTTATTTTCTATAACCATTCCTTGGTTTAATAGACCATGTGTAACATCTCAGTGTAATTTTCAGACCTGTATATCCACTGCTTTGAACACATTTGACAACCTAGCTGCGTCCCTGCTTGTGATGGGCTAAATTTGCTGCTTAGAAAATAGTCGTGAAAACTTCAAACACATGAAAAGAAAGCTCAATTGCCCTGCACAGATGTTAACAGAACATCAATGACAGAAATTGTTCCTGGAATAATTTGCCGCAGATGCAATTTTGCTCCTTTTATATTGGTGTCATGCAGACATTTGATACAATATGCCACAGAATTATCTTATGGTGCATATGATTATTGTAGGGAGTTATAAAAACATATGGGCTACATCTTGTTTTTTTAAGCAGCCCTATTAAGAAAAAAAAACCTTTTCATAACCAAATTTGGAGATCATCATGTTCTGATGAAACTAAGCGAAACAACAAACAACAAAAAACTTTGATGTAAGGGCTAAAGATTTTAGTTTAGCTTAGAGCCTATATAAAAGGATGCATTTCTTTTGTTATGAAGCCGGAAGCACGTTGGATGTCAGGGTTTTGTTTTCAAACACAGCAAGGTGCTTTGGTGTCCAGTAGCGAGTCAAACTACCTTGACATGTTTTCTTCGAACTGTCAGCTGTGACCAACATACTGCAGCTGCCTGCCAGAGTGCAAAACAAGAAAATGTAAATAACATAGAGTTCTGCATATAAATACATACATACTATATACATATGTATATATATATATATACAGTATATGTGTATTTCCCATGAGGATGACACTCAGCTGTACAATTACCCAGATGACACCTCCGCGTTGTGACGCATTACTCTTCTTGCTCATGTGTAATTTTTGAGTCATATGTTAGAGTGTGTAATTGGCTCATACCCCGTGGCAGCCAATCACATCAGCCTCCTCCCAAAGCTTTTGTTATTCTTTTTTACCTTCCACGACAGGTTAAGGACTTTTGACAAAGCAAAATAAACAATATATAGGCTACTGTTGAGTTTCCAGAGGAAGTGTATGCCTGTGCCTTGTCACTTTAACTTCACATCTCTCACCTGCAGTGAAGTCGCAGCTGTGTTAAATGAAGCACTTTAAAGGATAATTCCAGTGTATTAAAACGTAACGCTTATTAAGACAGACTTGGCCGTCTGTTTCATCAGCTGTGATAACACTGTACTCACAGAAACTGGAGAGATCTGGAAACACAGTGCTTGTCACACTGTGAGGGAAGCAATGGCCAAAACCACTGAAATAAGTTGTAATAGACTACTAGAATAATCCTTTAAAGTGTGCACAATATAAATCTGGGTTTGATGATGCAAGCCTCTTTGATACACAGCAGCATATACTGTATTTAGTGATGTGTGGGTACTTGATTTTCTAAGCAGCTATTTCTTGTTACCGTCTGGACCCAAGCACAAATATGTAACAAAATTTTCGTTGATTTTTGGTTTCAGGCTGAGTAAATCAGAACAGAGCAGAGAACTGGAAATGAGATTAAATTTAGCTTGGTCTTAAAGCACAAAGGCTGCTGCAGTCTGCGAGGAAGAACAAAGTGCAGGCAGTGAAGCACCCTGACCTGTTGACAGAGCCGTGCATGCGAGGCCCACGATAGCAGCTGGGTCTGTCTGCCACGGTTTGGGGCAGCTGTGGCGGCTTCGGATGAGATTCAAGCCAAAGCACATTCCCATCACTAGTCATCGCCCCCCCCCCCCCACCCCCTAAACCCTCTCCTCCTCTCTCCACTGTGTTTGTGCAAGACAATGTGGTTATGTCAGGCACATGTAAGAGCGTGGGTGTGTGTGAGAGAGGGAGAGAGAGACAGAGAGGAAGCGAGGAAGAGACAGAAGGAGGGAGAAGTGAGAGGGAAAGATAAAGGAAGCTACAGCCTGCTCCTGATGGTTGGATTTTGAGACATTTTCCGATGCCCGGGAGAACGGAAAACAGGAGAAGCTGCTGCGGGAGAGGAACGAGGACTGAGCAAACACATCAATATACAGTAGCAGCCTACATATATATGTACTGTATATATGTGTGTGTGTGTGTGTGTGTGTGTTAATGTCAGTGCATATATTACTGGCCTGATGGTGGGTTAACTAATGGAGAATGGCGTGTGTGGACCCTGCAGTGCCATGTGACAGGGGACAATCTGCACACCTGTGCTCTCATCTGCTCCACCGTGGGAGGACTGATATTAAGTCATTACTGCAGGCGCTGCCAGCACACTCCGATAGCACACATGGCTGCCAGGGTGAGTGTGCCTGCATCGGATCATGCAGGCTGCCTTTTTCATCAGCGCGGCCTCATGAGCGAACGATAAGGAAAACAAAAACTGCCGTCGTGTGCACTTGTGAAACACAGAGGCTAGGTGAAAGTGGAATGTACGGAGTGTTACATTATTCCTTTATTTTTTAAGCCATTTGTCTTGATGATGGAGAAACAGTAGGTAGGCGGGAAAGGATTTAGGGGGAAAAAAGCAACGGTTGGAAAAATATATACAGTACACAGCTGCTTACAAAGGCATGGTTTTGAGTGAGTCACTCACATTACAACCACATGCAATCAGGATCTAATAGGATTTAAAGGGTATTCATACAAAGTAGAGCTATTATACATGAACGACATGAGAACAGCACATGCCATCCAACATAGCAAACTCAATTCCACCCACTTGATGCCAAAAATAAATGAATAAATAAACTAATGAATGAATGCGTTTGAAAAAAAAACCCTGCTCTCCAGCAACATGTCATCTGATGACTGTACTAAAGCAGTGCAGTGGAAGACACGCGCCCCCTCTACCAAAAAAGAAAAAAAGAAAAAGAAAAACACTGCAACACAGCAAGTACCATGTGCTGCCCTGAGGCGAAAGATTTCAAGGATCATGATGACACCATGATGCCATGCCTCCTCTCTTGCAGATAAAATATTATACCATGAGCCATGGAAAAAGCAAATATTTTTCACTAAAGCAGGACTGAAAGAGATAACTAAAATACTTTGGGGATTTTGTTTAAATCACTTCACACCAGGAAGAAAACGAAGATAATTCCAGAATTTCCAAATGTTTTGAAAGGGGCGAGAGAGACACTTATTGTGAGCAATGTCAGACGTCTGGCAATTACAAGCAAGGATAAACGCATGCATCCATAGCACACACCCACAGTGATGAAATGCATCTGCTAATGCCCCGATCTCACACTCAAGCACACACACACACACTCCCTATAGAGAGGTGTAGCTATCTAGATCGTACAATAATTGTGTTTCCTGTTTCCAAGAATCAACCTCCGGCCATTCTGTTGCTTTATTCATGAAATGGATGAAGGGCTGAGGGAGGGATGAAAGAGAGAACATGAGACATGAGACGTAGGAAGAATTCCTAACTAGATAAGATGAAAAAGTAAACACAATCTCCTGCAATTTGACTATCAATCAGGCCAGCATGTCTCTGGGAGAGGGGGCCTAATTACGGCCCAAATGAACATTGACTGTTTTCTAATGGAATTATTCAGACAGCCTATGTTTGTATATGCCAATCCCTCATTTGCTATTCCCATTCATTAACGCTGTGCATTACACTTTGGTGGTCTTTGGCAGATGATATTCTTTTTCACTAAGTTCAGAAGCCCCCCCCCCCCCCCATTGCCTCCTCCTGCCCAGACCCAACTCCATCACTGCCCTCATTTTCTCCTCTCTCTCTCTCTCTCTCTCTCTCTCTGGGTGGTATTAGCAGCTTGATGAGTTGGGGAGAGAATTATGTCGTCGGGCCGGTAACCATGCGTAACGAAAGGCAACATTTGTAGATGAGTGGGTTTTTGTGATGCCGCATGCATCGGGGTCCGGGGGGGTAACCGAGGGTAATTTGAGACAGTGGGGCATGCTAGTCTAACAGAGAGGGATTTAGGTGTGGGAAATGGGGTTGAAAATAAGCAGTGAGCAAGAGTCAGGGACGTGTTGGTGGGGGGAGAGAGTGAAGCTGGAACAGGAACTACACTGTCTGTCTGAACGCTAACGAGCTGAGGGATGCGAGTAGGAGTTGCAATCTGTGGACTTGTGCCACCTTCACTGTAAATTGTTCTAAGAAGCAAAACTGGCAGAGAGAAGAGACAGAGAGAAGAGAGAGAGCATGTTGTGCATGTGTGCACAAAAACGACAGAGAGCGGAGGACGAGAGGGGGAGATTGAAATATAATATTGCAGGCCTCATTTATGCTCTTGGACTCTTCGGGCCATTGCTGCAGAGTAAGTACATCCATTGTGCTTACAGTAACTTCACTCTGTAAAATAACCTCCATTTGAGTTATTTGAGGAGCAGTGGCATAGTTCAAGGTGGCTCAGGGCCATGCTCCACTAAGTCTTTTGGGAGCGATGCTCTTCTTGTTGCAGCTCACAGACTCAGGATGGTGTATTTGGGCTGGAGAGACATTGCACCGCGAGCGACACAGCATTCTCATTTGGAGTCGACGAGGCTTTGTGAAGCTTGATGTAAGTCACCATTAATGTTGCATAATGCCTCTTGACTGCCAACGACAATAACTTATGACATCTGTCTCAGTGTTTCATGTTGGCTGTCACAAGCAGTTAACAGCCAGTTCTTGTGGTAATCACTAAGAAGATGGATTACTGGGGATTTTGGAAGCCACTCCTACATTGTTTGCTGTCATGTGGCAGTAAGATTTAAATGTTACGAAGAGAAAGGTAACACTGTCAGCTTAGTGAGACACTAGTAATGCCCCAGCATGCTAATACATTTTTAAAGAGGCCATTCTCATATGTTCTCATCTTATGCGTATACTACACACGTTTGGATTTTTGGATAGGTAATGTTTCTTCCTAAAGAAATGGATGGAAATGCATAGTTGACTAGACACAGATGAAACAGCTCCAGTACGGCAGACTTCACCAAGTAATGGCGTAGAAATATAAGTGGAACCAAACTTAATGGCGACATTGAGATGCCAGGGGGGAGGTGTTATTAACGTGACACCTGGAATCAACCTGTCCCCTCAGTTTAGTCTCAAATTGAGAAGAAAAGAGTCAGATAGTCAGGGATGAAAGGCTGGATTGGGGAGGGGAAACATATGCAGGAGGGACTTTGCTATGGGGAAAGGTAAATCTATTTACAGCGGCAACGTCTTGGGAAATAGGAGGGGAAGAGAGTGGGGGAAAAAAGAGCTTCAGGATAAGATTTTCACCAATGTACAAGGCAAACAAACAAAACAAAGAACATGAAGTGGAGTGAGGAGCTGAGCTTCAAAGCCTGCAGGTTGATTTTCAAAAATAATTTTATTAGCATAATATATTGTCAACTGAAGGACAGTTCTTAAAAAAAAAAAAGACAAACAGTAAAGCCATAGGTCCACGTGATGCAGTTAATTATGGCAATAGCATTTGTGGCAATACAATCACCATGTATGCTAATGATAATTCAATTAAAGAGAAGGCAGGGAATCATATAGCTATCAATGACAACATGCTGAGCTTAAAACAATATGGTTAATAGAATTCATATGCAGATAAAGCACATGAGAGGCACTTAGTTAAACCATTAACACTAGATGAAGAAAAGGCCTGTAGCTCATCGACTGAAATACAAATCATTCAACCCTCCCCTGGAAATAATTAAGGACTGTCACATCGATGAAGACAAATGGCGCACAGTGATTCTGTTGGGGTTGTGGCCTATTCCGAAATCTGCAGCTTCTCAGCTCCATTGCCTTCCATGTCTGTCTGTTTTTTTTTTTTTTTTACAGACCCTTATGTCTCATTTTAGCACCTGTCAGATGTGTCGCTGTCGAGTGTTGTGAATATAGTGAACTTGTCCTCTTCCGTTGGTTACACTTCCTCTTAACCCACATGACACAAGTGGTAAATTGGCGGGAGTGAGAGCAGCGGGGGTTTGGCAGTATGCAATTTCACTATGTTGCACCGATAAGAACCGGAACAATTGCAACTTCTAGCATTTCCAATCTCGGAATCAAATAGTGTCTGCTCTCCTGTGAAGCACCTATGCGAAGAAGTGACTCTCCAAGTATTTTGGCAGATGTCTTATTCAGAATCTATCAGCGAGTAATATCCCAGAGCAACTACTGTATATCTGATAACTGACGGTGCACAACCCCTCACTTCCCCCTCCATTTCCTGAGAGGAAGCCTTCAGAGGGAGCATTGCCGCGCTGATAAAACTCACACAGCCCTTCATTTGCCGGCTAAAAGATTGCCAGAGCAAAGAAGCATTGTATAAGCTGATGGCTGTTACTGTAGCGGATGTGCTCACCTTAGAGCAGGCCAGACAGTGTTTTTACAAGCCAGGGTGGAAAATAATGGGATCGGATCCATCCCACTGCCACATTTTCACGGGCATCGCCTCACTCTTTACACACCTGAGTGTGCCCACAGCCGAGTGTAAAATGCAAGGATGCGCGCCACAAAAAAAAAGCCCCCCAAAAAACACAGTCAACTAGCTACAGTACAGGAACATCTTTTGTGTGCCGTGCTTTTTAAGTTCACGAGGCGGCGTGAACATTATCTGATTTAATATGCATCCACTTGAATTGTCATTGCTGCCTTCTGCTGTTAACCATTCTTTGAGAGGGAAGAGAAAGGTCTCTCGCAGAATGGATGGCAGCTGTCCGAGTGCAGAGTGCACAGGAACCAATTTTAGATGAAAACCCACACAGGGCAAGGAGTTTTCTTTCTCTGTGCGCTACATTTCCCTTTGACATCTTAAAAGCCATTAGTTCAGCAATGCACACCAATGCTTTACACAATAGGACTTGGAATGCTGCCTTTTAGACATTATATGGGGACAAACGACGGAGCACTTGCATAGGGGGATGCACGGAAAAGAGAATAAAACCGAAATACAGTAATTCAGAGCAGAGTGATTCAGGCACGGGTGGTGAAGGAAGAAAAGAGCAGAGTTTAAAAAGAGAATCTTTAGAAACACAGAAGCCTTGGAGATTTGTGCCGACCAGCCAAAGCCATTAGGTTTTAATAAAAAGACCAGCGCAAGTGAACTGAATTTGTATCATACTGAGTTTTGTTTTTCTTCTTTCTTTTTTTACAAAGTATGTCCAACTAATGTTTTGCATATGAAATATACATTTTGTATCTACTGCACCGATATATGTACAGTATATAATAAAGTAGTTAAGATATTCTATTGACAATGATTGGAATGGTTAGCATCTTGTATTTGTTTATGTTGTTTGTTAGCTCCCTACTGGCAGTCATTGACACAATGTTAGTGGTTATGCTAATGCAAACTCTCTCTGTACACAACTGACATGATTGGTTCCTTAAGTTTGTTACATACAGTAAGAAACACTGATATCTGTATCTCTTGCTATAAGACTGCCATTGGTTCACTGCAGTTCCAAATACACAGTCATGGTGCTCATAATGCTGTCTTGCATTACGCAAAAAGAAGAAAAAAAAGAAACATATGTTAAACTCTCAGCAGAAGGGTCTTCAAATCAAGGCGTGTGCCTGAGAAGACATACCATCAGCTCCATTAGTCTCACCATATCCACCATTAAGGTCAGTCAGATGTCATGAGTTCCTTCTTCTGACCTAGTTAGGAGGCACATTATCAATCTCTCTGATGTATCCGGCGCCATACTTAAAATTCACTTCCCTGTTGAGGTTCTTTTCTTTCTGCTCTCAGACTTTTAAATGAATAATTTTCAGTTATCTTTCCCGGTTCTCTCTCTCTCTCTCTGTCTCTTTTTGTCTTTATGTAAATGGATGACCCAGATAGGGAGGCATTTGTTGTTCCATTTACTGATATCGGGTAAGTTAACACAACACATTGGAGACAAGGCAAGAACCTTCAATTTTAAGGTTTCATTTGGTAAACAGTAATGACAATCTCCTTTTCAAGATGTCAGAATGGATCGGGGCAGGTTCAAATTGACTGATTTTACAAATCTTTGCCAATACAAATTGATGAAGAGTACAGGCTAGTTTAAATTGAAATACTGAAACTGAACTATATTTTGATTGATGATGCATTTGCGCAGATGAATCATATTTGCTCCTCAATAGATGTAAACTTACACCTGTAAATAAAAAAAACAAAAACAAACCAATGGGCAAACGATTAAAAGAAAGAAGAAGACCCTGAATGTTTTGATTGTCGGACGTGGTGTGTATTTGAATTCAGGCCATACACAACTCAGCATTCAGAAACGTTTACCACCATTGACTGGGTAGCATCGTTTGATCAGCACTTAATGACACTTAACGCAATCGCTTCAAGACAGCCCTGCTTATTAAGAGTGGAACAGATGTTTTACCAAAGCGATCTTGCAGTTTTTAATTAGCCATTGATACTAAATGCATTAGCACCAGCAAACAGTGCAGTTTGAAATATTGCCACGTGCCACAGGAGCTGAACCCTGTGGGAACAAAAAAAAAAGAAAGAAAAATGCGAGGAAGAGCCGCGGAATTGGAGAGGCAGCAATGAGTAAAGGAAAACCATCAATGGTAGTTGTTAGGTGGAGCAAAAATTGTGGGGCACTGTCAGAAACAGTGATTTGACCATATACTCGTTCTGTCATCTGGGGGTTGAGCCGCACTTAAGAAGATTCATAGCCAAATCTACGACGCTGAAACATCTGGCGGTTTATCTATGGAGAGGGCCCCATGCTGGGTCTGCGCAGAGCATCTCTAGGAAGGAAACAATCACCATTTCTTTCCCCATATGACGCTCCTTAACTGCACAATATTGTGCCGGTCATTATTCATTCAAACAGGTGTGCTCATGAGCCTGGTTGGAAACTCAAGAGTACAGATGGCTGCAGTTGAAGGAATAAAATACAAGTATCATTAACTGCAGGATTGGAAACCTATAGCTCAACGAAAAACAATTTCAGTAGCCTGTGACACCATGAGGTGCAATATGCTCAAAACTATCAATTTACAGTGGAGAATTATTGAACAGTCTTATGCTTGACACCGAGACTTTATTCTAACCACAATGAATTCTGAGGGGATTTTCCAATAGATGTCTGCTGAGGCTATAACACTAGTCCATCTACAGCAGCACACTCCAGCTCCCCTGAAAGCAATTCTCAATGCCATACACAATTCAATTCTCTGACTGATCCCCTTTTCACTCTTACAGGAGCATGTGCATCATATACCCACACACACACACAGACACACACACACACACACAAACAAAAGTGGGCACAGGGCTGATTGCCTTTCGTCCACCCCCTGAAAGGCTGGCCACCTGGCCGCTGCTCACCTTCAATGGGGTTCATTATGGCGGCTGTGCACCCATCCAGCTGCTGCTTAACACTAAAAGACGTGTGTCTATGTGTGTGTATGTGTCTGTCTTTTCCACCGCTGGCTCTTCCAGCACTAAACCTTTCACCTGGCGTTGGCCTGTCAAGACACAAAAGGCCTTGGTGTTGTTTCCGAGCACTAACCAGCCGGCCTCTTGTCTCTATCTTTGCCCCCGAAGGCCACATCTTCAAGTAACATCACAACAATAGCCATTCCTCCTCCTCTAAAGATCTCGAGCTTGGTGTCTGTAAATTATAGATGGCCGATGTGAACTGTCTCTCCCCCTTCCACCCCCGCCCCTTTAACGGTGACAGAAATGAATCCCCTGTTAGAGATTACTGTGGCATGTAACAGCCCTTGCGCAGCCCGGTTTAGAGGGTTTAACAAGGTTAAATGAGTGTGCTGGGATGGTAAGGAAACAAGGGGATGCGGGGTGGGGTCTAGATGTGAGGGGGGGATGGGGTGTGTGGGCTGAGTTTTCAACTTTGAATATATAAAAGCATGCTGATGCGTCATGAGCCTTTATAAACTCATAAACACCCCCGCTCGCACCACAGGCAGTAAAGACAGAGCGACAGGGGAACAGGGTAAATGCAGCACAAACAGACTGCGGGCCGGTGGCAGTCTCCATGTAAAAGCAGACATAATAGAAAGCTTTTAATAGAAAATGTCCCCACTTAGACTTTAATCTGCCAAAGCATCATATTAACCAGACCTGCTAATGAGTCAGAGGGAGGAATGCACATGGTGCAGTTGCAGCATGAACTGGACTGAGGCAGCAAAGCTCTTCCTGTGCAGAGTTCACTGATGCCTCAGTCATTGTCTCTTAGTATCTTTCCCCCCCTCCTGTTTACGAGGATTACATTACACATACTTGACTGACAGAAGAGAAATCTGCAGATTTAAATTTGCATTTTCTCATCCGGTGTAAATAGACAACACACTGAACCTCAACTCTCCTGCACTGTCTCATTCTTTCTTTTTACTGTGCGCCTCTATTTTTATTCACACAGATGCAGATACATATGCATACACATGGCAGAGGATAGAAAGACCCTCTGTCTTTCTCATAGTCTCTAGAAAGAAATCCCAGGGATACCCTAAAATATAAAGGGAGTTTTCAGTACTCCAGGAAAACCACACTTGCTTCACACATTTTATTTCACAAGGATGGAAAAATTAGCTTCCCCTTGTAATCACATTGTCAGTTCGTTCAAAGTAAAAATGTTTAAGCTGAGGTCTCAAAGGTCCCCTGAATAATATCTACATTGTCAATATACTGTATAAAGGATAATAGGGAGGGATTTGGTCCTTTTTTATTATTTAACTGCATTTTAGGCTTTCCCTGAAAATACCTACACGGTCAAATGATGTTTGGTCTGCATATGCAGCTTACACAGCCCAAACAGCTTGAGTCAATGCCATGTTAAGTGCAAGTACATGCTCACATAATAGCAGGCGAAAACACTGCTGGAGTCTAGTTGTGCATGAGCATGCATGTGTGCATTCCTCCATGAGAGTAAAGCTAAAGGGAGACTGCAACATTGTGTATGTGTGTGTGTGTGTGTGTGTGTGTTTGTGCGTGTGTGTGTTTGATGGAGACTGTGATTGTATTTTCTTTTCTCCTGTCCCCTGAGGAGGTGACATGGTTGGTATTGTAATTCCACTCTCATTTCCTACTACGTTGCAGCGGCGACTGCAGACTTGTCACTCAGGAGGAGCAGAGAATAGGCCTGTCAATCAGTCAAGGACCCATTACCGCAGTAGCGCCTGAAAAAAAAGAAAAAGGAATTGCCCTGCTCCTTGCTAACGTAACTAAATTTTAACACTTTGTCCATCTGCGCACACCATGATTAGTGGGATGGGAAATTGCAAGGAAATAATTGGGAGCAAAAAGATGGTGGAACAGAGAGCCTAATGGAAAAAAGGAGGGTAGCATTAGATTACATTGTCTTTGTTGAACGACAGTGGTGTAGAGGGAGGAATATTAAACCGCAGAGAAGTTTAGGCGTGAAGACAAAATGGAAAAAGCCTGCAACTAAACGCCAGACGGCAGGTTTTCTGGAGAAGACAGTGTTATTATGGTATTAGCTTATACTAAAATGAAGACAAAATGCTAATGTGGAATGAATCACTGCAAAACACTAGACAATGATGGACTGTGTGCAGCTGACAGATACACAGCGGAAAGACAAATAGTGCCAGGCGAGAGTGAAAAGCCAACAAATGGATGGAGAGGCAGAGCAAGGTTGTGAGGGAAAAATCTAAAGTAATACGGGGTGACGTGAGCAGGGTGCGGTGCGTGACAGGTAGAGTGGGAGGTGGCTGGCTGCTTCTGCCCCGCTGTGTGCCTTAAACAGAGCAGCGCTCTAACCAGAATACCATCCATCACGCAGTCAGTCACAAGTGTGACATGACAGGCGGACCCGTTCCCTGTCAAGACAGAAAAAATATGAAAAGAGAGTGCTGGCCGGGGGTAGGCTAAAAACAAAAATAATAGAATGTGAGAAAATGCAGCGCTGCTAAGAACAGGTAAGATGGAGGCAGCCATTTCAGACAGAAATGTGTTAATGCTCATGTAAGTCTCACACAATTGGAAATAAATCCATGGTATTATCCTATATTGTATAAGTAAGAACGGTGTTTTTTGTTGTTGTTGTTGTTTGTTTGTTTGTTTGTATATTTATTGTAATGGCGAGACACTACACTGTTTTTTCATGCACTGATCAATTTTGTATTTTTCTTCCTTAACATGTCTTTTTTCAGAAAAGTTGAAAGAAATGGTAGAAAATCCACATTAAGGTGGTTGTTTTACTTCATTTTTTCTTCTATCGTCAGTAGATTTCTCCTAAATTCGCCAAAAGTTATCATGCTAATGTGACATACTGTGCTGTGCCTGTTGTCTGACCCATGTCATGTCAGGTATCATCGTAAAGCTCTCTCTCTCCTGAACAATGATGTAGGCTAAAAATTGTAATTTCCTCCGTATCCGCAACCAATCTTAAAAGTACATTACATTACATTAACAATCTATGGAATTTTACAGTCTTTAAAGGCCGTTTTCTCAAAATGAGTTTTTCTTCAGACTCTGAGCCCGAAATCTCCACTTCAGCAGCACTTAGAGAAACCAAACCTTCCAGTTTTATTCCTGTCTATATTCTGAAGGTTTCGGGGATTGTTGATATATCATTCACAGCCTGATTTATACAATGTTTTATTCCTAAAAACAGGGTAAAATTTGATTTTTTTAGGGCTGGTGACAGTATTTTCTCATTTACAGAGTGATAAAAAGTGATATCCAAAATCCCCTCTGTAAAAACTTCTGACTCTAATATGTCAACAAAATAAAACAAGAATTTGGAAAGGGACTTTATCCATTGTTCAGATTTCAGTTCTGGAAATATATGCAAATTAGCGCATATTTCATTAGATATTGCCTTATTTACATATTTAAACATATAATTTGACAAAACTTGTAATACACAAAATATTTGTCTTAATGTAAGCGATAAGTTTCATGGTGGTTAAAATTTATTTTTACCCTATTCACCTGTAGTGTCTCCCCTAAAGCAGGTCTTGGTTCTATATTGAAGAGATAGATGGGGTAAGTCACATGGTGTGTTACCTGCAGTAGAGAGAAACAGCTGGGAGCACCAGCACAGATGCAGAGTGTTGTGCTGCTGTGGATTAGGTCAGCAGAAAAAAACAAACAAATCTGTTTCAGGCACTTTGAAAAGACGCTCACTGGATCTACTGCAGGTAATGCACTGACTGTGCATGGCTATCTAACACAACCTCATGTCAAATAACCAAAATATTCCTTAAATGCTGTGAAAGTATCAACAATGAGGATTGGCTGACTGACTTGTTATTATAGAGCTCCTCAGAGAGGAGATGTAAAACTATGTTTGTTTGTTTTTTGACAGTTTAATACTTACCACAAACATATCAATTTATGGATATTAACACTTCTAATAGAAATAAAGCTACTTCATGAAATCTATTATGTGTGTACTTAAATGATCAAAACACCACTAATGTCAAATAATTATCAACAATTTACACCATGTGATTCCTAGCTCATTGTTTTTTTGTTGTATGTGTGTGTGTGTGTCACAAACTAATCTGCAGGAAAATAGCTCTATGCTACAGTACCAGCCCTGTAGTACCACACAGCAAAAATGCAAAGTTAGCAGCTATAGGTAGTGAAGACAGCTGAACATAGCAGCATATTGTCGCCATTGTTGTTTTGATGTCTTTTGTCTTGAGGATTTGGTGGGGGCTAAAGCCGAGCAAAAAGACTATGAGTGCATATTGGAAAAGCTATTAGTCATCTGAACCGTGACCCTAGATGAAAGCTTGTGTTGCCTCCTGGCTGTTAGATGTGTAGGTAATTTGTTTGCTTACCCATTAGCAATAACATTTTTTGTCCTCTCTGAACACCCACTTTGGAGTGTCAGACTATTTCCTGATTCAGTATTCAACCAAAACAGCTTGTTTCGAGTGGTGTGAGCCAATGACCAGCCAGTGTTGTCATTTAGAGCAGGCTCTGTTGGATGGCTGTGTACCATCTATTCTCGCACACACCAGTGGAAAACACTCATAAAACAGCCAAAATCCATTAAATAGTGGGTGTTTGGAATCCCTGATGTAAGCCAGTGTGGACCCTGGAGAGAGAGGGGGATCATTCAGCCTTGTAAAATGGTTATACTTTGCATTTTATCTTATGTAATTCTTTTCAAGGCCAACGGTTTTCTTTAATCTGTTCTTCATGCAAAGTAAAACAAAACTCACTTTTTCTTACTGCCAGGCGCCATGCTGGAACAAAGCACACCACTGGAAAGTGTTTATTGCTCCAAAGGCCACAACAATTATGATTTCAGCACCGAGATGAGGAGCAAGACAAATGTTGTTTCTATGAGCGCTGGACTGAATGAGGCCACATGTGTTATAAAGTCCCAGTTTGTTTGTGCTGTAAAGTACAAACAAGCTGCTGTAGGGATGGGAAGAGGAAGAAGAAGAGGAAGAGAAAAAAAAAGGAAAGAAAACAGGAATCAAGTGTGTATCTCGGAGGATCCCGTGGAAATGTAGCACAAACTAGCCCTCTTGAGGAGCCATTAGGGTGAGGAACTGCAAAACACTTAACCCTTTCATCAGCCGGACCTCATTCATCGCCTCCATCCATTTTCGTATTCAGCCCCCATCCCGGCTCCTCTCCCTTCACATCATCTCTCTCTCGAGGGTTGCTTCGTCTATTTTCCCCCCTTTGTGTTCTCTTTTCTGCTCTCTCTTTCATTTTTCTCTCTTGTTCTCTTTGTCACTCTATCTCTGTCTTTCCATCTCCCCCTTCTCTTCTGTCTCTGGCGCTTGGAGCAGAGGGCTCCACTGGGGACCGGTTATCGATTGAACTGAGTCAGCTATGTCCACTTTAATTCATTAAACCCTTGCTGGCAATGCCCATTGGGCAATTCCAATAATGTAAAGGGACGAGCCAGAGCCTATACATGTTGGGGTTATACATAGGTGTGTGTATAAGGACCATCTGGTAGTTATAATTGCAGGCATGTATGAAAAAAAAAAAGATAAAGCATGGACGCACAGATGCCCCCATGAATCTTGGTGGGAAAAGGAAAATGAATAAATCAAGATGTAAAATGGAAATCCAATAATATTTTCTTCAAACTTAAGGGGAGACCGATAATTGAATTGAAGTAATACATATGGTAATTCAGAATGTTTCATGCATGTGCCGGCTTCCGTGTATGCTTGACAAGTCACACACCTTCTGTAGCTGCGCACCACAGATGAAGATGAAATCATTTGTTGGTTTCAGACAAGCAAAGCAAAAATACAGACATCTGGAAAACAGCTTTAGTCTTAAAAAAAAAAAAAAAAAACTATAGAGCGAACAATTATGCAAGCATGTCAGCGTTTCATGACAGACTTTATATTTCAGCTGGAGTGGCAGCTGAAAGAAGCGGGACGAAGAAAAGCAGAAGTAGAAACAACAACATAAAGAGCATGGCAAAGCTAATCAGGCCTGATTTATCTTCAATCAAGATGTTGCCCTGTTTCATCTCTTCCTTGTTTAAAAGAGGCCGAGTGGTATCACGCCCACTCTGATCCCTCTCGCAGGCCACTCTCCCTTGCATAAGAAAAAATGAAAAAAAAAAAATCTAAAGAAAATAGAAACGGAACCGCGCGCGTGCAATCACATTACACACTTGTCAGCTTAAAAGGTCAACATATTAGTTTGGTCCCAACTGCATTTGCAAGTTGCTTCACTCAAGTTGTCATACAAACTCAGCGCTCGTGTTTTTCACTCCCGCTTAAAAGAAACAAATTATATAGAAATATTCTGCGTTTTCTATATGAAGATGGTGACATGTGGTGTATTTTCAGTTTTTGATCAAAGCATCTTCTGCAGTGGGGGTGGGGGGTGGTGGTGTTGGTGGGGGTGGGAGGGTGGTAACACAACCCGGGCTGGGCCTCCATGCAGAGACACATTACATAAATACTGACACAGGATGTTGCTGAGAGTAAAGAGTGTGACAGAAGCAATCCAATGAGTGCATCGCAGCACGCCAGCATCCCCGCCACTTTCCACACATCCAGATCGATAGCAGAAGCCTGCGCAGTATGTGTGAACATTATGTATGACTCTGCTTTTATCTACATTGGTCAATATGAGCCGGCATTCACCTATCTGCATTACTCACCGCGAGATGAGTCCCCGTTGCCTGATGCACCACCTCTGGATTGCGACACATCTTGCTCCAGTCGGCAGCTGATAGGCAGCCAAACACTAATATAAGCCCCATGCAGTGTTTCACCAGCGCCGCAATCTCTCTGCTCACTCCCACTCCTTATTGTCAGTGGGCTCTGTGCTTGACATGAGAGAATGTGAAAGCTCTCTTGTATTCAGCTGGGCCACCCTTGCTGCTCTTGTATGGACAGTAATGGCATTACAATGTGGGCAAGGTTTTCCCCAGTGGCTATCTCTGCCAGACACTTAATTTACCAGTTATAGATTTACTTTTGAAGTAATTTAATATCTAGAACACATACACTAGTGTGCCTTTACATCTTTATAATATGTAGCCATGGAGCAGGTGTTTTTTTTTTATTTCTTTCTTCTTTTTTTTATATATATCCGCACATCAGTCTCATTCTGTGTACACTAGCATGCATACACACCTACGCATGATCTGTGCCTCTACCTCCCTCTGTATACTTTGTGTGCACGAGGCCAAAGATGTGTGAATGTGAGTGTGTGCGTTTGGCTTCCCCGGGAGGATGAAGCAGTGGTATTCACCAGCCCTTATTAAAATGCCAGTCTGGCCTAACAGAGTTAGGGAAGGCACAGGCGGCTGTCCTTGATTTTTCTCATCAACCCTCCAACCCCTAACACACACACACACACTCACACACATCCGCATGCACCCAACCTTCACACTTACACACACACACGCCGCTGCTCACCCCCTCGTTCACTTCACAGTAGGCCAAGACCTGATGAACTATGTTGTTTTCTCTGTCCGTCCCTCTCTGTCTCCATCTTTCTCGCTGTCATTGTCTCTCCCTCAGCACAAAACAAGAAGGTGAAAAGCTTGCAGCGGGGAATTAATGACCCTGCTTAGATGTATTATAGCCTAGATGTGATATCCTACTGGGATTCCAACATACTTAATTCATATCATGAGTGTTAAATTTAATATAAGTCCACCAGGGTGTCTTTAGCTATGAGTACTTAGGATAAATCCTGCAAAAGAGCGGCTTATTTTACATGTATATTAATGTATTGATATTATTTTAAGTGTTACCGGCCTTTAAATGTACTAATAATCACATTCAGAAAGCATTTATATTCATGTACAGATGTTACTGGTTCAAATTTGCGGGGTTTGTCCTGCACTGCAGGATCGCGTGATCGCGTGACTTTTCACCACAACTGTTTTCCTCTAGGTGGCAGCACCGTACTAAATACTGCTCAGACGTTTTGGGGACAATGCTGACAGCCTGATAGCCGCGATTAGGAGTGGCGCTGTTCATGATACAGAATACAAGAGGATGAAAGGAGAACTAGCTGCAGACAGTAAATAATATAGTAGCCTAGTTTTTCAATGACAAAATGTAACGACGGCAGCTACAGTAGACTATAGCCCACGTCTCACTCTCTTTTTTCGGTCATCTGTCTCGTCATCTCCAAAATGTGTTTTTAAAATGAGCCAACTACAGTACTGTGCAGTAGTGCCGCAGATTTCTCACTCCGCACCTTGTTTGAGAGTGCAGCTGGATGATTTCTTGTGAATGAACGGGTCTGTGTCACTTTGGGGCTGGGCGATAAAACATAGGATAAATAACTTTCCCTCGATAGAAGACGCGGCCGATACAAAGTGACTGTATGGGACAGGCTTTTATTTAATTCAGAACAAACCGCTTAGCAAAAATGGAAAATATAGTCTATAATAATTAATTGATCTGTTGTTTGGCCACTGTTTGAAAATAACCCGAATTATGAGCAAATAATCTGATCCAGAACAGCAGTCATAATCAGACTTCTTCTAAATAAACCTAAACATTAAATAACTGGGTCAGGTCGGACCATGGGGTTATTTTTTCTCTTCTTCTTCACAGGAGAAGAGGAGGTGCGCTGCGCTCACGGACGCGTTGATGTTTTGTGATTTATCTGCTGCCTTGACTCTGCCCTTTATACATGTGCGTTCAGATTAACAATAAGACAAGCCATGGTTGAGTTTATTGAGTTTTAGCTGCTCAATCTCATTGTTTCAAAGAAAAGGGATTGATTTTTATAACGAAATGAAACGAAAACAATATTATATTGATACATTGTTGTAAAAAAAATCCAAAAGAAACGAAAATGAACTAAAGAAAATAACTTTCACACACACACATTAAAACAGTGCGATTGGTTGAAAGCTGATAATTAGCCATGTGCTTATAAGCTGATTGGCCGAAACCAAGAACAAAGCCGCGTGAATGGCCAATCGCCATGTGTTAACATTTCCATATTCCGCACATTCTGTGACAAACTGTAAACTGTTTTCTTGTCTGTAACAACATCTATTGCACGTCTGTCCGTCCTGGGTGAGGGATCCCTCCTCTGTTGCTCACCCTGAGGTTTCTCCTGTTTTTCCCTGTTAAAAGGTTTCCATGGAGTTTTTCCTCAGTCGATGTGAGGGTCTAAGGACAGAGGATGTTGCTACGATGCCATGTGAAGCCCTTTGAGACAAACTGTTTGTAAAAACGGGCTATACAAATAAAATTGCCTTGCCTTGCCTTGCCTTAACGGCCGACATGTAAATCAGCTGTTTCGATGGGCGTTATATGAATAGAGATGTTAATGTGGTACTTTGCACATAGCCTCCTCTTCTCCTGTGAAGAAGAAGAGAAAAAATAACCCCATGGTCCGACCTGACCCAGTTATTTAATGTTTAGGTTTATTTAGAAGAAGTCTGATTATGACTGCTGCTCTGGATCAGATTATTTGCTCATAATTCGGGTTATTTTCAAACAGTGGCCAAACAACAGATCAATTAATTATTATAGACTATATTTTCCATTTTTGCTAAGCGGTTTGTTCTGAATTAAATAAAAGCCTGTCCCATACAGCCGCGTGTGTTACGCCGTGTTTTGTTGATGCTATCATCTTTGCCTTGCGCAGATGATCCTTCATAATTAAAAATAAAAAGTCCAGGCCGGCTGCATGGCTGACGGTGTCACTTTGTATCGGCCGCGTCTTCTATCGAGGGAAAGTTATTTATCCTATGTTTTATCGCCCAGCCCCAAAGTGACACAGACCCGTTCATTCACAAGAAATCATCCAGCTGCACTCTCAAACAAGGTGCGGAGTGAGAAATCTGCGGCACTACTGCACAGTACTGTAGTTGGCTCATTTTAAAAACACATTTTGGAGATGACGAGACAGATGACCGAAAAAAGAGAGTGAGACGTGGGCTATAGTCTACTGTAGCTGCCGTCGTTACATTTTGTCATTGAAAAACTAGGCTACTATATTATTTACTGTCTGCAGCTAGTTCTCCTTTCATCCTCTTGTATTCTGTATCATGAACAGCGCCACTCCTAATCGCGGCGATATGTGATACATAATCATCAAGTCATAAAGCAAGACAGGCTTTATCATATTACAATAGTTTCTGTGATTTAGGCAGTGTATACAGTAGTTAGTTCTAGTTTAATAGCCTAGAGTTTAAGCTGTGGATTACTGCACAGATCACTGAGTCATCCGCCTGTCGTCCTCCGTTCTCACAGATGCCACCTGGCGGTTGTTTTGGCACATTGAGGCTTTTCATTAAAACCTCTTGTCTCGCCAAAGAAAAAAAATGCATGAGTCTTGTGCCGTCTCGCGTGGACCACGCGTGAAGTCCGCAAATTTGAACCAGTATCATCTGTATGGGTACACGACCTCAGCTTTAGCAAATTGCTTGTAATGAAACAGAACTTCTTTTCTATTTTTTGTTGTTGTTGCCTTTCACCTTTGAAGTTTCATTAAGAGCAAAGCATTTTTTGCAGTAATGACTCCACTTAAATGTAACCTCACTGATGGCTGCAGTAATTCAAAATACATTATTCTTCTCATACAGTCATTCAGAGTATGGCCATCTCCTTGGCAACATGTATAAGTCTGACAGGGGTAACATCTTTACATTCTAGTTGTTTCTAGCCATTCCTGCACTTTAATTCAGTGGATAGCAGCCATAATGAGTTTATTATCAGACAGACATCTTAAGACATTTCATACTGGAATCCCAGGAGGACGCACTTCAGTAGAAAACTCAATTAAAGTTACTCTGATATATTAATAAAACAACTTCCATTTTGTTTTGCAAACACTCATTCGTTTCTGGTGTGAGGCTAATAGCAAAATGTCAAAAGATAGGTAGCCTACACAGCAAGGTACACAACTCAATCACAATGTATTATTGTCTTATCATACCCAGTTTATTTCTCTGATGGTGTTTTATCAAATAAGCTCAGTTCTACCATTCCTGTATCTGACACTGATCTCATGATGTTTTCATATAGAGCAAGGCTTTCACAGCCTGGTATTTAGTTTCCCCAGTGGATCCTGTGACTATTTGCTGGCAGGTTGTCTCTGTGAGGAAGTCGGGGTTAGTGACACCATTGTTTGCACTGCACATGAATCCCACACAGCTGCCAGCAACACTTTTCATCATTATTTCTTGAACTGTCTGTAGTCATGTTAAATAAGTAACTAAGCATCCCCTCTCCTCTGTCTCATGATGTGTCTACACGCATGTGGCCAGTGCAGTGTAAACTGATCTGCATGCCTCCGACGCCCTTTCAGTCGTTTTTCTGCAACGCATGCTCATGAGCGTACACAGCATGAACACTACCGCTCATACAGGATACTGTGCATTAAGTGAAGATCCGTCAGCAAATGGGATGCCTGCCACGAGCTCCTCCGCACTTGTTCTGCATTCACTTCTGACACTCTATCTCTAGCCTATTTGTCATTCACTTAGACTGAGGAAGGCAAGTACCTCTGCAGCACCACATCCTCTCACAGAGCTCACCTTCAGAGCCTAATGAACATGTTGAAATTCAATGAATTTTAATTTGCCGTTATATTAGGACAAGGGATAAAAGCGGGGGGAATTTATTAGTAAGGGAAATTGAAAAGAAAGGGTCATACTTCTTGATTTCTTGCACATTCTCCAGGAAAAGAATAAGAAAGAGAGAAAAGGAAAAAAAGGAAAACAATTAGCTTTGGAGCTATAATCTCCATCTTAATAGGTGGAGAGGTACTTAAAGGGGAGTCTTAGCTTATCTTCCTTACTCAGTTCTTCTTGTGCCCTCTACAGTAAGTCTCAGTTTGCCAGAGAGTATGGTTCACACAAAACAAAGAAGAAGAAGAAAAAAAGGGAGTCAAACAACAGAAAAGTAGACTACAAGGTGTTGACGTTTTGTTTTCTCCCCTGAAGGTTTCTTCTCTTGAAAGGATGTTTTCAGAGGAAAAAAATAAGGTCATGGCATGAGTCTACAAAAGGCAAGATTGAACAGGAAGCTTTCTCTTATATTTCCCATATGCAATATGTCTTTAATGTTAGTGTATTTTAATTTCTGAGACCCTCTCTGTCTTTGTTCCCTGCATTATTGCATCCTGGTGTTAATGCTGATGCTAGCGCCTGGGAAACTTGATGAAAAGACATTTTTAATGTGTACCTGACATGACCCGCGCATTATACACACACACAAACACACGGACACTCTCACCTTTACAATAACGCAAACACTCCCAGCCCTAGGGTGCCCAGATGCACTTGTGCAGTGCAGCATAGTTATAATTAACAACTGGCCTAGTAATTCTCCCCTGCAAGTCTGCCCACCAGGCACACTACTCCTCCAACTTAGATGGAATCAAACCATGAGACAGCGCTGGCTGGATATAGGACATTTTTAGAAATCACTCCACTTTACCTCTACATGGTACTTGTCAATAGCATCGCTGCACGGAATCACTGGCATGCCGCCACAAGTGATTTTTACACAGCAGAGGATACCGAGCCTCATCCAGGCTGCAGGTAGTAAGTCTGTCGGCCACTATAAAGCACGGCTTTGTCATTGGAGGTGTCAGCATGAACCGTCACCTGTGAGCCGCATCCATCATGTGGAACTATCTGCTAGAGTCAATGTCTCATCTCCTTCTCTAGTCAGCTTCCAGAGCTGCTGAACTGCTTCTCTGAGGATGACGAGGAGAGAAAATCAAGTGCAGGTAAAGTCATTTTTGGCTCATAATTAATTATTCATATTAAAATTGTGAAAAAGTGAAATGGTTTGCTCGTCACCAAACTTTTTAGCTCGTTGTTTTGGTTTCTATGCACATCCACCCCGAGGTTCATTGCCATATTCAGTAAAACAGCTGAATATAGCAGAAGAAACTTAGAAAAGTATGTAAGAGGAAAATGCAGCCCATAATAAGACTGTGCCAGTGGCAGGGGTGTAATGATAACAATAATAAACATGCAGTGAGGGTTGTGGAAGGGTCACGGTTTTGTTCGGTTTCGAGACCAAAAAAAATATTTGATTTGGTAAAAGTTTAGTCTGAAAGCACTTCCTCAAGGTTAGAGGAACTTCCGTCGCCATGGTTACATTAATAAACCTCTAAACATTTTTGCAAGCCTCCCTCTAACGCTAGTGCAATTAAAATGATACTTACACTATTTGTGTAGCACCATAAATCATATCGTTGCTATGTTGCTTCTCTATGAATTACATCACCTTACATCCTTCTCCATGCTCCAGATGGTTACTATGGCAGCTAGAGCCAATACCACAATATAATATAACTAGTCAGTTAAAAGTGATGAGTACCTGCATTTACCTGCATTAACAACACCAACCTGGGCCTGAAATAGCTTTGTGGGTGTGTGAGCTGTTATATAATATCCTCAGTGGTGTAATTATTTGCAACAATAGACTGTCACTTAGCACTTTGATATGCACACAGAGGAATGCAGTTGTAAGAGAGAAAAAAAAAAGACACAAAAAACTCCATAATTTCTCAACATACAGTACCAACTCCAACAATGCATCAAATTAAACTTTTAAAAGCTTCAGCCACAAGAATATTAAAGACAGACAAAAATACATAATGTTCCAGGAGCTCTTGTACAAGCTTATCCAACAAGTTTGTTTACATTTTTTTCTGAAAGTCAGGAAAAAAAAAGGAAAAATAATCAGTACAGAAATCTTGATAATAGAGTTATAAATGGGAAATGCTGTTAGGAGAAATATTTACTGGAAGAGGCATGTCTCCTATCATCACCGGCTAATTATAAGAAATAAATTACATCTTACAAAGTTGAAAGCGGAGGAGTATAAATCACATGGAATTATTTTATCACATGTGTATTCAAGGCTGACGTGTTACATCCCAATGAAGAAATTAATTGCAAATAACTGATAACTACTTAGGGGCAACTGAGAATTTAATTATAATAGTAGGGACAATTAATAGCCCCTTGTGCCTTTAAAAACAATTATTTCTCGAAGCTGTCTTTCAGCTGTAAAAAAAAAGAAAAAAAGAAACTAAAAAAAAAAAAAAGAAAAAAAAATCCAGCTCTGTTTCTCTGGCAACTTGATTTCAAAGCATCAGCAGTGAATGCCAGACATCACTGGGTAAACGAAGGTTATGTAAGTCTGATGTTCAGAAATTATTGCAAATTGAAGACTGGTGGGCAGCAAACAGAAACATTTAAGCTTGGGGAGGGGGGTGCAAAATGCTCCAATGACACAAAGGGGGCGACTGTGGAAACTTTGATGTGGTACACACACACACACACACACACACTCTGCTCTAACTAACTTTGCAGTCATTATTTATTGCGGTGGGGGTTGTGCCTCGATGACATCAAACTCCTCCTATATCTCATCCTCTTCCTCCTCCATTCCCATCCTTCCTGTAGTAGAACTGAGCCGGTCCTCCCACACATCAATGCCCCCCCCCCCCCCCCCCCCCCTCCATCTCACCCCACCTCACCTCACCTCCCTCTCTCCCTCCTTCCTCTCTTGCCCTGTTTGCTCCGCACCCACTGGTAAACATTTCATCACTCCTCAAGGAGAGCCATAAAACACAGTCACAGCTCAGTGGATGATGCACCAGGAATCCACCGGCACATAGTTGGGAATGGATCAGTCCATATTTCAACAGAAAGAAGAATAAAAAAAATAAAAAAAAATATGCAAACCGTTAATTTCAAAGGTAAGATGAGGTGATCCCTACAGTGAAAGAGGAAAAAAGAGTCAGACGCAGAAGGAAAGAGAGGAAGGGAAATGTAACGTGGTGTCCTTGTTGCCTAGATACAGGGAAAAAAAGGTGGTCATCTCATCTTATTGTTAGGTATTTGATGTTTAAATTGAAATCCACATAATATTTTCGAAGCACGCAATCCCCATACATGTTTTCAGGCTGAGAGAAGCTTGTAAAAAAACATATGACATTGCATTTCCTCATAAATGAGACAGTTGGGTAAATAAAATGCGCAACATCTCAACTGCTCGGCTGTATAAATCTATATTTACCACAACCATTTTCTCAAGATGTTCATTGTGCATCAAAACGAAGTGTGGGATGCTGATACGGATTAACACAACTTCCCCCAAACAAACAATCCAATCTTCCCGCAAGTCTCTCAATGCTACATATTTAGAATGGGAGTTTGCTTGCACGCCGCCTCTCACTCGTGTGTGAAGTGCTGATTTCTTGCTGCTGAGCCCAGAGGAGAAAGGAGCTCATTACGACCTCTGAAAGATTTACGAGCTAATACAGAATGACTCCAACTGTTCATTTACTTAGATGTGCTTTTATTTGTTTACTTCTGTATTAAAGCACGGATTAAGTGATTAAAACTAAACATAATGAAGGTTGCTGTTCCTCTTGGTGGGGGAAGAGGACTGGTGTGTACCTCTGTACCTCATGCTCGCGAGGAAGTGGGATGTGAAGCCAGTGCGACAGCTTTATGGCGGGAGTAAAGCTTTACTGAGAAAGGGAAATCATGTGCTAAGCCGTTAAATTAGCATCTAAAGTGGACGGTCTTAATTTCTCACAGTCAGATGGAAATGTCAACAGTGAAGAGGTACGGGGAACCTCGGTGGAATTCCTTGCCTACTTTAAATACTATAGCATTTCTTTGAATTGTTGTTAAGCTGATCACAGACATCTGTTTTGTAAGCGGGGACAAATTTACATTCTAATTTGCTGGTACAAAATTAGAGTTTTGATAAACTGGCTTTTGAGAGTCCAGAGGGATGTCCATTTTCATTTAGTGTAATTGTTTCTCAGTCGTGTGTAAAGAAAATAACTTCTCACCAGTCTTGGGGGACACTTGATCAAGGACTGCAGGCTGTTTGATTACATATCCTTTTAAAAGGAAGGTTTACATCACTGAGGATAGATTCATTTGAAAAAAAGATGGGGTAAAAAGCTTGTACAGCTACTAACCTCTGCAGTGCTGCAACAAGGAATGGGTCATTCCAATCAGCTTGTCAGAATAAGCTACAGTACCATTCTGTGGGGTGTATCGCCAAGAAGATGCAAAGACCAGTAGAGGAAATTCAATCAGTTTTTCATTAAATCAACTATTAAAACTTCCATTGGAATCCATTGATGTTGTTATGGGGTTAGGTTTGGGTTAGGATTACAGGGTCAGGGTTTGGTAACCAGAGTGGCACCAAATGGCTGATAATGGGTTTCAGATCACAACCAGTGATGGTAACAGCAGGTCATAGTGACTTTTGTAAACAGTCCAAATGAGTTGGCGGGGACTAAGTTGTGTAATCAAATGGTAAGACGCTACCCATACAGAGGAGGGAAGGAGGTAATGATGGATAATTCCGTCTTATTACAACTTGGCTCTTATTTATTAATTTTTTTCAACATCACTTCTAGTAGTTAATTGAGTGCTGGGAACACAGCGGCACTGCCACAGATAGACGCTCAAATTGTTGGTAATAATCTAGATAAAATGTGTGTGCCCACAACTGCTACTGTAAGTCAAGGTGGATTCAGGAAGTCTGCAAACTCTATCACCATCTACATCAGCATATATTTTCAACATATATGATCTCCCTGTGCGGATCGAGGTTGATTTGCAATCTGCTGAGTGTGGTGATGTTGCTATCAGCAGGGGGGCAGCCTATGACTATGAAACTAAGATCAAAGTTGTATACCGGTGGGGACAAAAAAAATCAGATCGGAAAAAAAAAGGAAAGAAGAAGGATGGAGTCGGTAGGAGGATGGGTGGAGGGAAGAGGAAGGAGCAAGAGAGGAGGAAGAGTGGGTAGAGAGAAATGTTATAACTCAGACCTGCTCTCTGGGGTAAGGTCTCTAAATTACAGTGAGATGTGGACAGCTTGTCAATGCCAAGGCCTGAGCCAGAGCTGTGGAGCAACACCACACACACCACCCTCTTTTTATAAGCCCAAAGCCCTCGTGCTATAAGTCAGACCCTCTATCTATCTATCTATCTATCTATCTATCTATCTATCTATCTATCTATCTATCTATCTATCTATCTATCTATCTATATATCTATATATCTATCTATCTATCTATCTATCTATCTATCTATCTATATATCTATCTATCTATCTATCTATCTATCTATCTGTTAAATCATTGTTTTCTTTGCTGACTCCAGTCCCATACCTGTTATTGCCAAAGCATGGCCCTCCATACGTACAGCTAACACCCACAGACATCTACTGAAGCAGAAAATTGGATGGCCCATCCAAATTCCACGCTGGACACATTCCCCTTTTTTTTTGTAGCAAAAGGAGCACTCTCTGTGCATTAGCAGAGGTCCACCTGCCTCTCCATTTGATAGTTACAGTGACAAGTGGCTTGCATAAGAGTTGACTAGGATGCTTTTACGGTTCATGAAGCCTCCACCTTAACGATTAGTCCTTCGCGGCTGTTGTTAAATCAAATATATTCATTCGTCTTGAAGATTCTGCAGAAACACAACAATGACTGAGCCCTCTTACAAGATCCATTTCAAAATGCAACCCTCTGTGCATGGGTTCAATAAATGCCATTTTCCCATTGAGGGGGGCTTACATTAAATCAATGGGATGACCTCTGTGTAGACATTGTGTAGCTACTGCAAATTAAAATGGATATTAGCTTTGGATCCGATGTTGTTTATCTGTGTTACTCAAGAGGATATCTAGAACATATTGAAAGTGTGTTGTTGCTCTTATCCACTGGCTCAGAAAGTTTGTTTTAGAGCTCTGCATAAAGAATAGACAGGAGGGTGTCCCGATGAACGATCAGAAAATATTTCACTTTGTCAAACATTAACCCATTTAATCCCCAAAATATGGAAATATCCAAATCCTGTGTAATCTGTGTCATTTGTGGTAGTGTAGTGATGAAGGCCGACTGAATTTGCATGTTTCTCCTGGTTATCATTATGCAGATATCATAAATGTGCAGTAAAGTGTACATGTCATGTATAATGTACTGTGCATGACAGAAAATTTGCAGCCAAATAAGTGTGTGTGTATGTGTGTGGGTGGCACGGTGGTACTCCGTTGAGCACTGTCGCTGCTCAGCAAGAAGGTTAAGGGTTCGGTTCTCTCAGTGGAGTTTGCATGTTATCCCTTCGCCTATGTTGATTCACTCCGGTTCCCCCGCACAGCCTAAAAACATGCACAATTGGAGACTGTAAATTGGCTATAGTGTATTGATTGTCTGTGATAGTTGCCTGTGCCCTATGTCAGCTGGGAGTGGCTTTGGGGACCCTGTACATAAACAGTAAAGACGATGGAAGTGTGTGTGTCAGCATCACTCTTCTGATTTGGACGTATAGTATCAGGATTAATCAGGATTAGATGTATTATGGATCCAAACTATCAGACTCAAAGTGAAACATAAAGGAGCAAAGTAGAAACTATGAAACAAAGCCGATGGATATGTTTATATCTATGCAGTGTTAACCCGCTGGTCAGTTGCCTTCGAAATGTTTACTCATTCTTTGAGCACACCAAACAAAATTATTTGCAAATTAATCACTAGATGCCTTGAAAATTATGTGTTTAAAAAATATATGTCTACACGCTTCACCAACGTTTTGTTTGGGAGTTTTTACACAACTATTTTCCCCTAATGGTGCAACCATAAAGTAAATGTGACAATTTTGACTAAACAGGTGACCCCTGTACATTTTTTTATTGGTGACTTATTTTTTTCTAATTTTAGAACAACCATTAAATCTTATAGAGCCTTATAAGTGAAAAAAAAAATATATATATATATATATATTTTTTTTTATGGACCTTGTTGTACATGTATAGTAAAAGTATTTTATATTCACTGGCTTTAAGTAACTGGAGATGGAATGATTCAGTTTTCATGTCACTTTCTAAATCATTTTAGATCATATGGGCAGAATCTTATTTTATTTTTGGCGGACAAATTATAAATTTATATCATGAGAAATAAATCATACATGACAATGCATATTTTTTCCCCTGTTTGGCTTGGAGCAGTATGGTCAACTACAGCAGACTTCACAAGAACTGTGTCTTCTGTCTTGTTGCGTTCTCCAAGATCTCTGTCTTCATTTCCAGAGCATGCATGTGTTCCGTGTGGAGTATCCATTATTTACTAATCATGTGACTTTTAGGGGGAAAAAAAGAAATCAGCATGTCCGACGTAGTAGACTGGAGCAAATAATTGGAACACATAATTTAATACATGACTGATTCTGCTGCTGTGTTCAAAAAGACCATCAGGCCCTGCTGTTTTGCTGCAGGTATACATCTCTATTTGTTCAATAATTCAACCACCGAAATACTTTATTTAGTAGAGCCCCTCAGCCCCATCTAATTCTAATTTCTGCCTTTGGAGCGTGGAGACAGCATTTATAACGGCAAAAGAAAACTCCCCACATCCAGAGTGGTGGTGGTGGCGGCGGCGATGGTGACTCACAAACATCCACACCCACATGTTTATGGAAAAAAGACAAAGTGAGAATCGACGAGTCGGGTCCATGCATCTCTGCCAAAATATTCCAGCAGGATTCATCATTTCCAGGATATTGAGGGAGGAAAAATGGCGGCGGGCTGCGGGCCTGCCGTGTCTTCCCGAGCCAGCCATCAACCAGCTGGAGGACAGTCAATTAGCTTGGCGCCCCCCTCCTCTCAGCACGCTGCTAGTTCCCTAAGTGTCAATCAATGTAGATAGCTGTCAATCACCGAGAGAGTCAATGCGGGGAAAAAAGGAATCCTAAGGAATCCCATAATACCCCTGCTGTGGATAAAGGCGGTGTGAATTATTAGAGATGTTGCATTGGCGCGTCTGGTCTGAGTCCTGTTGGCTCCTTGCCTCACCCAGCCGCTGCCATTATGTCCCCCCCTCCATCCCCCCGCCCAACCACCTTCCTTCCTTCCCTCCCTTCCTCCAACTCCCCGCTGTCTGTTCTCATGCTCATTTACAGTCAGCCTGTGTTGTTTTTTTTTTATGTGATCCATTTTCTCCAGCCCTGCCACAGGCATGTGTGCTTCTGCCTGTTTTGGTGTCCAGCTCCCTCCGAGTGGAAGGAGTTGGAGAGACGAATACCTGCTGAGTCAAGCAAAGCTGCTCCATCACCGGCCTGATGCACCATAAAGGACCAACAAAGGACGCCCAGAACCTATAGCAGTCTCCCAGGGATCGCACTTTGTTGTTTTGACTAACAAGAAAGGACAGCGTAGAAAAAAATTCAAAGTGGAAAGAGTTGAAAACAGTCTTGCTTTGCAATGCTTTTGTTTGAAGAAGTTTTGAGCTTTAGGAAAAAGGATGCTGCAGATGAAAAGTGTTTGATCCTTCACAAGGTGCACACCGGGTTGAGTCGTGTTAGACGCTAATGGACTTAGTTGTTAAACTGACTTGTAGCTGTGCTGGAAAATTAGAAATATTGCCTATGTCAGCAAACAAGAATTAGGCAGAAGAATATGAATGGACACGCTCGTTCTTTGACTACACAGCTACTTCACTTTTTTAAAGTACATCGTTGAACCCTCCTACCTCAGTGCTGCCCAGTTTAACCATCAACTTCTATTTCTGGTGACTGAGTACTCAAAAAGCAGCAATGCTCTTGAGTGAGTGACTTGTTCAGGAGTATACAGGATAAATAGAACAGTGTCCTGGGAGGTAAAGCTGCTATCCATTTATTCCAGCCACCTACATTTTCCAAGAAACAAAAAAAAAGTGCATTGAATTGTATTATCTTGTGTAAAATATATCTTAACTTGTAGCGTCTGAATCATGGTATGTTCAGGATTGTTCATTCCTGTATCCTACCTCCTGCTGGGCATATATATCTCTATATATTTAGACCTCTGCATTGTAATGATATAATGTATCCAGTGTTATGCTGCCTACATAGACATTTATTTTTTCACTTATGTTTACCTAATATCTGTGAATGCATATCATTTTAGTTCACATACATAATCTAAATATGGTGCTTATGTGGTATGCAATAAGGTAAGCTGATGCGAGAAAGTAGCAAACTCCTGTTAACTATACTGGACAGCGTAACTGGGTCCCAGTTTAAATCGCAAGTAAAACTGAAAAGACAAATGTGTCAAACTAAAAACCTGACAAAGCTGAAAAAGAGGGAAGTGCACCAGCAGCAGCAGCAGCAGCAGCAGCATGTGGGACAGCAGTGTCCACGCTCCTGCTTGAACGTGTAACATTTCTCATTCTGGCTGTCCCTGGCTTAGTGCAATGTACCCTATTAATAATACATGGCTTCACCCAGTACGTGGCAGAGCAGGGGACTGGCATTCACAAAAGAGGGTTGTTTCTTAATACGAGTGGGTTATTCTCTCACTGAGGCCATATGGGTGCACGCGAGGAGTCAGTGGGAGACTCATGATTCAGTCATTAGTGGTGTGCATATAGAAAACAGGTGGACAGGCAAGTGCAATAGAATCTAAAACCTTTATGGTAGATTGTATATATATAGAAAATAAATAAAAAAGAACATATCAGTATGTCAATGCTCCTTTAAATCAAACGATAAATCTGTTCCCCTCTCCTCCTTCAACAACTCCTTTCAAAAGAAATAAAGCCCAAATTTCCCAGCCCTACTTCCATCAGGCAATTTTGGGGAAAATATGCAGGGATTTATTCAGCTTAGCCACGACAGAACGTGGCAGGGAATCTAAACAAGCTTAGAGAGGAAGATAGGAGACAGAGGGAGACGGGGAGAGGGGAGGAGCCGCAGACGGCAAACTCGGCCCAAACTCCTTGAAGCATTTGAGCACCCACTCCCCCTCGAGAGGGGCTTAGCACCTGCCGCACTGTAACACAGGATACACCTGGGGAATAAGAGCGCCTCTGAGACCGGGCACGAGCTGAGTGGCACATTGAGACTCTCCTTGTGCAGTAGAGGGTATGAGGGAGAGGGGAATGATGCAAGGAGAGTGAGAAAGAGCGAGAAGAGGGGTCATTCTAATATATGCTAAGTCGCTTGTTGTTAGAAAAAGTTCCCCAGAACTAGATTTTGTGTATTTCCCTGCAGAATCTACCATTTATTTAACCAACCGTGTTATTGTTGAGTTTCCATCCTTCACCATCCATGAAAACAACTCTTAGAATACAAGGAGAAAAAAGTTATTGTGCATTACAAAAACCTTTAAATTTCCTTTTGTTAAAATGGAAATTGATATTTTTAACCAGTTTAAAGGCTACAGCCGTATGTGAAACTTAAAAAGGGGGTGGGGGGGGAATTCAAATTGATTAAAATATGCCAAAAGAATGTGAGTTTGATAGGAATTTGAGAGTGAAGGATTATTGTGTGCCCTGGAGAGAAGTGCTTATCCCACTCAAAACCCAGACTTTGACTTAGAGGCTAGAATACAGTGACAAATTTAATTTATAATTGGTTAGAAGCCAGAGGATCAGTTTAAAAAATGTAGTCTAGACGTTTCAGGTTGGTAAATGATACCGGCGATGTGGAATCTGCCTGCAGTCGCCGTGTTGTTAGAATATTTTTCTCCGGCAGGTGAGGAGGGGGAGACGCTCCGCACGCAGGCATGATTTACCAGGGGGCTCGTTAGATGCACATCAAGTCTAAGCCTGTCATAGCCGAGCAGTGTATACACCTCTGTGGTGCAAGGGGCCCGGGGCCTATGCTGTTCACCTCACACCTCGCTAATGGCCATCTGTGGTCATTATATCCCCGCAATGAGTCATACCCACGCTTCTGAATGCAGCCTGTGCTCCTCGAGGGCCGCCGCTGTGCAACTCTGCTGCCGCGGCCGCTGCAGCCGCCGCCGTTTGCTGTTGATCCTTACTGTGGCTGCTGTTATTGATGTTTATTCTGTCATTCTTTCCCCCCTCAAACACACCGCACTGACCCACCAGTGAGCCTGCAGTCATGCAAGGCGTTGTTTATCTGCCAGAAAGATGGGTGAGATACACACACACACGCGCGCGTCCACATGCCAAATATGGACTCTCTAATGGAGGATCCTCTCACGCTGTTTCTCCTCACAGAGTATATCCTTTTCATTCTGGTTCAATCCCCTGCTCTTACTCCACATCTCTTCTACTCAGCTCCTTCAATCTCTCTCTGTCTCTCTGCCCTCTCCCTGGTATATCAGCCAGTATCTGGGCCCTGCTGTGGATTAGATCACTGTGGGTAAACCCATAGTGGTGTTCCATCAGGCCTGAGAATGGTGGGCCGTTTCATCAAAAAACTCATTCCTCATGTGAGAACTAATGCACTGTAGGCGAAGTCCCGACTGTGCCAGGGCCAGGATATGTGGATTCAGCTACTGCTGCCCCCAGATAAAACCCCAGCAGCAAAATAAAAAAATAAAAAAATACAACCCATAAAGGGATGCGGGAGGGAAAAATTCATCGGCCAGCAACCCCGGGCAATGGTGACTTTATCTGTTTGTGTGCAGGGGCGGACAGCTACATTCCCACAATGTCTACACGGCCCTGCGGTGTGAGCATGCATTTATATGAGTGTTTTTCAGTGGGTGTTTTGTGTGCGCATTGACGATAGCGTCTCACTCACGTCCCAATATCGGTGCGTGTACATGCATTTTCTTTTTTCATCAAAGTTTTGTTTTAATCAGTTTTAGCACACCGGTTGATGAGGTTACGGGAGGACTCGGTGTATTTCTCCTCATCCCCACTAGTGGGCCGCTCCCAGCAGGATTTCCGCAAACTATAAAATCCGGCCGCCTTCCTGCGGTTTCAGTAATTACACCACCCATCAGGTTGACGAGTGAAGACGAATACCAATGAGTGAGACGAGTGAGGACAACAAAGCTGCCACAACAGCATGGGCCCTGATTTATATGTACGTGGACAAAGCCTCGTCATGAGCAAGGAGCCAATTCCGAACGATGAAACCACTCATGGTCAATGGAATACAACAGCTATTCCATACAAATGCAATTACACACTGTTCAGCTGTGGGAGGTGGGCAAGGCAAAAGAACCCCGTGAGGAGAAAACTGGATGTCAAATTAAATTTGACAGACAGGACTATTCTTTTATCTCATTTACTCTGCACAGATTCCTCATTCCGGCTCCCCAAACTGACAATTGTGGCATGTGGCCAATTTTTGGCAGTTGAGGATAAGGACAGACGTTGCATGCGGGGGGGGGGACTGGCTATATTCTGTCATTCATTTCGGTTCAGAGGGGATCTAGCTTCTTTTCCGCGGGGCGGCGGGGAGGAGCAGACGAAGCCATAGGAGAATGATGAGGCAGCAATCATAGAGAACGTCTACCTGGCTCGGCCGACGTTAAGCGCCGGGGCCTTTTGGGAGAGTGAAAGACTCAGCGGACGTCCTCTTAGACAGGCCATTAACTGGACCTGTTTCTCTAACCTTCAGGGCAGAGCAGTGATATCTCCACCCCAAGGGGAGATAAGAAGATAGAAAAATAAACGGAGACACTGACAGACAAAAACTAGTAGGAAATCTACATCCCTCGCTGGCAGGAGCTGTACACGGAGCAAGTCCTGTGTTTTCATTGAGAAATGGCTGCGGAGAGAGTGAGTGGGCATTGTGCCTCACTCTATCATCCAAACAACAGTATCTCTCTCAGGGAGTCCATCCGCTTCCAAACCACTCCTACTGGCTATGGCTGTGGACAGATCTGCCAAGCCTTCTTGCCCGTAGCCGCCAAACACAGAATTATCCATTTCTTGCTTGCTCTCTCTCCTTCATTTCCTTCGATAAACTTCCCCTTTCCTATCTCTGTCTCTCTCTCTCCTTCGGTGGAACGAAGCCACTGACAGGCAGATGGGCAGATGGGATCGACAGCGTTCCCCAGGCCGAAAGCTAATTGGGAGGGACTGGAGAAGGATTTGGCGTCGCTGAATGGTCCTGACATGATGGGAAAATCAATGCGCACTTCCAGTGTATTTGCATCGCGCTGAATTGAGGGACCACAGCCTAATGTTGTCTCTGCTGGGAGTCATGAAGAGTTTTGTCTGAACTCCGACCCGTCCATCTGACAACCTAGCTCAAGACTGAAATGAGTCTGGCTGAGCTGTGCATGACTCAGAGAGGTGGCAGAACCAGCGTGTTTGTGTGTTTCTCTCAACAGCCAAGTATCTCAAACATGAATAAAGAATCATAACACATCATTTTGACCATATGTACATTAACGAGACTTTAGGCACATGGGTAGTTAGGAGACCTTGAGTCAATGCACAAATGTATATGCATAATTTAGTTTAAATATTATGCATAACACTGTTTTAAGGTTTTTTACTTATTTACCTTATATTTATGAAGGTTGACTCAACAGTGTCCTCTAACCTATGTTCCTTTTAAGTGACTCTAGCCTCTTGATTGGCATTAAGCATCCAATGCAGTCAATAGAAATTTGCATTACCGGTATTTCAGGTAAAAAATCAGTGCTTGTAATAATAATTGTATCAGAAACACATTATACAATCAATAAGGTGACGTCCTTTCAGTTAGAAATCAATGCACATATTGATTAAAAGAGAAACTGATCAAGAAAGTGGCAACAGAAAAAAAGTCAAATAGAAAAAAAAGACAAAATTAACTGATTGATTTTGAGAATGACTAATGTTCTGGCCTAGTTTGAGCCTGGACTTGATTGCTAGAACAAAGATCTTAAGTTTCTTGGTGGAGAATATCTGAGATCCGCGCCTTTGATTGAAAACACAGTCTTACTGCACCACTAAAAGTTCTGCAATGTTTTTTAAAGAGCAGATGTTAATGTCTTGATTTGAACAAATCAGATTTGTGGCAATAAAATTTAGAGACACTTAAACAATGAAGAAGAGATTAACATAATTATTTAAGCTGCCTTTGCCAGACTGCTAATCAAACTCTGTGGTAAAGATTTGGATCACAGATGATTAATAATATGTGGCTCAAATGGGAATCAATATGTAGCATACAGTAAGTGCTTAGCCTCACTTCTCCATTTGTCCCCACCATCCTTGTTTTCTGCAACGGCTGCAAACTCCAAACGTCTCCGTGGAGGCCTGAGACGTCATTCATCACCGGTTTCATACCATTAAATTCACCATGATTTGATTGCCTCACTGACATTTAGAAATGTTATTTACTATCGAAAAAAAAAATATATATGTGATATCCAAGAAATGATTGAAACACAATATATTGATACCGCATAATAATCTGCTTCACTGAAGGTGAAATGGACCTCGATTATAACCGTCACCCAAAGTAAATACATCTCGAGAAGCAGCGCGGTGCAAACGCTGGTCTGCCTCTACCTTGAGAAAGTGACTCAATGCCAGAGGGTGGGGGGAGGGAGGGTGAAGAGGGGGGGGCAGTAGAATCTTTGCTCCAGAAAAAAGCCCACCTGCCGCTTCTAAAATGAGAGATGGTGGAACATAACGTAAACGCACTGCCTTAAAATCAGCGAGTCTACAGGGGACTGTCTCTCCCCGCATGGAACAGATTGGCCTCATCATTTTCCAACTGCGTGACAATGGAAAAGTGGCCTCTGATTCTGCTCAAACTCATTTCTTCTTTCCACATCAGGTCTGATTGTGCTCAAAGCCAACAATGCCTCAGCAATACAAACTGCCAAAAAGAGAAAAAAAAAAAAAAAAATCCCTTTTGTATGGTGCTTTATGTTACATCTCATCCGAATCAATGCCAACAGCTCCTTCTTATTAGGAAAGTGTTGATTCGCCCAAATTACAAAAGAAAACAGATTTTATCTTTGCTCTGCCACTTGTAACTATAGTGCTGTCCCTGGCCTGCTGAGAGTTTCTTGTTTTTAACTGCTGAGGTTTTGAGATATACAGATCTCTCTCAGTGGAGTTGTATTTCTTTTTCACAGCACTAAAAAATATACACAATTAACACAATAAACTCTACATTATTGCATCTTTTGCTGAGAAACATCCAGGTTGCAGTGATTAGTTTTTACTGGGACCAGAAACCTGAGTCACCGGCATTATACTGTAGCTTGGTGGTGGCATAAATCTCCAAGACATCATAGACACAGGTAACACTTCCAGATACCACAAAAAAGGTAAGTGGCAACATATTTTGTGTGTTTGTGTGTGTGTGATCTTGGTGAAGCCTCCCATCACGCACATTCTCGCTATAATAATAACCGTGAGCTGGAGGTTTAGGATGTTCCCTTTTCTTTTTTTTCCAGCAACACTTATTAAACCACTTGGATGAGCTGAATCACTGCTGTGTGTCAGTATGCAGCAGCGCCTTATCCTTGATCACAGCGCTGATACATTTCATCCTGGGGATTTCATGGATAGCGCAGAAAACGTCCTGAACCCCGATGGGTTGTTGTTATCTTTATAGACTGCCTTGGGATCTTAACCTTGTGCACTCTTTGTTCTGTTGGACAAAGTGGAATCTCCAGCACCTTTTTTTTACCAGCTCTAATCCAAACACAATTGCCCCTGCCCCCCCCTAAAAAAAAGAAAACTCAGAGCGTCTGATAATGTAAAAATGACAACTTGATTGTTTTGTCTTTGGCCAAGATGTTAAACACAGATGTAAGACATTAGCGGTAGCAGAGACTATAAATTAACTCTCACTGCCGGTATTTGATGCAGAACGAGCAGAGTAACGATCAAAAGGCGCAGCTTGATTTGAGCAGAATTAAACAGCAGCACGCAGGAAAAAGATCTGAGGAGCAGAGGGACAATGAAGAGGGAGAGATGCAACATCCCTCACAGCACGCACAGGGGAAGAAAAATGCTCCACTCATTTATGTTTTCTAGAGAAGTAGCACATCCCTGCTTAAAGTCCTTAACCCATGCAACAGCTCAACACAAATCAGAAAGACGAAAGGGGGGGGGAAAAAAAAATCTGGTTGTCATGGAAACATTGTCTGTCCTGGTGACATTGCCCTCATTGTGACAGGCGCTTCTTTTACGACGACAGGTGAAATGAAAAACAGCCAATTCTCATTCTCTACCAGTCAGCCATTATATACGAACCGACCCCCCCACCCACCACCACCACCCATCTCCAAACCACCCGCCCTACAACACCTCCCCTCTCCCCTCCCTCTCACTCGCTCTCTCTTCTCATCCCTCTCCCATCTTTTATTCACAGCTCCCATCTTACAAAGACAAACCTCCACGTCTCTCAAAGAAAGTCTAACGCAAACTCTGAGAAAAAAAGTTGTTTATAGTGCGCACGCGGCTTCCCCCCCTCCTGGGGTTCTGGTGTCCCAGAAAGCCGTGCAAATGCAGTGGGAGATTAGCTTTCTGAAATCCCCACCCCACCCTCCCCGGAATACAGAAGAAATGCATGCTAATGTGAGAACGCTGCTCATCATTTGATACTTTTGTTTTTCTTATTGATCTATTTTCATTTGAAGGGGAAATGCCCCAGAGGTAAATGACAAGCAGCACCCAGGCTGACAGGTGAAGACTGTAACAGATGTGTGGGTTTTACATACTTTATCATGCATCTATGCTCTTGCAGTGATACGGTACATGTGTGTCTGAGTGTAAGTGCGCAAATGCAGGTTTACGTAAGAGTAGAAAATGCAGGAATACTTAAAGCACACACACACACAAAAGGTAGATTGAAGTAAGAAAGTCTGTGTAACAGGATGAATTGCCAAATTGCCTCTCAGTCAAATCTTTTCAATATGTTTTGAGGAATCTTAACTTCATAATAAGTGCGGAGGAAAACAAATAATGGATTCACGAGCTGGGACGCCGACTCCTCCTCATGTGAGAGAGAGGCACAGCTGTCTGTTCTCGACTGTATTGAGCTGTAGCACATCTGAAACCGAATTTGAAAGGAACTGTGACAGGTGGAAATAATCGCATCACACCTTACGCTAGCGACTGTTGCGAGACGTTCGGGAACACGGACAAACTCCGCACGGCGCGCGCGCGCGGGCTCTCTCTTGCTTAAAAAGTGTCAGGTGGGATCAATAACTTTAATTAGCGGCAGATGCCTTGGAGGGATTTTCTTTTTCCCTTTTTCCCCACGGAGTATGTTGATAAAGCTTTGCTGTGTCAGTCATGAGGTGCTTACACGGTTCACTCCCTGACTCTCTGAAACAATTCGGCAGGTTTTCATTATTCTCCAACTCAAATTTCACAAAGTCCTCGGTACTTTGACTTGTCACTCACAGCACGGGTGAAGCTTTAAAATTAGCAGTGGCATGATATAAAGGGTAGGAGTGCGGTAATTACAGTGTACAGATTCTATATCACCACTTAAGAAGAACCGAGTTGATATAATTATTGCATTAAGTGTCTCTCTTTAAGAAAGGAGTGAGTTCCTTTGACCCTGTAAAGGTGTGCGATTGCTTGGTCAAGATCTCCAAAGAGAGTCTGGTCCTGAATGGTGTAACAGGCATTATACAGATCAGGCCTTAAGTGGATCAGTTCATTCAGGAAAGCCCACTGCTAGTCACGGCGAGGGAAGTGTTTACTGCTCAAGTGTCTGCTTGTGGGTATTAACCAAACCACATACAGAAAGTAGGCCATGCAAATGATGCCGTGGAGGCCCTGGGAAAGGGAGAGCTATAGAAATAAAGACACAGATAGAACCAAGAAACCCACACTGAGGAAATGGGCCATACTGAAGAGGCCGAATGTATTTTTTTTTGCACCAAAAAAATTCTGATATTCTCAAAGAGTATATTCAAAGTGAGTGATTCATAGCGTCAAAGAAACAAGAAATGTGGGAGAAAGAAACTGTAAACTGGAGCAGACTAAACAGATTTATGCTATGTGTGCTCAGGGACAGTGATGGGTAAGTGTGCAGACTGCAGTGTAGTGGTGGTGAGTCACTTTATACACCAGTTAGAGTGCAGAACCTTGAAAGCCTCCCAGATCTGAGACCCACACAGCCTTAGAGTAACCAGGGATTACAGGAGGGGGTAAGGAGTTAGAGACACACTAGCCAAGGCGTTACACAGAAAGTTAACAATGCTCACTTGTGGTTTGGCCGCGTTCTTTTCTTTAGAGGAAGAGCTAGATCTTTGGGTTTCCTGAAGCTGAGCTGCATGATATGACCAAACTTTAAAAAAAAAAAAAAAAAAAAAACGCACAGTATAACTCATCAATCGTAAACCTTTAAGTTTCCTCTTGAAAACCTAAAGAAATACCATGCCGTCTGAAATAACCCAAAGGATTTTTTTTAATCTCATCTGGAACCAAGTCAGCGAAATGCCACCAAAGCCTCATATAATATGGTGAAGGCAATCACGACTAAGGTTTGACATTTGAGGCATTATTACAGAGTGGGAGCATGGAGACAAGGGGATTTTTTACCTTGTGGAGTGTAAAAGACAACTTCACCTCAACCCCTCTCCTGGTCTCTATTTCAGTGTGTTTCCTCCCCTGATGGAAATAAGAGGTCAGAAATGAAAAAAAAAGGGTGACGATGAAAGAGAGAGAGAGAGAGGGTGTGTGTATGACAGAGAGAGAGAGAGAAAGAAAAAAACTGGCAAGTGTTCTGTAGAAATGCAGCGGGGATACAAGATGACCTTGATACACAAATAGCCCGTCTTTACAGGCAAAAAAAAAAGATGGAGAAAGATGAAAAATCACGCCTTAAGATATTTATCACATTATGGTCCAGTGGCAGTTTTTTTTTTTTTTTTACATAATTACTCCCTATTTTTATTCTGTCATTTTTATCAACTACTTTATGAAGCTGATGGATTACATGTGGAGTAAGACCTGACTCTTAAGATACAAGCACACCATTAAAGCCATTCATTAATTTGTCTCAAATATTGAATTATATATTAGCTAACCCCCTAACCCATTTCAAGTTTGTTTCCATTTAGAAACTTTGGTGAAAATAAGTAAAATTGTTAACAAAATGAGCATTTAGCCAATGGTGGTGCATGAATATGCACTGCTTTTAAAGGAGCAGTTTGACATTTTGGAAAATAAGGTCACTATCTTTCTCGCCAAGGGTTAGATGACTTACTGTACCACTCCCACGCCTTTATGTAGCTGCTGCTACCTGCTCCATCTTCACTTAGCTGATGCAATTTTGTGTGAATTTAAATGAATAACTGAATACATCTGCTGTGAAACCAAAACAATCACCTGAAAAAGGCTGAAAGGCTCAATGTAAAGGTGCAGAATATGTGGCGATAGTCTGCAATACTTGTATGATTGAATAAAGGGCAGCAAACAGCAAGGTTGCTGTCAGTGCAGCTTTACGAATGCAGGACCATAAAATATCCCACATTTTCACTTTGAATAAATATATATTGAAAAATTGAATAAATGGTTAAAGGAAAATCCTGTTCATATTTTTTTTTCATAGTTTAACCCTAATTCATTAATAAACTGGGCAAATTTTTGCTTCTACAATAATAAATCTCAACATCTGAAGTGGAGTATATTACCTTTCCCACAAGAAAGACAAGCAAACCCTGATGAGTTAATCATGCGGCTCATTATAAAGCCAGCATGGTGCATGAGAATGTCAACAGTTAGTCTTGATCAGTATTCACAGTGCAGTCGTTTTGAATGGCCGTGGCCACTGGTGGAATAACTGCCTCATTATTCTGGGCACAGAGTGAGTGGGCTGGGCCTCAGTGTTGCACAGCGTCATTAAAGTCAGCATCTTTGAGCATAACAGGCTTGGCCCCGCTTACAGCTACTGCCATGGCCTGTTATCCTGCCATGCTGGAGGGATGCATCCAGTGTTTTCCTGTGCCAGTGTTTACAGATTTCTGCCATGATCTGCACGCAGGAGGTGAAGCGTTGTGGGGGGGAGAGGGGGCGCCGCGCCATCCAGTCGCGCAGTGACCACCTGCATTGTGAGACACACCGTATATCTCTAAAGACAATGCGGTGCAGACCTACAGCTGGGCTTTTGTTTGGTCCTCTAGTGGCAGCACAGGCAAGCGCACAGACAGGCATAGCTTTGCCTAAGCTGCCCTCTGAAGCTGCATGCGCTTGTTTATCACCTCAGAACATATTGTCACCACTCGGTCAAGCCTGGAAAGATGGCAAACTAGACAGCGGGAGAGAAAGGGAGAAAGTCACAGAGAAATATAGATGGAGGGAAAGAGGGGGGGAGCGTGTGAGAGAGACAGGGAGAGCAGGGGAGAAGCATCAGAAGATTGGCGAGTGCGTCATGGACGGAAGAGAGACTAATTAAGGAAGGCTGGATTAATTAGGCTTCCAGTCTGCCTGCCTCTCATACTCCCACTGAGCTTCATGCCAGTACAGGCCCCAAACCAAGTCCCAGAAGCCAGCCCATCTATTGTTCCCCAGATTTTCCATTCATTCATTGGAATGTGTGTTTTCACTATCAATGCAGGCCACCATAGGGTTTAAAGCTGTCCTGTAAATGCGCTAAATTACTGTATAGTAAAGACCTAGAAAGGGCAGACATAACCTTGCACAGATAAGCCCACACTTGCCCATGTGCAGGAAATTTACCGTGAGCCACATTTGGTTAATGATGCTTAAATTTGCAATGAAGTGAAATATTCTCTAGTTGAGAGACCTGCCTTTACTTTGTAAGGCTACCTACTCAGGTTGTGTTGTGTTCAGCATTTTTTTTTTCAAAAGGACAACTTGTAGAGGCAGTTTTGAAAAAAAAAAAAAAAATTGAATAATTCAGTAAAAAAAAAAAAGTAGTAATGAGTGTCTGCATTTTGAGACAAGAATAAATGAGACCTCCTTAGAAAATAAATATGGAATAGAAACAGGCTGAAATATTCCCATTCCATAGACAAATTTGTGAGTCTTTTTTTTTGTTAGCGTTTTTAAAGAAAATAAAACTTACATGAGTCAATTAGAGGGAAAAAAATGTCTTGAGGGTTTTTGCAGAGAGCATGAATAAACTCTAAATGAGCTGATATTGAGTGTATACTTCAAATGTTGACACAATGCAAAAGAGAAGGAAAAAAAAGGTAGTGATCTTCACCCGGCCTCCACTTTTACCCTCGTTTCTCCTCCCAGTTGCTCATTTGTTGGCCTTGGTAAATTAAATCAGCACCAGTCCGTCATGTTGGAGGGGATGAAGTAGGTTAAGAGTGCTCTCAGTCTTGGACAGATACAATGGAGCTTCACCACCACATTGAAAACGATCCTTTCGATGGCTCTTTCCTTCTGTGAGATCAAAACGGAGTGAAAAGGGCTCAGCAGATAGATGAGAGATCAGCGTCTCCATTTCAGTCTCAACAAAAACAGGCAAAGAACCGAGTGTCCCTTTTACCCAGTGTTCACATTAAGCAGGGAGCTCAGCTGCCACCAAAGAGACCCACAGAAATCAATAGGAGAGAATATGGGCCTCGATTGGGGGGGTGGGTGAAAAATATACAACGTGGTGATAATTAATGCAATGCTACATATTTTGTGACATAAGTCGTCATTCTCTAGTATATATTTTGTAAAGTTCGGATAGAGGATTTGTTGGTTCGGCTATGATGGTAAGTCCAAATCAAATAATTCCCTTATAAAGTCCCCACCCCGGCTACTCGTGACAGGCACCCCTTCCACAGCCAGAATGTAATTCAAATCTGCCTTTAGCTCTCCTTCATCTAATATCCTTGGCTCTGTCCAGGGTGGAATATGATGGGATGAATATTTATTGTGGGGCCTGGCTTTGATGGGCCACACTGAAAGATTGGAGAAAAACAAAGTGGGAAAAAGCTGGTATCGCCATTTCTGGCCTGACTGACGCCCCAGCTCGCAGCGAGTAATTCATTCTGAGAGGAGGCACAAGTGCCCCTGCTCCGTCTCTCAGCACAAGTTTATGATAATCCTAATAAATTATGATGCGCTGCACAGACATTAAAAACTCTGATTGGCACTAAATCAAACAGGCTGTGCCTCTCAGGTCAGGAGAGCTGAGAGAGTGACTGCGTGCTCTTCCCTGCGCTCCCTTCCAACTATCAATTTCTCTCTGTCCTCAAATCCTACATTACTGCAGGTCCACCTACCCATTTCTGCCTCTCTCCTCTTCTTTTGTCTCCTCCTGTCTTTTGGCTCAACTTGTAATTTTCCATTCCTTTGCTGTGCCCTTTCCATACCACACCGTCCTTTGAAGCTGACTTGATAAATTTAGGTGACAGCGTAAAATGTTCCCCTCAAAAAATAAATAAAATAAAAAGTCTGATATAAAGTTAGGTCCTCTGTTCTCTGGGAGAACGCGTCATTGTTCCTTTTGTGTCTTTCTCCTCTGAATTGTTCTGCATGCATGTAGATCTATTTGCAGGTGATTTTAATTCAAATGTATGGATAACCATATAGACACCCAGGGTTTTAATTTAACCAAAGCACTCATGTGCACTGTGCACATTATTCCACCTTCATCAACTCTAGCAGTCACAGGTCCAAAACATCAATTTGTTAACCCAACTCTGGTTAGCCTGATGTTGATTACTGCCCTGAACTGGATCTTATTATGAGTAAATCTAAAGAAAAAAAGGGGGAAAAAAAACACTCAACCTGCCTTGATTAAAAAGGTGAGAAGAAATTGCCTAACTGTTTAACTTGCGGGCAGTTGATCTCTTTAGAAAAATATGTGAATGCAGAATTTCATTATCATGGGTCAATACGCATCTACTTCATTATGGTTTTCTGCTCTGAAAATAGAACACGCTGTTATTAAAGGTTGGAATCTTTCTTAGACGTATCTGAGCTCGGTCATGTCACATGAGAGAAGCTGCATTGTCAAATCAGACGTGCATTTGCTGCAGAAGTGAACAGTTTAATTGATCAGAATAGACAGACAAGAGGTGAAGCAGAATGGCTGAGCTGATTAAAATTTTCTATTTGCATTGATTGTGATGCACTTTGGAATACATCCCATTTTAAATGCCCAATGTTACAAAAGGAGCATATCCCCCCACCCGCTGGAGTGAGAGCACCCCAGTAAATCAAATTCCCTGATGAATGTTTTAATGTTGGGGGTAGTGACCCCATCCATTTGCAGACAGACTGCTTGTTAATGGTTATAATCAGTGGCAAAATAGCACTGGGGATCATATCTCAAAGGCTGCACATCAGGTAAGATGGATGAATGAAAGATCAGACAGACTGCAGATAAAAGAGGCAGTCTGATGATGGTGTCACCTACTGGATCCACCTTAAACATAAGATGAAGGCAAGATAGGCTGGGGAACAGCTGGGACGAGCAGGTGCAATAAGCGATATACCAAAAGGATTAGTTTATATTATTGATTAACACTCTAAAACACAATTAGTAGTAGTACTAGACAGTGGGAGAAGGTACAACTACCCTTTAAGAAGCCTGACACAACAGCCACTCTTTCACTGTAGTGAAGTGATTACATGGGTAGGCTACATGTTGTTCAGTATCTATCTTGGAATTCAAATGTTCCATTATTATTTATTTGTATGTGCTCAACTGAATACAACTCTCAAACAATGCAACATTCCCTGGTTTGACTGCACAAATTACATGACACACTACTTTTTTTTTTACCGTGACACCAAGAAGGTATAGCGTGTGAAAGGGCTACCTGGAAGTCTTTTCTGCTGCAAAACATGGCTTCTTGCCGGGAGCAGGTGGTGGTCATTGACGCTTGACAAAAGCATCAGCCATGGTTACATTTAAAAGACAAGTCAGGATAGAACGCACCCTCTGAGCAGCACTACCTCCTCAGAGCAGATTGGAGGCTACATATCGGAAATGACAGCAGTTTTCCACTGCTACAGACAGATCTTGGTGAGAAAAATAATTAATTTTGACTGTGAGTAAACAGCTGTTCATGCTAGCACTGGCTATGTAGCAGTATTAGGCCTACTAACTAACCTTAACTAACTGACTAGCTCCTTGAAGGAAGTTGGCCTACCTATGTCTGCTGCAACATTGCCAAATATAAGAAAGATCAGGGCAGAAAGGCAAACATAGATAAATAAAACATAAATAAAATGAACTGATGTGGCCAAACCAGACATATTTTTGATATGATTTACAAAACCTTGCTACATTACCCATAATGCAGAACAAGTGCTGACAATTCAGTCATAAATGTGTCAGCTTATGTAGCCTCAAGTCCTTAGCTACTACGATTCACCCCTGTCCTTATTCCAAGAAGACCCAACTGACAGTATCTCAAGTTATGTTACTTGAATCAATTCATAAGTCAAGCCATATGCAGTATCAAGAGCGATAAACTGATTACATTTGATGAGGTGAATAGTGCTTCTTAAGCACATTATAGTCAATCAGTGAGTTTCTCTCCTATCTGCATCTCTATCTAGTACCAAGGCCCTGCGCCAAAGTCTAAATGTAATACCTGGTCCCACGCTCAGCTGGTAAACATTTTTAAATAAACATGTGTTCAAGCAAATTACTTCAAACTAATTAACACACAGTAAACCTGGGACAGCTTTTCCAGCCAAGTAGCAGGTTGGTTGTAATCTGTTCTGTGCAATGTTCTTCATGCACAAATTAAAGGCACATGTAGTAGATGTTTTTGTTTGTTTGTTTTGTTGCACCCTTAACACATTTCTGCACTAATAGGCTTATGTGAGTCTATCACTGACCTCTTTGAAATTAATCTACAGTATAACTGTAGGTAGATGCTTTGTAACCAGGGTACAAATTTTAGAGATCTAAAAGGGAGACAACAATGGAAGAGTGGCTTCTACATCTGTCTATGGTACTTTCTGTATCCTTGTACATATCCATCCCCCCTGACACCTAAAATATGAATTTGATTAATTTAGATTGGTACAAGCTGAAAGGCAGTGACTAATTATTCTATAAAAAGGCAACTTGATACACAACGTAGAGTCAGCTGTTTACTTGATGAGCTTGTAGTTACAGCTTTATATAAATATATATTTAAATGTTGAAGGATTTTGCAATAATTTATGACAGACATGAGGCTCAGGTGGGTTTGCATTCTCCCTCATTCTATCACTTTATGATCATCATTAGCTGTGATGTTTTCCTTCTTTCGCGACACAGGTGATGAATACAGAGAGGGGTTCTGGTCCCTAAGTAGCGTCACTGGCTTCATGGCGCAATCAATCCCCAACGTACCTATTGTCAGTTTTATCAATACAGAGCTTTTATTACCCTGCTAATCCAATCAATAAGAGGGACCATTATATTTTACTGTGAAAGATGGCCCACAAATACATGACATTTCCTACATGGAGTGTGTTGCATCCTGGGACATATATTGCTTGAATATGTGTACTGGAGAGCAATGACAATATAGCCACTTGTTCTCTCCTTCTCCTTCACAAATGTCTTGGGATGTCGTTTCCTGTTTGTGTTGGAGATCCATTCATGAAAGGAGAAAAAAAATGGACCAAGTGGACCACAGGCTGGGGCTTGCTCTAAGAACATGTGTTTATATTAAGTGATTTTGCAGCTTGGATATGTGAGGCTGGAGCACTAAAGTGAAGCAGTGGGACAACAGAAGTCATCAATCATGTGGGGTAGTACATTTTTCCTGCAGTGGAAGACAACCTGCATTGGGCTGATGCAGTCAGGCCACAGAGTGGGATGCTGCAGGTTGGCAGAGACAGGTAATTAACTAAAAATAATATGTGCTTGACACAGCAGAGAAAAGGGCTTGAAAAAGGAACAGGAGACACAATGGAATGAAACCTCTGAGAATAACCCAGCTGGGGAGATGAAGGTTGCTTTGTATGCCAGCATGAGTGGATGCAGAACATGCAGCCGGCCTGCTCCGACACCTACGCGCTGTAGAGGGATCAAACTTGAGGACTATGGGAAATTTCATTGGATTTTCAGCATCAATGTATTTCCTTCACCGACACCCCTTCATGTGAATTCTTTATATACACACACACACACACACAACATAAAAGACTGGCAGTACATCACAGAAGCATTGGAAATTGATGTGTGATTGGTTTTGTTGCAGCGCTTTGATTCTTGCCAGACTGATGTGAAACGTACAAGTGCTGGGGATGAGCTTTACATGCACTTTGATTTAAACAATGTAAAATTTTTATTTGAATGGAATCTAAGAACGAGATAAGTTAAATTGTGTGTGCATAATTTGAATATCTGGATAAAAGTCTACCCAAAACGCTGCAGGAACTAAGCAAAAACCAAAGAGAAGACCCGCAACAAACTAACAAACCTTGTAGACTATTTCACCCATGACGCTGGAAGAAATGTCAAACTTGATTGCTTTCATTCGACTGACAGTGTTCCCCTGCACTTTTCAATATGGTTCCGATTATGCAGCACAAATCCCATATTGTAAAAAGTGAGATTTTTTATTATAAGACATGTCTAGGTTCTACATTAATACAATTGAAGTATAAAAGTTTCTAATCCACAGAGAAATGCACACAGCTTGTATGCCTTAAAATAAGCCGTCAGGACTTCTGTAACTTTGTGATGTCACAACAAATCCATCAGAGCCCTAAGCCATGCCTCAAGCCTGGTCCATCCAGACCCACTGTCCAGTCTTGCAGTATTTTTGCAGTCTCTGAGTGTTTACCAGAAATCTGCTGTGTTTTCACCCAAAAACATGCCGGCCAATCAAAAGAGTGGCTCAGAGCCTCTCTTCTGATTGGCTCATTAACTTGTTGTTGTTGTGTATGCTCTGACAAAAAGTCTAAAACCCCCAAAATATGTGTTGCTGATCCATTTTCCATTGACTGCACTCAATCAACTAATTGTTTCAAACCACAACGACCTGAACTTGGCCCCAAATTTCTAATGCGCCCATTACTGAAAATGAACTATGTGCTTATTTGGCCCTGCAGTGAAGGTTCTGTCATATTAATTAACTAGAGCAGCCTATGTATGATTTACATAGACTATCAGCTTGTGTAGCAGTAAATGCAGCTACACCATTGCGTTGTCATCACTGCTGTAATTTTTCAGACCAAAGTCTCTTCATTAATCAGACAAGTTAGATGCAGCATTGATCAAAAGTGCCCCTTAATTCTGCGGACACACACACCATCCTCAGTGTATGATGGTTTTGATCTGACCACAGAGGAAAACATGCCAATCTGCCTCAGACTTATTATCTTACTTCAAAAAAAAGAGAGAAAAAAAAAGCTTTGAGACATCACCGATCAGAAGATGGACAGCTGTCCGTGGACAAAGGCCTGTGTGTCTTTGTGGACGGATGCCTGCCAATCTAGCTGTCGAGTCTGGATGACTGCCTGATTTCTCTGGCTTTCTAACTGCCTCTCCTGTCTGCCTGTCGACTCTTCCGTCCTGTTGAACGCACTGCTCTGCCAGGTTCACTTGCCTACCTGTCTCAGTCTACTTCAACTCAGAGTGCCAGTCTATCTTTTCTGCCTGTTGAATCCACTGAGCAGGATGACTTAAACGCTGTCACTAGCAATACAATCACTAAATTCACCTCAGTTCTCTGGGACGGGGGTGGAAGGAATATTTAATCATTCGATTACATAATAGATTTAGAATTTATACAATACAAGGTATTTTTTAAAAGGTTGACTGGGACAATTGTATCAGGTATGCTGAATTATATTTACACCTCTGTATTGACAGAGTTTGTCCATAGTCATATAAAATACAGATCATTGCAGTTGTTGGGTCTTCTGCAACGGCTGAAAAATGTTTTCTGGGGTCATCATGACCTTGACCATTAAACTTTAAACCACCAAAATATAATCACATCGTGTAAAGTTTGTGCCTAATTTGAAGTACAGTGATATTTGGTCCACAAGAGTGAAACAGATATGTACTATGAAAGTACAGACAGATTGATAGAAGGACAACTAGTAAAACACATGCTTCCAGAAGAAGAGCTAAAACTAAATATAGATTTGTTTCAAGGATGTTGTTCTGATATGTGTATACTGTATATATATATATGGATACATGGATGAGTTTTAATTTAGGCATTTCATAAATTTAAATCTTGATATATCCAGATATAATGTTTGTTTTTGCTTTTGTTTCCTTTATGGTTATTTCATTTCACTTTCTGTCTTACTCTATGAAAAGCACTATTTTAAGACATAACATCAGTGAGAAGATCATGTACTTCGGTCTTTATCATTTTTTTCTTAACTTTTTTTTTTTTTGGTAGAATATTCCTCTAAATTACAGTAGTTAGTTAATTAAGATGAGCTACATAATCAGATAACAAGTCTCCTTAGAGGTAATGAACTGTTTAGTGCCTTGAAAGCAGTCTTTAACTCTGAGTAAGTTTCTTGACACTAGGCCCCATGAAACCTATTAAATAGAAATATAAAATTGACTTTGGAAAGCTAAAATATTTGACAGCGGCGTTATGCAAGGATGACAGGCTAATTATACTTGACTCATTGTCAATTCATTAAATAGCACATCATTTTCTGGTAAATGTGAACTAGCCGGCACAACTTCAGCAGAAGTGCTTTATTCAACAGTAAGTGTGGATGAAAAAAAAGTGATTAAAAATGCCCATCATTGGGATATGGCTGGGTCGCCTTTTACTTTCTTCCTTTTATAGCACTTTAGGCTTGAACAGATGTACTGTTGCAGGTACTTAGCGCTGTACTTAGATGCAGGTCCATGGATGACTCATCTCCATCTTCCCCCATACTTACTGATTTACAAGTATTTGAATTTAGTGACTAATGGGCAGGGTGATGGTGAGGCTGTCCAACCTTACTGAAAATGATCTTATAGTTAATGAGAATAGAATGAGTGCTTCATTGGGGTGCTAATGTCCTCGAACCTTCCTGTAAGTCCACACAACTGTCAAGCATTTAAGACAGCTGTGAATATGTAAATTGGGTAAATTGTTCAGGAATCAGTCTCTGTAGTAGAAGTATGGTGACATCAAGATTGTATCCATAATCATATAGTGCAACATCATTACATGGGATAATTATGCCTACAAGTACAAAACTCAGACTTCACCTGTACAAAGAAGCTCATTACAACTGTAGTTACATCAGGTTGCAGTCGTCACAATTAAGACAGTGAAGGAGGAAGTTACATGTCGTTGAGTAAAGATCAACAATATTTGTTCAATGATAAATTCATGAACCCAACCAAACTTTGGCCTTTCCTAAATCTTCACTGTGCATTTATTCTTGCTACCATGACAACAAACATCCAGTACACCCCGCTGGCACACTCACACAGGGTATATTGTTGTTGCAAAGAATATATAGGAGTCTCTCTCTCTCTCTCTCTCTCTTTTTATGTTAGCTTAATAGGATGGTGATGGTTGTGATGTGCTTGTTGCACCATGGCTACACAGTTTCTCTGACAGGATTGTATATTTCATACTGCAATAGCTGTAGCTGTAGGACACATGCTAGTTTGGCAGTTTAGGCAGATACAGCTATAATGTGATATTGGCCTTCCAGCATTTGTACTGTCAGTTTCTTTTTTTTTCACAAGCTGTTTTTTGTTGTTGTTGGTATTGTTGGTTTGTCCAGTTACATGCAGTTACAATATGTCTGTTTCTTTTTTTTTCTTAATCTTTGTGTGGATCTGAACAGGCGTAGACTGCATGGAGTAGCAATACTTGTATCAGTAGGTAACGCAAATAAGGGGTACTAAAACAGATGGAGGGCCTCTGTAAAACAAATGATGCACAGCTTTGAACAACGGCTTTGAAAGTGTACGGACCAGGGAGGGAAAAAAATAATAATGATTGCAGAGAAAGTCAAAGCAAGTGCATGAGATGCCAATTGTAAAAGATTTTAGGATGAGTATCGCAGACGAGGAGAAAAGATAACAGAGGCAGTGCATCAGGAAGCTTAGCATTAATGATGTACTTGGGTTTGCACTGTGAAAACCGGGAGAAGCAGAAAAGACTCTTCCCTCTTTTCCAGGTAATGTAATTGCTATATTGGTGATCTAACACCCTCATTAAGCATGGATCAAATGGGAGTGCAGAAAGCAGCGGCATGGAACTGGAGTGTGAAACAGACAGGATTAGAGGATGACAGACCTGGTCTCTCACGCGCAGTGCATGTTTGAAGTCTCCAACATGGCTAATTGTCGACAGTAGACACTAGCATCGAGAAGTTCAGCCTCCCCACTGAATTACAGATAGCTTACTTGCCCTTGGCTAGCCTCCCGGTGTTTGTGTTGATTTTTTCTGAGCAATTAACAATCTGACACCATGACCTTGGACTGTAGAGAGAGGGAGAGAGAAACAGGGAGAGAGGAGAGAAACTGCCTCATACTTAAAAAAAAAAAAAAAAAAGCTACTGCTGAACAATGGTGCAGCACAAAAGAGCAACAATATATTTCTACCTCAAATTTGGACATCTTACAAAAACATTGTGCACCTTTTCATCTCCTGGGTTCCTGAGTGATGCCAAAGCAACAAAACCCATTGGCACGTCCAACAAAATACAATATACTGATACAACAAATCCCAACCCAACAAAATACCTTTTCCAAATGACCAGACTGTGGAAAATCTGTAAAAACAGAGACATAGGATCCACACTGTGGATGTAAATCCAGCGAGCAAATACACAATGTACACAGTGGTGCATGCATCAATTTGAGAATGAAAGAGAAAAAAACACCACTGGGTCTGTGTTCAGCTGCTTAAAATATTAAAATATGTTTCCATGTTGCAACATGCTGTGATCGTGCAAATAATGACATCCCTCTCTGTGTGTGTGAAATATGGAGTGTATACAGACAGAGCTTGGTGTTGTACAGCTGCCGAGAGAAATTGCCGTGGTGACTACTGCAACACTAAACATCATCCTACCATATATTTGAACATATATTTGATGTTGTTTTGTTATACCCGGGGCATTAAACATAGCTCAATTTAACTTTGTCCTTCATCATAAAGTTTATGCGTGATTTCTCTGCAACAATTTGGAATTTTTTTGTCAAGTTGTGAGTCATCAGTCTAAGGAAAACAGACGGTGTAATTATAGAAACTATGGTATTTAGCGCTGAAATAAACAGTAAGTTTAATCATCCAGTGCAGATGATTAAGGCTACAGCTAGCAATTATTTCAATTATTAATTAGTAAGTTTTGTTTGTTCGCTTTTCTCCTACTCGTTGATTAACTATTCTCTCTATGTATGTCTGAATGTTGTGAAAAATGCAGTTTGTGACTTCTCAGAGCCTGAGGTGATGTCTTCAAATTGTTTGTTTTTTGTCTGATCCACTGTTCAAATCAGAGAGAATTTAAATCTACTGTACAGTCACATGAAAGTGAAAAGCAGAAAAATCCCCATATTTTAAGAAGCCTCTCATTTTGTGTAAATTGGCATTCATGCTTGAAACGACATAAATTGTTGACATTGTTGTCGCTTAATTATCTGTCACAACTATTTTAACTGGAATTTTGTGAAAGTGGAACAGAAAATGTGTGGTGACATCTTAGTAACTTCATGGTTTGCTGTATTAGGGCCAGAGTGGTAAAAGAAAAGAGTGAGTAAGAGAGAGAGAGAGAGAGAGAGAGATTTATTCGTACACTACAGTGAGTGACAAGGATGAAAACAACCTCAGGATGCTGCTCTGTAATTCTTTTGCTTGGCTAAAGGGCACTGCATTCAAAGAGAAGTAGGTACCATAATAGTCTAGTTTTAGCATTAGACGAGTCTGGGGTTCTTAAACACAGGAACAGGATAATTAATTCAGACGCAGCCATATGCAGTGTGACATTATAGTAAGTGGATGATTGTAGTTTGGAAAAGGTCAGAAGCAGTATCAGAAGACACGAGGACTTGACGTCAAGAGGCCATGTAGCAGTCCTGCAGGCGGGAATGATTTCCAGGTCTATCTAACAAAAGGAAGACACGCGTTGAATTATGTGCAGTGCTAGTGGCAGAGCAGGCCTGGCATATCACCGGCATCATTATCAAAAAGATTTGAGCCACTTTATGTCAGCAGCAAAGAATGATGTCTGCCCAGTTACCTCGGCTTCAGACTGAGAAGCAGCAACATGCAACAGATGAGCAGATCCGTGTGGAAGGTGGTGGAGGTCGAAAGGATGAAGACTGAATTCTAGACACGAGTGAACTGTAGAAAGTCAAAGCAGATGAGAAGAGACAAGACAAGGAAAGAAAATGTGGCAATATGGTGTGGACATGCAACAAACTGGGTTAGACAAAAATGGCCAAGGATGTTCTGTTACATAAAACTGTGACAGAGGCCATAAGTGGCACAGACTCAAGATCAGATCAGGTCCACTGTCTGCATCAGGTGTAGGGCAAAAAAAAAAAAAAAGATCAAAGAAGATCAAAATAATCCTCACTGTTGGACGGTTGAAGTGATATAGGAAAATGAGGATTGCACCATCTTCAGGTAATTCACTAAAAAGGCTGCCAAACCTCACATTCATATCAAGTGGACAGGCGGGCTGATAGAGGACAATCATGTGGAGAGGTCCGGGGTGAGTTATAGTGATGGCACAGAATCCAAATGAAAGAAACGCTAAGAGTGACACTGGAGGAATAAGCAATTCCCACTCAGGAGAGATGAGCAGACCTGAGCAGCTCTATGGCCTCGTGTCTGCGGAGAGACAGCGAGGAGGAGAGGGACGGGGAGAGTGCAGCAGGTGCTGCCACGTACCGCCGAGTGATTTATGTCGGTGCGAGAGCAACAAAATGTAGAAACAAGATCGGAGCACGTTCCGAGATGAACTCAGGACTTTGTAGACTGCTGACTGATAGTTCCTGTCTCTCCTCTACAATGCTTTAAGATGAGACAGAGGGACAGATATGGCCAGAGATAATGCATTTCCAAGGATATCTTAAGGAACAAAATGGAGGAGAGTGTTGAGAAAGAGGCTCATGGACACGGACCTGTTAATGTGAGAGGAACCAGCAGAGTGATGGACCTTCATTCACTTTTCCTCCACACAGTAAGCTGTAGTAGTTCCCATGCATAATTCTACATAACATGAATATAGCTTTACAGATGGTCCTATAAGATACCTGAGGCCAGAATGTTATACTGCAGCAATAACAATCCCCTACAGGTGTATTGAGTTAATTAGCAATTTCCAGAAAGCTGTGGAGGGAGGGGCAGAGTTAGCCTGCGGCCTTTAATGAAAACAAATCAGCCCATGGACATTAACCACAAGCTGCACAACTATAAGTCCATACTGCTCCTGTACCTCATATGACATCATCTTCCTCGCAGAAATAAATCCAAGACATTCCAGTTTAACATACTTTAAATGAAGCATTTCCAACATATGATTTCACAGCTATAGCCTCAAAGGGGCTATTTGGAAGTTTTCTCTGACAGTTTCTTGCCAGGAGCGGGTGGTGGTGATTGTCACTTGACAAGCCGTTGGTGCATTTATAAGACAAGAGGTTACAATACACCCTTCGAGCCTGGTTACATCTTCAGGGCAGATTGGAGGCTACAGCGAGTTTCGGAAAGAGACGTAACGAGGCAGGGCAGGTTACAAATGCTAACATGAGTCAAAGACAAGACGGGGAAAAGTTAACATTACCGGTGCTTTCCGACTCTACAGACAGCTCTTAGTGAGAAAAGAAATTAAAGTTGAGGCCGAACTCATGGAATTTCTTTGAGACTGGTTAGTAAACAGCTACATGCTAACAGCTATACTGTAGCAATACCATGACTTGCATATAACTAATTCAAAGGTACTCACAAGTAAATTATAAATCACCTATTTCGTACATATGACATAGTTTTGTTCACATTCTCCTTTATTGTTCACTATGGGGCAACATAACCTGCACGGATCGGATTGGATCAGATCACAGTTTTCGAGTCACAGATCGGAGCTGCCGATACGAGCAGATCCTTTTTTTTTGATTGCCCGTTTATTCGGTGTTCCCACATTACACGTACAACTTCCTCCTTCAAATGATCAGTGGACCACTTGCATGTCGATCTGCACGGATCACGGATCAACAATGATCCATTGCAGTAGGCTACTATAGTTTACACATAAAGTGTATGCATGAGCACACTTCACCTGACATACATCATCTGTGTAAGGTACCAGGTTGGTATAGCAACCAGACAGTTTATAGGAAGAAACCAGTTCATGATAAACTGATGAAATGCTGCAGTTTCAAACACTTTATTGGGAACCATGTAGTTGTGAAGATATATTGTTTAAGGAAGGGCTGTCTTCACTCTGTCCTTTAACAACCTTCCTTTATATTGCTCTGGATCCATTCAGGTTCTGCCCTCACTTCCAAAAGAACAAAAAGTCTTCACTATCCTCCAGCTTGTATATCTCTGCCGACAGTTCCTTCTGTTTGTTGATGATTCTCAAATGCCTCCAAGTTATTACACTGGACTGGCTCTGTAGTGTTGATTTAGCCCATGCTCCTTTTAGAATGGGTTAACTCACACTTTATTCGGTTCACTAGATAAAAGAGTCAGCTAAATTGTTAAGTTCAGTCAAGTCAGGATAAAGAAAAGGCTTAATGATAGATGCAAGGATTTTAGTCCACCTCTAGTTCACGCTGATGGAGAGTAATTTGGGTGTGGTCCCTTTAAGTGGAGGTGTAGGGTACTTTTAATAGATAAGGCCTCATATAGGGCCAGCTCAGCTAGTTCATTATGTATCTGATAATAATCAAATACCACTGGCATGGGGTGACAGGAATTAAAACGAGAGAGAGAGCTGAGAATCCCTAGTATCTATTGTAATGTGAAATACTGGAATGTAACCAGGGCGTTTTTTGTTTGACTTCACCTAGTGTGACAGCCTCCCCTCCTCCATAGCTCTGTTAATTCCTCATGATCCCCACTGCAATAGTCTTCCATTGTTTACCTAATATCATTTTAGTGTTGAAATTAAAAATCCCAGAACAAACAACTAGTACTAAACCATACGGTGTATAGGTCCAACACACAGGTGAGCTTACCCTCAACACCCTGAGACCACTTAAAGAAATAATGAATGAAAAAATGTAACATGAACTTGAAATGAACTGACCAATCCACAGGGCATGACTGCAGATTTGAGAGTTCATCCGTAGTGCATCTACAAGCATGCCTTTTTCATATTAATATGATTCTTAAGGGAAGCTGCTGTATTACTTGTTAATCATTTACATAGGGGATGGACATAAGAACATGAAACATATTTACATGAATAGATAGTAGGCTATGTTCTTGCCTGGATAATCGTGTATATTACATTCCTGTTTTCATTTTTCTGTATCAGTAAATGGTAAGGAGTAAAAAGGCTGAATTTATATAAGAAGACCCTTCATGATCTGAAAATAAAATGTCACTGCATGCATTGCATTGACTAGTCAACAGCAGGGCATGATGTGCTGAAGCAACAAAAGACCAAAAATTAGGCGATGTGAAAAATGCCATAAGTCAATGGAAGGTTCTTTGGCAAGAATTAAACAGTGAATAATGAAATAACTGCTGACAGCACCTACAGAATCCTCTATTTGCACTACCCTACAGAACATAATAAATAAATAAATAACAAACCACAGTACACATCAGTCTAGACCTATGAAGGTCAGGGCAAGGCAAACAAAGTGGCAACTGTGATTAGTGTTCCCACTTGAACCTCAAAACTTTGTGAGCAACCTGCCAGTGTTACATATTACCAGGCGACCTGCCTCTCGATGAGGCGGTCAGTAACAGAAATGGAAAAAAAGTGTGGAGGATCCAGCCATCCACCACCTCCTCCTCCTTGCTGTTTAAACTGCTGGATTTGTACACATACCTCCAGAGAGAACCTGCTAGAAATTCATGCCATGGAAATGCAGAGAAGGTCTAGGGAAGTAGACTATGAGTGGGCTGCTATGGGCTGAGAATGTACAATGTGCAATATGTGTTTGTAGAATGGGTTATCTGATGACCTAGGTGGCCTCAGACCTATCCCTAGTCCCCTTGTTACAACTGTGCCTGTTTAATCAATGATGAGTAATGGATTTTCTTCTACAGTAGAGTAAGAGGTTTAAGTAAGCAATGTACAGTATGTAAGATACACAAGAGTGCAGCAACTGGGAGCATGAAAGGAGAAAAAATATTCCCACTATGCTGCAGTCTGTAAATACTGTTTTGAAAAAATGAACTTGCCTGTATACAAAATATTTCAAAGGATCCCCAATCCTTACGGGACTATCAAACACTACTTATTGTGCGTGTGTGTGTGTCACAAACTGTGTACCTTTCTCACTCCCTGAGTGAGTTCAAGTGTGGATAGCCAGTGAATGTGTGACTAATCAATAGAGCTAGTGAGTAAACAAGTGAATAGGTTCAGCAAGTCAGTTTGCAAAGAAAAGCAAAAAGAGAGAGAGAAAAAATCAGAAAGTGAGTGCTACTGGGAGACTATGGACATTAGCTATTTTCCAACAAGTATATTGAGTCAAAGCTATGTCAGGAAAATGTCAAGTCATCAGTTCAGCGGAAGCTCAGCTCAGTGACAATAGTCTCTATTAGCATTCACATCCAGTGTCCATAAGTGAATCCTCTTATCTTCTATGCAGCTACTCTCCCCCTCATCAAAAACCTGAATAGCAGTAGAGCAAACACAAAGCGCAAAGCCCATGATGTGCAAGCAAAAAAAAAAAAAAAAAAAGCAAACGAGTACCTAAACAAGCACAAATGTCTTGTCACAAACAACATAGCTTAAGCTCAAGATTATGCAGAGCAGGAAATGTAATCAGTCTCATTTATCTGTATTTCTGTACAATTCTGCAGCAAAACAAACATTTGCATCTCAACAGAGATTAGGATTTAAGCGAATATGCAAACACCCAACCGAAAACAAGAGATATCCTGTTATATACAAAGTGGTCCTAAAACTACCTCTGCTCCCTTTAATAGGTACGCCATGTATTTGACTAACCTGCTGTGCAAGGGTGAGTAATCAAGTGGCAGACTTATCATCTATCAAAGCAGTGTAAATAATTACCTCTGGTCGCTTCGCTGCGGACAGAGTTTTGTTTAGGAGGAGTGGCGGTGGTGTGGGTCATACCTCGCATTCTCGGGAGCCTGAGATGGTGTAGGTGCAGGGTCCGGTCCCATTCACAAGCACATCCATGGCCTCAGAGTTGGTAGGCTTGTAGTCCACATAGTACTCCTGCAGCGGAGAGCTCAGGGTGCGCTCCGTCTCTCTAGCTTTCTTGCGACGCTTGCGGGCTGCTGCCGAATGCTCCTGCAACTGCTTGACACTGCTAGGATAGCGCTTCCAAGACACGTAGATCACCAACAGGATCATGGCAACAGAAAGAAAAAGGGCAACACTTCCAGCCACAATCTTATGGAAGGACACAGGCTCCAAGTCTTGCTCTGGGGGTGCCACAGGGGGGGTAACAGCAGATGACGTGGACCCTCGAACAGATCCCTCTCCCCTTTTTCCAGAACCAGTAGGTGAAGCCAGAATGGCTGGGCGAAGCTCAGTCTGCACAGGGACATTGGATGGGGTTGGAGGAATACTCACAGTAAGCGTTGTCATTGGGTTTGATTGGCAAACACCAAAAGCTTCAACGGCATCCATCACTTTTTCCCCCTGAGCTTTCTTGGGGGAGGCACAGATCATGGAGGTCTCCTTTGCCCCTCTGAAGTTTCTCAGCCAGATCACCAAAGGGCAGATGGCAGGGCCACAGTCCCATACATTCCCAGCTAAGCTTATTGTAGTAAGTGAGATCCAGGCATCAACCACCTCCTGGGAAACATTGGTCAGCTTGTTGGAGTCCAGGTTGAGGGTCTGCAGGTTGGGCAGGCATTGATAAACTACCGCATCAACTTCCGCCAGATCATTTCCAGACAGGTCCAGTTTCTGGATGGAGGTCCAGGTCCAGGTGAGGCCCTGGCTCATTGACCGAATCCGATTCCACTGCAGATAAAGTGCCCGCAGATTGTAGAGGCGAGGAAAGTGAGAGAAATTGATCTTTGAGAATTGATTATGCTCCAGATGCAGCTCAGTGAGCTTGACCAGACCTGAAAATGCATTTCGAGTAATACTGCGCAAGCGGTTGTAACCGAGATCCAGGAACTCAAGATTTCTGCAATCTTGGAAAAGACGCACTGGGATGATTTTGAGAGAGTTTGACCGTATGTGAAGGCTGAGAAGCTTCCGTAGGCCCTGGAACTGCCCAGGCTGCAAGGCTTGCAGTTTGTTGTATGACAGGTCCAGATTACGCAAATTAGGGACAGGGTGGAATGTGGTGTTGTGGAGTGATGTGATCTTGTTGGAGCTCAGGATCAACTCTTTGAGCCTGCGGACCCCCTGGAAGGCCATTCCATCCACAGAGGCAATGTAATTGTGGTCCAAGTAGAGCCAGATGAGGTGGTTGAGACCAGCGAACTGGCCAGCACGAAGACCGGCGAGGCTGTTGTACCGTAAAGACAGGCCTTCACAGCCTCCTGAGAGATTCTTGGGAACATCGCGAAAGGCGCTTGACTCACAGTAGACAATTTTTCCATCACAGCGACAGCTTTTGGGGCATGGGCGCTCACTCAGAGATGGATTTGCCGCCAGCCACACCTGCATCAGGAGTTGGACCACTAGCCAGCGACGCCGCAGAGCAGAGCCTAAGTAAAAAAGGGGAAGAAAAGAGAAGAATGTTAAGATTTTAACATTTAATTCATAATTTACAATTTTTACTTCAGTAAACAAATTTATGCTGAACATTGGCTTGTTTTTATGTGTTTCAATAACCTACCTACCCTATTAAGTTTTGCTTATTGGCAGCATACTCATCTGCCCAAATAAACATGACTTATTACTACCCAAGAAGAAGAGTCAATTTTAACAGTTTTGCTTACAAACTTCTTAAGTATCCTGAGGCAAGCATCAAGAATATGTGCTTCCACATCTATATGGTTTTGTTATCATTATCAAGTAACAATTCTGCTGCAAGTAATCTCTTTTGTGTTTTAGCTCTTAACTTATTCAATGTGATGATTAATTTATCTGAATCTGAATGGGAACAACACTAACCCTCTTTGCCAAAAAACATAAAAGCTTAAAAGCAAACCAGTAGCCAACCATTAACAAAACACAACAACTTAATGCAACATTGAGTTCTGAAAGTCAGGCAAATTGTTAAAGCAGTACTAAAGAACTTTCAGTTTTGGTTGAGTTTGGCGGCGCCAGTGGCCCAAAGCGGTAGTGTTTTGCCTGAAGGAAGACTCCATTTCCCATGAGCACTAGCGCATGGAAATTAACAGAAGACGTCCAAACTAAGTTTCTGTTAGCAGCGGATCATTTCTCAGTAAACACACTGAGAAATCCGACAGAAAGGTGCTGCATTGCCTGCTCCCTCCTCGTGGTGACTCGCAAAAGTGAAAGTGAAACTTAAAGCAGATATCAGTGGAATGTTTTTGTTAATATAAGTCCTAAATAGTCCTATTTTCCGTCAGCAATCACTTACATGAAGTATTTCAGCCTAAACACGAGTCTCTCCGTCACTCTGCTCTGCTGTAACCCGAGGAGAAAATTTTCCTTGTGGGATACAAGTGTTATCCAATGAGGAGAGAGAACGGCATGAAGGGCTGTGTGTGCAGCCAAGGGATGCGCGTGAATGTGGTGACGTAGCACGAGGACCAATTGATGCCTGACAAGGGCGGGGGCTGCTAACTCATGGTGCGTTCAAAGAAACTCGTACTTTGTGTTTTTCCTTCCTGTGAAGTCATACCAGTTCGATCTGGTACGAGTTCACGGGTCGGAAGTTACGAGTGGCCGTTATAGGGAACTTTCACAGACAACAGGATGGTAAAAACACGAGCTACGGGTTACCTGGAACGCTACCAAGTCGTAGTTGTGACTTGAAGCTGTAACTTACGGTTTCAAAAGCCTGCCTTGAACGCAGCATTAGCCGAAACGGCCGTGAAGCTGATATCTGCTTTAAGAGAGAGCCGGGTTCCTACCATGCTCCTCAAAGTTGCTTAGTGCCAGTGAAGGCGATACAGACCCCCTCAGGCCATGACAGAGGTGTCATTCAACCTGTTGTAAGTCGATGTACCATCACAAAAGTTATGAAAATATTATATGAAGGTTGAAAAGTTCCTTAGTGTTGGTTTAATAACTGCTGTTATGTCCTATAGGAAGGAAAGCTTTTCCACATCAACACCGAAAATGCCAGATGAAAATAAAATAATAAAAAAAACACGTTCAAAATGGTAAGCCTTTCAGTAACACTTTACTTGACGCCTATCTCTATAATGCATTATAACCATACTTAATGAGTTATATATAGTTATGAACACTCATAAATGATCATAATGTTTTATAACAATAAGCAAAACACATCATAGAGCAATTATAACTCTATAATACTTTACCTTTTAAGCCATTATAAAATGCTCTGTAATGTGTTATGCTTATTGTTATAAATCCTTATGGTAATTTATGAGTGTTCATAATGATAGTTATACACGTTTTTAAGCCAATTATAACACATAACTATAATGCATTATTGATGTGGGCTGGGCATAGTCAGTAAGTTACTAAGAATTATAACATATTATAATACCTGACCCTATAAGTCATGATAAAATGCTTTATAGTGTGTTATGATTATTATAAAGCATTATGATAATTTATGAGTGTTTATAACTATAGTTATACGGTGCTATAACTGCATTATAACTCATAAGTATGGCTATAATGCATTACAGGTGTCAAGTAAAGTGTTACCGAACTGTCTTTCATCTTGCTTTTTAGAGATAATTCTTACTATTCCAACAGTTAAGTAATTACTCCTCCGACCAGCATTGAAGATCAGACTCATATTCTTAAGTGGATTTTCCATAGACAGTATTTACAGCTATGGATAGACATATAAATCCTAAGGTCCATAGAAGTGAAAAAAAAAATGTAATCGGTATTTGTCAAAGCCCAACTCAGGGGGTTTGTACAATTTTAGTCTAAAAACCATCTAAGAAGTGTTTTTAGAGATTGTGGATAGTGTTTCTCATCAATCCTCACAGTGAAGTATTTTTTAGTACAAAAAAAGGAAACTTCTGCTACAGTTTATTTTTCACATAACTTAATATTTCTAGTTTAAAAATTGAATCCAGAGGACAATTGACAGTCTGTCGTGGTACATTTTAGGAATTGCAGGAATGCAATTAATTATATAACATAACTTGGCTTGAAGGTCAAATACATGCCTTGGGGTTTACCATGACCGAATCACTGCAATTTACAAAATGACTGCAACTTTGAATTAAGCACTTGCTTGTAAACCGTAGAAGTCCCACCAATGCTGCACTCTTGTTCACCTCCACCGTGCAAGAGCCTTGTCATTAGTTTCCCAATTTTAGAATCTAGTAGGACTTGTACAGTATATTTATATTTATATAACCATTCCAGGCAAACCCTCCTTCTGTCAGAAAAAAAAAAAACATCTTCCAACTGTAATCATAGATCAAAATGCATGTATCAGCTGTCTGTCCCTGGTGAATTGACTGAGATAAGGAGGAAATCTTTCATGTTTTGGGACTGGGAAATTAAACTAAAGAATTTGATAATCCCTGACTGAAATCAGGTAACTGTAAACTGTATGGTGAGTGAATCCTTTGGCATTTGTATTTGTTTTAGCTTATTTTTGTTCTCTCAATTTGGGCTTTTTTTTTTTGGCTCAAAGGCTTATTTGAGCCTCACTTGGTTTTCAGCAGGTTACAGCTTGTGTTTCCAATATTATTTTGTCCAATCTGAAACTTTGCTCATTTGTCTGGTTGAATAAAAGTTGAATGAAAATGATTTTAAAAAAAAATAGCATCAATTGTGAACTTTTATAGATGATAATTTACAATATTTTATAATGGTCTTGTGATATATTATGTGGCATAACTTGTTTTGATAAAATTAGAACTTGATGTGATCCGTAGATTATACAAACAGTGTTATGTAAATCACAAAACCATTCCGGAGCCACAGTGTAAAGCAAAGTTCACATTTTGTGGACTCATTACCTCAAATAGGTCGTAGCTATTTGGAGTGATGTTATTTGAGCTGCATGTTTACAGTGAATACACACTGACAATGACTGTTGCAGCAAAGCAACTTGCAATTCAGTCAATCATATTTTTTATCTATGTTTGTGTTTAGTCATCCTATAAGCCATCATTCCACCAACAGCAGAAGCTGATAAGTCATAAAAGGCAGCCTATACAGAGCAAGTTAACATTCAAGAGCTGATGGTGGTGTGTGCAATCCCGGAGGCGTTTCAATTTAGACTCCAGCCATTTTATGTTTAACCAAACCAAAGCAGGACTGGTTCAGCATGAATCATCTCCTCTGCTTTCCACACGTCTAAATAAAATAAAATAAAACATGAAAAATACAAAACACCATAACCCCTATAGAATTACACAACTCATCTCTGCTACAGAAAATCAGCTACCTGAATGCCAAATGTGTCTTTGGAGGACGACCAACTGACATATTCATGATGCACATTTCATTAATTTTCTGGGACGAGATGCTGCTGTGTTTCAAATGCTGTTTTGAATGTGAAGAAACGCTGGTCACTAGCTTCCTTATATCACTCCTTGTTCTGAGGTAAGACAGAGTTGTTTCCATTAAAATCGTTCCCCCTTACAGAGCCACTAATGATCTGTCATTAAGATACATTGATTTCCCCTTGAGGAGGTGGGATGGAGAGTGGGGGTTCACTACTCTTATGAGTGTTTCTCAAGGCAGTATCATCAAGTTTGGGACTTTATTACCATTATCACTGTGCGATAAGATTCTTATGTCAGGACAGAAGCAGTCTGCACTTTAATTAGCTTACAAAATAATGTTTTGGCAGGTGCTATATGCAGGTGCTATATGCTTTTTGAATTTTAATGTGTTACATGCTGGCATGTTAAACCTATGAAGAACTTGAGCTAAAGCACAAATCCTCCAGACGTTAGGGAGACTTGCGGACTACTTTGAGGCAACAAACACAATTTCAATTCTCTAACATTTTCTGTAATCTTTGCAGGATTTGTCAGAAATAATTCCCTGACATTGAGTGCCTGAGAGGCATCATACAGCATATGCTATCTAACATAGCCATTTCACTCCTTGCCAAGCATCTGCTGATCCCATATGGGTATTGTATGTGTGTATTACCATTTGTGTGTATGTGTGTGTGATGGCGAGCGAGACCCACTGTTTGTTTACCGAGGAATCTTTCATCATTCCTTACAGATGGTGGGAACCATGGAACTGCACAGATAATTTGTGCTGACTATTGATTATACCAACAGATACATCAATCATGTTTCTTCATACCACATCCCACAATTGTGATACTTTCACTTTAATACTGCGGAGAGAAAGATGGGGATCACAAGATGCAGTATTTCCAAAGGCAGCCAATTTCTTTTGGTCTCAGGTTTGTGGATGTGACTTTAACTAATTTGCCAACAAGTCTGAGCCTCAAAGCCTTACAAAACAAATAAAGGTAGTGATAGCAGGAGAACATTGATGCAGGGAAATGCCCGTGTGTAATGCTCCATGTGCATTTTGGGGAATTTTAATAGACAACTTTGAATGCAGCACACAATGTGTGGGCTGTTAAACATGAATGCATGTTTTCTAAATTCCCTGTTTGACTCGTATCCCAGGAGGACGCAGCAACAACCCCCTATTGCTTTTATTTCCCATGTGCATAATATGCATGCTTTATTAGAAGTGACTCTACCATCTCTTTCAGATAGAGCCTGCCTCACAAGACACCTCTCTCCCCCTTACTGACACTGTATGTGGTTTAATGAGCGCTCTGTGCGCTAATGCCTCTGTAAGCCATCTCCTTCCGCACTTCTCCTCTAATCTTATTCACAAAGGAGCACAAGTCACTCTCTGAGGTGTCACTCATGGGGTTTGCGTCTCTATTACCTCTTACATGACGTACCTCTCTCCATTACTGTTCTCCTGCTGTATCTGCTTAGATGAATGATTTCTCCACCATTTCCTTTTCCATCCCACTGAAAATATGCAATTTCTGCATGTCCTTGAACCCTGCAGCCATCAAGAGGCCCCCTTTTTTTATAATGTGAAGTCTATTTTTATGTGGTAAAACCTCAGCCCCTTCACTTCTCTTTTGATTTTCATTTTAACTCCTCAACTGTCTTGCTTTCTTCCAGTTTTTGAGTGTTGTTTTTTTCCTTGTTGCTTGTTCAGTGTTCAGTCTAATACATAGACCTTTGCTCTTCATTTTTCATTGTCACCCTCTGCAGTTATCTGTCTACATCTAATATGGATGGATAAGTCAGAGCTAAAGTTTGTCTAAAGGCATGTGCCTAATGCTTAGTTATGTAGCAGACAGCCCTGCTGTCCTCAGCACGAGAAGATAGCTATTTCTGCCTCTCAACCCTAACACATAGAGAGAGTAAGTGCACTTTACTGCTGACCTAAAATAAAACCAAATGTAGCTTAATAACTTGGCAAATGGACTCGCTAACTGGTGCACTTTGAGTGCACACAAGTGGCTTATTGCTATTTGGTGCCTGTCATTGACAAAACTGCTACCAGCCTTCGTCTTGACTGCACATAGAGGCTGGACAGCAGCCTAACACACAGGGAAGGACGTCCCCAGACCAGCCTCAGCCATTATATTAGTCTCCAATTATCTTTGAGATGATAGCAAGGCCTGCCAAGTTAGACTCATTCCAGGAGTGGTAAGAAAACACAAGTGTCTGTCTGGTATTTGTAGCACTTAACAGGTAGAATAGAGAAGATTAATGTTGGGAGTGTTGATGAAGACAATGGTGTGTGATAAATGGATGAATACACAATCACATGTGTGATGGGCCATTCTGTTTAAAGGGAAAGGGGTCTCAGGCATATGCAGTCCACTGTAAATGTCACATTACAACTGTAGAGCGATTTACTCTGGAAAGACAACACATTATCACACTAAAACTGTTGTGGATGCAGAACCACAAGGTTAATAATGTTACTTTTAATTATTACCTAATGAAACATTTCAAAGGGGAAACTATGTCCATAAGTTGTTTGTTCTACCACCTATCTTCTACCTAACACTAATTATTAGACATGCAGAAATTAAGTCACAGCCCGATCAAGTTGACCCAATGAATCCAACAGTGCAGGAACAGCAAAAAGATACTTTAGTTTTCCAAGCAGAAAGGAATCAAACTTAGTCAGAATTAGACAAATGGTCTGAGGCTAGGAAATGCATCATATCAGTAAGAGTATAGATGCACATCCAGTGTTAGGAAGGTGCAGAATGGCACTTGGAGCATCACTTCAACCTCGGCTACACTGAGCTCACTTGTACTCTGTAAATTATTTTTCCACATTGTCTTTCTTTGACTGGGGCCATTGTAAAACATTGCTGAAATATTTTACCACACCATACCAAGAGTTACTCATTCCAGTGTGCACACTGATCTCATAGCTCAGTGCAACCAGGCTGCTGCAATCCTGAGGAGGATAAGCAGGCATACTGTAGATAATGGATGTTGGATCCCCGGTGCTTCACAATCCATTGATTTTTTACTTTGAAAATAAGCAGATGTAAATAACAAATGCCCGGACATTGCCCTCAAAGGGCCAGTTGATCCTCCCCTCTTCACTTGCTTCACCTGACATTTCAAGGATGCTGCCTGTTGGATGCTGTAGGGCCAGCAGAAGGTCATCTGTTGCCCGTATTGTGCTACTCTGAAATATACCGAGGGAGGCGTGCCAGTATGACTGATATGGCTTTGATTTCAGTTTCACCATTGAATTATTGACTTTAGCATCATGCAGACAGGTGGTGCATAAGCTTTAACTGTGATTATATGTTTTATATAAGGAACCTGTGAGAAGTCATATGGGCCTCTCAGTTTATCTTAAAAATCTGCATCTACACCTCAGGCTGTGGCTTTTTTTTTTTTTTTTTTTTTTAAACTGTCCCTACCCTACTGTTCGCTTTCTGCAAAGCAGATCTCTAATGATATGGTCCATGAAACATAAGTGCATTCCATGCTGTTAATGAAGAGCATCACAGTCAGCCACATTGGTGGATAACTGAGCCCACAGCCCCATGTAATCATCAAATAATTGTGGGCAGCAGCGTGAATATGGGTGGTTGACAAAAAGTTGAGATGTTTTGGGGGGCCAGTTTTCTGCACCTCGACAAAAATATGTCTGTAGAGCATCTGCACCTGCACCTGAGTCGCAGTCAAAAATCACCACAAGGTTCCTAACATACTCTGATATTAAACTAAGACCTAGTCTATAAACCAGACTTTTAGATTTAACCATATATGGCGGCTTTGCAGTATACATAAATTGCCATCTGAGCTCCTACAGCCTGTACTGTAAGGCTTTGTATGCTGTTGTAGCTTATATTGATGTGGTGCAGTAACCCACTGTGGGTCGATATATCATGCAGCCTTACAATTAATGGCACAGCACCACCAGTGAACTTGGCCATCTGTATACTAGTTAAGAATGGCTGAGGAGATTAGGCTACTTCAGACAAGAATATCAGACCAGGAGAGTGCAAAAGGTGAGAGAAGCCCAGAGTGTTAAAAAAAAAAATGTTGGGAGAAAGGGGGCGAAATTAGGGATGGAGTGAAAGATGGGCCAAGAAGGTGGTGGTGGGGGTGAGAGCTGGGTTACGAGTATGTAACAGCGCGGGCATAGGGGAAACAGAGCGGGACTAAATAGCAAATTATTATTAACGATATAGAATTGAGAATAAGATGAGTTTCAAAAAAAGAAAGGAAAAGAGAAACGTGAACGCGCGCAGGCACCAAATGATCATGCGTTACAAGGAGAGACGCACAGTGAGAGGGAGAGAGAGCAGTGGTAGGGTTACATGGATGCACAGTTATATGCTGGATTTGGAGAGTCCCTCTTGATGGCAGGTGCAGAACACGACGCCTTACTTGAATGAGAATCAGTCTGCTAAGCAAAACCTGCACGAGCGGTGCCCTCAGCCCACAAGAGTTTTTTGGGGAGGCGTTAGCAGCGGGCTGGAACTGGACAATAGGCATCATGCGTACAGATTAAGGACAATCAATGATTATGCAGGACCACGCTTTATAAAGTTGACTGGCTTCCAACATTTCCCGTGATTAGCATTCCAGTCCATGTCAATGAGCCAGCCACTCTAACTAGTCAGGAGGAAGGGGGGATAAAAATGGACAGTCCTCACTTATACAAACAGGCTTCTTTCATTTGGTCGTGGTTTTGGATAAAACCTTTAAGCGCACAGTCTTCCAAAGACACACCACAAGTATCATCAGTGTCTCCTAATCCATAGCGCCAGGAAATGGAGGAAACATTATATTGCAGCTCTGCGACTAACAAGCTACAGCACAGGATTCTGTCACATTCCTCAAGCTCCCCGAACCACTTCACAAAAGATACCCAAACCCCCTTTTTAGCTGTTTCAACAGTGCGTTTGAGATAGACGACCATTTTTTTTAATGCAAACATCAGATTCAGAGCAGATTCTGCACGGAGGAGTCAAGGCATTTTGGGGGTGTATTATGAGAAAGGAGGACAACTAGAGTGTGTTTTTCAACAACCCACGCCATCAGAAAAAAAAGAAAGGGAAAAAGATGGAGAAGAAGAAGAGGGGAACACGAAACAGAACTTACCCATATCCGCGTATCTGTCAGCTCCAGCCTACAGGTTTTAATGGCTTCTGGTGCGCGACATCCGAGTCCGCATGACGCGCTCTCCTCAGACAGGTACCGTCCTAATCCACTAGCCCGGTTTCTCCGCGCAGCCGCCGACTCCAAAGCGCACCTGCCCTTTACTCTCCCGGACCAGGGTGTGCTATCCGGTTTAGTTCTGCATCTATAACCGTAAAACTGAAGCGGGGCGAATGTCATTTACTTCCAATTCCAGATTTAAAAAAAGGGGGAGGCAAATAAAAAGCAATCCGCTTTCAGTACTCCCTCTCCATGTCTTCGCAGCAGTGAAGAATCGCTCTCTTTTTTCAAGTTACAGGCAAAAAGAGTACTGCAGTAGGCGCAGACAATACCGAAGCCACATCCAAGTAATTCATGTCAGTCTTGCATGCGCAACGAGATTCCGCGAAAATCCTGCCGCAAAACTTCACAGATACAGTGACACGATGCAGAAAAAAAACAAGTGATAATTTTCCAAAGCAGCCGAGCAGCCCTTAGATTCCTCTTCCAAGGAAAACCCCAGCGTCTCTATTCTACAGGATGCTCAGTGTGATCCGCGCATGGCGCACAGTGGAGGAAAAGTAACGATGGCTTATCCACAAGTCTCTGTGAAACGCTGTCAGCGAGTCTCGCGGAAACGCCACATATCCAATTATCCACCTTTCTGTCCAAATGTTCCTTTCATTGTGGCCGTAGCTCGGTTTGAAATACAGCATGACGCTGTTGTTAATCACGTCTGCATGTCAAAGCAACTTTGTCAGGCAGAAGCGGAATGCCCTCTTCTGGCGAGACTGCGACCCCGTGAGCTCGTCCGAGGCTGCGTCGTGAGTTAAACATTACCGGTGACACGAATTTTAAAGGTTGCCAAATATTATCATTGGCGACTCCTGCGTTATGATCTGCTTGAACAACAAAACAAACCTGTTTACTGAAGAAATGCCATAATTATTACGTCGCCTATTATAAATGCAACATATACGCAGTGGTGGATATATTAGGGAATTAAGTAGCTAACATTAAAATAGTATGTTCTGTAGTGTGTTTGCGTGTGTGTTAGCTTCTCTATCTTTGTGAGGACCACCTTGACTGTTGGATATTTAATTCTCTGGAGATAGGTTACATTCTGATTGATATTTAGCTTCAGGTTGGAGGTAGGAATGTGGCTTTAGGTTAAATGTAGGGGTCAGATATGGATTGCAGTGTGTAGTTGGAAGCTATATGGAGTACATATTTCCATGGAGGTCCTCACAAGTTGCCTGCACAAGCATGCACAAAGCCATTGTGTAAGAATGAGGTCCATTGTGGAGGCAGCTATAACCACACGCTGAGAGCCAATGCGAGAGGCTGCAGGACGCTGTCCGTGGTGCTGAAATCATGCATTGGAATCAGTGGATACAGGCGGAGCGGTTCTCTGAATGTTTCCAGGGGTGCGTTTGCTTTCTGAGTAAACGGGTTATGAAAAACGACTGAACCAGGACTCATAAACACAACTCTAGTTAACATTGCACACTAACCCGTATTGGAAATGCAATGGTACTTAATCGACAGCGGCCTCCCTCTGCGACACCCCAGCTGCCTGTATTTAAGGAAGAAATGGGCACCTGAATTTTTAATGTGCATTGCGTCTGCACTGGTTCAGTAATCTATGCTGCCTACTTTTCTTTCAACTGCTGGCCTTAAACTGACACCCACATTCTCAATGAGTATATTCTTTTCACTGAGTCTTTTTTTGTTTGTTTTGTTTTTGTAAAATAATGTTTAACAATTTATGAAGTTAATTTAATATTTGTTTATGAAACAACTTATTAGTAGGGGTACATGGCATTTACGTTTTGTATACTTAAACTCCACTAAATTCAGCATGAAGCATTATTATTGCATATATATACAGTATAATTACTGTATTTGAATGTTTTTCCCATCTATAACCTGCTCACCAAACACACACACACACAATAGTTTAATCTCTCAGGCAATTAAAATGGGCCAGGTACAAATTTAAAATGCCACAAAATGTGATGCTGTCTTACACCTTTGTCCCTTTTATACCGTGAAAATTTAGACTATTTAAATGAGATTCATCCCCAGCAGCACAAGGGTTCCCTGCAGCGCATCATGCACTAATACTAAGCCAATCATTGATGTATGACTGCCACCAAATGCCCCTCTTCATTCGATCGTATGGTATATTGTCTTAAAAAATGCAAAGCAGTATTGTAGATCAGTGTGTTAAGGATATAAAAACTGTGTCATCTCCATGTTCTTCTAAATTGCCACAAACTGACGTGTTGTCTACCCATTCATCTCAGTGCTGGTTACCTGTCTCCACATCACCCTCTTTTTTTCCCAAAATGAAGCCAGACATCCTCCAACACCATTTTAAAATTCAGTGTCTTGCACTGTAACTCAGCCTCAGTATCTGCTCCCATGCAATTTGGCTGATGACTTTACTTCTGGATTTGGTTCAACAAGCAGAGGCCATTCTGCTGACGGCGCTGAAACAATTAATACCCTGTGAAGTTATGGAGACACAGACAGTGCCAGCCCACAGGCTACAACAGTGATTTATCTTCTCAAGAAATATAACTGTATAGTTTACCTTCAACTTTTTTTTGTACACCACCAATGAATTGCATCTGCTTGTTGGTTTAAGTGTGTGTCGAGTAGGTTGTTTTCATTATGCAAGATTAAAAAAAGAGAGAAAAAGTCAAGAGCCTTGAACAAGGAAAAAGTATCTTACAGGTTATATATATAAAAAAAAAAACACACACACATCCCCCTGCTCCGGGCTGTCTGTTGCCTGGCAATGCTCGACAACCTTTCAGGTTGCACATGTTGAGGCCTTGGTGATTTCAATAGCACTGCTTTTTGAGATTAATAGATCAAATGGAAGAAACATCCTCCAAATTCTTATTGTTGTATCATTTTAAAGATTGACAAAAGTCTACACATGGTATAAAATTCAGGCTGTGAACATAACACAATGCATAATGAAATAGAAATGATTCTGAAATGGAAGTAGCACACACTAATGTGTGCACTCTTTATATTCTTGTGAGAATTAAAACAGGTAATAGTTTGCAAGTCCAATACAGTAAGTGTCTGAATGTATGACTCAGTGAGGGAAAATCAAAGTAACCTCTATTGCCTATTGAAAGTAATTCATGAAGCTGCTGGGAACCAAAATAAAAACATCACTGTAAATCACCACCACAGGTCAATAAAAAAAACATGTGGAAAACTACTGTAATTTCTAAAGATTTTCAAAAGAAAAGAATATGGATATAAAGGTGGATCAACCAGCTGTGATCCATTTAAAGGTCACACAATTACCCATGTGGTTCGGTCAATAGTCACACTGTATAGGTGAATGTATGGCCTTTGCTGGTGTACCTGCTCTGTCTAAGTGATTCTGACACCAGAAGATATTTCCAGGCTATCTCCAGGGTGAGAGACAGCTCTGTTCTGTCCTTCCCATGTTCACATTAGACTGGGACTTGTTCTCTCTAGTGTTCTTTTCTTTTTCCATTTCCTCTGATCTTAAGCCTGGCAGAATAATCTTAACCTGCCTCAAGGCAATTTTCAACCTGACACTGAGTTTTTCGAGTTCACCTATGAATGTGAATCACTGAGCAAATATCCAGGGACAGCTTATACGGTAAACACAGAATCATGTGAAAATAAAATAAAAACTTTTTCTCGTTTTTTTTTCGTTTTTTTTGTTATCTTTAAAAAAAAATAAAGACGTTTTTGGAACAAAGATTGTTATGATGCCAAGGTTGCCTCAGCAGATGTGGTTGTTGTAAATCTCTGTTTTGCAGGTTGCTTCCATTAACCTTTACCCCAAGCTGAGCTCCAATCTGGAGAGCTGAGTTCCACACACTGCGGCTCAGGTTGGGGATGAGTTGTTTGGGTTTGGATGTACATGAGCAGACACATGTAAAGTGCCTGAATCATGTTAAACATGCATGATAATGCAGACTGTTTGTATGTCCCGCATGGGGTAAGAGTAGGATTACAGTATGATATTATTTCATGAGGACTGCACCAATGACTTCAAATATTTTATCCCAGGCTCTACAGTACAATCCTCATTCTGCAGACCACAATACTGTCTTTTAGAAATGTGAACGCAACCCCACCCCCCCACATTTCTGATATTCATTCTTTTCCATTAAGTTCTGTACAAAAGGAAAATCTATTAGCAGACTGGATACGTGCTTGAGTTGTTTAATCCATCGCAGCGAACATCAAGTTCAAATTCATTTTTATGTCACATTGTTACAATTGTTAGGTAGAAATATATTACTTAGCAATGTGTCACGCTTTTTTTTTTTTTTTTTTAGAATTGTAAAAGCAGAGTAATTCCTTGTTACTTTAAAACTATGGAGATGGGTTTGTTTGTTGACTTACCAGTTTGACTAGTTTGACGGAGGGTTGTGTCACAGCCTGACTCAAGGCTTCAGGAGCGAATACCTCATTATGTAAAAAAAACCTAAACATGGTGGAAGGGAGAGGGAGAAACAGGTTGACTGTTGTCAGGTAGACTGCAGCCAGACCAGGTGAAGTGAATCACTCTCACGACCAGACTCCACCCATCAGGCTCCTGCAGAGAGGCCTGCCTGGAGAGGCTCATCAAAGCTGATATCAGTTGGGTCTCAGTGTGTTTAGCGACTAGTACTGTGAAAGGGCACCCTGTCTTTACCACAGGGTGACATGCAACACTGAGGGATCACCTGCTTGTCTTCAGAGTGAAGTTGTTAAAATGTTGCACTGACACTCACACAGACACTGTTTAGCAAAAGTCGTTTACCTTTCCAAGCACCTAATTAGTAAGATGATGCAATTAGCACATAATCTTTAATGAGTAACTGATTACATTTTGTCCAACTTCCACTGCAGACTTTTCAAATCAGTCAGCACTCCATAATCATGTTCCACTAATTCATTTCAACTAATTGTTTTTTGTTTTTTTTACAACACAAATTGGTCGTGTGAGACTTGAGTTTTCATTCATTCATTTTCATTCATAATTAGCAAAGTGTTACTGGGATCTATTGAACTGGCAGTAGTGAGACATTAAACTTGCTTTTACTGCTGGAACTGTTACAAATACCTGATAAGTTTGGCGTTGATACTAGTGCTCTGTGTCCTTCATTAGATAGCGCTGATACATACTTTCAGATTGCTGTTGCAGTGTGTTGCCTACAGTACATACTCCCATTATGTGATGACCCATTTTGAGAAGTGTTCGATTCACTACTATAGGCAGGTAATGGTGGTTTTCTCTTTTCACTTCCTGGCCTTGTATGCAGCACCAACCTCCTGTACCAGAACTGCTGGTACACCTCATAATATATGACAGTTTTTACAATACACTGTATGTATTTCAGAAACCAAGACATCCACTGATATTCAGCATACATGACAGTAAAGATACTTCAAAATCTGAGAGAGACATTGTGGCAGTTTTCTCAAGGCACATCTGTAGGCAGCGCTCATCTTTGACTGTAAACTCAGCATACAATATACTTCATGTGTAGGATACTTGCAAGTGAAAGAAATCTTCACGGTGCTCTATGTTGTTATAGATCTAATCTCACTGGTTAGTTCTTAATTTTGGAAATATTTTTTTTTTCCCTCAACCCTTATCAAGCATCGGATCTATATTTCAGGAAGAGACTCTCTTTTGCTATCACTCAATGATTTGGGAAATCCAATTTTCTTATCTCATCTGTTATCCTTGAATAATAAAATTACTGATTTACTGTCAGAGGCAATCGCACCCTCTGTAAAGCTTGTGATATCGCTAATAATTCAGTTCAGTTTTTTCTTTCGTTCTTTTTTGCACTACCCCCCTTGTAGGTGTCAGTTCAGATTTCTCTTTCACTTTCTGTAGCTGATTTACATTTATGGATGATATCATGAATAACTGAGCCAATAATGGAACTTTGGGTACATTGTGGGAGTTTGACAAGCTTCTACTTCCTGCCCTGTCTTCCTGTATCCATGCAAAACTTCTCAAACTTTATGATCTGAAATGAAAAATGCCACTATATATACTAAACACTATAGTAAAAAAAAAATAATCTGGAGACACATGCACATGGCATGCTTTGCAACACATTCCTGAACACAATCTATAACTTTTTGCTGATTTGACATACTGTACTGTATATATTTTTAGTAAAAGTGTGTCCCTTATGTCCCTCAGCGTTTTCCCCCAGATTTTGATCCCAACTGCTTGATTCCATGCCTGCTTCATGTTTTGTCTTGGCAGGGACGTAAGAGATAAGAGGTGGGCATCTGTGTATGGTAGTGCCTTGCCATCTGTCAACTGCCCATGGGGTCTCTGTGGACATAAGCTCACATGGGTAGAACATGGGTAGGCAGTGTGGCTTCATTTTAGTTGAGGGAATACTTGACACAAATTATTTTGATTTTATTCAAGAAGAAAAGAAAAGAAAAGAAAGACAAAAAAGAGAGCAAGGGAGTCCTTAAAACAGCCAGTGTTATTTTTGTTTTCTTGCAGAAATTCAAAGGGAAATGTCCATCGCTATGATAAGCTCATGTGGTCAATACTACAATATTATGCATTTCATTGTCTTTTATAGGAAATCTTTTAACAACCATATGGGTCAAAATTAAAGTCAGAGGGGATGTCTTCTAATGCTCTCGTGAGATGGAAGAATTTACATAATGTGAGATGATAAGGATCTATAAACCCAGCAGATCAATGAGGTCCAATTACAGGCCACTGGAGTTTCTTATCTGCTTCAGTTTAACTTTGTGCTTTCTGTGGTCCTCCACTTTCAATTAAATCCCCCAATGTGATTAGACTGGCTGATTGGCACAAGTTGAAGATTATCACCAAATGCAATCGCTGTTTTCCTGCTTACTGTTGTGTTCAGAGACACAAGAAAAGCATCCTCAAGGACACATTTTATGTAACCACTGACAAAAAGTATGTTTTTTTTTTGTTTTTTTTGGTCTGTGGAGGTGATATCATTTAGTCATTATCATATTGTATCTCATTATTTTCTATAACTTGAGCAATGTTAACGAGGCTTTTACTCATGACCTTTGCTAAATGAACACATGCAACAACCATAAAACACAGGGTCACTGTTATGTTTTTGGTTTTATCCCCATCTTGCAGTTTTTGGGGGCCCTTTGGGAGGTGCTGTGAGCGGTGGGTCTGCACCTTTGTTAAAGAGCATTCACCTGTGAGAGAGTCTGAGCTAGCCAAGGTTATAGCCAATGGGTGCATGGGGAGAAAACATATACAGTATACACACACACACACACAAAAACACAACTCTACTTATTCCCCAGAAAAGTCCAAAACACATTTTCTGTACCTTTCTTTCATGGACATTTGTTATTCTGAGGCTTATGTACTATGGATTCATCTGTGTGTTTGATGTTTCCCATTTCTGACTGTCATGTGAGACGAATGAATAGTGTTTGACAGCTGAAGAGAAATAAGGCTTTACATCCTTTCTACCAATTTCATTGTTGACTTGTGGATCACTCTCCTTCTAGTGCTGGAGAAGAAGGGGACAAAGATCCCTCCACATAGTGTTTATAGTGTCATGGTGACACACTGGAGGCACATAGATTAGCAAGAGCACTTCCATGTGACTCAGCATGTTTGCCCAATTACCCAGCATGCTACACCCGCTCCCTTTCCCTCGACACACCCACTTTGCGCCACATTCCAACAGTAGTGCTAGCTTGTCTGACTCTGTCCCCGCATCCCACTCGCTCCCCTCATCCCTCTATTTTTGGCATCAGAAATTCTGGGCACGTAGGCCTCAGCACAATGTAAATTATTCAGCCTGGCTTGCCAGAGGCTGGGAGCGAATCATAAATCGCAGATGGTCTCAGGCTATTTCATACGGGTGACCGTGGTTAAACACCAATGCACAGAATCATTTTCAAACCCACACAAATATAAGGTTTTATTACTTGTAGCAGGGCAAGAGAGTATTTGATTTTCAAGTTTGCGCAATATAGCCTTTTGTTGTATTCAAATGTGCACTGTGCTTGTAGCATGTGACATGCACAGTACCTCTGGTTTTCTGGCTCAGCTTCAAAGACAATTCCTGTGGAGGTTAATTAACCATCAATGAATGCAGAATATCTCTGTTTTTTCTAAAAAAAAGACTTTGATATTGTCTTCCTTTCATGTGAGAAATAACCTCAATGAGGGATCTATCTATCTATCTATCTATCTATCTATCTATCTATCTATCTATCTATCTATCTATCTATCTATCTATCTATCTATCTATCTATCTATCTATCTATCTATCTATCTGCCTATCTATCTGCCTATCTATCTGCCTATCTATGTCTGTCTGTCCAGGCAGTTAAAATACGCTCAAACAAAGCAGTTACTCTGATCAAAGTTTATTTTACGAGGAGTAATATGCATCTGTGACTTTTTTTTCTTTTTTACAACAAACATAAAATACGACTGAAACTGAACACACACACACACCCACACAAGATCTATGATGAAATATATCACAGTCTTTAGCAAAGATTAAAAACGTAACAATAATGCAGACAGACAAGTCACGAATCACACGATGTAGCTCCTGTTTGATAAAACAGTTTCCTACACTGTTCAGAAGACTGCTGGCCTTCTTGACCTGCAGCAGTAGGCTACTACCTACTAAAGAAAGCACCTGTACCTATCAGTTATATCTGTAATCTGTTCTTGAAAAAAAAGAAAAAAAACTATAGTGAGTCCACAATCCACTGAGATGTAGAAAATAAGCTGCGACATAACCATGAAAACATTCAAGCAGTGCAACAATATGTTTAAACTAATGGACCTATCAGTTACTGAGGATGTGGAGGTAACGTTGACATTTCTGACAGTCGTTTCCTGTAACAAAACTCTCCCCTCCAGTTCAGGTGAGTGACTCCACAAGTAGCTGCAGTGATGCTAGGTTCGCAGGAACAACTGTGTCCCAGATTGGATTTAGTGAGAGCAATCAAACAGATTTACTGAGGTAAGTCAGTCTAGACGAATGAAGACCAAGGAGACACCTGCAACCATGGTAACGGTACGCAAGAATGGCAACAGCTTTAGCCTCACAGTGGGCTGAGGACATAAAATTTAAAACTATGGACTGACAATCAAATCTTAACTGTCTTTAGTTTCTGTCGACTGAAACCAACAAAAATGAAACGGCTAAAATCTACAAACTGTCTCACAACCAGTTGCCATGTTGACAAAGCTTTACACTTGGATTTGTGATGTAAACAAAGATGAAATGTTGGGATTTCTCTCGGATGTCTAGATAATATATCAAACATATGTTGGCATTTAGCAGAGATACTCTGAGGTAAAGGAGGTAGGAGAACTGAGAGAATATCATTTTCACATGCTGTTGTCTTTGACATTTTGTGACATTCTTTCCTAAAGAATACATAAAACTCATCTTCAAAGTGTGGTCCTGTGCTACTATCTAATGCCTGACACATCTGCGCTCCGGCAGCTACAGTATAATGAGGCACTTTGAGATTTGTTACTTCAGGTGAAACAAACTTCCCTTTGTGTTTTTGCAGAGTTCCTGACTTATAACCTGTCATGCTGACGGCGTGGCAAAGCTCTTTTTCCCTCGTTTGCTTGTTGACTTCTTTGACAGCACGAGGAGTGCCATGAAAAATGGGTGAAGGAAGCCAGTCTGGTGTCAGGGCACAGATGCCAGAGCGAGGAGGCGCTCAGTGGGGCAGCGTCCATGTTTAGTGAGGCAGTTTGCTGTTTAATTACACACTGTGGGAGTCACCTTCCTCAGACCTCTGAGTTCGCATGCTTAGGCCAAGGGCACACCGTACTGGCACCTGCGACCTAGATTTGGATGGTATGGGAATTACACAGCATTGATGTACACAACCACAGATATCCGAGCTTACTTTAGAGGGCAATTCTTTGACTTACATTCATCCCCTGGAGTTTATTCTAACCTTTACCCATTCCTAAACATTGCCTTTTCTTAAAACCCAAATGCTTTCAGGCAAGCTGTAAACAGAACTCCCAAATGCGATCACCTTTTAAACTGATACGATGAACTTGTATGAAAAAGGTTGCTTATGTAAACACTCAGCAGAGAGTGTTGGAGGTGTGTTCTTGGCTACCTGGTGAACGTGAGTTCAATACTCACTCTGCTTCTAGTTCTGTCTCTGCCAGCTCCTACGGGAAATATCTGGCTCTTCAGCTGCTGAATGTCCTACTACTGTATGTGGACCAGGAAATGAAGGTTGTTCATTAGGGTTCATCTGATTTTTTTAATTCATCGTTTTTCTTATTGAAGACAACTTCCAGAAGCGTCTGTAAATGATGCAACAGCAAAGTTCCTGGCTGTAAAAAGAAAACACAAAAATGGTCTAGAGCTGAGAGACACTGCAGAGTAAGGTGATAATTATTGGTTTATCACTTCAGCTGACCCTTCTCACATCAGACTGTGATCCTTTGTTTATGTTGATGCTTTAAGAAGGAGCCATTTGTGAGTGTTGCTTTTAGGCAACGTTGGCATTAAAAGCTGTTTACTAGTAGTCTAGAAGAAATGTTACGAGTTAAGCATTAAACTTTATTTCTTTACTCACTGAACTGTCTTCAGTGACGGAAAGCATTGTTGTCAACTCGTCTTTCACATCTTTTCCACAACAAGCCAGGGTGCTAGCAAGCTAAATCGAGTCTGTGACTTGCCGATAGCAAAAGACTCCAGTCTGCCCCAGAGACATACCACTGATCAGAGGTCAAAATATAACCACTTGTAAATGCAGCTATGGCTGAAGCTCTTGTCAAGTGACAGTCACCACCACCCTCGAATAAACAAAACAATGAAATACCCCTTCAAGCTAAATTATTTTATCTTATTGTACTGTATAAATTGAAAGTTTCATTTAAAAACTATGAGCTTAACTTATTACATTTGGAGGTTTTGTTACAGTCTGATACTCTGGTGACATACTGGTAGATACAGTATATTTGTGTCAGATAATTCAAGATGAGAGATAAACATTTGCATTACAGTACAGCTGACTGTGAGATATGTCTGTTGTCCTCTGCTTAAGCTCTCACATTTTAAAAAATAACAGAGCCAACAGATTCCCACATAAATACTTAAACACTGGCCTACCAAGTTATGGCGAGTGAGGGGCAGAGGTATCACGGAAGGGGGCACAGCGTGGGTCACACACACGCAGTGGTGGAAGCCAGTAAAAGAGGTGAACGGGCGGGCACTGCACACAAGGAGACACCATCAAAGGAGCCAAGTCTCCACCAATGAGGCCTTCAGCACCTGGAAGCAGCAGAGAGAACAGTTAGTGGGGGTTAAAAACTATTTTCAATATAACCAAAATAACATACAAAAAAAGAAGAAAAAAAAGAGAAAGTAAAACAGAGAAAGAGAAAAAAAAAAAATCTTACACAATACCAAAACTAATTGAAATGAAATAATTCCCCAATCATTACCCCACTTCATACAGATGTATTATAAAGGCAATTCAATACAAGTCTCTACAAACTACACGTGCACCAGCATGGAAACCGGCATGGTACTTGAGACTATCAGTGCCACAGCAGTGGAATGCTATGCAAAGCAAAACAATGTGAAGAAGATAAAGAAACCTGAATCATAGTAAATCACGTGTTACACAAAAGCAAGAAAATACCATAAGCAATGAAATCAACACAGGATAATGCAAAATTAGAAAAAAAACACATAATTCAAAACTACAACAATGGAAAACTAAAGAGGAACTATGGGAAATTTTCACCCTAATTAAACCTTTTCCAAGTTATTGTGATGATTAAATGACTTGTTAGGAGGAGAATGGAGGCTATCTGTCTTCCACCCAACGTCTCTTGGCATAAAACCAACCTTGCAACATCAGCACCTCCAACCCGGTGTCCCAGATCTCATCTTGCGAGAAACATGGACTGCTTTACGGCACTACGACACAAACACAGCCAGTAATCCGTTATCTCTTGTTAACATTACCCACCTCGGTAGACATCGCTTCACGGATTGCCTTCTCGGCAGCTTCCTTGAAAACAAATGCACATGCCGGGGGGGAGGGGGAGGTTACGACACTGAAAATATGCACTCCAAAAAGTCTACCAAAACAAAATGATGTAAAGCAAAGAGAAACCAAGCCTAACCAAGCAATGCACTGTAACAAAGCACTATCAAATATGACAAAGCAATACTGTGACAAAGGCCTCGTCACTGTTTAAAGGGGGCACATGGTGAAGCTCTGGTTCATAGGTTAACAAATGTTTCCCCTCTGTTTCCGTGGTGGACATTCATTTAAACTTCATACACCTCCCCTACAATAACATAAAAGAAATGTACCACACACAGAGTTTCATTATTATTCAAGGTTTATTCACCTATATGTTACCGTTGGTTGTTTGTGGTCCTCTCCTCCTCTCTTCCTAGGGGCTAACCAGAGCAACTGAAGTGGGCTGCCTTATATGGTGGTGGCAGCTACCTGTTGGGCAGGTTGATACCACTATTCCCTGAGTGGTAGGGGTTTTTTGCCTTGACCTTTAATTAACTGCTTGTTTTTGGTGATTTATGATTGATGGAAGAATGTTTGATTGGAGAATGTATTGAATGATGTATATTGTTTTGTGGGTCTATTGTGGGGCCTTTGCAGAAGTAGTTTGGTGAAGCAGAATAGTCATTTGTGAGTTAATTGGGATTTGGTTGGTCTGGGGAGGGGCATAGGGTATATACAGGCCTATGTCCTGTGGCCTGTGTCCTTAGGTTCACAGCGAGTAAGGTTTACACAAATAAAATTTAAGATAAAACAGAGGCTATACAGCTTCTACATACAGTACCAGGGTGGTGGCATCTATCGGGCACCAGGAGGAGAGGGAGCCAACGTGTGTCTATCTGCGTCAACAGGGAGCAAAACACTCGTTTACTGCCTGCACGCCGATTAACGCACGCCTGAGCGACCAAAAAAATATTAACACAAGGTTGTATTTCTGCAAGGGGAGCACACCCGTGAACAGGAGGAGAGAGAAGTATGGAGTCCACAGGAACAAGAACAATGATTATAATGATCATTTTAACTGCCTAAACAATGAGTAATGGAGAAACACCTTGCATAGCCCAACTGTGGTGCCTGGAGTCAGGTAAACCGCTTTCTATATTGCGGCTTAAATGATTGGCTGATTCCCAGAGAAAAACAGAGACTTGCAAACAGTTGCAAGTCATTGCAACAGGAGTACACAAAGGGAAAACATGCTCATTCCGGTACATGTGCAACAAATTCGGCCTCAGTTGAAAGCCCCAGTGTTCTGAGAGTAGTTTTCCCCTCACACGATTTTGAACAAATGCAGCGCAGTAAAATGACTGAAAAAACCATGTATATCAGTGACTGGTTTATTTTCTTCTCATTCACATATGCCCACTCAGCCATATCAGCCAGAAATTACTCAATTTCAAATCTCATATGGTGTCAAAATACAGACACCTGAAAAAAAAAAGAAACTTGGCTGAGCAAACCGTGACACATTTATTTTGACCAGTCCTGTCCAAACTAATCTTATCATTGGAATTTTCACAGACATCATAATTTAACCATCAACAAATTCAATCTTGCTGTACAATTAGACAATTAAAGCAGGAGTGTTGTGAAGCTTTTCTATGCTCATGCTCAGACTATCATGGCACATGGTTAAGGTAAGGTTAATATTCTGTTGTGGTATAATATGGACAAAAGTTCAGACATCAAACAAAAAACATGATATCCCCGTAGTGTCTGTGTTGCCTAAACCTTAACCTAAACCTGACAGCAGATGGGATACCCCGGTCTCTCTGGTGTGACAGTTGTGCACTTTGTACCCTGCCATCCACCCCAACCACCTCCTGGTGACTCCACGGCTGTTACTAAAAGAAGCACTTCATTCATTCGAGCCTGAGAAGATGCTTCAGGTTTGCTCCATTAAGCTGACAACACGACAATGACTTATACTGCAAAGACGGTCTACATTCAGAACTTGGTGGCAGAAATACACGCACCGATAACACACAGATAACAATAACAGGAAGATGCAGAGGAGAATCAGATGATGAAAATCATTTTCACACTGTAGCTAATGAGTTATCTATTCATTATTAGTGAAACATTTCCCTCAGACCGCCTCGTCCTTGGCATCTCATGGCCGTGTGTGGCTCATTTGTTCCGACCACACACTTTGCTACTGCAACTCTCACTTTTTAACTATTTTTTTCCTCACCCCTCACACCCCATCCACGCTAATTTCCACTAATGATAAGTCAAGGATAAAGAAACGATGGGGCTTTTCACACATTGCTAAGAAGTCGAAGGCTCTCACCCCACAAAGATTAAAGGCAGACTCTTTTATTCACTGTGGAGTGAAGACCAATAAATCCTCATTGATGCTTGAGCAGTGTAATTATCACAGGACCCAGAGGCAGAGATCAAATCACTGTGTGCTATTGACAGTGTAGCCTGATACAAACAGGTATGTTAGATCAGGCCACTAGAGGAACCACTGTGGGGTTTATCAGTTTGACTTATCAGTCCTTGATAGCTTTAAAATCACACAGCCCTCTTCATCTGTCTCCAAAGGCTTTTTGGCATATCCACCGGGCCATTTGAAACGCATGATTTATAAATGTTGAGAGCAGATTTGATGTGTACACTAAGCCACAGGGACAGGGTTAGCTGACAAAAGGGAACTGGGAAAAAATAAAAAGTGTTGCTAATATCAGAATATGAGAGCAAAGTAAAAACATTAATGTGCCCATTAAACTGAAACATGTCGGCCATAATAAAGACATTGGCGTTCACAAATATTGATTGTTCCAAGTGCAAGACATGTGCAGCTCTGAATAAATTGCCTCACATGCTGACATTGTTGGATATTTTATAATATTAAAATAGATTATTTTTTTCATTGAATTATATATTTTTTTAATACATGCTTCACTAGTGCCATGCAGCATGCCTATAATAATCCCAGCCATTTTCCTTTGTAAATACAAGGCTGAGGGGTTTTGAATGACAGCTTTCCACACAAATCCCTGGCTTGATGGGGTTTGCTGCTGTGGAAGAAGAGGAAAACAAGATAATCTCTGAATGGCATGAAGTATGGAGGGGTGGAAAGAGAAGGGAAGAGGGAGGGGGGATCCCTCCCCCCTCTCGTTCTCGGGGTGTGTGGTGTGTGTCTGCTCTGTATGCCTCCAGAAGGACCGGGGTGTTTGTGTGCACACGCTGATGATTTTGACAGCCAGGCTGTATCAGCAGAAACAAGGCCTATAAATTGCAATGGTTTCAGATTGCTTGCACAAGTATTGACTGTTAATATCTTGGCTGGAATAGCATGAGAACAAACTAGACACACAAAAACATATCTGTTATTTCAGAGAGACACTATAATTCCACAGGCAGACACATGTGTGAACACAATATACATATAGCACATTTTAATTCACACAGTTATACTGTATATCTATATACAGTACACTCACCTTCACATATCACAAAAAATTATCCCAATGCCAGTCTCTACATCTAATACAGGACACGGTTGTGTGTGTCCATGCATGTGCTGCACACTGTGTGTTTCTTAAAGGGATAGTTCAACATTTTGGCAAATTGGCCCATTGCCATAATCCCTATAGTCATAGCAGTAGGTTCGTTACCTTTATTTGTCGGTGTAAGCTATTTTTAGAACGGAGGAGCGGAGCGGCAGGCTGTTCAGAGCTACACTATGGAGGCTAATGGAATTTCTTGGTTTCCCTCATCAAACTCATCAAATAGAAATCCCAAAACTCCAAAAGGCTGTCGTGGACAAGTTGTGAGCTGCACAATCACCACGCTATGAGATAATAATAGAACGTTACGAGACAGAGTTGTTTTAGAGGTAAATTCATGCAAAACCGCTGATGCGCGTTGCGTTCAGGGACAGTTTTTCATCAAGCAGACTCTGTATTTACCTCGAAAACGGCTCCGTTTCGTAACGTTCCATTATTATCTCATAGCGTGGTGATTGTGCAGGTCACAACTTGTCCACGAAAGCGTTTTGGAGTTTTGGGATTTTGTATTTGATGAGTTTGATGAGGGAAACCAAGAAATTCCATTAGCCTCCATAGTGTAGCTCTGAACAGCCTGCCGCTCCGCTCCTCCGTTCTAAAAATAGCTTACACCGACAAATAAAGGTAACAAACCTACTGCTATGACTATAGCGATTATGGCAATGGGCCAATTTGCCAAAATGTTGAACTATCCCTTTAATGCTTGCATGCTGTTTATGAATGAAAGGCTTTGTCTTGCTGAAAGTGACACATTGTTTTTCTGCACTTTTACTACATTTTCACCGATTCTGCACATTCACCTCTGACTCTGCAGAACAGGAAAACTTTGGGGAGTGCTTAATGATATGCATGTTTGGTAGATTTGTTCAATCACTTGTGCAGTGTTTTAAAATGCATAACACAAAAAAATCAATCATAATTAAAAGAGCCATACAACAGCTGCTTAAGTAAAAGTTTGTGTGAGCAATGATGGATTGCAGATCATGTACGGTGAAGACTGTACTCATAAAGGGGGAAACAAGTAATGATGTTTGCTACCAGGCCAGTCTGTTGAAAACATGTCTGCAGCAGAGTACTGTTTTGTACCTGCTGGTTTAGGGAGCTTGCACTGAACATCATGGAACTGTTTTGGAAAAGGGGAAGAAACAAAATGAAACCTGTCATACAAATGAGTATTTCACCTCTAATCCAAGGGTGTCCAAGCAAAATGTCTCTGTTAGATATCTTCCTAGGGAGCTGTTACTCAGACATATCAGCTATTCTGTTCCACAGTTGAATGGTGTTGCATTTATGTCTGACATTTAGAGGTTATGAAATCCCAAAAAACTACCAATGTGCCCTGTAAGTACGCCAGTCTCTGCATCTAATACAGAACACATACAAGATTTATACAGTTGTACATGAGTAACAAAAATCCTAGATCTTTACATAGTTTGGCTTTTTGCAGCACGGATCCCAGAACTCTACCTGCTGGATCAACTAAAACATTCATACCCTCCAAAACAGTGAGATGCACAACCCAAACAAAACCTGAATACTGTGGACGGCAATCTCAACAGCAGGTAGACGATCATTGTGACTGTGCACAACTCGAATTGTCACGCACCCGTATGAAAAACAAACCAGACATTCCATTACTCGCTTAACCCGAGACTCCTGCAGCAAAAGGCAAAGACAGTGAATAACAAGGCACATTTGGATTCTGCAGAGAGTAAGAGCAAGGTGAACTCTGCAAAAATATACCAGATTCATCCAGGTTTCAGTGAAATGTTTCAATTTTCCTCTGTTTGTGTGATGTCAACAGTCCTGATTGTAATCATGAAAATCAAACCTGGTTGGAATAATGGTAATGTCACGGATCAGAAGCAATAAGAGCACCGCACTGTTGGAACAACTTTCTTCTGGCCAAGACAGTAAATTACTTTGTCCAACTTGGTATCAGCCGTGTGCATGGCAATGGCAAGGAGATAAAGCCTCAAAGACAGTGAGTGAAACGTATCCACCTGTAAGTCCAGTAAGACCTAATCTTTGAGACTTGAGTCAGGTTAAGAGGCTGCAGATCCAATCCATGTTGCAGGGATCACAGCATTCCAAGACATCCATTAATACGCATTAATGGGATTCTCACAGGCTTAAGACTGAGGCTGATCTCTTCTTGTGGGTGTTGCTTCCTCTCTCCTCGGCCAGCTGGGCCGACCAATGAGTGGATGATGAAGCAAGAATACTGCCAAGGTAGTTCATCAGTGGCTTGGCCAAGATCTGAAATGTGTAACTATTAGACAGAAATACATCCTGGAGTTCATTTCATCAAGTAAATTTGGGGGTATTACCGCAGAGCAGCGTGATTTATTTTTGAACATTTATTCTGTGATGGGGCACATTGGCACGGGTTACAACATTTTGTAAACACCCCCCACACCCCCACCCCTCCTCTAATCTATCTACTGTAGATCTATCTCTGTATCCATGCATCCCTATAAATCCATTGCATGGTTGGTTTCTGAATATGGGACCTTAAAGCAGGGGAAATATAGTTACTGCCCTGTTTGTGTGCACAGCGTCCTAAAGCCGGTCATTAATTTTCATTAAGCGCCGTCAGTAAGGACCATTAACCAGGCTGGAGAATAATCACCTCCCCAGAGTGGTGACCCGTTTATGGCACAGGTATGGGTTAACAGAAACAGCCCACCTTAGATGTAGCAACACAACACTCGCAGCACATAGCACAGTAAGCATTTTGTAATTGTATCAGTAACAATGGTGAAACATTCCCTGAAAAGCATAAACAGGAGGGAAGATTAAGTCTGTTTTTCTGTGTCCCTCGACATATGGAAAGGTTTAAAAGTTCAAAGGAGACATTCACGTCAAACAAATAGCAAGATCAAATACTTAAGTCCCACTTATCAGTTACGATATTTAGTAACATTATTTTTGTTAGATGATTGTGTAAATTCAGCACATTGGCACATTTTAACGCCTATAGTGTGACCTTAATCTACTGGGTAAGAGCATTATGGCCTGTATGTCATACAGCTGTGATCACTGGGATTACAGTAAGCATTTTTATCGAATACATCTTTTAAGATTAAATGTGCGCATTCATTGGTGGTTTACAGGGGGGAGGGGTGATGGTTTTCATTGTTTCTCCTTCTTTTCATTTTTTTAATCGGCATCCTATTGTAAAATTTAGACTAAATCCTCTAAAATACTACAACAGCAGCGAATGTGGTTTCTGCATTGTTTTGTTTGTTAGTTTTCTTTCCCCCAAAAAATATAAATGTGTGAGAATCCTGAGCAGGCACTGGGGGGAAGTGAGAAACAGAAGCTACTGACATTCTTTATTATGACAAAGACTAAAGTTTTAGCTTTTATTTTTTTTCCTGACATGCCAATTGTTCATATCTATTCCAAAATTGTTATTGTTTTGGCTGATCAGACGTGTTTGGTCAGGAAAAGAACTGAGGGATTCACTTATTGCCTGGCAGGAGGCGGTGGTGGGGAAGCGTGGGTCACAGATAACATCTTTCTGGACCCAGAGCCAACACTGAATGGTCAGGAACCTAGCCACTTTCACTCTCTCTGACATCAAATCAAAGCATAATTTCCACATAGTTGCACAAAACAAAAGATAAAAGTCAGTGCCAGTGGGACACACTGGCATTTTATCTGACTTTGATTAGTTCTTAAAGGGTATAATTGACTGCAGTGGTACAAGTGCAATGACCTATAGAAATTGAATTATGGTAGAAATGCAACTCTGTTGCTGTTTTCTTTGGATTTCAGGAGCTACTTGAGAGGTGCTCACACCCCCTCCTGACTACCTGGCTGCTGTGTAATTCAAGCGCTGGCCAAGGCTGAGCAAGTACAAACAAAGCTGTGCAGGTGAAGAAGTGCTGCTGCAGATGATGAAATGAGGCTGAGGCTCCTGAAGTACAGATGAAGCTGAATAAAATTAGACGCAAAGGTGAAAAATGAAAGTGGAGGCTGATGAAGTGCAGCCGAAGCTGACAAAGTACAGCCGACTGTGCACAGCTGCAGGTGGGAGGAGGTATAACTGAGAATGGCTGTGGGCACCTCGGTAAGACAGAGCTGAGATAAATTGCGGCTTTGACCAATGAGAGTGACAACATGATGCTAAATTTGAATGTGTGAGTCTGAGATATTCTGAAGTGGCCCAGGGACTCGTACAATGTCCAGAATTAAACGCTGTGTCTGGTAAATGTATGGAATGGATATAATCTACGTCGGAATTCACTTCTTGTCATTAACTTTGTGGGGTAGCATATTCTTCTCCTCTCTGTCTTTGTTTCTCTCTTTCTCACTATGTTTTCCGTCTGTTCTGGAGCAGCAGGATCTACATCTGGATGAATGGATGTGTTGCACTCTCACACAGACATGACTCCATCTCACAGTTCGGCAACTTCATTCTTCCTGGCTCTACTTTTGTTTTAACACAAAGCATACACAGTCTGACGGGGCACACAGGTAAATTATCACTCGACATCGACTCCAGTCATTCATTTGGGCCAACCGATGACATCACACATTGAACTCTGACCTCCCGGCAATAAAATAAATCAGAATAATGTGAAATACATGGAATATGACCATACAACTGAAATAGCACAATTACATTACTTTTTAACTGTTTAAATCAGTTCAGGTTCACTGCCATTTAAATTATCAAAACTTAACATTGCTAATCTAAATCACCAGTAGAGCTAATTGCAATATCGAATTCATTTTTTTTTTTAAATGTCCAAAGAGTAAAGTGTTGCAGGAATGAGCTCTAAAACCTAGATATTATATTATAGTAGCTCTGACCTTCTTTTTTGAATGGGTTTTTGGTTATATGCTGAAGTAAGATGTGTGTTACACAAGGTCGAGAGACATTTTCATATTTTATTTTACAACATTGTTAACTAACAATGCAAGCTGATTTCTTCAAGCTTTTACATATCTGGCAAGGATGTTGAATGTCTGGTCTCAATGGTCCATCTTTACAGTTCTTTGTGGAGGAGGTAAGAACTCAAACTACAATCAAACTATGCTTTTTGGTGAGGTTGAAGTCATGTGACCTTAGTGTACTTTGTGTGTAGTCTCACATTAGCTGTTTACTTCTTGTATTGTATTTAGCCTTCAATTTGGAGTTAAGATTATCATGCTGAAGAAAATATGTGAGAATCACAAATAACCTTGGCTTTCACAGAGTTCATTCTCGGCAGTATGTAAAAATCCCATTGGTTTTCATTGAGGAAAACAAGGTGATACTTACATTTGGGTTGGCCAATAGAGATACATCATCTCTGCATCACTCGATATCACATTTAATGTAAGTCAAATCCAGATTAGCTGTAATTGTTTCTATTATTATTGTCATACAACACAACATACTGGAGCCCGGCTTGTACTGTAGTAAGACACCCATTCACCTTTCTCTGTATAGAGTGGCTGTGCAAAGAGTGGAAATATTTGTCTTCTGGGTTTGAAACCCAGGTAATCTCCAACTGAGGTAATAGAAAAGTGTGAGTAGAGAGCAGAAAAGGTCAGGCCTCAGTGAGAAAGGAGGGTGACATTTCCTGGTCACAGTCTTGGAAAAAAACACTAAAACTGAATTGAAAAGTTCCACCTGCCAACACCTTGAATTTTCCTTGACCAACATCTTTGAATTTAAATGCATTTCTTCATTATCTTGGATTTCAGTATAAAAGATAGTTTGGAAGGGTTGGCTGCGTTCTCTAGCTAACATTATTTGGAAGGCAGGAGATAGATGAGCTTCCAACCTGCTGAGAAGCTCTTGTCCTTAAGGATATCACAGTATAGATTGCATTTACACCAGACTGTGCAACACGTTCTCACCCCCAGTGCGTCAACAGCCTGACGAACGGTCACTGTCCCTCCTCGTCACATACCTGACTCATTAGGTGCCCGTTTTTCGTCAGGTTTTGACGCGCTCGGCTTTCAGTTGATTCCAATGCAACCCCCTTCGCGGCGATATGTGACGCTCAGGGCAAGTGATCCAGCCGACCGGCCGCGGCACGGAAAGACGCTGTGAGCAGAGGATAACTTTTTTTTTTTTTTTTTTTTTTTACTTTTCCTTAGGCTAAAGCTTTATTGAACCTGATGCTGCTGTGTCTGACGTAGTTTACGGCAAGGACGTCCTTTCGGTTATCTATTTATTTATTTATTTATTTATTTAGTGATCATGGTGTTTGGTGCAGAATAATCAATCAATAAATAAATAAATTAGGTCGGAAGCTACGTCAGACCGGGGGGGGGGGTTGTGGATTCTACAGGTGAAGACCACTTCCGCGTTCAAAAAGCTGCTCTGTTTAATCAATATTCTGAAGAAAGATCTGATTATTAGCCATAACGCTGTAACCATCCAAGGAAGACTGTATAACAATATTATGTGCTTCTGCTGAGTCCAAAAGCCCTGTGTAATCTCAACTTTATTTTAAGAAAACACGCTTTGTTTCCAATGTCATATCACGGAGAAGCACTACATTACCCATAATCCTCATATTTATCAGCGACGTGTCTAATTGGTTGAGCTTGCTGTTACCAGCAAATTAAAAAATAAAACAAATTGAGCTTATATTATTTTCTTAGTAACTAAAAGGTCTTAACATCTTTTTTGTTTTCAACATTGAATAAAAAAAACAGTGCTATATTGTTAAAATTCAACAATAAAGTGCATAAAAGTTGGCTTGACTTCTTTCTTTTTTTCATAATTTTCACCAGCATCTTTCTGGTCCACATCACATCACATTTATTGTAATTTTTAATTCAATGAGTGAAATTTTATTTTTTATCTGAAAAACATTATTATGAATTCAAGAGTCAGAGGTAACTGATTAGTGTTAAATTTAACCTTTTTGACCCTGTTTCCTTGAATAAATCACTAAGACTTTGATGCGGGAAGCTGAGTTTATGATTTGATTTTGTTCAGAGCACTAGGGACAAAGTTTCTGTAGAATTTCAGACCTGTCGGACGTCCAGAAGGGTCACAGCTGACCGTCCAGGCTCGTTTCTCGGCCTTCAAAGCCTAGATTTAGAAGCCTTTTGTCTAATAACGTCCACATCCTTGGGGTTATAAGGCTGAAAGTTTAATGTATTTGTCCGGGGGCCTAAGGCCATCCACCATGTGCAATTTCAAACCCGTGCGACCTTCACAAGTGTCAAAGGTCACTGATTTGTGACCTTTTTGACCCCGTTTCCTTGAATAAAACACCAAGACTTTGATGCGGGAAGCTGAGATTTTGATAGGTTGTTCAGAATGTCTAGTAGATTGTGTGTGCAAAGATTCAGAGCTCTGTGACATTCAGAAGGGTCACAAATAGCCAAAAAGCAATGCTCCTTTCTCTGACCTGTTATTAAAGCAGAAATGTTTAAACAGCAATTCTTTAATAGCTTCCAGATGCTTTGGCCTATCAGGCTGAATTTTTAGCTACAGGAGCTGGTGTACGATCAGGAAGTAGGGGAGCTGTGCATAAAGCCAATTGGTAAGTGTCGAAGGTCACAGGGGTCAAACATCAAAGTGAATCCAGCCATTCCTGCTTTTTCTCAACAAAACATACACGCTTTAAGTTATCATCATGAAATATAAATATGTTGTATATCAGAGAGTCCTCTATCTGAATATTTTGGTCCCGTTGCTCTAGGGGCCCCGGGGGGCCACTTGGCTTTCCCATGCTCCCACAGAGTTGGGTCTCAGGGTTATGGATAAGGGCCTCACCATGAGTCCACAGGCCAAGTTTCAAGTGATTTGGTCAGTTTCTATGGAAACGGCGGCCTCAATGATACAGAGGAATGCGGCTGTTTGAAGCCCCGCCTCTCGAAAAGTAATGGCTCAATCAGGACCGAAGACACATCCACGCGTTAGTCTTGGGCCCCTGAACCAAATATTACGAAATCAGAACTGCACGACTTTTGGAAATGTGTTTAGTCTATTTCGACTTTTCAGACTCAGAGTCTGTCAGACTTAAAGCGTGAGAGACCCTCTTCGTCAGAAAAGCTGAAATAGACTAAACACATTTCCAAAAGTCGTGCAGTTCTGATTTCGTAATATTTGGTTCGGGGGCCCAAGACAAACGCGTAAATGTGTCTTCGGTCCTGATTGAGCCATTACTTTTCGAGAGGCGGGGCTTCAAACAGCCACATTCCTCTGTATCCTTGAGGCCGCTGTTTCCATAGAAACCGACCAAATCACTTGAAACTTGGCCTGTGGACTCATGGTGAGGCCCTTATCCATCACCCCGAGACCCAACTCTGTGGGAGCATGGGAAAGCCAAGTGGCCCCACGGGGCCCCCCGGGGCCCCTAGAGCAACGGGACCAAAATATTCTGATAGAGGACTCTCTGATATACAAGATATTTATATTTCATGATGATAACTTAAAGCGTGTATGTTTTGTTGAGAAAAAGCAGGAATGGCTGGATTCACTTTGATGTTTGACCCCTGTGACCTTTGACACTTACCAATTGGCTTTATGCACAGCTCCCCTACTTCCTGATCGTACACCAGCTCCTTTAGCTAAAAATTCAGCCTGATAGGCCAAAGCATCTGGAAGCTATTAAAGAATTGCTGTTGAGACATTTCTCCTTTAATATGAGGTCAGAGAAAGGAGCATTGCTTTTTGGCTATTTGTGACCCTTCTGAATGTCACAGAGCTCTGAATCTTTGCACACACAATCTACTAGACATTCTGAACAACATATCAAAATCTCAGCTTCCCGCATCAAAGTCTTGGTGTTTTATTCAAGGAAACGGGGTCAAAAAGGTCACAAATCAGTGACCTTTGACACTTGTGAAGGTCGCACGGGTTTGAAATTGCACATGGTGGATGGCCTTAGGCCCCCGGACAAATACATTAAACTTTCAGCCTTATAACCCCAAGGATGTGGACGTTATTAGACAAAAGGCTTCTAAATCTAGGCTTTGAAGGCCGAGAAACGAGCCTGGACGGTCAGCTGTGACCCTTCTGGACGTCCGACAGGTCTGAAATTCTCTGAACAAAATCAAATCAAAATCTCAGCTTCCCGCATCAAAGTCTTAGTGATTTATTCAAGGAAACAGGGTCAAAAAGGTTAAATTTAACACTAATCAGTTACCTCTGACCCTTGAATTCATAATAATGTTTTTCAGATAAAAAATAAAATTTCACTCATTGAATTAAAAATTACAATAAATGTGATGTGATGTGGACCAGAAAGATGCTGGTGAAAATTATGAAAAAAAGAAAGAAGTCAAGCCAACTTTTATGCACTTTATTGTTGAATTTTAACAATATAGCACCGTTTTTTTTATTCAATGTTGAAAACAAAAAAGATGTTAAGACCTTTTAGTTACTAAGAAAATAATATAAGCTCAATTTGTTTTATTTTTTAATTTGCTGGTAACAGCAAGCTCAACCAATTAGACACGTCGCTGATAAATATGAGGATTATGGGTAATGTAGTGCTTCTCCGTGATATGACATTGGAAACAAAGCGTGTTTTCTTAAAATAAAGTTGATATTACACAGGGCTTTTGGACTCAGCAGAAGCACATAATATTGTTATACAGTCTTCCTTGGATGGTTACAGCGTTATGGCTAATAATCAGATCTTTCTTCAGAATATTGATTAAACAGAGCAGCTTTTTGAACGCGGAAGTGGTCTTCACCTGTAGAATCCACAACCCCCCCTCCCCCCCGGTCTGACGTAGCTTCCGACCTAATTTATTTATTTATTGATTGATTATTCTGCACCAAACACCATGATCACTAAATAAATAAATAAATAAATAAATAAATAGATAACCGAAAGGACGTCCTTGCCGTAAACTATGTCAGACACAGCAGCATCAGGTTCAATAAAGCTTTAGCCTAAGGAAAAGTTAAAAAAAAAAAAAAAAAAAAGTTATCCTCTGCTCACAGCGTCTTTCCGTGCCGCGGCCGGTCGGCTGGATCACTTGCCCTGAGCGTCACATATCGCCGCGAAGGGGGTTGCATTGGAATCAACTGAAAGCCGAGCGCGTCAAAACCTGACGAAAAACGGGCACCTAATGAGTCAGGTATGTGACGAGGGGGGACAGTGACCGTTCGTCAGGCTGTTGACGCACTGGGGGTGAGAACGTGTTGGACTGTGAGCTGATAGTAGTGCAATCCCAAGTCCCACCACAAGGTCTGGACAGTCGAGCATTCTGATTCTGACCCATGTGTTCTGCATGCACTTAGAGCAGGCATGAAGCTGGAGATCTTTCTGTATCTGTGATATGAGTTGTAAATGGGTAAATGAATATAACCCCACATATCATAATTTAAAAAGGTAAACTCCATGGACCCTTGAAGGGAGACTGAGAGGTTAGGCCTTACAATCCTAGTTTGATATAGTGGATAGATGTTACATGGTGAGGCTGTAGCTACAGGCTCCAAAAATAGCTGTTCTTTTCTGGAAGAAAAGAGCTGTGGAGAGATATAAATCACAGGATTTCATGTTATGTTCCTTAGTGCCACACAGCATGTGTCAACAAATTCTTGAGCTGTGACACAAACAACACCAAGTCTCCTATGTCAGCATAGATTACTGGACGTTAAAGCCATCTACCATAGATGCAAAAATCTCCTGCTAAGGCTTCAGTCTGGTATAAACAGTTGGTTTTCAGTTGTTGGCGTTGCATTGCATTGAAACCCTGGGGTGTGTCGGTAATTATAGGCTTTTTAAAATCACTCCAAATCCGACAGCCCCTGGAACAGCAAATTTAACAAGAGGGGGAATGAGAGAGAAAGTGAGAGAGAGGAAGAGTAAGAAAATTTTACAGCAGTTATTAAATGTTCATAAATACAACTTATACATTTTTCATTAAAAAAAAGACATTTTCAGAGACTGGGTATTTTTATTCACTGTAAAGGAAGGTTTGGATTCCGGAGATAAGTTTTCAGCAATAACTTGAAGGCTCATTATAGACACACTGAGGAAGTACTGAATGCAAAGAACAGATTGTAGCAAAAATTATACTGCACTGTAGGGTGACTTAACAGTAGACTGTAGCAGCCTTCCTCATTGATGAATACAGGAAATGAATGCACCAAACCCACTCATTCTTAATGCACATTATGAGCAATTGACCATTTCCACAGCGGGCCTTGGCTGCGACAAGCTTCTTTATAAACCATTTGAAAAATGCCAGTGAGAGAGAGAGCGAGAGAGAGAGAGAGAGTGTGTGTGTGTGTGTGTGTGTGTGTGTGTGTGTGTGTGTGTGTGTGTGGAAGGAAAGCTCAAGAAACCAGTGGGAGCTAGCAGCAGATGTTTCACACCCAAGAGGGTAAACAGCATTTGTAGGGCATGAAATTGATTCAAAGCTTTTTGATGGGGAAAGAGAGGAAAGGAAGAGGAAAAAACACATTTAGGTAAAACAGAATCAACTGTAAGTTCATTTCAGGCTGACTGAAGAGGAAATTGGAGAGAGATGTAGAAAACATAAACGTCTTTAATTACATCAGGGAGGATTTTCCCTATGAAGATGAGGTTAGCGAGTGTGCTGATGACAGGTGATCCCAGCAGGCATTTCACCTGTCAGTGTCAAGACCTCAGGCGGGCTGCATGACACACATATTGTGCAGTTTTCCTTCCTTCATATAGCACCTTTGGTTTGAGGGGAGGTGACATCTTAAAGTACAGTGAGCTGTCAAGCCCAAGGCTATGTGGCAATGGGTGCTACTGCTACATCTGTTTCAGACCCTTCCCCCCATCCAACACCCCATGCCCAGATCTGAAACAGTCATATATTAGAGAGATATCTTTGCTTTTTACATTTTTGTTCACAAGTAATACTGATTTAAACGCCATAACTGTCAGTCACTTGGAGTTGAGAATAAAAATGATGGTAAAAAAAATCTAAGAAAAAAATCTAAGACTGAGAATAGTATTTGATCTATAATTGCCTGCTCTATAGTTATTTTTATTGTCTTTAAAATAATAACAAGGAATAATAAACTACTCTGCTTTATTATTATATCCACTTATTATTAATTATTCCTTCTTTGCATGTTTAAATGTATCACACATTAAGTATAAATATTTAATTTCAGTCACACTGGCAGTGAAGAGGCAGTTCTCGAGATCTATTCTTCACTCAACTGTGATGTTTTAAAGTCTTTTCAGTGGATTCAGATGCAGCATTGACTTCAGAGGCCTGGACCACCTGAGGCTGCGCCACAAGCTCTCCCAGGCCAAACACTTAGTCCTCTCCTCAGCAGTCCCTGTGTAATCCCAGATCAAAGGTCTCTCAGAAAATCAGGACAGATTCTCTTGGGGAACAGCACATGAGTGATATGAAACTGAGTTTGTATCTCTTACATGGTAGCTTCTGGTGCACCTGACAGCTGCAACTGTTTTTTTTCTGTCTCTTTGTCTCTCTTTTAGGGCACAGACGACTCAAAAACTAGATTGTTGTTCTTCTTATTCTATTCTTCTGAATATGTTTCAAATGAATGGTTTTCTGTCTGTATTAATAAAACAAAAATAGATCCTCATGTCTCTGTCAGGCTTTTATTTGATTTGAGCATTCTAACAAACACTGACAATGGCAACAAGCTGATATCAACAAACAGAGAGAGTCTTTACTGTAATCACCTTCTAAGCTCAGTTTCATTAGCATGTAAGCATGTTCTATTTGTCCTAAACACTAAGTAGCTACAACTGCAGCTGCTTGAATTGTCATGATTTCATCATTAAATAAAAGGGATCACCTGAGGTATTAGAATTTCTCCTGTGGACGTTGGCACCGCATTTCATTGTAAACCATGTGACAGCTCTCAAGACGAATAACTTGTCTGGATGTAGGTTTGTAGAAGGACCCAAAATGCAGACTAAGACTCTGAATCAGGTACGGTGGGATTTATTGAAAATGAAACAAACAAACTCATCGGTGAATACAGAACTCAGAGAACACACATGGGAACACAGAGCACAAGCACAGTAAACAAACGCAGACGATCAAACAGAGGACAAAAGGAAAACACACAAGGTCGAAACCAGACACTCAACACATGAAGTATCACGGGAGGGTGGACACAGGAAGACAAGACATGTAACTTCAAAATAAGACAGGACAATAACAGAGAACAGGAGACAGACCATGGCTTAACTCAAAATAAAATGTGAAAACCTCATGGTGGTGTTAGGTTCCAACTGGGTCCTCCACAGAGTTCTGTGCCAATCTATCATCTACTTATTGAGACAGTTTGTTTTGTGTGTGAAAACTTTGGTGGTGTCAGAACATCACTAATGTCACAAAGTCTCGTCTCCCGGGGAGCATCAATCTCCTGTGCACATTTCTGGAAACTCCATCCAGTAGCTGTTGAGAATAGGTCAAACTGGTGGAGTGAGGTAGCGCGAGTTGTCCATAAATCAAATGTTCCCTAATCCGGAGGTCAGTGATTTGATTTCCCAGCTCAAGTGCCCATAGGAAAAATGCTGAGCCCCCAATTGCCCCTGATGCGTCATGGTGTGTTTGTGTGGTAGAAAAGCACATCATGCATATGCACTAAGTTAATGGGTAATGTGGCTCATAGTGTAAAACATTTTGAGTGGTCATTAAGACGAGGAAAGCATTCCATACAGTCCATTTAACAGAGCCACAGAGCCAGACTGTTAGACATGCTAAAAATGACATTCATCATGTTTCATTTTTATGTATTTATTATTATTATTATCATTATTATTATTGACTGACATCATTCCAGTATTTAAAATATTTGAGAGACAGTTAAAGTGTCTATCAGTGTCCCTTATACAGCCATATCTCTCTCAGGATGGACAGGTTCATTGAATATTTGTCTATATCAGAGCACTTTCCTTTTGCTTTTGAAGCAATATACGTACTATCTATCAACCAGTTTGTGTGCTTTATGTCAAGGTGACTGTGATACAATTTCAGAAAAACACAAATGATAATGTGGCAGAAATACTTCTTTTGTTCTTCTCTCTAATCATGTTGATCATTTCCTGACCCCACAGATGTATCTTGCAAACCCTCAGGGCAGCTTCCAGCGCTCATGCTGGTAATAATGGCATCAGATAACAGATGAAAGACGTTTGACCAACACCGCTGTTTGCAGTCTTTGGCAAAATGGGTTAAATCCCCATCTGTGCGTGTGTTTGGAGCCTTTGCAGATCAAGTGCAGCCTAGAGGCGATCCATCCAACTGTAGCGTCACTTTCACTTGGATTTGCTGTCAGGTTTCAGGTGTAGATTAGAGGCTAAAAACAGTGAGTTGCTTGTAGACAGTTGAAAGTTGGAAATGTGTGAGTGGGTGGAGAGCAGTGGCTGTGGAGACAGCTTCATTTGGTTTTTCACCGGGTCCTTCTGTGGCTCTGAGCAGATGTGCCGTGCAGAAGCTGTATTTCTTAACTCAGGAAAAGTAATGTGATGTGCTGCGCAGGAAAATCCTGAGCTTGCCAAACACACAAACATGTACCAACTCAGCCCCCAACACACACACACACACACACACACACATACAGTACATATAGCACAAACCTACCACCATAGCATAGCTTGTTGTGTTGTAAATCATTGCCCTCTCACTGGTCTATTAAGATATGGAAAGCTCCACATGGGATTTATACAGTCAATCTATTTTACTGGTCTTTGGTCTCAGTGCTGCCATCAGGTTTGTTCCTTAAGTGCCTTATCAGTTAAATGCAGCTGTGATGGACCATGTGTTCTGCTGCAAATGCGAATGTGACTTTAGTATGAATGGAAGGCTAAAGTATATTTATAGCATGTTGTGTATTTGTACACACATATATTAATTTGTGCAGATATGCATTGTTTATACAGCTATCATAAGATATAATCAATCTAATCCCTTTGAGATCTTGCTCTAATGTCACACCACCTGTGGCATCACAAAGAAGCATCTTCATTATATTATCTACACAAGCTTAGTCTGTACTGTAGAGATGTAAGATTTTCTCTGTGCATCAGGCTGCAAAACACTAAATTATATTTGTATTGGCTTAAACTTCTGGAGTTCAGTCTCTTTTGAGAGCAGATTGCCTGTCAGGGGAGGATAGATCTTGATCGCTGAGGTGACAAAGAACAAAAGCCCCTGTCACAGACAGTGGCATTTTCATGCAGCTAATTTGAAATGCAATCATTGCCCCCTCATTCTCTCACATACTGTAGATTTCTGTCTCTGGACAGATCTGATCGGAGTCAACGGTTAATGTTAAATGGATTGAAAATGTAAAGGATCACAAGAAACACAGTCAGAAGCAAATGATTTCACCATTTGTCTTCTGATATTCTCCACGCTGCATCACACTGTAGCTGCAGTAATAAAGATTATGCCACGGCCCGGGCCGAAAGCCTATTACACTCTGCTGAGCATTAGTGAAATATACAATAAAAGTGTGGAGGAAAAAAAGGGGGAAAGCTAAATCTCATTTTGTGAAAGGGTGTTGCACCGATGGATTGTGTGTTTGTAGCTCCTGCAGATTCCCCAAATTAACTGAGTAAATCCAATAGAGCTGCGAGCTCCCAGATCAGTTAGAGCTCCAGATTACTCTAAATAAATTTAAACACCTGAGCATAAATATAGAGTCAGAGCAGTTCACTTCACAAAATTATGACTCTTCATGGTTTGATTTGAGTGAAGAGATAGATGTCAGTACCCGTTTTAGTCATTGAATGAATCGATGAATGTTGCAACTGTGTGGTTCCTCTACATTGTTCTTTTATTCCACAATAGAAACTTAGGTAACACTTGACACCTATCTCTATAACGCATTATAACCATACTTATAATGGGTTATAATGCAGTTATAGCACTGTATAACTATAGTTATAAACACTCATAAATGATCATAATGCTTTATAACAATAATCACAACACACTATAAAGCATTTTATCATGACTTATAAGGTCAGGTATTATAATATGTTATAATTGTTAGTAACTCACTGACAATGCCCACATCGATAATGTATTATAAATATAGTTATAATGTGTTATAATTGGCTTATAGACATGTATAACTATCATTATGAGCACTCCTAAATGAAGCAGGAGGAGGAGGAGGAGGAGGTGGAGCTGCAGCAGCGGAGTGAAACATAACAATAAGCATAACACATTATAGAGCATTATAACTCTATTATCATACTTGACCTTATAAGCCATAATAAAATGCTTTATAGTGTGTTATACTTATTGTAATAAATACTTATGATAATTTAGGAGTGTTTATAATGATAGTTATACATATTTATAAGACAATTATAACACATTATAACTATATTTATAATGCATTATCATTGTGGGCAATATCAGCGAGTTACTAACAATTATAACGTATTATAATACCTGAACTTATAAGTAATGATAAAATGCTTTATAGTGTGTTATGATTATTGTTATAAAGCATTATGATCATTTCTGAGTGTTTATAACGATAGTTATACAATGCGATAACTGCATTATAACTCATTATAAGTATGGTTATAATGCGCTATAGAGATAGGCGTCAAATAAAGTGTTACCGAAACTTACATCATTTTATTATTACAGGTAAAAATTAAACTGTGAACCACCTTGGGTGGATTCTGAGAGGGGAGCGTTTCACAAAATCTTGCAGACATCAATGATTCAACAAATAATGTCACCAGTGCTGCTTTTCTTTTCTTGTCCTCTGCTGACTGCTCTGACCACAGCAGCTTTACTGAAGCATGACATTACAGTCTGTTGGCTAACCGCTCTCCCCACACCCATACCAGCTCTGCTTTTGTTCACTGCTTTTTGGACATATTTCTCATTTTTAACACTTTTTTTTTTTAGCACAAATTCAAGAAGGCAGCTACGACGCAGTATTAGGGCCACAGTGAAAAGAATCAGACTTTGTCAATAAAGTCATAAATTTACGAGAATAAAGTGGTAATTTTACGAGAATAAAGTAATAATATTACAAGAATAAAGTCATACATTTACTAGAATAAAGTCGTAAATTCACGAGAATAAAGTGATAATATTATGAGAATTAGGCTAAGTGGCAGTTTTATGAGAAAAAAGCAGCGACTTCCTCCAAGTCCGCCTGGTTCTTTCTGCGGAATAGATGCATTTTCTTGCACATTCTTTTCAAAGTCCTGCTGTGGTCCCAATGTGGTGCTGATGTGCCATGCCCCAGTATAGGATCCATACTGGTAGTACCATGGCTGAGATGAGCAACTGTCGGCAAAATAATTCATGTGAATTGCTGTCAGTGCTGTGGCCGTTGCCAGTAGTGGTGCCAAGCAAAGCTCGAGCTCTGGAGGGGATCTGGTTGGCGGTGCGGCCCAACACAGGGCGCAGGGAGACTCGGCTTGAGCGCGGGCTCTGGAGCTTAGCGAAACTACAATGAGTTTAGAAACATTATTTTAAGGTTGAAAAACTACATAGTGGGGCTCTCCTTGTTTGTGAAATCTACTGAAGTACAACTTCACAAAATGCTCCACGGCCCACATTTCTCTAAAACAACAGGTTAAAATATTATGACTTGATTCTCGCAAATTTACGAGATGACTTCATTCTCATAAATTTACGACTTTATTCTAGTAAATTTACGACTTTATTCTTGCAATATGATGACCTTATTCTTGTAAAATTATGACTTTATTCCTTATTCTTGAAAAGTTATGACTTTATTCTTGTAATATGATGATCTTCTCGTAATGACTTTATTCTCATAAATTTACGACTTTATTCTCGAAGTCTGTGGTTTTTTTTTCTCAATGTGGCCTTAATACTCCTCTCTCTCTCTCTCTCTCTCTCTCTCTCTCTCTCTCTCTCTCTCTCTCTCTCTACTGAAGTACACAAAAGTGGTTGCCAGAAGAAATTAAGCACTTACCTATATTGCTCCATATTCTGTAGCTATATCAAATATGCTGTCTGAGTTTGCAAACTCAGCTTAAAACATACATGTTTTTGATCCTCTGTAAAAGCTTTTCTGTCCAATTGTTCGTTCTCACTTTAATACAAATGTATACTAAAGCAAAGACGCTGCAGAATGTGATGGACCTGATGAGACAAACACACTGGTATTCAAACGCAAGAGACATTTTGTTTCAAAGAGCTTGTGTAAGCCAGGGAGCAGGAAGTCAAGTGTCAGCCTGAGCTTGCACTATGGGGCTATGTTATATATCAGGACAGGGCACGTGGATGAAAAGGACATGCAACAGAAGAAACAGACAGTGCATTACATAAAGAACACCAAGGTAAAAGGTAATGCTTGATGAACAGTGGGTTGAGGATGTTTGCAACAATGGAAAACCTAGGGAAACAGGGTTCTGGGGAATTATGCAACCCTACGTCTTCTGAATTAATGTGTTAGGCTACTTGTTGTTATTAGCTGGTTAATTCAAAGAGATATATGCACATTATTTGCAGTTCTGATTAATGTTAACTGTGAGTTTCATTTTAACAGCTAAAGTAGAGAAACCAGTGTGAAATGTTCATGGATGTATGTGCAAAGTGGGATTTACCTGTTATTCAAATTACCAAAGCCGTCCTCGTATAAAACCAACCTTGATAGGTTATCTGTGCAGCATGGTATTATGACCCACTGTTACGTTTATAGGCCATGGCAATTCTGGAGGGAGGGGGTTAAGTAGGTGGCTGTGGTGGAAGAATGAGTCAACAAAACACACATGACACAGAAGAATGGTTTTTGATTCCCATGAGGAAGCAGCAGTTTATGTTGTTTCTAATTATCCATGACCCTTCGACAAAGGTAGCCACACTGTTATAACTGTAACCATGACAACATAGATGCTATAATGCTGAAGAAGCACTTATTCTAAGCCCAATTATGATCTTTTCCAAACTAAACCCAGTCATGGGCATTTTTATAGTAACCACGGCGATAAAGGTAGGTGCGTTGCACTCAGGACACTTCATTTGACCTTTATTTATTTATTCAGGTTAGTCCCATTAAGAAAGAATCTCATTTTCGAAAGAGACCTGAATGGATATAAATCTCACTGTATCCATGACAACTATCCATATGGGCTGTGTATCAAACCTTTATGGTTGTTCAGATTGAGACTGGGATTCTGAGGCTCTCTGGGGCCCAGTTCCTTACTTTGCCTAATCCAACCTAAGAGATAGAGGACAACCTGCTGACATGCTGAAAGTTGGTGATAAGTTTTGACTGTTTTGTTCAAGGAGTCATTTGCCAGTTAAAGGGCAGCAGAGGTAGATGGAAAACATCAGGATGACAACCTGTCCCCTGCTGCAATTAATCCAAGCATTGTTTCCTCTAAAATGGTTTTGCTGATTGAAATGAGCTGTATATGAACAAGGCTCAAAGGAGACACAGTTGGCACAATGCAAACAGTCGGTCAAGACTGTTTTTGTAACAATGTTGGCACGGTGTGAATGTTGCATCTGCATGTAGGGGAGGGATGTACTACAAATAATTGATGATGATGCGTCGGCAGAGCTTGATTTTGTATCCGGCTGGAGTTACTAGAGCAGCCGTAATCAATATCTTTATGTTAACAAATAGGTGTTTATGTGAAAGGTATCGTCTACATGACAATCCCATATAAAATGAACATTAAATACATCCTTATTTAATTTATAATTCATATATATATAAATAAACAACAGTTGTTACTGTATCAGATGATAATTAGTGAACATGTTGTGTGCTATGTTCATTAAAGTTGGATATAAACTTGGTGCTCAGTGAACTGAGAAATCATAGGTTAGCAGCTGCTTCCTCCTTTGCTTTGACAGACAGAGGTGTTAGCACCAGCCGTATCGACAGCCTCGCCTCCTCCACCTGATCCTGTCAGGGTCACAAGAAACAATTTTATTTTCTGCGTCATAGAAAGTCTGTCACAAACTTTAGCTATTAAAGCAGATCATCAAAATGAATCACACCCAGTCACCCTGCCTCGAGCATTTGTATCAAAATACATGAAGAAAAAATCCTGTATTTTTTATTGTGGAGGACCAAAGGAAAGAAGGCATATATACAGGACAAAAAACGTGAATTAAAGCCCTTTTCGCAGGGGATACCTCGGGCAACTAGTCATTTGTATTAATTGCCAAGGATGTCCCGTGATAATATAGTCCCGTGCGAACGTGCATCTCAGTGACTGGGGCGTATCTGTTGTTTTTATTGAATGCCTATTTCTACTTCTTTCCCCGTTGAAACATGGAGGTTGCGGTGGACACCATTTTAGGTGCAAATACAAATACGTCTTGTTACTGGAGACCCATTCTGTCATTATCTGCGTCCCTGTTGTGTTGCTTCCCTGTGTCTTGTCTTAGTGTTATGTTGTGTTATATTCTTTGTGTAGTTATTTCCTGTGGTATTTTAAAGTTCTGTGTACTGTTTTAGGGAACGACAGGAGGAGAATTCGGTCACTACAGTACATGGTCATTTTCTGAACATGGTTGCGTCAGCAGATGCGCCAGGTATTACTGTAACGTAAGCGGATGGTGGGGTGGGGGGTTGGGGCGTGTTACAACCAAAAACGTAATAACGGCCAATAACGTAATAACTGCCAATAACGTAATAATTTTGGCCATTTCAAATGTAATAAAGCCAATAGTGTAATAATGTGCCAATAATGTAATAAAACTTTTGAGCCAATAACGTAATAACTTTTTGCCGATAATGTAATAAGGCATTACATTATTGGCTGGTTATTACGTTATTGGCCTGGTATTAAAAAAAACCTTTCAAAATGTAATAACTGGTGCCGATAATGTAATAACACATAAAAATGACAGCAGCTCTTAAAAATAAAGGCTTTTGTGAAGTTTTTGTGCAGTTTGCTAATCAAAAATAGGTAGCCTATAGTGGATGATACAGTCGTCATATTTATTCATCCAAGATATGTACTTTCACCTCTCTCTCTCTCTTTCTCGATCTCTCACTCCTACCATGATATGTTTGCAAACAGAAGAAGTAAGCACTGTAGGCTATCAACAACCTCCAAAACATAACCAAACGTGTGTATTGAATGGTGTCTGCCAGCCAAAACTACATCAACACAATGAGCCTCATTCACGAACCGTTCTTAAGAACAAATTTGTTCTTAAGTCCTACTTACGAAGTTTTTACGAAGATTGTGGCATTCATGAATGTTTTCTTATCCAGAATTTGTTCTTAACTAAAAACAAAATCTACGAACAGTCAGGAGTATACTTACGCACTTTTAGGTGCTGAGACTTCTGCAAAAATAACCGATTATAGCTTTTTCTTTTGTTCTGCAGTTGTATGACATTATATGATTTGAATAAGAATTATTTTCTTATCTTTTATGATGTTTTTAATAATCATATATATTAATAATAATAATTGACAAATCATTGCAGTCTCTTAAAAAACATTACAGACACTAAATTCATATCATATCTTTTTTGGGGGGAGAGGGGGGCATACAGCTGCCGATATGATTTTTTTTCTCCTAATTGCGGGCTGCAACAGTGCACTTACTGTAAGTGTTCACACTACACACAACTGTTCGTAGATTTTGTTCTTAGTTATGTAATGGTAAATTTCAATATTCCTTTGGTTTAACCACTTGTGACGTCCCTACCCCCTGCTTTCCTCCCAAGGTATCAGAACTCCTTTGTTTGTTACCCATTTGTGTATTCTAATGTCTAGACCTCTTAACATGTAACCCTGCAGGATGCCCCAGGTGTGAAAATACACCCTCGGGGGTCGGTGCCAATACCTCCAACAGACAAAGAGCATTGAAAACACACTGTCTGAGTATTGGACCGGCCCCTGCAGCAGACAAAGGGGTGTGGCATACCTGAGGGGGTGTTTCCTCAGGTATAAATGTTTCGGTCGCCCCATTGTCTTTGTCTTTTCTTTAACATCACCTACTTGGGTCGAATTGACCTTTCCTTGCAAGGAAATAAAATCATGTCTGCCGGCAAGTCCTTATTTCATTCTTCACCAGCAACAGAGAATTTCCACGACAATTTGGGGGCTCGTCCGGGATCCCTCGTGCAATCGTCTGGGACGGTGGCGGACAGCGACAGGCCAATCCTGGGAGAGAAAAACCTTCCAGCCTCCAAAACCTCAATTTTCTGAGAGGGAGGACTGACCGCGGACGCCCCAGATCGTTGCCGCTGGGATTCCAAGAACGTAACTCTATGAAATTCATCTGGTGAGCACTGAAATATTGACATTTAAAATATCTTTCTCTAAAATTTGGGTTTAATTAGACATAGCATTTTGATTTTTTTGATATCCACAATCGGTCGGCTTTTTGATCACTTGTAGCACAAACTAAGAGATCTGCTTTTTGATCACTTTGTAGCAGGGACAAAGGGATCGGCTTTTTAATTGTTTGTAGCCTAAACAAAATAATTTGCTTTTATCATTTGTAGTATAAACAAATTGATCGGTTTTTGAATTACTTGTAACCGTAAAACTAAGTGATTTGCCTTTTGTCGCTTGTGGCATAAACAAACCGATCAGGTACTTTTCAATCACTTTGTAGCCTTAAAGAAAGTGATTTACTTTTATCGTTTGTAGTATAAACAAAACGACTGGTTGTTTTTAATCACTTTGTCACCTTAAAACAAAATGATTTACTTTTATCGTTTGTAGTATAATCGAAACGACTGGTTGTTTTTTAATCACTTTGTCACCCTAAAACAAAATGATTTGCTTTTATCGCTTGTAGCATAAACGAAGTGACCGGCTTTTTATCGCTGGTGCCATAAACGAAGCGGTCCTTACAGAGACGTCTGTATTGAATTATCGTGCACGATCTCCATTTGTAATGGGGAATATTCCGTTGAGGGGGAACCTCCGGGGGGACCGATTGTGGATGTTATGAAAAGGGAAAATGTGGGAACTAAAATTTTAAATATTTGAATGTTTGTACAGCTGAGTCTGGATTCCCAGTAGGGGGATCCCTTGGTTTTTAGAAGAATACTGCAATTGAAGAAAATATTAACGGTAACAAAAAGTGAAATTAGGAAAAAGTCTGTAAATCATGAAAGGTTAAAAGAATGTTTACAGATGGCGAAAGCAACACAAGAATTGCTTCTTAAAAAAAAAAAAAAAAAAAAAAAAGAGAAAATTTTGAAAAAGAAAGAAAAATGCAACTCACACTAACACTACAGCACCAAGCTTGTAGATTTCCTTTTCTTTGTTTCCACAGTTGACAGCTTTGAAGCTGGATCCAGACCTCAATGGCCATCCACCATCATCCCTCAGCTCCACCGTCATACAACTCTGCAACACCCAGCAAGGGAAGAGAAACAGACTCCACCACGCCACAACAAAAACCAAGCTCAGGAGCAGCCCATTCTGATGTGCCTGTTCCATCATCTTCTCCAATTGCACACAGACTACACCATTCCAATCAAGATATAGCCTTCAACATGCCCATGGTTGAAGAGTAAGGACCAGAAGGTACAACAATGGTTTTCTGTGTATGGACTATGGACATCAACACAGTCTGGAAACATGGACAACTCAGTCATGGACACAAAAAGAAAGGACACAGGAACTCAGGAAGAAGAGTTCCCAGTGATGTCTGCTATCATTGTCACCAACATGGACATTGGGTGCATAACTGTCCCACAAGAACATCATCAACTCCAGCAAACAAACATAGACTGAGGATGATCGGGGATGGTCGGAGGGGAATGGATCCTTGCTGACAAGCTTAACCAACCTGTGAAACCTGAGAAAGGTACTGCACCACATTCACACACACCATAGAGTGTATAGATTATACACATAGCTACAAATTGTATTTGAACACTGACACTAGTTATGAAAGAACTGAGCAAAAATGTGTTCATCAGGTCAAAATAGTTAGAGATACTATGGGTTAAATTCAAAATTCAAACATGCATTCATGCCCTCTGAAAACTACCCAATTAACCTGGTGGGCAGATACTTGATGTGCAAATTAGGCCTTTGTCTGGTCTCAACCCCAGATGTAGCAAAACAAACTGATCTAATTTGGAGCCAAATGTTTTTCACACTACTTTGTTCACCACACCCTAGACCAGTATGCATATCAATGGAAATTGCAAACCCTTAACGGCCTTTTCCAAGCTTGTTACAGAAGCCAGAAAAACAGTTTTTGACAACAGAGGAACTGCATTGAACCTCTTGTGTCACCAGGACCTGATGAGACATGAAAAAGGTTGGTTGGCAAAGAGAGTTGATAATGTGAACACACATCAATCGGACAACACAGATGTGCTTTATCATTCTCTCTCACACCAGTTCAATTTTGACATGTACACCACGAACCATTTGGTTCTACACATTTACACTTATAATTAGAGGGAAGATTGGGACCCATTTAAGAAAAACAATGTAAGCGCGCAGCCAATTGGCAAGAAAACATCTGATCAATCTAGAGCTATTCTTAAGAGTTTAACATCTGTTGTGCACACTCAAAGAAAATCCAGCTGGTACCTAAAACACTTTTTTAGGTTTGTTTGTATGTTTGTTTATTGGTTTGTTTGTATGTTTGTATGTTTGTTTGCTTGTTTTTGTCTGAAACAAGTTAAAACTATTTCAGCCCTACAGGAGGTCCCTAAGACACTGTGGGTTGTCAGTCACTATTGGCTTAATCAAATATGAACCTATTGTGATCACTCCAAAATCAAGAAGCTATCGATTTACATAATGCCAGTCTTTGAGTCTCTTAAAACAGTAGGAGTAACTGTTGCCTGTAAAGACTCCCCAGTTGGCACACCTTTGTTCCCTGTCAAGACAATTAGAAGTCAGAATCCAACAGAATTGCATTTTGTTTTTGTTTTTTGTTCAGAATCTGCAAACAAGTAATGAAGCAATCCAACCCAGAGCTTCAAATGTTCCAAATCCCTACACCATTTTGTCTCAGGTTCAACCTAATGCAAAATTATTTTCAGTGATGAATCTTTCTGATACTTTCTTCAGTGTTCCAGTTCATCCAGGAACTGGAAGTCAATTCTGGTTTCGTTTTCAACTTCAATGAATCTCCACGATTTACCTGAACTGAATACCTTCTCATCTCTCCACAGCACAATGGCAATATTTTAAACCCTATCACTCTTTTTCCCCCACCAGATGATGAAAAAGAACATAACTGAATTGCTATCTTCCAACAGGTTGACTCCTGACTGGACCGACAAGAATAACCATTAACAAACTAACTAACTAACTCACTATCTAACCTGATTTGGTTCCTTGCCACATTCTAGTAGATCTGTTTAAGTTCACTCTCCTCTCACTATTTTGCTCCCACTTTGCTAATGTGACACATGGGTAAAACCATGTGTCAAAAGGGGGGATATTGGATGTGTATGTTTTGTTTTATACAACAGGTGCAGCAAGTGAAAATCAGACTTTTCACAACCTACGACCAACGTCCACACCACTTCATGATTTCCAGCTGTGAAGATCACTGAAAGAGCAGCGTCAGTGCATGCCAGTCACTGCAGGAAGGGGCCAACAGAGGAACCAGCTGTGAACCAGAGCAACACAAAGAGGAACTCCAATCAACAAGGACCATCCAGACGCATAGGTCCTTCTCCATCACACCTAAAAACTGCCAGAAGTGCTGAGGAGCAGCGCAACAGAAGAAGATGATAGACCCATCCAGCACATCTGAGGAGCAACGCAGGCCTGATGGCCCAGAAGAAGATGACAGACTTCCTTTAGAACACAACCATCAAGAGATCAGAAGAACAGTGCGAGCATAGATATGATGCCCAAGGAATAAACCCAAGAGGATTACATCAAAATTTAACTACACACACCATAGCCCTCAACAGCCAGAATCCCACTGTCATGTGTGCAGAAGAACTCCTACCTTTACCATACTTCAACTCCATCCATAACTATTCTGCCAGCCCAAACTCACCACAATTAAGAAACTGTGCCCAACCTGAACCATGGTCAGACACTGTTCCATGTTTCTACCTTAAAAAACATTTGTTCGGTGGAGGAAACAACAACAACTCGCCTTGCCCCTTTCCACTCCCTTTTCACTTCCCCACTTCTCTCTGAAGAACACCTGGACAAGATTTGTTGGTGCCCTCAGACACTACAGACAACTACAAACCACATAGACAATTGAGAATCTTGAGAACTCTACAGAAGACATACCCCTGCTTTCACAAGCAATGACTGCAATAAAGTTCAAGATGTTACAGAATCGTGTTACACATAACTACGTTCTGACTACATCAGGAAACCTCACTATCATCAATGGGACTGAATATTACACGTTTATTCAAGTTAACAATGTAACTTGACATGAAACAACATATGACGTGTGAAAATATTACAATCGATTACATAACATTGACACCACAAATTCATTTGGAAGATTGACAGAAAGTCAAGTGTCAGTAGGCTGTCTAACATTTTGAATTTGTGCTTGTTTTGGTAATTACTTGTTTTGTCAGTCTGAATTTCTGAAAATCTTTACATTTGAGAACCACATTTTAGATAACCTTCTATTATAGACAACCCTACCCCTCAATGCAGAACAACTTGTTTAGAACATGTTTAGAATTGACATAATTGTTTTCTTTACCCTAATCATTTTATTGTAACTGATACCTGGCTTTCCTGACTATAATTGCTTACTTTTTCAACTTTTTCCTTTTTGACGATTAAGTTGTGACTTTTTCTCGTGTGATTAATGAATAATCAAAAGGAGGAATTGTAATGGTAAATTTCAATATTCCTTTGGTTTAACCACTTGTGACGTCCCTACCCCCTGCTTTCCTCCCAAGGTATCAGAACTCCTTTGTTTGTTACCCATTTGTGTATTCTAATGTCTAGACCTCTTAACATGTAACCCTGCAGGATGCCCCAGGTGTGAAAATACACCCTCGGGGGTCGGTGCCAATACCTCCAACAGACAAAGAGCATTGAAAACACACTGTCTGAGTATTGGACCGGCCCCTGCAGCAGACAAAGGGGTGTGGCATACCTGAGGGGGTGTTTCCTCAGGTATAAATGTTTCGGTCGCCCCATTGTCTTTGTCTTTTCTTTAACATCACCTACTTGGGTCGAATTGACCTTTCCTTGCAAGGAAATAAAATCATGTCTGCCGGCAAGTCCTTATTTCATTCTTCACCAGCAACAGAGAATTTCCACGACAGTTAAGAACAAATTCTGGATAGGAAAACATTCATGAATGCCACAATCTTCGTAAAAACTTCGTAAGTAGGACTTAAGAACAAATTTGTTCATAAGAACGGTTCGTGAATGAGGCTCATTGTGTTGATGTAGTTTTGGCTGGCAGACACCATTCAATACACACGTTTGGTTATGTTTTGGAGGTTGTTGATAGCCTACAGTGCTTACTTCTTCTGTTTGCAAACATATCATGGTAGGAGTGAGAGATCGAGAAAGAGAGAGAGAGAGGTGAAAGTACATATCTTGGATGAATAAATATGACGACTGTATCATCCACTATAGGCTACCTATTTTTGATTAGCAAACTGCACAAAAACTTCACAAAAGCCTTTATTTTCAAGAGCTGCTGTCATTTTTATGTGTTATTACATTATCGGCACCAGTTATTACATTTTGAAAGGTTTTTTTTAATACCAGGCCAATAACGTAATAACCAGCCAATAATGTAATGCCTTATTACATTATCGGCAAAAAGTTATTACGTTATTGGCTCAAAAGTTTTATTACATTATTGGCACATTATTACACTATTGGCTTTATTACATTTGAAATGGCCAAAATTATTACGTTATTGGCAGTTATTACGTTATTGGCAGTTATTACGTTTTTGGTTGTAACAGGGCGACGACGACGACACAGCAGAACGAGCCTGTCTAGGAGCTGTCCATGGTTACTTAACCAAAGTCTCTTGAAACTATGGACTGTGTCTACTACTACTTCTGTAGTGTCACGGGGGCTGCAGGGGTATACTTTACGGCACAGATTCTACTACAGTTTCTTTATTAGATTGATTTAATGCTGCCTGTTATTGTTTGGATGCTGCTGCCCGACTCCTGCTCCTCAGGCGAGCTAACAGAGCGAAGTCAAATACGTCTGAAGAGTTTATTGGTAAATAACCTAAAGAAATCGTAGCTAACATGCTCATTAGCTTCCTCTTCTTCTCTGGCAAAACACGACCGCATTGCATTGTTGGATACGGGAGTAGAAAGTAGTGTACATCGCTTGTTCACTCAATTTTGCGGTGCATTTTGCAATTGTGTTTTGTCGTCCACTACATAGTGGATGAAATTAATCATGGAGAATTCGAACAACACAACAAAATGGCGAACACACTATATAGTGCACTACATCTGTGATAGGGGGCTTGTGTATTACTCCTGTTAATTTTCCTGCCTGCTGTGATTACCTCATGTGTCTCACCTGTGTGTGATTGCACCACCTGTTTCTCGTTTCCTCGTGTATTTAACCTCTGTGCTTCCCATCGTCTCCTGTTGGTTCATTTGTCGTGATCCCTGTGTTTATCCAGAGTTTTTTTCCAGAGTCTTTGCCTGTTCCCTGTACCTGATTATCTGTGTGTTCCTGAGTTCTTCTGTGAGTTTAATGAAGTGTTGTTTGTTTCACCTTACCGGTTTAGTTTTTGTCTGCATTCTGGGTCCCGTCCAAAACTCAAACCTGACACATTCGAAGAAACAGCAAGCTCAGCTCCATAGAAAGAGCAACATTTCAGAGGATATTGAGATGGATGACGTGCGTAGCAGCATGCGGTAAGGAACATTTTTCTATCTTTCAACAGGCTTAATACAAACGCCATGATGGCCCGTTAGCCTCCAGCCTCGTTATCCCGACAACAACTCCATACCTGTTCCGAAGTCACGTTGCTGCTTTGACATTTTATTTACAGTTGCCATGACGACTACCACCGTATTCAACGTGCACAGCTTTGACGCCATATCCGGGCCTGTAAATTTGAGTAAAAGACTGACTTCACTTACCCTGTGCAAATGCACTGCAAGAAACACAGATGGGGGGGTTATTTACAAATTACAAGACAGTAAAGTGTAATTCCTGTCAAATCATACATGTCTGACAAACACACCTCAGAATGCAGCATGTTATGTTGGACCTATTGATCACATTCCCCCATGCTACGAAGTCAAAGTTGTGCAAGTTTCCCTTCCTGTTTTCTCTTCAGATGATAAACTGAGCTGAGGACAAACAGAATGGAGCCTAAATCGATACCTCCATTCACAACATGAAAATTACCTGTGCACAGAGAGAGGGAGAGGAAAAACAAACCGATAATCTTCAGACTGTCATTCCCCTTGAGCAAGGGGAAATCAATCACTGGGTGAATTTCATACAATGTGCACCTTGGAAATCACAATCATACATCACAATAGGTAGCATGGCAGTCGTAGAGCGTGATGGTAAACATACAAACAAAACAAGAAGTGAGGGTTAGGGGTGCTTCGTATTAGCTTTCTGAAATGGGACATTTCAGAGAGCACAGAGACCAAACCAAGAAATGACTTAGCTGTAAAAATGCCTCTGAATATAAAGGGTGCTTTTGATAATGAGTTCATTTCTCCAGGCATACAATTATATATAATTGCAGGCTTTATTCCTTTGCCATATTGAAATTCACTTAAGTTCAGAAGACAGTTAGGTAAAGCTCAGCAGACACTGCATTTTTCTGCTCATCGTGTAACTCACACTAGACATTTAAATATTTAAAGTTTGGGTTATTTGACGTGGGGTTGTGTGAGGTAGTCAGTGTATTGCGTGCATTGGAAATGAATCTGTGTGCTCCCATCTGGAGAAGCTGTTGGGAGAAACAAGCTGTGGGCGGAGACAAAAAGAAAACATATTTTAGCCGCATTAAAAATGTTGGCTTGGGCTAAAAAGCCAAAAAAAAGGAAGAAAAGAAGGCTTTCAAACTGATCTCAATCTACAGCCGATAACACACTGCGTATAGTAGGCTGCTTCACACAACTCCACATCAAATAACCCAAACTATCACTTCAACCTTTCTGCCAAAACCTGCATCTTTTGCATTCACACAATCATGATCCACTTGTGTAGACTGAACATCAACACAAAGCCTCCAGTCTGTTTTTTTTCCAGTGAGAATCCTATATACAATTCTTCTGTAGTGTGAAAGGAAAATAGGAGGATGAATGGAACATGATAAATATACATAAAGTTTGTGCTCAACTTTAGTTTTGCTTAGTGTTTACTTAGATGTACTATACTGTTGCAGTAATATTAAAACAAACTTGAGTTTGCAGCAGTTGTTTTGATAGCAGCTGTGACAGTGGAGGCAGTCACCATTCATGCTGCAGCTACTGTAAATCACTGATCTGATCATTCACCTCACCTTAGATTTCAAATTCACTCCTGAACATCGGTATTTCTTTGGTGCATGATGGAAAACGTACAGTATGTGCGCCTGTGTGTGTGTGTGTAACAGTGAGGAAGTAACTAAGAGATCTTATCTCACTGCGGCCCTCTGCCCCATGACTCAGAGTTGTCCAGTGTCAAGACTTTGCCTCTGGGGTTGATGTCATCTGCAGAGCCAGAAGAATGGATAGTGGCACGCCAGCATCATACACCTCCCACTCATCATGCTTCACTGCTATCTCTTCCCAACTTCCCTAAGGATAATCACCATGCTCCTGTCTGGTCCACATATGTATGCACATGTGTATATGTGCCCACACACACGGGAAGAGACACGAGAGAAAGGGAGAATGCCCTTAAAACATATGCTCTCCCTTTCAGCAGAAAGTCAGACGTGAGGAGTGAAACTGGACGGTGTACAGGGAAGAACCACACTTTCTTCAAGTTAGACGCTTAGGAGCCTGCAAACACTTCAGTGGTGCATATTCTTCAAGTTCAAGTCAAACTCATTAATATTATGGTCTGGATACAAAACAGAACGGAATTATCATCCTTTGCCTCAGGCATAATGCATGTGAAAAATATAAGAAAAGACATAAATAAAATGATGTAATGAATATAGAAAAAAAACATTAAACGATTGAATGTGTTTGTGTGTGGATAGATAGATAGATAGATAGATAGATAGATAGATAGATAGATAGATAGATAGATAGATAGATAGATAGGTAGCCTAGATACTAGGTAGTACCGCCTTGCAAATGTAGGCCATCATAACAGAGAAGTTGCTCATATTCAGCGATGACATTTCACTGTACACACATGAGAGTCCATTGTACCAGGCTGTAAATGATGCAATCAACTCAAATAAAAAATTCAGGAGTTGCAATGTTACATGTAGTTAAAAAAAAGAAAAGAAGAACATCATTCACTGTCAACCGTCATCAACTTTTTCAGTAAAAGCAATGATTTTCCCATGATGTAAGCCACTTGAACGGTTAGCGTATCATGCAGTTCCATTAGAGGAGAATACAGTCATGAATATATTAATCTAATTCATAGCCATTTTCCATCATGCATCACACTACAGCCAGTTTAGACTCCCTTTCATCATCATAGTAGCAAAAATATCTATCTATCTATCTATCTATCTATCTATCTATCTATCTATCTATCTATCTATCTATCTATCTATCTATCTATCTATCTATCTATCTATCTATCTCTCTCCTTCCTCCTGTTTTCCTTTTTCACTTACCATCAGTGTCTTCTCTACACAAACATGGATTTCTAACTGATGGTGTTTGCTGAACAAACCCAGTGACTCTGACACTCAGCCTTTCTGTGGCCTGCCTTCTATTTTGTGTTTAACAAGGCACGTTTGAGATATCCACTCCCTGCTGCGGTTGGGAAGCTGGGCCAAGGAAACGGTTCACAGGGACCGGGGACGATAAGATGACATGCGGGCTGAGAAATAGATGACAATGAAGATAGCGTGTGGCGTGACAATGAATAATTGCATTCAGAGATATGTCAGAGCCTTAACAAAACTGGCCTGGCTGCTCTGTGTCTGTCATGGCCATGAGACGCTTTATGGGATGAGTTTATCAACAAGGGCAGTTGGTATATAAAGTAGCTCGTAATTCACTCTACATTACTATGGTTTCCTTTTCTTTTTTCTCTTTATAATGCAGCCCATAATTTACAGTAGTGTAATTCAGTTATATGAAAAGGAACCCGACAGCACTTACTGGTTTTAATAGGTATTTTGTAAGTTCAACAAAAGAAAACAATAGCACATTTTAGAGGAAAGTGGAAATAAATTACACTGTGTATTTATAAAAATCCAGGTATCCTATTGGCCAACAATACCAGTCTTAACAACCTGGTTCTCATTGTGAAACTAATGGTGTAAAAAGGGGATAATATTACAGTCATTATACATTATACTTGGTCCGTACTTTTAAACAAGCAATATTGTGTTGTGCAGTAAGAAATACAATGCATGTGTTTCAGCTTCAGTTCCAAAACAAATGTAGGAACTTTCTTACAGATATTAAAGGCTCCTACCACTAAACTTCATTATGAAGTCATGCCACTAGCACTTTGAGGAAAATCAATTGCTAAGCAGATTGACATTCAGTTATTATGTTATATCAGTGAGTTTCACTAGTTAGTGATCCAAGATGGCTGCTCCATGCATCAACAGTAAGTAAAGTACAGTAAGCTGTATTTTTCACAATTTATCAGCCACTTTGTCTGGGCAAGGCAAGGCAATTTTATTTGTTTAGCCCAGTTTTCCAAACAGTTTGTCTCAAAGGGCTTTACATGGCATCATAATAACATCATCTGGGGCGCTGGGTGGCGCAGTGGGTTAAGCAGGCGCCCCATATGTTGAGGCTATAGTCCTTGTGCAAGCAGCCCCGGTTGGAATCCTGCATCGGACAGCCCTTTCCTGCGTGTCATTCCCCCTCTCTCTGCCTCCCCATTTCCTGTCTCTCTCAACTGAACTGTCAAATAAAGGCATGAAAAAAGCCAAAAAATATATACTTCCGCCCTTAGTCCCTCACATCCACTGAGGAAAAACTCCAGGGACAGTCAAGATTTTTAGATTTTTTAATTAGTGGTTCCAACACTGATACAACTTCTACCTATATAGATACTGAAGTGTAAATATGCAACTTACCACTAACCCTCCTCCCTTCCTCCTGACCATTTGCATTAGTTTTCAGTGAAGCTGGCTAGAAGGTTATCCGCGGAGCGATGTCTACCAAATTGGGTAACGTGTCTACCAAATTGGGTAACGTAAGAGATTACAGATTAGCGGGAATGTTTGCGCCATAGTGCCGTGAAGCAATGTTTTTCTTAAGATGATATCTGGGACACCGAGTTGGAGACGCTGATCTTGCAAGAATGGTTTTCTGCCAAGAGACGGTAGGTAGAAGGCACAGAGCCTTTATTCTCCCTGCAACAAGTCTTCAATAGGGTTAGGGTTAGGGTTAAATAAGGTGCAGTTATTACATAGGTTCTCTTTAATATGTTCCTTTCACACTCAAATAATAACATACTGTGTTGTTATCAGGTTATATGAGCTAACAATGCTAATATACAAACAATGGCTAACAAAAATATTGATTTTCAGAACTGTTACCAACAACTCAAATGTGACATGAATTCCAGGTCTGATTTATAACAGAACAGTTATACCACAATACTTATGATTGTGAGGGTTTGAAGTCCAAAACACTATTTTTTTTTGTCTTTTTTGATGGAGTATTCATTTTATCGTTATAGATCTTTCTCCCCTGACATTTGACTGAGAGGTGTGATTGATTTAATCTACAAGAGATGAGCTGGGATTTTGTTCAGCCTAGAAATCGGCAAAGCTGTACAACAATTAAATCGGTTATTTAGTGTTAGTCTGTTGTACGTTTTTATGAGCTCCACATTGTGAATGCTAATCTTCTGTCTTGTATTTTATTGTCTGTGTTAGTGTGTTTGTCCATGAGAAGTCTTTATCCACTCAATCCGGCAGCTCAAAGATATTGTAACTACAATACCACTTCTTTTGCATAATTGCTACCTCTATAGGGAGCAGTGAACTCCTAGTTCCTGCTCAGTTCATATGTCACCCCGCTTCATCCCCATTAAGACTTTTCCACCTGGAGTTCCACATTGAGCTGACTTCAAATGTCAAACAGCGTAAAATGAGGAGAACTTCCTTGGCAGTGACAGTAGAGAGAGCTTTTTTGGAAGTGAGGGAAGCTAAATGTCACGATGAATATAGAAATATGATCTGACTGCTTTCATCAGTCCATCAATCTCGTGTTCCTTTGATTTGCATCAAACAGCTCTTGTCAAAACAATAAACCTTTTATGTTTGTTCTCTTCATTGTAGTGCCATATGCAGCTTGTCATACTACCTACTAATACTGCTTTGTTCACTTTGCCCCCCCTCCCTTATTTTATGCAAATACCACACGTGTATAAGGAAACAAGCAAATCTAAATAAATGCAATGAAAAGAAGCCATCCCAGGAGCTGTTGCGTGCGACAAACCAATTTTTCATAGAAAGCATTCTTACATTCACCAGTATGGTTGAATTAACACACTTTTACTTGTATTAAGCCACATTTTATGTGCGATTTTCTCACTTTGTCAAATGCTAATTACCGTGCGTCTGATTGCAATAATTCTTCAGCCCTTAGGAACGATCCTTTCGTGGCGTCTCTGCGACTGGAGTGAAGGGTTTTCCCTTCTGATCAAAAAGCATTTACGTTAAATTCAGCGGTATGTCTCCACTATTAGCAGCGCTAGACCGTGGACATGCTGAAGGGCTGAAACAAATGAGCTTTAAAGTCTCATGTAAGTAATTTGAGTTTGCAGCATTGCCAGGTAGCAACGTAAGAGATGTTTGGTGCAACACACAGAAATTTGAATTACAAATATGCTTGCTTGCACTTATGCCTCAATTTATAATGTCATATTGAGCCAAACTGCTGCTCCCGCTGTTGTACTTAGACCATCTGAAGACTTTTAAAGCCCTAAATGGAGAGGGATGGGAGAGTTGATCATGTTTATTAAGTCTGCTTGGCTTCATGTGCAGAATCGTGCTCTGCAGCAGCCTACAGGAATACTGTGGCGTGAAGCTGAGTAGATGTGAAATGTGGGCACAAGCTGTGGGCGAGATCCACTTCCTCTGTCTCCATAGAGATGACAGGGAGACAGGAAGGCCCTCTGCACACTAGGCCGTCACTAATTCAAGATGGCAGCCACAGTCAGAAGAGCTGGCATCTAATGATAATGTGTCTGAGGAGGTCATTGCTGGTGACAACAGTGCAAAACATCTGTTTGTAGAGACTATGTGAAATACCTTGTATCATTTTCTGCTTGATAGAACTTTGTCCGCTGCCATCTGCCCATAATGTAACATTTATCAGTGACATAGATTTGAGAAAATGGACCATCTGCTTATGAGAGAAGGTCATTTGCCTTAATTTGTTCTTCATGAGAATGGTGTCTCGCTGCATTAGTCTACTGAATCTGTCCTCACGGGCAACAGAGGAACAATAGTCTTTTTTTTAAGTTATCTGCATTTCCAAAACCAATACATCAGACCCTGTGGATGGACTGATGCAGCCTTTGTATCCCTCTTTGTGTGTGGCCATTCCCAACAGGTACTTGTTCAGCACCTTCAGATGAGAAAGTGATAGGAAAACAGTAATTTTCCATGTCAGCAGAAAGTCCAGGCACTTTTAATGAGCTATGCCACTTTTTTGTGGCAACCAATCAGAATGTAAAAGGTCTGTGCTCTGGAGAACATTTGGGAACATTTACAACCATGTAAACGTTTGTGTCCATGACTAATTTGTTCCCAAACACACAGAGAATAATAAATTATACATTATATAACATGTGTCTATTAAGTTCAATTAAATATATAATCTTGGGAATGGTGATGACATATAAGACATTAATTTTGTAGAAACTTGAAAGAATTGCCAATTAGTACCATGGCATTCTGGTGCTTGCTGACAACTTGTCGTGGGTGTCTGCAGGGTTAATGTAGTTAATTTTAAACACTTCATGTAATTAGCGTACACACTACTTATAGTCAGTTGGCACAAGGATACTGGTTGACATGCCTGCTTTGTTTGCAGGGCTGAACAGTCTGATGAAACTTGCTTCCATTTGATATGTGTTACCATAGAGTCCACAAACTACAACAACATCCAATATTTGTTTCTTTCTTTCTTTTTTTTTACTCTAACACCTTACAAGTTGAATGCACATTTATGCTAATGCTATTCAGGGCCATTGCATAGGGGAGAAAGGTGATGACAATTCTAGGGGCCCACAGCCCAGTAGGGCCCACAGGAGACTGATTTGATTTTTTTTTACTAAATTCCTCTTATACACAGTTAATCAAAAAAAATGGCGACGAAAAGTAAGGGGTTGGGGGCCCACTTCACTATTTTTTCAGGGGGCCCAGAATTCCTAGCAACGGCCCTGATGATATTTCAATTTCACTGTCAACTTCACATCACAACATAAAGGTATTGAGAAATGGTCAGGATTCACACCTGATCATGGTTTGCCATTCTTTTTGCTAACCAGCAATGTTGGTCTCTTGAAAGAGAACTTCACTTAATCACAACTGCATAAGAGCATTTGAGCTGACAAGGGAGAAATGTTAGTGCTAAAGCTATTAACTCTAAGATTTAAAGTGTCCCATACAGTTGTCATGGATAAACAGTTGATCAACCTGTCAAAGGCATAACACTCAAATCACTGGAGACAGAAATCTAGGTGAAGACTCTGAACTAACTGCAACAACATTATCAGTATCCCAGATAACAACCAAGAGGTTAAATTGCATTGTGGGGAATTTAGGTGCCTACTTCTCAATTGATTGAATAGGGACTGGAGGCTACATTACCTGCTTCTTGCACACACACCATCAGTCTCAAGTCACTATGTGGGCAGCGTAGGACAAGTTAGGTTAGGACAAGGAAGAGCAGGGGCATAGTCTCTGCATCACTTTAAATTTTACCATAGTATAAGAGCCCAGTGCTAAATCCGTGGAGTCATCTTTTTTAAACATTCTGACAATGAGGTCCTCCTCCTATTGAGCAGACTTGGGGAAACAAAGATATAGATGACACAGATTTTCTTTAGAATGTTTCTAATCTTTCAGGAATCGCTGTAAAGATATACAGTTTTTAGCACATTTACAGTATAATGTGTTAAAATTGATATGCAACTACTGTAAATGGAGGAGGATGTGTAATGTCAAACTGACATTTCTGAACTGCAGTGTTGTTTTGTTGCGTGAATATCATACACATCCTGAATCTAATTCAGGAAATGTAAGATCCAGTTACATAGTCATGAGAGCAGCTTTATTTGACTTGGGGGTAAAGTGCAGCGTTCAGAGTCGGGCACCCTGCAGTGAATCTGGCTCATCATGTACCTGTGTTCAGTGATAGCCTGTCTGCTTTCATGAATTGGCTTTCCCACTCTGCCAACTGTTCAGCCTGATCTCTGTTCATCTTTGTTTCCTGACATCAAAAGGCTACAGTTTTCTCAATAAGACACAATCCATCAGACTATGAGTTGCTTTGATCTCTATGTGATTCCAGTGGGGGAATAAAGCCTGGCCCTCACACTGCCTTTCACCATGTCAGAGAAGTGTATATTTATGTGCTTGACCTTAATAGCTGTGATTGGCTAACCTCCATTTAGCCCTCTTCCAGCATCCTGTCAATAAGTCAAGAGAGGAAGATAATGGTTTCACTGTTCTCGTCCAAAGAGGCCCACCACCGGGAATAGAGGAATGGAAATGCTCTGTGAGTGACACATCTTTTACAAATCCTTTTAGTCAAAAAGCGCTTTAACATGAGTCATCACAGTGTGTGATGGCCCCAGTCAATACCAAGCCAACATCATTCACCTCTAACTGGTGGATCCCTGTTTTGTGATGCCACTTTTACTATTGGACCAGAACAAACAACAAAAGCACAGTGAGGAGGGAGGAAGCAGAAAAGAGAGACAGCCAATGGGAGAAGGTAAAAGGTAGAAGCACAGCAGATGATGTTTGATATGAATTCATGTCCCTCTATTAATCTAATAAAAAGAAGGGCAAACACCCACTGATATCATCAGCTCCTCATTCATATCACAGAGCAAATCAAGACTGAGGGTCTCTTATTTCATTTCATTTAAAGATAAACTCAACAATGTGGATTTAATTAACTTCTTCTTAATTGTGTTGGTGGCCATGCCCTCACTTCCAATGAGAAAAAAAGAGAGAGAAAGAAATAACATCAACAGCTGTTCAGAGACACCATGCTGTTCTTTTACTTTCTCCATCTTTATTTTCTGGTTCAGATGCTTGGTGCTGAACCGTTGGTAATTGTCTTGTCACAAACTGAGAAGGTTTCCAAATGTGGAGTTGCCCGGGCATTGTCTTTTAGTGTGAGAGTGACAGGTTCACAAACTAACTCGGGAACACAAAGTGGGTCTGCTTTTCTCGCCGATGTTTTTCACATCCACTCAGGCTCATACTTCAGTACATTTTAGCTGAAGGTGAGTGTGTGCTCTGTTTTCAGTACTGCATGCTCCTTCAAAATGTTCGCCCTGTGAAAGCCCCTCTGGCCCATACACTTTATGTTTGCTGTTGTGCTGTTGGGTTCAACCATCTAGTGCCTGTTGTCATAGCAATCTAGTAACCTGGATCTGTGTGTCTTCCCGAGGTCACTCATGTTTTTTTTTGTTTGTTTGTTTGTTCTTTTTTTACTTATTTTCCTGGAGACGCACTGGCTTTTAAAAATCAATCGGTACTAAATTAAAAGCTTCTAACTTGATTTGTCTATTCATAAAGTATTTACCATTTACATTACATTTACTCAATTAGCAGACACTTTTATCCAAAGTGAAACAATCAGTCAATACTTGTTCAACCACACTTTAGCATACGGCGAGGAGGAGGAGGATGAGGAGGAGGCAGAGATCAAAACACCAACCCTGCAATTAGTGGACAACATTCACCTGAACGACAGCCGCCAAACCCATTCTTTTACTCTGCTACAGTTCATTTGGAAATGTTATACTTTTTACTACGCTCATTATATATTTGTCAGATCTACTGATGAGATACTTCTAAGATTAACACTTTATACGAAGAACATTTGGTGAGGTTATCAAATATGTAACACCTTATTAAAGATTAAAGCTGTGGTTCCCACATTTTGGGTTTGAGACTCCACAAAGGCAATATGTTAGTCCAGATGTCAGATGTGAATTGAAAAGTGTCAAAGTGGTTTCATTTAAATAACTGAGAGAGGCCCAGAATGGCACAATTATCTAACTATTTTGTGGAAAAGAAAAGGGCAGATAATTAACCAAGAAATGTTTGTTGTAGAATGTGATGTTGAGTTTGAGAATAGCATCAAAACAAGCATCTTATAACAGCTACAATTACTTATTAAAATCCAAAGTTAAATTTATTTTGGCCCTAGTAACTACAACATGATTGGAGCTAAGGAGAAAGTCAGGTGCGGTCGTAGGGAGGAGGTCAGGGTGGGTTGAGATCACTGTTCACTTCCTGTCTCAACTTGAAAGTCATTTGTTTTTGTAACTATAAGTGTTCTATACCATTAATCACACAAATAAGATTAATGCTGTTGTCACCATGACAACAAATGGTGTTAATGAACAACTTTGTAGCACGACTCGCTGTTCCCCCACCACAAACACAAACAAGATCAGCCACTCTCCAGTACACTGTAAGGCCCACACACACTTCCAACATAATGTGTTGATGTCTTCCTCACACATACATTTGTGTGTGTGGCAGCATCTGAGGTTCAGCATGATACTGCATTTAAAGGGAAAAAGTTATTAGTCAGCAAGTAGAAGTTGATCAATCAACCCACCAGGCACTGAGCTCATGAGCTCCACCTCTCTCTCTCTCTCTCTCTCTCTCTCTCTCTCTCTGTCCTGCAGCTGCATGCTGACCACGCCCACAGTTTTTAGCACACATCATGATGATTCCCTAACCCTAAATAAGTAGTTTTGGTTCAGCCTCTCATAACTCTCTGAAGACTCACTGTTAAAACAGCCTAAGTTCCGTTGCCCTACTTGCTGAATCACCTGATTGCCTCCTCACGAGCCAGATGGGACTCAATAGCAGAATTACCAGATGAAAACACCATGTTTTAAAGTCTTAACTGGGTCAGACAGAGGGCAGACAAACAAACAGTCCAGACACAAAATATCGAAAGGCAGTCTGACCAGGCTGAGGAACAAAATCCATCAGGCAAATAGTGGAAAAATGGAAAGCAGACAAGGATCAAACAGGTAAAAACAACAGACAGATGTAGAATACAGACACAGGCGTATAAGGCAAACTGGGACCACAAAACCAGCAAATAGCAAGCAAACAGACTATATAAATTTATGAGCGCGATTGTCGGATTGGTGGCAGCCAGACTGGCAGGTATGCAGGTGATAGGTGGTTCTTTGGTGGGAGTGACAGAAGGTGTGTCCACAACTTTGACAGGTGGGGGCTGAGAGGAGCTGGAAGCTCCAGCAGAGTCCATGACACTGCTCCTAATATAATTACTAGAAGTTGAATAACAATAAAGCAGAACTATAGGTTATAATAAGCTGCTTGCATAGACGGCCTATGGAAAGTCTCCATTAATCATCTCACAACACCTCAAATTTATCGTCTGACCCTTTGGAGGGCCCTGACCCTGAGGTCGGAAACCACTGGACTAGACTGTGTATGAAATAGTAACAGTTAGCTCCACCTCAACCAATTATGGGAATTGGAAAATGAAATATGTAATATATAGGATCATAATAGTCATGCTGGTTTTTCTCTCTGCCAAGAATGTACTTGTGCTTTGTTACTGCCAGGACATTCAGCTGATAATACATTTGTACTGGGTTTTAAATACATCACTTTTACTACTACAATACAGAGAAATCCACAATAGCCCCACAGTGATTTTATTATCATCTAAGTGATTCAGCAGATATAAGTCAGATATGGCAGGATAGGATAATATTTTGGGAGGCTGCATTTTATAATCCCGAAGTTCACCAGTTAATTAAGCATAAAATCTCCCTGACTAACCCATTAATCACAATATGGGAAAACTGAAGGGGTTTATTTCTCACTTTTTCTCACTGTAGTGTGTCCTCGAGGTCTTGTCAGCTCCCTGCCGAATCAAACCTTTTAAACAGCCAATGCATGTTTTGCGAGAGAGCATGATAAAGGAACTCTCACCAAAGAGCTTTCCTAAAGTGAACGCAATCACCTGACAAAATAAGACGCTGCTCACTCTGAGACCTTTGAATTCCCGGGTGCATCGGAAGACATATAAGGTACATTGTCATTTGAATTCCATTACTGCTGCATGCTGTGACCACCATTTGTCGGAAATATTGTTAAAGGCAATTGGAAATGCATTTTAATGCCAGCACCCAGAATCACAGAAGTGTTTCTCCATGTTGATGAGCAACAGGAGCCGCAAGAGAGGGAGACAGAGACAGAGCGATTGAGTCCCACAAGGGTAGCCTCTCTGTTCCCTCCTCCTTCGTCTTTTATTCCTGCATGCACTCTCTCTCTGTCTCTCAAATGCGCACTCTCTCCTTTGCTCCATAGAGAAGAATGAGAAAGCAAAGCACAGAGAGGAGGCCACACAGCGACATTTTTATCTGTGTTGTGCTGACTCAGCTGAACTCTCCCTCTGAGAGGCTGATGAGGAGGAATGGCCTTGTGGAGGAACCAACCGGGTGCATCCATAGCTGTCATCATCATCTGAATCCAGGACTGCTGAATCCGCAGCTTTGGCCCCCTGCATGGATGGGAAATGACCTGTCTGTGCTCGGCTGACACCCGCTCCGTCTACAGGGGAACCGCTCATCCCTCCGTCCGCAACAACACAGACCGGCTCAACTTTGTCGGCGTGGATTGATGGCGTCTTTTTAATGTAAAGACTGACGTCGGCCCTGTGACTTCATTTGTCAACCGTAGGCTACCTGTGTTTTTTGACAAAGCCAGGACTAAGGAACACAAGTTCTCACAAGTGGAAAGAAAAAGTAACCAGTGCAAAAACTGAAAAACTGTTCTGACGACCAATATTTGAGTCTTTTCTTTTTTCTTTTTTTCAATTGCTGAAAGCCAGAGCGGCAGACTTGCACAAAGAGCAGAAGTCTTTTGTAGACATATGCACCTTAAAAAGAGACACGGGAGATAAAAGGAACATTGTGCCGCAAATAAAGCACAGCCTGTCCGTGCTGGTGGTCTGTGCAGTCCAATAAAACTACAACCACTGAGGCGCCATTCACCATTCATGTTGGAGAAAGCATTCTCCGAGACAGCCTGCAATACAGTGCCAAGAAAGGTTTGCCTTTGCCTTTCTCACTGCCAAAACCTCTAAGCAGCTCTGAGGTTAAACCTTCCACCTGGCCATTAACCAAACTACTTAGTCTGCCTAATGAACCTAAACATGACTGACTGACAGACTTGACATTACAACACAGTTGGCATCACCTATGTTGTTGTAATTTGCAGATAACAAACAACCGCTCCTTTTGCATACAAGATTACATTCCCATCCTATTGTGTTCGCTCTCTGTTTGATCAGCTGCTATGCTAGCCACGTTAGCGAGCAAAATCAACTAATTCAATACCTTTCTAGCCGCACGTACATTCCGTAATACATTTCAAATTTACACATTGATAAATAGATAACATTTAACTGCTCTCTATCTGCTAGGTAGTGTTTTCTCAGTTTATCTGCGATTTATTTTGAGCAGGCATTGCTCGTATATGGTCTCATGAGTCTGTTTTAAACCCTGCTTCATTATATAGTGATTTGGTTCTGGAAAGTGTGGCAGGCAGAACGGAGTACAGCTACAGTATGAGTCAGATTTGCCTTGTCAGCTCCCAGCAGCTCTAGCTGTCACCATCCTGGGACACAGGGCTGCAACTGCAGGACCACATCGGACAGTCACAGAGATCTGCAGATCTGTGCAACAGTAAAAGCTAAAAAATACAATTTTCTTAAACAGTTGGGTATAGTAAAACTTTTCAGCATAGCACTTCCACTTACTTCAACAGGGGTCAGTCGTGTTTGTTAAGGACTATTCTCATAGATTTTGTACAGCCTTTGTTTACAACCTTTCCTTAACCTTAATGTTTGGTGCCTAAACTTTACTATGGGCACTCGTCTGCAATGTTTAAGTCTTGCACTTTGCATGCTCACCATCCACCACCAACCAGCTCCCTGTAAAAGCTGAGTGGTAAATAATGTAGCACGCCCAGTACTGGGAGCAAGGATGGGTCAAAGCCTTGTACACATGTGGTCAATGTTGTTGAAGTTGTGTGAACAGCTATTTTAATGGGAAATGTGCAAAAGCTTGTTGCAAAACAATCATTAAATTTTGCAAGATGACATAATGTACAGGGACAGCCTGAACCACACTCATGGGGCAATGCTGCTATTGCAAATACAATAGATATTCTTTGTCTCATATTGATATCGCAATTGCTTCTTCCTCTCCATCTTCTTTCATCTTGTTCTTCTCTGTGTCCCATTTGTCTTTTGGTTGTTTAATCTATACATACAGAAACCCCACTCAGCTCCTGGTCCAGGCCTTGGTTACTTATTCCCTCGGCCACCACAATGCTCATGAAGTGGGCCTTCCTTTGTGTGCAGTGAAGGTCTTACAAATGGCCCATAATGCAGCAGCCCATCTGGTCTTCAATCAGCTCAAAAGGGCACATGTCACTCTGCTACTCATCGACCTGCACTGGCTATCCATGACCGCCCCAAATCAAATTCAAGTCACTAATGCTGCCTTCAGAATGACTTCTACGACTGCACCCATTTACTTGAACTGAAACGTAAAATAAGCCCCCCAGCCGCTGGGTTCGTTCTGTTTGGTAACGCCATCACCGCACACAAAGCAGCCTCAGTCCAGTCTGTTCTGGTCCGTGATTCACCAACAATGGAGCAATAAGCTACCAAAATCTATCAGAGCAGTGACCTCCTGCTCTATCCTCAAGAAGACTCATCTCAAATGTTAACATGTCCGACTTGCACTTGTGGTGCACTTTCCATTTTAATTAATTGAATAGATGTACTTAATACTTACACCAAGGTTTCCTACTGCACTGAAGCATGCTGATCCCCTTCGTGTAAGTCACATTAATATAAATGTATGAGTAGTTAATGCTGGAATGATCCCAAGACACTTAATAACAATAATAATAATAATAATAACAGGTTTATATAATGCTATTCATGGCTTGACTGCTTGACATCATACATACTTATATCATACATAAACCCTGGTCAAAGGACATACAGTAGGGCATGGCTGTCAGACTGTTCAGACTGAGATCAGTGTTTGGTAGGGAATTCAGGACGATAATACAGAACAAATCATGAATGCTGAATTTATCAGTGTTTTTAAATTTGTTATAGCCACGAAATGCATTTGATACAGCACTGTAAATATGCCACTTTTCCTCAGAAATGTAAATACAAGCATTTCATATCAAAAATTAGAAACAGCACCAACAAATCATGGTTGTCTGTTTCTCCAACAAAAGTGAATGATTCCTTGTAACTCTGAATATTCAATATATGGAGGAATAGAGGAAAACTCACTATTGTGCACTGCAAAATCTCATAAGTTAGTCTTGTTAATTTATTTACTGTGCTTTTTGATTGTTCCTTTCTCATGACCCTGAGGAAGTGAAATGAATTATCATGTCTGAATAGATTCTTGAGAAAGAATGTCAGACACTTGAAGTTATGCTCTATTTTGTGACAACATATTGTCAGTTACCAGCACCACCAGCTCTGAAGTATATTATGTAGTTAATATAATTCAGACATTTAGCACATCGCTTATCTGCTGCGAATGTTCCTCATTCCAGTGTTGCCAAGCTGTAAGGTTACAGACAGGTGAAGCCATTGTTTTCTCCTCTTTACTAATGCATCTTTTATAGCCATGTTCAAGGATCGTAGCTGTGATTTTGCACGCTTTATCTTGTCTACTACAGCTGCAGGCTGCTTTGTGACTGTGTAGCTGACATTGCTGATGTGCTGGGGTGCTTTCATTTTCTGTGGGAACATCAGGTTTACAAGAATTGAGGTTTAGCTGCTGAATGGCAACTTTCTTTTCTTTTTTTTAATTGTTGAAGCAACATTCTTTATGAAGACAACACTATTCAGTGGTGAAAACCTTAGTTTCAGATACACGGAAACAGCTGTGCATGCTGTGGCTCTGCATCTGGAATTGAATCCAAATCTGAGTGCGGCACGCTGAGCTCAAGCCTACACACTTTTTGTACTATCTACTTTTTACTACGTACTTATTCTTTGTCCTGCTCTTGCACAGGTATCTCAAGTCTTTTGCTTTTGATCCATAGTGCTTTCACAAACCCAGTTGGACTGAGCCTGTGGAAGCCTGAGCTTCCATCTGCTGTGGACCGCCAAGCTGGCTCAGATCTGTGGGGAAGCAGGCGAAGGAGAAAACAGGTGGCCGCTCACTCACCTTTACGAATGTGTGCGCCTGGGCATGTGTGGATACAAAAGAGTGGAGATATGCATCTATTGATACCGTTGAATATGTGTGTATATTAAAAATGAAACTCGTTGAGCTTAAGTCTAGACTCGTGGGAAGTTAAACGAGTTCAGACACAGCAAAGTGCTCATGACGAGCATGTGTTGGTGTAAACTCTGTTCGGCCTATTTACTGTTCATATTCTTTGCATCTGAACAGACACTTCTTGTACAATGCTGATAAAAAAAAATGCTTGACAGGACATTTCAGCTAGGCCATCTGAAAAAATGTAGATAACTGAATGTCCATGAGAGGTTTTGCAAACATACATATGTATTGACAGCAGCAAAACAAAAATCTATGATTTGCGAATCCTTTGATTATGGTTTGAGTGCCCTATCCATATTTATGGGTAGCTGTCAGCACTCCTTCCTTTCAGGATTTTCTGCAGAACAGTAAATCAAATGCTGTCGTATTGGAGCCGTTTGACAGAATGCTAAGTAAGTGAAAGGCTCCACGTTTCACTGAACCCTGCTTCAATGATTGCACATATTTAAAAAAAAAATGAACCATATTCAGTTGCATGCACATTTACAGCCAAAGTATTTTCCCTTTGTCTTTAAATACATGTGAAGAGTACATTCTTATGGTAAGTATGTCTATGTAGTTACAAATGATATAGTTGCATTAGCATTTCATAGTTCCTTAGAGCACAAACAACATAAATCTATTTTCTCAACTGAAAGCAGTTGAAGCACATACAAAAAAAATCTTTGGAAAGCATGCATGGATTAAAATAAAAATGAAATAATCTGCAGTTTAATCACTGGATTAGATTGAATCATGGTGTGATGCACTTTTATGCATTTATTTTTCTCTTACCTCCTGCAGTGCAGTGCAGCTGTCATTTGACAGATTCTTTTTTATATATATCGACAGCTTGTTTACTTGATGACTAATTGACTACTGTGCTTTTTGTTTTTTACAATAAGTCCATAAAACAGTGATGCCATAACTTCAACCAGTGGTTTTCAAACTTTTTCACATCAATAATGCTGAAATTGCCACAAATTACACTATCGATCTGATGAGATTTTAGCTGTGTCCTAATTCAGGGGCTGCATCCTCCAGTTGATGAACTGGAAATAATGTGTAATGTACACTTAAACATGAACTAAGCATTATTCCTGTGGCTATGCTACATTTTTACCTTAATTAAATAGCTCCAGAGTAATTGTGATAGTCTACATGACTTGACTTGTAACTTGTTACGAGTGAGAAGGGAGGCTCTCTGCCTTCCACCTGGCGTCTCATGGCTGAAAACCAACCTTGCAACATCAGTGTAGTACTTGGCCGCCCCGGTGTCCCAGTTCTCGTCTCTGCGGCACCACGACACAAACGGACTCTGTAACCGGCAATCTTTTGTTTATGACAGTTACATCATCCACCGCTCCATGGATTGATTTTTGTTGTAAACAAATGCACATGGCCAGGCAGAGGGTTAGCAACACAGAGGAAAAGCACCAGACTTGCATAGATCTTCTCTAAACGAGTGTATTATTTTCTGATGGTACTTGAGTCAGGTAACGCTGATAACAGTGCATCTTATTGTCAGTAACGGTCACAGGGTTGTAATGAGGGAAAAAGTAGGCTAGCTTTTTTGATCACTCGTTACTGAAAAAGGTAGTGCCGTTATGCCGTTTATTTTAACGCTGTTATGCCCATCACTGGCTGTTGGGTGTAAAAAAGCCACAACTTTCAAATGTTTAACATCAGGATGTTGATTGCATTCAGGCACAATCAGAAAATGCTCTGAAGGCTAGACCATCCCATTTACCAACGGCTGACACAACCGTTGGAGGTGCCTCCCCTGAACTGGGACACAGCTTTTGTCTCAGTGTCTTCTTTTTATTACAGGAAAAAGCCATGCATTATGTCGCCTTGGTTACCTGTTTGGAACCCCATGCGGGAACCCCTTCCAGAGCGGTGGAGTCTCCACACCCCACTTATTAACCACGGTCTCAAACAAACGTATCACAAAATTAAATTGGTTTTATCTGGCAGACAACGGTTCAAAAAGGGACAGTGCACTGTCCAAATGGGCTGAGAAGATTGTTAGAAAGTTCCTACTCACAATTCTGACAGACTGGTGAGGCAGCAGTAATGAGAAAAAATGACAAATACATAAATTAAGACATTGGAGAAGAACAAATAATTAAATTCCAATTCATTTAGCTGTCTATCTCTTTTTAAAACCATTATTTACTTACATCAAATATTACTAGAATAGTTTTCTTTTCTTTACAAATTGAATTTTAATACTGCCATTAAATGTGGTCTGAAAGTCTATTCATTTATCTAAATGATGTTATGAACACACCGCACCAATAAAAGACTATAATGCAATTCATTTATGTTTTTCTCTTTGCTTTTGCCTCACACTTTAAACATGTATTAACTAATACGAAGTGCAAGTTAAGTCTAATGCTCATTATACAGTGGACCCAGCCCTCTGTGAATCTGGCTTTGATATATATACTATATACTGTATACTGTATATGTGTTTATTTGGCATGAGAGGAGACTATTCATAAGCTCAAAGCAAACAACACACTGTAACTTAGAAAATGAGCGAGTTCCCCCAAACCCAAAATTACCAAGGATGTGCCTGTCATTATTGCATTTTATTCCTACTGCTATTCCCCCTTGCAATATCAATTTACAATTAAGATAAATTATTCAGAACTTTAAGGAAATACTGCAGGGCTGGAAATTTAATCGATCTCCAACTCTCCCATTATCCTTATCAATCCTTTAAATAACTCAGCAAATCCTTTCATAAAAGACATTTTCATGTGTCATCACGTGCAAAAATATAATTTGGGCTTGGATGAAAAGCGTTTTTATTTTAATTCTAACTATATTCAGATTATTAAAATATGGATCTTCATTTGGTGTTTTCTTAAGCTCCTCACATTTAGGTTTTATCAGAAGTTCAATAAATTATAAAGTATTCATAAAGTTTAACAACTGACGTACAGTTATGTATTATTAAAAAAAAGCTGAATGTTGATATAATTTATTACTTTTTTAAAAATTCTTGTGATATTTCCCACAGACCTTATCCCCACCAGGCTCTATTGTTTACAGTCTGAAGCAAAGAAAAAAGTGTTTCTATCAGGCAAGAAATGACAAACTTTTGAGTTACCAAGTTTTTTTTCTTTTCTTTTTTTCCCCAGATTTCACTTTCTGCACAGTTATCGTCAAAGCACTCGTCTCAGTGCGCCATTTCAATCTTTTACAAAAGTGGCTTTGAAGAAATTTGTAGCAGATACAAAGTACTGAGCATTTGTTTTGGATTCCTCCAGCAAGAGAGATAAAGGCTTTGTCATTGTTTGTGTTACATTCACACACACATACACACACACACACACACACACAAGATGCCATGGTGTATCTGCAGCTACAACATCAAGGAAGTATGAACCTATTGCTCCTGACAAAACATATATAAGCACAAGGGCCAAGAAGCACAGGGATGCTTGGGGAGGCATCACCTCAAATGTATGATGAAAAATGAAAATCGTGGCAGCCTAGCCGGGGAGAATCCAGCGTAGAGACACAGTGAGCGAGTCCTCATCAGTTTCTATTATTGTGCCGTGCCTTGCTGCATGTAGTTGTCTCCAGTGTTTGGATCCAGCTGCGGGGTAATTAATGGCCCGGGTCAGACGGGGAGCAGATGAAGGCCAGCCAGATGAATAAAGGTGAGGGATTGGCTCCTGACGCAGCGAGATCGAACTGGCTTAAACGGTTATCAGCCCACAGATATTGATATATTTCACCTGGGCACGACTGACGTGAGATGCTTCATTGAGAGCTGCACCCAAGGGAGGCACACAGCGCTCGCATGTCAGTACAGCTTTATGGACCACAACATTAAAGATTGCAGAAGATCAACATCACCTATGTAGCTCCAAAACATCAGAATGGGGTATTTTCTTGATGTTTTTATTATTTTCAACACATAATAAAGTGGAACCAAATCATTCAACTGTGTTTTCACTTCAGAAGACTGAATAAATTAACCCATGGAGTCGTAATCAGCCCTCCAAAAATGTCATTTTTCATTTCAGTATAGCACACAATTTTCCGTTAAATGCCAATTAATGAAGACATCTAATTTTGTTGTCTCTCTTTGCTGTGTAGCTATTAGGATTTGTGTCACATACTTGTAGAAGCAGCTTGCGAATTCTATTTCCTCACTGTGAAATGACTCTTTTGGTAAATATGTCTCACACGACTGTCTTTGTAAACAAGAGCTTGAAAATGCTACATGAATGATGTCATGTCATGTCTCGAGTGCTGCTTGAAGCCAGAATCTGGTAAACAAGTGGACATGCGGCCGCCTATGATGAATGACAATCATATAAACCCAATACATCTGGACTCATCTTTCACCAGTCGTCCTCGCTGGCTGACCAGAGAGCTGGATGACAGAAGTGATGTCAGCGGAGAGCATTTCTTTTTCAAGCGACTGGCCTCAAAAGTTAGGAAAAATAAGATCAGGTATAAACTCAGTGACATGGTGCCAGTTTTTAGAAAGACCCAAAATGCAGACAAGACCCAAGCAAAGACATGGTTGAGCAAAGAAAGGTTTTATTAACGCTCATGAATGCAGATGAACCAACAAAGGGCAACAGGAAAACAGGAGGGAGAGCACAGGAAGATAGGACATGGGGACTTCAAAATAAAACAGGACCAACCAAACACTCAGTAGGCTACAGCTGCACCTGGTAGCCTATGGGTGTGAACCAAGGCCGTAATTACCATATACATTGAGGGGGGACACATCCCCAGCTAAATTTTAAAAGAGGGTATATAGGCTGCATTTGAATATAAGCAGCAGGCTTTCATGTTGTAACATGAGATATTTACACAGAACGACAGTAGGGAACTGTGCAAGTCCGCTCGCTTTTCCACTGTTTTGGTTACGCTCCTCTCGCCCATGTGCATTTGTTTACAACGAAGCCGGCGATAAATCAATAAATGGAGCGGTGGATAACGTAACATAACATATACGATGTTACGGCATGTGTGTTTGTGTAGTCTTAACCATCATAAACAAAATATTACGGGTTACAGAGCGCGTTTGTGTTGCGGTGTGCAGAGACAAGAGCTTGGACACCGGGGTGGGGGAAAAAAGTGGCGGCTTATAGTCTGAAATGTACGGTATACAGTATATATAGAGAGAGAGAGATTTGGTCCCCCCCCCAATGTTGACTCCATGGTTACGGCCTTGGTGTGAACAGTGGCCCTAGGGCTACACTGTTTGTTAAAAGGCTGGCACGATGTATCCCAGGTGGCTTGGATCCCTAAATACTCAGAAGATGAAGAGAAGCAGTGTCACACTTACAATTCACCAGCATTATGGCGAGTAAACTACTTCTATTACATGTGTTACATTGCGAGTTGGGAGTGTCAGGATTCGGTTGGCCTCTGCTGTCTGTCTCTGCGTCCATGTTTTCCTTTTACCCAGGGCTGGGTGGGGGCCTCCTCTGCTCACCTGCCTCTTACACCTACAGCCGTTATAAGCCGATCTCATCCTCCATTCATCGCATCTCATCGTTTGTTGTTTCATCTCTTGCAGTAATGCTCTCAGCCCCTTCATCTTGTGTTTTTTGTCCTCAACATAACTTTTGACTGCAGCTTGTCTTTTGAGTTTGGCTCTTGGATTTCGGATTGGTACTTTCAATTTGGACTCATCTGTTTGTTTGTTTTTCATCCAGCCCTGCCACTTGCCTGCCCTCAGCCCTGTCGTCACCTGCTTCCCATGTCACCTACCTGACTTAACTGTGTCCTCGTCTGTCTGCATCTTTGTATATTTTTGAGCACCTTTTGTCACAATAAACTGTCACTCGCACCTAATCTACATTGCGGGTTCATTCTCTGTTCTGTTCAACCCAGTGAACCCCTGACAGAGAGTGAGGCCATCTATGATGCGACGCCACAGTCTTGTAGCGACTAGGCAGTAAGATCCCACACCAAGCACCAGACATAATATTGAGTCGGACCCACCAGGACTGAGCTCCGTCTCTTTCAATGTCAATACCGCTATGTCACAATGTATGTGAATGTGTCGCGTATGAGCGGTAAACATGTCTCTAACAACTCTAACTGCATCGTTGACCATCGGAACATCATTCTGCTCTGTGGTGAGTTTAATGTCTCTCCATAAAGACTATAGTAAAGTCTCTCTGTGGTTAGTTTAAGGTCACTGCGTTACAAGCGTAGTGGTAGGCTATTAGATATACTATAGGCCTATTGTATAATGAACGGCACGAACCAAGACATGGGTTTTTTTTAATTTTTTTTATAATAATCTCCTCTCCTTCAGCACTGATGTGCTGAAGCATGCTGTTCTGTTGTCAATGAAGTGGACCAGTCTTAGGCATGAAACTCCAGGCTGAAAATGAGTCCTCTGGCCCTGGAACCTGCACAAGGAGAACAAACTCAACAGGCCCCAGGCCTTCTTGCAGTAAGATGACACTGCTAATCACTGCTCCAATGTGCTGTACCAATCATACATTTCAGAGGGAATTGTATTAGTTAGTAGTAATGAGTAGAATTTGTAGTAATTAATTAGTTAGTAGACAAAGCCCTGCTCTGCTGTTGTGATCAAAGCAAAAACTAGTGACATGTGTGCTATTGTAAGTTGGAAACACTGCAGACTGCCACTACGATACAATACATTTTGAAAGAGCAACGCCCAATGGGGAAACTCTGACTCAGTCACATGACATTCACCCGACCAATATAATTTGGCATCTATGAACACCTCGTCACTCAGGTAGTCACTCATGGACATTTAGTCATAGGGCTTCCCCACTGTCCACAACAAACGTGGTTATATGTAATGCGTTTTTACAAAGATAAAATATAGTCATACTATTTGTAATTATGCCTGTACGTACTGCTGTGTTAAATGAGCCTGGTTTATCTAGTTTGTTAGGGATGAGCAACAAGACTGGCAGCCTCCAGCTATCAGCTTTATTTTAGATCAAATTACTGGAACTCATTGCTGTCAGCTGCACATAGCACTGTAGACAGAGCACTGATTGGTTATGAACTGATTGGATATTAGTTTCTGGCCATTAAAAACTATGATGCTTTATCAATTACATTACCTAAATGTGGTTTATGAGATCACAGGTTCTGGCCCCTTCATTTCTGAGCACAAATTATTCATTGGAGGCAAGACTAAGTCATTTCAGAGTGCTAATTGAAAAGTTGGTTTATACAAATTGATTTGAGGGCACAGATTAGGTGTTTGTGTGCATGAACTGTATATGGAAAGCTTTGTTTGCCATGTCTGTCTTCAGCAGGTCCCTTAACCTCTTGAACCTGAGCGCCCCCTGGCCAGGGGGCAGCCTGAGTTGCGTGCAGTATAGACGATCTCTCCACACGCTAGGAAGCTCCAATACTAACATTTAGCATACCAAAATGATGGAGAGAAACTCAGCTAAAAGCCCATGCCAAGCATTGTCACCTAAACACAACACAGCTCAAACCCCAAGCAACCATATGGGCATGTAACAAGAACGCAAAAACAACGCAAATCCACTTTTGTGCTTCTTCTCATTTCACCACCTCATGCTAACCGATGCTAACCAAACAAACGACATGTCATATGAAAGCAGAGACTCTGCTGATTACAAAGATGTCTCCCCCATCACTGTGCGACGTAAACTCGGCGAACTAGCAGACAAAGAGTAGCGAAAATAAACTTCACAGAATCGTAAAGTGCATCTTACCTTTGCGGTTTTGCGGTCAAAAGTTATATTCCAGCTCGAAAAAACGCTGCTAGTTTATTAGCTTGTTGGTTTGTCATGCATAGCAAACACCCTGGCTGTTTAGAAACATACCAAGGGGGGAAGTGAAGTGTGTCCTCTTGACATATACGATCTTTGGGGTTGTTTCTGCACCGTCATTACTGCGCCGTATAACTGCGCAAACGGCGCGAAAACGACCCCCGCGAATCACACACAGGAAGTTGCGTTTGTTTATGTTTGCTCGACTTGGATTTTCAAAATAATGGCAAACGGAAAAAAGGAAATAGTTTCAGCAGAAGAGGTTCTCTGTATGCTGGAGGGAGATAGTGGGGCCAATGTTTATCCTGACCTAACCCTTGGCAAGGACAAAAACTGTTTTGTGGAGTGGCATGGTGCTAAAACCAAACCCTGTTTCTGTCCCTAGGGGGCAGCACTGAAATGATGTCTGTACTATAAAGGCTGGGTGAATTTTCAAAATGACTCAAAAACAGTTGTATTTGGATGCAATGAATAACCATAGTTCACTATTAGTGATTTTAAATTAGTGAAACATAATTATATAATAAATATTTCCTGTCTGGTACCTGAGAAAGGTCTAATTCCGCCTGGACATAGGCCTGTGTTAAAACAGATGTAAAATTGCTTAGGTTCATTTTTTTAGCATCTACTTTTACATAAATAATGATCAGATATCACTTTACTACTTTCAAGGCCAATTAGGTTAGTATCCTTCATTCAAAGGTAATTTTCACTCTAAATAATGTGTTTTTTGATTAGGCGAAGATAAAAAAAATTACATTTTCTACTGTGTTCCAAATGAATTTATGTTGACACAGTAACACATATCTTGATTCTGACACTTATGTAGAAATCTCACAAGTCTTAGCTTTCTTTTGAGACCAAGATTATTTATACAGCCCTTGTAGTTGTGAAGATATACTCTATTTAGTTTGAGTAAGTAATTCCGGACAGGAAGCAGCAAAAATAGGCCTCCTTTGGAAGAGGTTAAACAGGTATTTCATTCTTTAACTGCTCCTCCTGTTTAAAGGTTGCATATTATGTATATTAGCTATGTTCTTTTATAGATTATGTATCCAGCCTTGCAGAATTTGGTTGCTTCGGGGAGAGGCCTGGCAGAGGAGATGTAAAACTACACTCAGCTGGTTTTTGATACTTAAAAAGAACCAAGTAAATGTAAATAGGTGTAATGTAATGGGACTTTTAAGAACCCGTCCTATGGTGAGTGCTTCCTGCAGTAGTGATGGGGGACCAAAGCCACAGTCATCAGTTCAACTAAGACTGTAACTCTGAATGATAATTCAAACTGCAGAAGCTTCATAGTTTCAAATCAGCTTTGGGACCGTTAACATTAGAGGAGATTAAAGGATGCTGTGGAGTGGGACAATGTACGTAACTGTTGAACCTCACACAGAGTAACACAAAAAATGTTTCAAAACAGTTGCACTGGTGTGTGTTCACAAGCTTTTAAGACAAGTATGAAGGGGAGCAATTATTACACCAATCAAAGCTGTTCCAGCGGACACCTGACTATTGTTTCAGGACAGACTTTATGCTGTTGAACCTTTCCTTTAATTTAAGGGACTTAATTATGATTAAAATGTTAAACCATGGCTGCTACTGGGATCCCTATAGTTACTGTATAGAGAAGGGTATTAAAATTCAAGTCCTTAAATAAAATAGCCCACCTCCAGCCAGTACCCCTGACACTGCCTGTATTTCACTTGAATGTACTCACCGTTTGGAAATGAACACCATGATTAATTAATGAATAGCGACTATTAAGCGGACAGCCCATTTTGTCAGCTTTGCTTTCTTTTCCCCTCGGTGCGAGAAGTGATAGAAACAGATAAAGATGTGTGAGTGCAAGAGAGAGAAAAAGTATGTTAGGAGGGTCGGGATTTTAATGAGACAATGGAAGAGCTTGGCCGTGACAGATGCAGAGAGAAAGTGTTTTTTTTTTTTTAGACATACATGATGTACAACAACTAATTTTCTTTGACCGTGAATACTGTTCTCCCTCCTGTAAACATGTGGGAGGGAGTCTAGCAAGGGTGGTCAGAGCGGTGATGGTGGTGGGAGGCTGCGCCGGAGAAGGAGAGGAGAGCAGAGCAGATGGTGAAGAATTCTCAGGGTTTATTTCAGGAGAGTTCAGTCTTTACGGCTCATATACTGACTTAATTATGAGACAGAGGGGAGAGTGAACCCCTGGAAGAAGGATTTAAAGAGGCAGGGAAATCTTCATTAAGCCCACAAGGAGAGGGCTGCACTCATTGCAATGACTTTGCCATCTCTTCACCACCACTAAAGAGGGCATAGGGAGTAAAAGTAGTAGTAAAAAGTAGTAGCGGTAGTACTAGGCCAAAAGATATGAAGTGTAAGGTTCAAGTGAATCTAAATTCCATAGTCATCACTAAAAATAATTGGGTTCCTCTTATCGCCTCCATATCTGCAGCCACTGAAGCATTTACATCTAACTACAAACACGGCAAGTGAACTGGATACAGGACACAAACCCACAAATGAGGGGAATCCAGGAACTGACAAAATGCTGAAAAGCACAAGACAAAGAGGAGGCAGCTCAGTAGCTAGAGATTAAAAGAGGACCAGAGGACGGGGGCTCTGACTGTGATATGAGAAATGAATGGGTATATTGATGTGCAAGAAGAGAAAAATTGGATTGAACTGTTTAAAGGAAAGTTCAGGTCAGCTCTGTCTTGTGATGTTTCACCAGACACTTCAGGCGGCAGCCAGTAAAGGCGGCAAACTCCTTTTTATCTGCTGGAGATATTCTTGCTGTGAGAGGTGAACCCCTGCAATTTAATAATTTCCTTAACTCTGCCAGCCTACGAGTGGCAAGGATGAGAGAGAGAGAGACAAAAAAAAACACAAGTGTGGGACCAGGGTTAGATGCTGGAGGCTGCCCAAACTCTGGGCTCTCGTGATCCCTCTCAAATGCAATTATCACCTCAGATGGCCAATTTGATTATCATCTTCGGGCCCCCCCTGTTGTTCTCATGATAACAGCTCATCCTTTATCCTCTCCTCCAGAGATGATGTCGGTTGGTTAGGTCATAAGAAAGGAGGCGAAGGAGCCACCATGCTTCACAGCGAGCATCTGCAATTTGATAATGCCACAGTGGCTTTTATTGTTGTGCAGTAACACAGCCTCACTGCACCTTTTCACTTTGTTCTGGATGATCAAACATTCAGAAAATTGGAAACAAACACAAGTGATATATGGACTATGGATTTCTAATTGAAAAAAAAGAGAGAACGGAATATAAAATACAGCCCTGCAATAGCTACAGAATCTCAAATATCAATTATGGTATTTCACAGTTAATAACTTTATGGTTACTCCTAGCTAAATACATTACAAAATGGAGGAGACAGCCTCATTGTGCATGAGTTCACAGTGTAATCAGGTATTGCTGCTGACTCTGCTATAGAGGGAGGAGAAATTGTCCGATCCGCCCCAGTCTTTAATAAACGCAAGTAGTCGGAAGCATTTTGAATTCAATCATTTCCTGAAGGAGAAGCTTTAGATCACATACATAACGTAAGTAGCTGCTCAATCCAGTCACATGAATAAATGTGACACTGACAAAAGTATGAATATTGTTTTGTTTCTGTTGTTATTTTTTGAAACATTGAGGTACACAAAATGATACAAAACTCATCACATGGCTAATTCAATGATTTATCCAAGTCTTGCAAGTTGTATCGAAGATAAATGGGAACATGTAACAGCAAAGAAAACCTTTCAAAACGGTGACTTCAAGGATCAAAATGAAATTGAATCTGAAAGTTCACAGTAGCCTTCTTTCCTACTGTAATGTGCCACAAGCAATGCATTTTGAAGGAAGCATAATTGTGTCAAAGCTTAGTTTTCTATTAATGTGATAAAGTAATTAAAATGTTGTTTATATTACTAAACAAATCAGTAAAATGACAGACAACGTCTTTGCCATTAAAATATATAATTCTTGCAGAACAGATCCACTTAATTATTGCAACATTTTAAAGCTTTTTATGGCTTAATTGCAGTGACAGAAGGATTATGTCCTGGTTTAAGACATGAAAAGTTCACATCACCCTTGGAAAAACAATGTTTATTTGCATACAAAAAACACAATCTGCTTTTACCTAATGTTGATATCTGGTGTGACAGTCATGCTTTGTTCACCTAACAACCACCCCATCCACTTCGAGCAATTTCATTAATAAAGAAGCATCATTTTTAATTCAGTAAAAATAAAGAAAATACTTGAGACAAAATAATAATATTGTCTCAGAGCATGATCAATTCAATCAAGTATTGTTGAGCAAATGTAGCAGCAGGAGCATGACGGATAGCAAAAATTATGCTGTGCTTTGATGTGTTACAAGAAGTCTATTGCACCCCAGGTGAACAGCTCATTCACAATTCTGAGAGGCTGGTAGACACTGATGTGTCAGCAGGTCTGCGGGTTACACACACACACACACACACACATACACACACTTCATTGGTTTAAGGCCTGGGCCAAGGGCTCAGGGAGGAGGAGAAGCCAAATATGAATGCAAGCAGCGGCAGACTGGGAACAGGTGCTGTAGGTGTAGGAGACAGGGGAGACAAGCCAGCATGCATATGCTGAACAGTGGTTGTGTAAGCAGTGAGGACTGGCACTTTGTTTGGGAGCTGCTGGGCCTGGTTCTACTGCATTAGGCACTCTGTACATAGTAAGCAGCAGAGTTAGCTACTTCCTTCTGGCTGTTGTTTTCCTGACAAGAAAGACAATAACAGTTTCCTGCTGCAGACATGTTGGTGAAAACCTCTGCTACACCTTTCCTCCACCCTGTGCATGTCACTTTGTACTCTGAACCTCCATACAGAGAACTGGACAGATGTCATAACTACCATGCTTGCCCTAGCTTGTCCGTATGTCCTCCAGTAATCGTTGATAATCCTTCCTCAGGGGGAGTTCAATTGCTGCTGGTGCTAACCAGTGGAGGTGACCTCAAACTCAGAGACTTGGTCCATATCTTCAGAGATCTCTTGGACCCAAGTTCAGAGACTACATAGAGAGAGTCTGAAAAGAATGAATTTTGAAAACTGCACAGCAGGGTATGGAGGAAAAACAACAAAACACCACTGCCGAGTCAAGACTAGGAAGGCTAATTACAGCTCTACAAACTGTCACACATGCAGGAACAAAGCAAACCAGACAGCGACGTAACTAAATATATCTGAGCAATTACTGCACAAGTGATCAGGACAGGTCAAGAATGTTGTTTCCTTTACATCTTTACATCAACAGAACAAACATATATTTGATGAAATTTTAATGAAGTTACCATCAGTAAATGGGGAAATAAGCTCAGAATCAGCATCACTGACAGTTTGTGATCTTATGCTTTTATCATTGATATAAATACATAAGACACTGAATTAAGTTGTGGTGCGTTCAAACAACAACAGATTCAGGTAGATTTGGCTCATAAACAAATGAATACAATCATCCTTTACCACAATATATTTAACCATAGTAGTACAGGAGGATTATTGCTTCACTCCGCTGAGATTGTGTCAGTTCAATGTACAGAGGCTTTCCTGTTTGCTTGATATGTAAATAATACTGTATATTTCTTGCCCTAAGCTTTTTATAGCATGAAACATATCAACAAGCACTGTTTCATTATTAAGATACATTTTCTCATATAAAATGCAAACAAAACTGAAGTACATAGTATAATACAGAATATGTGCATAATGTTAGAGCCAGTGTACAATCCAGATGTAAGTAAGCCACCTCACTGCCTTAAGGTAGCCCTGTTCCTGACACTATGTATATGCTTTCTTTTTTCTTTTTTTCTTTCCCTTAGTTACTGACTCAAAATTATTGTTAATATATATGCTATTTTGTTTGCCAGCGGGCACAATCTGTGATGGTACACAGACAGTCCCTAAATTCCTCCCTCCCCCACTCATACTGAAGTGCACATAGCCTGTGGTCGCTCTTGCATCTCCAGTCTATGTCAGATAGCTTCCCTGAAAGTGCTGAGCCTCGCTGCCTGAGACAATTACTGGAAGTTAACAATGAAAAGAAATGGCTGCCTAAAGAAGATTCAGATGATGTGCTGAAGGACAGAAGAGAAGAGAAAAGAGAAGAAAAGCATACTTGACTGCAAGATAAGATGGGACTTATTGGATAGATAAAATAATGTAAAGTACTTAAACTCTGACGTAACACAGATGTAGAGTCAAACTGCAAATAAAGGGCTTATTAGCAATTTTCTAAATACATTTTGCCTCTTTTTTCTGCTTTACCAAACAATTATTGAGAGTTAAACCAAATAGCCCCTCAAACTCCCTGCCCAGTAGCCAAATGCAGATAAAGTACAGTATATCACCAACAGTAGCTGTAACATTTAACATCTAAACATTTAACATCTAAACACTCACGGCAGTGACATGCAGTCATCCACCCTCACAGTCCTGCTCTTCGGACATCCGCAGCTGCTTTTTAGTCCCGGTTCCTCCCTGCTGTGTTAATTCAGGTCGAGTTTCCATTACGCATGCCAACAGCCTTTGACCTGACGTCAGATGTGACGGGATAATCTTTATAGATATAAATTTGATTCCATTAGTTGCATTAAATAGTGGTTATTGTGGTTATTTATTGCATTGAAATGTGCCTGAAACTGTGGAAACCTGCCTGTGAGGTCTTGGTGACGTGTGTGCACTGCGCACCGGGCAGCCAAACTTCCACTGCACCGGCTGCGCTTCGCCCTGCGCTGAGAGTAGACCTGGTTTGAGGTGGCGAGCTTTCAGCGCACCCTCGGCGGTGCATTTTTGCACGAAACTTCCACTGCACCAAGCTGAATCTGTGACACCTCCCCCTGCTGCGCTGCCACACCCATCTCGGCGCAGCGCGATCTACCAATCTGCCAGACTGACCTGGTCGAAACTTGCACTGCACCGGCTGCGCCACCCTGCGCTGCGCCACGAAACTAGGGCCCTTAGTTTTTATCGAGTTTTCCACTCTTTTTCAGAGTTGGCTAGCCATTGACTGGCCAGCCCTGACCCATGATTTTTTTTTTTGTCCCTATGGCCCAATGGCCAGTGCGTCACTGTCTGCAACCTGTGCTTGCATTCATTTGTGGGACACGTGCTTACAGTGCTGTGGAAACCCAGACTTTACCCAGGAACAATACTATTTTCTGATTGGCTGATAGGTCGGTAATTCAAGACAGTTTAACAGAGCAATCTTCATTTGCATCATTCATTCATAGATGTGCGGCGAGTTATCACTTCTCAGCGTGAGGCATGTCATGTGTGGTGTGTGAACATGTGAACTGATTTAAATGCGTGTGTCTCACGCTCAGTGCCTGAGACTTGAGAGTCCTGGTTTTAGCTAACAGCCAACCACAACCATACATCACACATAGTTAGCATGAGGCTATTTGACATCTCTCTATGCGCAACAGTTTGGAAACTTAGCAAAGGCTTAATTATCTACATCAGGTGCTTGAGTGTGCAGCTACTGTAATTCAGTCATGAATGTGATAATGTTTGAGACAAATGCTCCTCTTAAGTTATTGCATTTTTGAGAGCTAATGGCAACACACCACCATTTCATTTTGGCACTTTGCTCTAATAAGATTGCTTATGATTTATTTTTAATGTGAGAGACCATAATTATTCATTTGAAAGTTGTTTTTATCGCTCCACATGTCAGGATTTCAAGTGTCGGCTTTTGTTGTTGAGAGTTAAAGGGCATATTTAACAGGTGGTGAGGAAATTACAGAGTAAATCAATTTCACAGAGACAATTATATCAGTCAGATAAAAAGTCAGCCACTGTAAAACCATTCCTGCTATTCCCACACATGCATTCAGTTGAAAAGTACAATTAATTGTGTCAAACACAGCAGCACGATTAAAATTGATACTTAATTTGCATTTGGATAAGTCAGGATCAGCTTGAAGTTGATTATATGCTGCTGTATTACAGCAATTCAAAGTGGAATTCAATTATTTCTAGAAATGCTATAGAACCATTTAATTAATTATGCTTCACGTCCCTCATATGACATAGTTTCTACTTTTCTAAACACTTAATTTCCTTACCACCCTTTGTGAATGTCATAATGTGTTTTAATTTGGCTCCTCTGAGAAGTTTTAATCTGTTTTTGTAACAAGATTTTAACAATTTGTCTGTCATTCAGTCGTTCTTCCACCTCACCATATGCCTGCAAAGGGGCACCTGCAGACAAGATTTATTTTTGCTCGGATAATATATGTCTGGATCGAGCATAGTATACATAATTCTGGTATGAATGGATGAGGTCGCTTTTATAAGTTGCTTCTAGGCTTCTCTATTTATCTATAGTTATTTTACTGTGGAGGTCAGATGAGAAATCATCTAAAACAAACACACTGCAAGTGTCTTCATACCAACACAGCAGAGGGAGAGAGAGACCATTTATTTCTCAAGAGCTGGACTCAAGTAATATGTATTATGTGAGGAAGCGATTCTAGACTGTGCTGAGTTTTCTCTCTCTGAGGAATTCAACAAGATGTATGAGGGAGCACTTTGTTAGCAGAAAAGAACAAAAGTTGGTCTTGAGAAGTAATATTTTTGCACAAGGTCTTTTCCTAGTACTTACAGTACAATTAAGATGCTCTAAATACTTAAGTTGTTACACTTGGATGGATTGAAGGCTTTCATTCTATTTAACAATGGCAACTGACTGAAAATTGTGCATTTAAATTATTCCGTTACGTGTGGTTATGAGGCAAGCCCATTCTGAAATGGCTACAGCAGTTAAAGTCAGAGGCAGATTCATGTCTAATTGTGTTTAATGTTTAATTAAAATCAGGTTCTAATTATTAGACATAGTGTGACATGTGCACACACACACACACACACACATGCACACACACATACACGCGTACACTGATAACTGTCTGTGCCATTGCACAGAAAGACTTTTAATGCCATTTGTTCAACAATGAAAAATGCAAAAGATGTAATGTAATGATAAAAAAAGGTCATCGCCGAGAGACACTGAGGAGCCACAAAGGCAGACGCAGTACAAGAGGCCGTGAGAGAAAGAGATAGTGAGAGCAAGTTCACTGCCCTTATCTGTAGGAGCTCAAATTCTTCTCCATTATTTATCAAGCTCAGCAGACAACAGTTACTCACCATGATCTGTCAGGTCAGTGCTCTCTTTAACTTCAGACTTAATGCTCTTCAACATGGCTCACTCTCTGTCAAGACTAGAGTGGACACTTGCTGCATACAGTAGGACCATCTCTCTCTCTCTCTCACCCTCTCTCTCTCTTGCTTGAGCACTTTTTAAGACCCATCCTCTTACTTATGTACCACGGTAACCCAAAAGTACATCACACACTTTGGCCTGCATTTTTGTGGATGTCACCAGCATACCAAATGTCAGAGGTGTGACTTGAGGACACGGAGACAGTATATGCTTGCTCTCTGATGTCTAACTCAACTCAGACTTCTTTTTAGTGTTGAATCTGACAGGAGTGTTGTTAAGCAGCAACCTCATTCTGACAAATGACAGAACTAGAATATGCTGTTCTGTCATTTTGGTCCAATTTAGGATTTCCCAGATACTACTGGTCAAATTACTTTTATATTCATGCTCCCCAAGGATTGTGCTTTCATGAGCTTTTGTGATGGTTCGCCTTTGATACAGTTTGACTATCCATCCCATCACATGAAAATCCATTGCCAGAAAGCTAAAGGCCAGTTTTTAATAATATTTTCCAAAGAGCTGCATGCATGATTCTCTGAGGATAATAAACTGGAAGTGAAAATGATTATATTATGTGGTGAAATTTGTAGAGGACATCTAATGTTCTTTCACAGGAAGGATCTCCTCATGAACAGTGCAGGAGCCTTTATTTTGTACTGCCTTGAAAAGGATCTACTATTATTGCCTCTCAAACCAGTTAAATCCCTGTTTATCCTCTCATATTATGAACAATTTATGTTAAATTCTGACACAATTTCTGTATGAGGTCTTGAAAAAAATGGCCAAAAAAAGAGAAAAAAAAAGTAAGTCACACTGACCTTGACCTTTGGCCTTTAGCCATCAAATCAAGCTGAATAAATTCCCTTTTACAGTAGATATTGAGTTCATATCTCCTTCTCAAGGCCAAAAACATATTTTGCGAGGTAACCACATCTACTGTAATTAGGGCAATGTCCAACAAACGCTATTTTTGCACTGACAACACCCTTGACCTTAGTTGTAGAGCTCTCTCTCTCTCTCTCTCTCTCTCTCTCTCTCTCTCTCTCTCTTGTCAAGAGCTACTGTTGCTAGGTTGAAAAACAAGTCCTCTGACACTTCCGTGGTCCTGCCTTGTTAATGTAAACACTCCAACAAAACATAATATACAATAGCATTAGTGGCAGCTGTCGACATGGACCCTGAGGTAGGCCTACCATCAAAACAAGTGTGGGTGCACACCAAGCCATGTGCTCCAGCTGTATGTCCCGCTGTATGTTCTTGTATTTTGATTGGTCAAGGTGGGAAAAGTGACAGTGGCGAGCGCTGCGCTGTTTTCAACTCAAAGTGTTCTGAGCACGGCGACAAAAAACGGTCACCGCCAAGAGCGTTTTTATCCACTGTGGGTGCTGAGCAATGGGAAACTTCATAGGATCGCTGTGAGTATCAAAAAAACATATGGTTGACACGACCTCTTAACCTAACCTTCAAAATAATGTTTTTGCCAAATTTTTAATTCGTTTAATTAAGGTTTTGTAACCATTACAATATTGCAATCTGGACAATCTGATGTGGGTTAATTTCACATACATTTACTGTTTTGTTACTGCTTGAGTGAAATTAAAACATTATTTACTTGACTAAAATCCCCAAACACACACACACACACACACACACACACACACAAAGACGGAAAAGAAACAGTTCAATAGATGCTAAATATTAGTAGACTAGATACATCATCGGTGCTGGTATTGTTCTGAAGACAACACATACAATAGCTAAACTCACACTCATGCTGAAGGAGGAAACTGCTTTGGAAGAGAGTGTCTTTAAAAAGTGACAGATCACTCTGACCTTACTTCACCTGAAACATGGACGTATTTACCTTGATAATAGGCTATACACTATCTGATGTCCTGCTATCAGTTATCTTAAAACTGAACAAAATGCTCTGTAGAAAAGGTGAGTGTGTGTGTGTGTGTGTCAGTGTGCGTGTGCATGTGTGTGCCTTTAAATGACAGAGGGGGCAGACAGAGAGGCTACCATCCAAAATTGATATGACTCTTCAAACCCATGATAATATATCTCAAACATGAAATGCTTTATCTGCCTGTTGACTGCTGCACTCGTTCAGCTGGTATTTGGAATTCAAATCACTCTTACTGTGGTCTATTACCTCGGAATTGATATGGACTGAGTAAGCTGGGTAGAGTCATTAAATAAAGAAAAAGTCATTAAGCAAAATTAGCTAGCTGCTGTAAATATCACAAAATGAAATGCCACAATGGGGTACCTTTCACATGAAACAAATACGCCAGCAAATGATTGGGCTAATGTTTTGTTATACCTGCACCTCATATATTCTTAAGTAACATTGTCTAGACAAAGTGGATTGATTAAAATGTGTGGGAAGGTATTGTTTATGATTGTGTTCATCTTTGCCATGGTAACCAGAGAGACCAAGGTTTCCCCTGCAAGTATTCATATTAGTAGGGAGGTTTAGCTTGCAGTTAGAGTCACTGAAGTGAGTCCAATAATTCAACACAAGATGAAGCATGACAATTAAAAAAATACATAGATTGGTAAGATGCACTTCCTATGAAAGGCAACTGTGCAGGCTTTTAGCAATGCATGCTTTTAAGTCGAGCAGCTTGGACACCTCTTAATATAAGTGTGCCACACTTATTACCCAGGTAGTTACTGTTCAAGCATAAAATGCCTATCTAAGTGAACATGATTTGCACTTAGTGGAGATAATCAAGTTTACTCTCCACGACAACACTAAAAAATGCATGTTAACCACATTAGGGCTAATGGATGAAATGGGATTTTTTTTTTTCATTTTTTAAATGTAATTTGTCTGTGCTACTTTTGAAATTTAACATTTTGTTCTAGCCCAGACAATAGCGGCAAATATGCTCAGAGCAGCTGTATGTGTAATGTGTAATTTTGTGTTCGCCAACATAATGCACGTAAATGTGATTTCACTGGAATGTTATCCTCTTAAAATTAAACTGAACCACATAAGTATTCACAGGGCTTGTTATTTTTCAGTATGCTGCTATGTTTACACAGCCCGACCAGCAAATATGAGGCTGATTTGGAATTATCATCCTTATCAAGCTGCATTATGAAATAAGTTTATGCCTCTCGTATCTACAGCAGAAAGAAGGTCACAAAAGGTTTATATAGGACTTTGAACATAAAAGCAAAGCAAAACAAAAACTTCATTAATTTAGGCCTGCATCTTTCTCTGATACTACAAGACTAATTAAATCAAAGCTAATTAAGTCAAAAAATAATATTTCCCTGGTGCCTCTTTCCGTCACTAACACAATGAGTGATTTCAAAACAGCAAGTCCAAAACAATATAAGGCTGTGTGTCTTGGTTAGAAAATGATTTTCATCTGATGGCATTTAGAAACATTCTCTTGCCCCATTCATCAAGTCCCTGTGACAGGTTCTCTTTCTTTTCTAATTTTCCTTTCTCTTACCATCCTCTTCAGATGGACAAAGTAAACATTTAAGGTGGATGTAGTCTACGTTAAGAGGCCACATGGGGCAACACGGTAGTTTAGTGGGTCACCAGAGGGTTCAAGGTTTGAACTCCAGTGGAGTTTGGAGTTGTGTGGGCCCTGCGATAGACTGGCAACATGTCCTGGGACATGGTCTAGGTCTGGTTCCAGCCCCTTCCCACCCATAAACCTGCAAGTTCTGTAGTACAAACAATGGATGAATGGATGGATATCAGCTGTAACTATCCAAAATAATAATATATAAAAAAAAAAAATGCATTGTGTATAATGTTCAGGTTGATTTTTATTATCACATTTCAAGTTTTCATAATAAGAGGGTTAGTTGTATCAAGCATTGTTCATCATCAGTCCTCATGTGTAAGAGAGTTCATATTTTTTTTCTCCAGTAATAAACTCTAAAACAAATCCAAAATGTACTTCTGTTCAGGACCAACATATGTGGAGAAGTAACCAGCACATTCACCACGCTATGAAATAATCATGTATAAGTATGTGACATTGCGACACGAAACTAGTTTCTTCTTCGGCGCATAATCTTTCCCCTCATGTCTGTCTCACTTGCACTTCCTGCGAGAGCGCCCCCTCGCAGGCCGTTAGCCAGTAAAAATCTATAAATTAGCCGCATTGTTGTATAGGCCGCAGGTTTCACAGTGTGTGAAAAAAGTAGCGGCTTATAGTCCGGATATTACAGTAACTATTTAAGACTTATATTAACACAAACATTGGGGCTAAGTGGGAGTGGTTTTCTGGCATCATCATTGTGGCCCATTTGAGAGCTAAGAATGTCCATACAGCCTCCCAGATCCATAAACCGATGAATGGAAATAAATGAGCTGCTCTGTACGGGCCCTTCCCTTGTTGGCAGCGGTCATTGTAACAGCATCAAAAACAGTGACCCGTTCCAAAGTGACAAAATGTAAATATTGGAAAGAGTGAGTTTTCTTTTCTTTTTTTTCCATGTTCTTCATATAGAACCTGGCTATAGTCATTGCACACTGAAATGAGGGATCTTTTTTTCCCGTAGCTTATCTATACAGCAAATTCAGTGTTATATTTAATTCTTGTGTCAATTAATACTACATGGACAATATGCAATGTCCAGTCTTTGTTAGTCTGTTGAACTGAAAAGGTACTGTTTGTGTCGCGGAGTCGCGGTGCCACCGAGACGAGAGGAGATTTGTGACACCGGGTCAGAGGCTCTGATGCAGGTTTGGTTTCCAGCCAGGATGTGGAAGGAGCCTCCACTCTCCTTGTAACAAGTTACAAGTCATTTATGTAACATCAATATTAGTCCGAAGCTGTTTAATGGCGGTAGAAATTAAACATAATGTAAATATCCTGCATAGTTTCTATGCGGCGTCCCTAGCAACGGTCTGTTATACTTGACGACGGTCTGTTATTCAGAAATAACGGACCGCAGAACGCAGCGCTGGACCAATCAGAGAGTAGCATTCAATAGAGCCGTGTAATAATGGTGTATATTGTATAACGCCTCTTATGTGTGCTATTTAGAATTTAAACCATGCAATGCAGTGTGCTCTTGTAATCAGCCTTTGTAGCAAAGAACAGATCATTGATTGCATTGATTGTGGTAAATCAACCCTTCCTGTATGTTCACCTGTGGTTTCTAACAGCTGCTCAGCCATATACCATAGACACAAACAAGGTTGTATAATGTTGCCATGGTAACCATCTGATTCACTGTAATTTCTCTATGTCATATTGCAGAAGGAGGGGGATTAGAACTAGAGTGACTCCAGGCAGGCATGGCTGCTTTTGTTCAAGTCTCACCACATTATGCACAAAGGGTGCCATCTTCGTTTGTTTTAACCCCGAAGGCATTCTGTGACAAATCTCATAAAAGTGCAGACTGTGACCATGCCTGACAGTTTTCAGTGCGACTGGCTAGTAATTGATCATGTTCACAGCTTTAAAATCAATATCTACCCCATGATGTGTCATTATATGTGGCAAGGACGTTGCCCTTTTTACCCATTTCTCTCTATTCGTTAGTAGGATTATGCAAAAAGTGCTGCACTGATTTGCATTAAACTCAATGGAGGGATGGGGCAAGAGCCATAAGGACCCATTAAATTTCAGGGCAGATCCAGATTATTTTGAATTTCCTTTCACTTTAGTCTGGTGTATGTTGTCTGACACAAGCCTTGGTGAAGGTCTGCAGTCGCTGAGTGTCCATGGATTAGTGTGTTTCTCTGTTTATTTGTCAGAGGGCTTAAGCAAAAGTACTGGACTGATTTGCACCAAACAGTGCAGATTTGGTTTTTTGGAATTTGCGTTCTGCATTTATTTCTTTTTTTCCCCAATTATAATAGTTACACAGACATTGTGTAGGAGTGCTTGGTCTTGGCAGAGGTAGCCTACTGTATGTGAAACCACCAAGTATTCTTGTGCAATTAAGTTTTAGTAGTAATGGCCTTTTGATTATTTACGGTAGAATAATACTGTTATTATACTATATACTGCATGTCCAACCTCTCACAATCTTTTTCTAGTAGGTGGTGTTGGCTCATTCATTTTAAATTGCACATTTAGTTTCAATCAAAGTGCCTATACGTTTTTCAAAAAAATGAATGTAGTTAAAGCCACATCAATATTTCAGCCATTTAATTAGCTCTAATGGCACTGCCAGAAAATATTGGTGATGTAATCTAAATATTGACGGCAACCTCGGAAGAAGAGTTGAGAGAGGTCAGGGTCAAACTGGATGTGTGAAACAGCCATTGGCGTTTCTGACCTACTGGTCAAACAGAATGCTGATACTACAGGATTCTACTAAACCCTGTGTTATGATCGGTCCAAATGCTCTTCAGTGTTTAATACAAGCATGTGTTTATTGTTCCTAACCTGCGAGAATAAATTCCAAACGGCATTGTTGAGGCAAGTGAAACATAAAACATCTTAAGTATGTTCCACAGTTCTGCCCCAAAACCATTACCTCTCCCCTAGCTACATAAACATTATGCTATTTCCTGAGCGGTTGCAACATTGAATGTCAATGGTCTCATAAACTTTTTCAATATGCACATATTTTAAAGATTAGCTGCTCATCTATCCTGTCTCCGGGTGAATTTTACCAAAATATTTAAGCATAAATAACTGTTTTAATAGAAAAAATAGAAAATGTATCATCTACTGTGGTGTCAAACTGCTACGGGGGGACATTCATATCTATGTTGACACTTACGGGAACTAGATGGTGTCATAGTTAAACAAAATGTGAAGGTTCATGTTGGGTCTGTCTCTGTGACAGTCTGGGCACAGACCCGACTGATGGCTCTCAATCTCATCCTTCACTGGGAGGTATGTGATGGAGAAGAACAGAGGGAGAGCAGACAGCCCTCGGAGGCAGGTCTCTGCGGCGTTCTTCTAGAAAGGTCACTTGTGCTTTCAGATAAATAAAACAACACCTGGCTCTTAGAGAAGCTGCCGGCTCCATGCCAATTCCTGCAGAGAGACCGGGGTCCCAGGTGCCAGGCACAGCAACCACTTCGAGCTGCCTGAGGCTGAACATTACACCCTTTATCCTTAGGATGGGCTCACTGCACACACGCACACACCTGACAATAGTTTTTTTTTTCTTTTGTTTGTTTGTTTTGAAAAAAAAAAAAATCAGATATGCTACAATATGTTGAGTGCATGTTAATGTAGTATGTCCGCTAGGAAGCTGAGACTTGGCGTACTCATAAAAAGTTAAAGAACTCTCACATTTGTCCAAAAGAACAAGAACAACAAAGTTTACATATTTATCCTTGATGGTTCTGGTTCTTGATTAATTATGTTTGCCAAGTGTGGATAAATACAACCAAGTACCAAGGATAAAATCTATGACTTAATAGTTTTGGCAGAGTCTTTACAACTGCCATAAGGAGTGCTAACAGCTGACAAAACTCCCTGGAAACAACATAATGTCCAAGTTATGGTTCCACCTGTCTTTACCCAGAGCTTTACACAATTCATATAATGCATTGATTAACATCTATACTGTATGGATGGTTGGCTTATCTTTAAACATCTATAGGATCCTGGATCCAGGATCAGGCATATGAAAAAAAAAAAAACACTTCAGGAACAACATCCATTTTCTCCTGACCCAATATCAATTTTTTTTCTGTTTTGATGGCACCTATGGTCCTTGCTGACATCTTGACACCATGGTCAATGCCATTTTTGATCCCAGAGGTTTGTTGCTGGCCACTCCTGTCTTGTCACCTCCCCTTGTCTTGTTGCAGGTGAAAGACGGTAGCTATGGTTGTTATGGGGGTCCAGAGCACAGTCTGACATGTCACAGCAAGACCATGCCTAATCTGACACTGTGAACAAGAGATGCCGAAAATGATGGAGACTGTGCTCCCACAGAAACCAAGCTCATATGTTTGAACCAACACCTTGTACAAAGCAAGAGCCCCAAAACAACAGCATGTTTACATAAACAAAGCACCTTATTGGCCATAGTAATTATGAAGGAGGCAAGCAGGAAAGCTGTTAATTCACGTGGAGATTGGAACATGGGTTGTTTCCTGTTTTCCACGAACATCTGTTTTGTTTTATAACTAACTATGTTTTTGTGATTGGAACCACGACACCCAAGGTCATATGTGTTTAGTTTGACCCAAATCATATTCCTCAACCCTTACCGGGTTGTATTTGTGCCTAAACCCCTCAGAACCTTACCATTTGGGTATACTGTATACTGACAACTCATCACCTGCACAATACAGGAAAACAAACTCCAAGACACTTAGAAGAGCCTTTATTCTTTGGGTTTCTTCAAAAGAAGCAGTTAAAATCTTGCACACACTCAACACATTCAGCTACTTGCCCACCTCAGGGAGCACAAAGCTTCAAATGGCTCCATGTTCAATATGAGAGGAGGCTTTTAATTTTTTCTTCTTCTTTAAAGAATGTCTCAGATGTTGTTTTTCTTTGAGTATATCCTTCAGAGTCACAATAAAGTCTTCATGCCCAACTATTCATCAGTGGCCTCTAAGCAAGCACTTTGAATTGAAATTTGACATCCACTGCACATTTCCAGACATAAACCATTGATGCTTCTATTGTGTCAACTATGTATTGAAACATATCAATAGAATACTCTCACCAAGGATTGTCCTTAAATATCAGGCTCTTGGATATTTCTCTTTTGTTTTTTAAGTGCCAAAAGAGACCTACTGGCTACAGATGCAATAATAAATCACTGTGTTAACTAGCAGATGGTTTAACTGGTTTTTAATTGTATGAGAACAACTTTGTGTAAAATTATACTAATGTCATTTCACGTGAGATGGTTATTGCAAAATCAAACTAATCTCCTCCAGTGTGAGACATTACACAATATGCAGGGAGGGAAAGAAAGACAAAGTCACAAGTAAAGGAGAGCTGCTGAGAGAATGCAATGCGATCAGAGAGACACATGAATTCAATTCGGCTGGTCTGTCAACCCCGTCGCTGGAGCTGCCATGCATGTAGAGGCATCATTCCTTTGTGCGCAATCATTATTCTGGACAAGACAAAAGCATTCAGGTAAAAATATCAACAGCGTGCAAGGCAATGAATGGATAACAAGAAACAAAAACCAATAATACCGAGCAGAGGGCAAACCAGCAGAATGGATCATGAAGGACAGTGTGCAGAAGGGATTTTGTGTGTGTTGGAAGGAGAGTGTGCCATGCATACGATGGGAGCACAAATAATAATTTGTATGTAAATAAGGTTCATTATTTATTTGATGAGGTTGGGTGTTAGCGAGGAGCTTGAGGCAAGAGATTAATTTGATGGGAGGTCTTTAAAGGTCTCATGAAATGAAATGATGAGTTATTATTTCATCATAGCAATAAAATAATTAATATCATTAAAAAACAACTCCACTTTATTTATTTCATTAGTTAGTTAGTTAGTTAATTAATTATTACGCCATTGGGACTTAACCATGTGTCATGTTTAGGCACATTTGTTTTTGAAGGAGTGGTCTTAAAAAAAGAAAGAAACTTCCAGACTACTTCCAGAAATAACGCTTTGAATATCTACAAAGCACTTTGTAGGAAATCCTTAACAGTCCACATCTGCCCAAAATCCCGAAGAGATCAGCAAGTATTTACTACTTCTTTGGTGATGCTTCCACAGGCCTTAACTGCATTTACCTTCATCTCTTACTTGTAGTTGGGTCTCTGCCTTTAGACTGGTCTTCAGAGATGACAAGGTGATTGACTAAGCCAGTGAAGGATTTTCCACCTCTCCATTCTGAAAACCTCTATGGTTGCTTTGGCTGTATGTTTGGTATTGTTGTATGATGTCATCCAATGGGTTTTGATTCATTTGGGTGAACCTGAGGTCACAGAACCTTCCTATATATCTTTGCAGGTACAATAGAGCATTCCAAGGATTTTTTTTTTTTGGTCAATTCTCTGTGTGCACCTGTGTTGGTCAAGTGCACCCAACCAACTTTAGCTTTGTTATCTTTCTGATGGTCACCTCTTCACTTCTTCAACTAGACTAGACGACCTAGACCTTGATTGTATTCATTATTTTATTTCAAACTGAAGTTTCTGAATCAATCCATGTTTATCTGTGGCAGTAGTTATAGCTTGGGTTTTACAAGCACCCAAACTGAGATAGTTAAGGAGACCAATTTTGACAAAGGAAATAAATATTGTATTTCAGGCTTTATGCTTGAGCCAGGACAAAAAGCATCTGCAGTTTTGACAATGTTGTAAAGTGACGGCCATATAAATACACAACTTAAACCTAGGATACTGCTCTATCTTTGTAGACCTTCAGGTTTTATGACACAAGGTCTAAGGGAAAAGTATCAAGTGAGCAGCCCCTGCACATTCACCCTGCAAGGTTTATTTTCTTACGGCGTAAAGTGTGCGCTAAGTTGCCAGTTTATTAGATGCACTGAGCTACATCCAATATAACTGGCGTTCAATAAATCCTACCTTCATGAGGCTTATCATATTCACTTTTTGTTGACACTGTTTCAGTGCAGAGTTAATTCAATTCTGTGGTCAAACCTGGGAGGATGTTGACCAGTGTGCTGGACAATTTGCCTCTGAGAAGAGGTTCATGTGAAACAAATTACCTACGTACCAAGACAAGGGCTTACAATGTAGTCAGTGTCAAAGGTACATCAAATGAAACAGCACAATCTAGAGGCAAACCACCACAAGGCACGATGCTTCTCTTGCTTATCCTGACCACAAAAAACAGTAGTCAGCTACTTGAGGTCGGATGACCTAAGAGATGGAGTGGAAACCTGAGGGGCTTAAAGATCTAAGAAATTCTGTGTGTAGCAACAAGCTCACAGTTCCTTGAAAACACACACGAAGGTTCTAAAATCAATTCTTAAAGGTAGAAGAAACCATTTAGGAAAAGGGCACGAGGAAGATAGTCTGTCTTGTTGTTATGTCTATAGCTGCAGACTGTGAGGACTGAATACTACCCGAAAGGAGTAACAGTAACAAAGCTGGCAGGAAATGAAGGCATCAATAGCTTCTTCTCCTGATGACGGGCATCATTATCAATTGGACCAAACTACCAAACTGCAATGCTAATCAGTGTTGAAGTCCAGGTCAGGAATGATCCCAAGATTATTAGCAAATATATATATATATATTTTTTTTTTCCATGAGCAAACCTGCTGTTGGGTTTTATTCATTTATTTTGTCTAATACAAACTACAGCTGCTGCTACTAATTAGTCTCATTGGACTGTACCAAGTGTACTAAACGTGCAGGGGAGATTTCCACTGGCTGTTTTATCTCTTTTGCTTTTTTGTTATTGGTACTTTCTAGAATTTTACTTGTTGAATTGAGGGCTGCCTGTCTATAATGAAGAAACTTCAGGAAACCTTAAGACATTTTTGTGATGGTTTATTGCTGCTATCATGCTGCCATCATAAACCTAGGTCAGGTTTGGATGTAATTTCCTGAGTACAAGATAATGGTTCTGACCAATGACACAAGAAATGACATGGGTGACATTTATTATTAAAAGCATATTGCAGAAATGTTATATTGTACATTATTACACAAAACATACTTTGTTTAGCATGTAATGACAGACAGCAGTGAAGATTTCATCAAAGGTCGCATGAGATTTAATTTCATGGCACAAATAATCAACATGTCAGCTTTTGTTGGATTTCATTCTACTATGATGTACGAGAGGTCAAAAGGTTTTAATCTTAAATCACATTAGGTCTTGATTAGTTCTTGACTCCTACAGCTTATCCATTAATGCTTTTGCTGATAACACCGGTGCCGCCAAGAGTGACCATTTATCAGTTATTATAATTGAGGGATGTGTTGCTGTTGTTGGGCCATGACTGGGAAAACCCAGGTGAATGGCTGACTGTGAAAATCAGTGTTCCATCTCATCGAGGCCCAATTCCCCCAGCCCACTCCTGCTGAAAAGAAACAGCCTCCGCAGCAGCAAGCGAAACAGGAGAAACAGTAATAGATATGTCAATGAGGCCATAGTACCAGCTGGTTCACTTGGGATCCAGGTTGCTTGTTCTGCTGGAGAACACTTTCAGCTGTTTGTGGAAAACAGCGCTACATATCATAAGACATTTTTAGCACATAGAGCAAAGCAGCCTCCAAACAGACAAATACCCCTTATGATGATGCATTTGCGACACATGCGGGGTGCACATTCGGGCTGAGGGAAGGCCAGTGCTAACACAAGCAGTGTAATTGGAAAGGTTACATTTTAATTTGTTTGCTTTGATAGATGGTTTGCCTCTTTTACTGCACCGTAGTTTCTGAAGAGAAAAATAACTAGTGTTGAAATGATCATACCCTGTGGTTTATTAACTTACACTATATCGCCAGAGGAACTCTACATCATAAATAAAACACCTGCATTTTTACAATATTCATCCCTACTATTGCCTTCCAGGCTTTCTGATTTATAGTAAGACCCAGCACTAGGCCTCGGCCCCTGCTGAAAACATAAGCTTTAATATCATAATTCAAAGTGAACTTAACAGAGATCTATGATGGTAAGGGGTGCTCATGGTACTTCAAGGTACACATTTACTCTTTATCAGTGCCGCAGGTATTCCATAAACAATGCTCTGTCGCTTTAACCCCACGTATGAATTAACTATGATGGCATGATTATTATTGGGTAAGTAATAGAAAGAGAAGCTTACTTCTCAACTCCCCAAGCTGCTAGCCTTAAACTTCCGACACTAATCGATGTCCCACTTGATCACTATGTGCTTAGATCTTATGCAGTGGGGTTTGATGTCTGAAAGTTTACATGCAGAGTCATCTTAGAGATATTAAGAGGGATGAGAGAAGCGGCACAGTAGATATTGTGTGGGGAATAACTGATGGCTGATTCCGCTATGTGACCTTTTCCATATAACCTCTCAATGCACTTTATTCCACTTTCATCATGTGCATTATGCAACTTCATTACACCATCTTGCAGTATGTGAGCAGAGGGATTTCAACGTTGTGTCATGTACTTTGATTGAAAATGCTGCTTGACTGACAGTGATTTGTTCCATTTTTTTTTATAATGATTTGATTTATTTGTCAGTAGAAAAGAGAGAACCTGTACAGTCCCCACACACTCACACACAAAAAAAAACAGGTGGAGAACAAGAACATGTCCCATCTAAAAAAAACTGACGAGGATGACACAGAAAAGTACGGGACTTATTTCCACTGTGGTCCTCTAAGACAATCCAGGCTAGGTATTAAAAAAACATTAACATCAGAAATTACACTAGACAGTGAGAATGTAAGTGCATTAGAGTAAACAACACACGTAACAGTATTTTTGTATTTGCTTTATTCTTTTAATGTCATGCGGTGCTGATGTTGGAGACTAAAATGGAAGAGAGAACAAAAGCTACAGGCAGGTAAGAACTCCACAGTAGGTTGTTCCACACAGAGATGGTGCAGACTGCATCATATCTCTTCTATATCTCACATAATAGAAACTGACAATTTAATTGTATGGAACAGTATGAATTTTTCCCTGAGATTACTCTGTGACTTTATGTAAAGGTGACAGAGGCCTATAGCTTGAGTCATGAGGCCCATCTTCCACCATTGAACAAAGTAGCTCAGCATAAAAGGCAGCACCACATCACATGTTGTTTTCATACACTGGCATATTCAGAACCACAATAGTTCACACTGGTATACGCAAAGAAAGAGCACAGACATTAAGTAGACAGACTTTGTCATGTTGGGGTCAATGTATAGTCAATACTTTGACTACAGGCTGAGTCTTTTCCTTTTGTGTCCAAAGCTAATTATTTACAAGGCCTGGTTCAGTGTTTTGTGAATTGTCTGCAACACAATGATCAAGCTGATTTTTTTGCCTCCTTTTGAGCAACTAACACAACAAAAATACTCTTTCCCCAGCGTGTCCTTGATAATTCATCTGACAGTTCACACTTCAGGGCATCATCAGATGTGTCTGTTTTGTTATTGTTGAAGGTAAGGAAAGGGAAATTCTTATCATCTCAGAAAAGACACAATCACTGTATTATTTGCTGCATTTAAACTTCTATGATTGACTTCCACGTCTATGATTGACTTGTAAAAGGATTTTCAGATCTGCCCCTTCTATGACCTTTGCATCGTCGTTGCTAATTTAGTTCTCTGTTGCCAAATGGTTTCTCACTAGGAGCAGGTGCCGGTGAGTGTCACTTGACATAAGCTTCAGCCATTGCTGTACAGTACAAGGCAAGAGGTTATAGTCCTATGTCCAGAGTGTAAATGACGTCAAAGTAGACGGTTCCAAGATGGACCAGGGCTAGCAGGTTAGCATGCTAACTTCAGCAGGAGAAAATACACAACAGCTTTTCCACTGATGATGACAGCTCTCCATGCGAGAAGGGACGTTTGATGCTTATTATTGCTTATTTGTTATTTTAGACTGATTAGGAAACAGCTGTTGAACACTGCAGCCGTCAAGTAAAGCAAACCATATTGTTCACATTGTTAAAGTTGTTATATACTTATTATTTTTTTAAGTAATACTGCCTACACAGTTTAGCTACAACCTACATTATTAGGAGAAAATTCAAGAATCATGGTCTCCAGTGTCATTGTCTCATACTATATCATGACCTTTTCTACATGAAACCAGAAACTTAGAGTGAAATTAGTTTTCACATTTGAAATAAAAAGAAAGCAATAGTACAGTATAATAGTATCACACCTCTTCAGTCAGCTCCTCAGACAGGCATTATCTTTGACCCAACACACCAATAGCAGTGACTGACAGTAGAGGTCATCTGCTACGTGATGCACTAAACTCACTTAGCAGTGGATTATAAATAGTGGAGAGCTCCAATTCATCATCTATCTAAAACAGCAGGGTGGAGGTGAAGTTTCAGAGCAATTGACAACACTTTCTCAATGTGTTCCTAACTTTTTAATATTCAACATTTTGCCCATAAAGTTGGAAAAAATATATATTTTTCAACCTCTTCTCATAAAATGATTGTGACAATGTGATTTATTCTTAATAGCTAGATAAAGTGGATATTATCTTCTCAAAACTTTATTCATCCATCTCTTCCAAACATATCACTGTGAAAATTAAGCATCAATTAACTTTTATCATAGGAATAAAAAGATGAATGTGTCTGAAATCAAAACTATTCCAACTTTATAGGCAACCATGTGTCTCTATGGATTATATTCTGCAGATAACATTGAAGTGGGTTAATTGACGTCACATAACAGCTCCTTATGATATGTTCCAGCATAGTGGAATACAATGTCTTACATGCAGCACAGGGAAATCCATTCAAAGTTTTCAGTGGTGGTGCTGAGGCTCTGTGGGATGGCAAATCACAAGGCACACATCAATCAACTCCTCCCTTTCTGAATCCAACAATGACTTTATTTTTCACACTTTCTGTATTCTGCTGCTGCAGTGACTGATGATTTCCCCTGACAATTTACTATATATTGTGGAAAGAAAACCATGTGATTAGCAAAGACATAGTGGCTGCATGTGCCCCAACCTCATTTGCAGGAAGGTGAGATTGAGGAGATTTTTTTGTTTTGTTTTGTTTTTCTTCTTCTTCCTGTATTTTATTTATTTTTTGTTTTTTGTTGTTGTTGTTTTTTTGTTGTCTAAAATCAAACTCAACACATTTGTTACTGTGTGCAAAGACTGGATTAGAGTGAACATGTGTGTTCATGTTGACACTGTGAATAGGAAACAAATATTTTTTTGTGATGACAGATGGAGTATTGTGTGGAGACTGAAAGGAGAATTATCAAATCAAACATTGCTGTGATACAATGCGAAAATCATTTGATTTACCACTTTGAGTGGAGCTCAGACATCATCTATATTCTACTGTGCTGTCTCTGATGACAGATGAATAATAAGAATATCTACAAGGGACATAGGGAGGTGATAAATCCAGCATCTAGTCCGTGATAAAAGGTGTTAAATAAAGAGAGAGGCTGAGCTACAATGAAGGCTTTTTATTTGTCAAAGGTGAAATATGTGGGATTTTTTAGGATTTCCAAAATTGACAATAAAAAATGGAGCCTCGGTGTGGGGGCAGGGGTCGGGACTCTGAGGTCATGTAGCTTTATGACGGTTATGGTGGAAAGGATCAGCACAGAAGTAAACAGTTTGCCTCGGCTGTACAGGACAGCACGATCCAGCTGTGAAGTTTTATTTTGTGACTATGAGTCCTGAGGGAGACCGATTGGAGCAGAGCTGTGTTCAGGGCCTGTTGGCAGATCTCCCAAAGCTTCTGCGTGGTTGATATAGGGCCAGGCTATCGGCTGTGACAACTCCTTATTAAAATCTAGTGGGTTTGTCCTTTTTCTCCCTCCCCTCATCTCTCCTTCTCTTCCTGTTTTTTTTTCTCCCTTCTCTGTTCTCTCCCTCCACCTCGGCTATACGTGGGGGGGTGGGGGAGCTGGGGGACTGGAAGAGGACATAAATTCAGCGCGGCGCTCCAGGCAAGGTCTTCATCAGAAGCTCATTTCTCATCATTTTACCTAAAGTCAGCAGTCTGCCTGTATAATTACACCAGGTTTTAGTGAATACATCTCGAGGAACCCTTGCGCTCGCTCCCCCCATTGTTGAGTTATTTTGCACAATGAGTGCTTCTCTCGGAGAAGAATCACTCGGTTGATCTGTGACAGAAGAACGGTGGCCGCGGAGAATAAGAAAGAGAGGAAAATCTATCTCCACTGCATTAAACATGAAATGGTGTCATTATGTAAAATTGCAATAAATTATGAAAGCGGCGGCATACATCTTCTATGTAAAATGTGCTTTAAATACTGCATGGCCACCAAAAACCTTGCATTTGTACACCTGTCTGTAAAATGTAACAAGCCTTTGTTTTATTTTTAATCTGCGTGAGACTTTTTTGGCTTTGACAAATTGGAAATACGACTTCAAAAGAAAGAAAACTGAAATGCGTGCATGACAGGTTCTCCCTCTGGAGTTGATGACTTTGCACTCGCCCTTTGTCCTTGTTTCATTAGTAATTATGCAACTACTGAAATATTAATTTAGTATTTTTAACTAGCAGCCATTAGAGCCTTGGGTTATAATGTGCTGTCAGGAAGGTCAAATCAATTGCACAAATACTAATAGTGACCAAGACAGTAGTATAGGGTGTGTTTGACTGAATTAGCCCTCGCTGTAAAGCACCAGTGTGTGTGAGTGTGCATATGTGTGGGTTTGTTGAGGTGTGACTTTGCAGTGATTAATGTCCTGTGTCCCCACTCTGTGAGAGGGAGATAATACAGAAGGCTGTGGCCTTTGTGTTCTCAGTTTGTGTTAATGCCTGCACCTATCAGGAGATTTTAAAAGGCTGAAAGAATCACATTTTCCAGAGACTGTTTTCCTTCTTTATTTATTTTTTTCCCACCCTTTTTTTCTTTTGGGATAGGCTGTTGCGAGCGGCACCAATGGAAAAGAAAATGAGGACTGTGTACAAATAAAAAAGGAAAATAAATGGCACATATTATTTAACCGATGCTGCAGCATTATGCTCATTTGTTGTGTCCTTGGGCATTTGAACTTCAGTTTGACAGTTATTATATGTACATATCATAACAGCACACAGTGTGCCTTATAAAAGAGCCCACACAGAATGCCAATGAGTTGTATTTGACATTATGTCTCTTCCAATTTTAGCTTTTCAATTTTTATACCATTAATTATTATTTAATCAGCTATAGGCTTTCCTTTTTCCACAAAACACCTTTATAAATGTCACTGGCAGAAAAAACACAGGACTATAAAATACTCTGATATCAAATTTTCTAATTTTGGACTTTCTGATTCTGAACTTTCTTAACGTATAATTGCATTGTTTGTTATTAATAAGCTATGAACTATTAAATAATAAAAAGAGGGACATAGTGTCTCTCTCATTCTCTGCAAGTAAATCAGGGCAGCAGTGTTCAGTTGAAGTAAGTGGTACTGATTCATGTTGCTTTGCCTTTGCTAGCTTCTTGATATTGCACATGTTCTTCAAGGTGACAGCGTTTTAAAGGAGCTTTTAGTTTGCTGTGCTGCTGAATGTGGTTGATGGGAGGAGAGGGTGGTGGTGATGGGCAGCATATCTAGAGGGCAGATATTAGATGTTACTGCAATGTTAATATTGGCTATGTACCAATGGTAAGAGGTACAAATAGGTCTCCTAAGAGTTTGAACCTGTTTTTTTGTTTTGTTTTGTTTTGTTTTTTTCTGTTGTGTCATTGTTGCTCATTTTTGCCTTACAGGTATTACAATCCATGACCTTTGTGCCATCTTCTTCTTCTTCTACACTTCCACACTGACATGTTGTGAGTGTGTGTGTTTAGTTGTGCAACACAGACCATCCCATGGAACAGAATTGTCAGAGTGATCATGGCAGATCACTCTGACATCCAACCTTCTGATCACTTGGTGCATATCTATCTGTTTATGTTACTACAATGCCTACTGTTACTACACTATGTCCAAACATCTGCTGTAGACCTGTTGTAATGTCTTAAATTATGCACTCCCTCACATGCTTTAATATCCATATTTATTCATCTTGGTTTTCACAGTGTCTCTGGTGTTTTACATAGGTAGTCCTGCTGCTATAACTGAATTTCCCTCTCAGGGATAATAAAGGTCAACTCGACTCTCGATCTTGACTTTAGCTCATACAGTCTATGCTTTAGCTCAGAAAATTTACATTTTATTTTGAAGGATTTGCTTTAATTTCTTTTAGCTCTATGTAGGCCTATTCAATGCACTGCGGTGGAGTGCATTTTCAGCACAAGCGAGCGAATTTGATCCATAATCTAAGTTAAATTCATCGGAATAAGGATGAATAGAAAAAGAAAATCCTGGTAATTTCATGTGTAGATTTTGTCCCATAGTGGAAGAATGCAGCAGCAAATTTGGCAAATTCGCCTATTGCCATAACTCATATAGTCTTAGGAGTAGGTTCATTACCTTTAATTGTCAGTGCAAGCTGTTTTTAGATCGGCGGGGCAGAGATGTGAGCTGCTCAGCCAACACAACGGAAGCGCACAGTATTTCAACGTTTCTGTTTCCTTCATCAAACTAAATACACAATCCAACAACTACTAAACACTCTCATGGACAAGTTGTGACCTGAATAATGTATAATTATGTAACATTACAACGCATGAAGCAAATACTCAGAACTACTTGCTCTTCTGAAGCTTGCACCGACAATTTAAGGTAATGAACCTACTCCTAAAACTACCGGGATTATGGCAATAGGCAAATCTAACTTGTGCTTTAAAGATTAGCTGTTGGATTTAGAAATCCACCGAACTGAAACTAAGGAGTTTCAATTCCCTGACCACTCCACAAGTCAGTCGGTTAATGTGGGTGAGATATTCAAGTTTGTTTATGGGCATTATACATTACAGTACAATTTGGTTTAGGAAGAGATGAGGGGTTAGGTAAGTGTAATTATGTCCTTCAGTTAGAGGATCAGTTGTCATGCATAAATAAAATTAGACTACAAAACTTTTCCACAATGTGGAAAAACAATATTTTTTTCAGATACAGTATAAGCATGGATGTAAAAGGAAAAGCAGCAGAGGGAGAGGAAGAAACAAACAATTATGTTGGATCAAATCATCATACTTGGCTTAAAGTCAAACAGACAGCCCTCAAATATTTACCAGTTTCCAGTGGAACAAGCCTGAGCTCTTGAGGACTTAGCGGGTGTGCACGTCAACATGTGTTAACAGCTCACATTTTAAATGGGCAGAAGAACTAAAGGCAATGGGAGAATAAAGGTGAAAAACGGTGAAAGAACAAAGAAGAAGAAAAAGAGTAATAAACAAAGGTGGTGATAACACTGAGAGAGAGAAAAGATGAGTAAAAACTAAACAAAAAGAACTTCTGAGGCTGGGAAGTTAAAGTATAAGAACTGCAATTACAGTATTTCCCAATTCAGGAGAAGGAAAAAGAAGAGTTCAGAAAGGGGAAATTAAGTTCCCTCAGGCTTCAGTGTCAGTGGTGCTCTGAGTCGACAGCACTGCAACACAGAAAAGTGCTTTCCTCTTCATCTCCTTATATTCTGCTCTGGATAATGCTGCATGGAGTCTTCCTGAAAACCTGAAACACCAGAGAGCACTGACAGTAAGAACTCAGGTCAGCGCCAGTCAACCACTACTGACAGAGACGTCCTGATGGTGTTTAGTGAAGTGACACATCATAAATGTTCATAGTAGCACATTAAAAATAAGTGTATTCCAAATTTGTTGATCCTGTTGATGGTAATTGTGGTGCTTTTCAGGTCTTAGGGTGACAATCATACTTGTAGCGATTCAAAATATAGAATTAATGAGAGACATAAAACAATGTGACCCTGTGGTATTCTTGAAAATATTTTCCTGCTGGCAGACGAGCGTTATAATTTCATTTGGACGGGGTAGGATAATTTAATTCCAGGAAAACCAGTTGCCAGTAAATTTATGATGAGCTTTAAGCCAGGTTGTGTTTCCGGCTCCAGGAAATAATCACTGATAGAGTCCAGGTCGAGTGGTTTGTGCAATTTAAGATTTTATTTTAATTTATTTTTTACTTATGGTGAAATTCAGGAGTAAGTCAGAGTTTAATATTCAGTGTCCTGACAGGCTTAGAGCTGTGACTAGGTCTAGTTATATCATCACCAGCAGAACTCTAATCTCCATATAAACTCAGTGAACATTTGCATGTACTGTATGTAGTGGCAGGATAACCTCTTGGTTCCCTACCTGAGATGTGACTTAGCGTTATAATATGAAGTTTCCACTGTAATGGGGAAGTGTTGACTTTGAGGACCAACCCCAATAACACCAGTCATCGTCACAGTATCTGCTCTGCTTCTCCCTCCCTCTGTTGTGTTTCCTGTTTGTCCCCTGTTTGTCTCTCTCTCTCTGTCTGTGTGTGGTTGTCTGGGAGTGCCGATGCATTCCCTCCTGCTGTCAATCCACCTGCGCACCAATTATCTATCCACTCATCAAGCTCCTATATATATATATTTTTTTTTTCTTCTTCTTTTTTTCAAGATTGTTCAGTTCACGTGCTTCCTCATCATCCTCTGCCGCTTCCAGTCTGCCTCCCTCAGCCTCAGCACCACCCTCTGTCTCTTTCTAGCAGATATTTCAGCAGCATCCACCTGCCCCAGCTTGTCATTCAGCTCTGGCTCAGCTCCACACAACTCCTCAATAAAACTGTGTTTGAACTGTAAAACATCCCTTGCCTGAGTCTTGCTTTTGGGTCCAAAGTTAACTTGATACAGCAGTCATGCGTCTGTGTAACAGGTCAACCAAAAGTGACCTGCCTCTCCTGTGACTTATCCATCCTGCTGAGCAACTGGGTTGTAGAGGTGGGACCGGCTGCTCTAATACAAGCCTGGCTGATCACTAACTAACTTTAAACAAACTCCACAGTCTTTTTTTTTTTTTTTTTTAGTATTTTTCTGGGACAGCTACAAGAGGATATTCTTGTTTTAATATTATCATCATGAGTGAATGTCTGAATTGTTTTCAAGAATACAAAGATAAATGATATAGGCATAAAGACATGTATTAAATATTTTTCGTATTTCACATTCAAATCAATCCATTTTCAAGGTCATATGATTTAGGATGTATTTGTGGCTTTAATAAGAACTGCAAGGTTCTGAGGGTAAGTCCTGCTGGGGTGGGCTTGGAGCATAGCTTTGTTGTGACATCACAAAGTTACTGAAGCTCTACTATTGGCTCGTGACAGTTCTTTTAATGGTTAGCTGCCAATCTGGGGACACTAGGGACACATCGCCAGTCCATCACAGGGCCCTCATAACGAGATGAACAACCTCACATGCTCATAGTCTCACCTATGGGCAATTAAGAGAAAAATGAACCATGTGTGCATGCTTTTGGACTGTAGGATAAAGCTGGACAACCTGAAGAGAACCCACACAGAGGGAGGGAGAATGCACACCCTGAAAGGCCCCAAACTTGGGAATCAAACCCAGAAATGGGAGGCAATATTGCTAACCACTGTGCCACCTAAACTTAGACCCACTTGTAATTCTTATATGGGACCTTTAAGATAGAGTGGTACATAGTTAACATTCAGTCTGCACATTTTCTGTATGATTTAATAATCTATTCTTTTTATGAAGATCGTTTTGGTTTTATTCGCACTCCGCACTTTATTATACAAATTTGCTTAGGCTTCTATGTGAAAAGGTGTCTGGAGTTGTTTGCACAGACATAAAGTTAAAATTATTTTTTAATGCAGTTCTTACTGTTGTGGTTCTAGTTGAGCTTCCATGAGGCAAAGGTATATGCAATAGCTTGATTTGACCATGACATTTAAACCTCCACAAAACAATATTGAACCCGCAATAAACTTTAGACATTAGAAACAGTGTGCTCCAAACAAGCATCGCTTCAAAAAGGAAACATGACTGAATGAGTCAGACATCCACTCACCATGTACAAGAGAAGAGGAGATCAAGGAGCAGCACTTCAACATCATCTGCCTTGAAATAGAGATTGTTACCAACAGGCGATGTGATGAACAGCTGATGAACTTCACAGCAGAATGTCGGCAGCGGTGGCACAGACCTCACAAACTTAATTGAACTTTTTCGGCAGGTGCTCATGAACAGCGCCGACTGTGTTTGCCAATAAGCCGAGCCGCAGCAACAGCATTATCACAGGAGGAGCACAGAGCAGGAGCGGAGCAGCATTCTTTTGCCTTACATGTAGGATCAACTCAATCTGTCCGAGTGCTTTTGAGTATTCTTCACATGAATTCTCTTTGCAAACAAGAGACAAAAATAGTTAGAAAAACGTCTACTTCAGCTGGGATGTGAGAGCACTAATCAACATCTTGAGCGGAGATGACAGTGAGAAAAAAAAAGCCTATCCTCTATTATCCATAGCTGTAATTCATCACTTACACAGGGTGTAATTTTGTCACACTTAAGAGTTTGCCATCTGTAATGATTTCCATTTGTTTGAAAAATTAAGAAATCACTGAGGTTTGGCTACATGAACATGACATCTGACCAGAATGGACTGATTCATTTCAGATTTGAATGAGGCTTTGGCATGTGCGTACAGCGTTTCCTTGTATAGCTTCATCGGACTGATGAAATATCATACAATAGTAGAGGGACAAAATGCGAAGCTGTGTGAGAGATACAGGCCACGGACACTGTGAGAAGAGGAGAGGGAGGGGAGAAAAAAAAAGGATGAAAAACCCAGAGAGGATCCGTTGTGGAAGATGCTAATAGAATCTGTGAATGAGTAGAGGGGACAGTGACCAAATGAGAATTTAGCATTGATCTTGACACACAGAGGCCTTGTGGGACAAAAAGACAGAGGGAGAAATATAACTCGCTGTGAAAAAAGAAAAAGAAAAAGATGGAAATTAAAAAGTCATTCTCACATGGTTGTGAAAGGCGAGGTTTATAAGCCCTTGTCACATACTCCCAATAGGCATAACCCCATTTTCATATACAACTAATTTAATCAAGGTGACTTCTCCTTCCTGCCTCTCCCAGGATAAAGGCGGGGGTTTGCTGTTCCCTTGTGCCCACAAGCCAACATATGCTAAGATTTGTGTCTGCAGTTCATCCCCCCATACAAGATCAGTGTGGCACAATCTAATCTGCACTGTGGATAGCCTTGCCCATATTCTCCTGAGGAACCTTGTTGTTTTAATGACTGTCCTCAAACTTTTCCTCTGCCATGTCTAATATCGCTATATGTTTTGAAGGTCAGGAAATTGGTTTGCACTGGGGCTGAATTCACAGCAGTTGAATCAGAGGCACAGATGTGAAAGATAGCAGTCGAAACCACAGCTGAACTTCATGTTTTGATGTTTATTTCCTCTGCGTAACTTTGAATTGTTGCAAAAAATACACAGATTCACATAGGAAAACTTTTTTTTACCCCTCACAGGCTTTTTGTCTCAGAACCAACCTGTCATCCATATTAACAACCAGAACCGCGCATACATCATCTACACCATTCCATGTGTTCATCAGATTTTCATGTTCGTGTTTTCCTGTTCAGATCTTCAAAGACCTATTTTTAAGAGGCAAATAAGCTGTGACAGAGTCAACCATGTGACAGAGAAGAAAAGAGAGCAAAAATGAAATCAAAGTCATCTGTGTCAGTGGATGCCGTACTGGGGTTTGTTGTCTTGTACAATTGACTTGGTAAACAGATGTTCCTCATACATCAAAGAGCCGGCAGCACAAGAGCGAAGAATGTTTGAGTGTAGAAGCGCACAGATCTGTCTCTTTATCCTGAACCTACCCTGCCGGTGGTGGGGGGGAAAAAAACGATTCAAAGTCGTGGCAGATCATGAGCGAACAACCGTTGCCCTTTTACATGTATACACACACATTAGTGGGCGTGTATCGATTTATTTTCTGCTGCTGGAATGGAAATCAAAATGGATTATTGGATGGATCTATGTGATGCTTAAACCCAGATACAGAGGATTTATATTCATGCAGGTGATATTTGGATACTGAGGCCACATGTCCTCTGATCCTACAACACAATGATCGATTATTGATCCGAAACTCATAGGATGGAAATCTTTGGAGTTTTTAGGAGACTATACAGTAGATGTCTTCAGCAGAGGTGTTTATAGCAGATGGATACATGAAGGAGGCAGGTAATTACAGTAATTAAAAAAGTATATTACACCTAAATAAGTCTTACTTTTACACATTATTAAGTGTGTTTCATTCGGTTGCCTATATCTGCCCTGTAGTTGTTGTCAGAAATGGTCAAAATTTACTTTTTGCTAAGTTTGAGGCTGCAATTGTACAATTCAACTTTTTGTTGTTGTTGTTTCTAACATTGGGATTCGTATGAAGGGTTTTAGACATCAGATGGATCTTAAGTTACCAGAGAAATAGAAGCAAGCATTAAGAAACTCAGCTCACAACCCCTTTTTTTTGTGTTTTTGCCAAGCGAGACAAACACTTTAACATGAAGTTTCTTTATTCAATGTTTTTTTAAAGTGGATTTAATCAACATGTCTGTTTGTTTTGGATAGGAAGTGGAAGGTAATTCAGCTCAAGGGAAAACTCTCCCAAACAAAAGGAATCCTAACTGGAAATGGCTCTCTAGAGAAGAAGACAACAACTCTCATGATCCCACACTGCCTCACAAAGTGTCATCAAACATCATCCTTAAATATTGCTTTGATTGAGACACTCCTAGTAGCAGCAAGTGACACATTCTGCATTGAAATGATGCAATGTCCCTGAATCTGTCTTCACAAAGCACATGTTTTAATACAGAATCCTATCATATCAAAGACGTCATGTTCAAATGAGACCAATTCTTCTCTCACCATACATCTAACATCTCTTTGTGAAGACTCTATTAGATCCATACATCTAAACACAAGTTTACATCTTACCTTACTTCCATTGTGAGTCTGCCTTGACGTTTGTTTGACTAAGGAAGGACGCTGCATACGACCTGTCCCTGGGACTTTACAATGCTGAATACCTTTATTTCAATGTCTACTTCTCCCTTCAACCATGCACATAGGCTACTTATCTATAGGCCTTGGTTGCTATGGTTACTGCTGATGGGAGTGGAGCAGCTGCACATTATCAGCCATGTTAGAAGCAAACAATGAACTGCTGCTCACTATAAGAGGACTGTGTGTGTTTGGAGAGACATTGGCTAGTATACAGACTTAATGATAAATGAAAAATACTTTTATATTAAATCCCTGGCTGCACGGTTCAGTGGAAAAAAAGAAGTATTGGAATTGACTTTTATTCCCAACCCTACCATCATCAGGTGAAAATTTCAATTTGTGAAATAGTTTTATTTATGACTTATTGTCTGGTTAATCTAAAGAAACTTCTACCAATCTTTTGCTAAATGCTAATGGGCAAATTTGGCTAACGTGCTAGATTAATGTGATTAATATGGCAAGCTCTCGTAGCAGTAACACTCCACTTGAGGTGCTGGACAACTGAACAACCCCAAAGCATGATTCAAATAGAAATCCATTCATCTGTCTATCCATCCATCCATCCATCCATCAGCCTGGGATGTTGCCCTTTACAACTGTGAGCATATTATGAAACTGAATTTAACATTTAACTTGTGTCACCATGCTGGTCACAAAATAGAGCTGCTAGCATCACTACTTTTTCTGGGTTTTTGGAATGAAAGGACATAACACGGTGCAGTGAGAGGGTTGATTTTCCAGTTATAAGGACCTATAGGTGAGTTCTGCATTCTTTATTTTCATAGAAAAGGTCATTTGCATCTGAGACGGAAAAAAAAGGCTCACTGGAGCAGCTGACGGTCATTTTCTCTTTGCGTACTTTCATGAAGTTGCCATAGGTTACCAAAACAGAACCTCTTTATTTCCTACATTGCTTCTTCAGTTTAGTATTCAGTAGGAGAGCAGATATGAATATGTGATACATGAGCTTAATTATATAACCACATTTATTATTTTTTATTTAATCAACATTACCCCTATCTTTTCAGGTCACACACCTACAGGGGAGTGGAAGAGATCTCAATGTCCATGTAACAAATCTTTTATAACTCTTGGTCGGGGGGCCAAATGTGACTACAATATGTTTTACTTTCTGGTATGATATGCACCAAAGAAGAAATCAGTGTTTTATCCTTAGATGACGGAATGCTGATGAAATACTTTGCAGTGGGGACCATGAAATACTGGAGTGCTTGAGAGTAATTCCCTCAAAAGACAAGCAGTTGTCACTACTTTTTATCCAGTAAAGGGCCTTAAAAAGCCAAATAACAAAAGGGCCTGGATTTCACACCATCAAAAATGACAGCTAAGCTTCTGTTTAAGCAATTTTACTTTCAGTAGAGATCGGCTTTTATTTCAGACATGACCTCAAAGGTTCATGCCTTATCAAATATCTATTCCAGATACATTCGGCTCAATTTTCTAACAGTTTTCCAACCTGTTCTCATCATCACCCTATCTCTCATCCCTTACCGACACTTGTCAGACACCGTGACACAGAGGGATAGACGGCCAGCCGAGAAGACAGGCAGATTAGATAAAATAAATAAATTATATGTGCATGAAATCACGTGCTTGCAAGTCTTTATTCTGCATGCACTACTTTCTCCCAGAGGAAGGTGGGGATGAGTGCGGGACTTCACATTACAAGCCCCTGGTGCTCTGATGTAGTTTCACCTCATGGGACCTTATTAGTCAATGGGTCACTGCAACCCCAACACAACACACTCCTGTGCCCATGCCAGAACTTGTCTTTATTAATTATCAACAGAAGCTGTATCCAGCTGCCACAGGCAGGAAGAGAGACAGAAGGGAAGAACATCTACCTCTGCTACTAATGGACTAATGTTGTTGCTAATAGCCTTCTCTAATTTTTCATCTCTAATTATATGTCAATAGTCTCTGTTTGGTTTGCTTATTCTTACAGATAATATTCATGTGCACTTTTAGGATGAATTGGGTCTTTTTCTTTCATTTGATTATAGCCATTCTACATCAGAAAAAAGGTTAGGTGGGTTCAGTCTGAGGGAAGCACAAATTTAAGGTCAAGCTGGATTTTTGTATTCATTTGTCAAATCTTTCAACATACAGAATAAAGCTGTAACAGAAAATCTAGGGAGTATATCGCTGCTTTTGTTGCCTGCACATGAACCCGTCTCGCTCTTCGCAGTCAGGTCTTTTTAGCCAGAGTGTTCCTCCTCCAGGGTTTGTTGTTGCCTTTCAAACTGCGTCTGACTTCCCATCTGAGTCTGACCTGAACCCCAGCGTGCGAATAGGCAAAGGCCATGCCACCCATATCCCAGCAGCGGTGGTCCTCCAGTTAGTTTTAATGCAAGCACTATAGGCCTTTGTGAGAGATGGATCGCCACTCTTCCGTGTGAACACCAAGAGTTTGCTGTCTCCTCCGTTCAGCGGCCTGTATCCCCAGGTGGAGCTGCTGACCAAGCCTGGCATCCTCCTTGCCGCAGGCTGCATTGTCAGCTTCCTTCAATCCCTCTGTCTAACCCTGCCTTACTCTAACTCTAGTCTCACTGCTCTCTCTCTCTCTCTCTCTCTCTCTCTTTGCGGATAATAAGTCACTCCATTGTTACAACCATCAGGCCCAAATCTGCTGTAGCACATGGTTTTCCTTGCATCACCTTTTTGAGGAAGTGGTACATTTAACATTTAAGAATCATCATAATGTTCATTTTCAGGGCAAACGGGTGCTTATCTGAGGTAAAACCTTGGTTGCTGGTATTTCCTGAATATTATCTATCTATCTATCTATCTATCTATCTATCTATCTATCTATCTATCTATCTATCTATCTATCTATCTATCTATCTATCTATCTATCTATCTATCTATCTATCTATCTATCTATCTATCTATCTATCTATCTATCTATCTATCTATCTATCTATCTATCTATCTATCTGTGTAGGTGTGTGACCTTCCAGACAACAGCTGCATCGTCAAACAGGAGCAAAATTGAAACCCAGCTGTTGTCTCACGTCAGTGTCCCAAGTACAACCCTCTTCATTCTGACTTCTGCCTACCAAGCCTGTTGTCTGGCGTTGCAGGTAAATGCCCTGACAGTGAGCCAGTTGCAGACACCAGCCCCATCCAGGAACCCAGAATACAATATAAAAGCATTGCATTGAGTGGAACTGAATATCAATAATTGTTGGCTATAAATATGTTTACCATGCAGGCAGCACAATGACACTATTACTGTAAACACATTTACATATGAATGAATTTAATCGTCATGTTATAGAGACATGAAGAAAAGTGGATCGTAATTGAATCCTGCACTGTCCTTTATCACAGGCACAGCCCAGGTAGCATGAGGGTTTACTGTTAGTAGGCTTATCCGTATATTATTACCTAACCGTATATGCACATTCTGTGAGTGAGTGAGTGAGTGAGTGAGTGAGTGAGTGAGTGAGTGAGTGAGTGAGTGAGTGAGTGAGTGAGTGAGTGAGTGAGTGAGTGAGTGAGTGAGTGAGTGAGTGAGTGAGTGAATGTGCAAAGTGCGAGACTATAGAATCTGCAGTGCTATTCATGTAAAGCATTATGGTGAAACACACTTTACATTCTTTACATTCAGTAGCGAGTAGATGTCCTGACTATATTCTGCTGGAGTAAAAAAGGATCTTGAACTCAAACTTGCTTGCTCCCATTGCATGTATTATATTACATACTGCAGTGACATATCGCTCTGCCATATCTCAACCACTCTATTTCAATAACTTGTAGCTCCTGATTTCCTCTGAGAGCTTCCTTTCTATGTTTATAGAAATGGAAATACATGTGTTTCTTTTTTTTTCTTTTCTCCCCCCAAATGTATTGTCATTTACAATGGCATGTTTGATGCCAGATGAGGTAATTGCCAGACAAATAGGAGCCATTTTGTGCTGAGGTTGCTTATATGTATGCTCAGATAGATCCTGACCTAACCCATTACATTCCTCTCCGGAGGATACTTCTGCAAGACAGAGGTTGCTTGATGCTAAAGTAGGTCTGAATTAAATTGGATGCTCTGAAACACGGCATGACAGACAGAGCAGTCTACATCAGGTGAAATTGTGGGAAGCATCCCTCCAGGACCTAAACAGCCAGCTGCCCTAGGCAATAAAAGGATTAATAATTGAATAAATATACATGCATAATAAAAAGACCATTAGTTTCAATGAAGGAAAGGTTAAATTATTCACATGAAACGGCAGCAAAGAAAAGACAGAACTTAAAACAAACTATTTTAAGCTTTTCAAGTTATGGTACTTAAAATACAGAAAAATAGACAGTTTTGTTTGCGTGAGTTTTCACCCAGTGGATTTAGCTCATACCTTTACAATTTAAAGAGGAAGTCTGGTCGCTTTTATGTGGTTTTTCTAACGCTCTGCCTGGCTATGTGCTTTCTTCACAACGAAGCCAGCGCAAAAAGCGGTGGATAACATTATACTGGATGGATATGATAACTACTACATTTTTTTCTTTTTGTCTTTATCAAACCTGCATTGTTTACATCCACGTACACATCGCATTGTGTTCGCAGTGCTTTTATGTATTGATGCATGGTTGTGTTTTGCTTTTCATTTTACTTCTGCTGATTGTTAGCAAGCGGAAAACCATGCAAGTATTGACAGGATTGTATTGTCATTATTATTTCTGTGAGACATACAAACACAGCGGTGAAAATTCAAATGAATAAAACCGTGCAAGGGAAAAGTTAAACAAAGGTTAGCTCATGTTTTGTTGTTTTATGCCTCTGTGGCTCAGGTGAATCTCCTGGCCCAGTCTTCTCTATCAGTTCTGCTTCCTGCCCCCTTTTCCCCTGAGCCAGTAGAATCTGTTTTTGTGTATCACTGCGATCCTGTTGTATTGTCTTTGAGACAAACCCCATCATTAACCATCTTCGCCTGCAGGGACGCTTCTATTTAAACAATAGCTAGTGAAGCTACAAGACACTCCTCACTTGAAGCTGCAGTGTTGGAAGCAGCAAGACTCACTGCAAGCTTCACAGAAGAACACAATGAAACTGGATCAGAGATGCTTTGATGAGACCTAATTTAAAGATCCAGGTGAGTCCTTCAGAACACAGCTGTTTCTGGTTCAGATCCTCAGAGCCAAGAGACAGGATCGTGGTAGAAGATCTGTGCAGGTGTTGGAGCAATTTATGAACCACATCTTCTTAAAGTGGAATTCTTTTCCGGTCCTGTACCCTGTATATAGGCCTATTCTTCACACTCATGGGGAACTGATCGTCAAGATATGCTGCCACGCTCAGCATTTTTTTCTATTATAATACTTTTCTCCAAAAGGTAAAGAAATTTGTGGAATGTTACATTTTCAATGTGATTTTTAGCTTATGGGTTATTACTGTACCTTGATTAAAATTAATAAGCAATAATTACATGTTACATATTAATGTAATTTGTTGGGACCCTCCCTAATTTATCACTTATGTACTAATCATTAACTAATAAAACAAGCCTAAGGGAAACCTAAAGGCAAGGTATGAGAATAAGATTTTACTGTGTTTCTGCTACTAATCAAATTGTTGCCTTAGCTAAGGGAACTGGTTCAGTCAGCACATAATGATTTGCTCCGCTGTGTTGTTGTGACTGTAAGTACCCTTAACTGTCTGCCTTGGGCCTATAATTAGCTACCCATGGCGTACAGTACCTCACCATTGTGTTTTATCCTCTCTTTCGGTGGTATCCTCTGTAAATTATCGAACCAACAACAATACTCCTGGCAGAATTATTCATGGTCTGCAGCACAATCAATGGCAGCAATAGATTCAGCCATGGAGTGGCCCTGAAATTAGCAGATTGTCATGTATATGTAATTAAATATGATGTGTGTGCTGTTTGCTGACCTTGAAAGTGGCAAACAGATGTGAGGTGGTGCTAAAACACCCTTGGGTTTCACTTCATGACCTTCAGCAAATTTCTAACTCCAGATACTGAGCGCCTCAGGAACAGAAGTGGTAGAACACAATCTACCTGCTGAGCAACTATTAGGGCAACATAGCAGCACAGCAGAGAGCTAAGCAGGCAGGGACTGAATCATCAGAGATCACATTGTGTTGCTGCCCTGTGGGAAAGTTCAGACACACCCTAGGTGCGTTCCCAAGGGTGTTGGATGGAGGTGAGGGGGTTACTCCACGGAACGTTCTGCGTGTCTGATCTCAGCAGGTAGGCCCTGGATGAACGTGTCTGTCTGGAGGGGGAGCGAGACGGGGAGGAGGGAAAGGAATTGATGCAAACCTGTGTTACGTTATAGAGTGATGTTTGGTGATGATGAGGACGGAAACAGAGGAGACAAACAGGCAGCAATAATCCCTAGATGTCACAGACCACCTAGCTTGTCATATCTCCATGCATGCCCTCCTCGGGGTAGGGATGGGGCACTGGGACAGTCGGGTAAAAGGCAACATAATCAATCAAAGGCAGGCTGACATTCAACATAGTAGAACATTTCAAAAGGGAAATCAAAGCCACGGCAGTTTTTCTCTCATTTTGTCTCTAGTGTGCACTCTGGTGCACAGCAAACACACTAGTCAGTTTCCCTTCAGTAGCCACTCTATTTTCTGGATTTAGAGCTTTTCTTTAGTGTTCAAGGTAAATGTTCCCTCCATGCAGCTTTAGTACTGTAATCATACAAATTATTTTCTTTTTGTGAAAACCTAGATATATACCAAACATGGCTTCATCACATTTGCACAATGTTCTACTACAGTATAATAACACTATCATTTGAATCACCAGAACAAATAATAGATACAATGAAATTGCCCATCCCAAATAATAACTCATTTTTCAAAATAGATGTGCAACATACAACATGTAAACAGTTTCTTCTTTGTTCCTCAAACCTGCCGGAGGCTCAGCTGCACTATTTAAGATTACCTGTGGTCATTTTGCCCTCAGCTGATAATTGACAATAGTACACACAGCTGAGAAACACGGCGAGAGAGTCAGGTGGAATCAGGCAGGCGGTTAGAGGCTGACATTTTCTCAGGATTCCCGCGGGATTATTTTTTGACGTCAAAAGATGCAGCTATGTTTTGAAAATGAAAAAGCATTTCTGTTAATCCATTTTAATTCTAATTATGAGACACATTCGATAGAGTTCAGGAAATACAGTTTTCATTTATGAGGCTCTGGTTGTTATTTCTCTGTTTCTCTGACAGCAACAAAGACTGAAAGTAACCTTGATGTTGTTCAGATCTGGTGTAGAACAGTAGTGTGATAGGTCAAACAGATATATCATTTTCTGACAGATATATTGTGCATTAAGTTAAAATAGCTTTTATTTAATTTATCAATTGGTCAGCTTGTCATTTTGTTTTGCCATCATTTTGTTTTTGTTGTCACCAGTAATTCTTTTTCATAGTTTTAGTAGTAACACTGACTGTTGTCTTCTTCTCTCGGTTCTCCCATGTCCCCATTGTTATCTCACAAAAAATAACAGCATGCTTGAATTCATGTTTATTATATACTTTAAATGCCAAAGTGTGATAGTGTGACATTAACATTTTCCTTACCTCCTATCATAACCATATGTGTTACAGATCAGGAAAAAAGACGAGAAAAAAAAAAGCATCCCCATGAATAATTTTAGCCAAGGCAAGGCAATTTTATTTGTATAGCCCATTTTTACAAACAGTTTGTCTTTTGGGGCTTTACATGGCACCATACCAACATCCTCTGCCCTTAGACCCTCACATCGACTGAGGAAAAACTCCCAGGAAAACAGGGGAAATTTAACAGGGAAAGATTTGGAGAAACCTCAGGGTGGGAAACAGAGGAGGGATCCCTCACCCAGGACGGGCAGACGTGAAATAGATGTTGTATACAGACATGAAAACAGTTTAAAAGACTTTCACATGACCTACTTTAAATGTAGGATGAGTAATAGAAGAAAACGCCAACTCGTAAGTATAGAAAACGTGTGTTTCAACCCGCATCCTCCTGCATTGCTGGAGGCAAGTACAAGTGCTCTGTCTGGAAAACAGCTGTGCCGTGTTACATTTAGTCTAGTGAGTAATTAGCATGGTTGGAGCTATATATGCATGCATACACAGTTGAGTTAAAGAAATTAGATTTGTCATGTTTATTATCTTCAGAGGTACAAAAAAAACAAAAAAACTCAAGACTTAATCTAATGTCGGCGTCATAAAGATTTAGAAATGTATCCCGAGCCCGACACAGTACAGTTGCTGCTGCCTGAGAGAGAGGGGATGGGCAGAAAAACCAAAACCTATATTTCATCCTCTCCATATCTCTGAAATTGCTAAACTCAAACCAATAGAAGAGATATGAGAAGAGAGGGCCAGACAGAGAGGGAGGGTGGGGAGTGGGGAGAAAGAACAAATATTACATGTTCTGAATGCATTGCATTCCAAAAAGAAATTCATGAACTTGTCTTGATTGTGTGAATAGCCATTACAAGTCAATTTATAGCCCTTCCTGTTCATCATAGTTTCTTTACCAGCTCCCAAATGACCCTCTCACAGCCACTTGTCCCAACAGAAGGGCATCGTCATCTGTAACACTGGCTGTTTATTGGTGTACTAACAGAGTATGCAAACTGAATACCAACTACAACTAGCTGAAATCGTCCTTTCCATCTACACATTTCCAGTATATTTATCATTGTGGCTCTGTTGAAAACATAAGTTCTAGCAATCATGTTTGCAGTAAATAGTAAGTCACAAATGCATCACGAAACAAATATTGTATTAATGTAAACATAACAGATGTTCCGGCAAAACTTTCCTCCACCAAGTTTTAAAGCACGCCGAGCTGTGCAGCTCTGATTGCTTGTTTGTTCACGTCTTTGTTTGCAAACCTGGGGCTTCCCTCGCTCTGTCCTCGGCTCGACTCACAGCTGTTCAGCCCAGCAGGCCCCCGAGGCAGAACACGAGTCTCCATCTGATGTCAGTTTGTCTGGTGTCAGCAGGGCAAGGCGCTTTGTTTTTTCCATCAGCACCCTCACCTCTGGGCCAAGAGCATCTTCTGCAGGACTGGATTCCAACACCAGTAATGAGACATAGCAGTATGGTGAGAGTCATGCATGACAACTTTAACAAGTTCATGACGACAATCAAATGAGTCTCCACCTTCCCTTGTGACGAAGAATTGTCATCGACTGCTCGGATTAATGGGTCTTTCTAGCAGACAGTGTAGGTGTTCTTGTCAGTGACACTGTCCAGGCAGTAACTGTTCCTGTCAAGTGGCTCACAGTTCTGTCACATAGCTCAGTCTTCAATTATAGCCGAACCTCTGTGTGGAAGTTTCCTTAAATAGAAGAGAGTATGTTAAAAGTGAGGCTTATAGAATTGAGTGGGAAGTTTGTTCCTTGTGAGTGTGTTGTGTTTCTTTGTGTGGTCTTCATGCAAACATGTCTGACTATAGTATCACACATACTACACTTTCCTATAACAGTGGGGATAGCTGAAAGTCCCGGGGAAATAGGGAGCAAATGTGTGTAAAGCTCAATTCTGACCTTCTCCTTGTACATATACCATAAACAGACTGCAAAATGTACAGTACTGTTGGACACACCTGAATAATGTTTCCCTGGAGACAAGGTGGCTGAATTTGTAAGATCAATGCTAAACATATTTGCCCCTCTGTTATATTTGTATAAGTTATAAGTTGACCAGCTATTATAGCCCACTTAGAATTTAAAGTTAAAGGTTGGTATTGTAGGAGAAGATGATATATTATCTGGCATATACTGTATTATGCTACTACTCAGTTCATGTAAAAAATATTGAGGAAAGAAAATGCCAAAGTTGAAATGTTTATAATGTTAGAGCAAGAAAAAAAGAAAAAAAAGCAGAAGGATGAAACAAACTTTTTTTAGAGACTTTTTCCACTTGGTATTGAACAGTCAGAGTGTTCTTTAAAATAGCCACACTTTAGGTGAAATAGCTGCAGTGGCTTAGAGGTGAATTTTATTGAAAACTGTGTAATTAAACTTCTAGGCAGGTGAAAATGTTTCTTCAATGTAAAAACATAGAGATACCTTTAGTTGTCAGTTATATAACATGATGGGGGCATCAACTATGATTTCAATGTGTTATTCATGTCATATAGTCAACAAGCGTATCCTCTTGATGTTGGCGGCTCTGCCCACAGGGCAGGACAGGAAGTAAACACGTCACTTTAAAGTGGCTGAACCTCTGCCAGCATTATTCATGTCTTTATTTCACAAAGTATTCGATTTCTTTTTATTTTAATCTCCTTGTCTAATGACAGTAAACATCCTTTACCTGCATAAAGACCACATGATGGATTGATTATATGAAACATCAAGACATCAACCTGTCAGTGGGATCTATCAACTCATATATTTCTCTCACTCTCTCAGATTTTTGTTGAATTTCATGTATTGGGTGTTTGGATCCTCTACCAGCCTCTTCTTCTGAGCTGTGGGCTCATTTCCTGATAAGAAAGTTCACAGATATGCGCCTGGAGCAAGGATAACGTCGTTTTTGATTTGAATCCTTGACACAAATCCCTCGTCCCTTTTGAAGTTGCAGACCCTCTCTCATTTTCTTTTTCTTTCTTTTTTTTTTTTTACTCTAAGACAGCGGGTGTTTGGTCATGATACTTCCTCAGTGACATAAAAAGGCATAGATGCAGTAACATTTTATAAAACCGTTCACATTAAATTAACTGTTGATTTCAATAAGCATCCATTTTAATGTTGTTCATGTTTGTGATATTCATTCTCTCTGTGCACTCTCATTTTCCAACAATTCAAAAGGTCATGATAAGTACCTATAATTGCATTTGCTGAGTTTCATGGAAAGTTACCTTGAGCACAACTGAAAATTTCAAATCCCTAAATGTGAAGTTAATTTCAGTTAATGCTAATAACTTAAGACGCACATTTTGTACTCAAGCACCCAGGGGAGTGAACGCCAAAAGGGGCAATTAGTAAGATGCTGTAGGGGATACTATTGGAGAAGAGGAACAAGGTCATGAAAAAATCTGTCTTGGTAAAAGCACAAGATCACAGCCACAGCCTCCACAAAGGATGCTGGCAGCAAAGAGAGAAATGGTTCAGGATCACAGAGTTTCCAGTTCAGCCCTCCGAGTTGTGATAGTGGTGCTTACTTGATAATGCCAACATCATGTTTCTCCCTCTCTCTCATCCTTTTCTCCTTGAACTTTTGAAAACCAGGAGCAGTGAATTGGCAAATGCAGTATTATGCGATGTGCTTTGACAATGCATTTCTGCTAGGTAATACATACAGGTGCATCTTTGTGTTGTGCTGAAAAGAAGTCATTACCAAGAGGATCAGAGAAGCTGTAAGGGTGCTCTCTCCTTAATGTCCCAAGCCCAGCAATTAAAGTCCACCCAGCAACTCAGCGCAGCCTGTATCTTCCAGGTCTGATGGCTCCTCTGTGGTCATTTATCAGTCAGCTGGTGTAAGAGCCAGAAAATACAAGGGCAACCTGGGGGAAGGGACAATTCTGAGCAGACGGGCAAAATATTTTTTATCTCTCTGTCAAACTTTGAAAACCAGAAACTTGGAAAGAAAACTTTTCAAGGACAGCCCATATACTGTATAGTGTTACCCCTAGCTGAGGCCATTCTCATAAAGATTAATATGAGCATGCACAACATAAACAAAATGATTAGGGAAGATTTGATCAGACACGCAGTAAAAGTCTGACTTTGACTCGAACTTGGTTTCAGCACAGATGAGGTCCAGGGGTCAGCACGAGGCTCTGAGCCTCACATTCTGATAGGCTGACTGGATTCTCGGCGATCGAATGAAAATATAACAGATTTGTTCAAAGAATGCTCAAAGAACAGAAACAGATGGGCATCCAGATGGGCGGGGCTTTGCTCAGAGGCTGCTATGTTGTGCAGGAACCTTCAGGTAATTTTACAGGCCCGTGTCTCCACTGCAGGAACCGCCTCCAAAAAAACATCTCCCAGAACTTGTATGGGGACTAAATGAGTCCCTGCCTCGGGGTTGGTACTCGGAGTGGCCCCGAAAAACTCTGTGCTGATTGGTCAGACTCAAAACAGGATGTGACACCAAGAGAAAACCCCGAAATAAGCAGCATTTTTAAAACCTAGCGTTATTTAAAAAATGTCTCGATGTCAACGATTGAAACAGCATTTTTAAAACTTAGCATTATTAGTAACCGTCAATACAGTCAGAAAAACAACAAGAGCATAAAAAAGCTGCACAATGATTGCGTGATGATCGAAACTGTTGCACGTCGCACAGTGTAAAGTTCCTATACCCCTCCCTTTACCGTGGGAACGCAGCTAAAGTTACATAAATCCTGATGGTTCATCATCATCATTGAGGGAGTATGAAGGTGCTATTTGTCGACTGAGGATTAAGCATATTCATATTGTTCCAGCATTAATATAGAACCTGTGGGTCCTAATGTCAGTTCCATTTTTTTTTTTTTTTAACAGTAGGTATATCTATATATTTAACTTATAAAACTGTTTCTATTCAAACAAAGGAGTTTCTTAATGTCAAGTTGTTTCTACACTTGAAATGGCAGCTCCGATTCGAGAAGACAAATTTACATATAATTTGTATGAGACACAATTTGTGTTTTGATTTAATTTCGATCAGGACACAATCTGGATAGATACCAGGTGCAGATGGAACCCTAAGGCTCAGCATTTTGTCCGACGAATATGCCCCAAATTTAAGACAACAATCTGAGCCCATACAGATTTGATTCATTTCCAAGGCAAAATAACCTCACTGTGTGATGCTGGCCAATGCCAACCAGAACCATCCCCCACCCCTCCCTCCCCATTCTGATGATGCAAAATGGTTGCACCTGTGTACCAGCTGCCTGAAATCAAGGTTGTTCTTTGTTTCACAATAACTACTTGAATACTTGAAATAGAGAATACAGTGCATCTCTGTGTCTCTATGTAAGCCAGTGATGTTGCTGTCACCCTCTGCCTCTCAGTTCTCCGTGCTGGCATACACACAAAGACACAGCAAATATGCATAAAACAACTGCACAAGCTCAGTGAAAAGGTTTTTGTGCTAGCTGGGTAGTGTTCAAACACGGCGAGAGCAGTGTAGGTGGCAGGAGTTGTGTTTGGTGTTGAGTGGGTGTGAAGGAGGTTGCTCCGTGTCGGAAATCGCTGAAACATCTGTTACCTGTGCACTTTATGCTTAGTGATGTTGATGGTCCCTGCAGTTGTTGCCAAAATTAGCATGATTGTGCTTATTATTCTTTTAGCATCTGGATATAATGTCAGTACAGATGCTTGGTAAGTGGTTATGGGTATTCAGGAATGACAGGAATGCTGCACCAGACCAGGTGTATGTTGCAGAGGTTGTTGTGAATCATATCACTTATTATTTTATTATTTTTAAATTCACCGGTCTGTCAGTTGTTAATCTCTTTTTTCCTAAGTAAAGCATATCAGACAAAATTAACAATGTCCAGAGGGAATGATTCCATATTAGTTTGATTAGACGGGAAGTTAACATTGGGGGTCAGCAATTAAGTTTGACCAGGGGCCACCTTTTATCTAGTCCAATCAACAGTGGAACAGAACATAATCCAAGGCTATATTTCAGACAGTCAACTTTGTTAATGTTGTATAGCACAGTGGCCTCCTGTGATTTTATTCTGAAGGGCCTGACCAGTAGCTGTGATTCCTAGCTGCCTCCAGTGCTCATCTGCTACTGTTCACCACAGTGCTGCCTTTGTTTACAAACTGTGTCACAACCAATTACACTTTTCTCTCCCTGTTCATGTCGAGGATTAATTTGGACAGTGTGCTTATTTATTTATTTATTTATTTATTTATTTATTTATGAGGTGCTATGTTATGTAATTTGATTGCAGTTTTAATTTGAAAGTACACTTACTGCCACAGCTGATCCCACCCTGGGTGTCTGGTTCAGGATAAAGGTGGACCCAAACCCAGACTTAAAAACACTAAGTGGTGGGAAATGAAAGGGTATGTATTGATCGAAGGAGAACACAAAAGTGGTCTACAAAGTTCAACGTAAAATGGCAAAGTAACAACAAAAAGGGTCAACGGGCCTAAGTCCCAGATGAGCATGAAGCAAGAGACTTGAGACATAAAAACTCAGAGGAGAAACACAATAACACAGAGCACAAGGGACAAAATGCAGCACATGGGCAACAGAAGATCTGACAAAAACAAAGGGAGAACACTGAGGTTAAGTACACAAGGAAACGAGACACAGGTGGTGCAATCAGACACAGGTGAGACACAAAGCAAGGCGCACAAAGGAAGACCGGGCACTGAACTTCTAAATAAAACAGGAACTCAGAAGGGAACGGAAGACACAGACATTGGGTTGTCCTGCAGGCAGGTCTCTTATCCCGTGGGTACACTCATAACTCTAACTAAGTCTTGGGCTGCAGCTGGTGTTGGTGGCTTCTGATCTGCTTCCAACAGAGAACTGCTACATGTGCTGCTGCAACAAAATCCAACAAGGCTGCAGAGCAGAAAAAAAGAAGAGACTTCTCAATGATGCACACCGTATTTATTGATTATTGATGTTTTACTGTACTGTATGTCTTCTCTGTCAGAGGTTTCGTCGTGCAATGAAGAGAACCTTTGGAACTTCCTTAAAAGTAGCCTATCAAGACGTATAATATAAGAAAAACTAAACTAAATTCAAAACTCAACATAAAGTCTAAAATAAAGAAAAAAAAGAGCATTGAAATGTTTGAAAATATCCAATCTTACCTAACCCCTCTCAAACTTTCAATAACTATTTGTTTCAACCTTCTTTTTCTTTTCTTTTTTAGCCCCGAGGAATAAAAGTACTGCATATGTGATTTTGATGCTGTCATCCATCTTTAATTTATCTTGTGTACTTTTGGGGGGATTTCCAAGTTTTCAACCTCTACACGATAAGTTTTGCTACTGCTACAAAGCTAGTATTGACATTTTCAGCTGTTTACTTCTAGAAGAAATGCTGTAAGTTCAGGATCAGACTTCCTTTCTATACTAACCAGGAGCTGTCTCCAACAGAGGAAAGCTATGCTAACTTTTCCCTCTGTCATGTCTTTTCTTATACTGAAGTAAGCATGCTAAGTATCTTGTCACTTTTTTTTGTATTGTTTTCAGTTTTTTAAAGGATGATTAATCTGGAAAAGAAAAAAAAACACCTCCACTCCTTTATTTTACAAAATTAGAAATTAACATATGTGGGCTGGATATTTATGAAGGATAAGTGCAGTTATACTAAAACCAGGGAACACATATTACAGGTAATTATACAGTATAACCAATGTTGAATTGCATCCAGCCTGAACAAGGTGAGATTGGACATGCAAACACTGACCTTTAATGAGCTTGTCCAGGCTTTTTTTATTCATTCAGGGCTGTTGTTGAGGGGTGATCACCCCAGTTATGGTCCTCGTATAAAGACAAACCCGCAGCAAGGGCAGCGTACAGAAACAAAGAGGCTGAGCACATGAAAGCAGTAAAAGCCCTTGATATCGTACTTGTTGTGCACACTCACAAGGCTCCATTCAGTTTTCTTTCAGTAGCTTTATGGTTCAGGGACACCATCAATTTTCATCCATCCGGTTTCACCCCAGGTGGTCTACGGCGCCTCCATTGCTGTTGTCTGCTAACAAATATGGAGAGATCAAGTGAGGTTTTATCATTATCTTCCCCGGCAATGTCATACAGAGCTGTGGTGGTTTCCTCTGCAACAACATCAGCAGTAAATCAAATGGAACATAAGCACACTAATGAATGGAACTGCTATCACTATTTATACAGCTATCTGGGTAGGGCAAGACCGGGTGCAATGATCTGACATGCTGACTGAATGCTTCTCAATATTCTGTCGGAAGGCCATTTATCCAACTTAAGTCTGTGCTCAGTATACTATTAACCATTTGTAGTGCTTCCTCATACAATGTACTTACAAACTGTGAGCATGCATTGATGTTTGTCACTTTGTCCTTAAATGAAGAAAAAAAATGCCCCTTTGGAGATAAGATATCAACCAGAGAGTTCAAATGCATTAAATTGTGAACAAAGGCAGGCCACCCTTGCCCTCATTGTATCCCTGCTGGAGCCTACCTCAGCTTTCTTTAATCTGAGAGAAAAATCCCTATAACCAAGCACTTTTCTTGGGGTTAATTGTATGTGACATCCATAATGCCGCTTTGGTCAATGGTTATCTTCAGCTGGGTAGAGAGCAAGTTGTTTCACTCCTCTTACATTCAAAAACGCTTTGTTTCTTTGCTAAAATAATAATTATAAAAAAAGAAGAAAAGAAATCCTCTCATTATGCAATTGTTCTAAGAAAAGTTCAAATGCCTAATTAATTTAACATAAGAAAAATTGATTCATTTGACCTTTTGAAACAAGTAACAATCTCTTGAGACTGTGATTAGGGCTGATTAGAAACCTTCAACATCAAGGAATTGTAGGGTTCACTTCGTTCACATTCACTTGGCCTTGAAGGGGGAAAGAAGTGAACAGTGCTGGAAAAGCAAACTGGGTTCTGCTCATTCTTTGGAGTTAGATGGTTTCCTCATACGCACATTAGCATCATGCATTGCTCTTTTAATGACCATAAAAATGCCAATGCTTTACTTCATTACTCGTGAGTATAGCTTTTCAAGACAAAATGAACGACTCAATTCAAATGTATAGGTGATGCCGCTTTGGTCTCCACATTGTGCTGCTTGGCTGAACTAGTACACTAATGATGAGAGTCGGGGAAGGGAAACTCCCATGGCTATCTGTGTCCCTTTTATTAAGATGGAGTGAGTAGACAAATGTGGTCGAGAGAGGAACTGATGGGTTAAGCATCTTCCTCCAGAGGAGCTTTATGTGCGTCTGAGAGCTATGGTAGTAAATTTTAATTACTCGTCTCGCACAGTATAGAAATGCACATGCTTGGTTCACACCTGTTTCCTATCCATCTGGGTTAGAACCAACAGGATCTTGGTATGCTGCAGTTTCTGGGTGAAGTTATTTCCTCTCAAAGTGGCAACGTAATTGGGTCAGTCTTCGACTCTTGGTCACTGTGGCTGCTCTGTAAACCTGAAGTATTACTCCCATTAGCTGCAGCTCTGTTCCCTTGGGCCACGGGGGACACATAGAAGGTAATTACAGAACATAATGTTATTAATTACTCTGAGCATTCATGCAACCGTTGGAGCTGAACTCTTGGCAGATGAGATTCTCAAAGCCAGGAGGGCGACGGCACAATGCCTAAGGTTAAGTGAACCACTCCTCTCTGTCACTAGATGTGGGGAATTGTCTTAACTCCACAGTTCATCTGCATTTCTGTTTTTCTCTGTTTTCCTGCTGCTGCTGATGTCACTGAGAGTAAAAAGAAGAAATGATAAGTAAGTATTATTAATACTGATTTGTGCTGGTAGGTGATTGTCATTAGACAAACTGCTTCACCATTACGGGTGTGAAATTTTCCACCTCCAACATGTCTTCCCCATGATCTCCTCCCACATGTGGAGTTTATATATAGCATAATTTAATCTCATTACCCCAGTGAGCCATATGATTCTCTGTAATGATAGAAACAAAAAAGTCAGTGTTGTGTTTCAGCTCTGTGCAGCGTGGGAATTAGGAAGCTCAAACTAATTGGAAAGACATGTATAAGAATAAGTCTCTAGGCTGCTATACCAAAGTCTAACATTGTTGTTATCTGTGGTAATTATTAGAAAATTTAAGATACACACATACACATATTACTGTACTACCATATGATGGACTGTTGATCTCAAAGCTGTTTCACTTTCACTATTGTCAACAACTCAATTTTATTTAGGCATATCATAATGTTCCGTATAATGAATTGTGTTTTAAAAACAGAATTAGATGTAATATCAGCAGATGTCACAGTTTACTTCCATCCTTGTAGTAAGGGCAGAGATTTGTGTCGTCTTTATTATTATAATGCTCTACTAATTCGTTATGGAAGGTAATGAGACTTCCCTTGCATGCGAGCATTATCATTAAGCAAATTGTTTACCCGTTATGATTGCGAAATTTCCCACCACCAGTTTTCCCCATGATCTCCTTGTGCAGGTGGTATATGTCTGTATATAATATAACCTTATTACCCCAGTGAGCCATAATGTCTCTAATGTATGTTATGTTTTTGGCACTATGCGGCACAATGACTGGGAATTTCCATCAAGTCTGCTTGTCAGTGTTGACACGTAGCCTGCACGTATGTATGCAATGATGCAGTTCAAAATTACAAATACATAGCCTACACATCACTACAATACTGTTTTTGTTAGATCAAATCCTGAGAGCAGTATTCTTCAACATCTCTATTTGATACTGTATAGCCATAACAGTTATTCAGGAAATGCATTATCATTTTAAAGCACAGTTAGCAATAGTATTTCTGCAAATGTCACTGTTTGCTTTAATGCATATAATAAACAGAGAAAATCAGGAGTCTGTCTATATTCAATAATCCACAGTGCATCAGCTAATGTACAGCTAAAGTGGATAGACTTTAATCTGTCCAATAATCAATAACCCTCTATCTGACTTGAAACACTGTTAAATTGTATGCTATATATGTGCTTGAACCTTTAATAGCCAGTCTTTCACTGGATATCACAGGTTGGTCACAATTTATTTTTCCTCTTTTTCCCTGTCTTTAATCATGAGTTTTGTCACTGAGTACAGTTTGAGTCTGAGAACATCTCTTAAAACTAAAATAAACATTAACAAGCCCAGGTTTGACTGGTCTTAACACCAGAAGATGTGTCATCTTGAATCCAGTTTGATCCTTTGAGGTTTTACTTTATCTTATGTCTGGACCGCATCACCATACTGTGAGCTCATATCTGATGACAGGCCTTTGCATGCATCCAACAACCAAAGAATTTGTCCGAATATATTTAATACAACATTGATGTCAGATTCAAAGCTGATAAATCCGAATATACATTTTAACAACTTGTCATCGCGGCTCTGTTGGGCTACAGGAAAAAAAGAAGAATAAAGTAACGTTAAAAAAGATGGAGAAAAAACAGGCAGTATGCTAACAAAGCCTGTGAAGGTCCTCCAGGAGGGAGGAGTGATACCTCTTTTTATTCCCATGGGACTCTTTGGCAGTTATGATACATTTACTTACTTACCTGAACAGGAATCATTTTCTTTCATCTCTGTTCATGCCTTACAGGATCAGTAAGATACATCTCTACCCGTTTGAAGTACTGTTACCTGGAGACATGCTGCTGGGCCACCGCACTGAGCTTATTTGATATACTGAATTTTATGTCAACTGTGGCAATCCACTCTATGCATCATGTCTAGTTTCAAGTGTGGGGAGAGGATATAAGGACATGGTGGTGCTATTCTTTAAAGCTACAGCTGTTGGACTGCCTATTGTCATGATGTATTGTTATGGAGGCAGTTTACTGTATGAGCAGTAGGCAGAGGAAGTGCAGGAGACCAACGGAGATACCTTTCACCTTCGATAATCATCAGTCACAGCATCATTACATTATGACCAACACTATCAAGACCATCTGGACTTCAAAACAGATTGAAAAACTTCTTATCAGCAAATGTGCAAGTACAGTATGAAAGATCCGGGGTTAGAGAGAGCAAGTAAGTGCTTCCTCCTCCTTAAACCTTTAGAGTGTAATGATATCAGTTACAGTACTTAGTCAATTCTTACTAATCAGTGTCCTCTTCCCTGCTGTGATAATCCACATGTCCAAGTTAAGTGAGTTAATAAAACTTCATATAAGCTCATATCAGTCCCCTCAGAGCTATGTTAAGCTTTGTGAGCTGTTGTTTGGCTTCGGTTTTGCCTCTCTGATTCTTTAAGCCTCACAGTAAGTCCCGCAGGCGCCACCTCAACCCTTTAATGGGGAAAAAAATGCAAGTTAAGATTAATTATTAACCGGCACGTATGGGTGATTCAAGAAATTGTGTGGCACTAGTTTTCTTGTTTGATGAAATTTGGTTAGAAACAGTTTGACACAAGAATAATAATGCCTTAATCTGAATTAATTTGCAGTTGAAATAAGTGACTGAAAAAGAAAACGAATTTAAATCAGTGAATTGAAGAATATATCAAAAATTAATCAGTATTAATTCAAATGTAATATTCTGTTAATCATCATAACCACGGTATGCCAATTCACTGAGAGGTTGGACAAATTATTATTCTGTGAAATAATTTTAAGTTTACTGAATATTTATTTCAGTGATTGCATTATCGTTGGTTTTATTATCGTTCTCTCACTTCAACAGAAGCCTCAGGAGCTCTATGCACTGGGCAATGTGCTGTCCATCCTCTATCACCCTGAGAGAGTACAACAACACACAGCTCATAATATATTGTTTGTTTCTGATCCATCTCCAGGCCTCTCCCTGAGGAAGAGCCACTAGGCCCATGGCAAAACACTCACTTCATAAAGTCTTTGTTTTACTCTCGGGTAGAAATGAGTTGTGAATAATACTCCTAAAGCAGTGGTCCCCAGCTTGGGAGCCGAGGCCCCTTGGAGGCTATGTGATTGAATTGCAAGTTGGCCAAAGATAATTTGTAAAACTGTTTTATAAAAAAAAATCTAAATTTGATGAACACCTTACACTGCTTTGTTTTTGTTTTTTCCCCCTTTCGGTCTTTTATTGTAAAAAGCCAATAAAGTAGCTTTCATTTTGTCATCCATGGCTAAAGCTACATGAATAGCTGGATAGTGACAAAGAAATAAAAGAGTGGCCCTCACCTCGCACCCACTCTACGTCTTCTTTCTATGTGTTACCTCCTCTTTCAAATCAGTCCCAAATGGTCAATCATTATCAATAAAATCTGATTATTTGGCCTTTGTATGCGGTCAGAAATGTTCAAGTGGGCCATGAAAAAAAGGTTGAAAACAACTGAAAGGTGCAGTAACTCTTTATACAGTACATGCACAGGAACCACTACGAATGCTGATGGCACGCTACCGTATGTGTTTTTTATTCACACATTTAGTTTATTATCTTATCTTCCTACACATGAAACCAAACATAGGCCCAAGTGGAAGAAAAATACACCTTAAGCCTTGAGCATCCCATGAGACTGCCATCTGTACGTGAGTTTGTTTTCTTTTAAGATCCTGTATTTTCATGTGAATGACATGTGAATCCTCCTGAGAAAATGCTGAGGAGATAAATAACTCAACAGGCACACTGCAACCATCTGAGCTGTGAACAGGTAAGAGAAGGTTTTGTGTGTGTGTGATAGTAGCACTTTATTCTAGTGTAATCAAAGTGTCACACTTTATTGTCAGTTGTGGTTGGCTGTTTGCAAACATTGCACTAATGCCTCAATACCTCTTAGCAAAGCATTGTTCCCTGTGGGCATGCTGTGTGCCATCTCCTGCATTGTCTCTTTCTTTCTTTTTTTAAACAAAGGTGGGTGTTTAATAGTGTGAAAAAAAAGGATGAAAGACAACTGTGAAGATGATTGTAACCCACTCAAAAACAGAGGGTCATTCAATTGGGTTCTTAAGATGGCTCCCTATCAGTAAATTATGTTTTGCACAGATTTGCTTTCAAGGCTCCTGAAGAATTACAGTGTTAGAAATCTTATTTTGATGAATTTGCAAGGCTACGGGCGCCAAGGTCAGGTAGGCAATTAAAGGAAGCCGTTAAGGTGCGCCAACTCATTTTCATCTGTTACATAACATGGCCACCTGTCACGGATCTCCGGTGTCAATATTGTCTGTGTTTGCAAACAAAAGTTTGGCTCTCAGCTCCTTGCAGCCATTATTGGCACTGCAGGTCCACTTAAAGGAAGCGGCGAGTCGCCAAAGGTCAGTCTGCTCTTGAGCTTTGTACCTCACTCCCTGGCAGGTTTATTCTCCGACAAAGGGCCAAGGAGAGAGCGGAGCGCTCTCGGTGCGAGCCAATTAGGGCTTGTTTATTTTCCTCTGCTGTCTAATAAACGTCACTTTCTAGTTTTAATGGCTTGGAAAGGGAGTGTGATTAAAATTCAGACCTGCGGTGTGACCAAACGTGAAACAGAGCCATGTCTTCTGCAGAGGCCCTTCATCATGGAGAATGGCTCTCAGCACAACATTGTTATGGGAGGTTATGATAATAGAAATATTTATAACACCCTACTGACCTCTGTGTACAAGTACAACAGCCACCATGAGGACAACACTCATCACAAATAAAAGCAGGGGAAACAAACATAGCACCTTTAGGAGCTCACTGCTTGTATAATTTATTTAAAGGTCAGTGCAATTCAAATTTCAACATACAACATGTAGATTTATTCATATACTCTTTTTGTTTTGTCCCAGTTTTTTTTACATGCCTTTTTTTTTCAAAATGTGTTTATTTTGAACACCTTTCTAAAAAAAGAGACAAAAACAACCTTGAAGGGATAGTTCAACATTTTGGCTAATTGGCCCATTCCCATAATCCCTATAGTTTTAGGAGTAGGTTTGTTACCTTTAATTGTCGGTGCAAGCTATTTTTTAGAATGGCGGAGCAGTAGAGCTGCTCAGACCTACGCTACGGACGCTGATTTCTTGCATGGTTTCCCTCATCAAACTCATCAAATACACAATCCAACAACTCCAAAACACTCTGGTGGACAAGTTGTGACCTCACACACATTCACCATGCTATGAGAGGAACATTATGAGACTGAGTTGTTTTCGAGGTAAATTCATGAAAAACAGCTGATGCGTGTTCCCATTGGGAGCAGTTTTTTGGCAAGCAGTCCCTGCATTTGCTTCGAAAACAACTCTGTCTTGTAACATTCTGTTATTATCTCATAGTGTGGTGAATGTGCAGGTCACAACTTGTCCACAAGAGCGTTTTGGAGTTGTTGGATTGTGTATTTGATGAGTTTGATGAGGGAAGCCAAGAAATCCCATTAGCCTCTGTAGCGTAGTTCTGAGCAGCTTGCAGCTCTGCTCCGCCGTTCTAAAAAATAGCTTGCACCGACAATTAAAGGTAACGAACCTACTGCTATGACTATAGGAATTCTGGCGGTTGGCCAATTTGCCAAAATGTTGAACTATCCCTTTAAGAGGATTTACTTTACTTGCATATTTCTTACTTGACTCTCTTTCTTTTCAACAGTGGTACTGCTTGAAGTGTAGCATTCACAGTCTCATTATAATTGTTGCTGCTGTTGTTTTTCATCTGTGACATTTAAAAATGTCAGTTGAATGCACCTTCCCTAAAACATATGATAATTCAGCAGATGATTGGCTCACATGTGTCGAGGTGTTCTTCGCAGCTCAGCAGTTTTTCTTCACCCTGCTGCTTTGACCAACTTGTTTTCCAAAGAAACCCATAAACTCAGCAGGTAAAAAAAAATAGACGCCTCCATAAATAGAATGACATGATTTATCTTTTAAACTTTATTTCATTCTTCAGAGTCCAAGGCTTCAGTGGGAACTTTGATATATTTATCTTTTTTTTCCCGAAGCTACCATATTTTAAACAGCCAATCGGCAGTGGCTCAGGTGGTAGAGTGGGTTGTCCAATGATCAGAGGGTTGGCGGTTTGAATCCCGCTCTGTCCCGGTTGCTGCCGTAGTGTCCTTGGGCAAGACACCTTACCCACCTTACCCACCTTACCCACCTTGCTCCTGATGGGTCATGGTTCGCACCTTGCATGGCAGCTTCCGCCATCAGTGTGTGAATGTGTGTGTGAATGGGTGAATGCAATGTATGATGTACTGTAAAGCGCTTTGGGTATCGTGCAGGTATAGTAAAGCACTACATAAAATACACACCATTTACCATTTTTACCAATCAAAGGAGACATTTGAGCTCTGCTCTGATTGGGTGACTTTTTCTGAGCAACTAAATACAATTCTGGCAGATACCATGTAAACACTCAAATGATAGCAAGTGGGTCTGACGTTTAGCTTGTGACTGCTTGGTTACATCACAAAGTTACAAAAGCCTTGATGGACCTAAATGGCAACGTTTCTGTATGCAGGTTGTGTGCATTTGTTTGTGGACTATACCTTTGGATGTGCTCTCAAATTTTAAAATGCTAGTCAACAAGCCTAAGACACCACAGCAATGTTGCTCAACAGCTCAGTTACTGTATGAACACTTTGTCGATGCTCTCATCATGTGGATGGATAGCTGACATAAGAATTGAGTAATAATTATTATAATACCAGTTTCATGAGTTGTTATTTCTAATGGTCTGCGGTAAATTTAAATTGATGGTGTTACTCCCTGGGTGTTTTAGCACCTCACAGTGGCAATCACTGCATCCCACAGGTGTGGATTACATTTATTTACCTTACGCGTACCCATAGACTGACAGGTAGCCTCTGTTGGTATTCAATGACTTGTAAAAGAAACTACTGAAGCCAAATCATTTGATAAGAATGGGTGTATGTCTAAACAGTAAATGACAGATAATTTATAACTTCATAATGAAATGGAACAGAACTGACTTTTCAGAACATAACAGAAAAAAAAACATTACACACAACTCACACCTCTGAAGTGATCTGAGGGCGGGGAAAAACATGTTAAGGAACTTAATTTGCAATTGGCTGGACAAAAGTCAGTATTTACAAGGCCATTAACAAAGTCAAAGTCTACCATCTCTTCTTTTAAGGTGAGCCATATACTTGAAAAGCACACAAAGGTATTTGAGGATGGGGAACTTGTGAGAGAGACTTTCCTGGGAGCAGCAGAGTGGCTTTCTAATCATTTCAAAACCAGGAAGAAATAATGTCTGCCATCTGAAGCGTCCAGCTATCAAAGAACGCAGTCACAAGCTGTTCTGAAACGATGGCTGATAATGCGAGGGCAAAGCTTGAAAGGCACGTTGATAAGTGTGCCTCTTTTTCCATTCAGTTCAGTGGATCAACAGATGTTATTGACACATCACCGCCGTGCATTTTCATCCACATGGTATTTCAAAGGGTACATTAAGGAGACAAATTTGACAATTTTTTTTTTAGCTTGTGTCAACCATGATGGATGGGCGCTTGATGACTGGCTGTACATCTGCATTGTTGTGCTCTACAACCAAGACAGGGGATTTCCCGCTTTGCTTGGTAACCACATTAGCAGTCACTCCATGGTAAAAGGCTTAATACGGGTCAAGTCATGGACATCCCAGCTGGAGGAGGATGAAGCTTAGGAGGTAGAAAATACACTACACTTTTAGAAAAGATTCAGAGATTTTAAAGATGAAGTCTTGGCTAAAAGAGGTGCACAGTTTTAGCAGCTGGATGATCCTACACAGCTTTTGGATTTGATTTTATTCCATAATCACTGTGGTCTAGAGTTTCAAACAAAAACCAAGGTTGCTGTCTTCTCAGTTTGAACACGATGACCTGCAGCAGTTCAAGAATTTGGCATTTGAATTGCAGAGTCAGGGAAAATCCCATGTAGACAGCAGCAATGCCTGCTACACTGAGTTTATGCTGTGTTTGACAGTTTACATACTTAACCAAGCTGGAACCAGTACTCATTCATGAGCATTGCAGCTCCATGACTTTGACGTGAATGATATTATTTTTATAATGGCCACATTCATACAAATGGACATCAATCATTCTGTTCAACCATAATACAGGTACTATAGTTGTATGCAAAACATAGACTAACACCAATTCTAAACCCCTTTTCTTACCACTCCAGGTTAAGATACAATGAACCAACCATGAACTATCCAACAACCACTGCCGGTTATTTATATGGTAACGTGACTTTCAGAAAGTTATGTAGATCGAACACTGGTTGAACAATTGTAATTAACCAGACAAATAAGCCATTATACTTTTATAGGAGTTGCTAAAACAGTATGGCAGGAATTGGTGATGTGATGCAGACCCTGAAAGGAGGCAGTGCTTCCTCAATAAAGAGAAGAAAACAAAGAGCAGAATGGATGGCAAGTAAGGAGGAAAAGATAAAGTGTCAGACCTCAGTGCAAGAGACAAGAGCACACAAAGACAGTTGAGGGCAAATGCCAGAGCCAGGACAAACTCTCAGTCGATGACCTTTCCTCGTCTGAGTCCAGGCAGTCTGCCACAACCAGGAGATGCCCAACAAACCAGAAAATGCCTTACAACCAGAGAGTGAGAAGGTTGACTGATAATTGATGGTTGAATGTAAAAAGAGATATTGACATACTGTTACTATAAAAGGTTGGGCTAATTGCATAGCAGGGAAATTGAAGTTCATTGTTTTCAATGTAATAAATAGCTATGAACAATTAATAGCTGTAGGCCTTTAACATTGCAGTTGTGATCTTCATGTTGCTTACTGCATTGAAGCAAATGCAGTCAAGATGAAAATTATTTACCCTCTAGAAGTTCATAATCAATAAAAATCTTACTTTTATTGCAAACAAAATGTTGTATGGTTGTAAATAAATAATGAAGTAAAGTACAAAAAAGTACAAGAAGGTACCAGTGTTAGGTAAGAGGAAAACAAATCATCACACACTGAAGACATTGCACTGCTATTGTATCAAATGATTAATTCATCCATTAGGGGAAAAAATGTTAAGGCAGGGATCAGTAATTGAGAGGATCTGAGGTGAATATAAAAATTCCAAGAAGGAACAGGAACAAGTGATTTCAAAAACTAAAAAAAAAATCAGGCAAGAAAAGCTTTAAGATGAAATTCGTCCTCAAAAGAAGCCAGGTCAGAGAGCGAATGGCGAGTGTATCACTTTTCAAAGAAAGCAGAGCAACAGATTACCCACTGAGTGGAAGCAGTTAGAGACAGTAAAGGCTTTCAACCTCTTCTCTTCTAAGAAATTATTTGAGCCGATGAAAACAGGACAAAAACAAAATGTCATGCAGAGGAAGAAAAAAGGAGAAAACTGAAATGTTTGCTAACCATTACAGTCCAGAGTCTGTTCTGTTCTATATGTCAGAATATGAAAATCAGGCCTTTCGTAGCAGATGATGGCCATTCGGGGTTGTGGTGTAAAAATCTGTCTGTGTAAAAATTACGAAAACTTACAAGTTCATGGCTAATACCCTGTAGAGCCAAGGGCTATTAGCTACAGTCCTTTCACACTTTGTGGGAGTGGTGCATGCAACCATGTGCAATCCCAAATCAAAGCTCTGTGAATATTCCATGTGTAAAGACTGTGTCTACTCAACACATGCAATTCTGAGACTTCGTGCAAACACAAAAAGCCTCCTAGTTCAGTGGGCTCTGGGAGACAAGCCACTGGTGAATTTCATGACAGCCTGTTCAGATGTGGGCAACATGTATTTAATATCTATGGGCAGTGCAGGGCCTTAGGACAGCGGAGCAAAAACTTGAAAAACACCAAATGTTTGGTGCATTCGAGGTTCAGTGAGAACGACTCCTGTAACTATGCTCAAGACTTTCAATCATTGCACATCAGCAGCCTTCCATTTATGCCAGAAGCACTCAATATCATCCTTCAGCTATCTGGGCCTGACCTCAGATCTGTTTCAGATAGGGTAAAGGAAAAACTGCCTACAGTATGATCAGTCACCTTCGTCTCTTCAATGGCAGCTTGGCTATAAAGAAAGGGCAATTTTTACCTCCTCTGTAAAGAATGATTCAACAGAGGCTTTAAAGACATAAGCTGGAACTTAAATGAGGTCAGCCATGGTAAGAGGAGAGAGCATGTTCCAAGTTGAATAACTTGTGCATTATCCCTTTTCATGAGAAGAAGAAACTGAGAAGAAGGTGTAGGGAATGACTGAAGGGGCTCCACTTGTCAAAGGAACAGAGAAAATCAAGGTGTTTCTCTTGGCTTATGTGCCGTGTTTTAAGACAAGTGAGGTATAGGAGAAGAGATAATAAGTGCTGAGTCCACAGGGGTTATAGGAAATGGAAATGTGAAAGTGAAATTCATGCACATGAACTGCATAACGGAATTCCTCTGATGGTGCTCTTATGACCAGACTGAATTGTACAAAGCATCAACCCAAGTTGAAAAAGTTAGGAATCACTACCAGAAGCATCTCTGGGGCAAAGCCTGGACTCCAAAATGTAGACGTTGGTATGAACAGGCCCACAGAGTTTGGGGCAGGATAATTAGTTGTTATTTTTTACAGACTGTGGATTCATTCTGGCCTCCACTGGGGCAAAGCAGGTATCTGATGGAGCAGGCTATACGAAAGATACAAACCTGTTACTTTTATGGTTTGTTATGTTTGTTCATCTTAGTCCAGGTGTGTGGTGGCTCTGGAACATCTTTGTTTTCATTTCCACACTGATTTTAATTGGTTACAGCGGACACTATCTCACAGACATGAGTGCATTTCCCAGCTAAAGTAGACAGGAAAAGACTCAAAACTAAAACCTTTGATTTCATTGTGGAATTGTACAGACATTCCCTGTCCAAAATAAATTTTATCAATTCATAATGAGAGTTAAATGTGATATCTGAGTAGCCTTATCCAAGGCAAAGTCATGTACAAGACCAGATCGCTATCTGGGAATCATCAATTTCATGGCAATCCATCTTTTGTAGAGTTTTAAGCTATTCTACTTTCTTTGAGAAGTAGTAACATAATATTCATAAACCTTAGGTATCAGATTCCTATAGGTGACCGACCAAAAACACATGGTGACCTCATTCCAGTCAGCAGGGTACTGCTGGGGTGGTTGTAGATGTTCAGCTTTACCGTAACCTTGTGATCCAAACACCACACAGAGGACTTACGTTAAATTCATCATTAAAATATGAATCCCATGTCAATATTTTTACAATGTGTCAACCTGTGCAAGTAGAAAAATGATTACGATTACATTTAATGAACAAAGATACTGACAAAATCTGAACATACAGTAAACTAAAACATGGTGATAAATGTCTCTCTCACAGTCTAAATCATACAAGAAGCCAGCCCCATCTCAGGAAACTTCTTTTTTTTTTTACTGGTGCCCATACCGAAAAGGTCCAATTACCCTTGTTTTCAGCTTGGACTCAGAGAAGACTAACAGCCCATACCCAAGGATCCCCAGCTGTGATTTAGGGAATAAAAAGACCAGAGACACAGCAAAAGGATAGTTGAAAACAAGCTCTGTAGGTGATCAGTAAAATCTTGACATCGGTTCTAAAAATTTACTTGCTACCTGTGTACTGTGAGAAAGATGGTCTCATAAAACGCCTTAATAAAAGGTCTAAATATGGTCACGTCTATTAGATTTAGATAAAAGCATTGTCCAGATAATGGGAATTGTTTAATTTCTGTGATTAAAAGGAAGCCTCACTAAAAGTTTCCAAGAGCTGCTATCCATAACAATGAGCCGGTGATGTACTATCTGCAAAATTAAATCATTGTATTGTGAGCCAGAGTGAAAATGACCTCAAAGTCAGAGTGAGAGCACCGCTGAATGCTTAATTAGGCAGTTAGTGTTGGCAAGCGCACTTGCTAAATAATGGTGATGGTGTAGGTCCAAAACAGAGGCAAACATTTTGCAGAGATTTCTGCTGTAAACCCTGTCAAGGCTGCCAAAGGGCTTCCTGTCCCAAAGAGTTTAACTGCTGGCTTCAACACAACGCCTACTATTGCACCACCCCCATGGTGACTAACTAGCTCCCACCGTGTCTCTCCCTGTTGCTCTCTTCCAATGTGAATCAGTTTAATAAAGCTTTACTCTTATAATGTGTTGACTTAGAATTGTGCCAAAGCAAAGACAGATGATTTAATGTCTCACTAAAGTGGAGACCTGAAATTAATCACTGAATATTTTGTGCATAAAGATGATGTAGACAATATAGTATAGTGTGACCGAGCAAGTACAACAATTGGACCTTGGGTTAGCTACCTAGTTCTACTGAGCCCAACCTGGACAGTTTTGAAGAAATTGCATCACATTGTTGGTTATCAACCCGATAAGCCTTGATAGTTTTCCAATCGAGCTATGAGCAGATTAATTTTAGAGAGGGAGTTATTTATTATATTACAAGTAGGATCATCAGAACTGGGAGTGGAGCACTTAACATGATATGAAATAAGTGACTCTAGTGGGATAATTGGGTGTTATTAGGTGAAATATATTGAAAAGGGAGTTGTTGAAATGTGTATGAAAAAAGATCAGGAGAAAGAAAATTAATGCCTAGTGAGGTCTGGTCCTTCTAACACTGTGGGGAAGATTTTATCTAATAAAGGCAAAAAAGCCTTGTTTATTTATTTATTTACTTTATATTTCTAATTAACTCCTATCAACTCAGTGAGTCTAAAAATATTCTGTTACATTTTAAAAGTATCTACAGTGTCATGGAAGTTATACTTGTAGTTATACTTGCCATTTTTTTTAAAGATGATTTTACTGAATATACTATGTTATGATATGATATCCCACATTTCCCCTGTGGGATGAATAAAGTGTCCTCTATGATATGATAATCTCTCTGCAAGTAAAAAGTCACATTTTTAACCCTAATTTTCTCGTTTAATTTCCATTTAAAAGGGACAAGTTAATAGACATCACCGTGTACGATAATGTAAACATGCCAGAATGTAGCCATGGGCTAATTTTTGTTTGATCATCATCAAAACACCAGATGATGAACATATTTTAGAAGAGTGAGTTCATTCCAGTGTAATTGAGAGACTTTGAGAAAATGTGACATTGGACACTGAAGCTTTTTTTTTTTTTAGAAGATCTTAGTTGAATGACACTTTATCACAACCCCTTAGCTGTGTCCCAGTTTAGTTGCCATATTATTCAGACTGAATTTGAAGACCATTTACATTACAGCATTGAAGGCTGCCCCAAATTGAGGGCTCCGCCCTGGGCAACAAAGGACAGCTCCAACAGGTGGATCCCTCATGGTCCAATCTATGTCAAGATTCAATTGTAATAGATTGCACTTGTGAATGTAAATATTGGGTTTTAATTCACTTGAACATTTAACAGTATACACATTTTTGTAAAAGAAAAAGCTATGTTGCTAGGCGACAAGAGCAGTGCTTTGTGATACAATGGTAATAGCCAGCGTTGCAAAGCTGAAGTCCTTTTTTACGTCTCATTTCAGCTCTTGTCTCAGTGAAGGTCACGTGTTCATGGACAGTGTCCTTCAACAGCTGCAGACCTTGAACTGGAACATATGTGCTTCTATGCTATTTGTCCCTCTAATTCTCCACTTTTTTCTATACAAGCATTTAATAAATTGCATATCAATACAAAGAAATGGTGGCACAGTGGTTAGCACTACCATCCCAAGGTTATTTTGCATGCTGATCCAACAATTACTGATTCTGAAAAGTAGAGTCTAAATTGCCTGTGGGTGAGAATGTGGATATGAATAGTTGTTTGTCTCTTTATATTAGATTGGTGGCCTGTCCAGCATGTAAAAAAAATAATAGTATTGTTGGTGATAGCTTCATGGAATGAATCAACTGTTTAGCCTTATACGAACACAAAAAAGTAAGCAATAATCACTGTCAGAAAAAGAATGAAAATTGTGTGTTTCTGAGCATAATGGAAGTAATAGGAAAACACAAGCATAGAACTGTAAGTATAACCTCTTTTCCTGCATGGGAAATATAGAATGGATGATTTAGGTCCAAATTGGAAAGAATTTCATCTTTTTGCCTCATAGTCTTTTACACTCCATTTCCTGTATTTTATCATTATTATTATTTTCATGGGCTCAGAATCACTTTCTCACTTTTTCAGCAGCCAGCTGTTAATCATCACATCTGTATATTAAACCCCTTCTGCATTAGAGCTTGAGACAGGATTTTAGAAAGACTGAAATCATGAGTCCAATTGCCCACCCATACCAACAGATCTTGAGCTGTGCAATATTTTACAATCATCTTAAAAATACCTGTAGACCCAATTTTCTAATGTATTTTTTTCTCCTTTTCCCCCCCGTCTGTCTGTTATGTATCCAACCGATTACCAGACACCCATTTCTCTGCATTGGCTCAGAAATTCTTTACTCAAAATAATTTTAAAAAAGGTTTCCGTTTCCGTTTAACCCCGTTGATTACAGTCATAACCCTGTCTTCTCCTTCCGTCTGAAGTGCATGAAAAGCTGATAAAAAAGCTGGTCCCACACAAAAAAGACTTTGTATAGTAAAAAAATATTGAGGACATGACCTCTATATCCTCGGTGGTAACTGGTCATGGTCGTGAGAGCTGAACTGTCATGCGCTCCCTGTGCGAAATACTCATATGTGTTGTGTTGTTTGTGTAACAGTATGTGTGTATACGCCTTTATAGCTGAGCTTATTTTTCCAGGGCAACGTGTTTTGTAGAAAACACTCCTCGACATGTTTTAGTGAGCTTTTGTCAGCTGGCTGGAACCTCCAGATAAGGACTGTTATGTGTTGTGTAGTTAGTGGTTAAGTGTTGGTGTTCTCCACAGCTCCCCGTGTCACTGTTATCTGAAGGGTCCCAGCGAGCTCCTCAGGCTCGGCTCTCTAGGTCGCAGTAATGAGAGAGGATAATTACTGATCACACTTTGCAAATGGAACAGCAGGACGATAGAGGGCGTCTAATGAAGCCCCCCAACCCAGCCCCACCCATTCCCCCTCCCCTCATCACATCATATATGCACACACACTGTTAAGAGCATGATCATGACCCAACACCGAAACAACTACAGGTCTCCTTGGACTGCAGCACGCTGTAAACATGCATCCTGCTTGTAAAGCAACAGTCTTCTAAAGCATATTTATATACTACTAATCTGTGTGCTGCTGAGGGAAACAAAATGGCTGCCTACGTGATGTTTATTGGCAACATTTCTGTCCAATTCCCAATAGTGAAATTCTAAACCTGCAGGGGAAGATCTGGGTGGATGTTATGGTGTAAAAATGGTTTGCAGATTTATGTGAATAAAACATTTGGCTATAGTGAGCTAAAAATCATGGTCAAGAAATTTGAGAGTTGTTATTAATCTGATACAATGTAATGAAATATATTTATTTATCAACCATTTACTGGTGCAAAAACTATGGAAATGCCACTGTTTTTCATGACAGCAGACATTACTGGCTTGATCAACTTTTCAGTTCAGCCAACTCTTGCTTTTGAGTTTTATTTTCCTTATTACAATGCCTGTTTTTCTTTTTTTGTCATCGTTGTTGTTATGTTTTTTGGTTGTTTTTTGATGATGATTAGATTTTGAACATTGGCACTACCCAACGTGCATTATGCTAATCACTTCCATCAGCTCCAGTGACCTTTTACCGGGCTACAGGCTACAGAAAATAAAAGAGGATTTTTTTTTTTTATTATTATTGATCAAGACTCTGCTTAATAGCTAATGCACTGGGTCACAGGGGCTCAACCCTTATGTGAGATTAATGGATTGGGTCACAGTCTTTTAGGAGTGAGAATGAAGCGAGAATGAAGCTAGTTCATATTATTCAAATTCACACACAAATATGTACTTAACTAGTAGAACCTAGGAGAGTATACTTTTGATTGTTTTGTTTTTACATATTAGGTTTAACCCCACATAATTTAAAATGATCTTACTGATATTAAAGTCATAATTGTGTTGCCCTGTGCACTCAGGCCCAGGTATGATGTCCAAATGCTGTGGAAATAGCTTTGGCTATCACACAAGATATGAAAAAAAGAAAGAATTTCACTTTAGGGATTAATTTCAAGTAGTGGACTATTTTACAAGCAGAACTCCCTGTGGGCTCATTCTCCAGTAATTAAGTTGGTGACAAAAATATCATCATAGCTGAAACTCTGATAATAACGCCCGGGTTGTAAAAGACTGAATTTCTCTCAATAAAGTCTCATCTCCATTATGTTTAATTGATGATAAAGAATGAGCTTGAAAACAGCGTCTTTGACCTTGAGCTGTGATCATACCAGCAGCCCCGTCTCCTTCCCCTCCACCTGTAAGATGAGGACAAACATTGTACCAAGCCAGAAAAAACAAAGGCAGAGGGGAGACGGAGCACTTTGTCAGATCAGCTAATTGAGTATTTGGCCCAAAGCAGGAGCCATTTATAAAACCCCTCCTCCCTCTAGGCCTGCCCAACTGACTCCCACTCCTCTGCCTCTGTCCAGCTGTGTGCTGCTGTGACACGGGGCTTTGTCACCCCTGTTCTTGTATACCCCCCCTGCCTCTTCCTCATTCATCACTGCAGAGTGATTCCTGGGTTTAAGGGAAAGTGATAAAGATGCCCGCAGGGCCGCTGTGGTTGCAGCAGAACCCTCCAGGCTAAAGTGACCTGATCAATCAAAAGCTCATCATGGTCAAACTGCCCTTCTGGTATCAGACTCATGGAAACAAAACCTTAACTTGACAGAAAACTACGAGACAAACCAACACCCTCTCACTCACACAATGACGCACGTAAACAATTGCCCTCCCTGGAGTTTGTTACTAATCTCAGTTGTTGTACCCCATTTAGTCAACTCAAGTCTTTTATTATGTTTGCTGCAGCAGGCAACTACTTCATCTTTGTTGAGGATGACAATTAGGGCCCCACCAATGTGTAATCAGAGTCAGTGTCCCAGAATCATAATAAGTGTCTACACTGTCTCCCACTCTTTTCCATTTGAACAGCTGTGACTCCAGCAGTGCTCTTGGCAGGCTTCAGCCCCGGTTGCCTCATGTGCTTACAGCCTCTGAAGTGTGATGTGTTTGACTTCCCCCATATTTTCTAATAGCCACACCTTTTTTAGAGGAGCACTTTGTAGGATTTGCTAGCTATTATTATGAACAGCTGTACTATGCTTTATTGCAGAGCTTCAGCAATTGACCCTTCGCGTAAGCCCCGCCCCCTTGGTTACTGTTGCTACGCCGGGCAAGCTTTCACTCCCAGCCATGCTCCTGGCAGTATTTGGTATCGATTTCAAAGGAAATATCAGCAAATGTCTGGATAAACTGTTCTGAGATAATAGAGAGAAGAAGTCACAAAGATCATTCATAGTTTTCAGTGACGTGACTCGCGCAGGAGGATAAAACATCTGTTCAACGACACGACTGGACAATGTACAGAGCAGCAGTAAGGACCGGTCATTTTACCGTCTATCAACCCACGAAGACTTGGGTCATCTCACTGGTCATGAAACGTTGTCAAACTGCAAGTTTTTGGGCGATTGTGAACCACATACAGCTTTCGCTGCTGTTTTGTTTTCTCCCACCGCTGTATCAGTCAGTGAAAGCAGTCCCTGCCTGGAGGATCCCTCGCCTAAAAGCCCAGGTAAAAGCCCTAAAAGTACAGCTGTCATTTCGGAGGTGATATGGTTATCCCCATATTTACACTTGCTCAAGTCGAAAAAAAAGTCCCCTCGTATCTGAACATCTCTATATTGCTGCCGCCGCCGCCGCCGCCGTAGTAGCAGCAGCAACAACAACATCCTTCTCTACAAACAAATGTTTTTCGTCCTAGTCTCAAAATGTGTCCACAAAAGCAAACGTAATGACTCACTGCGGAAAGCTTGCCAGGCCTATAGTTATGGTTGCTAACGTAGGATTGGACAATAGCCGTTTGTGGGAGGAGTTGGCGAAGGGTCAATTGATAGTTTTACAAGACAAGAGGTTATTATACACCCTCTGAGCAGTGATATTTCTTCGGGACAGCCTGGATGCTACAGTGACTCGGTATCGGAAAATGATGAGATAGAGGCTGGTGCTAGTTGGATACCAATACATAGCAATACATGTGGGTTGTTTTTCCACTGTTGTGGGAGATCACATAAATGAAGTGTGATGCAGACATCACAAAGTTGTTGCTAGATAAGTAAACCACTGTTAATGCAATGTAGCAGTAGCAAAACTTTGGCCACGACATGCTTGGAGGTCACAAGGGGTCACATTGTTATCAGCCTTTAAAAGTGTGCAGAGAAATCTGACATCTTGTACTCATTTGTGTGTGTATACAACTTATGGCGCATTTCCACTAGCACGGTTCGGCTCGGTACGGCACGGCTCGGCGCGCTATTGCGTGTTTCCACTAGCACGCAGTACCTGCAACCGGGTACATTTTTGGTATCACCTCAGCCCTGGTTCCAAGCGAGCCGAAGCGTTACTAAAACGTGACGTCAGCCGACTGCCTTCCACTGATTGGCCGATGAGTGTCGTCACTGGAAGCGACGACCGACAACAGAAATGTTCCTGCTGAAGCCTGTTATTACCAGAGAATTTCTAATATTGAGACTGGCTCTGTTATTACGTGACTTTATTAAGTTTTAATATTTTTTCATGCGAGAAAGTAACTGTTTAGATCCCCATGTGCGGTTAGTTTATCCAAACGACGGCTGTTTAGAAGTTTGCCCCGATGTTTTTCGAGTGTGAAGCTCCAGGTCCGAGCAGCGACCGCGACATCACAGAGGCAGCAGCCCAGCTCCTGACGTGCTCCGCCGGCCAGCCTACCATCGTCACCCCGAGGAGAACAGACCGCTAATTAACTTACCCGATGGCTTTTAGAGGTTTACCACCGGCTGGTTAAACTCTTAAATGTTGGTCTCATTGATGAAATCTATCAATTGTGGCTGTAGCAGAAGTTTGTTTGTGGTTAGACAGAAGAGCAGCACTGCCTTGGGGTCTGTACGCACAGAAAACACCACATTTACATCAATAAATAAATGTTTTACAATGAACCAGGCCGATCTCAGAGCTGGCAAGACTCTCCGGTAAGGCATATTGAACGGTTAAATGCCGTTAACGGGACGAGACGAGAGCAGTCAAAACGGCGGTTTAAAGCTAGCTACAGCGAGGGTAGGTTCACTTCCTGTTTTCAAAGTAAAAGCACCAATTCTATCGTAATGGCTTTCCTTATGATAAAAGGCAACGGGTATTTTATTTTGTGAAAATAACCGGAAGTGCGTTGCTCACTACGGCTAGCTTTAGTAACGCCGACTTCGTTGAAACAAAATTGTAAACAGCTGGTATTTTGTCAGATTTTCAACACGGTGGGGATCTAAACCACTACTTTCTCGCCTGAAAATGTTTCAAATGTTGCTAAAGTTATATATTTACAGAGTTTAGAGCGTTGCTCGGCGACGTGTAAATGACGTCACGGCGGTACTAGTGATACTCAGTTGTAATGGAAACACAACCAAACCGAGCCGAGCCGTGCCGTGCCGAGCCGTACCGAGCCGAGCCGTGCTAGTGGAAATGCGCCATTAATGTCTGTGTCAAAGCTTGTTTGTTTGATTTATTTTTTAATTACAGACAGCAAAGGGCCATCCGATGCGGGAAGAGAGGACTGTAGCCTCTGCACATGGGGCGCCACTCAAAGCTGATGTTTTGCTGTAAGTATTTACTCTCGTGGCAATGAGAAGTTATATAAATATATATATATATATATATATATATATATATATATATATATATATATTTTTTTTTTTTTTTTTTTTTTTTATTATTCATTAGTTTGCCATAATTCATTCTGTCATTTCAGAGGTTGCTGGCTCCTCCCTGCCCTGCAGTTGTCCTCAGTGTTTCTCACCTTCAGCCATCACCTGACTCCCACACTCTCCTGCACACCTGTCTCCAATCCCCTAATTAGCTCCACGTAGCGTCTAAATAAACTTTCAAACTCCATTTTCTGTTGTGCATTCCCCCATGAAGGCATACCCGTGGCCATTTCAACCCCATTAATAGTCTGTCTCACATTTTTAGGCCCAAAAAGCATAGAGTCCTTCAGCCGAGCAGGTTGAGAGCATTTGTTTCTGAGACTTGTACTGGCCAAGCCGGGTGACTTCCTATTGACTCCCTGTACACATTAATTGGATAAAATAATTTAATCATGAGGCTCCTCAAATCTTTCCAAATGTTATTAGACCAAATCAAATTCCGATAAGATGAATGTAAAGTCATTTTGGGCAGTTTGTGTGCTCCGTAAAATGTATTCACTGTTTTATAGCCAGTCCCTTTTTCCAATTATTGTATATGGGAAAAATGCTTCTGAGTTCATGATTGATGCTCAGTGCAGCCACAAAACCGACACTGCTTCAAAGCTCTACACTGTCCCTGGCATCTTGTTTGAGCTTCGCTTTGTTGTCTGTATACAGGACAGTTCACTCCCCCTGGCATTTTCTCCTCAGGATTTTAATGTAATTTAATTCAATGAAGAGTTATTGTTATTTTAGCAAAGTTATCAATGAAAATTATTCTGTGACTGAATTTCTTTGTCAGACTTTCCAGGCATAAATGCTATAGGATGAGATAAAACTTTTCTGCTTAGATTTGCATAAAATTAGTAATTATATTTGACAACTTGGCAACACAGTAAACCTAGAAATGTATAAAATATACAAATACACAAAAACACAAATTACACATAACAGTTTTTTCCTCAGACCATTCATCGGCTTTGATCCTTTTTTAGTTTTTTTTGTTTGGCTTGACTGACCACCTGATTACAAACCCTGCTTTGAATCATTGCCTCTGACTTTGAGTTGATTGCTTGCAGCATCGCAGTGATTGCCAATCACATGAGCTTGCAGATTCACCTGAAACACAGAGCTTTTACATTGGCTTAATGATAATATATAGATGTAGCTACATATTACTTGGCAAGGTGGAGGTTTTTTTATTATTATTATTTGCTTTCTCTATTCTCTATATTGTCATTTAGTGGGATTGATGAAGAAATCATCATTGCTGAGTTTTTCTATGAACAGCTATACTGTATTACATTAAATTTGGTATAATCTAGATCTGTTAAACAACACTGCACTGCAATTAATAAAACTCCACTTCTGTCATGTGATGCCATTCACTCAAGTTCATCCTCAAAAGTTTCTCTGAACAATACTTTTTTTTTCTTTTTATCCTAGGTTTCAGATGCTGTCATCAAAATGGCCCCTGTTGTCAATGTCATTATGAGATGTTTTTTGTCATTTTGCATAAATTCTGTACAACAGTCAATAGTGAGGTCTGGGAAAGACCTGATCAGCATTATAAATGTCTGTAGAGGTATAATATGTCTGCTGAGTGCAGCACTTTGTCCAAACCAGTTAAAAATCATTTCCCTAGAAATGCTCCCCATTTACTCACTTACTATCTATCCTCTTCACTATAGGCAAAGTAACTGGTACTATTCTCAGTTTTATTATTAAGACACTGTAATGGATTGCCAAATATTACATACCCTAACCAAGCAATTATGCTCATACAAATTTCACTAGTTTGTATGCAAAGCAAAACACCTTGTTTGTTTAATTTAATTACATTAACCAGTCATGCTTAACTCATTCCCTAGTGACTAATGAATGTGAATATTAGCTTTGGAAAACCATCAGTACTTTTCTCTAATGTTCTAGTTTACAGACCCTCAGTCCATTTCACAGGCCAAACCTCAAACATCATCTGACAAAATGAGTCAGTGGTCTCAGCAGGGAGATGCTGTGATTGCTCAGAGGGATGAGGGTGAGACAATGTCTCTTGTCTCCCTCCACTGTGCTGGCTAAACCATCACAGGCCCTTGTCATTTACCGCCAGTGCTGTAGAGTCAGCAGATAGCAAATCTACTTCATTTTAAATAGCCCTGAAAAGTTTTTATTTTAAACCATGTTATGATATTTTGATTAACATTTCTTTAAACTTGAAGCACTTTTGTATTCTTTTGGCAACCCCAGTGATTATGTGCCCTCATGTGTCACCTTTCACTGCAGTTTCCACCTCACATCATTAATATGGATAATGTTAAGTGCTTCACTTTTTGGTCCTACAGCCCATTGCCATCACAGGGTCAATGTGCTTAAAATGCATGGACATTTTGTACATTTACTTGCTTGAACAATGAGTGCCACAGCATATTTAACAGTAGATTAGAGATGTGCCTGGACACGCCAGGGGACCATTGGTCATGTTGAACAGAGAGAGGTGACGTAGGTTTATTTATATAACACCATTCAGACACCAGGTAATTTGAAGTACTTCACAATGGCAGAGAAGTTTATTAAAAACAAGACATTAAAATTGCAGTAAAAAAAAGACAGTAATATGAAAATAAAGGCAAGGGCAAGCAAATTAAAATGTAAAAAAATAAGCTAATATAATTTTCTGTAAAGCCAAGACCAACAATAAAGTTTTATAACAATGTTAATAATAATGATACATTTTATTTGTATAGTGCTTTTCAAGGTACTCAAAGTTGCTTACATGGAAAATAAACATGATAATGAGACATGGTTAAAAGCATGTAAAGCTAGAGCGTAAAAGCAAGTCTGAAGAGGTGGGTTTTAAGTGAGGATTTGAACGTGTTTAAGTCAGACCAGTTGTGTGAGTGAGTTCCAGAGCGAGGAGGCAGCAATGGAAAAGGTTTTATCCCCCCCAGGTTTTGTGCTTGGTCCTGTGAGGGGGAGAGAGGAGATTAGCATCAGAGGAGCGGAGGCAGTGCAAGGAAGTGTGATGATGCAACAGGTCTGTGAGGTAGGATGGGGCCTGGTTATGGAGGGCTTTGAAGATGAGGAAAAGAACTTTAAACTGAATGCGATAGGGAGCAAGGATCCAATGGAGGTTATGGAGGATGGGGGGTGATGTAGACACGAGAGCGGGACTGGGAGAGGAGACGGGCAGCAGAGTTCTGTATGTACTGCAATTTAGTGAGAGCTTTGGAAGATGAACCATACGGAACGCTATTACAGTAGTGGAGTCTGGATGTGATGAAGGCATGTGTCAAGGTTTCTGCGGTGGAGAAGGTGAGTGAGTGGTGGAGATAGGCTATGGTTTTTTAGGTGGAAGAAAGCAGATTTGGTGATATGATTTATGTGTGGTTCAAATGTAAGGTTATTGTCGAAAATGATTCCAAGTTTGCGTAGATGAGGAGAGGGAGAAATCCTGGAGTTTGTAATATTGAGGCTAAAGTTACGGGTGGTCTTAGTGAGGGAGTTTGGGCCAATGATTGATTTGTCACAGTTGAGTTTAACAAAGTTAGTTTGCATCCATGATTTTATTTCAGAAAGGCAGTCTTCCAGTGTGGAGCAGGTTGCTGTGTTGATGGATTTGGTGGCAATGTAGATCTGGACGTCATCGGCGTAGCAATGGAAGCTGAGACCATAACTGCTGATGATGTTGCCAGGTGGGAGGGTGTAGAGGATGAAAAGGAGAGAGCCAAGCACAGAACCCTGGGGACCTTGGGGCAAAGGAGTGAAGAAGGAGGAGCAGTTTTTGATATGGATGAATTGTTGTCAGTTGGAGAGGTAAGATGTGAACCAGGAAAAAGTCTTGCCAGTGATGTGAAGCCAGGTTTGGAGATGGGAGAGGAGAATGGAATGGTTGATGGTATCGAAAGCAGCGGTGAGGTCGAGCATGATGAGGATGTTGAGGTGACCAGAATCAGCTGAGAGGCGAAGGTTGTTTGTGACTTCAAGAAGAGCAGTTTAAGTACTGTGTTGTGATCAGAATCCACATTGAAAGGTCTCAAACAGGTTGTTGGAGGAGAGGAGGTATTTAAGTTGAAAGGCTACAACACCTTCCAGAATCTTTGACAGAAAAGGGAGATTGGAGATGGGTTGGAAGTTTATCATGTCTGGGTTTAGTCCAGGTTTTTTGAGGATAGGGGTGACAGCGGCAAATTTGAGAGGATCTCATACTTAATCCGGAAACTGAGGGAGGCATTGATGATTCTGGAGATAGGTGGTGAGACAGATGGGGAACAGGAATAAATGATTGAGGAAGGGATTGGGTCAAGAACTGATGTAGTGTTTCTCATAGCCGTGACGATTTTTGTGAGCTCTTGAGGGGTTAGTGGGGAGAAGTGAGTTAACGGCAGAATGGAAGCTGGAGGAGAAGTGGGTGCATGGGTCCGGAGGGGAGGGGAGGTGGTCAGGTTGCAGATGGTATTGATTTTTGTTTGGAAAAATGACAGGAATGAGTTGCACTCGACTGTGAAAGATGCTGCCGTGTTGTCACTGTTTTCAGTTTTGGGGTTACGGAACCAAGGTGTAGGGTGGTGTTGAGGGCACTCTTGTATTGTAGGAGGTGATCTGTGTAAGATTAAGTTGAACTGTTTACAGGATTTCATGGCATGAAGTTTGGGAGTGTACCAAGGGGCAGAGTGAGCAAAGGAGAGTGTTTTAGTTTTGATGGGGACCAGTTGGTTTAGACAGAAGGAGGGTGTTGCTAAGGTAGTGGACGAGGTCAGTAGGATCATCAGGAGACGGAGGAGGGTAGGCAGAGTGGGACCAGAGAGTTTGAAGACAAGGGGCCCTAGTTTCTTAGACCAGGTGAAGTCTAACCTCGGCGCAGCTTCGCCACGTCAACGGGGTGTGGCCCAGGTCCATTTCGCAAGTCTGGTGGGCCGCGCAGTCAGACTTAGACCAGCGCAGCCCCTCCCCTCGTCCCTCCTACCGGCGCAAACGGTGAAGAGGGAGGAGAGAGGGCGGGAGGGAGACAGGAGGAGGAGAGAAAGGCGTGGAGTGGGTTTGACACAGCCGAGTCAGATCTTCACCAATCAAAGGAGCTCCTCTCCTCACCTTTAACTGCGCGGAGGGCGATGCGCGCTGCAAGTTTGTCATTTTATACTTGGACATGGACGGAGGAGACAGCGACGCCAGAGGCCGAACCTCTCCCCGGAGGAAACAGCTGTGCGGTCCGGAGGTCCGAGCTCAGAGTGACCAATAATGAGTTTACTAATAATAATACAAATATCCTTAATCAGGTTTGATCTGATACACTGAGAACCCCTGCCCAACAACTAATAAACTAATAAAGAAACTCACTTTATTCAAACCCTGTGTAAGCAAGATGAGAGGTGTAATCACAACATAAACAAACACCATGCGTAACGGATGAAATCAGCGTAAAGGACGCTCTCTCTCTCTCTCTCTCTCTCTCTCTCTGTCCGTCTCTTTTTTTCTCTTTTTTTTCTGTGATAGAGAGTACTGTAGTAGGCTATATACTGACTATCTGATACCGAGGCTGTGGTGGACTAAGAGAGATGAAGATTTGTGTTTTGTTTTTCATTACGGCTGCCTGATGCGGTCGCTCGCGCTAATGATTTAATAAGTAAATAAATAAAGCGATCATCACAAGGGCAGAGTGGTATCTCAACACGGCAGAGACATGCAGTCATCCACCCTCAGTCCTGCTTTTGGGACATCCACAGCTGCTTTTCAGTGCCAGTTCGTCCCTGCTGTGTTAATTCAGGTGGAGTTTCCATTACGCGTGCCACAGCCTTTGATCTCTGCTTTGATCTGACGTCAGATGTGACGGGACAATCTATATAGATATAAATTCACGTGTTGATTCCATTAGTTGCATTAAAAAGTGGTTATTGTGGATATTTATTGCATTGAAATGTGTCTGGAACTGTGGAAATCTGCCTGTGAGGTCTTGGTGACGTGTGTGCACTGCAGGTCAGTCAGTCAAACTTCCACTGCACCTGCTGCGCTCCGCCCTGCGCTGAGAGTAGACCTGGTTGGAGGTGGCGAGCTTTCAGCGCAACCTCGGCGAGACATTTTCGCACAAAACTTCCACTGCACCAAGCTGAATCTGTGACGCCTCCCCCTGCTGCGCGGCCACGCCTATCTCAGCGCAGCGCGATCTACAAATCTCCCAATCTGACTTTGCGCTAGGCTGCGCTGGTCGAAACTTGCATTAGACCGGCTGCACTACCTTGCGCCACCTGCGCTGCGCCAGCAAACTAGGGCCCAAGATGTTTAAATGGGTTAACTGCAGGGGAGGGGATGGTGGTGATTTTGATGTCCTTTCGGTAGAGCAACACCGCCTCCTGTTTCCAGGTTCTTGTCAGTGATGAATTCATTCAGGATGAGCCTTTTGTTGTTCAGTGATCTTGTGTTGAGTAGAGCCAGTTTCAAATTGCGTTGCTTTGGGATGGTTTGGGAGGACTGAGGAATAGGGCATAGATTAGACAGGTTCGCACATTTAAAGGGACGAGGAGTTTTGGAAAAGCGAAGCGTTTTCACACTACATTTATGAGCCTCCGCACGCACCTGAAATTCTTTGACAGGCGCAAGACAGACTCATGTTTTCATTCATCAAGAATTAAAGTCAGAGGTTCGAAGACGATCACATACCGTCGTAGTTCCGACGATAAACGGCGATTCGGCGGCGTTATTCTCATGACTCGCCACGAAACCGAAAGTAAAGAAACGCTGGTCGGCTCGACCAGTATTTCCGCCACCACTAATAATAAGAAAATAACGATAGAGACAAAACGATATATTTATCGAAAATGGGCCCATTAACAAGTGTGGGTAGCGTAGATTCATCCACATTTAACGTGAGACTTTTTTATAACCAAATAGAAACTCCTCGTTGTCCCTTTAAACACATGTGGGGAGAGGACCACTGATGAAGATGGATCTTCTGCTGTTTTTTAAGATATTAAACAGGCTTTTAAAGTCATTCTTTAACAGCACAGATGGGTGGCGGACTGGTCCCAACATGTAAGAGGATGCGTCTGATGGAGAATGAAAGTGACTCCAGCAGATCTGAGGTTTTGTTGATCATTTTTGTGACACCTGGGAAGCAGTGAGTGGTGGTGTTGAAGAAGCATTTTTTCTTGATTATGGAATCACTCATTATTGCGGAGGTTGGAGGTTGAGGGTTGGGGTAGGAGTGGGAGTGCCGCTGTACTGGGAGAAATAGGTGGAAAGTGTGAGGTGAGACCAGTGACTTTATGGCCTTTTACTTCCATTGGGTGTTATCAGGCAGTGGTGGGAAATGCTTACAGCTCAGAACATCATATGTGTTTGTCCGGTGGAGCTGGAACACAGTGGTGGAGATTGTTGTTGGCTTGATTTCCTTTGACTTTTCTGATTCCCTGGACTGTAACGCTGGTGTGGGAGTAGTGAGGCTATTGGCTATCAGTGCCTCGGGTTTGGGGTGAAGGTGGACCCGGCTGCAGTACTCATGAAACACTTTGCGCTCAAGGCCGTTGTTTTTGGCTAAATTACAGTAATCCCTGCTTTACTGTAAATTAGCTAGATTTAGCAGACCTCTGGTATTCTGTAGCTGTGTTCTACATGTGGGCTGTTCTGCCCTGAATATGTTTAATATGTTTAAAAGACACTCAAAATGACATTGAAATGTTGTAAAAACGTAAACAGGAGAAAAAAGTGTGTGTACATCGTCTCACGGCCGCATCAATGCAGTTATCTCTCAGAAAGCAATGGTTGTAAGTGTTACACATAGTTTACAGGTTTGATAAGATGTGTTAATATCTTTCAAGGGTATTCTGTGTATAAAAGTAACAGTATAATGTCGTAGCTTGTGTGACAGTAGTGTATATACTTACCTGCTAAGTTGCCTTGTTTTCTAGCTTGCTGTGCTAATACCTGTTGAGTTAATATGAAGCAGTCAACACGTTGATACTGATATTTACATGACTGTTTATTAAGACATTTTTTTGTATCTTTCTTTTCTAGTTTTACACCGAATTCAGTGCAGTCAGAAATGCTGACTTATGTGTAAGAAGATATTAAAGGAGCAAGCCGCTCACTTCCTGGCTCTTGAATAAGGAGTTTAGCTGGCTGTTTAATCTGTGTTCACGCAAGAGCAAAACACATAGAGAGAACAGTACATGTGGGCAATGTAGAAAAAAGAAACAAAAGAATTGCATGACCTGGGGAGTTTGAATACCTCATTACATAAGTAAATCTTACAATAAAAACACCTGAGAGATCATTTAGAAATTAGGATTAGGATTTTGCAGTCTATCCTTCGACACACAGAAAGCCTGTTCATTCTGTATGAGCAGCACCTGCCTGCATGATTTTGTTTTACTAATGGCGCTTTCACACCTAATAGTCCGGACCAAGGTCCGGACTTAATTTTTTTTTTGTTACATTGTTTCCTATATAGTCCAGTAAAGTTCGCTTTCACACTGCTATTATGACAGCGGACTAAAGGATCTACCGACGTCATGACGGATGAGCGTGCGTCTGACGTTAGCGCATAGAAAGTGCTCTGAAAAAAATAAAATAAAAATATGTGTAAAAAAAGAAAAAGAAAAATATAGCCTACTGCTGCAAAGCACGCTGTGGTTTGTAATCGCGGTGCAGAAGAGTGAGTTTAGAGCTGATGAAAGGAGAGAAAAAAAGAGGGTTGTCCCGCGTGCTCTCATTGATCAGAGTGGCAGCGATCAGCGATCAGCTGTTTTGTGTAGTGGAGGGGAACACACACACACACACGCTATGCGCACACACGCGCGATCCTCCTGTCAGATGCGGCTGCATCTCTCCAGGTCACTTGTGTGTGAGTGTGAGAGAAATAAAAGCTCTGACTTGCTGGGGCAGAGGTTGTTTGGTGTCACCCGCTGATAAATATCCGTCTTTTTCAGACTTTTTTCGGCGGAAAAAAAATATATTCGGGTCAATATATATAAAAAATAGGCTATATAAAAAAATGCATGTATCGTTTGGGGATTTATATTAAAGACTCTACTGTTTAATTCCGTGTAAACGTTTACAAGTGTAGCCTACACTGACACACCCATCCCTCTGACCAAATCTGGATATAATATGATCTCCTCCTCTCCCCAAGTGTTGCCGCCGGTTGCCGTGGCTCCTCTTTCCTTTTTTTCTGTTTATTTACTTTTTTCGGCACGTGCGAATCTGGTGTTATTTCCTGTGTTTGGTCTGATAGTTCGAACCTTCCAAAAAAATGCTTTCACACTACGCAGCAGCGGACCTTGGTCCAGGATAGTCCGGACCGAGACCACCTCCTGAGGCTGGACCAAAGACTCGGTCTTTAGTCCGGACCGTGGTCCGGGGGAGCTTTCACACCAGTCAATTTGATCCGAACTATCTGAAAAGTCCGAAAGTCCGGACCAAACGAGGTAGGTGTGAAAGCCCCCTAAGACCCATGAGGCTACCATTACAATGAGGACTGATTCTGCTGAGGTTCAACAGAGAAAAGTAGGCATGTGCATTCTTGTTATTTTCGTTACAATTATCCAGGATGACTGCCTCGCTCTTCTTTATTAACAATTTATAGATTCAAACTTTCTCTTTCTAGATTTCATCATGAACTTCTCATTTCTGAGTCTCTGACTTTGATCATCGTGGGGGCAATGACATCAATACCATTCATAACTTTAGAACTGAAACTGTTTATGGAGGCAGAGCTGGTGTGGGTGTAAAAGTTTTTGTTATTATAGCATCAGTCACCACCATTTCAGAAATGCGCAGACATACTAATTAGACCTAAAATATATCTTCATACTGAATCTGCTACTTGTTGGGAAATTTAGTTGAAGTCTGGTGCACAATGCACAGATTAGATTAAGTGGCTGTGCGATGAGAGTACACTTTGTTCATTGTGTTTGACCATGCCACTTTCTGTTTAACATCACCAGTTTTTTCAAGGGGAGCAAGATGTCTGTAACATCTCTGGTAGAGACCTGAGTGATGACGTCTGTGGTTATCATGGTTTAATAGTCCACTGAGATGCTGCATGTCAGCTTTAACTCCATGATTGGTGAGGGAATGCTGGGCCTCAGATTAAGACAGAGACACTCTCTGAATCACCTTGATGATGATGGGAACCAGAAAGGAGACACAGGTTGTCTATGTTTACAGTCCTTATCTACGCTTTCTGTTTTGGGTATGGCATCCCAAGAGCGTGACGTGGATTCTGGCAGAGCAGTCTGGATCTGTGAGGTCTGGATGAACCCCATCAGGTTTAAGGCTGTCTTTACAGTTCCATAAGTTATTGAAATTGTCAATAAAGTTTATCCTACGAGTGAGGCACGCCAATGTCAGCCGTGTACCCAGGCCAAGGCGTCTGCTGCAAGATTTGATTCCTCTCCCCAGAGTTGGAATGGGGCCTGAGACGAATACATTTAGCGATTAGCAGTCACTCAGTTTCTCCAGTAGCAAGGAAAAGTCGTCTCAGAGCCAGTTTTCAATCGCAGAATGTCAAAAGAACCAGCGTGGATAATAATCCTCATATTACTTGGATGTGTAGAAAGGATATCTGGCAACAGCCCTGTTATCTCTCTGACAGATGTGTCAGCTATAGTTACATGCTTGGTTATAGAGTCTCCAATCAGAATAGTGTCTGGCTTATCAGGTATAGAGGGATATTTCCGCTGGCCCTCAGCCTGAGTGGTTCTGGGGCTGTTTCTACTGTTTAGCTTTAATGCTATTGGTGTGACTAGCTTCCCTCAATTCAATGCAGTGTAGTTATATCACAAACTTGGATCGGATTGTACTTGTTTTGATGTGAGAGTCAAGACAGTAGACTGAGCACTGTTGCCGTCTTGTCCGATTTCTTGCTAGATTTTGCTCATTGCGTGACAAAGTCAGGCCAAGTCCAAGCTGGAGTGGATGATTTTGGTCCAGTGAGACATTGGTTTGGTAATACAGTTGTGTTAGGGAAACATCCAGAGGAGTTTGTCAACTATAGCTCTGTGATGCTCCAGCTCCAAGCTCCAGTATTGGTGGCATATACGTCACTACTGTAAGATATACAGTAAAAATATACTTGAGTATTCAGGCTAAACTTCTGACTTTTACTCAATTACACTTAAAAATCAAATATTGCACTTCCAACTTCCTGTGTAGTATGTGAGACACTCTTACTTTGAAGCAGAGCTTTTAGTCAGTGGAATGATTTTATATTCCACTGTGTTCATTAGGAGAAAAAAAAAGTACAGCCAAAACCTCCACACTGTACTCCGCCTGTAAGTGTCCTTGGTTATTTAATGAAATATATTTTGTGTGGTTAACACAAGCTTTTTGTTCTACAGCTCATACAACTGATTCCATTTGGTCATGTAAATACACAATTTTTTTTTTATTAAGTTCTTTAAAATCAAGTACCCCAGTAATTTACCTCAAGTAAAAAACTGACTGAACTTGTTTGACTCAATGTTGTGTACTTTGTTAAACTTCACAGTTTTAATGCAGCATATCAGTCTTTATGCTCTCAGTTAGATATTTGTTCATCCACTTTGCAGTTTTCATAAACATTGGCTTTCACATTGATATTTATCAATTATTTCAGTCAAAAAAAACTTGAAGTGAACTTTTGATCCATTCTGCAGTTCCACCAAAGATCTTTTGTTAGCATCGATGCAACTCTTAATAGCTCTCTTTGGAAGAACTTAGAAAATTTAAGAGTTTAGTATAAAACTGAGAAAAACACTTTTGTACCGTAGCACCAACAAAGAAATTATTACAGGAAAACACTTACTTACTTGCTAAATTAGCACTGATCAGTGTACAGAAGAAATGTTTATCCATTCAATACAGTGTGTCCTTCAAATGTGTGAGACTTTCAAAAATAAGACGAAACATCCAAAATGGACAAAAGACGGAGGTTAAAAGCTTCTTTCGTAAAAGACATATTTGCTTCTTGTATGTACATACAGTACCTGGCTTCTGACATCTGCTGTTTCAAAGGACTCTAGACATTTTTTAAAAGTATATATATATATATATATATATATTTTTTTTTTTTTTTTTTTTTTAAATGACTCCTACGTTCTTGATTCACTGCTGATCACTAGGTCCATCTGCAGTGAGCAGCCGGCCATATTTTCTTATCTTATTAACAGTTATTTTAGCAGCTGTCTTATGCAGGCCAAAACAGTGTAACAGCAGTGAGTATGCCCATGGAAGAAGAAAGGCTTCCTCTCCTTGAGAACCCTGAGGACCTCCTGTCTAATGAAATGCTGTCAAGGTCCAGTGAGCTGAGCTGTCAGAAGAAAGCTTTACAATGGAGAAAAGCCCGACAACCAGCACAAAGCGCGAGGCAGATAGCAACCCCAACTCCTCATACACTTATTACATTTTGGGAAGCACTCAGGCAGATAACGGTGGGAAGCTGCTCCTTCACACAAACAGAAATCTGTTGCTTGTTCGCGACCAGATACCATATTTGTACTGTAACCTCAACTGCCGACAACAATAATTAATTCAGATAAAGTAACTATCCCTCGAGCTGAAATAATTTGTCCAACAAGCTATTGTTGAGCAACTGAGAACAGACTCCCCGAGGATCCAGGATGAAGTCAGTGGAAGGTAAATCTTTAAACATGAGATTTAACGTTGTATGTGGAAATGGAGTTGTAATGTAGCTGGCATTGGAATTTTTGATCGGCATCCACAGACAGACTATGAGAGTATTATTAGAATAAAAAAGTTAGACAAGTCTGTCTGACATGCAGCAGAAGTCTGCACTGCAAATACTGTTCACTATACTCGCAGAGGAGCACATGCTATATATATATATATATATGAAAGCATTACTTCCTGGATATTAGATGATATCTGTAGTCATTGTTATAATAACCAACAATACACCACACACATAATGGAATTAGGTGGCCAAGGTTCCCACAATCAGCACAGAGACCTTTCCACCAATCTTCAAAGTAACAGACATAGTTTCATTATGTGTAGCCAACTAAAAAAATTAGTAAAAGTAAAATCTAAGTAAAACTAACCTGATTTTGGTTATTGCAAAAACATGTCTCATGAGTTAAACCCTACTAGTCCTGTGTTTGATTGATCGAATCATCTATCCCTGCCTGGTCCTGAGCTGGATGTTCTCATTGAACTACTTCACTGTCACAATTACTACACCCACTAGATGTCGCCTTCGAAAAAACAAAACAAAAATCAAACAAACAAACTATGGGTCACAGTAACCTGCTGCAGAGGACGAGGCTCGTTTTTTACAGGGCCTGACGTGGTAGACGACATAAACTGAGCGAGCTCACTATATTATATGACATACTTCTCTGGCAGTCACATTTCCAGAGCACTGGTGGCTCTGACTATCTGTGTAAATGAAATCACTCAAACAAACCACCTTTCACAGAAGCAACAGGGCTGTATTTCACCGGCTCCACGCCCCACGTTGACTTTTCCAGCTAATTAAACAAGAAGCCATGACAGACAGAGGAAGATGAAGAGTGCAAGGGGGGGGAACCAAACTGCAACGTTTTTTCTCGGTGTGACAGAAAAAATAAAAGTAAAAAAAAAAAAATGACTCTGTCATAAAAGACAGAAGGAAAGATAAAGTGCAGTTATTTACAACCTTGCTTTTAATCTGTTGCAGTTGTCACGGCAGCATTTTCATTCTCATTAAAGAAAAGCTTTACACTGAGACAACTGAGGCCACTGTTGTAGGGGGGTTTGTCTTTTGTGACAGCAGGGGAAACATCACCTCCAGTCGTCCCCTCTGCGTCTTGTGTGACTATCAACCATTTTCACTGTTGTGTTTTTCTATTTCAGGTTTGAGCAGATTACAGGATGGCACAGTATGAGGGGCCTGTGGTGCAATCAGTTTTATGGGGGGCCTGGAAAAAAAAGCACACAAAGGATACACACATGAAAGCTGTTGTTTCACCCACAGAGGGTAATGATAATTGTGCAGTTCAGTCACACATTCTCCTGCAGCTCATTGTTGACAAAGAGGGGTAAAAAAAAAAAAAAAGAGCGAGAAAAAACCCAAAAAAACAGAGTGTTCATTTTGAAATGCATCTGAAATAGAGAGAAAGTGAAATTACTGTTGAAATGAAAAGCTAAACACAACATGTGTTTGTATTTTATTTGACTGAATATTTGATGATGGCCAAAATAGACTACCAACACCATTGTGTTCGCCTCTTGTGAACCTGTCAGCTTCATCTGGTATTAAGACCAGATTACCTAAATATCTAGTGGTGTTTACTGTTCTCAACAGAGAAAATACGACATCAATTTAGATGCTCAAAATGAAAATCTGTCATGACAAATATCAAGCAGAGGCCATGAGACAGCAGACACGCACAAACACATTCTGAAAACTCAAAAGAAACAACAGCCTTGGTTAGGTGAATGAGCTAAAGAAAAGAATAGTTAAAGGTCAAACTAAAGAAACTTACAGAACCTGAGAACATGACTGCCTGTGACCTCCAAGTTGAACTCAAATAAACTCCATTTTAACAAAAGAGCGCCATGCTGGCAGGGCGCTACGGCTTGGCTGGCTCTCTCTGCCTTTTTTTTTTTCATCACCTATGCACTCAATCAGCCAAGGTGCACTCTTTTTTATGTCGTGGAGAGTTTTGGGAAAAGAAAAGAGATGTTCAGCACATTAAAACAGAGAAAAACAAAAGGGAAAAGGCCACAAAGTCACACAAAAGTATCACAAGCGTGACTCGTGTAAACCCTTGTGGTTGTCTTTAATATAACTCATCTTCTCCAAGTAGCAAAGGTAGAGGTAGAGTTAGAGTTAGATATTATAGCAGCAGAGAACTGTAGGAGGTGTATAGCTTCATGTTTGGTTGCTGACCAACAATAAAAGCAGCCTTTCTACCAATATACATCTTAAACCAAGTCATTTTAGTTGACTAATCCCAACGAAATCTTCAAAATGATTGTAATTTTATCTCTTTGTCAAGATTACTTTAATCAATTCAATTACTAAATATTCAATCTTTGAATCAATGGGTCCACTCTGAAAGCCCAGGGCGATATCTTCAAATTGTTCATTTTTTCCAACAACTAGTCAAATATCCAAAAGGTAGCCTATAATGGTTCAAAACGAGCTGAAAAACGCAGCAGAGAAATGACTGAATTGAACTAACTCTGCATCACAAATCAAAACAAAGTTGATTTTCTTTCTTTAACTGAATTGGCTTAGCAGCAAACCAGGGAGTTATTAGAACAGTTTGGTTTCCTTTGAAGGGAACAAATGCAGCCTGTTATTTTCTCATTTAGATATGAGTTAACATTACATTTATAACTCGTATTTTATTTGACAAAACAACCACAGAGTTTGTGAAGCACCTCAGGCACTCAGGAAATCAATTATCCCAGAAGACACCACAAAAGGCACAATCTATCAATTAAACCATTTGTCGTGCACATTGTCAAGCAATAAGCTGCTGGTGGACTGATTTCATTCATTATCTCATGTTATCCTGCTTTGGGCTATATTCAAGAGAACCACTGTAGACAGGAGAAAAAGTTAGCATCAAAAGAAAACAACAAAAATATTAGATTCCATACAGCTTGAATCAACGTGGAACAGCTTGTGTCAGTGAAATAATTGGTCTGACTTAACTATAGCATACAAAATGAGATCAAGTTGAAAGTCTGGAAATGACAAGCACTGAACGTGTTGTCGAGCTCTGTGATTAAGACCGCAATGCAAAACCCCAGAGGAGCGCGTGAGGAGTGTGTTTGCGTTCCTCATCTTACAGTTGTCTTCGTTAGCTGGACTGTCTGGTCCAGTGCGTGTGATAATTACAGCTCTCATTAAGAATAGAATCGGACTGCGCAAATCCCAGGACAGACTTGTGAACATGGAGGAGAACTGCCCGAGTTTGCTGTCATGATACATGCTGCCAGTGTCCAGACTGTGTCAAACTGTTTCATTTCACAGACTTCACAAATCCTTATATGTATTTTTTTTTTTTTTCCCACTCTGAAAGGTTGTTCTTGAAAATTTTGTGTTTACATTTCTGGGTATTATGTCAAAGAACTGATCTGGTTTACTTTGCAGAGACATTTTTTGTCAAGGTATTTGCATTGACAGCAAGCGATTACAGTCCAGTGAGTGAGCCTCCTCTAAATGACCGAACGGAAATAAGAAACTACTGGAAATGTAGCAATTTTATTGATGAGGTTATCGTTCCACCGCCCAATGTGTCACACAACATGGAGACTATAGTCTCTCGTTGGTTAATTGAAGTGGGAGGTAATCAATTGGTAAGCCAATATTGTGACAGCACTTGTTTAACAAGAAAGGTTCTACAATGTGAAACAATAATAATGAGTACATACTAGAACATATATAGGATATTACACATGCATATTCAGGTGGTTCAACACTGTGTTTACCAGCTCTCGGTGGATATCTAAAGATCTCTTTCATCTCAGCAGTTTATTAACAATACCTCCCCTGACTGATGCAGTTGCACCATGAGCATGAGCATTTGGTGTCTCACATAGTCCATATTTTGATTGCAGATAACAGCCTTGTGTGAGGCAATTGAGTTATACGCATTGATTAATCAGAAAAGGCTGTGTTCTTTGAGGAGGCTCTGAAAGAGTCTGAGCAGCGCATAGCTAACCGGAGCATAATCCCCCTTTAATTAGCACGTACACGAACATTACATCTTCGTTAAATCAACAATACAGAAAATATTGCACATAAGGTGGTGTGATGTGGGGTTGGCGGGAGGAGCCGTGGCAGTAAAAGGCGTTGGCATGAATATATTAGCAGAGAAACAGACAGAGCTGACAGGATATATTGCCCGTGTGAATGTTATTGGACGGTACTAGTCAGCTGATAGCTATACACAGCTGTGAATGAGCCAGTGAAGCTGTAGCATGAATGCTTAAACAGGTGATACTAACACAAACACAACTCTAGTGTACCTGAAAACATTGTTGTGGTTCATTTGAATGCAATTGAGTCATACTGTGTCAAAAAGGATCTTCACATTGCCATGGAAGCTGTAGCTACGGCATTAGTATACAATAACACACACACGCACAATTAGAAATTCAACTGAACCAAGTGGACAGGCTGAACAAAATAAACATTTCTTCAAGGAAAGGGTGTAAAGGCAGATGACATTACCCCCAGTTCTCACTTTGCTGAAGCCACAACTGCACGTTTCACTGCACAACATGTCGTACATCTGACTTTTTTTTCTTTTCCCCCCAGCTGTCCAGGAGGAGCAAGAGGACAATGATTTATGATTTGGAAAAGGAGGAGGCATTTGAAATGAAGACGAGGAAGAGTGCAATCCCAGAGCCTGACACACTATCTTTAGTTGTTTAGTTCCCCAAGCTGAAAGAAACATTTTTGTCAGCAACTGAAAAAATAAAGTGGTCCTCGTCACCATGTGACAACCAGGGCGGGATGGCAGCATGGAGTGTCACAAGGAGGACCACCCCAGGGCCTGAACATGAGACATGTTCATCACACCAGCCACTGAAGGAAGTCCTTCTTTACAAATTGGAGGGTTTCTGTTCATATGGAGACAGCTGGAATAGGATGGCCTATAAATGCAGCTAATCTGAGCAGTGTGTATAGGTCCTGAGGCGAGGCTACATCTAGTCTCTGGGATGCAGAGAGAGGAGGATCACTAAGGTTGGCACAGTTAGAAGGGAAAAAGAGGAGAGAACGACATTCAACCCCACCACCCCTCTAGCTTCTTACCACACACAAGAATGTGCTTCTCCTGAGCGGACTGCGGAAAGGGGCAGAGATCAGTGATGGTGTGGACAGGAGGGCTGCCACCATGGCCGATAAGTGGAACAAGAGGAGGGTGCTCCTGGAGGAGCCGGGAGGAGGCGCCCGTAACCCCACACATTCAAAGAAGGAAGCGCCTCGGTGCACAGCTAGTCCCCGCAGCACTTTGAAGACTGCTCAGGGAGCTGAATCTGGTCCTGATTCACCTCAGGCTGCAGCTTCTGGGCAGGCTAAAGGAGGAGAAGCCAAATCTGTCTCCCCAAGAAAGATTGTAACACAAACACTATGCTGCACATGTAAGATGTACAATACACACACTGACATACTGTCATAATGTTCTTCACTTTCTGTTTTGCATATCACTTATTGTGTTCTTCTAATTGTTGTGTGATGGTTGAAAAATTATTATTATTTCTTAGATGAATGGCACATTGTTGAAAAAACAAATGCATTCAAATCAAAGTATTATTGCTATTGTTGGTGTCATTGTTTCCCCTTTAATAAAAAATATTTCAAAACTACCTTGAGATATTCAAGTGCCATCACTTCTTTGACTCTTTTGGAGTGCCATTAATAATAAGAAGAAAGAATACAATTATGGCAATGTTTTAAAAAAAATTGCCAGTGTGCACTGATTTAATAATCAAGTCTTTCTGCATTGTGAAGAGGAATAAGCCAGATATTCACAGAGTCAGTGATGAATGAGAGGTTAGTTTCTTCATGCAAAAAATGATTTGAATCAAGCTACTTTATTTAAATGGTGGAGGATGGTTATATTTGACTTGAATGGGCATCTAGAATAGCCCCTTTTATTCAGAGATAACACTGTACTGTTACTAAGGAGACCTCTTTACTTCTTCTGACTGAAACAAACAAGCATGCCCTCCATTACAGGATCAGAGACGAGGCATGCAACACAACATGGTCAGCCTCCTGTCCCACCACATTGGCTTAAAGGAGGAGAACATAATTGTGTTTGGATGTTTTTATACAGAACGGTGAGGCGATATTAAAGGTGTTACAACCTTGACCAGGGTGTTACAAATTTGCTGTTAAGGATATTGAGAATAAAATACTTTTGACAAACATTTTATGAGGCAGGGAATCCATTTAGTACATTAGTTAGAAACACACAGGATGCATTGTTGTTGTTGTTGTTTTTTTCAGAAAATCCACAGCGCATTTTAAGGGGCACATTTATAAAATAAAATATAGAAATACTACAACCACAAGATAGCCAGAACATTACTGTAACAGTGCTCTGCAGTTGCTTCACTGAAGACATAGAAACTTTATAAGGGTACAAGATGCACTTCAATTACTCTCATCTCATCAATTTAAGTATATGTTGGAATAAATGTGTCTGGTTCATCTCCACTTCCACCCTGCTGATTCGGAAGAAGACACAGTAGCTGCCCTCATGGTGGCCATCCATCTGTCCATCAGATCCCATCAACGGTGAATCTGTGGTAGTCGGGGAGAGTTTCGCTGCTATGGAATGACAATTAGCATACAAGGCAAACACACTGCAGGAGCAGTGATAAAAACAGTCCAGTAGTGAGTCAGAGCAGAAAATATAATATTACAGCACATACAATGTGAATACCAGGTGCACAAAGGGATAAAAAAGTCCTTACGTAAATACATAATGATGTGAGAAATACATCTGTTTGAATAACCTGATTGATAGATAGATAGATAGATAGATAGATAGATAGATAGATAGATAGATAGATAGATAGATAGATAGATAGATAGATAGTAATTAACTGCTTGTAGTCATGACTGTGCTGATTAATTGCCTTTGTAATTATCTATTTATGGGGAGACAGAAATGAATGAATACAGAAAAACAGCATCTGTTATCTGGAGCACTTAATTTGCGCCTTCAGTATTTGACTGTCTATTTTTTTGTGTTGCTTTGGGAGAGTTGCTCACGCTCACAAATACTGTGATCAGTTTATTTACACATACACACATGAAATACAATTAACTTCAAGTATAGGTGACCTCTGCGGAGTGAGAATCATTTCACCTGAATTCGATGTCCATTCTTCATCTTCAGTGACTAAAAGACATTTCACACGAGCAATAGCCTCACAAGCCACTGCAGACCGAGCCATTGCGCAAAGCTTTTCAACCTGCAAACCCATTAGCGCAGCAGCTCAGTGTGGCCGGATCCAAACACAGCACCAACACAGGTGCCTGGAGAGCACAAGTGATGGATGATATCGCCAGGTTATTGGAAAAACCAGAAACCAGAGAGGGTGGGTACAGAACTGTCAGACCTCTGGGAAAAGGTCACAACCAGGTCTCAACCCGTTGACCACTGAGGCTACAAAAGGTCCAAAACACAAGTACTGTAGCACATTTTATTGAATCAAACACTCTTCAATACAACAAGGGTCCTCCTCTGCAAAAGGCCACACGCTGGATACCAGTGAAGTACTGTATATATGGAAATAAATGCTTACACATTAACTAAATGAAAATTGCCATTTATAAAGAAATATATGAAATAGGAATAAAGGAATATATAAAATAGGAAAGTGGGTCAGTAATTTTGTCTTGCATTGTTTCTATGGCCAAACTAAATTTAACTCCTCCACAAACAACCTGTTTTCAGTCAGTTCTTATGTCCATAGTTTTCTGCTTTCTGCTAATTTAGCTCGTATATCTGCAGCCAAATGACAACATTAGAGATTTGCCTGCCACAGGAAGAAAAATCCATCTTACTTGTGTCAACTGAGCTAAATGAGCATATATCTGAGAGATATCTCGCATGTGTCACTGAAACACTTAAGACTAGCCCTGGAAATTGGTGCAATTAAGCTCCTTTTTGCAGATACTCGAACACCTACAGTAGTTTGACAATTGCTGAGCAACATTTGACCTCATTTATTCCTGTGGTTCTTTTATTAGAAAATGAGCAACTCTCCTGCAGAAGGCAAACCAGGCAGAGCAGTTAATATTTATTCTATGTGTATGTAACATGCAATATTAGAGAAAAAAGTGAGGTTGCATCTAATTGAGCTGATGCCTTTAAAAAAAAAAAAAAAAAGGTTCATCTTTAAGTTTCACACACTTGTGCATATGGACATCAAGGATGAAAATATTAAAGGCATTGAGGATGAAAAAAAACTGAGGATGAAATATTTCCAGGCAACGCGAATGAAATCCGGTACAAGATGCTGAGCACAGAGTTACAACTGGGATGAAGAATGTCCTCATGGTAGTGAGGAGGCTAACAGGATAATTTGCTGTAATGGGCATCGAGGGTGCTCCAAGGGAAGTCTTAACCACATCATAGGGTTTTAACTTTACTCTGCCTTCAGAGCAATATGGCCTGGTCTCTTAAGAATCATAAAACTATAATCAGTCGAAGAGGAATCAAAGTGGGTTTTATACTAAGGGCTTTTTGATGAAATTAGTCGTTTTTTGTCTCCACATATGATATACTGTACTTCGAGTTCATAACTGATACAGTCATCACTTTTCTTTTTCATCTCTCATGCCATTATTATTATATTATGTCAGGCCCATCTGCTGAATAAAATATGGATTCAGACAACAACTGCTGTTGCCTGTTTGCCAAGGTCTTGGAAACACATGATTGTTTAGTTGTACAGATGAATTTTCAACATATATGTACTGTATGTGGTTTGTGTGTATTTGGAGCGCATGTGTTGTCAAAATGTTGAGGATAATTTGGATTTGCTTGTATTAATCTGTTTAGGTTTTCTTGAGTTTGCATTGAGCTCTCAGGGCGATTGTACTGTATGTGACACGTATAGAAGGAGAAGGAGAAACCAGATTTAAACAAAGTGGTAATTTCAGCTCTAACCTAACAGGGGAAAAAAGCTGGATTAATATATAAGCTTATTCATACAATCTGCACTTCCATGTCAAAAATAGAGCATAATGGTGCATAGAGTGTATGTTAAAGAAAGGTACCATTAAAGATATTCCACGTCATGGACAATTAAGTGTTACCCACTTTCAGAGAGCCATGGGCAAAGACCCAGAGGATAACAGAGATACTGTACATACAGTATCTACTTACATTTCAACTGTCCTTTTTTGTTTTACCTTACTTTGAATTACAAGCTAACCGAACACAGTGAAAGCCATAACACAAATTACCTTGACACTAAGAGAGGAGGTCTTTAGTGATCAGTTCTCGCTTCTGACCCTCTGCTAATTTCAAATGAGGGTGAAATCCAGTTAATTGGATTCTGGCTTTTGGGTCGATAGTCATGCAGTAGTTGCTTTTCGATGAAAATTACACCTCCAAGGATAATAGCCAAATCTATTTCAGGAGGATATTATAGCCACTTTTCAAGTCTTTCCATATAGGTGTACTTCAGTTAATGGCTGCCACTTGTATTTATATTCTGAAGCAAACAGAATGTACAGTGTGATTCTTGTGACCAGAACAGCTTTGGCAGCATGAAATTGTGGCAATGACTACTTCACGAAGTGAAACCAACCCTGAATGAATAGGTTTTGATATTAGAAAACACCCCTTTGCCCTTAATTTGTCACCGTTTTAGAACAGAAATTTGATTAGATTGCTTCCACGTATAATTGCTTTCACTCCCCCAGTCAACCAGGAATCTTGGATGTAAACTTTAATCCGTTTCCTACCGTTCAATTAAGTGAGAGATTCCAATCTCCCCCTCTCACATTGTGATTGTTCTTCTTTCTTTTTTTTAGGGGTGAAGTGCTATTTCTCTTTAGGTTAAGTGAGGGAGAAGTATTGAAAAAAAGATGAGAGAAAAACTGTTGTTTCCTACTGGTTTGACAAATCTGTTTAACTACAGTGAGATCTCAGGGGTATGGGTTCATTGTTAGAGAAAACATCAACACAAGACTCAGGGACCTTTGTTACTATTGTTATTCTAAACTAGTGTCTCTTATGGGGATATTATCGGTTTTGATATTCTACATTCATAAATGTAATCAGTTATTCTTGGGACACTACAAATGTCAACCTGATCGTTATAGCAATATGAAAGGGCAGGGTATCACCAAGGTCAGTAGGATTCATCATATGAACACCACTAAAGTCTATGTACCCTGCAATAGTCACAGAAATCCATCCAGTAGATGTTGAGATATCTGGGTCTGGATGAAAATGAAAGACAGACTGGCATGAGTGAAAATGTATGCTAATATTCATTTATGTGAATGAGCTCTTAGGTCCCCTTAGCCACTGTTCATCGGAGTGTGCATCAATTTGTCATGTTTTCAACTTGTCACGGAGTAGTTGCAGTATCTTTAATTGGCTCAGTGTATCTGGTACAGCTACTACTCTGACATGCATTTCAAAGAAAGACAAAAAAAGAGTCAAGAACATCATCAGCCTTCCAGTGATATCAAATCATGCCCTCATTTGAGGTTAATAAGAATCCTAAAATAAGAGTCCTGAAATTGGGTTCCATGTTATTTTTGGCATTTCTCCTCTGTACCTCATCAAGAGTAACTCTTCATGCATGGATAGCTGCATAAAATTAGCATATAGCAAAGAAGAAGAAGACTGTCTCAGCAGTGAGAGAGGATGAACTGGATTTCATTGATGGCTGATCCCACAGTTCAGATTCAAAGTGCACTGACTTCATGTTGATGGAGGAGCAAAAAAAAAAAAAAAATTGTGAGTGTTCTCTGAAGTTCTGTCAGTAGCATGATAATTGCTCTTCATCTTCATCAACGTTAATAAACATTTGCATAAACCGATAACCCCCAAATTGTAGCATAGCTACTCCATTACAACTCATCCAACCTACAATTCATTTTTATTAGTAGCACTCTTTTCAGGAATATATTTCAACCAATCAAATTAAATTACGTAAATTATTTTAGAAAGTTTCTAATTTAATTGTACATCATGTTTTAGAAGGATGAAAGCAGATTTATTTTAACTCTCCTTGAATATTGCAATCAAACCAACATGGGTGCAATATTCTCCTGAATGAAATATGATAATTTAAAATGATATTAATAAAAATACAAAACATTTATTTTGAATTACATGTCTGTGATTTTCCCTTGTGTTTTGCATAGATTGCTATTGTAAAGATAGAAGTGCCACACTTCTTTATTCAAGGCTATCAAAGAGACTTAAGTGAGACATAAATGGAATTAAAGCCGCAAGCGGCGATGGCGGGCCCTCGCTCGCCCATGCCGCCGCGGGGCCTGAGGCACGCCGGGGCCGTGGCGCGGAGCAGAAATGGAGAAAAAACCCCGGAAGGAGGCCAAAAACGCAATGTTTCGTTCATCCACCAGGGGGCAGTCACCGCATGTGGTGTGGTGCGTTCAGGGGCGGCCCCTCATCACTCGTGTGAAGTTTGGAGTGAATCGGACAAAGCATGAGGGAGTTATGAGCAGTTAAAGGTTCGTCCACTAGGGGGCAGTAATGGGATGCGTGCAGGTGTGTTCAGGGTCAGCCCCTGATCACACATGTGAAGTTTCGTGGAAATCGGACAAAGCATGAGGGAGTTATGAGCAGTTAAAGGTTCGTCCACTAGGGGCAGTAATGAGATGCGTGCAGGTGTGTTCAGGGTCAGCCCCTGATCACACATGTGAAATTTCGTGGAAATCGGACAAAGCATGAGGGAGTTATGAGCAGTTAAAGGTTCGTCCACTAGGGGCAGTAATGAGATGCGTGCAGGTGTGTTCAGGGTCAGCCCCTGATCACACATGTGAAGTTTCGTGGAAATCGGACAAAGCATGAGGGAGTTATGAGCAGTTAAAGGTTCGTCCACTAGGGGCAGTAATGAGATGCGTGCAGGTGTGTTCAGGGTCAGCCCCTGATCACACATGTGAAGTTTCGTGGAAATCGGACAATGTTGATGTAAAATATGCCACTTCCTGTTTCCACTAGGGGGCAACATGAGTGAGATCACCTATGAGCATATGGAGACGTTGAGGTCGTGACCCTGGACCTGTGTACCAATTTTCATGTTGATACGAGTTCATTAAAGCCATCAAAAGGGCAAACGTATTTACATGGCGAGGAATGGTCGCCGCGTCGCCACACGGACGCCATTACTCGTAGCTTCACAGCGTTCATAATGTAGCTTCACCACCTTAGTCTGCATGTTGTAGAAGTGGAATGAAGTTGATGGGGTCAACTATGTGGCATCAGTACACGTTAAGGTAAAACCTGGCCACTTCCTGTTACCACCGGGGGGCGCTATGAGTGACGTAGGAAATTAATATATGGGGACGTTCAGGGCGGAGCCGTCATCATGTCCAGCAAGTTTGAAGCTGATCGGATAAAGTATGTGGGCGTTAGAGCTGTTCGAAGGTGAAATGGCGAGCAAACGAAAAGTCGCCAAAATCCTCAAGGCCCCAGAAGCCACGCCCTTTGACCTAGAGACCTGCGGAGCACAACTTTTGATCAGAGTGGCATCTCGGTGGTCTCCAGCCAATTTGAAGTCAATCGGACAAAATCCCTAGGAGAAGATAGATCAAACAGGTCAAAAATTCAAATCAAAATGGCCGACTTCCTGTTGTGATTTCACCATGACATTAAGAGGCTTTTTTGTGTGTCTTGCCATGTTCTATAAGCCCACCAAATTTCATGCATGTAGGTGAAACGCAAAGGAGGGGCTGATGTTTTGAAATTTTGTAGGGGGCGCTATAGAGGCATTTGGCCACGCCCATTTCCAACGACTTTAAAATATCAAATTTTTCGCGAGTCCTGATGTGCATGCCAAAATATACGCGTTTTGGGGCATGTTGAAGCCCCCAAAAATGCGATTTTAGGGAGAATATAATAATAATAATAATAATTAAAGCCGCAAGCGGCGATGGCGGCCCTCGCTGCCCATGCCACCGCGGGGCCTGAGGCACGCTGTGGCGCGGAGCAGAAATGGAGAAAAAACCCGGAAGGAGGCCAAAAATGCAATGTTTCGTTCATCCACCTGGGGGCAGTCACCGCATGTGGTCTGGTGCGTTCAGGGGCCGCCCCTCATCACTCGTGTGAAGTTTGGAGTGAATCGGACAAAGCATGAGGGAGTTATGAGCTGTTAAAGGTTCGTCCACTAGGGGGCAGTAATGGGATGCGTGCAGGTGTGTTCAGGGTCAGCCCCTCATCACACATGTGAAGTTTGGAGTGAATCGGACAAAGCATGAGGGAGTTATGAGCTGTTAAAGGTTCGTCCACTAGGGGGCAGTAATGGGATGCGTGCAGGTGTGTTCAGGGTCAGCCCCTCATCACACATGTGAAGTTTCGTGGAAATCGGACAAAGCATGAGGGAGTTATGAGCAGTTAAAGGTCCGTCCACTAGGGGGCAGTAATGGGATGCATGCAGGTGTGTTCAGGGTCAGCCCCTCATCACACATGTGAAGTTTCGTGGAAATCGGACAATGTTGATGCAAAAAATGGCACTTCCGGTTTCCACTAGGGGGCCACATGAGCGACACCCCTATCAGATGGAAGAGGTCTCCACCCTGGACCTGTGTATCAAATTTCATGATGATACTAGTTCATTAAAGCCATCAAAAAGCCAAACGTATTTTCATGGCGAGGAATTGATGGTAGCCACGCCCCCACAGGGACGCCATTACTCGTAGCTTCACAGTCTTCATAATGTAGCTTCACCAACTGGTTCTGCATGTTTTAGAAGTGGAATGAAGTTGATGGGGTCAACTATGTATTTTTAATGAATTTTAGTTCACTTCCTGTTACCACCGGGGGGCGCTATGAGTTACGTGGGAAGTTAATATATCGGGACGTTCAGGGCGAAGCCATCATCATGTCCAGCAAGTTTGAAGTTGATTGGATGAAGTATGTGGGCGTGAGAGCCAATCGTATTACATGGCGAGCACGCCAAAGTTAATTGAGCGCTGGAAGCCACGCCCTTTGACCTACGGACTCACGGAGCACAAGTTAAGCTCAGCTAGGTCTGACGATGTTGTGTACCTAATTTCAACTTGATCGGGCGAACGCTGTGGGAGGAGTTAGTTTTAGGCGGGAAAAATCAAAACCAAAATGGCCGACTTCCTGTTGACATTTCACCATGACATTAAGAGGCTTTTTTGTATATCTGGGTATGGTACATATGTGTACCGAATTTTGTTGGTCTACGCCAAAGTAAGCAAAATTGTCTATGGGACTTTTAAAAATTTGTAGGGGGCGCTATTTCGCCATGTCGCGTCGGACATGTGCGACCGCCACATATATCGAATTTCGGATCAGGCCGGACGTCCGGGCAAAAGTTCACGCATTTTCGAAGTCGGGAAAGGGGCCAAATTGGGGCATTTAGGTGACGGAATAATAAGAATAATAATAAAAAACAACGCGATTTCAATAGCCCCTCGGGCGAGTGCTACTCGCCGCTCGGGCCTAATAATAATTAAAGCCGCAAGCGGCGATGGCGGGCCCTCGCTCGCCCACGCCACCGCGGGGCCTGAGGCACGCCGGGGCCGTGGCGCGGAGCAGAAATGGAGAAAAAACCCGGAAGGAGGCCAAAAATGCAATGTTTCGTTCATCCACCGGGGGCAGTCACCGCATGTGGTCTGGTGCGTTCAGGGGCCGCCCCTCATCACTCGTGTGAAGTTTGGAGTGAATCGGACAAAGCATGAGGGAGTTATGAGCAGTTAAAGGTTCGTCCACTAGGGGGCAGTAATGAGATGCGTGCAGGTGTGTTCAGGGTCAGCCCCTCATCACACATGTGAAGTTTCGTGGAAATCGGACAAAGCATGAGGGAGTTATGAGCAGTTAAAGGTTCGTCCACTAGGGGGCAGTAATGGTATGCGTGCAGGTGTGTTCAGGGTCAGTCCCTCATCACACATGTGAAGTTTCGTGGAAATCGGACAATGTTGATGCAAAAAATGGCACTTCCGGTTTCCACTAGGGGGCCACATGAGCGACACCCCTATCAGATGGAAGAGGTCTCCACCCTGGACCTGTCTATCAATTTTCATGATGATACGAGTTCATTAAAGCCATCAAAAAGCCAAACGTATTTTCATGGCGAGGAATTGATGGTAGCCACGCCCCCACAGGGACGCCATTACTCGTAGCTTCACAGTGTTCATAATGTAGCTTCACCAACTGGTTCTGCATGTTTTACAAGTGGAATGGAGTTGATGGGGTGAACTATGTATTTTTAATGAATTTTAGTTCACTTCCTGTTACCACCGGGGGGCGCTATGAGCGACGTAGGCAAATAATATGTCGGATCGTTCAGGGTCTCGCCATAGATTTTTGCACCAAGTTTGAAGCGTCTACGATCAAGTATGTGGGCGTGAGAGCCAATCGTATTACATGGCGAGCACGCCAAAGTTAATTGAGCGCTGGAAGCCACGCCCTTTGACCTACGGACTCACGGAGCACAAGATAAGCTCAGCTAGGTCTGGAGATGTGGTGTACCTAATTTCAACTTGATCGGGCGAACGCTTTGGGAGGAGTTAATTTTAGGCGGGAAAAATCAAAACCAAAATGGCCGACTTCCTGTTGGGTTGAGGTCATGAGGTCAAGAGGCTTTTTTGCATATCTGGGTATAATACATATGTGTACCGAATTTTGTTGGTCTACGCCAAAGTAAGTGAAATTGTCTATGGGACTTTTAAAAATTTGTAGGGGGCGCTATTTCGCCATGTCGCGTCGGACATGTGCGACCACCACATATATCGAATTTCGGATCAGGCCGGACGTCCGGGCAAAAGTTCACGCATTTTCGAAGTCGGGAAAGGGGCCAAATTGGGGCATTTAGGTGACGGAATAATAAGAATAATTAAAGCCGCAAGCGGCTGTGACGGGCCCTCGTTCCACGCCACTCGGCGTCTCGCTATCCCCGGGCCGCTCTTCGAAACCCCCGTGCGCCACCGGATGCGGGCGGCTGCGTCGAGGGCGGTCCCCTCGTCGAATACGTGAAGTTTCGAGCAAATCGGACAATGTACGATGGAGTTACGGCAAGTTTACGGTTTGTCCACCAGGGGGCGGTAACGGGATGTGGGCCGTTGCGTTCGGGGTCGTTACCTCATCACACATGTGAAGTTTTGAGCTGATCGGACAATGTCGATGCAAAATATGGCATTTCCTGTTACCACCAGGGGGCGCTATGAGTGACGAATTAAATTAATATGTCAAATCGTTCAGGGTCACGCCATTATCATATCCAGCAATTTTGAAGCTGCTGCGATCAAATCTGTGGGCGCGATAGCATTTAAACCTTTTTAGCTGAATTCGGGAACTTGGCCGTGCCCTAGCAGCCACGCCCTTTGACCTACACACCTGCGGAGCACAAGCCGTAATCAGCTTAGTCTGGAGATGTTCTGTACCCAATTTGAAGTCGATCGGACGAACTCCATCGGAGGAGTTCGTTTTACGTCAAAAAAATGCTAACCAAAATGGCCGACTTCCTGTTGGGTTTAGGGCGTGGCTCCAATTCAACTTTTTGTATGTTTGGGTATGATACAGGTGTGTGTCGAGTTTCGTATGTGTACGACAAAGTAAGTGAAATTTGTCTATGGAGAATTTCGGAAAAACTTCAAGGGGGCGCTATAGAGGCATTTTTCCACGCCCATGGGAAACGACTCTATCCGCTGAAAGAGCTCGCCATTCTTGACCTGTGGATGAAATTTCGTGAGGACACGAGTTCGTTAAAGCCACGAAAAAGGCAAACGTAATTGTACGATAAAAAATCGTCAGTCGCCGCGGCGGCAAATGGACGCCGTTCGTCGTATCTTCACAGCGTTCATAATGTAGCTTCAGCAACTGGTTCTGCATGTATTAGAAGTGGAATGAAGTTGATCGGGTGAAGTATGGATTTTTAATGAATTTTTGCGTACTTCCTGTTACCACCGGGGGGCGCTATGAGCCAGGCAGGAAGTCGATACATCAAAACGTTCAGGGAGGAGCCAACGTCATGTCCTTTGAATTTCAAGTGGCTACGACGAAGTATGTGCGCGTAATTGGCAAACGTAATTTAAATTGGGAAGATACACATTCGCCGCGGCGGCACACGGACGCCGTTGCTCGTAGGGTCAAAGCGTTCATGATGTAGCTTAACCATCCGGGTCTTCATGTATTAGAAGTGGAACGAAGTCGATTTGGTCAACTACGTATTTTTAACGAATTTTTGTACGTTTCCTGTTACCACCGGGGGGCGCTATGAGCGACGTAGGCAAATAATATGTCGGATCGTTCAGGGTCTCTCCATAGATTTTTGCACCAAGTTTGAATCGTCTACGATAAAGTATGTGGGCATGAGAGCCAATCGTATTTACATGGCGAGCACCGAAACAGTCGCCAAACTTTGGGGCACGCCAGAGGCCAAGCCCTTTGAGCTACAGACCTGCGGAGCACAAGTTAAGCTCAGCTAGGTCTGACGATGTTCTCTACCCAATTTGGAGCCGATCGGGCGTAACCCCTAGGAGGAGTTCGTTTTGCGTAAACCAACTTTGAAGCAAAATGGCCGACTTCCTGTTGGTTTTCGGGTATGTCGATACTGAGATTTTTTGAAGATCTCGGGTTGATGAATATGTTTACCAAGTTTCGGACAAATCGGTGACGCAGACCCTCATTCCCTATGCGCGGTCTAGGGGGCGCTGTGGTGCCATTTGGCCACGCCCACATGCGAGACCACCACTCAACGCTAAGTTGCCACAGGCCCCACGTGCGTGCAAAATGTCGTCCGTTTCTCGGCTTGGGAAAGTGGTCCAAATGGCGTTCGAAGTGGACAAAAAAGAATAATAATAATAATTAAAGCCGCAAGCGGCTATGACGGGCCCTCGTTCCACGCCACTCGGCGTCCCCGCTACCCCCGGGCCGCTCTTCGAAACCCCCGACCGCAACCGGGCGTGGGCGGCTGCGTCGAGGGCGGTCCCCTCGTCGAACACGTGAAGGTTCGAGCAAATCGGACAACGTACGATGGAGTTACGGCAGGTTTACGGTTCGTCCACCAGGGGGCGGTAACGGGATGTGGGCTGTTGTGTACGGGGTCGTGACCTCATCACACATGTGAAGTTTCGAGCTGATCGGACAATGTCGATGCAAAACACGACATTTCCTGTGTCCACAAGGGGGCGTCTTGAGCGAGCTAGCGTACGATCAAATGGAGGCGTAGAGGGCGGGCCTCTGATCATGTACTGAAATTTTGAAGTGACTACGATCAAGTATGTGGGCGTGGAAGGCAAACGTAATAGCATGGCGACTAAACGAGCAGTTGACCAACTTTGTCGCCCCCTAGCAGCCACGCCGTTTGACGTAGAGAAAAGCTTTTAATAGTGTTTGACCAGCTTGGTCTCCTGATGATCTGTAGCGAATATGAAGTCAATCGGGCAAAATCCGTGGGAGGTGGCAGTTCACGATGGAGCGCTATTCCTGTCGCCTCCACAAGGGGGCCATTAGCCGTAGCGCCATAGCGTTCATGAAATACCTTCACCAACTTGTTCGGCATGTTTTAGAAGAGGAATGAAGTTGATGGGGTCAACGATGTATTTTTAATGAATTTTAGCGCACTTCCTGTTACCACCAGGGGGCGCTATGAGTGACGTAGGAAAATAATATGTCGGATCGTTCAGGGTCACGCCCTCATCATGTGCACCAAGTTTGAAGCTGCTGCGATGAAATCTGTGGGCGCGATAGCATTTAAACCTTTTTAGCTGAATTAGGCAATTTGGCCGTGCGCTAGCAGCCACGCCCTTTGACCTACAGACCTGCGGAGCACAAGCCGTAATCAGCTTGGTCTGGAGATGTTCTCGACCCAATTTGAAGTCGATCGGGCGAACTCCCTCGGAGGAGTTCGTTTTGCGTCACAGAAATGCTAACCAAAATGGCCGACTTCCTGTTGGGTTTAGGGCGTGGCTCCAATTCAATTTTTTGTATGTTTGGGTATGATACAGGTGTGTGTCGAGTTTCGTATGTGTACGGCAAAGTAAGCGAAATTTGTCTATGGAGAATTTCGGAAAAACCTCAAGGGGGCGCTATTGAGGCATTTAGCCACGCCCATGGGAAACGACTCTATCCGCTGAAAGAGCTCGCCATTCTTGACCTGTGGATGAAATTTCGTGAGGACACGACTTCGTTAAAGCCACGAAAAAGGCAAACGTAATTGTACGATAAAAAATCGTCAGTCGCCGCGGCGGCACACGGACGCCGTTCGTCGTATCTTCACAGCGTTCATAATGTAGCTTCAGCAACTGGTTCTGCATGTATTAGAAGTGGAATGAAGTTGATCGGGTGAAGTATGGATTTTTAATGAATTTTTGCGTACTTCCTGTTACCACCGGGGGGCGCTATGAGCCAGGCAGGAAGTCGATACATCAAAACGTTCAGGGAGGAGCCAACGTCATGTCCTTTGAATTTCAAGTGGCTACGACGAAGTATGTGCGCGTATTTGGCAAACGTAATTTAAATTGGGAAGATACACATTCGCCGCGGCGGCACACGGACGCCGTTGCTCGTAGGGTCAAAGTGTTCATGATGTAGCTTCGCCATCCGGGTCTGCATGTATTAGAAGTGGAACGAAGTCGATTTGGTCAACTACGTATTTTTAACGAATTTTTGTACGTTTCCTGTTACCACCGGGGGGCGCTATGAGCGACGTAGGCAAATAATATGTCGGATCGTTCAGGGTCTCTCCATAGATTTTTCCACCAAGTTTGAAGCGTCTACGATCAAGTATGTGGGCATGAGAGCCGTTCGTATTTACATGGCGAGCACCGAAACAGTCGCCAAACTTCGGGGCACGCCAGAGGCCAAGCGCTTTGAGCTACAGACCTGCGGAGCACAAGATAAGCTCAGCTAGGTCTGACGATGTTCTCTGCCCAATTTGGAGCCGATCGGGCGTAACCCCTCGGAGGAGTTCGTTTTGCGTTTACAAACTTTGAAGCAAAATGGCCGACTTCCTGTTGGGTTTCGGGCTTCGCTATAGGAGGATTTTGTCTTCATCTCGCATTGATGAACATGTTTGGCGATTTTGGTCCGCTTTCGTTAACGTCATTTTTTTCCCTATGGGTTTTTGGGAAAATTGTAGGGGGCGCTATTTAGCCATTTGGCCCCGCCCAAATGCGACGCTGCCAAAATATCAAATTTTTCGCGAAGCCCCACGAGGCATCAAAGTTTGGTGAGTTTTCGTGCATGGCAAAGGGGTCGTTTTTGCGATTCTTTGCGGGGAATAATAATAATAATAATAATAAACATTTGCATTTCGGGGAATTTTGCGCCAGGTCAGTGGAGTACTTGATTACTTGCTTGCTTACTTGTTGTTACTCGTCGGCTGGCACGTTGACTAATGTGCATGTCGAATAACAATAGGGACCTCCCTGGGTCGTTGACACAGGCTCGGGCCCTAATAAACAGCGCGATTTCAATAGGCCTTCGCCGGGCGAGTGCTACTCGCCGCTCGGGCCTAATAATAAACAAAGCAGAAACAATAGGGCTTTCGCTGGGCGACAGCAGTCGCCGCTCGGGCCCTAAATAGAACAGTAAAAAGTGGGGCAGTAGATGACTATAATGATATGAACAAACTGTATCCTGTATGTAAATGCGTCCTGATGCCTTGGTTTTGTCCTCTAAAATGAGAATGATCCTATATATTACCATAATGTTTGTCTTTGACAGTTTATCAACACAAGAGAAACATAAACTAAGTAGATGGAGGAATGTTAATGGTGTGTGGGATGTTATGAACTGCAGGTGTAGACAAATTAAACTGCAACATTCCCCAAAGAGGCAAAGATGGGTGGAAAAGAGGAAGTGTGAACATTGATTTACCTGTCGAGAGGGGTCAGTTGTCCTCGCCTGGCTTGACCAGTGTCCACTGAGAAGTTGAAAATTAAGCACGCCCTCTCACCTAAATGATGCAGCGTTCAGGATGGCCCGAAGCAAGGTTGTTCTTTAATGTATCTGTCCAGAGCTGACCTTGCTGTTAGTGTCTTGCCAGAGGCAGGCACACCACACAGAGGTGATTTTTACCTCAAGTTTACACAGGGGGCTACATCACACAGCACCAACCACTTACCCCTCCCATAGACAAACCATCATTCTCCATGTAGTCAGTGCTTCAGTTTAAAAGTCCTTTACTGGTGAGGAATTCAACAATAATTGTAGTTATTCCTGCCTTACGCTTCAGATACAGGAAAACTGCAATAGAGCATCCAATGTCCTATATTACATTCATATATACCATACATTTTATAGCTATGCCCTTCACCTAACTATTCATTTTGGATAGATATTTAAAGTGAAATGTCTGCCAACTGTTGGTACAGAAGAGGATAATGTCAATTTCCTGGTAATGCTGGGGTAATGAGATGGAGCCGGGAAATTCCACGGTCCATCCATTCCAGCAGTACTGTGAGGTTGTATTTTCTTTGTAGGAACAATGGTACTTTGAACAAAATACTATGCCAATTATATTAAAAAAATACACATGTTATAATGTTGGTATCATGGTTTATCGTGGGAGCATGCTAAAATGTTAAAAACTTAATTTCACTAAAAAATATACAGTAGCTGAGGCTGATTGATGTCATTATAAAGTGTTTGGTCAGAAATTATTATTTGACTTGATGACAGCTCCTTGGCACTGAAGAAAAATGCCAAGGAGCCACCAAATATGTTTCCCCCGCAACGTCATTAGGACAGTAAAAAGCGCTGTTATGCCATTACTTGACTCAAAAAGTCCCATCAGAAAACAATACACCCGTTTTAAGTTCATCAACTGGTCGGAAAAAAAGGTGTTTATCTGGAACTAACCAACTCACTAGTACTCACTCAGTATTCCTCCACTCCAGCGTGTGGAAGAGGCCGAGTGATACAGCGTGTCATTGAGCCTGTCTGTGTGGAGGAATACTGAGTGAGTTGGTTAGTGCAGTAGAAGTAATTTGACATATTTGTGCATTTTATTAAAGAGTAACACAATAGTTACTTTCCTTGTAATTGATTACTTTTCTCATGTAGTTACTCAGTTACTTTTTGGAGAAAGTAATAGTAACTATCACTAATTACTTTAGTGAAGTAACGTGCCCAACACTGATCATTACAGACTGTCCAGTGAGATTTGGACCAAAGTGATGACGAGACTGACCAAAAGACCAATAACCATCTATAAAGTGAGGATGGTAACAGGGCTAAAAATGCAGCTAATAATTATTTGTGTGTATAAACTCCACAATTTAAAGCCTGTTCACAATGATACATCCTGAGAAGTATTAAATTGTCATAATAATAGTAATAACATAATTCAGTTTGATCAGCACCCTAAATATATTTTGGAAATGTATGATCTAAAGAAGTCCAATAGGTCCAATAGTAATATCTGCAGGAGCTGGAACCTGCAGTTAAAACTAAGCAGGGTAAAATGACTTTCAGCCATGATGCTGCCAATGCTGGAACCAGCTCTTACTGGAGATCAAACATACCCAAACCATATCTGACTTTAAAAAGAAGCTAAAAAACTAAGTTCACTCACGGTTCCCCCCTGCCTTTATTTAATCTTTTATTCTTGCACATTAATGGTACCTATAATTATTTTGGTTTTTGTTTGTTTGTATTTCTTGTTCTGTCAAGCACACTGAATGGCCTCTGTGAATAATAATGTGCCATAAAAATAACATTTTAAAATTGCTTTTGCTTTTAGCATACTGTTGCAAAGTGTTGACTGTTTAAATCTTGCTCTCACCAGAAGCTCTGATACTGTAGTATACATGCTTCCATTCATGGGGTTGAATTGGTGTAAAATGCTGTTTCCTTGTCACCATCTCACAGCGTGGTATGGTTCTTAAGACATATTTGTTGCATGTCATCTAAACTGAAAACACAGCAATTTTACAGTCTCTTATAGGCGAGCGAAAACACCAGGAAATATTCAGTGAAAAAGATATGTTTAATGTACTGTAAATAACATTCAATTTCCACCCGCTTTCTACATTGCACTCTGAATATTTTACTGTAAAGCATGGTAACAGGATCCCAATGTTCACAGACTGAACCTTTCATAACCATACAGCATGTGTGCAAAATGACACAGAAGCATATTTTCTCTGAAGTGCACTGACCAAATAATCGGACAGATTTCAAATTAAAAGCAGGCTATGACCGCAGAGGATATGAAAAGTCAGTCTGTCAGCCTGGTATCATCAACACTTCTGGGTTAATTTGGGCTGTTGACACTGTAATGCAACATGCTGGTGGTGGAAGAAATGCTCATGACTGCACTAAAACATAATTTGCCAGTTGTTTGATTAAAAGAAATCACCTTATCAAATGAATGGGTCTGATTATATGCAATTATACCCTTATCAAATGGACGGTAATAGTAGTGTTGTCCTGTTTGTACTTTATGGCTTCTTAATTTGCAGCCACCAAATTAACCTATACACAATTACCATCTGTAACAGAAACTGTGGTGTGTGCAGCAAGTGTGTAAATCTAAGGCAATTAGGTGTAAAGTAAAAATGATTAATAATTTAATAAAAAATAACACTCTCTGGTTCTGATAATATTGTACGTTCACTGATCAATTTCACCCTACGTCACATGCTCCTTGTTTTTGGAATCACGTCTGTTCTGTTCAGCCCAGATAGCTGGAATTCATTAAATTGCTGGATAAAACACAAGCAAGGGGAGTCACGGTTTGTCTAACGGAACAATTATCCGAGACAGACCACCCTCGTATGACTTATCAGAGCCAGTGATACCTTGCTACAAAAGACAAAACAGACAGAGTAGGATCCAGTGGTGCAAGCAGGCACACCTCTGTAATGTCCTGATGTCATTCGTTACTGAGCACAGAGACCGTGGTGGAGAGTGGAGCTTTGATAAGCTCCCAAGCAAAATTATGTCTAATTAGATATGCTGTTGGCATGGCCTCTCAGTGCTCATAATTGTATGGCCGGGGAACAACAAAAACATTTATGGTGTGGTCGTACACAGTATGGACACAGTCCCTTAGGATTGAAGCAAATGAGACTCTCGTTTGAAATACAAAATGGTTACTAATGACACAATTAATTACTCTCTACACCAACAAATGTGTTACCAAAGTGTTGTTTGTGCCTGGGGATTATCTATTGTTTTAATTAAGAATGAGGGCACTAATACAGTTCCCTGTGGACAACCACTAGCGAAGATGTTGTAATGAGCCCGTAAAGAGCTTTGCCACCCACCAGCTACTCACTCACTCACTCACTATCTGAGAGGTGACAGATTACACAAATGTCATACAAAGCCCATATCTGTCACCTGAGAAAAGGGAAATGAATATAATGACATCATGTGTTGTTAAAATGACAATGATCAGAAAAGCTTGCTACAGCTAAAGTAATTAATATGATTTCTGTGGCTATTTTTGCTGACAGCCCCGCCCTGTTTTATGTCCCTTTTTCATCTTCAGCAGTCACCCATATTTAAATCTGAAATCAGAATCAGTTCACTAAATATCTAGTTCTACTTAATGTAACAAATCAGTTTAGCAAATGTGTAGTGGTGGAAGAAGTATTCAAACCCTCTAAGGAGCTATGTTTTACTGTTGGTATTGCTACATGGCTATGTTAGCAATGACGGCTGTTTACTGACAAGTCTGGATGAAACATTGTGAGCTCAGCATCAAACGTCATTTGTTTACTCATCAGGAGCCTCCATTGGAAAGTAACACCATTCTTGACAACGTCTCTACCAAGTGTGCTATCTAGCAAGCCCCAACCTGTCTCATCATGTCCAATAGCAACTGACCTCCAATCAACGCTGAAGACATAGTGTTGCTCAGTGGACAACACAGTCTCACCCCTTTGCGTCAAACGGTTGACGCTTGGTCAAGGCCCCTTACGTCAATATAATGACGTGGAGGGGGTACCCTCGAGGTCGTTTCTCGACGAATAGGGACACTCAGACTTGAATGCGAATCCCTCATCGTCGGATTTTGACGAAGGGGGGCGGGACCTGACGAACGGTCACTGTCCCTCCTCGTCACATGCTTGACTCATTAGGTGCCCGTTTTTCGTCAGGTTTTGACGCGCTCGGCTTTCAGTTGATTCCAATGCAGTCCCCTTCGCGGCGATATGTGACGCTCAGAGCAAGTGATCCAGCCGACCGGCTGCGGCACTGACAGACGCTGTGAGCAGAGGAAAACTTTTTTTTTTTTTTTTTTAACTTTTCCTTAAATCTTTATTGAACCTGATGCTGCTGTGTCTGACGTAGCTTTCGGCAAGGACGTCCTTTCGGTTATTTATTTATTTATTTATTTATTTAGTGATCATGGTGTTTGTTGCAGAATAATCAATCAATAAATAAATAAATTACGTCCTTGTCGGAAGCTGCGTCAGACCAGGAGGGGGGGGGGGGTTGTGGATTCTACAGGTGAAGACCACTTCCGCGTTCAAAAAGCTGCTCTGTTTAATCAATATTCTGAAGAAAGATCTGATTATTAGCCATAACGCTGTAACCATCCAAGGAAGACTGTGTAACAATATTATGTGCTTCTGCTGAGTCCAAAAGCCCTGTGTAATATCAACTTTATTTTAAGAAAACACGCTTTGTTTCCAATGTCATATCACAGAGAAGCACTACATTACCCATAATCCTCATATTTATCAGCGACGTGTCTGATTGGTTGAGTTTGCTGTTACCAGCAAATGAAAAAATAAAACAAATTGAGCTTATATTATTTTCTTAGTAACTAAAAGGTCTTAACATCTTTTTTGTTTTCAACATTGAATAAAAAAACGGTGCTATATTGTTAAAATTCAACAATAAAGTGCATAAAAGTTGGCTTGACTTCTTTCTTTTTTTCTTTTTTTTTCATAATTTTCACCAGCATCTTTCTGGTCCACATCACATCACATTTATTGTAATTTTTAATTCAATGAGTGACATTTTATTTTTTATCTGAAAAACATTATTATGAATTCAAGGGTCAGAGGTCACTGATTAGTGTTAAATTTAACCTTTTTGACCCTGTTTCCTTGAATAAATCACTAAGACTTTGATGCGGGAAGCTGAGATTTTGATTTGATTTTGTTCAGAGCACTAGGGACAAAGTTTCTGTAGAATTTCAGACCTGTCGGACGTCCAGAAGGGTCACAGCTGACCGTCCAGGCTCGTTTCTCGGCCTTCAAAGCCTAGATTTAGAAGCCTTTTGTCTAATAACGTCTACATCCTTGGGGTTATAAGGCTGAAAGTTTCATGTATTTGTCCGGGGGCCTAAGGCCATCCACCATGTGCAATTTCAAACCCGTGCGACCTTCACAAGTGTCAAAGGTCGCTGATCTGTGACCTTTTTGACCCCGTTTCCTTGAATAAAACACCAAGACTTTGATGCGGGAAGCTGAGATTTTGATAGGTTGTCCAGAATGTCTAGTAGATTGTGTGTGCAAAAGATTCAGAGCTCTGTGACATTCAGAAGGGTCACAAATAGCCAAAAAGCAATGCTCCTTTCTCTGACCTCTTATTAAAGGAGAAATGCAATTTTTTAATAGCTTCCAGATGCTTTGGCCTATCAGGCTGAATTTTTAGCTAAAGGAGCTGGTGTACGATCAGGAAGTAGGGGAGCTGTGCATAAAGCCAATTGGTATGTGTCAAAGGTCACAGGGGTCAAACATCAAAGTGAATCCAGCCATTCCTGCTTTTTCTCAACAAAACATACACGCTTTAAGTTATCATCATGAAATCTTAATAGGTTGTATATCAGAGAGTCCTCTATCAGAATATTTTGGTCCCGTTGCTCTAGGGGCCCCAGGGGGCCCCGGGGGGCCACTTGGCTTTCCCATGCTCCCACAGAGTTGGGTCTCGGGGTGATGGATAAGGGCCTCACCATGAGTCCACAGGCCAAGTTTCAAGTGATTTGGTCGGTTTCTATGGAAACGGCGGCCTCAAGGATACAGAGGAATGCGACTGTTTGAAGCCCCGCCTCTCGAAAAGTAATGGCTCAATCAGGACCAAACACACATCTACACGTTCGTCTTGGCCCCCCGAACCATATATTACGAAATCAGAACTGCACGACTTTTGGAAATGTGTTTAGTCTATTTCGGCTTTTCAGACTCAGAGTCTGTCAGACTTAAAGCTTGAGAGACCCTCTTAGTCAGAAAAGCCGAAATAGACTAAACACATTTCCAAAAGTCGTGCAGTTCTGATTTCGTAATATATGGTTCGGGGGCCCAGGACGAACGCGTAGATGTGTGTTTGGTCCTGATTGAGCCATTACTTTTCGAGAGGCGGGGCTTCAAACAGTCGCATTCCTCTGTATCCTTGAGGCCGCCGTTTCCATAGAAACCGACCAAATCACTTGAAACTTGGCCTGTGGACTCATGGTGAGGCTCTTATCCATCACCCCGAGACCCAACTCTGTGGGAGCATGGGAAAGCCAAGTGGCCCCCCGGGGCCCCCTGGGGCCCCTAGAGCAACGGGACCAAAATATTCTGATAGAGGACTCTCTGATATACAACCTATTAAGATTGCATGATGATAACTTAAAGCGTGTATGTTTTGTTGAGAAAAAGCAGGAATGGCTGGATTCACTTTGATGTTTGACCCCTGTGACCTTTGACACATACCAATTGGCTTTATGCACAGCTCCCCTACTTCCTGATCGTACACCAGCTCCTTTAGCTAAAAATTCAGCCTGATAGGCCAAAGCATCTGGAAGCTATTAAAAAATTGCATTTCTCCTTTAATAAGAGGTCAGAGAAAGGAGCATTGCTTTTTGGCTATTTGTGACCCTTCTGAATGTCACAGAGCTCTGAATCTTTTGCACACACAATCTACTAGACATTCTGGACAACCTATCAAAATCTCAGCTTCCCGCATCAAAGTCTTGGTGTTTTATTCAAGGAAACGGGGTCAAAAAGGTCACAGATCAGCGACCTTTGACACTTGTGAAGGTCGCACGGGTTTGAAATTGCACATGGTGGATGGCCATAGGCCCCCGGACAAATACATGAAACTTTCAGCCTTATAACCCCAAGGATGTAGACGTTAATAGACAAAAGGCTTCTAAATCTAGGCTTTGAAGGCCGAGAAACGAGCCTGGACGGTCAGCTGTGACCCTTCTGGACGTCCGACAGGTCTGAAATTCTACAGAAACTTTGTCCCTCGTGCTCTGAACAAAATCAAATCAAAATCTCAGCTTCCCGCATCAAAGTCTTAGTGATTTATTCAAGGAAACAGGGTCAAAAAGGTTAAATTTAACACTAATCAGTGACCTCTGACCCTTGAATTCATAATAATGTTTTTCAGATAAAAAATAAAATGTCACTCATTGAATTAAAAATTACAATAAATGTGATGTGATGTGGACCAGAAAGATGCTGGTGAAAATTATGAAAAAAAAGAAAAAAAGAAAGAAGTCAAGCCAACTTTTATGCACTTTATTGTTGAATTTTAACAATATAGCACCGTTTTTTTATTCAATGTTGAAAACAAAAAAGATGTTAAGTCCTTTTAGTTACTAAGAAAATAATATAAGCTCAATTTGTTTTATTTTTTCATTTGCTGGTAACAGCAAGCTCAACCAATCAGACACGTCGCTGATAAATATGAGGATTATGGGTAATGTAGTGCTTCTCTGTGATATGACATTGGAAACAAAGCGTGTTTTCTTAAAATAAAGTTGATATTACACAGGGCTTTTGGACTCAGCAGAAGCACATAATATTGTTACACAGTCTTCCTTGGATGGTTACAGCGTTATGGCTAATAATCAGATCTTTCTTCAGAATATTGATTAAACAGAGCAGCTTTTTGAACGCGGAAGTGGTCTTCACCTGTAGAATCCACAACCCCCCCTCCTGGTCTGACGCAGCTTCCGACAAGGACGTAATTTATTTATTTATTGATTGATTATTCTGCAACAAACACCATGATCACTAAATAAATAAATAAATAACCGAAAGGACGTCCTTGCCGAAAGCTACGTCAGACACAGCAGCATCAGGTTCAATAAAGATTTAAGGAAAAGTAAAAAAAAAAAAAAAAAAAAAGTTTTCCTCTGCTCACAGCGTCTGTCAGTGCCGCAGCCGGTCGGCTGGATCACTTGCTCTGAGCGTCACATATCGCCGCGAAGGGGACTGCATTGGAATCAACTGAAAGCCGAGCGCGTCAAAACCTGACGAAAAACGGGCACCTAATGAGTCAAGCATGTGACGAGGAGGGACAGTGACCGTTCGTCAGGTCCCGCCCCCCTTCGTCAAAATCCGACGATGAGGGATTCGCATTCAAGTCTATGAGTGTCCCTATTCGTCGAGAAACGACCTCGAGGGTACCCCCTCCACGTCAGTATATTGACGTAAGGGGCCTTGACCAAGCGTCAACCGTTTGACGCAAAGGGGTGAGACTGTGTTGCAGTGGATGGATGTATCACCTCTTGTGTTGCAAACACAGCGATGATCATAGAGTTTGTCAAGCAATCATCACCACCAGCTGCTCCCACAAGAAAACTTACAAATAGTCTCTTTAAAGATATAAATGTGTAGGAATTACCCCCATCTAGCGGTGCAGTTGCATATCGGTATAACGTATTCTTGATGTTGCATTCTCGTGAAATTGGGCAGACGTCAGACAGACAACAGACGCTGCATTAAACAGGATAAACAAGCGTCTATGTAAACAAGTGGTCCGCCAGCACGAGGCAAAACAATACAGGCGTGACAATATGTTGTCATGGTGATTTTGTATTGTTTACCTGACCCACGTTTTACCGTCTTTCTCTCGTCGAGTAAAATGACATCCGGTTGGTTTGCCGACTGCCGTCTGCCTGACTGCACCTGAATGCAACATCAGCGCCTCCGTCCTGAGTTTTTGTGGTTACTGTACCTACGGTCACGCTGCCACTGAACGTAAAAAAATGGCGATGCAACATGGCAGCCTTGGTTCAGTGCGTCGCCCACTTATTTGTAACGACTTGTAACAACTCATTCTAAGGTACGAGAAAGCTTTCGTTTGTATGCAGGTGTGATTCGACTTCAGTGAAATACGTATTTATGAAAGCAATATTTGATTTTTGCTAATAAAAAGCCAAATAAGTTACACACTGGGGCTTTAAGCACCATCAGTCTCATTTTAAGTATTTTATTTCTCTACCTTGTACATAAAAATGCTGCAAACACATAAAAAAATCATCATACATTGAACTTGTACATTATCACGTATTACAGTAGGTATATTACTAGCTTGTTAATATTGATACAGAGGTGTATTATAAGCAGAATCTTTATAGCTGAAACAGATATTAAGCCCAAAGGCTCCAAACACAAGGTAAATGTAAGATATGTACTGGAGAGAAAGTATGACCTGTATGACCTTCTATGAAGTATAAAGTAAGGCGCAAGTGCTTCAAAATTCTAAATAGGCCTAGTGCACATAACAATTACACATAGCATGGCCAACCTAGATTACACATGTGATCATTATAGATACATAATTAGACACAACAATACTCAGTGATTCTCATGGGAACATAGAAGGAAGAAAGCAAAGACTATGCATCCACCTAACTAGGCTATATTGTGTAAGACAACAGGTTTATAAATCAGGAAATAAATATGACAACAGAGGAGATACAACTTACTATGATAACCTAGTCCCATATGAGCATTTCTATGACCCATATGTCCTTCATTTCCAATTAGTCCAATTTTCTCATCTTCCTTTAATATCCAAAGACCGGTTTGCTGTTCAAACAGCATCTGTCCGGCAGAGCTTTCATCTCCTCAAGGCTTAAGCCAATTTCTAATTAATCTGCCCCCTCTAACAGTAGAGGGAGGAGTAGCCAAAACAGGCTGAAGGTGTCCTGTTTTTACATGAAATATATTCGATCTTAAAGGAAATGCAATTTATTTTTGAAACATTGGATCAATAGTTTATATTATGATCCTTATTTAGCTGTGTTTAAAAAAACAGTGCAGCCTGAATGACATTGACTTATCAGACTTATACATACTTTTTGTTGTTGTTTTGCTGTGAAAACCATCTGATCAGCAATGAATGTTTATGTAGCTGGAAATTCACTGTCATCACTATTTGCAATGTGCTTACCTAATTTACAAAGTACACAAATGTACTTCTTGAGAAATGAGATCCCAAACATAAAATGAAAGGATAACTGGCCTAATTTCCCCGGTTTGTGAAGCATATGTCTTCTAATTATTACATCTAATCAAAGTTTTCAGAATGAATATAGGAAAATTGTGCTGACTATCAGTGCTTGAAGCAACCAATTACAGTGAATAACAGGAACCAAGGCATGGATAGTGCAGTATCATTTAAAAGCTCAGTCTGGAGTTTGCACTCTGATGCTATGATGTAATGGTTCCTGTAAAAACAGGACCTTTTCACACACTATAACAGGCAGGAATACTTGAGTCAAGGTCAGATTCTTACTTTGATTAAAGAACTCCTGTACTTGCTTCTGAAAGTACTCAATTATTCCATGCTTCAATCATGGTTTGAGATTGTGCCTCCAGTTTTTTATTTTCCCTACCTTGTTATCCCTACACTTGTCTGTCTTGTGTGAGTAATGCTGCGTTCAAGACAACTCGGAAGTAACTGCTAAGTCGGAATTTCAACATTGAAATTTCCAACTTCTGATATCATAGCGTTCACGCTATTCGTTAACTCAGAGGAAAAGATACATGTATGCTCCAAAGAGGTTTGGCATAATGTGGATGATTGCTGAACCATAAAATCACATGTATCAATTTATACTTTTTTGGAAGCAGACGAAGATCAACAAATAACTTTTGCTACAATTCCATTATCATCATTAACGATGAGGGCCACCATGTTTAATTGCTGTCACTGACGTCGTAAAATCTGAGCTCTGAGATGAGACCCACATTTCCGACCTGCAGTTACCGGGTTTGACGAGGATCCAAAAAGAGAGCGTGACGACACGTTCTGTGATATGATGACCCAGCCCAGGATGAAAACCTCAGCTGTTAAGAAAAAGGACCTAAACCGAGTCGAGTAGAGTCGAGCTGAATAGAGCTGTAACTGTGTAGTTGGCAATGAAATCCTCGCTGGCCTTAACGAACGCCAACATGTTTGTTTACAGTGTGTGGGGAGAGCGCAATGGGAGGAAGGAGGTGGAAGTGAATATGCCAACACAGCGCAGCCCAATCAGTAATCACCCCCAACAACAAACTGAAGTGTTCCGGGAAGCTCTGAATTTGCCGTTCATATCAATGATATATACATCGAGCGGGCAAGCTCGGTGCTGGCTCCCATGTCGTGTGAATTTGACGTGAATGCAGCATGAAAAATATGATTGAGTTGCTTGCGATATACAACCGCAACACTAGATGGGAGTAATTCCTACACAATGTACCTTTAAAATTACTAATGATTTTAATCATGTACTTTTCTATGAAAGTAACATCATGCAAATAGTTAAAAACTAGCTCAAAATTGCATCAAGTTATGACTTGTGTTCTGGTGCATGCAGACGCAAAGTAGCCGTCTGTGAGTTGCGTCTGTACGTAGTCAGATCCACCCCCTATCACTATAGCAACCAGCTGACTCTGCCTTAATTGCTTAATGCCAAACACCTGCTGTTCCCACTCACCTGCCAGTTGTCTTCAATCAAGCCTACCTACTTATCCATCACTAATTGAGTAAGACATTAACGTTTTCTCAGGTTGGATGGCAAAATCTTGTAAGCAGTGATAAGGTTCAGCTAACCGGGTCCTAACCATGGTAAACAGAGCAAACATTTACAATGAAGGGAATCTTTATTTATTAGATTTCAAAAATAGACTAACAGTTTAGTAGAGAAAAAATATGCCCCAAAAAGCCATACATTTTGAGATATCTCAACTTTTAAATTATATTTTGTGGGGGCTTTTTTGCCTTTAATGTGCAGGACAGTTGAGAGAGACAGGAAATGGGAGGCAGTGAGGGGGGTAATGACACGCAGGATAGGGCCACGCGGCACGGAATTCGAACCGGGGTCGCCTGCGGTGAGGACTATAGCCTCAACACATCGACGGGTGCTCTACCAACTGAGCTAAACACCGCCCCGAGATATCTCAACTTTTGAAGGCTGTAATTACTCTACTACTATTGTTATGGCCCCTTGGCATCAAAAGGAATAGCCTGGAGCTCAACTGGTGGACAATCTTTTTATCTAATTTTCATGCAACATGGAACAAAAACACTTGAAAAAGTTTTTGCACATTTGTTAAAATATACTGCTTACAGCTTATTCTATTCATAATTAATATTCATATTATTTACCAGCACACAAACCACATGTTTATCTTAATATTGCAGCCACCAACAGAAGATACAAAATACGCCAAAACATTTATAAACAAACACCCATACCTCGCTTCACCAAGGGTGTCGATTTTCTTCATTCCAACATGTACCTGTTCCAACTCACGTAGTTTTCTTTTGGCAGTAAACAGACACCTCAATTACAGTCACGCTCCACATAGCATCATGACAAAACATACTCATAGTTTACATACCATCTTCCTTCATTCATTTCGATTTACCTCCAACTTGGTGGCAGCCCTGGCATTAGTTTTGCTAGTGTGTCAAAAGTGGCGTGTAACGACACTGATGGTGACCACTTACAACCATGTTCGATAACATTTTTGAAGATAAAAACAAAATGCATTCCACTGACTAAAAGCTCTTCTTCGAAGTACCAATTTAAGCGTAGAAATGAGGAATTCTGAGTATGTACAGTCGTTGTGTAATACACAAAAAGGTGTCTTATAAGTGCATTGCAGTAAAAGCAACTAAGTTTCTGGAAAAAGAAAATAAAGTTATACTTGTATAAATGCACTACATAGCTGCAACTTCATTTAAGACAGGGTTTTTATATGGGATGAACTTAAAAACTCCTTGTGAGTAAACCCAAAGGACCTCACCTATAGTCTCATTGTCCTTAAATCTGAAAAGATCCATTGAAATGTACGATTCAGCACAATAATGTCCAAAAGGGAGGTGATCAAAAGAAGTCCCTGACAGTTCTGACAGCTCTGATTCTCGTGAATCTTGCTGACAAGCACTGAAGATCTAATTGAAGTGCAAGGTAAGCTCAGGAATACAAGAGGTAATATGAAATGAAATAAACACGAACACCCTTAAAATATCTGGCATGTCTGTACGTAGCCTGAGAGTTAAAATCTGACAAAAAAGAAGAAAAGAAATCACTACTGGTAAATAGATTGACGTGTGTTTTGACGTTATGTGAATGCTATCGTGGGTGACGGTGAGATGGAGTGATGGAGTGATACTGTTGATGATAAGTGGAGAGTAAATGTTTTGTAGAATTTTGTTAAATAAATAAATAAAGACTCTGAACGCAGCAAGAGAAAAGTAGACATGGGATGAATACACCTGGTAGGGCATTCTTTATTAACACCCTTTCAGGGTTATTATTGAGTATAGCCTATTGTGCTCTGCCAGTGAATGGCTGGGTGACTATCCTAATTTCAGTGCCATAATGTTCACTGCCTTCCTATATTTCTACTCCAAAGAACTATTGGAAAAGTTATTCTAAAGTAGGACAGGAGATGGAAGGTTCCAACTAAGTTGACCAAACATGGTGATCTTGGCAAGAGTTGATGCTGTGAAATCATCTGTGCTTCACCAGCCATAAATGACCAAGGATGATGGAAATGACAGGAGATCACTGAAGCATGACTGAGTCAGTTCAACACAGTCTCTTAACATGTGCAAAGCCATTTTTTGGTCCAAGGCTTTTGTGTTCTGCAGGGATCTGAGGATACAGGGTAGTATACCAGGTTGGAGAGAACATGGTGTGGAGGCTTTGGCTTTACCAGCTCCTTCTTGACTTTTAATGGTTTCATCCTTGGATAGGAATATTACAGGGTCTCTGCAGTGTCTAACTCTGACGCTCCTTAGTTTTAGTTCAGTGTTGTGCTGCAATTCTCATTGACTCTGACAGGTTAATACGTAAGGAAACTAGATGATACTTTTATAAATACTTGAGTGGGTGGTTGGAGGAGATGCAGAGCTTCAGCAATGGTGTGTCTCAGGAGTGACAACCTTTTCTATTTCTTTTTTTATTTTCTCAAACCGGAGACAACTGGCGACACAGATGGCCCATGTATGAAAGATGTAGAAAGGCAAGCCTCTGCCGCTAACGCATGAAACACAACCACCCACGCCATGAACACCTTGGCATGCAGCCAAAGTCGCCATGGTCACCTCTCTCACGGAGTCCGCATGATGAGAGACCTTCATCACCTCCACTGTAAACAAGAAGTAATTAACACATAGGAGAGTGTGCTGCTCCTGAGCAGGCAAGGCCTAGACGGGGACTTTACCTGACATCAGAGTGATGATGCAGGCAGTACAGGTGGCCAGATGATGGCTACCCACATTCGACAGATGGTGGCTTTTGTAGGGTTTTACCTCAAGGAGCTGTGATGTCAGTGTCATAATGATCACAACATTGATTTCTGTGTCATTTGATTTATTCTTTAATGAAGATTCAATTGTGTATAATAATGACAGTTTTGTTTTGTTTGGACACTTTTGAGATATTATCAAAATGTATTGTTACATTGCATAAAGAAGCACAAATACAACACTGGATACGATTGTCATATCATTCACTTTTGATTGCTATATTACTGTATAATATTTGTATATATCAAAATTTCAGTGAAATGAAATGCATTCTCCTTAATGGTGAAGTTTCAGAGGGCATTATTGTATGAAGGCTCACTGGCAGCAATGCTTCTTAAGATTCCAGCTCACATCTGCAAGTTGCTTATAGTCAGTGAAGAATGCCCAAGTAAAGTAGTTAATTTTCTGAGAATGTCTTTTATTGATCGGCTTGCTGATTTCAGAGTAATTTTGTGGAAGAGTGCTAGTGTGAAAGAAATTGTTGGCAACAATTTGTCTCCAATTTTGATGACAAAAATGTTTGTGTCTCATGTCGATATTCATCAGGCTACGTGCCTTGACCCTTTAAACCTGAACCTTTAGAGAGATCTGCTGCTACAGCTAATAAAACTGAAGAGACCTGCTATTTTCATTTACTTACAGATCTGGGCAGAGTGATACACATGAGGGAAAGTATTTTAGGGAACTAATGTGAAGAAGGTATTGTAAAAACCACACTAATGAAATGTAGCGGTTAAAACAAATGCCACGCCACTGTAAGCAAGATAACTTTAAAGAATCGACTAAAAGTAACAGACACTATTAAAAAATGACTGGTGGAGAGGCAGAGTTTAACCTTTAAAAAGGAATCCTGTAATTCAGAATAAGTGGCTGATGACACATGATTGATTACTCAGCACCAAGAATTACAGTGGTGCCAGACAAAAGGAAATAAAAGAACATTAGTCATTTTGCAAGGTAACAGTTCAAAACAAGGATCTGGGTTAAATATCACAACCAAATGTGTCCTACTCTCACTGGTTTAAATGTATGCCAGGTTCTGTTTTAATGTCAATTAAGTCTGATCTGACCACACCCACACCACACAGTCCGGCTGAAGCTGAGGTTTTGATCAAAACTGGTCATACAGTAAACATTAAATGTCAGATAAATAATTAAGATTTCGGGATTTCAGGGGAGTTAAAATAAAATACAAAACCTCATACCAATAACAATGGTGTAATGGCAACATATTTCAACATATTAATAATATTACTATAAATTATAAACATTTTACTATTATTTTACTATTACTATAATCATTATTTGATGCTGTATATTGAGCCTCTTATATAATGTAATTGGACACTCGGCACATTACAGTAGGTGTTTTTGCATAAGGTACACAGTGGATAGATGAGGAGACAATACATGACACAATACAATAAATGACAATGACAAAGTAACAAGTTTTCTTTTTTTTTGTTACAGTATTGCAAAAAAAAAAATCTGTTCTGCAGGTACAGTATAACAGGTACTGTATAACTTTAAAAGCAGATGAGAAAATGTAAAGTATTTCCAATGGCTAAAAACTTATTTTTTGCATGTCACTCCTAAAAACGTTTGCCTTCCCTACGCATCTTCACTGGGTTGACATGCAGCCGACACATCAGAATACACCACCTTGCCTGTCACAACGTCACTGTACATCAATGTTCCTGAAAAGCAGAGATTTCTTTCACACTGGCCCCATGGATGAGCACATCCAGGCTAACGTGCCTTGACTGATACAACTGTGTCTACAACTGTCAAATGACTCATGTCAAGTGGCCATTTTTTGTCCTTTTTTTGCCATTGACTTAATATATGAATGATGATATCTATAGATCTGTATTTTGTATATTTGTATTTTGGTTATAGATGCATAACATATCCACAAAAAGCAGTCCTTGGTATTTACATATTCACAGGTAAAGATTCATTTTGCATTCTAAGTGGGAGCCCTGTCTGAAATTACGGTCTTCAGATAATGCTGTTTCACTCATCTAAAATCTTCCCATGGTCCTGCATATGAAAGCTTTACATTAATATGGATGTCATGTTAATCCTTCCAAGCATAACAATACTTCTCTGCAGCAAGGATATATCCAGATGACACATGCAAAGGGATGGGATGAAGTCTCCCTCATCATATATTGTGTGCCCGTTGAACAGTATAATTGCTTCAACCAAGGGAGCAATAGCCAACGTCTGTCACTAAGTGTTCATCCACTCATATGAAATGTAACAGCTCGATGGTACCTGCTGCTGCATCCTTTCATTTCTAATTCATGGTATTAATATTGCTCCAGGCCAACTCTGGGGAACTTCATGACAAAGAGTGTAATGGACTACTCCCTCAAACAAAAGTGTGGTTGTGGAATATTGATTAGGTCTGTATCATCTCATCATGCACAGAATAACAAACATTTTTACATTCTTCTTTCTTTTTCTCTTTTCGTTTCTGCCTCCACACTTGATTGATTGTGTATTTCCTCCAGATAATTCCAGATAATAACTTGGCTATGCCTTTTGATAGAACCATTTAAAAGAGAAAGTCTAACTATGATTAACCTAATAAAAGAATGATATACTCCCTTTGAAGTCTGCGTGCAGCCATATTCGAGAGCTTTGGCTAAAGATAAGGCAAATGTTGTTTGTTTTCTTCATCTCTGTGTTCTAGATAAATCCCATGAGTAGCCTAGAACATCACAACCTTTAGTAAATCCAACAACAAAAAAGACTCATCTTTTTGAGTAAAAAATAAGCTTTTTCACCTCAGTAAATAAATTATTAGAATAGTAATTACACTGTGTGTAGTGTGTTAACAGGAAAAAAGAACATTAAAACAAATCTCCAGCACTATAAATATACACATTTTTCAAGACATGAAGCAGCGATAAATCCAAACTAAGCCATTACTTTAATTGCCTATTCATTCACCATCACATTAGCCCTAGATAATAGTTGCAAAGTAAGTTAGTTTTACTTCAAGGATAGGTTATAAAAATTTAAAGCATGTGTTATGTTGGTTGGAGGTTGAATATTTACATATCAACTTTCAAAATGCATTTTGTTGCAGGAACCTGCTAATGCATAGTGTCAAGTCATCTGGCCTGAATCCGAAGTGACACTAGGGAGCAGGTGCCCCACACCATGCTGAAACTTGTCACCATGGTGACGATAAAAACACTGTTTCAGTAGGCTTAATTACTCAGTTTAGGAATTATGGTTTCAGATAAGTAGATTCTAGATAAAGGCAGCCCTTCATCATCATAGTTTCAAAAGTAAACCTATGACAAACAATGGTGATCTTAAAGGGGGCACACACAGTGGTCTGCTGCGTGTTTCTGTGCATGCATCTGTCCAACCCTTTTCCATATGCAGGCCTTTTTTTGTTCTGTACTATAAACAACATTACCCAAGATCCTCATTTGCCCCTGCATGTCATAATTTCCATTTCATATAATCTGTGGAGAGGACATCCTAATGCCTCGCCCCGTTCAGATTAAATAAACTCCAGTTCTCAAACAAGATCTTACCCTCATATGTACTAAACTGCTGTAGGATAGAATTGGTTTGGTGGGACTGGCTTTTTCTCCATCATATTTTTATTCTTCTCATTTAGCAAAACACTGAACTGTGACTAAACAACAACAACAACGTGGAGCATCTGCACTCATGTAAATGGCTTTGACAATTGTTTTTCCATTAGTTATCGCTATCGCCATTGTCCCAATTAAATGTTTGAAAAAAACAACTCACTGCAGCGCAGCGCGTTCATGTCGTGCCCCTCGAACACATCAAGACAGCATTGTGACTTCTCCAGGTCTCACTGTGATTGACAAAGCTGCTTCAGAGCTAAGAGACCTGAGGACTGACTGGATGAGAGTGTATTTAATCATCACCACAACCTCACATTTATATTCCTCTTTACCAGTCCCTGTGCACCTCAGCTTTGATTTGTCACAAAGTCAAAATATTTATGTCAGTCTCAACCTGAGCTTCATGTTTTTATTGCACTTGTTCTGTCTCTTCCAAATCCACCAAGCGCAGGCCAATTTGATCTCTCCCCATGTCTTAATCCTGGGGTTGTGTGAGTACTGTCATGCAGTGCACTGACAAATCACATCAAAGCCATCAGGACAACTGAAACATTTGCACCTTAAATGCACAATGTGGAATTTTGTGCCACTAGGATTCTCGGTTTGGTGACATTGTGAAAAAGCGTGGGATCATGGGAGATGGGAGAAGTCTTCTCTACAAACCAAACAGTCCATTTTCATCTTATAATAAACTGTCTCACTGTCCTGAAGATGTTGCTAACTTGTCTCTCTGATAAAATAAGAGCCAAACACCTGGAGCCTAAAATATTTCATCTGGCTAAACAGGAATAGGTAATCCAAGACCTAAAAATGTATGGTAAAAATATTGTTCGATTTCCAACTTTAACTACTTGCCATGACAGTGACAGAACAGAGAAAAGACAAAAAAAATAAATAAATAAGTTACTGATATTAATTGGTTAGAAAATTTGGGATAGTGTAAGTGCAAAAATACACTGTTGCCCACATAGTTGGGATAAAATATTTGTTTGCCTCTTCTCATGAAATGATAGTTATTTATTATTGATAGATAAAATGTATATCTTCTCAAAACTGGTAACTGCACTTAGTACGTAATCATCGCACCAGGTCAAAGGTGAATGTTGATGTGTATGAATAGAAATAAGAAGAGGAGTTTGTCCAAAAAATAAATTATTCCAACTTCATGTGTATAAAGCATAGGTATTTTTGTATTTTGTCATTTTGAATGCAGAAAGGTTGCATATCATACTATTACCATATTTGACAGTGCTGCCAATTAAAAGACAAAAGCTGAAGTCTGAAATATTATTTGTATGATTTGAAAGACTGTAAATAACCCTTTTATTTCATGAGTAAACTCTTGGTAAACTTAGTTGTGATAAATTAAAAGGTAAAGGGTCGGATTTGCATCAGTGAACTGGCTTTTCAAAGGAGAGAAAAACCAGAGGAAATCTGGTTTAGACTGTAAAAGCAAGGGAGGAAGATGAGTCAGAGATAGATAACGGGCTGCAGACTCCAGCAGGAACAAACATGAATTGAAAGGGCACATTACGAGGAACAGCTGTGAGGGAAGGAAGCTTTACATCTACTCCCTGCTGACAAAGGGTTGCATATTTGGGCTGTTGAATACGGTCCTGCACTGATTGATACCGTTTTAACTCATTCAAACCACTGAGATGAAGAGCAATTAAAATCTGAGGAAAGTGAGTGGAGCTATTAGTGAAAATCAAAAGGGATGTTTTTTCATGTTGGTTTCTGAGTGAAATTCGGAGTCAGAACACCGTGAACTTTTTTTTTTTTTTTTTATCATTTTGGTGTTAGTACTTTAACACTTTTTTTTCTCTTTTTCTTTTTTAAACTTCAGCCGTAAAGCCAACTGGAAAACATTTCACAGTTGACGGAGACGTTATTAAACGAACTCCAGAGCCAATACATCAATGTGGGTAGGGACAGAAGTTGTAGCACTGAGACTCAACTTTGCACAATATTTCTCAGTCACCATTGGGCTGCGGCTAATTATTTCACACCGCTTAAACTCGTACTATATCTCTCGCTGTTCCTATTCTCTTATCATCAAAGGCCTTTGACCGCCTCCACCCCCCACCACCACCTCCAAGGGTTTCAAAGTTTCCACACAAAGATTCTGGCCTTTCCTTTTCCGACAAGTCAATCTTTGTCAAGCCACAGGGGTTCAGTTTGTTCACTTTTCTGAGTTTATAATTATTTTGGTGTTATATCACTTTGTCCTGGCCTCCAAAGAAAAACAGCAGGAAAAAAAAAGAAGAAAAAAAAAAACGCCCAAAACAGCAGCGAGTGAGGAAACAGTATAATGTTTGTAAGGAGGATGTGAAAATAAACAAAACTTTTAACATGGATAACCAACTCTTTGTTTCTCATTTCCTACCAACAGTCAACACTGGTGTCTTTTAATTATAATCATAACTTAAAGAACCAGTGTGTAGGATTTAGTGGGATCTACATACTGGTGGATTGAGTCAAACAACATTATCTCATTAATCTTAGCAAATTTGTTTTTTTTGTGGGCAAACATAACAAATGTTACATAAAGTGGTGTCTGATTGGAAAACTGTTTTGCTTTTCAGCAGTGATTTCAGTGATTTCAAAAGTTTTGAAGGCTCTTTTTCTCAATTTTGTTTACTAGATTTTTTTGTACCAGAAACACATTTTCACAGCATAGCATACTGAAATCAATCAAACTGGAACTTTAGGATTCCACATAATGTGGATGTAATGCTTTTATTTATCATTATTATTATTATTTATTTATTTTTTCCTGTGGATAAACCTTAATATGAATATTCTTTATGTAAAGGACTATTTCAGGAAATTAGCTTTCATGCCAACAGTTAGATGAGAAGATAGCACTCAAATGTCTGTTTGCCAAGTACAGTAGCTAAAGCCAGCAGCTAACTAACTCAGTACCATGATTGGAATTTGGGGGCAACAGCGCAAGATGTAGCAGCAATTTGCTGTACTAGTCCAAGCCAAGAAATGTAATTTGGCACATGAAACCCCGTGACCTTGAAATTGCAAACTGTTGTTTCTTTACACTTGGTTTTCTACAGACAAAAAGAAAATAGATACAACATGTTAATGAATTAGATTTGGATACAGTATGTTGATGGCAGAGAAATAGCTGTGTCGCCCACTCACAGTGTACCAAGTTGTACTAAGCTAAGCTAACTGATGCTCAATTCTCTCATTAAGCTCTCAGCACAATATCAGTAAGTGCATATCTATAAATGACAATTTGCTTCTCACTTCACTGGGAAAACAATGTCAGCTAAAAAGTGCACAGGTTTGTGTAGTATACAGTAGCTGGTGTTGGGACATAATGAGGGATTGTGTTTTACATAATAGATGTGGTTTGTGGCAACTGATAATGGTTTCCAGTGTTTAGCTACAGCCTAATTTTGCCACATCACCAGAGTGATACCATCTGGCACACATACATTATGTACAAGCATAGACAGATAAATGCTCAGATAGACAGATGTGAGGGATAAACTAACCCTGTCTTCCTGCAAGGCTCATTTTAAAACACTGTAATTTGTGCTGTGTTTTAGCTTGGAGTCCAAGTGCTCTCAGGAGAATTGTGGAAGTTCTGAATTTCAAACTATAATGAATGCACAAAGGAGTGACACAGCCAGTAGCAAGGCAAAGGAGACACCTTGTGGTGATTTTCCCTTTCAATTACAACCTCCTGTGTTTCCTCAAAAGCACTGAGATACAATAGGACACAAAAGACATTTTTTTCCTCACAGAGTAAAGCAATGTAACTGAGCAAAGGGGGCTAGAAAACAACTTCACAATGTGTTATGAAAATGTTGCACGCTGGTGATTTACCCAGGATTATCTTGGTTTGTTTGTTTACACAGGAAACTTTCTAAATGAGAGCAAAGCCGGGGATGTGAACTATGATAAGCAATTTCATCAGACCGCACACAGACTCAAGATATGTAAAACGGGCAGGCACTGACTCTTCTTCGTCTACCACTGAGGATGCAGGGAGCAGTGTCACCTCTGAACGAGCTGACAAGCACATCCGGCCTCTTTACAGGTTTACAAGGTATGAAATGTGAGTCACACATTTTCTCAGGTGTGCAGGAGGCCAGGCGAAGCACACACTTTCTTACAGCTTCTCATAACAGTCGGAACATTGTGTGACGTAAATGCAAACGTCAACATCTTATGCTTAAAAACTACCGTGGAAGGTTAATGTTCCACATATTGGTGTGTTATTGTGGTAACATTTGCAACAAAGCCCAGAGGCTGATGAGAATGCCTTTTTTTTCTTTCTTTCTTTTTATCAGGGATTTGGTTTTAAACTAAGTCATTAAACCAATTACTTCACACTTCACTTTGAATCTTATTAGCTGTATGTAAACAGTTTTTTTTAATTGTGTACTGTAATTAAATTGTACTTCATTAAAGGATGAAACGAGTCAACAATTAACTTCTTCTGTGAAGACACATTTTATAACATGACATCTTTTTGACCTCATAACACGTTTGTACAACAGCCTTCACCTGTGCATCATAGGGAGGGTTGATATATAAATACTATATAATAATTGTATATAATTGTTATTACAGTAGATGTTGATGATCGAGTTGGCTGAACAGCTAATTAGCCAATCAGTTGCCAGGACCCGATTTAATGTCAATCACACTTCACCCAGCAGAAAAGTCAGTGGTATTAATTTGCAATGGGCCATGTGAGGCCATATGAATGGTATAAGGTGTTTTATTTTAAAAAATTTTGGGAATTTTGATAATGATAAGGAATGGATGTGAGTTTTAAAACTGTCATTCACTTCAACAGGCATTTTCCCCCGGTTATGTTCAGTAATGGCAGTATTGGAAGTAGATCTGTGGCCCTCTAACCAGAAGAAGCAGACAGGAACCAAACTCCAAAGAAGGGACGCACCAGTCATTTGCCCCTAAACAGTACGCTTGCCTTTGTGAGTTTAGATACTGCTCTGCTATGCACGTCCACACGCTAGCATCTCCCTGACATCAAAACGACTGGCAGCCTTCCACACTCCTCATGGTGCTCATCACATTGTCAAACACCTCAGCGAGCAAAGAAGAGAAAAGAGCTGCATGAAATCATCATTGTGGCAGGTTATGATCCTGATTTGAATAAAAAAAAGAAAGGAAGAAAAAAGACAGCGTGCCTGGTTATGAGGTTCAGAGAGAGGGATTTAGAATGCATTACTAATATGCAATGGATTGTAGAATGTGTTTTCCACAGCCACATGATTCTGCCCACAGGTTGTAAACTTTGTTGTGGAAAGAAAAGCAAGCAAATATGTGAACCAAATTAAAGGAAATAACTGTTTTATGTATGTTTTCAGGGGGATTGTGCTTTGATGTCTCTGCATTTAGCCATGGCTACCTTACACATAGCCCCAGACCAACAGCAGATTTTGAACATTTCTTGCCCTCAATTAACCACACTGCATAATTTACATCATGCTGAATTCTGTGAGATCAGATTTATTTGAGAGAAGGTGAATATTACTAAGGAATTTAGGAGCATAATCCATAAATTACACAGAGTATAATTAGGCCGTGGTACCTTTTGCTGATCTCATTTTGACGCACATATTTGAACTCATTTTTAAAACTTGGCATTTGAAGCAAGGTGAGACATTTGCCGTTTTTTTTTTTTTTTTTTTTTTTTTTCTCAAGAACATTTTGACATTCTGGCTGCTGCTGGAGTTCAATATTGTGTCTCCCAAGCCTTATTGCTGGATATAAAAAGTCAAATATGACACACTTCATTGTGACACTGTGGTTGTTCACTTTGTACAAGTTGTTTCCCTGTTGTGACAGTCATTGTACCTGCAACTCTGATTTAACTGGAATGTCATGTTGACAGAGAGAGGTGTGGTTTTGGCTATTGGCTTGGTTAAAGGGAACATTGTCCGTTTTGCTCTTGCTACACAATCATCACTAGCATTAATAGCTGTTTACTTTACATTACGCTCACAACATTTCTCCAGCAGTAGAGAACCTTTTCTTCAACTAAGGTCAGCGCCCTAACCAGCAAGCCCCAGCCCACCTTGTTACTATTATAATGTGGGGGGTGTATTACATAACATTTCATCTTATAAACACAATAAATGGTCAAGTTGTCAAGCACTCACCACCACTTATTCCCATCAAGAAGCCATGTGTAGAGAAAACTTACAGTAGCATCTGTAAATTCAGTTAAATGAATTACTATAATTATCACTGCATATATGCAGTATTGCTACTTCTAGCTGCTACAGGTGTGGGGTTTGCTTAACATCTACAATTGAAAAAAAATCATGAAATTACTTTTTCATTTTTTCTTTTTTATCTGAAATCACACAGTGCTCAAGTTACATTCAGACAAAAATAAACAATTTTGTGTTTGGGCCAAATCTGAAACTTCCCATCATTGCTAGTTTCAAAGAATGTTATGTAAGCTAATTTCCCCCTGATTTTACTGCAGGTTTTATTTCTTTCCCCTTTGTCTCTAACTATGTTTCTTCTCTCTCATCCTTCACTCTAACTATGCCTTCACTAGTGCATCTGTTTTAGGCCAAAGAGAAACACAAAACTGCTCTATCTGAGAGGAAAACAATGGGAACATGCCCAGTGAAAATGGGTGCAATTAGTGTCTTTGAGATGGTACAACAGCTGGAGGACAGCAACATCTGTCAGAGTTTGTCCCCGAAAAGCCTGAACACTAAAAATCTTAAATGCACTGTGGAAATTAAGTAAGAAACTACCACTGCTTTAGTTGCGCCAATGAAATTAGATTGTGATTATGTAGACATATGTGGACAGTACTGATCAACAAGAGCTCGGGCACTTGCTAATGCTATCATCCTTCAGCTGCTATATTCCCCCTGTGTGAAAAATGAAGTCAGCACTCTCTGTGACAGAATCCATTCCATGTAGTTCTCTAAGGAAAATAACTGACTAGCTAGTTCCCAGACAGTAGCTAGACAGAGAATACAATGAAGTGTGAAGCACAGCTTGAAATTAGAAGGTGAATGTGAACTGTCTGGGCCAGGAAAGAAATCTCCATCGAGTATGACACAAGGGTACTTTCATACATGGTTTTTCTATGTTCGGGTTTAAGATTTACAAAGCACAGGAAACATAAAACCACAAACCCACAACCCATACCACAGCACATATGATCTGTTTGTAGCTCCACATGTTGATTTTCTGCGGCTCTTTATCAAAAGGTCACACAATGGGCTCTGAGTTTGTACACGGCACAGGCGAGGTGCAACACCACGTTAATTTCGTCTGGCGTTACACCACGAGCGGTCAATTTAGCAGACCGAGGTGCGCCAAGATGGGTGTGGCAGCGCAGCAGGGGGAGGTGTTGACCGATTCAGCTTGGCGCAGTGACAGTTTCGTGCCAAAAGGCAGCGCCGAAAGTGCACTAAAAGCTTGCCAACTCCAACCTGGTCATCTATTGGTACAGAGCTCAACTGGCGAATGGTAGCACAGTGCACACACGTCACCAAAACCTCAAGGGCAGGTTTCCGGAATGTCAGCCACATTTCAATGCAATAAATAATCACAGCAACCACTATTCAATGCAACTATCTGAATCAGCACATACATTTATATCTATATCGAATGTCCCGTCACATCTGATGTCAGATCAAAGGCGGTTGGCACACGTAATGGAAACTCAACCTGACTGAATGAACACAGCTGAAACCGTGATGCAAACTAGCGAGTTCACATCTCTCTCAGCCAACCACAAACAGCCTTGGCATCAGATAGTGAGTATATATTTGGCATCTCTCATCTCAGAAAATTCAAAAGAAAAGAGAAAAAGAGAGAGAGATGTTTGCCGAAAAGGGCCAGGCCACGGAGCTTGGAGAGGATTTCATCCCTGTTACGCATGATATGTTGTGATTTGCGCACACACTACTTATCTTTGTTACATAGGGTTTAAATATAGGTTACTAAATGTGAGTGTCTTTATTTGTGGAAAAATATGTTTTCTTTACCCATAATCCCAACCTCACCAAAGCCCTCGATGCTAATGGCTGAGAAGGAGGAGGACGCAATGTCCTCCACAGAGCTCAGTGGTTCTCTGGTGAAGGGGCCGCCAGTTTAAACACAATGGTTCTCAGTGTATCAGGGCAAACCTGATTAGCAATATTAGTAGGCCTAACTTCCTCCCAGGCTACTTTTGCTTCATCAGTCCATGGATTTCTGATCGCGTGAGCTTGGACCTTTCGGACCAGAACATCAGTTTCCTCCTGAGAGAAGTTTGGCCGCCCAGTGTCACTGTCTCCTTCATCTATGTTGCGCCTCGCCCGCAGTTCATTTAAGGGTTAGGAGAGGAGCTCATTTAATTGGTGAAGATATGGGTCGGCTTTGTTAAACCCACTCATGCCTTCTCCTCTGCTTCTTTCCCACTTGTGCCAGTAGGAGGGATGGAGGTGGGAAAGAGCGCGCCATACTTGCAAAGTTTGGCTGCCTGCGCCTGGTCTGCAAAATTAAAGCCCAATAACTTAAAAGTAAAATTTGTCACAAAAAGGACTAAATAGTAACAAATAACTCCAAATGTTTCATGAGATACTCTATGTTCTAGGTATTTTTGCTTTTTTAAAGAACAAAAGAGACTGGGTAAATTGAAACATCACGTAGTACTTTAAGCCTAGCTTCACAAATAGAGTAATTATGTGGCTGGTAAAAAAAAAAAAAGTCACTACAAATTAGAGAAAGAAAGAATATACTTTATAACTAAAGATACCATTCCTTTCATTTAAAAAGAAATGAGTGTCCGATGTTCAGCCCAGCTCAGAATAGTCAGGTCAGAGAGAGGTGCTTTTAGAAGAAGAGAAACTGAATCATGATGTCTGATATGGTAGGAAATCAGCAGAGCTGTTTCCCCTTCAGGATAATGGGGATTTTACGATCAATTTGAATTGGGGAATTGAATAGGCTCAATTCTGCCTTTTCCTTTCACACTAGCATCAGATATTACAACACAGAGGACTCTGTTCTTTGAAAGCAACCCCGAATCCACACAAACTGTTCATGATAAAGAACTGTATCATGAATAATTTCTTTTTTTTGTGCCTGTTACTAGAATAATCTTCATTTAACCAGCTATTTCCACTAATGACAAAATTACAGCTCAAGCCAGGGTCTGGTACTTTATTAACCCATTTATTAACTGAAAGCTATTGTCGTATTATCTTTTCAATTAAATTGGCTAATGTAATAGCAGTGACCCTGCTATTGTGTAATGCCTTACATACACAAGATACTTAACATAATATATTTCAGTCGAATCAAATCATAATTACTTTTGACCTGTGTTTCACAGACTCTTTTTCTTTAACAAGTTGTTTTCTTATAAAACATTTAGAAAAACACATTAAGGTTCACTTACTCACTGAGAAATCCTGGATGGGGCCATGTCCCCACCGCCACCCCCGCCCCACCACGACTGCTGACAATGCTTGACAGGTGAAAAGGCGGTGCAGAGGAAGTTTTATGAGTCAGCCACAGACACGGAGATTTGCTGAGAAGTGAGGGGTTTGTCTCAACCAAGAACTAATGACTAGAAGATTTATGAGAACAGTGATCAAAGTTATTTGTTTATATTGTTTGTTGGCTTTGTTCGTGAGGCTGTGCAAATGCGAACTCCTGCTCTGGTTTTGGTGAAAGTATCAAGATGGAAGGAATGAAACAACAGACTGCCTCAGCTGCATGTTTGAGCCTCAGCCAGGCCCTGTTATGATGAATGAATCTCTGGCTGTCTGAGTCTGTTTTTATGAGACTGTCATTGGTTCAGTGCTGGTCCAAGGTGGAAATACTCAGTCATGACATAAACTGCTCGTTGCATTCATGATATGTCTTGTATTACATAAAAAAAACACCACATGGACATGTCAACAAGGTTAAAAGCTTCAAAGGGTATCTTTAAATACATAGTGGCGAGGCTACTTTCGTTTTCATAGAAGGCCGCTTCTATAAAATCATGCTTTAGAAAATACGAAATGCTCATGTGTAAAATCACAGATTGGGCCTGGACACTTTAAACAAAGATTCGTCCCTCAGTTTAACAAGGCTTCTAAATCGGTGTACAAGGACGAGCATACAGTATTAACCTGCAGATGAGGGTCTGATGAATGCCGAACATATTGGAACAGCAACGCAGGGTGAATGATAACTGTCATGAAATCCAAGCTTCATTGTTAACGGGTAGCTAGGTAACAGCAGTTTTTCAGCCCTGACACTGATGCAGAGATTGATGTGACCTTTTAGCAGATGTGTGATAGAGGATCAACAAAGAACTTTGAGTAAATTTCAGGGATGAAAATCTCCCCCACTGCCTCTATCAAGCCTGGAGCAGCTCTGTTTCACACCAAAGACAACATTATCTAACACTGTGTGTTGTAGGCCGGGGTATCATTGTTGTGCTCTCCTTCTTTTCTCTTTCTTACCCATTTTAAAATGGATTTCACGGTCACACTGGGGAATGTGACCTTTGTCTCAGAAACAACTTGTGAAAACAGTGTGTTTGGTCTTAGGCAGTTGGTAAAACGCAGCATTAGCCTGTTATACAGAAAGCTGAAGTTGAAAGTTTAAGTTGTTCTCACTGGCTCTGAGGTGATATAGTTCTGAATCCTGCAGGATAAAGTGGTGCACAAAAGTAAGACGCAATGCAGCAGAATAGTAAACAACAGTGACATTGATTGAGTAGCAGCTTTGACTGAGCTGATGACACTCTACAGTGCGTGATCTAACTATTTTCCCCATTTGGCTCCATCCTGAGGAGGAGAGTCATAGAGATGAGGATAAGTGTGATAATAAATGCATCCTTAAAAAGGAATATAATGTCTAGGTTCTGCAAAAGCATCAGTCAGTTTCTTTTTTGTTTGTTTTTGATAATATACATAGATGGCAAACAAACAACTTTCAATATTCCACTGTGAATTAATTCAGATAAATATTTGTGCATAGCCAATGTATAGCCAGTGGCTGATTATAGTATAGCATAGCATAGCATGGCATAACTTTTTAAAAGGCTGAAATAGTTTTAGCATCAATATGTAGTCAGTTTGAATTTCTTTGTGGTCAACTCAGTTCGCTCTTTGTGAGAACTATTTGGTTTCTCTTGATAAAAAAATAAGATCTTGACCTCTGACCCTGCAAAATCTCCTGTGATAATGTGTATCAAGGCTATACAAAAATGTGTACTGAACTGGCTGAGCTGAGCTAAATTGGATTGAACTTGATTTTGGTTAAGTCTCGCACAGAAAAAAAAAAGTTATTTATTTTCTATCAGTTGTGTTTGTGAATTTGTGCTGTCTTTGTGTTTTGTGGACTGAGTGAAAGGGGTTCTGGCAATGAAGCCATGCACATGTCAACAGTTGTATGAACTGCTGCTGGCGGAGGACACCAGAAGTCATGAATTTTATCCATGTTCAGCTTATTTTAGTAGCATATGGAGCACACTGTGCCAAAATAAAATTTGCATAATATTTTCAGAAGGTAGAAGGGTACATTGGCAGTTGGGCTAGCATAAGCTCCTCGGGAGGAGCTGCCGCCCACAGCCATTGTGTAAATCCATCGCAGATACTTCAGTATATAGTGTGTTTCATCACAGTAAAAAGAAATAAATAAATCAATAAAAAGAAAGAAAAAACAAAAGGTCACAGTGCTCGGTGTTAATAATGACAAGACACTCAGGCATCTGGTGCCAGACATCTATACATGGAGGTTTCAGCTGTCATGGAGACCGGTATGAATGTGGGAGGGAAGCAAATGAGTAAGAAAGCTTGGCTGGGAAAAATGTCAAATACGACATCATAGTGAACCTGGCTCTAAGAACAGAAAGATTTTTTTTTTTAAATTGGACACAAAATTGTTTTATCATGTGTGTTGTGGAGAAACGGTTTAGCATTTGTGGCCAGAATTATGACTCAAACCTAGGATTTTAATCTTGCATTTTTGTGGTTTTAGGTTCAGGCTACTAACACGACTGAGACACATTGATTAAAGGAGCTATAGTATTTGTGAGTGCAGCAATGTTGCAGCATAGTAGCTGTCAACGCCTCAGTCTATAAGAAAGAAAACTCAGCATTAAACTTTTTTATTCTTTACTTCTTCACTCCCCGAGAGTCTCCAGTGGTGGAAAGCAACACCAACCCTAGATTTTAGATTCAGATTAATACCGTACAGCCGCAAGAAACACTCGCAAGTAACAAAAACATGGAGACTGTGAATACAAAACAATGATGTAGAAGTATATACAGTACCCACCACCACCCTCACATCCATTGGAGCATATTCCACTCTTTTCAATGCTTTGTTCAGTTCAATTATTGTATTGGGGATGAAACCTTTTCTGAACCTGACTTTTCTCCATGTGAGCGGCCTGTATTGGGGACCAGATGCGAGGACCTTGGCTCTTTCGCATCATCAATTCTTCTGCTGATAGGGTGCTGATTAGCTAGCAGCAGCAAATCTCATCACACTCTAATAGAAACTCACACTGGCCTCCAGTCTGCCTTGAAGTAGGGTCACTCAGTATATATGTTGTAACAACAACATAAATTCTGTAAAAATAGCAATGGCCAAAGCTCTTGTCAAGTGACAATTGCCACAACTTGCCCCTGTCAAGAAGTCATGTTCAGCCATGGAGAAAACTTATAACTTATAACCACTCCAACAAAAGGTATTTTTGCAAAAGATAAAAAGTGCTTCAAGTCCTTTTTTGACTTTCGTTTAGTATGCAATATAATGAAGACCATGATCTTTTCCCAACCTTAGCCAAGTGTATTGAATTTTCTAAGTAAGTTCCCACAAGCAGTTATGGTGGGGAAAGTGCAGGGAATATGTTATCAGACCATGTTTATTTGATATTAACATTTTTGCAACTTCACAGGCACATTCATTTCTGAAAAAAATAATTTGTCACTGTGTAATGTTATAAAAAAGCTAATCTGCAGTTTTACAGGCTTTACTGGAGAACAAGCAAAGAGAGGCACTTTAGGGAGGCGAGTAAACCTTCCAAAACAAAAGATAATGAAAATTTGAGAGAGATCACAGGAAGGGAGCAGGGCATAAAAGAGAGAGTATTAAAAATCATTTCAACAACATAATTTCAATATTAAATGAAAAACTAAACGGGAAGGCTTTCTACTGTACGTGTTACTCAGCAATATGCTAATGTTGAATAACTCTGAGCATCCATTTGGCCTCTGTCCAAACTGTGAACATGCCAGGATAACTTGGGAAACAAAATGATATGTGTAACAATTGGGTCAATTTGTTTTCTGCTGGCAAGAAATACACCCTCATCAGTCAACGGTGCACATCATCACAGCAATAAAAACAAGAGGGAAATCTTGGCACAGTATTTAACAAAGATACCGCCACTTGCTACAACCGGCATAATTCGGAATACACCACATTGTATCCACATTGTTGCAACTAGGAGACATCACTATCTGGGTTAAATGTAACTTATGTTCACCAAAACCCAATGTCTACAAAATGCAAGGCAGCTGAAACTCACTCTGCAGGCCAAAATTGCCAACAGCCATCAGAGCTACATTAATGTCTGCATTCACTGGAGCATCACAACCACAATGACAGGACATAATAGTAACATACTGTTTATTGTAAAAAAATAAATAAATAAATACAAAATAAATACACCTTTCATTGTTTTGAAAGCGTAATATTCATTTTACTTGTCCTGATTTGAAAAAAAAAAAAAAGTTCAGAAACACCTTTCTCTGAACTTTGAAAAGACTGAGACTAATTCTGTTTACTCTCTGCCCCATGACTTTCCTCCTGAGTTTCCAGCTCCACCGTTCCTCTTGTTAACGGTCCCTCCCTGCATGTCCAGATTGTTCATTTCTGCAGCTCCCATGGCTGTTTGGTTTTTGGCGAGGCGATGCTGCTTTCTTCCCTGTGGATTTGCCTGTCTCCTCCAGGACTCCCAGTGCTCTTTGTCTCTCAGGTGTCCTTCCCTCTCCACCCCCACCCAAAAAAAAAAAAAAAACCTCCCTCCTGTAGCTCCACTGGGAGAGGATGGATGGATACGGGCAACCCTTATCATAGCTGCTGTGTGAACCTGATGTGTGCCCTTGTTCCAGCATTTTAATTCAAATCAGGTTTTGAGTGAGTATATGCTCAAACAACAGACACAACTGTTTACGTATGTTCAAGTTGTTGTAAATTTTGATGGTGCTGTTAATGTGCACTATAGGGCTTTTCCTACAGCAGCATACTATGACTTGATTATGTGTAAAATTTAGCTGTCATTAATTTTACTATCTGCACCTGTGCCTTTCCTGAGTGAATGTCTTCTGGGAGAAAAGGTCCCATTGTCCCACAGCAAATTGCAAGCAAATGTCAGAGAAACAATAGCTGTAAAAACTTCAAACAAATTGAAAGTGGTGCTGAGGCAGACTCATGGAAATCCTCTGCCATCCATGGTAACTCAGTATCTGATTTATTCACACACTGGCACATATTCCCTACCAATACCAAAATGGCCAAGCACGAATTTGTCTTGTATATTAAGTTCAAAACAATACTTTTGTCAGTTCACTAGAGAAGACACCATGTACTTTACACGCTGCATACAACTGGGTTGTTCCTCACCTGTTGCTGATGTACCCATCAGCCCTTCGACCTGCTGCCTTTCTCAGCAGCTTCACCTTATTAGTCTGTCAGTCTCTGCACGCTCTATGTAGGAGGCTTTTTCACCCTGTCTGTCTCCGGCAGAGTGGGTTTTTGTCTGATTCCTGCTCACCTGCCCATCTGTTTTCATGCACACCCACTTCCATGGTTTTCCCACTTCTTAGTCCTCAGTAATGTTCAGTGTTTTACCAATTTTGGACTGTAAAATGAAATACAGACTTAAACCAATTCTTCTTATTTTTTGCATACAAAATACAACATTTTGAATGATTTGTTTTTGGGTTTGGGACATTTTAAAGGGAAGAGCCCAAAAACATGGGGTTGAAATTAAAATGCACCAGCTACATTATCTTCTACCTAGAAATCTTCCTTAACCTAAACTTAATCTCACTTAAATGACCTTGGGGTAAAAGCTCTATTAAGAAGGCTGTTCAAATCTCAGTATGTTGGGCTTCCTCCTCCAGTTATAGCTGCTCAGCTCCCCTTGTAATGACATCGTGACAACCCCATTTATCAGCCCGAGAGCACAAAGAAGAAAGTGATTACATCATAGGCCAATCTAGATAACACAAAGATGTTGATAGGTCTGATATTGAAGTGATTACTGCCAATATTATAGTTCCCAGTCAGATCTGTAAAGTTTTTCTAAAAGTGTTTTTTTTTTGTTTTTGTTTTTTTTGTCATTCCTCTATAAGTCTGATACAGTATTTTGGTCTAAGGAATATGGTTTGATAATCTAATTAACAGTTTATATGTGAGGGGGTAATATACCACATCCAAATAAAGTGTTACGTGTTATTGGATGTCTATACCTTTGGTTGTGAAATAGTCAAATGTGTTTGTTTGTAGCTAAAAAACAAATCCCAGCTTTTGTTATGCATTGCACATTTCAATTCAAAACTGCTGATCCCAGATGTAGAAGAGGGTATATTCCTCCTATATTTTACAATTTCAAAACAAATTCAGCAGGAAAGCTTCTGAACCATATCCACCTACAAACATTTCTGAGATCTTGAATATCTTAGTACATGCACAGTGCCCTCACCAAAGCTGATAAATGCAAAACCGTTACATAATTGGATGAGCCAGTAGACAATTTAGCCATTTGCATTTAGATTTCCCCATGATGGATTTGCATAATCTTGATGAATTTCTTAACCATGCTGTTGCAACATTTTGATGACCATTACAGACAATTTTGTGTCACAGACTACAGTGTATTCATTCTTGCTGAATCTTTTGATGGTTGAAATGACAAACTTGGGTCAAGTCAAGCACTCAAGCTAATAGTACAACATGAGTTGATCAGTTCAGAAGTCATGGCAATGAAAGTTTACATTTTTAAATTAATCATCCAAATATAAAGGTCCAGTGTTCCTGGACAGCTTTTGGGTAGTCCAAAACTCGCCTCTGGATTTAGCATCTTTGGCAGAGACTTGTGTAGCGTAAATGTATTTTCACACTCTTAGGTCTGTGATATGTCAGGGAAATGGAAGAAAACTGTGTCCTCTGTGGGAGTTATTATGAGCATTGTTGAAATTGTATATCATCCTGAGACATTTATTTATATTTCCTGGAATAAGTCGTCTGTGTATTTGAAATATTGCTGTGGACTTTCATCTGAGAAGAATGTGTCTGTCTGTAGAATTACACCATTTCATTTCACTCTGGACAAGCACATTTATATATTTAACTTGGTTTTGATAACTTTATTGTATTTTCTTGTTTTTTTGTGTGTTTTTTTTTTTTCAAACTGAATGCACCTGTGGTGAAAGTATATAAGTCATTGTGAATAATGTTTGCAGGTCTAATTTATGATGCCCAGCCACAAAAGCAAGGAGGAACAGCTGTGCCTCTATTAATTCCAGAGATTGCATGTGCAAACGGTGTGAAGAAATATGTTGAAAAGGCTATTACAACAGTGTTTTCCAAACTTATCAAAATGACAGGAAATGATTAAATATTAGCTCATTCAAGTGAGTCTCTTTGTTCAGCCGTGTGCACTGGTGTACAGCTTTGTCTGACTTATTAGCTTTTTAATACCGTGCATAAATCCATTTACAGTCTCTCTCTCTCCCTCTCTCTGTATGTATATATACGTGTGTGTGTGTGTGTGTGTGTGTGTGTGTGTGTGTGTGTGTGTGTGTGTGTGTGTGTGTGTGTGTGTGTGTGTGTGTGTGTGTGTGTGTGTGTGTGTGTGTGTGCATGCGGGCATGTATTTCGGCTCACTTTCTCACTTCTGCCAGGGCCACAGAGTGTGAGGTCATGGAGCATAGACAATCAAAAGTTAAAATGTGTTAAATTACACCTTACTCAGCTATGGGGGGAAAAAAGGTGTGGAAATCACTCACCTAAAATTGCATTCATATTGGCTGAGTCAGTAGGTCGCGTACAATGTGTCTGTCTAGTGGCACAATTCAATACCAATAGAGGAAGAAACATGCTATTTATGCCGTAAAAGCAGACAGTAAGTGTGTGGGGATTTGTGTGATTGATAGGTGTGTAGCTCCTGTAATTGTCATGCTGACTTGGAGTCTGTCCCATCACAGTTCCTGCTCTTTATCTGAGGCTAATGCAAATATACAGTTGCCAATTTTATCATAAACAAAGTTGTTAGTTGCTACAGAAGTGTATTGCATTGACTTGAGTAATTTATTTTTTGGTTTGTTTTTCGGGGTAATTATTTCTGTATTTCTGACTATTTTTTTTCTGTTTTTTGTGGTATTTATTTCCTCCTGTTTTTCGGGGTATTTTTTTCTGACTTAACGAGATTTCAAAATCCCGTGAGAAGCTCACCTGCAAGTAATGTAAGGACTGATTTCAAAATTTCAAAAGGTGCTACATCAGACTGCTCTGATATTTTCTGAGTGACACTCTGTTATGTAATAAGAGGTTTCCTTTCAATATAAATCTGAATTTACTGGGAAAACAGCAAAAATAAGACTGTATTTTTTGTGGAGCATATCCATGGATGTAAAGCGCCTTTACTCATTGTGTTACGAGTAGTACTTTTATTTTGAAGGTTTTGATTTTGATGTTTGTTATACGCTCCCGGATGAGATGTATGTAGCTTGTCCCGGGAAAAGTTTGTTGATGCTTGTGTTTGAGCCGTCAGTCATGAAAATCAAGCAATGGTGGAACCTGTACCAAAATGGAGTTTGAATAAAAATCCCTAATAATGTATCTCATGGATCTAAGATGTAATAGATCCGTAATGAAGTGGAGGTTTGACTGCAGCAGTTAAACGTTACTTGCAGGTGGGAGCTTCTCACGAGATCTTGAAATCTTGTTAAGTCAGAAAAAAAAATACTACTAAAAAAGCAAAAAGTGAGTTGTAATCCCACATTCCCTTTTAAAAGGAGTTTATTGATGTATAAAAATCTAAGTTTTGCAAGTGAGTAAAGGAAATTAGTGCAATATAAGTGCACTGCAGGAAGGCATATTTAAATAATTACCTCATGTTTCCTTGAATAAGTAACAACCCTGTTTGAGAACATTATTATTTCTTGTGCTGTCTTTAGTTTGAGAACTTGTTCTGAAATTCGTTCATAAGGTGCATTAAAGGGAAGCCAAACACTCTGTGATACTGAATTTTGACTGTTGCAATCCATCAGAATAAAACTTTCAGTCTTATTATTAAGACTAAATGGAAAAAAAGAAAAAGAAAGAAAGTATTATTATTATTAAATCAACACCTTGAGAGAGACTTTAACTTATTGACAATGTCTAGACAATAATTTTCCAGCTTGCTGCAGAGATATTAAACCCATGACAGCCTGAATTGGGGAACTAATCAGGAAATTAATAAGATGTGATGCGGGCTGCTTTTTAGGTTGTTGAGTAGCGAACAATCTGTTTAGCAGACCAAAATCAATGTGTCACAAGCCTCCTCCTGCTGTTTACTTATTCACGATTCTTGCACATTAACAGCAGTTGTGAGATGTTTCCTGACTCACTGATTTTAGAGCATGAAGCCTCTGTGGAAACTAGGCTTTGTAACTGGGCCAACTCTGTCAGCTTCCCCACTCTAGGGCTGTTAGGACTGCATCTGTTGTTCTCGAGGTTAAGTTGCAAATGAATCTCAATTGTATGTCTTTGCCTGAGTTGTGAATTAGGCAAATGTTAATCTTCTTCTTTTTTTATGACTTAAACCTGCATATCTGTGGGCTCAATGGAGAGCACAAGATGATGCCTTACTCGAATCAGGAATTCAGGGGAATATCTTAATTCAGGACGAGTTATAACTTTTTATTTTATTTCTGTTATTATATGTGTTGCCCTCTCATTATTTCTACACTATTTCCTTTCATAATTAAGAAAAATACATAGTGTAAGATGACATCCTACTAATTTCTCTCTCTCTGTGAAACGTATCTGTGGATATTTATGCAGATATTGAGGTATATTTTATATTGTCAAGTGTAACGCAAGCCAATCCAGTGACCTAAGTATTATATATATTTTTATTATCTTTTTCTGTAATGAAACCCCATTCCATTCATCAGACCTTGACTTGCAGCCTGACCAACATAGCAAAGAGGGAGCTAAGACTCTGAGTGAAGCTCTGGCTTTACCAGTTGATCTACGTTGCCACCCGAAATAGCCGCGGGGAAGTTTTCTTCCCAGGGTGACTGGGGCTCACCCTCGGGACAGGGTGAGGAGCACAGACGTCCGGGGGGAGCTCCTTTTGTGTAGAGAAGAGACAGATGAGGTGGTTCGGGATGCCTTCTGGATGTTTTCCTATGGAGATATTTCAGGCATGTCCTACAGGGAAAAACCCCAGGGCAGATCCAGAACAAACTGGAGGGATTATACATCCTATCTGGCCTGAGAGCGCCTTGGGATTTGTCAGGGGTGGAGCTGCAGAACAAGGCTGGAGAGAAGGACATCTATACTGCCATAATGACCTGGACCCAAATATGGAGCAGAAATTAAAAAACTCTATAATAACTGTGGTTTTTACTTGTACTGTAATAATAAGGCTGCATTTACTTCTAATGATTTTTATGCTATATCCTTTCCAAGTCTCTTTTTTTTTTTTTTTTTTTTTCAAAGGAGGTTAAATCGAAAGCAACTGGACTTAGTTGTTTGTCTAGGAAGACGTTTCACCTCTCATCCAAGAGGCTTCATCAGTTCATGTACGCAGCTGACCAGGCTGGGACTGGTCCAACTATCTGGTGTGGAGACTCACTATTTAACCTCTTGTGTGGGCGTTCACAAGGGTGATGATGTCACTGGTTCCCTTTTGTGCTCCAAGTGCCAACGACAGTCGTTGGAGTGACAGTCGTTGGTGGGAAGTTGGTTTCGACTTCGTTAGTGCCCTATTGTGTTCTAACGACAGTCATTGGAGTCACTTGCCACTTGTGAACAGTGGTTGTTCTTTGAGGCTAGATGGTTGAGTCTCCTGGGAAGGGATGAAAGGGCAGCATTGTAAATTGGAGACAGGTGGTGTCTCAGACCTCCTCCCCTGTTGAGGGACGGTTTTTCTACTTTTACAAAAAAAGTCTCAGACCTCCTCCCCTGTTGAGGGACGGTTTTTCTACTTTTACAAAAAAAGTAGAAAAACCGTCCCTCAACAGGGGAGGAGGTCTGAGACACCACCTGTCTCCAATTTACAATGCTGCCCTTTCATCCCTTCCCAGGAGACTCAACCATCTAGCCTCAAAGAACAACCACTGTTCACAAGTGGCAAGTGACTCCAATGACTGTCGTTAGAACACAATAGGGCACTAACGAAGTCGAAACCAACTTCCCACCAACGACTGTCACTCCAACGACTGTCGTTGGCACTTGGAGCACAAAAGGGAACCAGTGACATCATCACCCTTGTGAACGCCCACACAAGAGGTTAAATAGTGAGTCTCCACACCAGATAGTTGGACCAGTCCCAGCCTGGTCAGCTGCGTACATGAACTGATGAAGCCTCTTGGATGAGAGGTGAAACGTCTTCCTAGACAAACAACTAAGTCCAGTTGCTTTCGATTTAACCTCCTTTGAAATACTATGACCTGGACAAATGAGAATATGCACCGGCTTCCAAGTCTCTTAAGTTTCCTCTGTCTGGGTTGTAATTATACGTACTATAACCTGTGAGAACTACACAGATCTATCTATGACCAGTAGCTACATACAGTATCACATTTATGATGTTGTTGTGTTGACTGTCACCTTGGATTTAAGATGATTACAGCTCCAGCTGGTGTCATGTCACAGCTCAGACACAGCGTGACACTCTTGATCAGGGATCTAATTGTTAATGTCAAGTTCAAAATGTTAAAAACCTGTGAGCAACTAACTCAAGAAATGACTGTGTCACTGTGCAGTTATGATATTGATGATATTCACACTGTTCATGGTCTTTTACTTGTACTACTGAATGTGTTTGTATAGTATACAAACAGCATTGAATTTAGTCTCATGAATAAATTAATCATTATACTCTTGGTGATTATATTGTCTGAGAGGATTAGTGATCTGTTGATGATGTGTATCATCTGTTTATCCAGATTATTTCTGGACTGGGTTGATACTTATTCAGATCTGTATTGATAAAGGATCTGAGTGGGTTGTGGTGTGTCTGCCTTGGATGTCCACATGACTTTTGGAGATTTCCATAAAGCCAAAACACACCCTGTTGCTATCTTCTATTCAGCCACTTGCTCCTTTTTCCACCTTCTACTCTCATGAGACGCAGGTATCTGGGCCATGTTTTGACACCTGTGGGAGAGCCATCTCTCCCTCAGCACCCAAGCTTTGTGTGTTTTTTTTTATTTTTATTCTGCAGTGGCCTTTTCCATCGCTGGCCTCCCATGGGCATGTCTTACTGGCTGGGACAGATTGGTGGCAGCAAGGGCCGACAAGTCTTATCACCTTTTCCTATCATCTGCCCTGCAGTTGACTGCTTGCCCCTTGACGGATTTATATTAGGAGTGGTGGCACTCTGGCATGCGCTTGGCTCGGGGCTTGTGTGAGAAATACTGTGATAACACCCATGGCTACAAAGTGCATGCACATATGAATACAAACTACTCAGGCAAACAATGCTCTGGTCCTGCCTGGTTTCAGATCTCAAAATCACCACCAACGACTCAGACTATAGTTTCAAGTCAGTCTAATATTCGGTCAATTGACAACCGTGTTGAACAGCAGACCAATCAGAGCTTTGGAGATTGGTTATGAATATGGCTTCATCTTCCTAAATTGCAGGAGGTCTCACTTTCAATTGGAAATGACAGAATAAATAGATAATTATTATGAAATCAACTATGTGATTTCATAATTCACAGTCCGATTAACAGGTTTGTCCTGGTCTTAACAAAAAAACACAATTAATTCAGTGACAGCAAGAAGATAATTTAACTAGTTTGACATGTTTGTGGTAAATGACTGGTGATTCCAGGAGTCTGTCTCTTTGCATCAGATTCCTCCAGCAGAGGACAGACTCTGAATGCACGTTCCTAAAGAAATGAAACATCCTGTCCTTTTCGAATTGTCATCCAAAGCAAAATAATATTTTTTTTTCACCTGACAGTTGCACAGTTGGATCAACTGTCATACCTTTTCAGTTGTGATTTTACAACCCTATCTTTATGTATCTCAGTTATATGATTTGAGGTCACGTTGCCCCACAGAACAAGCACTGAACACACTGAGAACATGGAATTAGACCAAGGTGGGAGATCTCGAAAATGCAATGTGTGACTTGGTTGATCTTTGGGCATGTATAATCCCTTAAGAAAAATCAACTTGAAATGGACAAACCACCGCACACAGAATTAAACTCTGCTATTTGTTGTGAGCGAACAACCTATTTTATTTTGAGTGTCCTCAGGTTCACTTCAGGCACCTGACTCTGAGGCTGTGCACTGATCTTTGATTGACGTCAACCTTTCAGTAAAGTATAAAGGTTAACAAATTAAACATCATGTTACTATCTTACTATCTTCATCGTTGCTCGTGTAATTTTGCATTTATTCCATATTATTTATTGTGTATTTTATTGTGTCCAAATTTCCATTCCAAAGTATTTTTTAAATACACAGTGTTGTGATCTGGCAAGTGTCGTGATGTTTTTTGTTTTTCTTCATGTCAAGTTATACCAAATATTTTGGGGAAAGTGTAATATCTCACATCAATTTTCAGGTTTTCAGTCTTAAGTGAGTAAATTGTGAGTTTCTGAAAGAAAACAGATGACTTCATCCATGACATGTATTCAAAAAAAAAAAAAAAGGAAAAACAGAATACAAAAAATAACAGACGAAAAGGAAAAACAGAGCATAAAGATAAGAAGAAAAAAGGGAAAATAATATCTTATCCATCTAAAGTTTGGGGTAATACTTCTCTGCCCTATGACAAACACATTTCCAACAACAGTGTGTTGATACAGTAAAAGTTTTCACTCCAAATTCAAACATGATTCCGTAGTCTCTGCTGACATATTGAGTGATTTCAGGATTACTTGCACATTTCTTACATACAGTATAGCTCCTTTAAATGCATACAGGGTGGACTGACCAGGTGCACCCAGTCTCTCACTAACAGAACAGAACAACCAAGAACATAACAACCGTCGAGGCCTTGGCAGAGCCAGAGAGCCGTCATAGCTCTGATGATGGAATAAGAATAAGACATTTCCTTAGAGATGGTTGAAACTGTTCAGCTAAGTGACAAGATCACCACCACTGATGACTCAGACTTGATGTGCATTTAGTTCAACATTTTTAGAGAAATATGAGACAGTCCACTGCTCACTGCTGGAAATATAACACCTCTGGATATTTGATTAATTGTACTCATTTTATGTAGGAAGGTTTTTGTCCTATATTATTGTCTAGAGAAGAAATGAATCATGCATAAATGCATTTCCACATCCCCAAGCAGGGGGTTGTGACGTAATAGAAATGTTTCAACACCCACTAGTCAAGTCGATAGAGACTTTGACATGACAATGGATTAATTATCTCCTCCTCGCTTCTTTGATGGGTCATTTTCAATTGGCAGCTGAATAAGACATAATTGCTCCCGCCAAAGTGGACCCGGTACTATAGCCTGTAAATAAATATAAGTAAATCAAAGTGCAGTATTTCTGGATGGAAAGCTTTGTGATATTCACATTTCTGAACCAATTTAAAGGTTTTCTGATCTTTGTATTGCATCAAAGAATCTCAATAGAAGAGCGAGAGAGTGTGTCAATGGTAGACTGACATGACTCCTCATAGATCATAAACCCTTTGATAATGTAAGAGGAAATAATTTTATTGAAGTGGAATTCAACCTTTGTTCTTCCACTTTAGCTAACTGGTGGCACTTCAAAAAAAAGGAAAATTGTAGATCAAAGGACATTTTTAATCCAAGCCTTTATTCAGTCAGTTCGACAGCGATGCCTCTACAGGTATGTGAAACAGATGGTGGGTCCTGTAGGGTTGCTGAGGAGAGAATACAGAGTGGCTCACCTGCACACTTGCGATGCAGGAACACTGAGGTCCGAAACCACAGAGCAGAGAGGCGCCGTAAAGCTGCTCACCGAATCATTCATTATTTGTTGCCCTTCCATCTAATTTCCTTGTCTATCAGTTTGTAGTGACAGGCTGATGATGTTGTACAGGGCAGTGTCCAGACCCACAGGAGAAAGCCTGCCTGATAAAGACCATCTGGCATCCCATCATTATTCAGAGCAACCCCCTATACCCTCAGGACAGAGCCTGCCTGTCATGTAACCCTGACTGATATGAAATCCTATGACAAAACAATGCTGTGCTTTAGCAAATGAGAACAACAATACCAATTTGTGTAAGAAGCCACTGTGATCTCAGTTATTAAAAGGTAATATACTGTACATAACATCCAAAGCACCATATTTCCCCTCTACTAGAGAGAAGATAGTTACTTTCTTGGACAACATCTGAGCCTGCAATGATACAAGAGCTTGGCGAATCCCAGCACCCTACATCAATGGATAGAACATCCCTAGACATAATCATTACCCAACTCTTGCAGCAGATTATGGTTCGTGTTTCCACTCAGTACATGTACAGTAGATATCATGCACCCATGTCCTCACTCTCAGGATTGGTTCCTCTCTGCCTTCAAGAGCGAGCACATCATATTTGAACTTTGTCTGTGCATTTTTATTCACAACTATTTTTCATTTAATTGAGGTTAGCAAGCTCATTTAGATGGTACTTTACACTTTGCTGTCAAAAATGTATGTTGCATAGCAACAAGACTGAATGGATGCTACCCCCATTCTTTGATTTTTTGCCTTTCCAGTTAACACTCGCAGCTGTGTTTTGCTTTTGATATAGCAAAGAAGGGGGGGGGGGGGGGGAGGCTCACATCATCACAGACTTGGATTCAACAGACTCACAAAGAAACACGAGGGGGGCAGGAAAAGAACCGAAAATGTCATCAGATAGCAGCTTGTTTCCATCATTATCCAGCGTTAACTCACAGAAAACATCTAAAATCAGATTGCAAACAGGGATATTGTTTGAATGAAAGTTTGGTGTGAGGTGATTTGCTAAATTGTGTTCTGCTTTGTGTTCTGCTTTGTAGTATATTTATATCTTTGAGGTTGCTCAGTGACTCCGAGGGTCGCCGGCTTCAGCATCACACTCACATCGGATTTCAGGATAGTCACTTGGAGGAAAAGCACAGTGTGTGTTAACCAGGGGATTAATATTAAAACCAATGGAAGTTCAATTAGCCCATCCGCTAGAAAGCAAGTTGCAAGTGAGAGATTAAAGCACGATCAATGGTCTCCTTCCTGTGTCCTTTTTACACAGACAGGTTAATGGTGTTCGGAGGGAGACTCGAGCATTAGTCCCCTCGTTAAAGACTGACCTGCACTGATTTATCGGGAGTGTGAGTGAGGTTGACGAAGCAGCAAGATTTAGAAAAGGATTAATCACTCAGTCAGTAATGTTTGGATCTGGGGGTAAATGTGAGCCAAACCACCCAGAGTTTGGTCCCAAGTCGAAAGGCTCCTGTCTACATCAGCTCTCATCTGTACTCTCTTCTTCGGATGTATTTCATTTTCATTGTCTTCTAGCAAAGCAGGAAGCACTGCTCAGTACTCAGTATTCTCAAGCTAGTTGTCTGTGTGTGTGTTTCCATGTGTATTGGACAGAGAAATGAGAGTTCTTACATTTTCACTTTCACATGTAAGGTGTTCTCTTGTTTCTTAGGAGTGACATTCAAAGTCAATGGGAAGCCATAACAGCTCTTACTGTAGTGTCTATTGCAGATGGAGATGGAGAGTGCGGAAGGGCCACAGATGAAATGAGCCCACTTTGATCAGGGAGTACAAAGGCTCGGTCGCAGGCCAGCCATTTGCTTCGCTCACCGTTTTAATCTCTACTGCGCGTGGGAGGAAGAACAGGGTTTAGCTCTGCACTCGCCCGAACCTTGTGTTGAGTGACGTGAACATTGAAAACATGACAGAATTTTCTAAAGATGAAGCAGGTCAAAAGGCAGTGACAGTAAACCAAGCTTATGGAGATGTTTCTAAACTAGGAGTTCCAGTGTATTGAGGTTCAAAGTGCCTCGAGCAATATTTTTCATCTTAACAATGAATTAAAACACTGTATGTGGTATGAAACTGGTGCTTGAAGTGATGAACCCACAGAGAATTATTGCCTATGCTGCGGTTCCCCTCAGCTATATGGAGCATTTTATTGTCTTTCAGCCCATTGTTTTGGTTTTATGGCCCACAGCTTTACTGTTTTTGGTTCAGTTTCATCGCTCTCATCAACCTAATTTCTCGCCGCAGCGGGCAGCTGTTTTAAATGAAAAAGCTCACTGTATGCTTCCTGCCTAACACCAAACAGCAGACACACATTTCGCAGCTGAAGAGCTAGATATTCGCCTCAGCATTTAGTGAAAGAGCTAAAAATGAAAGTTAAATTGGACTACAAACATACAGTGAAGAGGAAATACAAGCCAACATGTATGAAATGCATGCAGGGCCTACCATATAAATTCACATTTATATAATAAATTAAATACGACATAGCTCTATTATAAATTCAGCACAAAAAACTGACTACATAAAATAAAAAAATGTGTAGAGCTATCCACCCTCTGTACCATTTAACACAAGTTTAAACATGGTCACCTTGCATGACCGCTAACCTGTTATATTTAATATGTAAGTCTCATCTTCAGCTGCTTGTAAGATAAAGCAGTTCCTCACCCCCGCCAGAGCTCCAGAGGGGAGAAATTCAAACCCTCCAGAGATGAAGAGGACACTCAAAAAATCTGTCAAGCCTTTGAAATCACTCTCTTGGAGAAAATGTGTGGCAGCTCAGGCAGTTTAACACCAATGATCTTACCCACTTTTCCTGTTACGCAACCTGTCCACGACACCTGCAGGGAGATCTCCGGGTCACACAAAAATCACACTTGGTGTGATTACTAAAACTAAATTGACCTATACCTTTTGACCATTCCCTGTTGTTGACATGTCTTCTGATTACAGTCTTAGAGCCTCTCTCTAAAATCGGGGTCATTCCTATGTTCCCACAGCCCTATGTTCCCATAGGTTTCTATTTTTTTTTTCCACTGAAAAAGGGGGGGCAACCACCATTCCAACATCCCACCAGTCCAACATATGGCTCTAATTGTCTAAATGGCAACACCTAATTTTCTATCAAACGTCCCATCATTCCAACAATTTTTGCCTCCTATGGTCGGAATGACGGTATTTTTTTCTTTTTTTTCATCATCCGGCCTTTCCGACAATTCCTTTAATAGCGTATTTGTTTCCCCAAAAGATCTTGCACTGGTTGGGCTTAGGCAATGATGAAAGGAGTTGGTTAAGTTTAGTAAAAAGACCAGGTAGAGGCTAGACAGGCAGACTAGTCCCTGTCTGCGCTCTGCTGCGAGATAACGCACAACCATGTGGGTATTCCAAGAAGGGAGTCACCTGTTGAGTAACGCACATTTCCTTATATTGAAAACCTTGTCAGAATGGTGGGACATTCGCATGTCGGAATAGCGGTATGTCGTAATGGTGGGATGTCGAAATGACAGCATGTAACCCCCAAGGACACAGCACTGCTCAATCTTATAACCTCTTATATTATGTCTGAAGCACTCAACAAGCAACAATTACCACCACCTATTCTGGGAAGAAACCAAAAAAAAAAGCACCTCATTCAACCTGACTGAATTAACACAGCTGTAATACTGCGTTCACATGGCGTCCGGCAGATGGCCAATGCCGCTGTACGGGACGGCTAAAACAAACAAACGATCCGACGGGACGGCAAAACGATACACACGTGTCACTATGTTGCTATGGCAATGTCGATTCGTTCCCAAGATGGATAGGAGAAAAGCAGTTTGTGTGTCCCTTATTTATGTTTGCATGAAAAAGAGACAAAAACAGCAACAATATGTCAGTATATGCCGTTGTCAATATCAGCCATGTTTCACTTGTTTCCCGGCCACATCACATCCGGTTGAGGATACCATCGAGGTGGATGACAAAAGTTTAAATATTTAAACTCTGGACGGCATTGCAGTTTGCCGTTGCCCTCGACGGCATTCTTTGCCGGCCTCCCCCAAGTTTTACTGTCATTCTCTCTTCCACTAAAATGACATCTGGTTTGCCGTCTACCAGACTGCATGTGAACACAGCATAATTGTGATGCAAACCAACAAGTTCACATCTCTTTCAGCCAACCACAAACAGCCTCAGCATCAGATAGTGAGTATATATTCGGCATCTCTCATCTCATACAATTAAAAAGAAAAGACAGATGCTCGCCAACATGTTGGATAAACAGTGGGGCGCCAGCCCATGTAAGGCTTAAAAAATATCAATAAAATCTTAAAATCAATTCTACAATGCTCTGGGGGGAGTCAGTGAAGTGAGGCTAGGACTGAAGAAATGTGGTCATGTATACACATACAAGTGAGGAGATGGGCAGCTTGTGCAAGCTGACACAATAATGACTGATCGATACCAACATACAAAGAAATACAGTAATCCAGCTGTGATGTAATAGAAGCATGGATAATCCATTCAAAGTCTTTGGGGGGTAAATATAGCCTTTTACTTTTGCCAGAAGTCTTAGTTGAAAGAAGTTTTTTTTTTTTTGACAGAACTGACCTGTGTGTCGAATTTACAGGCTCTGTCAAAGGTCACATCAAGGTTTTTTAACAGATGAACGAAGGTTAGGAGTAAGGGAGGGCAGAAAACCAGCAGAGAAATCTGAGAGGTCACATCCGAACAAAATAAACTCATGTTCATAAAGACTCAGAAAGACTTAGAAAGTTCTTTTCCATCTATACTGCAAGTCACTATCAACTCGACAAGATTGTATTATATAAGATATTATAAAAGTGCTTTTCAAGTGCTTTTTAATGACTGTGCACATCATGAATTGCCATTTAATGTTGTCTTAATCTTAAAAAAGGAAAACACTTAAAAAGGATAAAGCTTGTGGAAGTGAAATTACAAAAAAAAGTGGCTGAATGCCTTTAATATCTGCAACCCCACCTGCTCTTTTTTCTCCACTTGGGGAACTAAGCAGGTGTCCCTGAGTTGTGCAGGGGAAGGAAAATAGGGTTGCCCCGTCCTCGACCCAGCACAGTGAATGATGGATGTTTTTTAACAGAGAGGGCAAAGGTCAGTGCTGAAGCAGGTCGCAGGAGAAGATCAAAGTAGTCCTGGATAACTACATAGGTTTGCTCTTCATCATTTCACACTCTTCAACTTTTTTTTCCAATAAAATATGAGGACATCAAATATGCGGAGAGATTTCTCTCTGCTTTCCCTCCCAACATCTCAGTTACTCCCTCCCTCCCACACACAAATGATGTACAAATTCTATAAACAAGATGTTCTCATTAATGCTTTTCAAGTAAATACAGACTGTTAATGTTCTTTATAAACAATATGTGCATCTGATTCTTCTTTGCTCCTTTTAAGCATTAAATTAATCTTCAAATAAAGAAAACATACTAAACTAATTAGCAATTACAGCACTTCCAGACTAAAATGACTGAGGTGTGTTATTCCAACCTCCGCCGGTGCCTGTTAGCTGTGACTGCTTTTTATTTCAATTATTGTGAGAAGCTGAACATTTCCAGTTGGTTTCATAATTTGTATTTGTTTACATGTGTCCACCCGGGTGATGATGATCCGTCCAAGAAATTTTCATCCAAAAAGTGTTTTGGCTGTGATACATGGCGAAGCGCCCTCCTGCAACCACAGGTCCTGTTGTGGCTCTAGTAATTATTATGAGAGCAAAGGAGGTCAGGTGACAAGGTGTAAAGGGACACAGTCTGTCAGGTGGAGGGGGTGACCAAATACAGGATTCAGCCTCGATTTAGTTTTTGTGTTGTTGTTGTTCCTCAGTTCTTAGCCACATGTTAATTACTTTAGCCATGATGGTGAGTCCTTGAGGAACTTTTTTTTTTTAAGTTGTCTTTTTTAACCCACATCCAAATCTCTAAGAAGTATATGTTTTTTTCCGAACCAAGCAGTGGTCTTTCAACAACCTAAACCACATCATAATTAAAGCAGAAGGAAGCAATCCGGTCGTTTTGGCTAACTTCCTGTCAGCCGATGGAGTTAGCAGTCCCCGCCCTCGTCCCTACGTCACCACATGCACGTGCATCATCCTCAGTCTATGCACCTGCCCCCTTGGCGTGTAAACACAGAGAGGACCGCCCCTTTATGCCGTTCTCTCTCCTCATTGGATAAAGGTTGTAGGATACAAGGAAAGTTTTCTCCTCGGCTTACAGCAGAGCAGAGTGACTGACAGACCCGTGTTTCAGACCAAACACTCTATATAAGTGATTGCTGTCGGAAGATATAACTATTTAAGACTTATATTAACACAAACATTCCGCTTACTTCTGCTTTAATGTCACCATGACTACAACAATTAAACCATGGCTTATGCTCTTGGATACACATCCATTGGCTGCACATGTAGGAAGAGACCAGTCAACTGTCTTGTTTGACTAAGTTTGTTTAGTATGGATATGTAAAAGCAGGGAATTGAACTAAATGATCATAAATGTAGGTTCGGTCATCTTTTTATACAATTACAAAAGTGTGAATACTAGTGATAAAATGCATAACATTTGTGTGCCCTAGCCAATGATTATCACAGACACGTTTCCGGTACATGTGGACTTCATTTCAATTCAAACATATATCCTTCATTATTACCTAATACATAATTGTTTGTGAGGGGGAAAAAAAGCATCAGTTTAAAAATCTTCCCACTCACTCAGACTGATTCAGAAACTGTGCTGTGGATTGTTGAGTCAATGTTAATGAACACCATACAGTGAATACTCTGCACATATGTCTTCTGGCTGTAAAACATCAGCGATCAATACTGACTAATCGTTAAAAAAGAGGAGTTCAGTTTGTCCTCTCATCAGCAGAATAGATTCATCTATACAGCAGCAGTGGCTGTTGAAAGCCTTAATTATGACTGGTGTGCTTTTTCGCTGAAGGGAGGACAGCTTTATGGTATACACGTGTCATGTGTCAGTGTCTTTGTGGAAGTGACCAGGCAGACAACCAGACAGGGAGAAAACCATTTGATCTATCTGTATTCTGACTTTTCATAAATATTACATCTGTTTTTGACATCGCTCTTTAAGTTTGTTGTTGTTGTTGTTGGTGATGGTAGCGGTGGTGTTTTTGATGTGATTTTTTTTCTTTTTTTTTTTAAGTCTTGAATCAGATCCTGAAGCTTATGACCTACATGTGACTCTATCATGACATTCAAATCCTAATTCGTATCAGCATCGCCATGTCAGTGGGCAATGAGGTCTTTGGGATGGATGTGACGTCCCCTGTCACCCTCCCTTGGTGTGCCCTCTTGATAAGGCTGTCAGGTCAGATTTGGTAAGTGTTGTGCACAAATTTGATCTTTTTTTAAAAAAACAAGAAGAAAGAAAGAAAGAAAGATCATCACTTACTTTTTTGAATAAATCCCTAAAATAAAAATAAACTGAGGTAACGTGAAGCTCTTCCTGTTAAATAATATAAATAGCGAGAAAAATAAAGAAAAAACAGTGAATTAAAGAGTCTTCCAGTGGTGGCGGGCAATAAACACCTCAGAGTGCAGACTGTGTGTGTCACGGCTGCACTCGCTGCCTGTACAACTGCTCTCAATGTTCCGTCTCTCTTGAGATTTACACACTCCAGCTCCACTCTTAATGAGAGTGCTAATCATCCAATGCACTGGACCAGTCAGACAATACTTTATCCATCCTCGGGGTACATATGTGGAAATAATGATTCATTAACTCAGGTGAAAAAGGCTATGGGATTAAATCAATATTTTTATTTCACCACCATCCATCTCAACCCTCTATCTAAGAACATGGTTGCAGTTTCTCAAGTTCGTGCTCATCCTTTTCAACGAAGATTATTATTGACATGTCAAACCAAAACTACCCACGAATATAGTTCTGCCTTTACAGTCTTTGTAAATGACTGATATGATCCCTCATCTAGGATGTGAAAAACAGGACTCGTAGGTGAGTTACTTTTAGTTCCAAGTCCTTGAACTTCTTTTCTTTTTGACCTCTTTTGTGAATTCCAAGGCAGCATACAGTAAAACATATCTCTGTCTGCCTCACAAACAACTGAAAGAATTGCTCAAATGAATTGCTGTGAATGTTTGTTCAGTCATGTTCTCTAAAGGTTCAAGCCCGCTGACCTTAGTGACCCCCCCGACTATTCCTCTACCATGAGACTGACATAACCATAATGCCCACAGGATTAAATCTAATGATAGCTGACATTTCAGACAACCACAAAATGAGGTTGGGTGGGTTGCCATCATCACCGTCATCATGTCAGGGTTTAACACCTAATTTGACCTCTGCTTTTCTATTTATGATCAATTACCTTCGACAGACCTTAAGGATAACTTCCAAACTAATTGCATTTCAATCAGTGTGTCTCAGCACAGCATCATAGCATTGGTTTGGTTTAGAATAGAGCATTTAAAACCAATGCTGGACCAGTTTTAGCTTGAAACCGCCATGGTTGTGTTGTCCAGTTGCTCCCTGATTATCAATGGAGGCAGTGAATGCAACATGGATGATGAATCCAACGTTTTTGTGATCTGTTTTTGTCTTTATTAATAACTTATTTGCAGTATTTTGTTCAACAACATGCTTACAATGTCCAATGTACATGAATGCTCACGTGTTTTCAGGTGTGTTAGACACTAAACTGTTCACCTGTGTGGAGATTGTATTAGTTTAAAACACATAATAAAACAAAAATGTATGTGTGTATTTATCCCTTTTGCCCATGAACAGTGAGGGGAAGGAAAACGAATGAAAACACTACTCAAACACTCTTGTGCCATGAAAAAGAACTCTATGATTCGCCTTTAGAATTGGCTCATTGCCAGTGTTTCATGCTTCATCAAACATATTCTATTTCCTTTTTGCATATGAAATGATATCCAAATGACACAATTATTACAGCTGAAAGGGCAGAACAGGACATATCGCTTACTGCATATTTAATCTAGTATGTTGGGTATACTGTATACATAACAGTATGGGTATTAAAATCACCTTTTTAAAAGTTTCTTGAAAATTGTATTTAAACATGATGATGACATCTTAAATCAACAGAATGTTTATGTAATGTAACGGATGTCTGAAAGGGGCATTTCACATATGGTTTGCCATTTTGGTCCCATACTGCTTAGGAACATAAAAACAGGCAAAGATGACAGCCCTTGGGACAGCAGCATGCATGATTGACAAATTTTATGAGGATATATATGTGGGGCTGTCGTTCCCTGGGGTGGAATAACTTAGTGACTCAACACGAAGCCGTCAGTGAATGACACAATGACGAGGGACACAGGAGGGAACCAGTCCACTCCATCACACCTTGGAAAAGCAAACAGGCCTGACAGAAGCTTCTCATGGCTGCTTCAGCGGGCTTTGAAAGATATTTGTCCTGGCAAAGAAAGGATACTTGAGAACTAAAATCAAGGAGCCAGATATAAAACGCCTCCAGCTGCATTCGGAGACAGCGTAACTGATCAAGACCCAAGTGCGACAACCGGAGCCTTTGAAATCAAAATGCAACCTTATAAACACAGGGAGGCTTAACTGTCTCTGATAGACATCTGTATCCACTTCCTTTCTCATGTCAAAAGCTCCTGGAGCCATTGCACTAATCAAAGGCTGCAGCACTGACTCTTGTATCCAGAGCTTTTCATTTGGTTCTGTTTAGACCTGTGAATATGCGTTTGACAAAGAGGGAGACATTTAATGGGAGACATTCATCATTTTGACTGGCCATGCCCTTGGCCCTTGGTATCTTAGGTAGATGAAAGATTGTGCATGTCTATAATAAGTGTGAATCTATCAGTCCTGCTTTCATTATCCCTCAAACAGCATCTGTTTAACTGGAAGAGTTTTTTTTTTCAATTCCCATCCAACAATAGTTCTATTTTTTTCTTATCTCAACAGACCAATTCTCTAAGACTTTGGGAATGTTTTAGCACAAAAAACAGAAGTGTTGGGTTAAAAAAAAATAATAATAATAATAATAAATAATGCTATATTGATCCCTGCTGGGTAATTGCCTTTCTGCCTCCTTCTCCGCATGCTACCAAAGAGGTAAGAATCAGCAGCAGAGCAGAGCCTCCGCAGCTGCTGAGGATTTGGTATCTTGCTCAAGGACACCTAGATGGGTTTCTGAAAGGAGGGTGTGTTTTTTTAAGGCCCAAATTCTCCTAACTCACTGCACCATCCTGCTGTCTTGATCTGTGGGTGTATTAGTTGCTTATTATTATGAACTGTGGAAGTTTTTCACCTTTCAAAAGTCCTTAGACACAGGGTGCCTCTCCTGGCAGCATCGCATGGAGAGTCTTAGCACAGCTGAATAGGTGCATAGCTTGGCAGGGTGACCTGTGAGGATAGTGAGTATGAGTTTCACCTCGTGTTTGTATGCGGTAATATGTTTTGGAGTAATCAATTTTTCTAATAGTGACCTTATTGGTAAAACAGAGACCCATTCACCTTCTTCTCAGACTGAACAAATATATAGTCAGTAATACTGATGAACCATGTGAGATTTAAGAAACAAAATCACAACAAAAGTGAATACTTGGAACTCATTTTAGCCAACTACTATCAGCACTGAAGATGTATCACTCCTCCTCAGAATAAAATATCTTAGTTTATATTTTTCACATATTTATATTTGTATGTATTCATGTACAATCCAGGATTAAAAGTATGAGTTGTATTGTTTGAAGCAACAAATAATACATTTAAAGTGACAAAAAACAAAACAGTCGATTTCTTTCTTCTTCTTTTTTTTGCTATGGATTGCATTTTGACTTGTTTTCAGTGGGTCGTAGGTCTTGATTTTTTTGTGTGTTTTTTTTTTTCAGAACTAAAATATCTCTATGTAATATATCTGGGGTTTCCAGAGGATCAAGTACTTTTCTTGACTTAAGCGATTTTTATTTTAGTGAGATGACTCTTTATCTGTTGGATGGTCTACCATGACATTTGCACAGCATTCATCTCTCCCTCAGGAGTTTTATTGTACTCCCTTTTCATTCTAGCATCATCATCAGACTGAAGTTTAAAGATACCTCATATGTTGATTTTAAACCTCTCCTATAAAAAATGTATAAATGTGTTTCGATGGACCCTTTGGCTCTGCTGCCTTAGTGTTGACTGGGACCAGGAGAAGAACACGTTACACCTCCTTTAAAGTCCTTACATGGCTGCCTGTCAGTCTCTGTATTGATGGAAATTCTTTTAGTCCTCCTTAAAGGGGAATTGTCGTTTTTTACAATCTGGACCGTATTTCTAGCATAAAATACGATCATTTACTCACCCAGATAACTTTGGTGTCAGTCGTTCCGACAAAATTAGATCCAGCCGAGAGCCGCGCATATCCATATAATGTGAAAAGACGGGGCAGCGCAATGCAGCCTCTAAATAATATATATAATATAATATCCGCAGCGAAACTCGTTCATTTCACTAACATTTTGTTATGATATTTGTTATGAACATCCTAGGTCTGTAGGTTGACCTACTAACCTCTGACCTGGATGATGTCATCTCGCTGCCCGACTCTGATAATAATGATTCCATTTCGACATTCGGGCCCATTTTTAGTGCAACTAGTGAGTCCAGGTTGCAGAGAGGAAGCCTGTGGAAGCTGAACTTCGTCCAGCTGCTCATTTTGTTCTGACAAGTCGGAAACACGCAGAAATGAATCATAGCATTAGCTGTAGCAACAAGCCGCGTCGTCGTGTGGTCTTTCATCAGCCACTTGTCTCATGTACTTGGAATGTTAACACAAATGGGCAACACTTCTGGTGTGGGAGCTTGTAGGTTTTTTTTTTTAGATGTGTTGGTTAATCTGTATTAGGTGTAGGCTTTTTACTTGCATTCTGAAAAGGCTTGTAGGACTCGTGACTGACAAAACTTGTATGGAAACAGACTAATTTACATACTGTATGGATTTACATACTTTGTGATTACTTGCTCCCTTTTATTGAGCTACTGTACAGTAAGATGAATCCAATTTAGTCAGATCAATCTCTGCAACGAATCCAGTACATTTGTGGCATCTCTATTTGATTATATCCTGCGCTTACTGTATGCATATCCTCTTTTTGAAGCTGAGCCAAAACCACAGGTAAGTGAAGCTCGCAAACCTTTTCACAAAAAAAAAAAAAATGTATGCAGATAGCTTGTCAGTAACTGCACATGGAGGGCCTTGGAAAGAAACATAACTGAAAGCCCAGTAGAGCAGTGTCAGAGACAGCAGAGCCTTATAGAACAGCCCCTTCTGCAGCTCTCCATCCATCATGCCCTTATAGTACAGTGTCTAAAAGCTGGTGCTGAATAAATGGCATATGACAGCTTGTCTGGAGTTTGCCAAATGGCAGCTAAAGGACTCCAACAGCATGAGGAATAAGCATTATCTGGTCTTTTGAGACAAAAATAAAGGGATTCTTTGACCTGAATGCCAAGCTTGACATCTGGCACACAACCAGGTAGCACTTATACTTCACGTCACGCCTCCAATGAGGCTGTGTAGTGGTAGCGTCACTCAAGGGGGTCATATGAGCATTCAGGATTAAAGGAATGATGAGTGAAGTGAGATATATTTGACGGGGATCAACCCTTTCAGTATAAGACAATCTGTGCAGAGTCTCTTGACTGTCCTTGACTTTCAGCAAAAGACCTGATTGAAACATGTGAGACCTGATGTTCTGTGTATGGACACTCCCTTTCAGTCTGATCGAGCCTAAGAGGATTTCAGAAGGAAAAAAATAATGGAATAACTGCCAGTAGCCAAGTGTATGAAGCTGGCAACAACACCAAGAGCACTCGAATCAATTTATGAGTTTCTATAAAGTGCAGAATGAATGGTCTGAATATAGGAATATCTGATTGTTATTAATCACAATCATCCCAGTTAAGTTTTTTGTGTGAGTTTTTGGCCATAAACCCTAGCTACACCCTTAAATACTACATTGTGCTGACAACAAGTCTGATCTGACACTTAATTGTATTAAAATGTTGATTAAATGACAAAACTGCTATAACCTATGTAATCCAGCACACAATGTCTTTCACGAGCTCAATGATCCAAATACTGGAAGTCCTGGTTTTAAAACTTTATTAACTTTAAAGGCTTAAATTATTAATACGGTATGAATTAAAGATTACCTCGGAGAATGTGGTTCCTGAAATTGACAAGATACAATCAGCTAGAGAAAGGTATCACTGTGATTGTGCTGTGGGGACTAGAAGCTGTGCACTCACAGCTGTACTGTGCTGTTACAGAGTGGAGTGCTTCAGACAGCATTTTTATATGTATATATAATATACCGGGACTCACATAACAAAGTGAAATATCTGGGTGGCATTTATATTGTTGACTCATGTTATCTCAGCATGATTTGACAATGTTCTAAGGACATTTTTGTCATATAATCGGCTGTGTTTCCATTTCCATGCTCAATAAACAAAACCAGGCTATATTTTGCCCAAAAAAAATCACAACTTAGTCGCATAACTTAACTTGAGTAGTCACATGACATCCAAAAAGACTGCCGACTATTATCGCCCATAAGATACTGATACATGGCTGCTGCCAGATAAGAAGGCTTGCCTTTCCGTCATCTTGTGCACCAGAGGCCCTCATCGCCTTTGATTGAATACTGCAGCAGCCACTGTGGTAGATACAATCGTCCCAACAATTAGCAGATGCTTGAAATCTGTCACCATGTTTAATGAACCATGTCACCGAGTTAAATTATATCACAAGGGGAGAAAACTCATCTTTATTCACATAGCATCTCTCAATGGAGGCATTGTTTCCATTTTTTTTAACTAAATAACAATGTGGTCACAGATGTCTCAGCTGTCTCAAATATCTCAAGTAGGAAAGCACAAGAGTCAGGACCCTTTGGTCATGTATGGTCTCCATGAAGTTCTTGCAAAGCTTTGAGATGTTTGTTGTCCTGTTGCAGCAGTAATCATTCCCCGAAAAAATAGCGAATCAGATGGTGTCGCATGGATCTGAAAAATGTACTTCTCCTTGGTCAGGTACTGTAGTAGTCTTATTTCGTACATGCCCAACTCCGGAGTAGGGCAAAACATCCTCAGGCTTGAATATTCCCCATACCATGCTTCACTGTCAGTTTGCTACACAGAAGTATATCACTCTCTCTCCTGCTCATCTGCTCACATACACTCTTCTGTTACTGTCATGCATCTAAAATTGGGATTCATCAATAGATTGGAGTTTTTTTCCCCAGTTACCCATAGAGAGAGTCTGGTATTTCTGAGCCCACCCCGGGCGTTTGGCCTTGTTTCCTCTCCCGAGAAGTGGTTTAGAAAGCGCCATCCTTTGAGACCACGACAAGACAGCTTTCTTTTGACAGCTCTTTTGCTGATTGGAGTTATGTGTTCATTATTTAGCAATTCCTGCATCTGAAATGAAGATGCCTTTCTGTCTCTCAGGGAGCTGGTCTTGTCATATTGATGTGTGGTCACTTTTAGTTGTCCTGGTTCAGTTTCTGCAAAGTGGTTTAGAGCTCCATGCGCTCCTATATAAACCCTGTGATTTGATACAGAGAAAGCCTCTCTTTTCTTAGAATAACAATTTGACTTCTTACTTCTGATGTTCACCTCGCTCCGATGCCATTTTCACACAATGCTCCTTAGTAAGCAATGATCTGCTTGAAACTTGAGGCACGGCCTTATTTGTAACAGGTCAACAGTGCCTGCAAGTTGATTTACTCGAACAAGCCTCTGATGAATAGCCAATGCCCTACATTTTCATAGATTTGAATACTGACCTAGAAACAGGGCAGATTCTTAAATATTTCCACCTCATTTTACATGACTGTATTCTAAAGTGTTTCTGGTTGATCTATCTCCAGGTCAAAATCTCCATGTAAAATATAGCACAGGCATCTTGAAGAGGTTTCTGCACATTCAGTGGAGTCCACCTGTGGTACAGTATATTCAGCTGGTTGAATATTATTTGAAAAGGCACGTTCTTGTCTCTGTGAGGTTTCACAGCTGACAGTCCACATCAGAGCGAAAACTAAACCATGAAGGTGAAGGAACTGACTGTAGAGCTCAGAGGTAGGATTGTGCTGAGGCTCAGATCTGGGGAAAGCTGTGAATAAAATGTCTATTGAAGGTGGCGTCTGTATGGAAAACATTTGGAGGAACCAGGAGTGTTTCTAGTATGAGAGTTGAGCAATTTGGACAAAGTTCCAGAGATCCTGTGTGGTGGTGGGTGAAACTTTCTGACTGAAGAGCTAATTCTCGCTAGCAACCTTTCAATGTCGTCTTTTCACTAAAAACTTGTTCATTCATTTCAGAAAAGAAAAGAAAATGTATGAGAATTAATTGGCAGAAATTGTTGTTTGCCAGAACTACATACTGACTTAATTTCACTCTTCCTGCTTGTCCTCGTTTCTCTGTTTGTTTCAGTTGCATGCATTCCTCGATATCCACTGCAGTGCCGCGCAATGTTACACAACAATACACTAATTTAGAACAAGTGGTGAATTAAGATGTGTATTCTGAAGGCATTAACGACTGCATGCATAATGCATTCTTGTTTTAATAAATCCCATCGAGCAAGTCATTTCCCGTATAATTCTTCACACTTGACACGTTTTAATACAAATAGCTTTGCTTAAAATGTGAGGAATCAGTTCCAAACTATGTGTCAAAGCAATTTTGCAGCTGGTTACCACCCAAGAATATTTTGAAAACAAAAGCATTAGTAACTACATAATCATTTAGTTGATATGGGCTCTAGTTAATTCGACAAATGAAAGGGAATATTCCCCTGCTCTGTCTTAATTAGTTCAGAGGTTGAAGAAACAAAACTGTGTGCTGTGAAAATGTGCACTGATAGCATTTACTAAATTGAACAGCATAGTCTTGATGGTGCTTACTTGGGCTGACATTTCCCTCATGGGTGCACACTGTGTAGTATGAATACAGAATCAGCTACCAATGAAATTACAACATAAACTTGATTCATGTGGCTCAGTGCCGGTTTCTTCTGGGGTAACTTGAGAGATTTGGGCCATCCCTGATAATACGACTTTGTAGTTAATAGAGTACACTGTGTGCTGCAGAATTATACTTACGCTACTATTTGATATATTAAGATTTGATGATGAGAGCAAGCAAGCAGTTAATGCCATCACAGTGTATGTGAAAAATGCCTTTAATGAAAGAGAAAATGCTTCGCTGCCAATGTTTCCATATTAACCAGGAGGTAAATAACGGGGTTGGTTATCTGCTCCAGTTTCGGGACGGTGCAGTATTTCTCACTGGATGCAGCGGGTTGTTTTCTATTCTGCTCTGAGCTGATTCTCTGTTAATTGGCTGGAAATGGCCTCCAGAATGTCAGTGTGTGTGCAGTTCATTAAGCTGCATAGATAAGCTCATCATAATTTACACATTGAACGGGGGACCCTTTTTGTGTTTTCCCATTTATATTATAGTCTCATAGTGGATAATACTACTTCAGCTCATTTGGTTGAAAACAAAACATACAATCATGACAATAACAGCAGCTCTTAACAGCCCAGGCAATATGGTATTTTGTTGGGCTTATCAGATTGTAGAACATCCAATGGTACAAATATGAACCCTCATCCTGCTCTGCGAATGGCCAAATGTCCTATACTGTATTGCTCTCCATGCCAGCAGAATTGAAAAGGGTAGGACACCTCCAAATATTAATTAAAGGACATCTTGTTCGCCTTCCTCCCACCTCCTCCACAGTGGACAGGACTATTAGCTGTGAAGTAATTAAAAGTGGCACAGACATATGAAAACCTTACTAATGACTCCATAAACCTTTCATTCGGGGACTATCAGCTGCTCACCCATGTGGAAGGAGTCCATTGTGCCATACAGTGAGCTCAAGAGCTGGTCAGACCTCTGCCCACAAGACAGGAGGGGGATTAATATCTGTAAACTGAGCCATTCAAAACAGTAATGGACTCTTGTGTCGATGAAGCTAAATCCCTTTGGCTTCAAGCTGTTCTGTTTACATTAATCAAGTTTATCATCAGATACATTACAGCTCAAATCTCAAACACTTGTTTAACTGCAAATATTTGAGGAAAGGATAAAAAAACAATATCATATTATATTACAATATTAAATATATGAATAACCAACTGCACTATGCACTATGAGAAAAGAAAATAGTCTTCAAGTTCTTTGGTTGCCCATACCAGTAATGGGGGACTGAATTTGTCAGTAAAGTTGCACTGACATCAAACTTGAAACTTGACTTTGATTTGGAAGAAAAAAAAATGACTTGTTCGTGTGTCTGGTCCCTGCCTTTCTTGTTAAATAGGTTTCACAGCAGGAATATGATGATCTTCATCATCATCAAAATGTTTATTGTTGACAGCGAATGAGTCACTTCTGAACTGCATAATATCTGAAAATGAATAAATGAATGAATTAAAAGAGGAAATAAGAAGAAAAAACCTTGCTGAAGACAGAGGAAAAACAACCTCAACACAATAAATCCTATCATTAGTTCACACCTGCAATCAAAGTGTGAAACAGTGAATCAGCTTGTCAAATAACAGCTAATTTTTTTTTGCAAAACAGTAGAGTGACCAATCAAACACATTGTACATCTCATAAAAATTACTTCATTATTTTTAATGGAACAACAGAGGACACACAGTGTGTGTACATTTATAACACTGATGTTCTGTCATTGGCAAAAACTCAATATAGATATGGACCTCAGTCCAGACTAAAAACATGGAGCATATTGGACACTGTGAGCACACTTTGGTCTGACTCAGGCCTTATTTATTTCCCTTTACTTGACTTGAAGATGCCTTAAGACTCACTTGACAAATCTCTAAATAGATGATGAGTATGAAATGAAAGACATTACACTAGTTCAATAAATCAATTAAGTGTACAGGCTGATGAGAGCCACAACACCACACATACAGTAAACATTTGCATTTATATCAGTATAATTTCTTAAATTAACTTTTGCTTACATTCTCCTCTGCCGGCTAATGGTTTGAGTACAAACGTGTTATACTTCCCGAGCCCTTATAGGTGTTTCTTGGAAAATGTACTGGTGTGTACATTAAATGTATGTATTCACAGCGTGTATTAAATGTATATATCAGAGGTGTGGACTTGGACTAGAGACTTGAGACTTGACTTGGACTCGAGTCCCGATTTTGATGACTTAAGACTTGCTTGATCAAATCAAAAAAAGACTTGGACTCGCTTGGGACTTGATGCCAAAGACTTGAGACTCTACTTGGACTTGAGAGCAAAGACTTGAGACTCTACTTGGACTTAACCCTCTTGACTTGAGTCAAGTCACAAGCAGCTAGCACAAATATTAAAATATTTAAAAAAGTGTCACATCAATGTTATACTGCAGCAGCCAGCCAGAGACATTCCTATAGAACCCAGTCCTGTTATCAGTCTTGGCTGTATAATTAATGCCAACACACTAATGCCTACCACACATAAAAATAATCTGGCTGATTTTGCCCCGATTTTCCCCCTTCCGACCAAAGACAAAAATCGCCCGATTATCTTGGCTCTTAAAGGGATAGTTCAACATTTTGGCAAATTGGCCCATTGCCATAATTGCTATAGTCATAGCAGTAGGTTCGTTACCTTTAATTGTAGGTGTAAGCTATTTTTAGTACAGCGGAGCGCAGCAGCTGGCTGCTCAGAGCTACGCTATGGAGGCTAAGGGAATTTCTTGGTTTCCCTCATCAAACTCATCAAATACAAAATCCCAAAACTCCACAGCGCTTTTGTAGACAAGTTGTGAGCTGCACAACCACCACGCTATGAGATAATGACGGAACGATACGAAACGGAGCCGTTTTCGAGGTAAATTCATACAAAACCGCTGATGCGCGTTGCGTTCAGGGACAGTTTTTCAGCAAGCAGTCTCCGTATTTACCCTGTATTTACCTCGAAAACGGCTCCGTTTCGTATCGTTCCGTCATTATCTCATAGCGTGGTGGTTGTGCAGGTCACAACTTGTCTACAAAAGCGCTGTGGAGTTTTGGGATGTTGAATTTGATGAGTTTAATGAGGGAAACCAAGAAATTCCATTAGCCTCCATAGCGTAGCTCTGAGCAGCCAGCTGCTGCGCTCCGCCGTACTGAAAATAGCTTACACCTACAATTAAAGGTAATGAACCTACTGCTATGACTATAGCGATTATGGCAATGGGCCAATTTGCCAAAATGTTGAACTATCCCTTTAAGAGTATTTTATGAGATTCTCCTGTGGTGTGTTGTGTTTTAAGATTTAAATTATCTGAACAATCGGCTCGTAAAACGGTCGGCGGCGACAATCGTAAATATTAAACATGTTCAGTATTTACGATTGTTGGTCCCAACAATCGTGACCGTTTGGATCAAAAATCGGCCTGTGTGTGTGGGGGAAGCCGACCATCTCGAGTCACCGGCTCTGCTTCTTTATGTAACCAATAAAGAAGCGAGCTGACTGCAGCACACGTAGCATAACAAACCAGTGTGGCTAACGGCTCCATGGCATGGATCTATATAATACATCCATGCACCATGGCTACCATCAACAGACTACGTCAGATCACGTTTGATCACGAGATTTCTGACGTGTACTGTACGTCAATTTTAAATAGCTTTATTGGCATGAGAAGGCAGCGCTTATATTGACAAAGCATATCACAATAGAATATTAATAGAAATAAACAGATGAATAAGTGGCAGAACATTAACAATAAAATATAAACAACTTAACAATTGAGGCGTGGTCATGATCTTTACTTATCATTAATTATAATCGATTTGTTTGGGACTCGAAACAAAAATCTTAGGACTTGGTTGGGACTTGAAAAAAAATCTTAGGACTTGGTTGGGACTTGAAAAAAAATCTTAGGACTTGGTTGGGACTCGAAACAAAAATCTTAGGACTTGGACTTGACTTGGGACTTGAGAGCAAAGACTTGAGACTCTACTCGAGACTTGAGAGCAAAGACTTGAGACTCTACTTGGACTTGCAACATAGGGACTTTCTCCCACCTCTGGTATATATTCACAGCTCCTCAAGCAACCCATGTTAAGCTTCTTCTTCTTTTTTTACATGGATCTGGTATGAGCACTCGCTCTAAAATTGTCAACATTAAAGTTGTAGCTTTCTCTTCATCTTCAACAGAAGTGACAAACTTATTCCAGTAGCGTATTTTCTGAGACCCATCGTCTCCCTCGGATCAGTTGAGAGATGTTAAAAAAGTTATCAGAGTACATAAAAAAGTTAGTGTGTTTATTATTTATTTTTGCGGCACCATATTACAACTTTTGGCTATGAGAAGCAGGTGGAACATTCACGTCCATTAAAAAAAACAAAAAACTTTATGTCAACATACACTTGTCCCTTCACATGCACAAGTAGCTCTTCGGAGCTATGACATCTGCTGCTTTTACAATCCCTGTGTCAGCAGCCCAGAGTTTTTACCATACCCTCATGATTGGCTTCATTAATGATTTTATTTGATAGCCATTTTAATGATGCATTTGATGAGTTGACAGGAGCACAAAGCTGTCTGGTCAGCAATGATCACAAAGAATCAAAGCCAAAGAATTTGGAAAAGTAAAGCATGTCAGTGAAGCAAAGAGCTTACAAGATCCCATGAAGCTACTCAGAGTTCATTTTCTTTCCAACTAAAGAAAATAAAAAAAATCAATAATGTAGAAAGGGTATCTCCTGTGTACCAGTCCCTCTGTTTACTTTCTTTTCAACAGCCTAAATATAATATTCAACTGACACCCCTGCTTGTGTGCTAAGCTCACACACACACACACACACACACTGTTGAATGCCTTTTCCCCCTTTTCATTCACACAATCATCACTGTACGAACTATGTGGGATCATAGACTACAAACAGATGTAACACTAATCTCTGGGCAGCCTATTTGCCAGAACTAACTGATCCTAGAGGCCTCATTCATCAAACCATGCATACAGCAAGTTCTAAATATGCAAGTAACTCTGTGTAATACCCACTAAACTGGTATTTAACAAAGTTGCACACAGAAGTCAAACAATGATGAATCTCACCTGTTCTATATCCATCTGCTTGTGCGCATACAGGTTCATTTACACAGAGAAAAGCCTCCACACTGCCAAATATGGAGAAACACAACCCTGTGAATGTATGCTGAAAGTAGCTTACAGTAGAAGTCTTAAAAGACTGAGCAATTTTAGGTTTTGCCATACAGCTAGCATTAGCACTAACAGCTGTTTAACCTCATCAGCCTTCATTTTGTCCCTCTAGTTTTGCATCTTTTCTATCACTTCCTCTCTATATACAGACGTTAACATGCTAACCAGCTAGCCCGGGTCAGGTCAGACTTTGTGATTCATCGCTTTCCGATACAGAGTCACTGTACCATCCAGTCTTCCCCTAGGCAGAAGCACTGCTCAGAGGACGTACTGTACTATGACCTCTTGCCTTGTAAATGCACCGATGGCTTGAAGCTCTCAACAAGGCTTGTAAGAGACTGGTAAGACAAACTACAAAGTCTAAAGAGTCGAAAAGAAATGAGAAAATAAACGGTATATGTTTGGAAGCAATACGTATACAAGATTGCACTGTGTTTACTGAGCAAATAAAAAAAGGTTTGATTCTGATTCAGTTATGTTAAATTCAAAATATGTTTTGCTTATTGCTTGATTCAGATATTTGCCCTTCGTTGTACAAGATGATTCATATGTGCAGTCACTAGATCTGCCGGAGGGGGAGAGGTTTTCTAGTTATATTGCAACTAGTTAGGAAGCCAACCACAGTCCAATAAACTATTTTCAAATATGTGATGCAGCAAACTTAAACCTCCAGTGCACATATACTAAGAAGTAAGTGACTTTTATATGTTTCAAACAGTTCTAGAGGGGATTGTTTTTTATGTGTTTTTTGGGCATATTCCCTGTTTCTCTCGAGCTGACATGGGAAGTGTTTTCACACCTTGTCTACATCAGCCATGCAGCCAAAGGATTGTGTCAGCACCTGCAGTCTGACATCAGTGTCCAGACAGAGTGCGTTAAACCACAGAGCTGCTGAGGTGGCACGCTTTGGACGTACAGTACTAGGATCCAATAAAACCATCAGTGTAGTTACACACTTTCGTCGGAGCTTCGGGTTTTAGTAATACACATAAAAGCATGAGAAAAACATGAGCTTTTCAAGGGTTGCATTGAAGTCAATCTGTATGAATTGTATCAGAGTTGTGTGTGTCCGTGATAGAGAGAGAAAGAGAGACTGAAAAATATGGCTAAAATGCTTAAATCAGTAGACAAAGTGAGATCACAGAGTTACAAGGACTTTCTGTGTGACAATGTGAGAAATCCATAATTCAACAGCTCCACATACAAGGCAGCGCTAAGTGGTGACTGTGTGGTTTGATGTGTATGGAAGTCATTTGTATCATGTGGTACAGCCTTCACAGTCACCTGATCTAACCCTGTTGAAAACTCGAAGGGGATTTCAGACTGACATGTTAAGACACCCTCTTCATCAAAATACCAAATGAGGATAAATCTTTCGGAAGAATAGTGAGCAATCCCCCCGTACGAGAGCAGCCTACCAAACAAAGAGATTTTGCAGGGAGACAAGAGCGAAGTATTAATTTACATAATACCTAAAATGATTGAGTGTCTAGTCTGCAGTAATGCGGAAATGCTAATATTGTAATCTTAGCACACCACACTCCCTATTTAGATTCCGCCTGTAATCTGTGTGCGTCGCGCATGTAAACAACCCTTTATGAGTGGTTGGAAAACAAGGTATTGGGCGATACTGGTGTTATCAGTGGTGATCCCTTTTTTTTCAGAGTCAGATTTCAGCTGGGCTCTTTGATCCATAATCCTGTGATTGATTGTGGCACTTTAACCTCGAGGGCCCTGCTGTGTCTTCAATCGACCCGCAGCCATCTCCATCACATTCACTTATACAGAGGGATCCTCCTGGTGTGAAAAATGGAAGAATGTCAGAGGGAAGAGAGAGGCAGCCCCCTCGGCCACCGAAGCCTCACACGGTGCTCAGGAGTGAATGCGGGCTGTAATGAACGACGGAGGAGGAAATATATTAAAGGAGAGATTTATCGCTGCCGGTGTTGTTCTGTTACTGAGTCTTTTGAATTTTTCCGTCCTGCAAGGTAGAGTGCATCTGTTGGGTGTTATGTTTGTTTTATGTCTGCCGCCGCCACGGACGTTGTTTTCTAAAGACCGTGTATTACTTCATCAAATTTGTGTTGTGTTGCCCCGTGAAAGGCAGAAGAAAAATAATTCCTCCTCAAAGGTATGCTAATAGTGTATCATTCCTATCCTGAAAGGGAGGGCATCGAAGGATTCTTGTTGCAGTCTAAGAGCTCAGATATTTCTTGTGATCTGTGTTCACCAAATAGTGGATAATTGCATAAGCTGTGTTTAAATATCCCTTTGAGGGGCTTAACAAGCAGGGATTGTGTTTTTTTTCTCCTTTATTTGAATGGAATGGCTGCTTGAAGCAATACTCTTGCGCTTTACAAACTTATTTACCTCACTGATCACACACACAACTGTGGTCATTGTAATTTGGTTGGCGCAGCATGTTCTGTAAAACTATTTCAATGGATTGAATCATCATTAAAATCATCTCTACATTTGTACAAGTCTTTCATTGAACTTGTTACTCAAACTTGAATTGTTGCTTGGCATTGAGATGAACTTGAACAAAGATAGAATAAATACAATAGGTCCTCCACCATGACCGTCCATATACGTTGATTTTTTTTTTTTTTCAAATCTATGATATGCACCAGACCTTGGTTGTCATAAATATATACCAGTAGACAATTAATGAGTACATGTATTGTACAGTATCTAAAGATGCGTACCAACTTTTGTTGCATAGGTCACAGTCATGGCTCGGTTAGGTAATGGATAATAATAATAATAGTACTGCTGCTGGTTTCACAAGTAATATTCTTGTGTTTTGTTGACATCCACTCCGGCCTTCTCCTGCATTTGCCTCTCTATTTACAGTGTCACGTTTCCCTTTGCTTATTATGGGTGTGAGACGCATTAAATAGCGAAATTTGACTATGAGTCATAACAACCTGCTGCACAGGAGGACACCCAGAAATAATACATCCAATAACGTATCCTGTGACCTTGTTACACAAATGTATTTATCTCAAACTCAGACTTTTTCTGGGGCATTGTTGCAGAGAGAGAGACTCGGAGGCTGGCGAAGCTGGTGAAGAATTCATGAGTCCTTTGATACAGTTCTTTGACATTGTTGAGAAAGTGGAACGAGGAACCTACTTTGTCAAAATAGGTAACCCACAGCTTGGCAGGATACAACAGGTCCTCCTTAGATCCAAGTGGGTGTAACATCTCTTAAGAATCACAAATTCCCTCTGCTTCTCCCTCAGATGTGGGTTAATCTGGATAGCAGAATACTTGGGCACCCTTGTACAGCAGTAAAGGAGAACTATTTTTGTCTGGAAAAGCACAGATTTTCTTCCTGGCTGCTGTATTCTGCTCTCGGTGTTGACCTGCCTGGTATCACTGGGGTTTGAAGATGTTCAAAAAGCCCTTTTCAATCATAAGGTCCCCCCTCAAGTTGTTCACCCTGAACTGTGAAATCCATGTGGTCAAACAAGGCCAGCAGGTTCTGCTGCCACTTATCTGTAGATTAGCATAGAGGACTTTTCTGACTGTGAAAAAGAGCCCCAGAGGTTACACTTGAAAATAAGAGCTTTACGTTTTCTCACTGAGTAAGCGACTCCCTTGTGGGTGTGACAATAATGTCTGCTGTCTGTTATCTTCACCTCAAATATTTTTTGTTTGTTAGAGTTGGATGGTGTACAAGTCCCCCCCAAAAAACCGAACTATCTCTTTAACACCAGAGATTGGTTTGCTTCATGTTTGACCCATGATGATTTCCTTTAACCATTACACACCAAAACCACTGAAACAACATTCCAAGGCAATAGTGTCGCTACTAAAATAGTAAACACCATAGTTGGCAATTAGTCCACAAACCAAGAAAATTGCAAAGGAAAGGCTTGAAGACAAGAAAAAGTGGTGAAAATAATCCAAATGTGATGCACATGTAAACATGGTGATTTTCTTAAACTCTAGCAGCTAAAATGTGTATTTTTTCCTGTCCCTATCCACAGTAGTACATCACTTTGCCTATGTGTTAGTAATGGAAGCAGGCTGATCCAACTCTACTACGCTGACGATGGATACCTGTAAGTACCTCACACAACCCAACATCAAATAACCCCAAAAAACTATCACTCCCACCCCCGGCAAACACTGTGGAATGCATTTGTTGATTTCATCTGCACCTTATCTGCTCTCTCTCCACTCAAAATCTTGCTTCAGCACTTTGGACATTTTCCTCGTAGTGTTGTTTGAACCTGCACCAAATAACTTTGGTTTTAAAATGATGCTTGACAATGCTGGGTCCAAGTTTGTGACACTTAAAGGAATAGTTCACCAATAAATGAAATTCAGTCATTGTTGACTCTTGTGCTGATGAATACCGGGGAGTAGTTTTTAATTCCTCTAAGTGCATCTGGAGACCCGGGAGGGGCGTTCAAAACTTTATATGAGAGTAATAGGGCCAGACACAAAAACATGCATAGAACTACACAAAAACCATAATATTCCTCCATGCTCCTCGTCCACTGCAATCCAAGTGTCCTGAAGTGATGTAGTCCAGAGTTTACTCGAAACAACTTCATTTAGGACATTTTTACAGCCTAAACAGTCCTGTATTGGTCTGGGGCCGTTGACTCGTTTTGGTAAGCAGCCGGAACCAGGGCCGTCAAAATAAAAGCACCAAGTTAATAAAATGCGGTGGAACTTTTTAATTTAAGGAATATAATTTACAAGAAAATCCCAGAGCAATTAAGTTAACCTTTTTCTTTAATTGTATTACAAGTTATTGTCTGTTTTATAAGTTTTATGTTGGTGAACACTTTTACTTTGGTGAATTTGGTGATTTCCGGATCCGCTAGAAGACCGGAACCAGAATGCAGACAAGGAGTAAACAGAAACCAGGCTCTTCTCCTCTCTGAAGTGCCTGGTGACACGAGGCTAGTCCTGTATTGAATTTGCCTGGGGCACTCTCTCGTGTCCCGACACAAAAAGGTCCATAAAACTACACAAAAACCTTTAAATATTCCTCCACACCGCTCGTCCACTGCAATCCAAGTGTCCTGTAGGGATAATAGTCCAGAGTTTACAGTACCTGAATCAATGTCATTTAGGCAAGTCCGGTCACGTCCGTGTGCATTGCGTGCATTGTGTAAACACGAGAGCACCCACCAGGCAAATTCAATACAGGACTGTTTAGGCTGTAAAAATGTCCTAAATGACATTGTTTCGAGTAAACTCTGGACTATATCCCTTCAGGACACTTGGATTGCAGTGGGCGAGCAGTGTGGAGGAATATAAAATGGTTTTTGTGTAGTTTTATGGACCTTTTTTTGTCTGGCACTATTACTCTCATATAAAGTTTTGAACGCACCTCCTGGGTCTCCAGATGCGCTTATAGGAATAAAAAACTACTCCGGCGTATTCATCAGCATGAGGGTGAATTTCATTTTTTTGGTGAACTAAGTCTATTGTGTGTGTTTCTGAAAAACCTACATCTGCAGGGTCCAACTTTTTTCTTTCTTTTTTTCCCTTCCCCTCCCCACATCTTGAAAACAAATGTTTTTTATCACCTCAGAGTACAGGTAGAGGAGGGTATAAAGGAAGGATGTGACAAGTGAGCACAGTGCCAGACGGAGATGCCCCCCCCCTTCCCTCCCGCCACTGCTTTCTATCTCCTTGTACTCTAAGTACAAATTAAGGTTTCTTTTCACTGCTTTATCCAATTTGTCTGACAGTGTATTCCCATAAGAACGGCCCTCGTATGAAAATGATGGCTCCATTATCCAAGGACCACACTCAGATTCCAGGAAAGGAGCCAAGATCATGCTTGTAAAATAAAACTGTAAGTGAGGTGCTCTTTCTTTCTCATGATTTCACTTGGACAATGTGCACAGCCCCTGTCAGACCTGTTGATGAAGCATTGATGCCCCTCTATTACAGCATCTTCCCATAGGGAAGCTGGAAAGCAGCATGTTTATGTGTTCAGGCCAACAGCGCACTGCCAGTAATACTTACATCTCAACAGGTGGATGCGGGTAAACTGAGTGTTCTAAATGGACACATATAAGTACATGCTCTGAGATGCGTTACCATGGTAATTTTGCATCACACCAAGGCTTCTACCAGGATCCCATGGAGCAAGAGACAAGATTTCAGATATGGTATTCAACAAAATCAGGGAAGCTAATCAGAGTGTAAAAAATCACCATGATGAAGTTCATTACTACAGGATACATGAAGGAGTGCATGCATGCTGCTGTCTATGAATCAAAATTCATTTTTAAATCATTTTTATTTTATTTTAAATAATAAGTAAGTAAGGTTGAAGCTGAAAATTTGAATATATGTAAATTTGGTAAACTAACTGCACTCGCTAACACTCGCTTACTTTGTTTATGTGTACAAATTAAGCAGCTGCTCATTGCAAAATTGCATTTCACGTTGGTATAGCTTCCAGACATCATTAAATGTCTGTATGCACAAATCTGTGTGTGTGTGTGTGTGTGTGTGTTGCATGTTTCAGAGCATGAAACCTTAAAGAGTTACTGCGACTCTCATCCACGGAGAAAGCAGTGCTGGAGTCAAAAGACGAGATAGGACTACAATTTGTCTCTGAAAGGTTTATTCAGCCCATTCAGTGTTTTCAGTTCATCTAGTTCAAGGAATCATCCATTCACCGTATAGTTTGTGAATTTGTGCTCACGTAAGAATTAAGGCTCTATGGTGTTTCGCTATTTACTATACCCATCTACACAGCCATGCAGCGATTTAGCCCGTATGGAAGAAAATGGCCCATTATACAGGTTTTTCTTTGAGAGATGGTATACATAGTTCTGTTTATGGTTTCACACCATTCAACTGATGCAGCAATATAGCAACAACAGCCAAGACTCCTACTACTTTCTATTTATTTTTATTTTTTTTGGGGGGGGGCTTTTATGCCTTTTAATGGATGATACAGGAGAGAGACTGGAAGTGGGGAGGCAGCGAGAGGGGGAATAACATGCAGTAAAGGGCCCGGGGGTTGGATTCGAACCGGGGCCGACTGCAGTGAGGACTAGCTTTTACATATGGGGGGCCCGCTCAACCTACTGCGGCACTCGGAGCCCCACTACTTTCTATTTTTAATTTGCTTTGTAAATGTTTTGCGAGAAGGAAACACATTCGCCGTAGCTCAAGGATAAACACACTGCATGAGTTCGATGAGCAGCGCCGCTCACAAGAAGGAATCCGCAGGACACCTTTAATGTGCTAATGTTAAAACTCTAGGCAAGGGCGGCAACAATAATGCTTAGCTGGAGTTTGGAGCTTGTGACATTATTGTTCAAGCAATAACGGCAGCTGTGGCTTCGAGAGGTGAGCGCGCTCATAGCAGGGTTGGTGGATCAGTCCTGAGCTCCTTCTGTCAACACGTCCTGGCTCACTGCCATCAGTGAACGGCTTAATCGGACAAATTAGAGAGCACTATGGGTAAAGGTGCTGTGTAAATACACTCTATTCCACATTAAACTAACTAGACGAAATTAATTTCAAACATTTGATATTTTAACGGACCATGGTTGCTTGTTCTGTGTGCCCCATGCTCACAAGCTAGCTAAGATAGCTTCAGGTCAACACTGTTCAGAGTTTGCTGTTGGTAAGCATCACAAATTTATCTAGTCCAACCTGAGGCGAACACTCCTCTCAGATATATTTTATCACTGTGGGCATATTGATCCCACAACAATTTCATTCACTTGACTGGATTCTGTGTAAAGTTTTGCCATCATAAAAGTGAGTGTTACCTGGTGTACTGAAGACTGATATATTAGCTGAATCTGTCAAAAACAAAGGATGAAGAAAGAAAACAAAAACAAAACATAGAGGTTGTGAAAGAACCGCTATTTTAAAGTCGATCCTTCTCTGTGAAACCATTATTTGTTTTTTTGAAACAGAGGAATTTGTGTCCCACTGCTGGTCTGTGATAAGTAATTGTCTGTCATTACTGGGACCCACCCCCAAGGAGCTCCCTGGGTCCCTTCAGATAAGATGGTGACAGGTGGAGCAGTGCAGAATACCATTTCCAAACCAGTACCTACACAATACAATACACACAGCAGGCCCAGTACACACAGTACACATCTGCACTACAGCTAACAGCCCTTATCAGGATGCTCCAGCCCTCAGAGAGACTCGCTAAACACATATCCAGGAATATTCCCAACTGAATTAACAAACATGGGAGTACACACACACACACACACACACGTGCAAAATAGCCACCACTACTGTACATTTGTGTGCTGGAGGTTTTCCAATTTGCATTTAGATTTCAAAAATCTTACCTCCACCAATTCTCTTATATTCTACCAGAGTCCTCGTGCTCCATCAGCTCTTTTTAGATTTCTTCCCCACAGGCAATGGAGCAAAGTTCGACCCAGCAGGTATGCAGGTGATGCCAGGTGAAGTGAAAGTTTTTGCTTGTGTAACGTAATGGAGTGGACATAATTTCCTGAAGTTAAACCTTGACCAGAACAGTTCCCCCAACCAAACACAGTACAGTTAAATGATGTACAGTATCACCACAGAAACCATCCAAGAGGAAAAGACACTGCACTAAACAATTATAAATAAATGCAACCCAATTATTTCAATTATTAAAATAACATAAAACAGTTTAACGCAACCTATAAATTAAGCTATGAAGCAGAAATAATAAACAAATGGGCCATTTCATCTCCTCAGTAATAAAGTGAAAACACAATATTACTGCTCACCAATGTGGAACTGACAACAGATATTAATAACTTTCCAAAATGAGTCCCTGCCTCTCACACCTGCCTCTGTGTATTCTTGAACACAAGAAAATTAAGTTGCAAGCTGAAGCGTTGCGTTTTTGCAACAATAACTGCTGACAAGTTTCTCTTGTGGGAATATACACTATGATACTGTACATTTAGAAAGTCTTGTACAGATTGTTATTTTACATTGTCTGCCTGAAAAATGCCAGGGTTGCACATCAGGTAACAGTTTGGGCAGCAGCCAGCTCCTCCAAGCTTGTCATCTCTTGTGTCATTGTGCAACTTTACTATATCAAGAGGTCATATCTTGCCCACTTCCAGATGCAGTAGACATCTGTATCTTCAGTATGATTGATACACAAAAAAACAATGTATGCATAAAAAAAACTAAATGAGGAAAGATTGAGGAGAAAAAAATCAAACATGTATAAGGTACTAGCAACATGAAATTGAACAAAACTAGGTAATCTGTAAGGATCACCGTACATAGGGGAGAAGAAACAAAGCTTTCTTAAATTGTGCAGGTGCTACGTTTAAATATGAGAAGGCAGAGCTTTCCACATGACTGAACCTCTGTAAATTAAACTGTAATTGAGATGTTGAGCAGAGACCTGCATTTATTGTTATTTCTAGTGGAATAATTGTGGAATTGATTGTTGTAGGAATACTGGTCATGGAAATATGAGCGAAAGGTCTTGTTCAAAGAACCATGGACAAATAGGCTAAAGCAATCTAGAGTTGGTTGACTTGATAAACACTAAGGATGCCTCACTGGGGGGGGAATGAATGAGTTAGCTCATCTTATAAATGTTGGATTCAGCAGAAAATAAAACTGTTACATGTTAATGGAGATCAGACCAAAGGTATGCTGAACTTATATCAAGCGGACGGAGAAATGATATCAGATAAATGACACGCTCTTGTTCATAACACATAGGTCACTTAATAATGTAAAAATATACATACAATCAGTACATGTATCATCATCTCAAATTCTTTCAAATGCCTTTTTTTCTGTGAGTGTGTCCAAGATCGTCTGTCCACACGACTGTGTCATTCCAAGATACTGATTACACATTATGTTTATCACCCAGGTGTCTGGGCCTTGTCACAATTAAAGAACACTTTACATGTGCAGTTTTATTTTGAAAAAAGAAAAGACATGTATTAGGTACTGAACCATGAATTTCACATGACTTGTGTTTTTTTTCTGGGGGGGGGGGGGTTGTGGAAGAGAAAGCTAGTCAGTATCTGGTGTGTCCAGCATTTGCATCACGCAGTGTTACACATCTCTGTTAATCTGCTTGTTGATTGTGGGATTTCCAGCCATTCTCTTTCAATTGCTGTTTGAAGTTGCTGCATCCCAACATGTCTAGTCAGTACGCAGGCCATTACAAAACTGGGATGTTTTGAGCTTCCAGGAACTGTGTACACATCATGCTGCAACATGAAGTAAAACAAAAAAAAAAATAGAATAAAATCTTGGATCTTTTATTTAAACTCATGAAAAATGTGCAAAAGCAAAAAATATTGCATTATACTTTTTGTTCGAGGTAGTGGAGCTGTGTGCCAGCTTGTTTGTTTTGCAGTTTTTCTGCTCCACACTACTCAAACATGACCAATGGATCATAAATAACCCACGATAACTGAAAGTTTCAGCGCTTCTCTCTACAAACACTCTACAGCTGTTGTTGTTTCAATTAATTGTAGTTTCATGATCATGGATTTTCAAAGGGCCTTTTCACTTATTTTCTTGAACACTGACTACAGTACAAGTAAATGTGGTAGAAATACCCGATCAAAGTAAATATATATAACCACAGTCTCTTCAATAGACTGTCCTTGGCATACACTTTGAATGAAGTTTAACACATTGCTGACAGATGATCTTACAGACTCAAAGAATCATCTAGCCTCTGTTACTGAGGTCTGAGTCTGCCCAAAGATAGACAGGAACGTTCCACAGATCCATGCCTGCAGGCCAGGATACTGCCGGTGTCGATGGAAATCTTTGACTAAAATCTTGGCCTTGTTTGAAGTTGCATGCCCTCTCGCTGTGCTCGCATTTTCTCCGGGTTGCAGGTGGCTGGTCATGATACTGCCCTAGGAACGTGAGCAGATAAAATGAACTATTCCTCATCATTTGATTGAACTGTCAGCTCCAGCTCTCACTCTCTCATGCCTTCTCTCTTCTATCAACCCTCTCTCTCTCATTTTCCTCTTTGACAAACTGACAGTGTTGTGTTTCTTTCAGTCCATTTTATATTCCAACAATAGGCTCTCGCTGTAATAGCCTCGGGAATTTAATAAAAACAAGGTTGATTCCTGTGTCTTCTATTATCTATTCATTATGGAAACATGATTTAGAAGCCGTTAGCGATGATGTCTGTCTTTAGTGTGGTAACCATTGAGATACAAGTAAAGCTGGTGGATCAAAAACTCTTGCCATGTTTTAGTCAGTTCAAGTGTGATAATTTTGTTGTGTAACAAGACCTCAGTGAAAGCCTTTTGTAAGATTAAATAAGGAATGCTCTTACACTGAAGCTAAAAAGAAAAGAAAATTGTCCCACGTGCATTCATCTCTCCTGAAAGCAAAAAGATCAACATACTGTGTTCAAGTGTGGTGTTTAGGTGTTTGGGAAGATTGAATGGTAAGTTTTCACGCAGTGGGGGTTTCGTCATTTTTTAAATCTTTGTCCTGCTCTTCCATGGGTTTTTACCCCCTGACACATGTTGAGTTAATCACAGCTGCTCTCCATCTAAATACAGTTTGCAAGTATTTGCTTTGTTTTGGCTCCCTGCTGCTGGTAGGTGTTTCAGTGCTGTTCAAAGAGTGTTTGTGCGAGTCCACGTGTTTGTACTCAAGCAGCTCTTTATAAAGCGGAGTAGTCGGGGTTACACACACTTATCTAAACTCTCAGTCTCCTGCAGCTCGCACACCAGACAGCTCCATTCATCTTCATTCCTAATTCAGACCTGGTCCTCTGGTTTCTCCATCCCTTCATCTGTAAACATCACAGTAAATATGGAACCCCCCTCTGTGAGAGAATTGATTTTTTTTTTTACAATCTGTGCAGCTTCATGCAGCAGCAAACAAAGTGAAATTGGTCAGCCATTAGTGATTTATTCCATGCAGCCCACAGGTGCTTTTTTTACGTGAAGCTTCAGTCTCAAAGTTTGTATTCACAATTCTGCCACAGAATATAATCATAAAGTTCTTACATTATAATATTTCCAAAACTAGAAATTATTCCAAATTAAAAATCTGGACATCATGGTCCTGTATTTTACAGAGGGCCAGCCATAATTTCACATTAGACCCTTAAAATGTTATGTTTGGGGTGCTCTGGTGGATTAGAGCACATTAGCAAGAGGCCGCTGGTTGGATCCCAGACCCACTGTGGCCCTTTACTGGATGTCAGTTCCCCATTCTCTTTCCCTATTTCCTGTCTCACTCTGCAGTGACTGTAAATTAAAGCCTTAAAATGGCCCCACAAAACATGAAAAACTAATATCAACAAATGCACTCAGACTTGCTGTGGTACTCTCAACTGTGGTGAGGTTGGGTTCTAGGTTTAATTATCCTGTAGTTGTGACTGGAACTTGATTGGAGTCTGTTGGTGGTAAATTGAATTGATTGGACACAGTTTAGAAAGGTACACGGCTGTGTTTACAATACAAAGTCCTGCAAAAACCCTCCGTGGTCCTTTATGATGAAACTGTGCCGAAAAATACAGAGCACGTAATTTGCAGGCATCGAAGCTCATCAGATTCGTTTATGTCTTATGGCGCTTTTCCACTACACAGTCACGGCACGGTACGGCTTTTCCATTACAGCTGAGTTCTCTAGTTCCTCCTCAGCGGGGGAGGGGTCGTTGCGGGGCGATCGTAGGGCCGCATCGTCCCTCTCTCTCTTTTTTCTCTCCTCTCCTCAGCTCCAAACTCACTCGTCTGCACCTCGATTACGGACCACAGCGTGGTTTTCCACACAACATCATTTAACTCGGGTGAAGATCAGCGCTGTTGCCGCTCTGTTTTTGAATTTTCCGGGTTTGATTCTCATGTCGGGCGTTGCGCTCTCGATGACGCTCTGCCCAATCAGTGGAAGGCCGTCGGCTGACGTCACGTTTTAGTATCGCTTCGGCTCGCTTGGAACCAGGGCTGAGGTGCCTGTTAGCTTGTGGACAATGCTAATGTGCTGGTGCTAATGGAGATCCAATAAATTAATAAAATGACACTATTACTGTTTGCCTGTGGAGTTTGGCCAGGACCAAAGTTGATAGTTAAACTACTTTTGGTGCTTGTTAGTGTTAATGGCTGCTCTGCCAGAATTGTTTTCATGATGCAACAAACATACAAATCATCAGGTCAACATCAACATTAGTTGACAAAATCTCAAGATTTCATCTAGTTTATGTTGTCTACAAATAATTTGTAACAATAATTAAGAATGAATGGAATAAATTCATTTACATGCACTCATTACACAAGTATGGGATATATTTCCCGCTCCAGATTACAGTACACTATGAAACACTCAAATTTCCCAACATTAATCCACAGTTATAATCTCATCAGTACATGTGCAGCCTCTGCCCACAAAGTCAGCAGCACAATAGCGAGGGGTAATAGCCATGTACTGTATGTAGAGCAGGGAGTACACAAGTGCACACCCTGTAGTCACTTTTTTTATAAGTGGGCTTTTATTGTGCTCTGCCACTGATTTGAATCCAGGCTCTGTCATTAAAAGAGAAACCGTGCAGAAAGTAGGCCTTTTTTTCTGATCTTTTTCTTCTGAAGTGTGAGCCAAGTACTGCAATATTGACAACAGAGGCGGCAACGACAAGTCAGCATACTTATCTGTCTTATCCAATCATCAATGCTCTCACAACGTAACCTCATTATGTACTGTGCCTTGTTATACACAACATTTGTTTTGTTTGCAAGTCTGTACTGTCTTTGTGTCGTGCTTTGGTTTCTCTTTTGGTTTCAAATTGGGGGAAAAATCCTCAAAAGACCACAGTTCTCAGGCCTCAAGTTTGGATCAATATAAATCTGATGAGGTCTTCATTGGTACCACTGATGAAATCTCTTTCATTACAAATAAACATTCTTCCTTTTTTCTGTCTTTGGGATCGTTTTCATGGCTGTTAGTATTTTTCAATGTTTCTCTTCGTACTATTCTCTCATGTTTTGCCAAACAAAAGTCTCTCTCCCTTTCAACATTGTAATATGCACACACCTTATTCACATAGTCTGTGGTATTGGCTACAAGGGAAGTTGAACACTTGTTGAGAACACTCTTCCAAGCCCTTATAAACTCTCACTGGCCACAACAGAAGGTGATCTCTGAATATATAGGCCTCTTGGGATCGTGATATATTGTCAAACATGCCATCTGTTAGAGACTTCTGTGAATCTTCCCACTATTCCTGGATCTCCACAGTTTCCTAGCAAGTCATCTTAAAATGATCACTAATTTGAAACTACAGTAAGGTGCCTTCAACTGAAGGTCACAGAAAAGTTTAGTTCACTGAACAGAGCCAGATCTCAAAGTTTTTAAAATACCAAACATACATAGCTAAACAGGGTGCAATCCGAAAATAGAGGATAGAGATAAAAGAAAATTAAAACCTTGAAAAATATTAAAAGATAAAAGCATGATATAAACAGTAACTGAATCAAAAGCCTTTTTGTTGAGTTGAGTTGTTAAACTTTCAACAGGAGGTTATTCCATCAAGCCCTGCCCCTAGAACCACAAAGAGCAGATAATTGTGGATCTAAATGTGATCAGGGCCAGGATATAAAACAGGGCCAGGACACCCACCAGTTTAAAAAGAAGGATTATTTTTATTTCTGAGTGCTACCCTTAAGTGCAGGTCAGCGAGTCAAGAATATTGGAAAACATATGGTTATTTTTGTGTTCTTGTGAGTAGCCTTGGTACAGTATTTTAGACAAGTTGGAGGCAGTGGATGGACTTCTGGGGCAGCTGGGTAAATGAAGAGTTATTGTGATCAATACTGATTGAAACAAAAGTGGAGAAAACGGTTTGTGCATCACCGAGTGAGTCAGATGCTTTGACCTTGTCAAGAGTGCTGATTTGACCGAAGCTAGATTTAGTGTTATTGATTTTTCACTTCTGGTCTGAAGGAAAGACTACACCAAGATGTCTGGCCTCATGGGTGCAAACTATTGTAAAACTATAGTTTGTCTTACAATCTATGTTACTCAGCATCATTACTCAGGTGATTATTATTACATCCAAACATTGACCTAATATTAGCAAACCGGGTGTGGTGTGGTGTGGTAACTGAGTGAAGGTCTGATCAATAAATGTGAGTGTCATCTGCATAAACATGAAGGGACATATTCAGATTGTGGGTAACTAGACTTAGCAGCAACATGTGTATGAGGAAGAGGGAAAGACCCAGAACAGAAGCTAGGGGAACACCACAGGTGATAAATGCAGAGTGAGAAATGTCATTGCCAATAAAACAGAGGATATTCAGGTAAGACTTCAACTCGTCAAAAGCAATGATGAATGAATAATGTTTAAGAATTTTAGAAGTTAAGTTTCTGTGTTATATATGATATGACCTGAGAATAAATAACCCTTTTTCTGTAACTTAGCTACTGTATAAATATTAATTTTATGGTGTGGAGGTTTGATCTTTATTTCCTTTTTAAGGGGTTGAACAACAGCCAGTATAAAAACTGGTGGAATAACCCCTGACGATTAAGAGTTGTTAAAAATATCTAAATTATCTGAGGATAAAAAAGACAGAGACCTCTTTTGAATTTTGTGGGAAAGACATCTAAAGGAGAGGAGGAGGGTTTCATGCCATTAATCAGCTTCAGTAAATCTGGCTGGGATTAATAATAAAATGAACTAAAATTCCTTCACACCTCCCTGTGTGGTTCAGTAAACAGAGAAAATGTGATTCAGGTTAATGTTGGATACTTTATCAATACAAAAGCAACAAAATGGTTGGTGATTTTTTTTAGATGAACTCCAAAAAAAAAATCCAATGCCCATTTTTGTAATAATGAGGAATTTGTTAGATAGTGTGATTCATTTACATGCTTTTATGGTTTTTGAACAAAAATACAGCACTATAGGCTGGAATGTGGTGTGTGCATGGCCGTAAATGTTAGCGAGTTAGAATGGACACACTGCCACTGTGACAGCTGAGTGACTGTGTTGCATGAGCTGGATATTAAACATCTTGCCTATTTTCCATGTGACACTCACGTCTGACCTGCTGATGTCATAGCAACATCACACCAAACTGACATCTTCATTATAGCTGTCTGTCTGGGCTGAATCTGTTTGTCAAATACATGCACAAATATAAACATAGAACTGCATAAGGAGACAGTTGCATTTTTGTGGTATTTTTCATCCAAAATAAATCAGAAATTAGTTTATTGTGAAAAGAGATACAACATTACAGGCTGCACACTTCATGTAGAGAGGCTGCTAGTCGCAGTGAAGTAGCAGACATGCAGCCCGTGTGAACACAACAAATGTGCTTCTCTGCAGGAGGTCAGCAACCACAGCTGCTATGCACAGCACACGCAATGCAGGCAAGGTGTCCCATATGTAAAAGGCTTTGGTCTTTGGTCGTTGTTGGTTTGGCCTATTCAGAAGATTTGTTGAAAAGAATTTGAAACATATTTTTTAAAATGACAAGCCCATTTCAGATGTTTGTTACCTTACCAATTAGTTCTTAATTGAATACACGGCCACTTCAATTGAGTCTTTGCTGCAATTAATGATTATTTTCAATATTGGTTAATCCATTACCATTTTTTAATTAATAGATTGCAGCTGGGGAGGATGTCAGTAAGTCACTTGTTTTGACACACCGACTCCAAAATCAATTGTAATTAGATTACAACTATTTAATTAATGAATAAATAAAAACACATTGCAGAAGCTGGAAGCAGTTTGCTCAGTTAATGGATTGAAGTCAGATGTCACTTACAGTGACACAACCATACAGTATAATGTTGTAGTGCTTTGATATATAATTGCATTGCAAGTCATCTAATCATTGTGGGATAGAATCAATATCTAATTGAATTGTAAAGCTCACAATCAAAACTTAATCATACTGTGAAATCCTGTCAAATCCCAGCCTTATACTGACTTATGACTATACACAAGGACCCAGTGCATCAGGGATTTAGACAGGCAACAGCCAACATCACTGAAATATTTTAGGCAAAGGCTCATTTTATTCCTTCTAATCCTCACTGGAGCTTTGCCTAAACCTCCCTGGTTTAATAAAAAACAGAGCTCTGACTGACACAGGGGACTGACCACTGTTCTTGAGTTAATTGAATGGTACAGTTATAATACCACTATGCTTAACCTCTCTCTCCAACAAACACACACACTTTAGCGCGCACACACACAGTGACACACAGCATTAATGGGTTAGAAACATAATTGAGGATATGCTTATAGAGTACATACTGTATCTACACTAGAACACAAACACAGCTCCACTTAATTGGCAACCCTCTGCGATATGCGCAAATGTGCTGCTCATGAAAACGCTGCTGCCCTCCAGTCCTCTGCACATCCTCAATGAACATACTGTGTAAGACAGTTTTGAGCTTAAACATTCTCATGGCTGTGTTTAATGAGTTATGGGACTTTTCAGAGTCTCAGGGTGGAAATCATTTTCCCTTTTTCAGGAAAAGGATTTTATCAGACTTGTCCAGCAATCTGTGCTGTTATTGGCTTCAAGATGCAAACAAACTCCAAATATGTCTCTGGGAGAGAGAGCTCCTTGTAGAACTTGCTTGTGAAGTATTTCCAGAGGATGTATTAAAATCCCCAAACCGTACAATATGTGTGTTGGATTTGATGGCAACATGTAATTCAGTATACTGGATAATTACATGGACCGTTTTGATTGGACATGCACATGTATCCTGAAAAAATAAATAAATAAAACAGCTGTTTATACTGTGTAAAATAAGCTGTATGCAGTAAAACTGATTAATTTCAATCTGTTTTATTTAGTGAAAATGATGCAGTACAGTCTGGCCATATGTGGCAGGACAGCAATGTAGTCTCAGATTGTGCAGCCAAATGCAGCCGTGTTACTGCCTAGAATGAGTGCAGCGAAGGAAGTTACATTTGGATTAAACATTAATCACATCACATTTTCAAAAAACAAAAAACAAACAGTAGCCCCTGGGATACTGATCTAAAAATTTGGGATACAGCATGTGTGCATCTATATGACTAATGTATGTTACTGTTGTTCCTGTTAGTCATTTGCACCCTGCTGAGTGCTGCTGGCGGCTGCCTTGTTTGTGTTGCACTTTTCTTCTGCTACTTCTTTTGACTAAAGATGTAAAGCTGTGAGAGACCATACAAACTTAGCAGCTTAGTTTCCAAGTCTGCCTCACTTACCCAAATATATGTTGCATAAAACACTTTAGACAGACTTATCATGCAACTAACATTTTCACCGTTTTACATTTCATTCCTCCCATTTTTTTTTTTTTTTTTTTTTTACTTTTTTAGAAAATGTCTATTACAGTTTTTTTTCTATTCAGCTGATAAACAGATGATGACTGATGATATTTGCTCACCCCATTGGCTGATGAAGACCATCAGACATATGAACTCTATTAAAAAGTTAGCAAGTGGACCAAAATTCAGTCAAAATCGTATCGTAAAAAATCTTCTGTTTTAAAGTTATGAATGAAAGTACATGCTCCGAGCTCAATGGCTTGGAGGTGGTGGTGTACCAATACCTGTAGCAATTTTAAAGCAACACCACAAAAGAAGACTGACAGCTACAACTGCATTGTAAAGAGAAAAAAAAAGCAAAGGAGAGAGATGTATTGAACACATTAGGCCACATAGGTTAGACGCATTTTGGGGGGAGAGATTGATTGCAGGAATAACTGTTGTGTATAAGCAAACGCCATTATCTGCCTCAAGTTAAATTACATCCAAGTATGTTTTGTATGAGTCCCCTATATTTTCTTTCAGCCATCATGAGGACAGAAGCTGTGAGCACATTTTGCAGGGGAGAATGGAAGGACGTGTTTGGAGAATCAGCGGGAATTGGCAGCCATAATAGAGACAATTTGGGAAATCGTGAACCTCTCTTGGGAATAGTGTTGCATTATTGCAATCATCAGTGTATCACGATGTGATCTTGTCGTCTAGCTTTGTTGAAACCGCAGCTGAGGCTGTATGGAGACATCCCGCTCGGGAATTAAGGTAGGCCCAAACTTGTATGTGTGAGAGGAAAGCGTAAAAAGGTAAAACTGTGAGTTGTATAGAAACTGCTGGAGAATCTACAGCATCATCCAACAGAGTGAGACCACTTTTCAAAATGGGAATTGTACTAATTTATACCATAATCAGACCGCATGTCAAAGGAAGTCAAAGTCATAAAACCGAAAATGAAGATGTCCAGAAGTGAACGGTGTATGGCATATCATAAAACCATCTAGTGCCGATCCATTTGTGAAACACAATTATGCAAAAACAGGAAGACTCCTGCAGGATGTCTGCTAATTGCAAGCATCTTGGAGAATACTATGTTCAAGGGTCTAAACCCAGACATCCAAAGGTCATTAACAATGGCACAGAACATCTGGAGGTTCATAATGCTGAGGGCACCAGACAATGCAGAGGAAGAAGTAACCCCAGCAGAGTGATGTATAATTGATTAGAGATGACAAACTTAATGGAGAAGTAAGTAAGAGTTTCCAAAAGCTTCCCCAACTACCTGCATAAAAACTGAAAAATCAATTGCAGGTTCTGAGTTTATATAGCTACTAATGTAGATACATACATCTTCTTATGAGTTAGTAAGGAAGAATTAAATTCACATAACATTTGGACATAGTTTGGTATCATATATCCGACATGTTTTGTCGATTAGAAGCCTGTGGGGGGAAATAGCTGGTTGCCACCATTTCAGTCCCAAGTGAAATGTCTCAATGACTAAATTATGATAATTTTGTAGTATTTAAGTATTCATGATGTACAGCAGGTAACCCCTAGTGACTTTGGGGATCTCTTGACCTTTCCTGCAGCATGACCAGGGGGTCAGAGTTTTTACCTTTCTTGTGAAATATAGATGGACTAAACATTCTAGTGATTCCCTCATGATGTATCTTAGTGACTCTAACGGCACTGCAGTTTTCAAATTAGTTTAGTTTAGTTTTATTTCAGTTCACTTGAGCAATTTTGTATGTTTACACAGTGTTACAGTTAGTACATGTGTTGTGACTGGAAAGGTGTAGGCTGTAGCAGTGCGTTATTGTGCCTACCCTTTGAATAACTAACAAAAATAAATAAATAAATCATATGGCAGATGAAAGCAGAAACAAACAATAATAATTAACAATACAAAGAAACAATACAAAAAGCAAAAACAATATCACGCATTATAGCAGAAACAAAAGCTAAAGTTCCTTATTATGCCTATCCTTTGAATAACTACAAAAATAAAATAAAAAACAATATGACAGATGAAAACAGAAACCAACAATAATGATTAAAACAAAGAAACAATGATTCAAAAGCAAATCAATATTACGTGTAATATTGTTTTTTTATTATAGGGCAATATAAATATAATATATCAAGTTTTATAATAATACTTTATGTTTAAACATTCTTTTGGATTTCTATGTGGAATCACATGTTATTAGTTCAAGTGTATATTCCTCATAGACTCACACCTTTAATGGTTATACATCTGTTTTTTCCAACTGTACTTTTAAACCTACATATTCCACGCTCTCTCTTTTTTTGAACAATTTATGAATGAGTGCCGATTGTGATGTGCTTTAGATAGATAGATAGATAGATAGATAGATAGATAGATAGATAGATAGATAGATAGATAGATAGATAGATAGATAGATAGATAGATAGATAGATAGATAGATAGATAGATAGATAGATAGATAGATATACTTTATTGATCCCAATCTGGGAAATTACAGTGCAGCAGCAGCATTACACAGACACACATTGACGATAACAACATATAGTATAAGAATATAAAGAATAAGAATATAAACTATACATAATAAAATAGTAAAATATAAAGAACAAACTATACATAATAAAATAGCAATAGCAAATAAAATAAAATGTGATGTACAAAATTATATACAAAAACAAATTGGCAGCGTTGATTTTAGTGCAAGAAGAAAATGTGCAATGTGTGTAACTGTGTGTAGAAAAATAAAGTGCGTAGTGACTGTAAGTTATGACCAGAGTTTTTCAGCTGTTATTATACAGTGTGATGGCATGTGGCAGGAAAGATTTCTGCATTATCTGGTTCTAAGCAACAACAAAATAGACAGATTGTCATTAAATCAATAATCCAAGACCCTTAAAGACAGCTCGTAATATTAGCTTAACTTTGGTGATCAGTTCACTTTATATTATTTTTCTCACACAAATAGATAATCAAATTGCTACTTAAGGAGTCTGTCTAAATCCAGATCATGCTGTGCAAAGACTTCAGGCATAGCGTTGAGGAGTTTGGTTATCCTTTCTTTCCATTCAGCTGATACAGGTGAGTCAGCGAAATCAAACTGAAAGCGTGGAGGTAGCGAGGATTCTGGGGGATTGGACAGGTTATTTTGAGCAGAATCAGTCTGGGTTTTAATGATGCTCTGTACCACGCTCAATTCAGCCAACACAGTCTTCGGTGGAAGAATAATGTTGCGCTCAGTTTCATTGTGCACCACCACTGGAAGGCGACTGAAATGCTTGGAAGACACAGTAATAAGACAACTTGTCACCAAAACACCACAAGGTAAGGAAAAGTCAGATGGGGGTTCCATGAGGGCCCATTTCTCTGCATGGGGACCTCTATTGTTCATAACACCCTGTAATACCACAGTACTAAAGGCTGGAATCACTTCAGGGCTGTTTCCATGGAGCTTTATCAGCCCCAAGTTTCCATCATGAGAATGCTGGTGCCTCAATGCCATGATCTTCAACACAGCCCGATAACCATGATGTACAGGGATAAAACTGGGGTTGCACTGGCAATACTCAGCATAAAGGAGATCAAGCGTGTTGGTGCCAATTAACACTTGGTCACCGGTGGTTCCACCGTGACTGGGGACCACTAAGGCAAGAGTGGGGACATCAAGCTCCGCCCCAACAAACTCCTTCGGGAATGTCACACACAGCTCTACACACCCTAGATAAGGTACCTCTTGTCCATTGGCTCCTTCTATTTCTAGTAGGGTGGTTAAAGGCTTAATTGGCTGATCTGCCAAAAACTGTGCATGATATGACAAAGGAATGGTTGTGACTTGAGACCCTGTGTCCAGTAGACAGGTTGTTGGGTTACCGGAGATCTTAACCTGCACCGTACTCTTCGTTCCCACCAGTCTTTTTAAGGGGGCTGACAGGTGATTATTTGCTTTAGCTTGTTTCAACTGTACCCGCTTTGCAGTGGGACTCGGTTCCTCTTCACCAGCTCCTGAGTGTCCCTCCACAGGAGCTGATTCTAGTTTAAATCGTCCGAACATGGAGGAGGTTTAAATTGGCGACGCTTCTCTTGCAGCTGTGTTTTTTTGAATGCAACCAAAGAAGGGTTGGATGGTTGATCACAGTGAGATGAAATGTGGCCATCTTCTCCACAGTTAAAGCAATATCCAGGGCGGAGCTGAAAATTTGGCTTGCTGCTTGCTTTAAACTGCTTTCCGGAGTATCCTGGGCTCTTTCGAAAAGTGGCTGGATCAGTGGACCTGGCATGGCTCAATGGTGTATTTCTAGAGCCTGTACCAAAAGAAGAGGTCAAAGTTGAAAGTTGATTCTGTATCTGCGTCACCATCTTCTTAAGCTGCTCAATTTCAGAGGACTGCTCAACCACTGCACAGGAGCAAGCACTGTGCACATGGGAGGCCGCATGTGACTTTGAAGCAAGAGATGTTGGTCTTACTGAACCCAAGTGATGTTTCATACGGGAAGCTTTAGCCACTTGCTTATCCTCTTCAACACGGAGCAACAAAAGCAACTCTGCAAAGGATGGAGGATTGTCCTTCTTTTGCTCCAACTGGAGATCACTGATCAAAGCGTTATCCCAACAGCCTCGACAAAATTGTTTCAAGAGATGGCGATTCAAGTCAGTGAAGGAAACACCACCTCGTTTCACAGCTGTGTTTAACACCACTTGAAGGCGGTGCAGATACTCCGAAGGCTTTTCTCCATTATTTTGCAATGTGCTCAGAAACTTGGCAAAACACTCATCTCCATCAGCCACTGTGCCATAAGCTGAGTTCAAAAGTTCAAGATATGCATTTGGTAGCGCTCGGGGCCCTAAATGCTTCACAATGTCAGCAGCAGGGGGCAGCAAACTATCAAAAATCTTGCGAGAGCGATCCAAATCAGACACAGAGGGATCAGTGAGAAACAAATCTACATTGGTTCGCCAAGTCTCATAATCAGCTTCATTACTGGGCCGTAGAGATTTTCCAGAAAAAGCCCGGAGTCGAGAAGAACCATGAAGATGGGACACCACACTGTCGGTCTTGACAATGTGTTCTACTAACACTTTCTGAATTTCAGGGGGATTTAGCACTTCCTCATTTGACAGGAGGGGCTGACGCTTAATAGTGGCAGGAGGGGCAAGGTAAGAAGCAAAAGCACTGGTCAGGCTGGGCGATGATTTTCCAATTGGGGTCGAAGCGGGAGATGCTTTAACGGAAAATAAAAAAAATGTATGTTCATCAATTCTCAACACAGCTCCTGGCCAGCTCGCCAAAATTATGTAGCACTTAAGATACAATCAGATTAGATTTATAGGTAGAAGAGAATACCAAAATGTATGTGGACTAGTATGTAAAGGAGGTTCGGCTCAGGAGCTATGGAGAATTAACAACGCACACAACGACTGAGTTGCAAAGAAAGATAAGTGTATTGACAAAAAAGATATATATACAGAAACGTTAAAGTGCAGTAATGATAGCCAGGCTAGCGCCGCCTACTGGTTCCGGCAAATTTAATTTGCCTCAACCATATAGTCAGGGAACTAGCAATGCGTTTCGGTTTGCTCCGTCCGCCAGAGCGGACGGACCAATCAGCGAACAGACGGGTAAGTGAAGGCGATGACGTTGAACTCAAGCGCTCAAGATTAACCTATGAGCTTAACCGGTGTATAGCACACGTGACCACCAAGCAGCAGCGATTAGTTGAAGCAAATGTAAGCAACCGCCTCCCGGAAGCAAACGAATCCCTATGGCTCGTGTTCAGACGCTATATGAAATGTAATGAAGTAAGCGGCTGATGCATCAGGCTACAGTAATGATACTTGATAACCAAAATAATTAACCAAAATAATTAACCAAAATAAAGGCCTTTGGAAAAGAAAACTATGTACAAAGGTTCAATGTGATAACTCATAAAGTGCTATCAAAAATGGAGATTGTAGGCTACTTTTGTTTCTGGGGATGGTGTTAGTTCACTCTAGTGCCACTAGGAGGTTGAAAGTCTTAGTGAGAGATTGGTGAGATTGATTGCCAAGAAATTTGGCATAAATATTCAAAATGCCCTGACAATGAACCCTAATACAGTATTGTATTGTCCCCGGTGTATAGGTCTAATAACACCAGCAGTTATCCAGTGAAACATCTATACTTTTACAAGGTGGGTTGGGTTGGCTCAACTTTTGGTTCTGAGATTTATGGTCCTCAGAAAACTAGTGATCCCTGGACTTTGTTAATCCACCCTACATCTATTGTGACATTTCATTTGGAGCTACAATTGATTTTGTTACTGGTATGACATTTGTCAACTCTGATGATCCCCATGACTTTCTTGCACCATTACCACATAAAAAGGTCAACTTGTCAAAAAGTCTTGTTTCAGTTCTTTTTTAGGTCATTCTTTGGATTTCAGTTCATATTTCAGTTAGTGTGTGAGATGTAATCTATGGAAGAAATAGAGATCAGGTTTTATCTCTGTGTGTCTGGGATAGAAAAAAATTACTAAGGACAACATTTTTGTAACTACTTTTTTTGTCAATCAATGGCCACTGTGACCTTTGAAGCACCAAAAACTGCCAAGAAAGTTTTTGAGGGTTTAGAGCGCTGTCAACGCCAAACTTCATAGGATCTGTATAGAAAGTATGCTGTGAGTGTCAAAAACGCATTTGGTGTACATTGCCCCTTACAATACTGATTTTACACCTCATACACTCATTTGCGTGCAGGGAGGTCACAGTGATGGGACACTGAGGTAATGGCCTGCTCTGGCTCAAAGATTATGGGCTCTAATTTTGAAGACCAGGCGCAAGCGAGGTACAGCGCAGGTGCGGTGTGTCCAGGCGAACTTTGCAAGTTTTGTGCACCGTGCACCTCTTTCCCACCTCCATCCCTCCTACGGTGCAAGTGGGAAAGAGGGAGGAGAGAAGGCGTGAGTGGGTTTAACACAGCCGAGACAGATCTTCAATCAATCAATCAATCAGTCGTTTATTGGAAATGCAAACAGAACTCCACGGGCTGATGAAGCAAAAATAGTCTGGGAGGAGGTTAATAATATCGTTAATCAGGTTTGCCCTGATACACTGATACGTTGCCCAGTGTGGAAAAAAAGGCCCTTTTCCCACTAATAAAGACACTCACAAACCTAAACTCTGTGTAACAAAGGTAGGTAGTGTGCACTGATCACAACAAAAACAAATCAGAAGAATCTCTGCGTAAAGGACACATTGCCGAGCATCTCTCTTTCTCTTTTCTTTTGAATTTTCTGAGTTTAGAGATGCCATATACTCACTATCTGATGCAGAGGCTGATTGTGGTTGGCTGGTAGAGATGGTAGTTAGTTTGTTTTTTGCTTTTCGTTAGTTTGCATCACAGTTTCAACTGTGTTAATTCAGTTGGATTGAGTTTCCTTTGATCTGACATCAGATGTGACAGGACAATCGATAAATATAAATTCATGTGCTGATTCAGATAGTTACGTTACATTAAATAGTGTTTTTTGTGATTATCTATTGCATTGAAATGTGCCTGACATTCTGGAAACCTGCCTGTGGTTTTGGTGACTTGTGCGCCGGTCAGCCAAATTACCAATCAACCGGCTGCACTCCGCCTTATGCCGAGAGTAGACCAGGTTGGAGTTGGCAAGCTTTCAGCGCACCTTCGGTGCAGCCTTTTGGCACAAAACTGTCACTGCGCCAAGTTGAATCTGTTGACACCTCCCCCTGCTGCGCTGCCACACCCATCTCGGTGCACCTTGGTCTACCAAATTGGCTGCGGATGAAATTAGCAATGTGCGGGCTGCGCCATGCTGCACCACCTTGCACCTCACATGTGACTGGTACGAAATTAGATATATTACAACATATATGTTGTAACCAAACAATATGAATATAATTCTTGGCTAGAAAGCAAACATAATGCTGTCCATCATATCTCACACCCTGTAGAGGTTAGTACACATTCTGCTTCTCTTTAACTCAGTGTAAGGTAGGATGGAGCTGCAGCACTGGAGTAGAGCAGATGATAAATGTCACAGTGTTTGTGGCAATCAGTTAATTATACATCTAGATGGAACAAGTCAGTGAAGAAACAAGCCTTCACAGTGCAGCAGACACTAACAACATGCCTGCTGCACATAATGTCAGACTGCACTTTGTGCTGTCTGAAGGTTTTTAATCCAATGAACAGCTCAGGATACCAATCATGTTGTCTTTCTGTCAGGTCGGGTTTCTGTGACACAGGCATGTAAAAGCTGTTAGACAGACTTTGATGAACTGGATTGTCATTCAGTCTTAATGGTGTATGGTGGAAAAAAAAGAAAAGCAAGTACCCCTATGCTTATGTTAAAAACTGACATTTCTGCTGTTGCTTTCTTCCATAGATGAAGTGGTAGATACCGGATATGCCTAGTCACTCAGACTGAATGCTGTTGTTGCAGCTCATTGGACTATAACATTTTGTCATTTTGTCCCAGCATCTACACCACAACATCACAACTGCTTTAATGGAGGAGTTTGTCCTCTGAGGAATAATGAAGACGCCGCAAGATGTTTATGCCAATGGCTGAAACCACTGTATTGAAACATAACATTTTATTTCCTACTATATTTTCCACAGTTTATATTTATGCCAGTTTTATTTGTATGGAACATCTTTTTTTTTATACAAAACAGCCTATATACATACACCTATCTCATCAACAACACTCAGCAGTAGACCCCCAGAGAATTCAGCAAAGCTCCATTTAGTGGCACAAATACAGATCTGCAACATAAGCTACATTTGAAGCACATTTCTTGAATGTATATTTAGCTATTATCATATGGAATCCATCTGTATTATAGGAATAATGCTGACATTGTATTGGCCAAATAGCTACAGAAGATATAACACAGTTTAATGTGAGGCTCTACCTGCTGTTTGAGCTGCTGTATTGTGATATTTCACTCTGTCTCACTGTTTTGTTTGATCATTGGCTCCGCTGTGATCACACGGAGAGAGGTAAACTGCTGTGTTTTTCAGTACCTTTTATTAACAAGCATAAAGGTGCATTAAATGTCATGTCTGCATCCTCCCAAAAGCGAAAAACCCATTAAGTCTCTCCCAGAAGGCATCATTTCCCACAGAAGGAGCCTGAAGCAGAAATCATATTCCAGGATACTGACTCCCATAGGTCCTACGGTGACTGTCACCTACTGATTAGTTCTTGTGTTTCCCCCCTTAGTGCCAGACAATAGCCACCCTGCTGTGAATAATTAAGGTTTGCAGGCACTCTCTTCTCCCTGTTTCCCATCGCAGGATCACTAGCTGCGTCTCCGAAGGCGTGCCTCCACGCACGTCGTTAAAGGCTTTACTTTCTGAGATCAGACATGCAGAGAGATGTCTAGAAAAACCAACTTTCTCAGCCACCCCGCTGACATCACTGCAGCGCAACTGAACTTTCACTTAGCAGATTTGGCAGAGGTCTAAAAAAAAATCATATGTTCCCATTTGAGTCAAAGCGGGAGCTTGTGCTACTCTGACAGACAGTACAAGCAGCCCAAGCAAGGCAGACAGCCAGAACCTTTTATGAGCACATTTAAAACATATAACTCCCTTGCTTGAACACAGCACACTCACCCTTTTAAAGATTCCTGTAAGAAATGTATTCAAAGTTTTCATGGTTGCTTCAGGTTCCTATATATTAAACACAGTATCCTGCTGTTCTGTATTATGTATCCTCTCAATCTTGTGTTGTCTTTAACTACAAACTTTTGCAACTATGATTATAAAATGATACCTTGCATTTTTAGTTTTAGAAAATCCAGTGGGCTGTAAATGTTTGGTGTAACTTTACAAATCACACTGTAATATAGGGAAATAGGGAGACATATCAAGGCTCGGTCCAACACATTCACTGCTAATGCTCCCTCATCATCTGACTTTTTATCTGCTCTGCAACACCTTGCCTATTTCTTTTTTTTTCTCCACTGTGCCAATGAGGCCTATATCCTGTTTGATTTGTTGTTTACAAGTGAAATTGAAGACGAACAGGTAATGGTGGCATTCTTTCTAACACGTTGCATCAGCAACAGAGAAAAACTGGAATATAGGTAGCTTTGACTGAAATGTATGAGCAGTATTTTTTTCCTCAAGAATATTGGCGAGCTCATGTATGCCAACTAAATGATTGACAGAAAACACATTTGCAGTGCTTCCCTCTGAAATTACAGGCAAAGTGGTGCACCACATGTTTCCAAGCCTGTAGATACCAGATCAAGTCATAACTTTCCAATCGTACAAGGACTCTGCTCAGCACTATGAACATTGTGTGACGTTAACACATGGGATTTAGTATTTCAAAAATTTGTATTTGAAACATGTAATATTATGTTCAGTTCACAATATATTTAAGCAACAGTCATTAACCCACTAATGCTTGGGGTGAAACCTGTTGAAATGTCACTAATATTCTGTGAGCTCTGTGCAGGCTGACTTTCCAAATAGTTACCAACAAAATCAGATCAGGCTGGCCGCCTGACCGACCGATCGATCCCTTCCTGATGGCCCTGATCACTCCTGGCGGACTAAAAACCATAATGCTAAATACCTGTTAGCCCTTTGGCCGCCTGCACGCGTTTCCCCTCGTGGTGAGGCACTCACGTGATTGGCTGTAAAGGAGCGAGACATCTGATTGGCTACAGACGATCCCCTCTTAGAAAAAAATGCATTTGCGGATCGGAGTCACATCAGGGGAGTCTCAAACGTCTCACACACAAATGCAGTGAGGTTTGCACTGGTCCAACAGTTTATGAATGCAACAAGCTCCAAATATGTATTTGATGAAGATTGCAAATTTTACATGCATTGTGGGGTTTTTTTTCTATTTCTGTGTGCATCGGAAATATGTTTATAAGTCTTATTTTTTAATGTGCATTGAAAATGTATGTTTTGAGTCACATAAATCCCCAAATACATTTGTGAATCTTCTTTTGTGCAATTTTTAATTTCTGTGTGCATTTATTCATTATGAGACTGGTCTCGCTCCATAGATGCACTGAGACAGGATTACAAACTGAATTTGAGTTTGGATGTAAAAGTTTGATTTAAAAAAAAAAAAAAATGATGGTGCGAGTGCAAGTAAAGCCTGCTCTTTCAAGTACTTTGCAGTCAGATCATGCTTAAATAGTAGAGAGGAGGTCAGAATCAAGGCAAAATTATTGTTTAATTGAAGAGAAAGAAGATTACTTTGATCTGGTTTGGCTACCAAATCAATGAAATAGAGAATGAATAAGTCATACAGCATGGCTTTTCAGCTGTTTTGTTCAGGGGGGTCACGTTTCCTGAAAGCTAAAAACCTTGGGCCTGGTAGAGCTGCTCTCATTATGTATGTACACCTGACACAACATGGCACCACATTTTTTAAAACTGCTGCTTTGCCACCTCACAAAAATGGTCTAATCATTAATGAAGAGAGGCTAAAAGTGGTCAATGGATTGGAAGTCTCTGTGCAACACAGTTTTCTAAAATACATGTCAGCTGTCTGGCACGTAGTTCTGACATTAGGGAAACAACAGAGAAGAGTATATGAATGGATGAATTGAACTTGTGCATTTGATGCCACACTACTTCAGGGTGGGCAAAGATACTGTACTTTTAAGAAAATCTTGAATGAATCATTTTTATATGATTTTGCAATGAAGGAAATGAACAACAAATGCAATACATGATTTACTACAGGACTTTTACTGTACCGTTTGCCAGCAGCCCCCATAACACTTAAATCCACTTCTGCTCTGAGTGACCTGAAACTGAATTTGAGATTGAACTGAAAAATACACCCACTAACAGCTAATGGTCAGGCTGCAGCATACAAAACACAGCTGGTGCAAAGGTCAGACAAACGACAAGCCAGTCGGTCAAAAGCTTTAAATTTCCCCGTCTGTAGGCTATGTGACTTCTTCTGGATGTTTCAACAGATCGCCTCTCACCATCACTGACAAATATCTAATTCAGAAACAGCTGGTCAGATACAATACTGTCTTTAAAAATGTACTGTAACCTTACTAGGTGTATGCGTGCCTATCCCTTCACTCAACACTTTTGACAACAGACAGTGGAACTGGTAAAACTGTTTAAAGGGTACTGCATTATTACAGCCTTTTGTGATTTAGTGGATTCACTGCAGCAAAAATTAAACAATTGATCAGCGGGCTGATCAGACTTGATTGACAGGCTGGAGCCAGGCCGTGGGAGATGACAATTGAATAGGCCTGTCATACAGTATATCAGGAGAAAAACAATGAAAGGGAGTTTCTTTAAAAATCCAGGAAATGTATGCTATTAATGATTCAAAATTCATGAATATGAGGGTGGTAAGTAAAAGACAGAACTGATTTCAAGTCTGTTCGTGGCCAAGTCAGAGCAAGTCCAATATGTCATACTGTAGGCCTATGTTGAAAATGCAAAAACTCACCGGAGCTATTTGTATGTTTTTACTGTTGCTACATAGCCAACATTAGCATTTGCTATTGACTCACCAGTCATAGGCTACTTGGAGCTTCAGCCATCTTTGTGTTATTTGTAATATTCACTGTAAAATACAGGCCATTTCGGGAAAACAACAACCAGCTTTTACACAACATCCTGGCAGGTCAGAGAAGCAGCTACAGTAGCAGACAATGCTCTGCACTGAGATATTCAGAAGATTGTTTGACTTGATTACCATCAGACTACACAATACATCACAAGTGTCCTGGACTATTAGCCTACCCTCTTATGAGTGGCACAACTTCTTTAGTGCAACCCATGGACACAGCTGTGACTCAGTATTGGAAAATGTCAATAAAAGGCTGAAAGGGCAGGGGCTGGCTAGTTAACATTCCAATATCAGAACAAAACAAGATGTTACAGAAGCAGAAGCAAAACAAGAGGCTTGATGCTTTCCACTGTTGGGGAGAGCTCTTGGTGATGTAGGGGAATGAGTTTGATGCTTGCAACATCTCTTTGAGGTTGGTAAGTAAACAGCTGTTCTGCTCCCACCAGCTTTGTAACAATATCAGAAATTGCTAATAGATTCAAGTCTCATGTTTACATGTGTCTTACTGCATTAGGAGGCCTAACTGAAGCTGCTTTGCATAGGAGGAAAATTATTGCACAGATCTGTTGCTCAGAAAGATTAGTCACTATAGCCTAAGGCTCCTGACACTGCAGTGCTTCCATTCAACAGCATCCGTGCTCGCGCCGGCCACGGTGTAAAATAGCTATGCAGTCCATTTTCCGTCTGTTCACAAGTCACATAAATCAGTCTTACACTTTTTCTGTTGTATTTTTAAAGGGGTGCAGCAGCTCCCTTTTCAAACCTTCAAAGGCTTCCTGCATGCAACAGTATAAAGGCATAAAGTCAGAGGAGGAGAATCAAAGCATGCTGTCAGTAAAAGCTGCTCCGTGGTTTGTGGTCTTGTTTCAATTATCCTACAACATAACTATTCCTTAGACATCAAAAGCCTGAGAGTGCCTGGGTGAATCATGCTAAGACGAGAATGGGTAAGGCTTTGTGTTTTTTTACCCAAGACCGAGGACAGGAGGATGGCAAAGTCACGGGAGATTTACGAGCCGGTGTTCACTGCTCTTTAAGAGGATGCGTAAGGGAGTGTGCTTAATGATTTATTACCTCATGCCACCATGGAAATCAAAATGGATTTTAGGATCTGCTCAACTCTTAAATCCAGACTGGGAAGAATGTGATTTATGAAAGTGACATCAGGAGCCCTGTATGTTCCACTGTGTGTCTTAGCAAGCATGTGTGAAATGGTATGTTGGCCTCATTAAGCACATTCAAGTTATGTACAGCACAATGCTTTTTTTTCTCTTTTTTTTTTAAATATAAGTGTTTCATAAAATGCTGTTCGCATGTCTGCTATCTGCCTGCCTCATTATGCTGTGTAAGTAGGATGAATCACAGACACATATCCATACACAGAGTCCATTATGCAAACATGTAGCATGGCTTAGCATAATAAACATGCACAGGATGATACGGTTGGTTGCAGTGATGGTAATGAGCATGCATCAGTATGTCATATCAGATGTCAGATTTTGACTATTCGATTGATTAAAAGTTGGGTTAAACAAATAATTTGGGCACACAGGAAAACAGGCAAGACATTTTTTTTTTTTTTACAAACTTTGCCTGATGGGAAAAAGAATCCAAATCCCTAGAGAATGAAAGCTGTGAAGACAAAACAGTCACAGGCAAATCTACCTCTCATAAACATTAATAAACATGGTGATTTCATCTTCACTGGAGCTAGGTGCAGAGATATGGAGAGCGTTTTTCCCATTCCCTTGAAGTAAACCTTGGCCCTGCTGGTGTTCACATACTCGCTCAAAACTCAAACAGGAAATGAAAGCCAGAACTCCCAGCACACAGCCAGTCAACTGTGAGTAACTGTTATTGATCCAAATCCCTGTTAACCCCCTAGCAGATAAATTAGGATTTGATTGTTGTTTGCTTTTGTTTTTTGTTTTGTTTTCCCGTGGCTGTTTCCAGTGGAATTGTAACAGTCACTTTCACCTTAAAGGTCTCACTCATACAGGTGTTTTCATCCAGGATTGCGCTTGATTTACACTTCACTCACAGTTTGTTAGCTGCACCTGTAACACCAAGGCTATTTACTCCCTCATCAGCCTTAGTGCCACATGGGACATCACATCACATGATCCCCTGCACAGCTTCACCCAGCTTCAACCTGAGCACATACAGTAGGCAATCAAGCAGAATAAGTGAAAACATGCGTGCAAGTTTTCAATGCATTTAATGTTAAGTAGAGTGGATGACTGTGCACTTCCTGCTTTTTTTTCAATGTTTTCTTTTTTCTTTTGTATGTGTCAACACGCACAGTTGTTTATGGATTAAGATTGTTCTTTTAGATTGAAATCACTTAGATTGGACACACATCAGATTTCAGATGTCACTATCCCAAGTGGCAAACTTGAATGCAGGTAAATTAGCATAAAAAAGAGAAATAAGAAATGATGCAAGAAGAGGAAGAAGAAAGTTTATTCAGCACCTTTCACAGACAACAGTTACAAGGTGCACGAGCAGTCACAATTTAAGAACACAATGACAGACACAAAACAACAACACAGAACAACAACCAGAAATAAAATAATTACAATTCCAAGGAATTAATAAAATGCAAGAGTAAACAGGTGAGTTTTTAGTAGCTGCTTTTTAAATGGCATGACAGAGGAAGCAGCTCTCAGTTCAGGAGGCAGGGCATTCCAAAGCCTCAGTGCACGGATTCAAAAGCCCTGTCGCCCTTTGTAATAAGTCTAGTACACAGAACACAATATGAAAACTAATACAGCATAAAGAAACAGACTTCATCATTAAGATGAGGGCAACAAACCATCATAAAACCACAATAATAAGAAGAAGACATTTTTGTAGTTAGAATAGAATGAGATTTAAGAGATATATTTCAGTTGTTATTAGTCACAGTCGGGCGCTGGGACATGATAATTCCTCAACACTGGTGATGCATTGGATAAAGAACTCAAGCAGACATGCACACAGCTCATAAATGTGACTGACAGACTTCTGCCAGCACTGGAGACACGAGCACAGATGTCAGGCAGCCTCATAGTCATTAGCAGCTGAAATGATGCCTGTGCTGGAGAATGCATTATTCAAGCATCCCAGAAAATAGCGACTTAAATGTGATGCAGCATCATCTAATTACAAGCAAATCGCAGAGTCCCTCATGTATAAGGACAAATTGTGTAGGAAGACACACAACGCAACTTGTTAACATGTTTTGTTTTTCTATTTTTCTGTCAAGTATCAGTATTTTATTTTCTATGCTTTTTCTCTGCTGCAGACACACTGGTTTGAGTGATGATGCACTTTTTTCCTGTCTTGATTTGACCTGGATTTCACCAAAAACCCAATAAGAATTTAAACAGTAGTGAATTTCCTTCTCACCTGCACACGTTGAAAATAATTAAGCGCTGCTAAATCCAACAAAACGTCTTTCTTTCCCTGTAAACATGAGTTAAGATCAAATGTGTGCATGCAGATGTTCCACCCAGTGTTTCACTGCTTTAAATGGCAGTGCTACAACAAAATCATTAGTTTGAAATCTCATTGCTGACCCCCATGCTGACAGGAAGAATGTAAAAACGCATGGAGCGAGACTTCCTGAAGTCAACGGAAGAAACAAAAAAGTGAATGGAGGAAGCTGCGTGATCACTTTGTGCCGAGAAGAACAAAGACGTTCAAAGTGGTGGTGCTGTGCTGGAGTGTCGTGCAAACCAGTCAACCAGCAGCCGGAAGGAGAGGTTGTCTGACTTTATTAAGCACCAGGCAACAGAAGTCATGGTGTGGTTCATTCAGCCTCATCAGTGCAGTGCTAGCGCTTCCTTTTTATTTATCAGCACACACGCGGCTCTCAGCTGTGGAGGGGAAGAAGCTGCACGGGGAGAAGTGGCGGGACAGTTAGCGGATCCTGCTGCTGCCCATTGTCAGGGTTTTCAGGAATGCAGGACCCAAATGCAAACTCTCGGAAACAAAAAGGGCTTTATTTTACCAGACTCACGACAGGAAGATCACAGGAAACACACCATGGAACCACGAGGACAAATGACAAATGAACCAACGAGAGACAATGGGAAAAACAGAGGTTAAATACACGAGTAAATGAGACACAAGTGAGACACATGAGGAAATCAAACAGACACAGATCATGACAGACACAGAACTTCAAAATAATACAGGAACTAAAGAAAACAAGAGTCCAAAGTCCAAAGGAAGAATCCAAATCAACAAAAAACCGAGGCACTGAGTGGCGGTAAGCTCAGGGCATGACACCCATTCCAGTCTTTCATCACCTCCACTCCCCGTGCCATACACTCTCCTCAACACTCTTGTTATCCCAGAGGGAGAAAAAAGCAGGGAAAAAGAAATGCACTTGATGAGGCAACTACTGAGTGGGTACGTCCACTTTGATCTTTTGTATCAGGTTGGGAAATTATGCAAACAGCAGCAATATATGCGTCATTTTGCAATTACCTGTGCATTTCATCAGAATAAATAACACATAATGACAACAAAGTCCTGCCAGTGGACAAAAGAGCAAAATGAGACTCCAAGGAGCAGCCTATGTTTGTGACCTATTTATTCCCCCCATTTATTTTTGGCAGGAAACAGCAGACAAATGTCTACTGTTAATGTCAGAATGTTTGCACAGCAATTACTGTATGCGCTGTGGATGAGTAGGCTACTGCATCGGCCAGTGTTTGTGTAGGGCACCGTGGACATGTCTGTGTTTGGAAACACTGTTGCTTGGTTTATGTACAACAGAATGAACAGATGATGTTTGGAACAGAAGCTTCTGGTTTGGTTTGCTGAAGACAGCGCCCAGTTGGATGATGAGAAATGATTCATCACATTTGTTCATACAGTGGGGTCCAAAAGCCTGAGACCACTGTGCAGCTATGATGCCAAAATATTTTCAAGCTCAAGAATAAACTCTGCAAGCTCAGTGAAGGCTACAGGTATAAAAGTGAAAGGGAAAGTGAAACAGAATGTATGTACATCTTACATAAAATATGACCATCATAACATTTTTTTTTTTAAACAGCATAAACCTGACACTAGTACTCCAACTACACCCACAGTCTTTTCACACACAAGAAATTCAGTGCAACACATGAAGTTTGTGCAAAAGCAGCACTTCACCCACAAGCCCACCTTCTGTCAATGAAGTTGTTTTTATTCAATTTAATTTTTAAAGCGATACTTAAAGCCTCAGTATGTAGGCTGTAAGCCGAGGAGAAAGCGTTCCTTGTATCCTACAACCTTTATCCAATGATGGGCGGTCCTCTCTGTGTGTGCAGCCAAGGGATGCGCATGAATGTGGTGACGTATAGGGACGAGGGCGGGGACTGCTAACTCCATCGGCTGACAAGAAGTTAGCCAAAACGACCGGATTGCTTCTGCTTTAACCGGGTTTTTTGTTTGCGTTTCCTCTCCCTCTTTCATTTTTAGTGTCCTCAGACAAAACTTCTTTGTTTTGTTTTTTTGCTGCTTCTGCCATGATAGCGGTAATCCCACATAGCCGTTTGCCTCGGCTTCTTTCTTTTTAACGAATGGGGAAAGGGGTAAGTGACGTATGCCGTAAAGCAGTCAGCACATTAAGTAGTTTTTTGTATGGAGGGGTTCCTACCATCCACCTGGAAGCTGCTTAGTGCCAGTGAAGGCGATACAGACCCCCTCAGGCCATGACAGAGGTGTCATTCAAACTGTTGTAAGTCGATGTACCATCACAAAAGTTCTGGAAATATTATATGAAGGTTGAAAAGTTACTTAGGGTTGGTTTAATGTCTTCCAGAATAAACGATGGAGGAGGAGGTTGTTGTATCAGAGTGTAACAGGACATTCAGATAATGCAAACGCCCTTCAGCTTTGAGGGTGATCCAACTTAAAAAAATACAGTGTAGATTGTGTTTATTCTTGGCAGGTCACCTGTAAACACAAACAAGTAGCTCCGGTCCAGAGAGCTGAGAGTAAAACACAGCAGCAGAGAGATACTTATCATCACTCCACATTAACTCACTTCGAAGGCACCAGTTAATACAATTGAATGCTTGGATACTCCGGTGCTTATGATACTTCTCACCAGGACACAATGGAAAGTTAATGTCATGAAAACTTAAGAGGGCAATATTGGAGGTTTTCTCACCCAATCACATTGTACTTGTACCAATCTATGTATGTTGTAAAAGGTGAGAGCTAGCATTTACAATGCTATTCTATTAGCTTTCAGATGCTCTGTTCGCAACAGAGACCTCTGCAGCCTATCATCTCCATTCTTCTCCAAGGTCATGTTTTTAGTTTTTTGTTATTTTCATCTGGTTTGCAGTATTTCCTGTTTTGCAAACCTTAACCCAGAAACTCAGCAGGTAAATAAATGGTATGGTCCACTTTAGGGGTGTCTGACCTCATACAACAAGACATTTACAGTATGTATGTGCCAATATTTTACCTCTCTCATAGTTTTTGACTCTTAACCTGAACCCACTGAACTGTTGTTTTCTATCTTCATGGTTTTTATTTGCCTGTTTCCTCCATGTACAAAACTTTTCGCCTAAGCTAAAATTATTTTTAGATAGCTTGGTTTCTGGACACCTGCTTTGAGTGTCCAGTCATTACACAGTCACATCATGGTGGTAAACTGGAGTGATAATACTGCACCTGTTCTTCACCATTGGCATTATAACACACTGTCTCAGAGTACTTTCTTTTGTACAATACATACTGTAACCTGACGAAGGTCACAGTGACCGGAACGCTGTTCTTTCATTAAAACTTCACATGAAAGCCAAATAATGTGCGGGAGCCTCCTTTGATTCATTTTGTACAATACTGAAATCATGTCAGAAAATAATTTATGACCCCATTTTTTAGTAGCTAAAACATTATTTTACTTTAAAATGTCAAAGATTAAGAATACACTCTTGGATAAAGTCACAACACACACACATATACTGATGTTGGTACTATGTCAGTATGTGAATAATTTAAATATACTGTATATAAAAAAAAGGCATACATATGTGAGGAGAATTCTTCAAGACATGTCTAGAAGGAGACCTCTATGCGGATGCGAGGATCAACTTGGCATTAATGGACTTGTCTCTGTGTTGTGTCCATAATTAAGAATTCTCTGAGTCTGCAGGCTACATTAACTCTGACTGCACCACACAGTCCATTTGCACCTTCATGCATCCATAATTCACTCATTTTTCCTACAGACTGTTCTTGTGCTGCCTTGGGCACCACTCACATCCTCTCACAGGTGTAGGTGTGTGTGAGTGAGTGAGTGTGTACTCACCCATTAGCCCACACACATGCACAAACTCTGGCCCCATTTCTTGGAGTTTCTGATATCCCTGTTTTTTCTCTCTCTCTCTTTCTATTTCTCCTTTCTTCCTGCTGTGTTTCAGCCACTTATCGCTGTGCAGCACTTTGTGGCAAACATGTTCATTTCTCATATTCCTCTTCTGCCCCCACCTCATTCTAAACGTTTTGAACACTTTCTTAAAGGTACTATCTAACCACTGAGGACTTTATAATTTACTATTCACTTTATGCAATTAAAACATGAAATCTAATGAATGAATGGAAGGTTTTCATCACATTAAAATGAAAATGAGAAGAAAAAAAGCTTGACAGAGAGAGAGGGAGAGAGAGAGGAAATTGCAGACTTTTGTGTTGGAATGTATATGCCATTTTATTCCAGTGTATTGGGATCATTAAAGGTTGTGATGTGTATAGGTGTTGGCAGGAAATCATATTTGATGGCAGAAAAACCTAATAGCCTCTTTAATTTGAGACACCTGTTTTTTTGTGCTCAATTGGACAAAGGAGGCTTCATTTTAGTGTCGGTGCCAAAATGTTCTGGGAAGTATCGAATTATTTCACAAAAAATCCATCTGTAATGAAACACTATTTATGTTTAATTGATCTTCTTTGGTAATGTTGCCTGCCACATTTGTACTGGGTCTCTGTCGAACTACAGCGATGCAGCCCTCCGGTATAAAGAGTAAACAAAGTCTAATTCATAGTCTCCATTAGCAAGCAGGCCAACCTGAATGCCATCTGGCTCTCTACTTACCACTAGCTACAAATTCCGATCAGTCAATTCCCAAGAAGAGAAATGAATCACTGGTTACATCAGTTTGAGCAGATGCCAGTGAGCACGACGCCTACAGATATTCTGCAGCGGCAAATCGGCAACAACAAACAAGCAGCGGGAACTTACAGTACATGCATCGGACAACAACAACAACAACAAAACAACAACAAACAGAAGGATTCGCTGCAAGGAGTTAATAATATTCAGATCACAGCACAATTACACATTCTTACACAAACAAACCCACAAACACAGGGCAGAATTGTGGTGAACAGCTGATCCCAGCAGCTGTCTTAATTAGCCTTGGACTTTACTGACGATTGGATTATGAGAAACAGTGAAATAAATCAGGGTGGCGTTCGAAAACCGTGAAAAGACGGATATACCATATGTGTGTTTTCATTAAACAAAAGTCAGTGACAAAAAATGCAGTTACAGTTGTCGTAAAATCATTTTGTTGGGGGATTGGAGTGAACTTGTTTTTCAATAATAAAAAAAGATGCAGCTGTTTAGCCACTTAAGAGAAGGTTGCTTAACTTTAGCAAGACTCAACTCTAGTTTCGAGTACGGCTTCAGCTCCATGGAGGCAACTCCAGGATGCATTGTAAGTATAATTTTCGGTCCCCAATAAACTAATTTTAATAATCTGTTGGCAATCATGCCAGTAAGGACTGAAGGAACTACGTAGATTGAAAAAAAATATTTTTTAATTCTTTAGTAGGTTACATATCTTACTTAAAACATAGAAGATGACAATTTCTTGAACAAATAAATTATTAAACCTGCTGGCTTTACTTAAAAGTATTTGCCCCTAGCATCTGACACGAGTTACATACAGTGCTTTTTGATATGATGTAATATAATTGGCTTCCATTAATAAAGTACAAGCCATGTTCTGTCATTGCATATTGTACGATTTGTTTGTACACTCCTCTGGCTTTGATCACTTCATTCAAGTTACATTCAAAGCTAGTGTTGGTTGTTTACACCCTCGGGGTGCCATTGCTAAATTACAACACAAAGGCCATTATAGGATATCATCACTGATCACCAACAGGAGACATGGGACATTAATCACCACAAAATGGTATGTAACAAACATACGGACGTACACACATACAGTACCAGATGTGAGCAGACAAGTGTGTGTATGCAATAACAGCACATTTGCATGTGCCTTCATTTACACACTTAAGAGACACTGAAGAGAGAGCATGTGCTTCGAGTACATGCAGTACAGAGTGGTGAGAAAGTGTGAAAAGGCACAATGGTCCTTTTACCGTGTCTGAGAATGACAAATTGCTCCTGGTCGGCCGTGTTTAAATCCTTCTACACATAACCTCAAAAGCCATTTTATCTGAATATATATTTCTTTTAAAATGACTCATAGTATTGACCTTCGTGCCTGCGCATTGTAACTGAAGATTAACTAATGACTACTTGTTAAATATCGCCCAATTTTTCATGGCAGGATAATTAATGGAGTAATTAAGTGCATGGTATGAGTGCAGAATCATCAGAAAAATTCCAGATATTTTTCATTTGTCTCTTTCTCCGTCCTCTCCTTTATTTTCTCTTTCTCCGTGATACATCACAGATTATTTCCCCTGTGTTTCCCTTGTGTTCACGCTGAATCCATTAGAAATCCATTAGATTGGTGAAACGGTTCTACAAAATAGAAACAAACCAGTGCACACCAGCTATTAAACATGCATATGAAACACATAAAAGCTGAATATTATCCTGTCTCCACTTCCTTTCTGCAACATTTTTAAAAAGACTAGAGGACATTTGCCTGAGGTGAGACAGAGCCTGACTTCACTACAAGCATCCACAGGCATATCTGCTATGATCTTATAGTCTATGACACATGAACTGTATAATTTAAGTTGCACACAAAACAAGTTCATCCATTAGTTATACCTGGTGAGAACTCATCTAATAACATTAAAAGAACTGTAACAAAAACACCATTACAAAGATCTTCTGGAAAATCTGTATTTTAGTGCGACAATTAAAAAAAACACATTAGGTGTAGTTTGAGTTTTTCCTCAATTTCATGTCTTATCAGTATTTTTAGAATAAACAGGCTGAACATATCCTCACAAATGCTTTAACACATTTCTCACCCTTGCATTACCTCACTTTCCTTAGCATCAGCGCTGTAAAGGAGTGAGAAGTTGTGTTGTTTAAAGTGAAAAGGTTTCATGAAATAGCTATAATTCTCACTAATTTGTAGGTTGTAGGTCTGGTCTGGTCTGGTCTGCTCCACGGTCTGCCTGTTAGTGACCTTGGGTGGCTGGAGAGTGTTGCAGGCCACCGGTGTGTATCCAAGCTGACCCTGACAGTCAATCAACGAGCTGACACATAAAAAAAAACAACTCTTGGTAACACCTTATCTGATGCCTATCTCTATAACTCACTATAGCCATACTTATAATGATTTATAATGCAGTTATAGCACTGTATAACTAGTTATAAACAGTCATAAATGATCGTGATGCTTTATAACAATAATCATAACAGCATTTTATCATGACTTATGAGGTTAGGTATTATAATACGTTATAATATATATACAATGTATAACTATCATTATAAACACTCATAAATTATCATAAGACTTTATAACAATAAGCATAACACATCATAGAGCATTATAACTCTATTATAATATGTGACCTTACAAGCCATTATAATGTGCTAAAACCTTTACATACACATTCAGGGGAATGTGGGAAGACCTATGGAAAACATACACAGACCACATATAATATATATATATATATATATATATATATATATATATATATATATATATATACATAATAGGTGGACCTTCCTAGAACATACAACTAAAAAACCTTCAGGTTTGGGTGATGTCACCACAAAAGAAAAAAAAGGTTGGAAAGAGAGGAAATCACAAAAAAAACAAGTGGCTTAATTAAAAGAGTGTTAATTTGCTGAATTTTTGTCAATACACCGACTTTCCAATCTCCAACATAAACACACTTACTGACAATGAGAAGGTCAAATTGACCAAGCTATAACTCACCTAGCCTGTGCTGACTTTCACTTCATTTTGACTCTAAACCAAGAAGTTGAATGATATAATCTATAGGGGGCTCACACAGTTTGAACCAATACACTGTTTTGAATCACTCATCACTTCCTGGAGTCTCTAGAACACAGGTGGCAACTGCAAAGTTAGCACAACCCACACAGTCACAAAGCTCACATCTCTGGGAAGTATGCCAGGTAGAAATATACCAGAATTTTTCTTTTTACAACCCCATGAATTCACAGGAAGTTAATGTAACTGTAGCACATTCCCCTAAGTAGTGTTACTATAACAGCTAGAACAAACAGCATTAGTTGAGCCTAGATAACATATTGGACTTGGACCATTATGTGCCTTGGAACAATGTAATGGGTCTTTATAGCAGTCACCTACACAAAGCATTTTTTTTTAATCCACATTCACTGACGCACTGTGTAATTATGAAGTTAAGAGTGCTGACTTTATGTAAAGTGATGAGAAATGAGCTTGTGATGAAGACCTTGCCTGGAGGGGCCCTGTGGATTTATGTCCTCTCCCACAGACAATACAGCCCATTCATATACGATTTAGAAGAGGGAACTGGGGAAATTGAAAAAAGAAAAGAAAAGAGAGAGACATAAAGGCGGAGAGAGAGAAAAGAACTAATATGCTAGATGTTAATAAGGAATTGTGACAACAGATAGTCAGGCTTTCTATTAACTTTGCAGAGATGCTGGGAGATCTGCCAACAGGCCTGAATAAAAACCCTGGTCCACTGGGGCCACTGGAGCTCCAACGGCCACAAAACTAAACTTCTCTGCTGCTCTGGTGCCTTCCTCCTCTGGCACAACACTTTATCTCTACTGTGACCCTGTCCGCTAAAGCTGTCATAAATCTCTGATTTCCAATAGCTGGCACAAACCCTGACAGTAGGTAAATTTCCTTGCTCCTTTATGCACATTTTCAGCACTGACTGAAAAATGCCTTAAACAAACAGCCTTTTTTCCCTTAACTCCTTTCAATACACTCTGTTTATAAGTCAAAGTTGACTAATGAACCTGAATGAAATGAAGTGTGTAGTGTAGTGCGAACAACAACATTATGTTAGTTCAGCATAATAAAAGAAAGAAAATAATAATATAGTTTTATGTAGATGGAGTCTCTTGCAAATAAAAGTGTGTGTTTAAAAAAGTATTTAATGACACAGAAAACCAGTGGTTCTACAAATAAAACAAAATATCAGCTTTATTTGATAATTAATGAGGATTTATTTTTTAAACCTAATTTTATTCATTCTTCTCTTGAGTAACGCTATTGTTTTGTGCCGTATCAAATGTTTTACTAACTAATTAGATATAGTGAGGGGCATTGTTGTAAGAATTTTGCTATTAGTAGTTTGATGTTAATTGTTTTTTCTCATTATATTCTTGCTCCCTTATGTTGCTGAATTCCACCATTGTTTGGTATTGATGAGTGGTCCCATGGAGGAGCAGCTGCTAACTCTGTAGTGGTTAATGGGATTCCTGGTCAGTTTCAGTCTATTGTTTGGCCCTGTTATGTCACAGCTTTTACTCCCAGCAACTGATTTACACACATTAAGAGTTTTTTTTTTTTATTGTGCAAGAAATATTGTATTTGAAAAGCAAAACCAATTAAACGAATCAACAAATCCAAACAACAAGCAGCAATTAATAACACAAATTAACTGATTTTACCAATTTAACTCCATCATAGAACCATTTCAGGCAATTAAAACAAAAAGAAACAATTTAGGTGTCAATCCACAGTGAAGTGCCAAGGTGTGAGTTACTATTATGCTGGAATTTCAGGATTTCTCAAATCTGTACCAAACTTAGAAGCATAATTCTGTTTATCAATTTGATCTACATGAACGCATCATCATATCTGACTCCTTAAACTTCTGTCCATGGTGCTTCTTTTAATTCATTAACACACTATTCTATTTGGAGTAGAGCACCAATAAGAAGTATGAGGTTAGAGGAAGTGGTCAGAGTAGGGCCTGTTATGAAGGACCCCTTCCCACTTCCTCAGATGTCAGAGATCAGCTTATTGATCGTTAGCAATTCATCAGCATTCCTGATTCCCAGTGGAAATATCTCCAAAAGCCGGAGGGTGGTTGTTTAATGTGACAAGGTTTTCATAGGCTTAGCTTCTGACAAAAGCAAACTCTTCCCTATAAAAGCGTTGATCCAGGCTTTAGTCCTGTTCCTTTTGCTGCTAACAGAGGAAAGTGCCATCAAAAGGTCTGTGGAAGGAAATCATTTTGTAACACGAAAGGATTTTAGCAAGAGTGGACTTAAAGCTACCCTGAGTGATGTTTTCCCTTTGAGTTCACATTTTGCCAAGTGCTTAGTTTTAAAGCCACTTCTCTGAAGAGGCAGGTTTTTGTGAAGAGCTACAGCACTGTTTCAAGTGCATGACCGAAGAATGTTGTTGGTGTCTTGGGAAATGTCCTAAAATGATCCTCAAACTGCAGCTCTCACAATGATGTTTTTCAAGCCTGCCATTGGGTACCTATTTTAGCTGGCATTTTCCTCTATTTCCATTACTACCCCTGCAGTTTCAGAACATTGCAGTGGAAAACAACACTGCAATGTAGGTAGATGACAATGTAGGTTGCATTTGCAGCCTACACGCTGAAAATGACAAGATATGATAAGGATCTGAATCCAGTATACTTTAATTTTGTGCATCCTTTGCAGAGATTTCGCCATTTTTTCCCACAGTGAGCAGTGGTTAGCACTGTCGCCTCACAGCATGAGGGTTCTGGGTTCATTCTCCAGCTTTTCTGTCTGGGGTTTACATGTTCTCCCTCTGCTTGCATGGGTTCTCTCCTGGTTCTCCGCCAACGCTAAATTGCCCATGTCCATCTGTGTGTTGTTCATCTCTATATGTCGGCCCTGTGATAGACTGGCAACCCGTCCAGGGTGCACCCCGCCCTCACCCTATGCCAGCTGGGATTGGCTCCAGACCCACACAACCCTGCATGGACGAGCAGCATAATCCAATGGATGGACCATTTTGCAGAGCCACCATCACTGCATCCTGGGCTCAGTGCTGCCCAAGACAATTGTGATTGGTTTGTAGAGTGTGTGTGTGTTTTTCCCCAATTGCAGAATAATAATGGATGCTGTGCCAGTGTTGGATCATGGTCTGGTTTGCACACATTATCATTCTGGTGATAGGTCTGGCTACTGAGACCACGACAGTGAAACAAGTGGGTGTATGACTCATGACATTTCCTGAATGTGCATATTATGGCCATCTGTAGTTGGCAGGCTGATTTGCATTTGATATAAGTTGCTACTTTTTCCAAGCTGTTGTGCTTTTTTTCTGCTTTGTTATAAAGTATACAGTGAATGTGATACAATATGTGTCATATCAATATTTTTAATTCAAGGTACAGTAAATATTTGTTTTTGCTCTCCATCTGACAGGTCAGATCAGCACATCTACAGCTTTATATAATGAAGGAGAGATTTTTAAATGCTTTTTAATTAATATTTGTATTCAGTTAAATCCTAACTGTAATCTCACTCATAGTCATGACGTGGCCTGAAAAAATCTAAGCTCAATTCCAAACAGAAAACTGTTGACATTGATCTATGCATGTTTACTCTCCAGTGCATCTTTCCACTGTACTCTCTCTCTTTCTCTCTCTCTCTCTCTCTCTCTCTCTCACACACACGCACACACATGCACACACATGCACACACACACACCTACATACACTTACATCCAGTCCCTGCCTGGCAGACCTCCCCAGTTAACTGGGCTTGTAAATCATCTGCACAACATCAATGGAGAAACATTTGTCACCTCCAACGCCTGCCTGAGTCAGCATCTCTTTAACTGTCCTCAACCAGCGAGACACAGCGAGGCTCACATCGTGTCAGGGGGGGTCAGGGGGTGAAATTTTAAAGAGGATGATCAAACTACCAATTCCGTTGCTTGCCAGATGGGATGTTATATGATCGGAGGAGGGTCATTATATCAAGTAAAGAGATCTTGAACCGGAGTGCACAGCATTATTTCTTTCTTTAAACCAATCTTCAACTCAAAATGCCCCAATTTTTTTTCAGTAGGAGATTTTTTGTTGTGCCACTAGACAGTCTGAGGGTTCAGACATCTGAGAATGTTGTTGTTGCAATCATTATTTTTATTTTATTTACCCAAATGGTGTCTAATTGTATTACTTAATCACAATAAATACATTTGTATCATTATTGATGAAGTCTATCTAACTCATTTTAATATAAGTAAGTAGTAAAAAAAAAATTAATAAATTATACTACTCTCCAAAAAATGGTCTGATTAAAAAGATATACTGCTAAGTCAACATGAGCTGCTGATGTGATGGATCCTCAAATAGGGTTACACATATATACACTATGTAATTGACTAATGACTCATGGATCATAACAATAAGACAGACATGGTTTTGTTAAGATGGAATAAGATGTCCATTTTGACCCTAAAGTCATTCCCCATGACAAATCCATAGATGCCCTCCTCCCTGTCTGTGCAATTACCCCGTGTCAGTTGGCCCAGGGCGATCCGAGTGCTTAACCCACATGGATCTCAGGTAAATTGTCCATATTAACCGCATGCTGTTTCAAAGCCCACAAGCACCACAATTAAATCCCATAAGGATGATATAGATGTGGTGGCTGGGATGCGGCTTTTCGGCTTGTAATAAAAAATAAGCAATGAAGTGGAAAATTGCCATGTGTAAATAATAATCAGTTGGAGTAATGAAGCCTGATGGAAGATTTAAAACAACCACATGCCATTGTCTATAGATACTCTTTTAAAAGTGGCACAGCTGTGTAGATAACTGAATAAATCTAATGATAACCACATTAGCTTATACATCTGCCTTTTAGCTACCAGTTATCAGATTTGCATCAGGTTCTGATATATTTAGTTTATAAAGATAAGAAAATACATTTTCACACACACACACACACACACACAAAAGAAACACTACGTTGATTTCAAAGGGGCAGAGAAGAGATATTCAAGAACCCAGTAATGCCATTTCTTTTAGTAGTCAGGGAAGATAAAAGGCAAAATGGCAGAAGATGTGTGTGTACTACTTTCATCTGCAAAAGTTTGAAACTTGTTCCGTCTCTTAAAAATGGAGTCTTTGCAGCTTTTGAAATGTCCTTTGTACCAAAAAGAAAAACGCTGAAGAGCGAATAAAGTTGTAAAAGTCGATGTGGCAGAAGAAGTAACATGTAGTCTGGTAAATGTGGAACAGATTTAAAAACAACATGGAAGACAGAGACACATAAATGATCATGCAGTCATGGCGGCATTGTTGGGATTCCATTTCAATAATTTAGGGGTCATCTCACCTACAGGGACCAATTCATCAGCCATGCAGCATAAAAATTTCACTCCGAGGAGCAGAAACAAGTCAATATGACAGTGTTACAACTGACCTGAAGAAACAGGACGTGTTACACGAGTATGAATAAACCCACACACACACACTTGTGATGCATAATTTCTCTTCATCACATGGACTGGACAGCCTTGTCAGGCCGCTAGTTTTATTCTAATAAATAATGCATGTAGGTTGAAAGAGTTTGCAGCCTCACCTCCTAAATCTTGCAAAGCAGCACCTGAAGAGCAGCCGTTCCTATTTATATTTTCACCTCACCTTTTTTTTTTTTCTTTTTCTTTTTTTTTCTTCTTCAGAACTGGTCCACTGCCATCGTGTGGTTTGCGAGATCATCTGCGTGCAAAGGGCCATGTTCCTGCCCCACATTGTTTATCTGTGATGTTCAGTCTCTCTGTCTGTGTCATGTATGTCAGGCCACCCCTCTTCCTTCCTCCCTCCCCTGATCTGACTGTCAGCAGCCCCGGCAACAACCAGGGTGGGATGTCTCTAATTAAACACTGGTAATGATGAGTGTGTAAGAGGAGAGGGGGGGGCACTCTCATTACACTGAGAACAGATGCTCTCACCAACCCCTGCCAGCTTGCCTTGATGCCCACAGTATGAATACATACATATAGATCACTCTGTCTGCTTCCTGCTTTTAGCCTGAGTGCTCAATGCCAAGGCAGCCCACACTTTGCTGCCACATGTTAATATTTCCTTTCACGCTCTTATTGAAATCACAGAATTTGTATCAAAAAGGATGAGAGACTTTTCTCTCTCACACACACACACACACACACATATTATCATTCCACACAGTGTTCGATGCCAGCCCACACTTGGTCAGGGCACTCTTTCTTTATTTTTTTTTCTCCAGAGTTACACCCACATTATGTTCAGCTCATGCATTCAAATGATGAGTGAACTCTGGTGAGGTTGTGCAGTGCAACACAGCATCAGCAGTCAATATCACAAAATAAGGTGAGGTTAAATATGAAAATTAATTGAACCTCAGAGGAAGCTTTGCAGAGGCTACAGCATCTGCATGTGTTAAGGGATAAGGATTGAATGGGGCTAAGTCTACAGGCGTGGAGGAAAAATATCCTTAAATTCATAATGAAATCCCCGGATGCAACAGTTCTTGCACAGACTTCTAAACTGTGACACCGGCCTTCGAAAAACAACCAGGAAAAATATATCCTTTGACCCTGTGGCTTCAATTTATGATTTTATGTGGAAGCTGACTTTTGCAAAACAGGACTTCAACAGTGCAGGAGAATCATCAAAAGGCTCATTGGAGTTAGCATATCATTTGGAGCATTTCTATCAGTTATGATAACAAAAACCAAAATAACTGCTGAGATCTAGGAACATGATGAAATTGCTGCAGTGAAGTCAATTGGTACAAGAAACAGTGGTGTGGTGAGAAGACTCTGCAGGATGTAAACAAGGCAATAGTTTTGTCTCATTTTTCCTGCTGCATTTTGTTTAGAGTGAGAAATTTCAATGCACTGAAAAGTTATTCATGATGCCTCACGTCACAAGATCCCACATCCATATGGTACACTATCTGGTGCTGCAAGTGGTTGGTAGTGATTTTTGCTTAACAAGGGCTTCGACCGTAGTTGTCTTTATATTACGTACAAGAGGTTATAATATGCCCTCGGAGCAGTGCTGCATCTACCTGTATGTTCAGACTAAAAGAAACAAGAATATCAAAGTCACTGGAAGTCATTTTCTATGTGAGCCAGCATCCCTTGCTGATGAGCAGCGGTGTGCATGTTGGCAACACATCCAGAATCTAATCAGTTTGTCCTCAAGTCTAGGTGAATGTGTTTTTTTTTAGATTAGTTGTTTGTTTTTTTGGGGGGGGGGTTTTACCAAATGTGAAGAAATTCCCTCGGGGCATTCATGCAAGATATTGCACTTACACTTGCATTTTGTGAGGTCATCCCTTGACCTCTGACCTTCAGATTCTATCCGTTTATCCTACCTAGTGAATGCTTGTGCAAGTTCCGTTACTGAGATATGAGAATGGGAGGGAAAGGACCACCTGACAATAATATGCCCCTGGCGGAGGCATAAAAGTATTGACGGAATCGTAGAAAGTCAGAAGCGAAACAGAGGAATGATCGGGGGGTAAATGGAGATACGATACGGCATGTTTCCATTTGAGCACCCAGCTGCACGTGCTCTCATCACCCCTGTGTTGCTCGCATTATAAATTCTCACAGTTAGCATCTGTGCTTTAATTTATTGCTTAATGTTGTCATCAAGGGGCCAAGGCCTGCGCTGGCGTCTGCCATCAATTTAATAGCCTGCAGGTAATGGCTAAGTTGCATATTGTCACAATTCCAATACATTATTTACAATGAGACATTAAAAAGTAATGCGTATTAATAAACAGGCCCAAGGCCAGAGGGCACAAGCAGGTTCAATCCAATCGTATTTCTCCTTGCTTTCATCAAGGAGACACATTATAATATATGTATGGCCAAAGCAACACTCAAGGGCTTTTTCTCTGCCAGCACTGCTTCTGTGAATTATTATTGTTACCACTGTAAACATATTTAATACTCAGTTACTATTCCATTATTAATTGTTCCTCATCAAATAGTCTTTTAGTAATGCCAGTGCCAATTTCTATCCATGTTGTGTCTCTTTGCACGTTTCCACTGTCTCACTATGCCATCTTCAGTTAGCGACAATCAATCCAGTTTCCACTGTCACCCTCCTCAGACTCTTCAGTCTAATTCTCCATGACAACTGTCATCTGGTCTCACTGTGCTGCCCAAACATAACAAAAAATATAAAAAATATATGACTCAGTGTTTGCAAGCAAATCACAAAATTAATACGACCACGAGCGCTAATAATTCTGATAATTCAGTCCTCAGTATCACAGCTGTGTTTGTCCACAGGCTACTCTTGACATTACCTCAGCAGCACGCAATTACGATACAGAAATTGAAGTTTTAGCAACACCTCAACTAAGTGTTAATTGCATATGGTACCTGGTTTGAATATTAATGCCTCAAGCCTGCAAATGCTAGGGTTCACTTGTGACTTCACGCTGTTTTGTTGTACCACAGTACTCTAGTTAAATTCAATTGGAGAAACATCCAAGATAGGAAATGACTGTGTGAATTCTGGAGAAAATGTGCTGATTAATTCAGTTTCCTGTGATAGTTCAGCTCTACGGTCTCTTGTGTCACTCAATGCAATCATCAAAGCACTTCAGTGAAGCATTATTAAAAAAAAACTGTTGTGAGTTATTTGGTATATAACACGTATATGCATAGTTTTACATTTTGAAACAAACATGAGGAAAAGATCTAAAGTATATTGTGTTATTACCTCTTGGGCTAACAACAATCTCCTTTCTGCACTAACCAAACCCTCTGTTTCTCCAGTGAGTATCAAGAAGAAGAAAAAAAAACATCAGTTGGTTTCACCATCTTTTACATCGTATTTGAAAAACTCTGCTTTGAATCCGACATTAATATGCATCAGAGCACATCAATATGCATCAGAAAAAATTAGGAATAAAAATACAATTTGGGTTATTTGCTATTTAAATGAGCAAATCTGGTATAAACATAATTCTTCGGTTTGGAGCAGCCCTGAAAAAAAAACTGAAAAACAGAGACTTAAAGCTGTCATAGTTGAAATCAAGCTTTGTGTACATTTCAAGGTACAGTCTAAGTTAAGTGCAGCACGATAATAGCATGGCAACATTCATCATTAAAATTAGATAGTGGGGTAAGTGAAGCAAAGAGATAAACAGATGCTTTCTTCCTTCAAAGAGGAAACATCTGTGCCCTTGTTACCCTCTGCTTTATGTCATTTTTATGCCGGGCAAGTGCTGTAAGTGCTCCCACATCTGCTACAGTTTATATAAGATGCAGATGCATCATCTGCTGAGGGAGAGCCCCCCCATGGCTGAGTTAAGTCCTCTCATCATTGATTCATGCTCTTGGGGAAAACTGACAAATTGGACCCCGTGCTTCTGTAACAGTACCTTATGGATCCGTCCATCTGTGGGAGGAGAGTCGGGTCAAATCCTGAGCTCACAGTCAAGTCTGTGGGAGGCTGAGTGTGTTCACTTAGGGGAGGTGTTAGTCTGACTCGTGTGGCATTGGTGTCCGTAAAGAAACATAAAAACACAGGTGTGATTGTCTCAAAGGCCTACTGTAGTTCAACATTTTGGCAAATTTGCCCATTGCCATAATCCCTATAGTCATAGGGGTAGGTTAATTACCTTTAACTGTCAGTGCATGTTGTTTTGAGATCCGCAGGGCAGAGACACGAGCTGCTCAGGTAACGCTAAAGTAGTCCCCTGTCCCTCATCAAAATCATCAAATACACAATCCAACAACTTCAAAATGTTCTTGTGGAGAAGTTGTGACCTGCACATTCACCACGCTATGAAATAATAATGTAACATTATGAGACAGAGTTGTTTTCGAAGCAAATGCATAGCCGTATCTACTGTTGCCTGAGCAGCTGACGGGATTATGGGTGGATTTGCCAGAATGTTGGACTACCAATCCAATCCAATCCACTTTATTTATATAGCACGTTTTAAAAACACCAAGGTTACCAAAGTGCTGCACAACAGATACTATCCCTTTAAGTTTGTAGTCTTTTACAAAGGGAATTCTTTAAATTTTTCTTTTCTTTTTAAAATGTGTGATAATTAACGAAAGAAAGAAGAAAAAACCTACATACGGCCACACTTGGATCTGACTCACCAAACAATGAAGTTAGTGAAGATTTTGACAGCCATTTTTATGTCTTTATTTAATATTTTGGTTCATAAAAGCTAACAGGAATTGTGAGGATGAGATGGGAAATTACAAATAACAAGGGGTAAACCAGGGACATTGTGGTCCATGGTTAGTGCCTCCACCCTTAAGTTACAGGGTGTACTACTGTAACACTGACAGATTTCACTTGTTGAAGTCAGAAAAGAAACTGCATACAAACTGCACCTCATGCAAGATCATACAAAAACCCATAGCATAGTGCCACGGTGCTGTCATCTATGAGTGGGTCCCTATGTGTGCACATGCCTGCCAATGGAATTACACTCTTTGATCCTCAGGTGGTGGGAACATGCCAAATATGGAGCAAGGTGCCAAGAAAGACAGGAAAGAAGATAGCAAGCAGGTAAATGTGGATGTACATTCTCCAAGCACGCTTTTAGGAACACCTGTACACCTGCTTGTTTATGCAAATATACAGTCACTCAGTTGTGGCATAAAATCCTATAGAGGAGCTCCAGTTAAGGGGGAAAAAAAGTGATCTCAGTGACTGTGACCATGTAGCTGGTGCCAGACAGGCCGGTTTAAGTATTTCTGAAACTGCTGATCTCCAGGGATTTTCAAACACCGGGCTCGCTATGGAGTTTTCACCCAGAATGGTGAGAAAAACAGTGAGCAGCAGTTCTTTTAATGAGAGGAGTCAGAGGAGAATGGGCAGACTGCTTGGAGCTGCCTGAAAGGATTTGGTAACTTAAATAACCACCATTTACAAGTCTGGTGAGGAATACATAGCCTGGTCTGATGAATCTGAATTTCTGCTGAGGTGGCAGATGGTGGGGTCAGAATTTGGTGTCAGCAGCATGAAACCATGGAGGGGGCCATTGTGGAGCGATGAGGGAGTAGGTCACATTTCCTCTGAGCTCCTGTCTGTTTCTTTCCATTTCACACCAATAAACTAATCCTTTTAATAGCTGGTCATCCTAAATTAAACCAAACTAGTTGGTGACAAAAGAAAGATGAAGTTTAAATGCTCAACATATGAGTACTGACGTTATCAAGCATCTTAAATTCCGGTTATTATATTTGTTTAACAACCTGTACCTAACCACAACCTAAGCAGGTACACCAGCCACAGAAACTCATATATCCTGATAAAACTAAAGGGTGAAAACCCTTGAACACAAATGTGAATCCAAAGAAACAAGGTGCAGAAAGAGGGTCCAAAAAGCTAAATTAACAATCTACTGCAACTCGCTTTTGGTTTGGGGAAAACTCTTTTGAACTGCATGGACACAGACAACTTCAAGCCTACAGAGGGCCGGACAAGGCTCAGAGAGCAAAAATAAGCAAATGTCATTATTATCACGACTGTAAAAGAAATTCCCCAATGTGCACGGCAGGCTGGAACCAGCACATCCCAAGATATGCAGTCACAAATTCTTTCTTGGTATAAGCAGGGAACATTCACTGAAGTGAGACGTACACTGCATGGGACATCAAGTGTGAAATATGGATTCATATATCCAGCTCAGCTGAGAGTGATACTACTCCTGCTAAGAAAAAAGAAACTTCACACCTTTAATTTCCAAAAGTAACTTTCCTCCATTTCGTAGATGATACTAATTTTATTTTATAGCTTATTCAGCCATTGAAAGCAGGTGCAACAAGGACAGCATTAACAGTACCACCATTAACCACCTCATCTTTAATATGTATTTTTGATGAAGCTTGACAACCAGGGAGAGAAAGGCAGCTGTAAAAGAAAAAAAAAAGCATGGAGGTATTAAAAGATATTGCTGCACAGTTAATAGGGTTAATATAGGGAATACCAGCAGAGTGTAACCAATCTAATCCAATCCACTTCATTTATATAGCACATTTTAAAAACAACAAGGTTACCAAAGTGCTGCACAACAGATATAAAACAGTAAAATAAAGAAAGTTAAAGTTAAAGTACAGTAACTTAAAAGCATATAAGCACTAAGAAAAACATAAGATCAGATAAAACACCAAGGAATATAAAAATACAATAAAAGACAAACAAAGACCACACAATTCTCATGCTGTATTAAAAGCCAAGGAGTAAAAATGAGTTTAAGATGAGATTTAAAGTATCCAGGGTGGGGGCCATTTTGACTTGGGTGGGTAGCTCATTCCACAGTTTAGGAGCTATACCACTGAGAAAGCACGGTCCCCCCTGGTCTTCTGTCTGCTTTTTGGCACAATGAGACGCAGCTGATCAGCGGATCTCAATGCTCTTGAGGAGGCGTAGACATGTATAAGGTCAGAGATGTAGGCTACACACACTTGAGACGGAAAATGAGAATTGTGTGGTCAACTGTGTCAAAAGCAGCAGTAAGGTCTAAAATAATAAGAATGGTGGAGTCACCAGAGTCAGTAGTTAATAAAATATCATTAAAAGATCCTAAATAGATCCTTAAAAGTGCAGACTTTATGTAAGGCTTTAAAACCAGACTGAAAAACCTCAAGAATACCATGTACTTCTAAAAAGGACTGCAGTTATAGAAGTACAGTTTTCTCTAAGATTTTTGAGATAAATGGAAGCTTTGAGATGGGTCTATAATTAGAAAGATCCAAAGTGTCTAGATTTCTTTAACAGGGGTTCGACAGCTGCTTCTTTAAAATATGCTGGGACAACTGAAGCAAGACTGCTATTTATGATTTTTTGGACATTAGGTCCAATAGTCTCCCAGACCTCTTTTAGAGGCGAGGAGGAGGAACAATGTCTGTGGGACAGGAGGAGGGTTTAAGTTGAGTGACAATTTTTGTGAGAGATGAAAGCGACACAGGCTCAAACCTGTTTAAGACAGTTGAGCAAGTGACGGATATGGAGGGTTCAAAAGAGGGGGGTGAGATATGAGTTCTGATCGTTGCAACCTTATCAATAAAAAAGCTGAGAAAATCTTCACAGACTTGGGATGAAGCTTCCAGACAGATGGATTGGGAGGCATTTAAAATTGAATCAAAAGTTTAAAAAAGAACATGTGGTTTATTAAGATTTGCGGAAATTAAGTCAGAAAAATACACCGTTTTTTCATGCTTTGACAGTTTTCTGATATTTTCTCCAGCTTTCTTTAGGAATTTCATAGGATACATGAAGTTTATCTTCTTTCCACCTGCGCTCAGCTCTCCTGCACTCGCGCCTGGCTGCACGGGTGGTATCATTGAACCATATGGCTCAGATTTGGGTCTGGGGCGCATAATCTTTTGAGGAGCAACATTGTCAAGAGTGCCGGCACAGGTGTAAAGAAAGGTTGAAGTCAGTTGCTCAGTGTCAAGGAAGGCAGAGGGCCTAGTGTCAAACTGATTTTCAACGAAAAATGCAGTAGAAAACTGAGCAGCATTGGAGGGTTTTAGCATGCGGCAGTGGCACACAGGAGCACACGGTTTAAAACTATGACAGGTTAAAATTAAATAAAACAGGCATGTGGTCAGAGAACACTGTGTCACATACATTTAAACTAGGCAAATCGTGTGATAAAACAAGGTCTAACGGGTCTACATGTTCTTATGTGGGTCCAGTAACATACTGTACAAGGTTAAAAGCATCGATCAAGTCTAAAAAGTCTTTAGCCATTGGCTTAGAAAGGCAGCAGACATGCACGTTAAAATCACCAACACATAAAATCATGTCATAGTTTGTCATATGCCAAAATATCAGAGAGGTCTTTTATGAAGTCTGTTATATTTAGGTGGCTGGTAAAACACCGCCCTCCAACCGAGCCAGTTCAAACAGGCCCAGTTCAAAAGAGGAAAAAGACATTAGTGGTAAAGGCTTGCAATATAAGCTGTTTTTAAGAACACTGAAAACTGAAAAGAAAAAAAAATAATAACACATGTGAAACAACAAAGTAGTTCAACACACAAGATGATTAGGAAGAAGGTCTTGTTAAGTTCCAGCAAAGGGACATCGGCATGTGTGGTGCTGTTCTCTGCCTTTCACTGTGTAACAGCATGAAATATGCAATAAAAACGTTTGTTCAAAAGCCCTGCAGGGACACTGCTGAAATTTATTTATCAATCTGTCTTTTAATAATTTCTGTCCTCTTTCCTCATCCTCTATTTTGAGCTATATCCCAAGGTCTCCAGAGTACAGAGCTCTGAGTTGTATTATATTCAGGCATTATGAAGACGCCAAAGTGAAATATGTCAAAGAAATATGCCCTCAGTTTGGAGAGGTATTCAGATTGACAAGTGAGGAAGCGACAGCTGAGGTTGCAGGGGTTATCCAGAGGGTTCGGTTCCCCAGGAGCCGATAGCTGGTGATGCGTAGCTCCAGTGGCGGTGCAGGTGAGCGCATCTGGGTGCTCCGTGGAGTGTGACACACCTCGCTCCTGGGGCAATGCAGGGACGATAGGAGAAGTATAGGGAGGGTGGGGTGAGGGGGCACTGAGGATTGGTGGAGCATCTCCTGCTGGCTTGTCACACACTGCTGCACTGCTGCGCACAGTCAGCACGGGTCTCTTTTCATGTATGGACCATTTGTGGAGTTAAACTGTTTCTCGTGCATGAATTATTCATTGTATAACCCTGCCGGAAAACCTAAAGCGTATACAAACAATAGCTCAAACACACGCACAAAAAGAAAATACATGCTTGAATCTGAGATAGAGTTCAGAAACTTTAATCACGGAGAAGAAACGGTGTCTTTTATATTCATCAGTGTTGAACTGCGTTGCATCATTTTCTGCAATGTCCCTCTTGTGATTGCCAGTTAGCTAAAAAGCAGCTTCTCCTGCCACACTGTCGCCTGGATGAGACTTTCTTGTGACAGTGAGCGGAGGTCCCCGGTGACTTCCTGTCCACTGATATGTTTGCTGCGACTATCAGGAGTAACGGCGCTCAATTTCCATGTTGTGACATAAGAGGGGATATTTGATAAATAGTTGGAGGACCTGAGCACATAAATGAGGCATAAATAATGCATAAATTAAGTGGCATTTTATGGAGAGATGTCAGTGCAGTTCTCCAATAACGGGAAGATTAATGACCTGACTGAGGGGTGGGGTGGGGGCTGTGTAGGAGAGCAGCGGAAAGATCAAGGGATGAGTCCTCAGACTGACTGTTTTCAATCAATATATCCATGTATTTACGGAGACCGGATGGATGATGCAAGCAAAGCAAACCTGGGCTGAAGTTTCAGGGAGGAGGGGAAAAAAAGTGGGCATTTAGTATATGATGACTTACTCTGGAGAAAAATCTCTCTTCCTCTCCAGCAGCACTGGATATTTTTGCGGATTTTAGTTGCCTGACAAACCAAGGCCACTTCACAGAGGTGATGTGTTGCCCCATGTTGCCTTATGCTGCACTTTTAACTCTGAGTCAGGGAGAGGGCGAGGAAGCACCAGCAGGTGAAGACGCTGTTAAAGTTGAGTTTAGTGGAGCAGTAAAGAGACAGAATGGCCGCCTCGCCCCCCGTAACAAAGGTAAATCTGAAGTTGCATTCCAGTGAAGGTCTTCTGTAAAGAAAAGCTCTAAGACAGAGATTCAGCTGTCTATACAATGATTTATATTCTCTATGCTTTCCAGTTGAGTGCCACTATTATGATGAATTCCCATATAACAATGATTATTATTAAGTAAATAGAATACATGAAGACTTGTCAACTTCCACAAGATTACAATAAGATCAAACATGACAATGTCTATCCACATACATTTAATAGGTGTACAACGTGCAGAATTTAATTAGTAATAATAGTACATGTCAATACAAGTAGCAAATATAAATGCAAACAACAAAACCCTGGCAAAATTAATAAAGTCAGGGTGCTTCAACCTCAAATAGTTTCTTCAAATAGTCCCTGGAGCGGAGGAGGACGGGCTGTCAGGAGGGAGGTGGGGGGTGGGGGGGCTCTGATATATCTGGGGAGGGAGAGTCTCACTGTCAGACATGTGTAGCTGTGAAGTGGTTATGTGTTCAACATTTCAGTGTGGTAGTTCTATCCTCAGTCTGTCAGTCCAAAGGTGATGCTAGGTTCCTTTTCATTCCCATCTTGATATTCCTCTCTGTGTATCACCGCGTGGGTTGAAAGAGACTTCTACAGGTTAACCAACGGTCAAACCGGCGCAGCAGCCCTTCGCTGCTTGAGGGAGCAACGGTATCTCCAGTGTGGCTCTCCAGGCCAGTTAGCAGTAACTTGTTAATCCAGTTTTTATCTCTACCGCCTCCAAAAAGATCTTTATCTTTAAATGTGAACACCAGACCTGGTTTGGTACCTGGTCTCAGATGCAATTGGCCTCGCAACAAAGGCTATGGGGCTAAATCCACGGCATGAGTTTTAGGTTTGAAGCAGAACTCTTTTCATAGCCGCCATCCACACTACTCCTACTCAAGCTAAAAGCCCATGTCTACTTCCTGATCTTTGGATGAATCTTATCGGTCACAACTACCAGAGGTGAGGGCAACATGGATAATGGATGACAAGTGTTCTGACCTTGTTGCCTTTGCTATGAGCTCTTTCTTTGCTAGCACCTAAATTCTTCATTGTAAGGCTACAACTGCCTTTTCTTTGCTTTGTATTATTTAACTCTAACAACCCACCCAACTGCAAAGTGGAAAGTCTTCCTGTTTTTCTCAAGTATGGATTTTCGATATGGAGCTAAAATGGTCATCATGACGGATATTGTTTTTTAAAGTCTATGGGCCCTAGTTTGCTGGCGCAGCGCAGGTGGCGCAAGGTAGCGCAGCCGGTCTAATGCAAGTTTCGACCAGCGCAGCCGAGCGCAAAGTCAGATTGGGAGATTTGTAGATCGCGCTGCGCTGAGATAGGCGTGGCCGCGCAGCAGGGGGAGGCGTCACAGATTCAGCTTGGTGCAGTGGAAGTTTTGTGCGAAAATGTCTCGCCGAGGTTGCGCTGAAAGCTCGCCACCTCCAACCAGGTCTAGTCTCAGCGCAGAGCGGAGCGCAGCAGGTGCAGTGGAAGTTTGGCTGACTGACCTGCAGTGCACACACGTCACCAAGACCTCACAGGCAGATCTCCACAGTTCCAGACACATTTCAATGCAATAAATATCCACAATAACCACTATTTAATGCAACTAATGGAATCAACACGTGAATTTATATCTATATAGATTGTCCCGTCACATCTGACGTCAGATCAAAGCAGAGATCAAAGGCTGTCGGCGCGTAAAGGAAACTCCACCTGAATTAACACAGCAGGGACGAACTGGCACTGAAAAGCAGCTGTGGATGTCCCAAGCAGGACTGAGGGTGGATGACTGCATGTCGCTGCCGTGTTGAGATACCACTCTGCCCTTGTGATGATCGCTTTATTTATTTATTTACTTATTAATTCATTAGCGCATCAGGCAGCCGTACAGTAATGAAAAACAAAACACAAATCTTCATCTCTCTTAGTCCACCACAGCCTCGGTATCAGATAGTCAGTATATAGCCGTATACTCAGCATCTCTATCACAGAAAAAAAAGAGACGGACAGAGAGAGAGAGAGAGAGAGGAGGACAGAGAGAGAGAGAGAGAGGAGGACAGAGAGAGAGAGAGAGCGTCCTTTACGCTGATTTTACCCGTTACGCATGGTGTTTGTTTATGTTGTATTATACCTCTCATCTTGCTTACAGGGTTTGAATAAATGTGAGTTTCTTTATTAGTTTATTAGTTGTTGTTTCTTTCATTGGGCAGGGGTTCTCAGTGTATCAGATCAAACCTGATTAAGGATATTTGTATTATTATTAGTAAACTCATTATTGGTCACTCTGAGCTCGGACCTCCGGGGAAACAGCTGTTTCCTCCGGGGAGAGGTTCGGCCTCTGGCGTCGCTGTCTCCTCCGTCCAGTCCAAGTATAAAATGACAAACTTGCAGCGTGCATCGCCCTCCGCGCAGTTAAAGGTGAGGAGAGGAGCTCATTTGATTGGTGAAGATCTGACTCGGCTGTGTCAAACCCACTCCACGCCTTTCTCTCCTCCTTCTGTCTCCCTCCCGCCCTCTCTCCTCCCTCTTCGCCGTTTGCGCCGGTGGGAGGGACGAGGGGAGGGTTTACGCTGGTCTAAGTCTGACTGCGCGGCCCACGAATCTTGCGAAATTGACCTGGTCCAGCCCCGTTGGCGTGGTGAAGCTGCGCTGCACTTAGACTTCGCTCGGTCAACGAAACTAGGGCCCTATGTTTTAAAATAAATGGACATAGGTTAAGGCACAGGCATGGTTCCCCAACTGAAGACTATTCTTAGTACATATTATTTTTCCTCACACTGTGTTTGAGCATATTTATCTGGTGTTTTGTTCGGCAGCGGTCATGGCCATTGCTGAGGTGCCAGGCAGAAAAAAATCAGACAATTTCACTGCCAGCCCTAAAAAGATTCCTACTATTCCCACACATCAAAATCAACAATAGTTCAAAACACCACACAGCAGCTCAAAATGTTTTGCTGTGTATTTACAACAGACTGCCCGCTAAAGTCAACCACAGTTTCCCTTTCGAACTACAATCAATTTTTAAATCCTTTCTCTGTTCAATATTCAGCGCGCAGAACAGCCGATTACTTGGTCGCTCCAAAATTAAGTCGAGAGTACCTCCTGTTTGATGTGGATCTTTGGGTTCTGACATTGTGCGCTTCCCTCCAGCAGTATCCCAGTCGCGTCCCCTTAGCTCAAAGTGAGGAATGAGCAGAAAATTAGTACTCCAGTGCAGGTGAACGGACGGCGAGGCTACATGCGGAATTTTACTCGCCAGCATAGGGCAGCTGGAATGTTCCTCTGCGACGCCAGGAAGTGAGTAACGTTTTGTTTAGTTTTTTTTTTTTTTAATCTGCCGCTATTTACCATTTGGACCACACGTCATTAAAGGGCCAGTAATGTGTAACAATTTAAAAAGTACACGACAATTGGGCCAGGTCTTCACCCTCATTTTGCTGTTGTTGTACTGTCTCAGAGAAGAATCACAAACTCTTAAAAACTGGAACGCTCAGAGATGATATCATCCAGGTCAGAGGTTATTAGGTCAACCTACAGACCCCAGATGTTGATAACAGCTAACCCCGGACTCAGGGGAATAGCACTAGCGTATCATAACAAAATATTGGTGAAATGAACGAGTTTCGCTGCAGATAATGTGTTATTTAGAGGCCCTGCCCTGTGTACTCGCATCATATGGATATACGCGGCTCTCGGCTGGATCTAATTTCATCATAACGACTTGTAATGACACCAAAGTTATCTGGGTGAGTAAATGATAATATTTTATGCTAGAGTAAGGTCCAGATTGTAAAAATAAAACGGCAATTCCCCTTTAAACAACAGTCACAAACTTTGGGCCGAATGCAAATATTCACATCTGTATGGTCATTAACTGACATTATTTATGTTACATGGATCAAATAGCCCTCTTCCACTAGCGCTACTCAGCTCAACATGACTCAACTGGCCTTGTTTTGTTGTTGTTTTTCTTTCACTTTTCTATTAGGGATACCTCGTAGGCTACTTTTTTATCATAACGCCTCAGCCAAGGTTCAAAGTAAGCTGAGCCGATAGGCTACTAAACATGACATCAACCGACTGCTGGCCGCAGACTGCCCAGAGCGTCATCATTGGAAGGGTCGCGAGTGCGACTTCTGACACAAAAATCAAACCTGTTATTTTTAAAAACACACCAGCAGCATCCACTAATATATACTGCAAACTTTTTTTATTCTTTCATGTTAGCTAAATGTCTGCTGTGTGAAACCACACCATGGTCTGTCCACGAGGTGCAGACAAGTGTGTATGGAGCTGACGAGAGGATAAAAAAGGAGACTAAGGACTCAGACTTTATAGGTGTGGAAGGAGGCCCTATGGTCACAGTCAGTGATTCAGTCTTTCAATACATCAGTATAGTTTCTGGATTATTGTTTTTCAGCTAACCATTTTGTTGCAGTATTGGTTTAATGTGGTGACAGGGACATCACATTAGCTTTTGCAATACTATGATGTCACAGCCAGTTCCTGTTCCTGTGTATGGAGTTGAGCATTACAGATGTACCGCAACGTTACATCTACCATCACATCAGTGATTAGTTGTGTTGCTTGTAGCTACCACTGATGCCTCACCATACTCACACCACCACTGCCCTATACGTGTGTATCACCTTACCTGAAGTTCAGTATCATTTTGTGTCTGACATAGAGATGCATGTCCGCGCGACTCCGAAGGTGGTGAGACTGTCACTCATGCTAATGCCAGCCGACAGCTATGTGTGTGTCTCTTAGCCATTTCCTGTTTGCCGGGGCATTCAGACATTGGCAGCTGTCCTCTTTGGTTTCTGTCCCTGGAGCTCGGAGAAGACCTGACACTCCGCCTCCCTGACACAGAAACCTCCAGCAACCCTGCACAGCTCTCTGGCCTGAGAACCAAGTAAAAAAGATATTTCACAAGAGGAAGGTCATGAAGAATACTCCCACCATCACTCAGAGCTGATCTAATGTTCACTGTGCCATAACTGATGACTGATGTAATTGACATTGCATAACTAATCTTACATACTCCACAGTGGCTGATGATAGTTTCCCAGCAGATGAGTTAAAGACTTTAGAAATTCCGAACAGTGGAAAAGGTGACCTGCGGCTCATCTAATCTAAATAGGGAGAATGACACTTTAAATTCATGGGGACAATCTCTGCAGTCTTGCTCATTTGGAGTTCCCTCTAATTCGCCAAGGAGACCGGGGATGATGGCAAATTGAAAATAATTGCAGTGATTACAGCAACATCTGTAATGTTCAATAAATGTAGGTCAAGGGCAAATATCAGCGTTGGAGGGAAACTATCTTTTCTACCACCATTTTCCCCGAATGACTTAAAGTTTTTTGTTATTATAATATCTGAGTAGATTTCAACCCGATTAAACTGTGTAATCTGTATCAAAATATTCTTCAGATTGTTGTTTTTTTTTAATCTTTGTAAATTCTGCCTCATGGAGGAACATATTTCCGTGCCGTAGAATAGCACAAGTGGATTTCAAACACCTTACAGCAAAATGTGTTTTTTAAGTTTATTTTTATTTTTTCTTCCCGGTTATAAATGCTTCCATTGCCTGTCTTTATTCTGATCAATATTCAGCATACCAGGTGACCTGCCAAGTTCATGGAGCTGTGTGACTTCTTGCCTCTTTTTCAAAAAGAAATGTTTTTCTTCCTGCCCAGCAGCCAGAAACTAAAGAGAGAAGAAAGAAAAACAACCCCAACAGAGTCACACTCTCTAATTTGGAGAGCTTTTGCGTAGGCTTTTGGTACATGCATGTGTGCAAAAACACTCAGTAACTGCAGCATATATGCATTTAAATTCCTATTAATTATTATATCTTTCAACTCCCAATAGCACACAGAGATGGTTTGATTTGCAGAAAACAAGACCATTTTTTTTTTGTCACCTCTGTTATTTTGACCTGTCATGGTGTGTAGACAAAGTATGGTTTTATATCATATATCCACTTATGTAATGTACATTCAATCCCATGCCATTTGATTTGTATTCAGATTTGTACACATTGATTAAGTTTACTGACAGTATTATATTTGATTGCTTATTCTTTAAACAGGGTCATCATCTTTACAATGTAAAATCAATGTTTATGCATTTTTCAAACTAAGTTATTTTGATGCACTATGTTGTACACAGTACAGTACATAGGGCATACTGTATGTCTTCAAAGCAGCAAAGCATACTGTAGTAAGAAAAAGAAAATAATAAACATGTGAGAAGGGTACAAAAGAAATGGGGTTAAAGCAACACTATGTAGTATTTCGACCTTAAAATAATGTTTCTAAACTCATTGAAGTGGTAGAAAAATGATTAATAGGATGAATGGTGCCGCCGCTGCAGCCTGAGTGGGGTCGCGTCAGCTGAAACTGCACTATGTAACTGCGCAGGTAGGAACACCGTGGTGAGCTCCAGAGGTGAGCTCACCCACACACAAGCGCCCTGTGCTGGGCCGCACGGCCGACCAGCCTCCCTCAAGCTCTAGAGCTTTGCTTGTCACGGCCCTAACGGCAATGACGACGGCTACTGGCAACGGCACCGGTAATGACACTGGCGATGGCAATGGCAATGGCAATGGCGCACTGGTACTGGTAATGACGCTGGTGATTGCAACGGTGCGGTACCGGCAACAAATTCCAATAGGCTACTGTGCTTCTCTGGGAAAGGCACAGGTAGCAGACAGTTACTATTTTCAACCAGAGTACCAGAATCACAAATCCTACATAGTGTTGCTTTAAAACAGCAGCTCCAGCAGGGAACAGAAAAAAAACCTGTTTGGTTGTGACAAGATATCCAGATAAGTGCCCCCCTGCGCCCCACTCATACTCTGGAAAACACCATGTAGTGTTGTGCATTCACTAGTGTCTGGGTCATTGGAGAGCTGCAATGTAATAAGATTTTTTTTTTTTTAATAGTGTTGCCATGCACCTGTTTTAAAGATTAACATCATGTCTGGATAGGTAACAATTGATATGTACGATAGATAAGAATGCTTAGATCAAGTTGCTGATTTCCCTTTTCAAACCAATGGTGAAGTAAAGATTATCCTTAAACCACAAATCATAATGATATCCCATGTTACATTCTTAGTAAAGTGTGTGTGGCCTTTGACAGTCTGTTACCGTACAATCAATACATGATTGTATTATGTGCTATGTAACATTATATTCACTTTATTACCTTTCATCAGCTTTTATTTTATTGTTGATTTCTTTTTTTCTTTTTCTTTTTTGAGAACATTAAAAAGCACAAAGTCCACTCAGTGGCACTTGCCCCTTTCACTAGCACTTTTTAACATTAAAAGAGTCTCATGTCCTCTGGAATAAGTGGTCAGGTTGACAGCACAGAGAGTGAATGGTCACTTAAAAGCCTGACACTTCCATTAAGCTGCTTTTTACTCAGGGATGACAATGTCAGATTTGTGACCGGCACAGTCTGGCACATTGATTCACTTGCATGAAAACCTTCAACATTCTTAACTAGGAGTGCCATGTGGAGCTTTTAAACATTTGCGGCCTGTGTCTGCTGTGTCCTGCTTCTGAATGCGTGGTTGAGGCCTGAACTTGTGCGAACAGAAATGAAGGTCTGATGTGTGTCATGTCTTTTAGCTGCAGGTGGGAGCAGCGGAGGCACAAACTGTGAAGACACTCTCATCTTTTTGATGGAAGCTGCACTAATGAACTGGTATTTTCCTTTGATGACTTCAGTCTTTGATAGAGCATAATAATAGCTCAGAAGTTCTCACTATAAGATTGTATCGTAACATCCTGACCCAGTAAAACCTTTGGAGAGTGCTGTGAATTTGAGCTATGAATAAAAAAATGAAGTCATTTGTATTCGTATGTACAACAAATCTCCCTTGTTTAAAGCTAAAATGTAAATAACACCCAGCACTTGCTCTGCCCCAGTCTCTCTCTTCTAATATTAAAGCTTTAATCATTTGTAAAGCTGATGTTTACAGCATTTTTCACGATTTAAAGTGCAAATTGGAGCAGCGGTTTCAATACCCAGAGCGATGTGGAACTCATTTTCACTGCGGCAAGTGTCATCACACTATTGAGAATGGTGCCTGAAAAGAAAGAATTGAGCTCCAACAGGATGTGGCTGAAGAACAGCGTATTGTTTTGTCCTACTCAGTATTTTTGGTTTGGAGACTTTTGCCCTTTTTTAACAGCACAGTAACCTATACCATTATAATCTCAATATAGTGGTAATGGTAAAGAAAAATAAATAAATAACTACATTAACACCCCACAATGGAAATGTTAAACATCAAAATCCCTCAACACTTGTAATGTGTTTTACATACATGAAAAATGCATTAAAATGCAAATTAGAATATGTGGAAGGAGTCTTCTAGGAATATGGCTTTATGTATATAATTACAGAGTTAAAAAACCATGATCACAACTATGAATGCTTCATGTTCTCCACCCTTTAATTACTGTTAAACCATGGTTAAAGAATGTTAAGTGCAACAAGGAACGAATTCAAGAAAATCCAGATAAACAGGGATGGTATTTTTCTCTTTGCTGTAAGCACTGGGAAATGATGGGATATCTTGAGAGGATTGAAGGATTGTTGGGAAGTCATAAAGTGGTCATATCCTACACCTTCCTTAGACTAGATGCAATCTCTACCTGTGGGGATTGATTGCTGTATGATTCTCATACAAAGCCTTAGTCCTGCATATTGCAGATATATTAGACAGCTGGTATATATGTGGATGGGCTTAACTTTGTCAAATAAAGCCTTCCTCCAAGACATGCCTAATATTGTCTTTTCACTGTATGAAATTCAATCTCAGTGTGCAACAGAGGATTATATTTTCCTCCGCTTTAAATGGCTGTTTGCTCCCACCCTTTTATATGACCATTGACTGTGTATGAAGATGGGCATCATGACAGCACTTTAAAATGAAGCCAAAACATCTTGACCACCCTCTGGAGTCTGGCTGCAGTACAGAGGACTGAACCTCTCTGTCCTGCAGCGCACTGAGACAGTGGCTGCAGCTGTAGACGTTGCTCCGACCTGCCCAGAATGTTGTATAGAGGACGGTCGGCAATGTTCAAGATGACTGAATTTTACATTGAATGCATCTCTCAATGTTAAAGTCCCGAGTGAGTCCAGAATCCTGCCAAGCGCAGACCCAGCCTCGTTGACCATTCTGCCTGTGGTTGAATGTAAATGACGATGATGTGAGAGAACTCGATTGGTCTACTGGGTGCCAACACTTAAACATCCCAACACATCTACTCCTTCACTGTGGTATTACTGTGCTTGCACCATTTATTGTTCACTGAATCAGTCCTCTGCCTTTGTTCTATTATTTTGTGTCTCTGTCCACTCAAACAGCAGTGAAGCCGGGTGAGTCCATACTACAGCGCAGAATGTTGTCGTTAAACCAGGTCTCCATAAAATGTGAGACTACTCTCATGATATGCTTGCTGGTTCTTTGCAAGTGCCTCCAGTTCATTACATTTGTGAGGAGGATCGATAGTAAAGGAGATGGTAAAAAGCTTGTATCTCCATCTCCGAGTCTTTAGCTTAGCGCCGGCTCTGCTTCTTCAGCTCAGCTGGTATGGTATGTCTCACCAAGAGATGTATGAATCACACACCATTATCCTCAAGTCATTTCACATGTAATCACCAACACATTTTTGCTTTTAGTGTGTCATTTCATTCCACATCAGTTCGCTGACTAACCCTTAACCTCCCCCCTAACCCAAACAACTGGTACTATTTGCATAAGCAAATGAAACATTTACAGTATGTTCTTTTAAAAGGCTTTCAGGATATTGAAAGGAGGATACTTGAGTCATGTAAAATAAAATAATAATGCATAAAACAAGACTTGATTCAAACCTATTATATGGCCACATCCTAATGCCACTGTGTGAAATAATAACTATGGAAAGTATAGATGATGAAATATATTTTATATGTCACTGCATCGTATTTATATTCTGCCTGTCAGCTGGTTTCAACACTTCACCTGTTTCCTTCTCTCCTACTCAGTGTGCTCACAGACAGGATAGATCAATGATCTATATATGACAGGCTGATTTTAAAATACCAAAAAAATAAGAATGTTGATGATACTTTTTCACACGTGGAGATAGAAATTCAAAATTCAAAGAAAAGTAAGTGCTTTCATTGTTGTTTTTCATCCATTTGCTTTGACCTTAATAAATGTCATGTTGTACTACAACCATGATTTATCTTTGAATTAATTCACCTGTACCATTCTCTAAGATACTGCATTCACAAGGTCAAAACCATTGTGATGTTCCCTGGAAACACAACCAAAACACAAGTTCATCCTTGAATCAATTTGCCAAATTTGAAGAAGTTCCATCTGGGATTCACAAGAATGGAATATAAATGGATGCACAAATAACTCAAAACATATGCCTTCATCTCTGGTTGCTGGTCAGCCCAGGAGCATTTCAAAACAAAATGAAATAAAAACAAATTATGCCAAGGTGATAGGCAGTAGCAGTTCACAGCACACTGGTAAAAGTGGGCACTTAAGTGGGTATTCTTCATAGGTCAGACCATCTTTGCGGTCTGTGTTTCCCAAATAAACATAGCCCCTGAGTGGCATATACTGTAGACACCCGTAACAAAGGGCAACTATAGGGGAGAGTGGGGTAAAGTGAGACACTTTTTACATTTGCTCCCCTCTAAGCGAGCTAAAATGATTTATCAGTAAAATTTACACATTTCCCATTAATTCAGGATGTTTCCTAGCAATGGAAATTATCAGAATGTATTCAGGACGAAGGCCAGTGAAAATATGATTGTTTTAAAAAAAGTGGTCTTGTGTCTCACTTTACCCCAGCTCAGGGGTAAACTGAGACAAACCAGAGAAATCAATGGGGTAAACTGATCCACTTACTTTTTCCACTCTGAAACTACCATAACAACACATGTTGTAACAGCTAGAGTCCTGACAGCTATAACCACACTTCCCAAAACTAATGTCGGACTAGTAACAGAATCATGGGGATTGGTCAATTAAGCACTTTTTTTTTTCTAAACACAAAGTGACTCAAGAACAAAATCAAATACAACACAGAATGTTTTAATTACAGTTTTTCTCAGTCGCTTTGGTGCTATTCTCAGATCAGAATGAAAGTTCTCATAACTATTAGTTCAACCTCCACAACATGTAGTCATTTGTCCACATCATAGTAGCAGTTTCTCCTTCCTCTGAACAAATTGCAAATGCTTTTGGACATGTATCAGTTGCTCTCATACAATTATCTGCTGTTTTACAACATTATCATTTGTTTATGTCATGTCAGTCAAAATGAACTATACTTTTGAACGCTGAATAGTCTTTCCCTATAAAACTAATAGTCCTCATTTCATTGCTTGAGTCATTACATACAAAATTGTTGAACTAGTTTTCAAAATCTGTCAAACTAGTTTTACGTAAATGTTGGGAGAAGCACTGTGAATTCAATTATTCAAACATTTACAGTAAGGAACAACAGGTATGTATGGTAACAATCTGCACTGCTGTCATTGTGTCAGGCATTACTGTAAGATACAGTGGGACAAGAACTTTTTTAGACTTACAGCTTCACTAGAGAACAGATTTATTGTATTGTAATGTATTACAGCAACCACAGTAAAGATTCCCCATCTTTACAGTACGGTACTGTACTACAGCATTTTACAAGTAGGAAGCACTTTTACAGTATTGTACACTACAGTAATAATGGTTGATGCAGTACATGTACTGTACATTACTGTAATTTGACTCTGCATCACATAGGATTACAAGACAACCTCACAGAGGTGGAAGAGACTAAGCCCTTTTTACTCTGCTACAAGAACAAGACATTTGTGCAATGGTGATTACAAACAATGGCATAAGGTTGAAAGAGATACAATGTAAGGATTACATTACTATATCTTTGGGAATATTGAATCTGTTTCTATCGCTACAATTGACAGAGTGATGTAGATGAAAATGTGACTGGAACGTCTGGATGTGCAGGAATGATTTACAGTACTCTGTAGGTTCAGTTACTATATGTACTGCAGCATTGTTTACGTAAAGTTGTTTATTTGTTTATTTGTTTATTTGGATCCCCATTAGCTGTTACAACTGCAACAGCTACTCTTCCTGGGGTCCATGTTAAAAACATGCAATTCAAGTAACAATAATATTTTACATGAATACATACATGAATACAGTTTCAACACTAATTTCAGAATTACACAAGCTCACACACTCACACCCACATATACAAGCACACACACACAACACCTGCCTATGAAACAAGTTACCAAAAACACTGAGATCAAATTTTATAAAAAGAAAATCCAAACCCGCAAAACAGGTCACAGAGTTTTCAGGCCTTTACCCAAGAATAACCTTTTTAGCTGTTTTTTAAAACATTCTTTACTTGTTGCTTGAGTTATAATTAAGGGCAACTTATTCCACTCAGAAGTGGCTCTGAACATGACTGTCTTTTTCATAGCATTAGTTCTTGGTCTAGGAATCATTACATGACCCTTTCTCACCTGTCTTGTTTCATGACCATGTCTGTTTTGAACAAATGTTATTCTTGAGTAAAGGCAAGTCGGCTGTTTTAAAACACAAATATTTCTAAATAAAGTTAGAAGACTTCGTCTTAATCTGTCCTCCACTTTCAGCCAGGCTAGGTCCACATGCATTTTGTCTATGCTTTTCCTCATTGAGCACCGAAGGGCAAGACGTGCAGCTCTATTTTGCACCAACTGCAGCTTACAGAGTTCTTTACTAGCTGCACTTGACCAGACAGGTGAACAATAATCCAGATGAGAAAGTACTAAAGCTTGAATAACCTGCAATGTGGTGCTTGGAGTAAGAAAGGAGGAGCATCTTCTTATCATAAATATATTTCTTCCCATTTTCCCTGCAATTTTATCTATATGTTTCTGCCATGATAATTTACTGTCAAGGTTAACCCCTAGAAGCTTAACCTCATCAACTTGCTCAATACAGCTGCCATTTATGGAGATGTGTAATTTGATATCTTGCTTCAATGCAAAGTAAGATCCAAAAACAATACATTTAGTTTTTAGTACATTTAGACTTAGATTGTTTTTGGCTACCCAATCTGCAATAAGTGTAATTTCATTTTGCAAAAGAACATTTAACTCCTCCACACTGCTTGATGACATATATACAGTAGAATCATCCGCAAACATAGCCAAACTGGCTTTACCAAGAGCAAGTGGCATATCATTGGTAAAAATAGAGTAGAGCAATGGACCTAAGCAACTCCCCTGGGGAACACCACATTGTACTGACTTTACATTAGAAAACCTACCATTAAAAAGTACAGTTTGCGATCTATTAGATAAGTAGCTCCTCATCCAGTTAAGAGTCAAAGTATTAAAACCATAAGCCTGCAATTTCATTAAGAGCATCTTATGATCTATTAAATCAAAAGCAGCACTAAAATCTAGAAGCACAGCACCTACTATCATTTTCCTGTCAATATCACTAAGCCACTGATCAGTCATCTGCATTAAAGCTGTGCTAGTGGAGTGACCCCTTTTGTAAGCATGCTGAAATTCATTGTTAAGTCCATTAATTGAAAAATAATGTGAAATTTGGTCAAAAACAACTCTCTCTATTAATTTACTCAGCACAGGAAGAATGCTTATAGGACGACTATTAGCACCTGCAAATGGCTCTTTCTTGTTTTTGGGTAAGGGAATAACTTTTGCAGCTTTCCATGCTTGTGGGCAAACACCCTCCTTTAAACTCAAATTTAAGATATGGCATATGGGTAAGGCAATAGTGCCAGAGACCATCCCCAAGAGTTTCCCATCAAGATTATCTAATCCTGAGGGTTTTCCACTATGAACACTTACGAGAAGTTTCTCTACTTCATTCACCTGAACTGATTGAAAATCAAATGCACAGTCTTTATTTTTCATAAGATAGTCATTGATCAATTGGTTTGTAATTTTTGAATCAGAATTTGACATATCTTTTTTAAGCTTCTCAGTCTTTCCAATAAAATATTCATTAAAATAATTGGCAATTTCTAGAGGTTTTGTGATGAATGTGCCATCTAACTCTAGGAAGGAGGGTGTATTATCTCCAGCTCTACCCATTATATCATTTAATATTTTCCATAGTTTCTTTCCATCATGTTTAATTTCATTTAGTTTATTTTGATAATATTTGCTTTTCTTTTTCCTATTTGCTTTTGTCACTTTGTTTCTAAGAAAACAGTAAGCCTTCCAGTCAGTTGTATTGCCAGATTTAATAGCCAGAGTTTTCATTTTATTCCTTTCAGTCATCATGGCTTTAAGTTCTTCATCTATCCAGGGTGCTTTCCTTTTTCTAACTGTAATTTTCCTAATGGGGGCATGTTTATCAGCTACCTCTAGGAACATTTCAGTAAATAGTTCCAGTGATTTTTCTACTTTATTTATTAAACAGACTTTATCCCACTGTACCTTATTTATGTCTGCCACAAAATTATTTTTACAAAAAAATTTAAAAGATCTCTGGAAGACAACTTTCGGTCCAGCTTTTGGAACTTTGGCTTTCCTAACAACTGCCACCAAATAATAGTTGTACCCAAAGAGTGTTTCTTATGTTTGTTGTAGATGACTGTAGTGTATTTTTCCTTTGCACAATGCTGTGAACAAATCAGAATTGCAAAGAGCATATGCAGTAGAAATGTGAAACATACATATTCAGTATCTCCACTAAATACAGTAATGTGTAACTTTACTGTAGTTTTCACATGGCTGTACAAGTAGTGTATAGTGCTGTCTGGAGCATTTTCAGGTAGTATCATCACTTTGTGCATTGGAAAACACTTAGAGAATAAAGTGTCCTAATGAAAACATGACAAAGCCATTTGACCATCTTGTTCATAAACGATGGTGTCAGGACTTCTCATTTTGACGACACTGACAGTTTCATTGACATGAGTACTTGCTTTTGAGGGATGGACAATCCATTTTGAGCAAGTGACGCGCTTTTGCAGGTCATCCACTAGGTTTTGCAGTTTGTGATAATTGTTCTGAGAAATGCACTAACTGTTGTGCAAATGTTAAGAGTGATGTGAGAATAGCACCAAAGCGACTGAGAAAAACTGTAACATTCAAATGACAGATAGAACCATTTAGATAGTCTGGGGGTCAGATTGTAGGCCCCGACAATCGTGACCATTTTGATCAAAAGTCCTCTTGTGTGTGGGGGAGCCGACAAAGTGGAATGTGACTGAAATTGAATGTAACCAATAAAGAAGTGAGCTGACTGAGAGCACATAGCATAACAAAGCAGTGTGGCTACAGATCATGTTTGATCACGCGAGATTTCTGGCTTGGGGGACGAGATTCTAGTGTAAATCCTTGTGTGTGGTGTGCTCACTCATGGATTTATTATAATACATCCATGGTCTCACTTTACCCCGCAGCATTTGTCTCACTTTACCCCAACACCCCCATTTTAGAAAAAACGACCTCTCTTAGAAATTCAGGTTAATTTTCAGCCAGCATCATCACATGGTTTTATGTGTTGGTAGTTCATCATCATGTATCATATAAGTTTTTTTACGTGAATCAATTTGCTTTGGCACAACAGTTGATTAAGTTGACAGCAAGAAAATTTACTTTTACATGCAAAAATCATATTTTTGTGAAAAAAACATGCTTTCCACAGCATCATGAGGTCCTCTCCTTCATGACCATGGGGAAATGGAAGGGGCTTGAAAACATAATGGTCAGATGACCATAAATGTGTTCCGTTTTCTAGATATAGGGGGTGTCTCACATTACCCGGTGTCTCACATTACCCCACTCTCCCCTACACAGAAATGGCTTTGATGTTGCTGTTGCCTCAAAATACAAGAAAGACAATGCTGTATATAAGACAAATTTGTCTGTGACTGGAATGTTTTTTGATGACTGTAACAACCAACACAAAATCTATTGATTATAATTTGCCAAAAAGAAATGTTTGTTTTGTCAAAAGACAAGAACTGAAATCTCTGGTCTGTGTTGTATAAACGGCTGTCTTTTAGCAAGTAGCCTGTGAGACATGAGGAGATGCTCCACCCTTGATACTGTGTATGAAGCACACTGAGGGGCTTTGTTAGAGCTCTTCTTTTCAGTTTATTTTTGGTGATGGTGTGTGTGTTTTTTTCCCCAGCTAAAAGACAACTGTTTTCATCCTTGGACAGAAAATTGATAACAGCTTGCCTTTTCTCTGCTGACAGTTTCTTGCACCCGCTTCACTTGAATTTTTTCACTTAAGTTTTAGCCCAACTCTTTGTCTTGCCATTAACCCCATCTCACGCTTTGTGAATTTATCATTTACTTCTCTCATCTGTGCTGGCTGTTTCCTTACATGTAAGGCCTGACTCTTTTTTTTTTTTTTTTCAGTTGACACTCCTTCTGCAGCCTTTCAAAATGTTTGTTTTCTGAGGCTGTCTTCCCCCTCTGATCTCTCTCTGGTGTTTAAGACTCTGGTGGGCTAAAACCCTCATACAAGGGTAGGGGTTCTACCACAGCTTGACCTGCATTTCCTAGCATCTCTTGTGGCCACATTGTGCTTCATATCATCAACCAGAACTGGTGCAATAACAGTCCAACACAGCGCTCACCATCTTTCTCCTTCCTCTGTGTGCAGTGGATGCAGAGTTACATTTCCCTCTTTGTCTCTCTGACAGCTACTCACAAATATTTAGGGATATTGGGCTTTTGGATGGAATTTCAACATGCACATAAAATACACTATAAACTTTACAGGTGAACTTAATTTGACCTTCTTTAAACTTTTGAATTCACTTGTCCTACTGTTCAGTGTTTCAGTACTTATGACTTGCTGTTCTCTAACAAGGCAATTACTGTAACTGCAAAAATCGTGTCTGATCGATGAATCCATCACTTATGTTCTAGTTTCAGTTTGCATTGACCATATTCACAGCATCGCCATCTTGGATGGAGCTGGATCAGAATCGAGCAGGGAGAGATCGCGCTGATCCACTGGTGTTTACAGTAGAAGAGTTAATTTGCAAAAGCAGATAAGTGCCATTTTGAAAAAAATGAGCTGAGGCTTTGTAATTATTCTTTGCATAGTGTTCTTTTCAATAAAAATAAAATGTTATTTTTTTGAGATATGTCTGTTTTGTTACATCTCAAAGTCACTCAACTTTGGTTTGACTGATATAACCTTATGTAAATTAAAAATTAAAAATGAAGACTCTAGAATTTTATCTGCTTTTGCAAATGAACTCTTCAGGATCTCCACCTACCAGATGTTCAGCTGAGGGAATTCGCTACTCACCTGTTGAGCCGAGTGTCAGGAAGTCATTATATATTAGCCTTTATAAAGGCATGACATGACAACTTATTAGGACACTGACATCTTTTGTTGTGTATACCCACCACTGTTGTTAGCTTTTGTTTCAATAAATTGTTTAATAAAGAAATTACTATTCCATACTTCTACTTACAAATGCCCTACTTTCATGATATAATATCACGGTTGCATGAACTTTTACATAATGTAAAAAAAAAATTCACCCAAAAGTTGAATATCCCTAACTTGTTGTGAGTTAGTGTATGTGGAGTCTGTGTGTTTTCTATTATAGTTAGTAAAACAGAAGTTGTGAGGTCAAATTCATTTTACTTGGGACTAATGACAGACAAGGATCCTTATCAGACCACATTTAAATTTATTGGACGTTACAACACATTGTCCAGTGCTTTCATGACTAAATTATTGTAGTCATGTTTACAGTAAAAGAAATAAAAGTGTATTGAAAGTGATGACACTTATTTGATTTAATCTACACATGACAGAACAAAGTGATAATTGCTTATACCCACCATCATCAAGAGGTTCTATCAAACATTGGCATAAAAACAAGTGAACTTAATGTATAATTGTTTTTTTGTTTTGTTTTTATTAGATAGATAGATAGATAGATAGATAGATAGATAGATAGATTGATAGATAGATAGATAGATAGATAGATAGATAGATAGATAGATAGATAGATAGATAGATAGATAGATAGATAGATAGATAGATAGATAGATAGATAGATAGATAGATAGATAGATACAGTAGATAGATAGATAGATAGATAGATAGATAGATAGATAGATAGATAGATAGATAGATAGATAGATAGATAGATAGATAGATAGATAGATAGATAGATAGATAGATAGATAGATAGATAGATAGATAGATAGATAGATATTTACAGAATATTTACAATTAGAGGGGAGTAATGTAGGTTGAAGTGGATGACAAGGAAGATGAAGAACATGGAGCGTAGAAGGTGGAGGAGGGAGAGTTGGTCTGAGCTCCGTCTGTCCAGTATGAACATCCAGGAGTTTCGTCTGCCTGAGATGAACATCCAGCAGCTTGGTCTTCTTTGCTGTCACAGTCAGGATTCCTTTTCCTGCGCAGCCACCTGAAAATACCCTTCTTCCTCTTTGTCTTCTTCACATTGTCTTTGTCTTTATTTTCTTCGTCTGTCTCTTGATCTTTGTTTTCTTGTTCATGTCTCTCATTCTTTTCCTCTCCTGATCTCACCTCTTGCTCAGTTTTTATGTCTTCTTGCTCTTCCTCGTTGTTTGTCACCTCTGTTCCCTCTCTTTTTGTCGTCTCTTTCTTTACGTCTACAGACGTGGTTGTCTGCTTCCTGCGAGGCCAGAGACGTCTCCTCTTCTTTTTCTGTGTTTTCACACAGAGTTCTCTGTTCGCCTCTTCCAGTTCTTTCCCCCTGTCTTCCAAACCTTTGTTTGTCGTTTCCAGTTCTTTTTTCTCCTCTTCCAGTTGTTTTCCCCTGTCTTCCAAACCTTTGTTTGTCGTTTCCAGTTCTTTTTTCTCCTCTTCCAGTTGCTTCATCCCGTCTTCCAAACCTTTGTTTGTCGTTTCCAGTTCTTTTTTCTCCTCTTCCAGTTGTTTCATCCTGTCTTCCAAGTCTTTGTTGTTCTTTTCCCGTTCTTTTTTCTCCTCTTCCAGTTGACTTACTTTGGCCTCCCAGCTCTGCTTTTGCTCTGTGAGCTCAGTTGTGAGTTTTTCCTCCAGAGCTTTGAATTCAGCTCCTTTACTCGTGAGCTGGTTTGTGGACTCTGCGAGCTGCTCAGACAGATTGTCTTTGTCCATCTTCAGTTGAAGGATTGCATAGTCTCTCTGGCGGAGCTTTTCCATCATCAAGGTGAACAATAGTTCTTTCTCACGTTTGGAGGCCTCGGTCTCCTCCTCCTGCAATTTCAGACTTTCTTGGAGACGGGAACACTCTTGTTCTTTATTGGTGAGGGTCTTGTGGCAACTTTGATAATCCTCGGAATACCTCTTGTCTCTCAAAGCCAACAGTTCCTCCAGTCTGGCTATTCTATGTTTGTTGTTGTGAATCCTGAAGCACAACTTTATCCTTTCACTTTCACAGTTTTTCAGTTCCAAACCTTGGTGGTGGTTTGCCTCTTGGGCAGCATCAAGGGCATTTTGCAGCTGGTGGAGCTCACCGTTGTGGTTTCCCTGGACTTGTGGTCTGTGATTTTGACGGCCCCGATGGGCAGGGCCATTAAACCTCCTTCTTTCAGCCATTCTACTCAAGTAGAGAGTACTACCGGAGTAGAGTTGGAACTGTAGTTGTTCTACACTGTAGGGTTGTGTAGAGGTTTGTCTGTAGGTAGTTGTGTGTAGACTGTTGTCGTACCTGGACTGTCGACCTTCGTAGATTATTTTCAAGCTTAGACTGCAGTTGTTGTGCGCTGACTATCGTCTCTGTAGAGTAACGTACTTGGCTCTCGTAAACGATACTGAGACACAAAGCAGCTCTGTTGAGATAGAGACAACTGAATTATGTCATCAGGCAGTTATTGGAACTTCAAGGGACACCCAGTCAATGACATCATCCGGAAGAGATGTCATAGAGATGTCTGGTTGATGTCAACAGAACAATTCTGGGTGATGTCATAATTGATTCAGTTGCCCGGGAAACGGACACATTCTAGCATCTGAAGGAGCATTTGAAGTGGGACAGACTTGCCATGCTACTGCAATGAAAACAACCTAACCCTTAAAACAGGGCCTTCAATGGATGCAGCGGCTGTGCAGACACAATCACCACCACACCATAGGTGATGATTAAGCAGGATTTCATTTGCATATGTCTATATTTTGTCATTAAGGAAAATCCTGCAGACTCTACCTTTAACTTGATTTGCAGTTGAAGCACTGCAACAAGATGAAACTCCTAGTTGAATCAATAGAAAAGATAAACACAATTGTGCTTGCATTTAATCATTGAACAAGACCTTGTTAACATTCATATTAAAACTCACAGCAGATGAGCATCGTATATTAGCTTCTTTTGTTAGGTTATGTATTTGCAGCACCTGCAAATGAGATTAAATGTTTAAATTTCTCACAATACCTTGTACTTTGTACTGTAAGCAAGTGGGAAATTACTGTAATGGAATTCCTCAGGCTGAAGTAATAGTTCAAAAGTAAATAAACTGTAACCATTTAACATTTTTTGTACTGTTTCAGTTAGCACTTTTAATTTTGTTGTACTGTTTGTACGATCATTAATTAATTAATTCATTCATTCATTCATTCATTCATTCATTCATTCATATATATATCACATATCGGAACAGCTGTATTTCGGGGGGACGTTCGGAACAGTGGGATTTCGGAGAGAGGGGGTTTCGGAACAGCGGGGTGTCGGAATGGAGGTGTTTCGGAATGGAGAGCTGTCCCCTCTGCTTTGTTGTCATATAATTTAAAGACGAAGTAAATAGAAGTCCAGTTGTGAACTAGTGGATCAAAACTTTGTGACTACTTTTACTGCTGTGGGGAGACCATGAATTGAGTTAGTATTTTAAAATTTAGGAGCACAGAGTTTTTTGGACTTCCTGTTTCTCAATATCTCAAGTGCGAGTAGTGTAGCATAGTGGTGCCTCTGGTTCACACGGCCCACAGCATGTATCAGGTTAACTAGAATGGAAGCTCCAGAGTAAGCATTGCATTTGCATGGAAATCATGTCTATCAAACAATTAATAGATCTAACTTTTGCAAAGACATTGATTATGCATGTCATGTTTTTTTCTCCCAGGTATTTGTATGTTGGAAGTGATGTTTTGGCTTTTTTCATGTAAAAAACTATAACAATGAGGCTGGCCTTCAGATACCAGTTTTTTCCTCTAAAAAGCACTCTTGAGTCAGTCCTCCTAATGTACTGTGGCACATTAAAATACACAAAAAAGTTCATTTTGCCTTTTACTCTCTCACTTGGTCTCTCTCTCCCTTCACTCATATTGTCTGCTGTTGAAATGGGCCAGAAACTGAAAGCAAGGTAAGAATGAATGAGTGGGCTGTCTCTCACATAATTGGAAGCATTCATTGATTAATGATTTTGTGCATGCAGGCGTCAGAATTAGCAGCCCCTGCTGAGAGGGAGGATTCTGTATAATCAGCTGATTTGCTCTCATTATCATCCCTTATGAGTGCCAAGCTTGTCAGGTTTCCGCAAACTCCCTTTGTTTAATGTGAGGCAATCATTTCAGCCGTGGTCGGCTCATCGGAAAAAAAATGCCCCCACATGTTACGTAAAAAACAGAATCTTTCCCACTGGATGGATGTGGAGCTGAGTTGCAGCTAAACTAATGCTGCGTTCATAACAACTCGGAGGTCGGATTTCCCAACTCGGAAATTTCCGACTTCCGACATCATTGCGTTCACGCTGCAGGAACTCAGAAGAGAAAAAACATGGATACCCAAAGGAAATTTGGCATGTTGTGGCTCATAGCTTAATACGAAAAATATATGCAGCAGAAAATTATGTTTATTTTGGAGGCAAATGAAGAGGAGAGGCTGCAGAGGAGTGCACATATAATGTTATAGCCTTGATAACAGTTAAACGTTATTTCCGTCACATACGAGGACCACAATTTCACACAATACAACAATCACAGCTTAATATAAACATTTTTCACATAGGCTACTGCTATAGTACACAAAAAATATGCATTAAAACCTCAACAAATAACTTTATAAATTTATAAATTGTAACCGTTAAAGACGAGGGCTGCCTTTTGATGTTGTCGTGACGTCAAGTTGGAAAGTCGGAGCTCTGAAATGATACCTGAGTTTCCGACCTGTAATTTTCGAGTTCGCTGCCGTTCAATTCATTTTTTACAACTCGGAGCTCGTTTTTTACCGATTTCCGAGTTGTCTTGAACGCGGCATAAGAAGATTGCCAAAAGAACTGTTGCAATATGTTAACGTTAGTTTTGACATGAGAGATTTGTGTGTTGTTGTAAAGATTAACATCCGTGGGATCAAAAAGGCTATAAGGCTATATTTTATAATTGATTGGCTTTGATTATCAATATTATGCTGAAAATGCAACAGTTTTTTTTTCAATTAAATAATATGTGTTGACAGTTCAGCTCACTGCTTGACTCCTTTTTACTACAACAAACACATTTCCAATGTTATTAAGTTAGCCTGTTAGCATGCTACTGAGTTAGCCCAGGCAGGTCTAGACTTCAGTGACTGCAACAAAATACAAGATGGAAACGTATTAAAAAAAGAAAGAAAAGAACAATATAAAAAAAAATTGGTTTTAATACCTTCTGAACATGCTCTTGAAAATTTTCACACTCACATGGCTACCCCCCACCCCCAACCCACTCACTTGTCCTGCATCATTATAGTAACTGCACTGCAGGAACAGCATCATGCCTCCCTCATAACAGAGCAAGGAGCCGGTGCTCAAGCTCGTATATGAATTCTGACTAATCAGTGTTTATTGTGAGAGGATCACTAACTCACTTAAATCCTCTGTATTCAAGGTGCCTTCGGCAAATTTCACCTCAAGGACAGTCATGCAACAAGATGGAGCTGCGAAACAATTCAGAGAGTGTTTCTCTCTTTGTTTTGCCTGGTGACAACCTGCTGGCTGGTTTCCTGTGTCGCACTATGGATACTTCAGCTAAATACCACCTGCCAGGTGTGACTGTGACTTGTATGGACGAGGACTGAGAGATTGTGTAGTTAAAAACCTAATTAGGGCAGGCAAGTGTGTGTGTGCTTGTGTATGTTAGGGTTAAGGTGACAGAAATAGAGCACAAAATGTACGTTTATTGCACATTTACATATTTATCCCCTTAGTCCACACATACACAGAACCCTCAAGGTAAGGTGTGATACAAGCACGGTGTAAACAGAAAGCCTCTTTAGTGCTGATGCATAATGCTGTTGTTGTTACCACAGGAAATGTGGGAGTGAGAATAAAAGCAACACCTCCATTTAACCTCTCCATTAAATTCTGTACTGAGTCGGTGCTTCCAGCTTATTGTTTAAGATGAAGCTAACGTGAATCAAATCAGTTCATGTCACACTGGACTTAGGATGAAATTGACCAGATGCAGTAAATTATTATTCATCTATCTACAAACAGCATTTACAAAGGCCTAGAATCCTTAAGATTTCAGTCTCGGTTGGCTTGGCAACAGCAAGTGAGGCTCACAGTTTTTTTTTAGTTTTTGTTTTACACAATTATTGGTGTCAGGCAATTATCAATACCAAGCCAAGTTCCCAGTTTCTTCTTTTCACACAGCCATCACACAAGTCAACCTTCTGGTTGCCCTCCAGTCAAATCTGACCAGTGTGCAAATAATTGATGTCAGAAATATGATTTTCTATCATGTAGCCTAATTGCCTGAAAACATGGGTTGTTCCTCTTTATACTCTTGGCAAATGTAATTAATGATCACAACCTGAATTGAATTCTGAGTGTTAATTCAAAAGCATCTGTCTTCCCAGCCTCTATGATAAACACAGACAAACACACACAAACATAATTCAACCCCATATGACTGTCTGACACACACACACACACACACACACACACACACACACACACACACACACACACACACACACACACACACACACACACACACACACAGAAAGTTACACATAGCTATACACTGTTCTGTTGCTCTCACACATTTACATGCACACACATACACACACACACAATTTCAAAGCTAATGACAACAAACAAACAAACTGAGCTTCTGTGGAGCATTTCACAGACAGCACAATGAAGAGGTGTTACTACACTACACTGGGGGCTCTTGACTTCATTTACACAGCTGTTAGGAGAGACACCAGGAGGAACCTGCAGCAGCAAAATGAGCATCAGGTGTCAAAAACTTGTCATTCCAGCCACTTATGCAAATTAAGGGAAACACACACACACACTGGAACTGTTTTTCTGTATTTTTGTGTCTCTGGTCCTGAGACAGCGTCCAGAGACATTGTTTCCTGGTTGGTTGTCCATTTGTCCAAGCCTTTCTCATGACTGCGATTTCTATTTACAAAGCCTTGAGGGAATTTCTTCAAATTTTGTACAAATGCTCATTTGGACTCAAGGATGAACTGATTGCAATTTGGTGGTCAAAGTTCAAAGGTCACTCTATGTGAACATATAAGGAACATCACACTGACAACTTTGGCACAGACATTCATGTGAAGTCAACAGGGTTCGCTGATAAAGGCAGACATTAGTCTCTGTTAGTTTTAATTAGTTTCAAAGCAAAAACATGGAACCACAATTAGACTGTTTGTTTTTGGAGATGCTGTTGTGTTTCACGCCTCAACTTAGCATTTGAGATTTTTTCAGCTTTTCTTTGTGATGACTTATGGTTTGTGGGTCTAGGGGAGTGATTCTCGCTTCGGGTGCGAGATATCCTGGGTTCATGAGCCCACTGAACTGCTGTAGAAGTGATCTTTCCCAATACGTCAAACCAAAATGCAATGCTGCAAGCCATCATACAGGCTTACATAACCTCTATAAAACATCTAACGCCCACATGTACAGTACCATAACCATGTTTCTGGAGTATGCAAAACTGCACTTCTTATGTTTTCTTGATTTTTACTAAATAAATACTGGACTTAGTTCTTAGTTCTTTGGGTTTCAAGCACATACATTTTCGTGATGATTTCAATCTTTCCATGGCTCGTTGGTCTAGGGGTATGATTCTCGCTTCGGGTGCGAGAGGTCCCGGGTTCAACTCCCGGACGAGCCCTTTGAACAGAGGCAGTAATCATCTTTCATGTTAATAAAGTAGACTAACTGGAGCATCAATTGAATTGTTTCAGTGATGCAACTTATCATATATAAAGGGTCAACAACCTACATAACCAACAAAAACACTTAGGGCCCACATGTGCACATACTTGGCTCTCCAAGTAGCCTACCACTATAGTGACCAACATTAAAACACAATAGCTTATGTCTGTTCTAAAACTCGAGGATGTGGGACATCCCTGGATGCTATCTCCTTTCATTTTCTTGCCATCGGTTGATAAGATATTTACATCCATTCTAATATGTTTGATAGTAGGCCCTATTTCAATAAAATAAATACAAATAAAAATATTCAGTGGCCAAATTCTTGGTTCATCTCTAAAATGTAGTTAATTCAGTGATTGTTTTGCGTACCACCACACTTTGAGAATCACTGTGTGAAAGGGTTTTATGGCTCCCTGGTCTAGTGGGATGATTCATGCTTCGGGTGCAAGAGGTTCTGGGTCCAACTCCTGGGCTAGCCCATTCATGATTGGTGCAGATTGTTAACACCATGGAGAGGAACTGAGTGAAACCAGAGCTCTTTGGTTGTATCTCATTCTAATACAGTGGGTTTTCATGTCTGTTAATATTTAACGTAAAAATTAGCCTACTATATACTTTGAGCCTATTAACACGTTAAGGGCTCATTGTGTATTTATTTAGGCCTTACTTAGTTATTTAAACATTTAAATGCATCAATCTGACATGTTTGCAGAACAAGTGATATTGCTAAGCTGAGCTCCTGGATGTCGAAAAACGTTAAAGAACCACGACCACTGTAGACTGTGTTTCTTTGTAAAGGCTTTGTGTGACGTGTCAACGCTCACCTTAGAATTTAAGATTTTCCTTGAATTCATATTGTGGTTTGTTGGTCTATGGTTATGATTCTTGGTTTGAGTGTCAGATGTCCTGTGTTCAACTCCCAGATGAGTTGATGATCACTCACCACATGTCTAAGCAAAATAACTGAATGTTTTTTGTTGCTCTTTCTGACTTGACTGTTTATTTTTTATGCTGCACCCTATAGGCCATGGATTGCCACATTCTATATATTGTTGAATATTACTCTCCGGAGAGTAAGCTTTTCATTCATGTTTTGTCAGTTTTGTGAAATTAACAAATTATCATACAGTTTACTAATTTCATGAGATTCACATAGGATGTCAATCCCTCCTCCTCCCTCCTCTCTCCCCCTATCCATAACTACCGTGTTAACCAATTACAATTTCCAAGCAGTCAAAATGTTATTAGAATTACAATAAAAAATGTGCATAATGTTGCATCACACTGTACTGAATTGTATTATATTGCACTGCATGATCCTGCAGGGAGACATCAGGGCTGAATCAAATCGTATTGATCTGTTGTCTGCTTGGCAGCGTCTCAGCAGATGAGCCACACACCCTCAGACATAAGCAATACTTCACAACCAAGGGCAAAGGTTTCATTGCAAGTTTAGGTGGGGGCCCGAGTTATCAATTTGTCTCAGTAAATCAGAGGAACTGAAAAAAAAAACTTGTAAATATTGGCAGATTGTAGTCGGTTTTGAATGCTGATTTGAAGTGGAAACTGTGTTTAACCCAATGAACAGAGCAGCTTTAACTGCTGCTGTGTTTATCTACTGTAATACATAAGACATAATATGCACTTTTATTTTATTCCCCTCTATATGCAATATGTGTTTCTGTGTGTGGAGCTAAAGACAATTTTTCACCCCGCTGAATGAAAGTAAAGAAATCATATCAATCTGAGGGAGAGAAGGCATGCACTCTCCCAATGTCTATGCCTATATTATGAAAGCCAATACCTTTTGAAAGGGTTTTTCTATATTCCACAGTATATAGTACACACTGACGACTAGTGAGGAAAGAGGCAGAATCTGAATCAAACATGAAACAATGAAAAGAAAAACTAAAGAGCTTCAGATCAGCTGATGAGCTCGTTCCCACAGATCTGCAGCACTCCAACCTAAAGAAAAGAACAGGGCCAGAACAATCAAGAGCTGGTGAGTATACCGTGTGCCTTTGATGTTGTGGTTTCATGTCTGACATGTCTGACACCACACACTCCTGTTGCTTTAAACTCCTTCATAACTGTCATAAAAATAACCTCAAAAAACATTCTTCAAACGTCAAAACATCAACTATTCCTGTAATGTGTTCAGCATCACGCTGACCCACAAAGAACTCAAAAGACCCTTTTTATTCTTACATTTAATTTTACATCTGCATTCAAAGCTCTCTACAGTGGCATGCAAAAGTTTGGATACCCCTTTTCATTATTTCTAGATAGATAGATAGAGCTTTGAATGCAGATGTAAAATTAGATGTTAGAATAAAAACATATACAAAGGGTCTTTTGAGTTCTTTGTGGGTCAGCCTGATGCTGAACACATTACAAGAATAGCTTGATGTATTGACATTTGAAGAATGCCTTTTGAGGTTATTTTTATGACAGTTCCACTCATTTATGAAGGAGTATAAAGCAACAGGAGTGTGTGGTAACCACAACATCAAAGGCACACGGTATACTCACCAGCTCTTGGTTGTTCTGGCCCTGTTCTTTTCTTTAGGTTGGAGTGCTGCAGATCTGTGGGAACGAGCTCATCAGCTGATCTGAAGCTCTTTGGATTTTCTTTTCATTGTTTCATGTTTGATTCTGATTCTGCCTCTTTGCTTGCTAGTCGTGAGTGTGTGTACTATATGTGGAATAATAGAAAAACCCTTTCAAAAGGTACAGTATTGGCTTTCATAATATAGGCATAGACATTGGGAGAGTGCATGCCTTCTCTCCTTCAGATTGATGTGATTTCTTTACTTTCGCTCAGCTGGGTGAAAAATTGTCTTTAGCTCCACACACAGAAACACATATTGCATATAGAGGGAAATAAAAGAAAAGTGCATAGGCTATTACAGTACAGGAACACAGCAGCAGTTAAAACAGACTACAATCATCTATCTATCTATCTATCTATCTATCTATCTATCTATCTATCTATCTATCTATCTATCTATCTATCTATCTATCTATCTATCTATCTATCTATCTAGATTCTGTATCTATAGATACAGAATCAAGTTTCAAAAGCTGCACTGACTGCACTTTGGACGGGTTGAAACGTGTGATGGGCAGAACACCCCACAGCCACTTTGCCTCATGGCTACACGAGAAAACTCGCAGTGGATTAAAGCCAATCGTGCCGTTCATGTTTTACAGAGCTTTTTTTCCCTTCTTCTTCTTCTCTCTTTTTTTTGTCGATACTGCCAAAAGACTGCATTTTCTTCTGACAAAGTTCTATCATCCATATCCAAAAGCAAGCCTGAGCGTGCTGACAAATCAGCAGAGTTCTGCAAGTTCTGTGGGTGTCCCTGCATGGATAGCTTTCCTTTGACGTGCACTGACTGATGCTATTTCTGCCAATCAAAGTTGCCTCTCCATTGTTGTATTTACAAAAAAAAAGAGCCGTGTGAAACAATGCTACAGTACTGTATCCAAAGCAGCAGAAGCTCATACAAGAGAGTAAGAAATAAGGAAAGAAAAAAAAACAACAGTGGATACGACGTGTACAGAGGCACATTTTGACATATGAATCGAGCCACGGCGGCGTGACGCTGAACACAGGGAAGATTCATGCTGAGGAGCAATCCCAAGTTGGCAGCTAGGGAATTTTAAACTAGGACATTGAACAAAACATCTAATTAAAGCCCTATTTGCAGTATACTGTTCCTGTTGTTTCTCTGTTGTCTTTTGTGTTGCCTCTGATTCACTGAAATCAAGGCATTGTATGTTGGGTGAACTTTTGATACAACAAATGAGGGTAATACTTATACCAGACCAGGGCCATCTGTGGCTTTAAAATATATAATTAATTGTTAATAATACAAGTTCTGTTAAATATGTGCTTTATTTTTTGCTTTGGCAGGTCCACATAGCAGAGAGAGCATAGACAATAATCTCTATACACTTCCCTGAATTCATTATTTAGATGCCCAGTGTGTGTTGGTGGTCTTATTCAAACTATAATCGAGGGCTTCTCATAGCTGACCTCAGACCGCCTTGGGATACTCAAGGAACAGCTGGGGAACATGTGGTGGGTGCCAAGTTTGCAGTCTCCTGACCTGGATAACTGGGAAGATAATGCATGCACAGATACCAACAATGTTGTTTTTGCATGGGGGGAAGAAAAAAAACTCACTTGCTCTAATTCCCATGCATGCAGCTCCAAATTATTTTCTGTCAGACTTAATAAATGATACTGCTGTGGCTGTTATTAATTATGCATAATAATCCACGTTGCAATAGTATAAGAGAATTTAATTCAGAGGCGAAAACTGCACCACAGAAAAAAAGCCTGAAGGAATCATTTTCTGTCTCCCAGGCTGCAAAAAATTCAATCTGCAAAGTTCTGACCAAATTAGAAAATGGAGTAAATAAAATATTTATTTGCATTGCACTAATCTACTTTGGATGCCTTCCAGTATTTTACAGAATTCTCTAAAGTCAGCAGCCTTGAGACTAAATAAACCCAAATACCATTAATCTTTGCCTTTTACTGACAATCTAAAAACAGTTTCTCCGACATGTCCAGTTTTAAAATAGCTTCTATTTTGCAGTTGCACTGTCTGTCAAGTGCCATGAGAGTTTTCCACCCAACATATCATTTTTATTCTAATGTGTATGCGGGCCACCAGTCATGCATTTCTCTAAAATACAGATCCTCTCACTTATTCAGCATTCTGTCAGGGAGAGCTGCGTGGCAGAATTCAATTTACTGCTCTGCACAGCCTGCTGAAGGCAAAGAATGTCGCCTGGCTGTCGCTTATAAATATGGATTTGGCCCACACTAACTGCTATCAGAGTATTTTGAAAAGCCCCAGTTTCCCTTAAATGTAAAAAATTGTCATGTGTGTTTACTCATAGAGAGTCTTGGCACGTGAGGGGCTCGTTTGAAATTGCTAGTCAGAGCGATTAAGAAACCTGCGTTTACTTTCACACATTTGGTCACACTTTCCTTCACGCGGAGGGCATTTCCCCCTGCACATGAGCATTAAAAGGCCATGCCAAAAATACTGAATCACTGACAGGCACGATGCCCGGAACAACTTTACGTGATAACTCTGAGCAGATGGAAGCGGAGACTTCCACAGCCACACTCCTGCTGCGCTGCTTGAGAGCATCATGGATCAGACACAACAGGTCACAAGACAATTCAACTGTGTTGCAGATACTTGAGACTTTGTGTGCGGGAGGTCAAAAGGTCACGATAACTTGTGTTGAGGAAGGGTCTAGAGAGTCGGATGGAGACAAAGAGAGTGCCGGAAAGATGGAGACAGGTCATTTCCCATCTATGCAGGGGGCCAAGGCTACGCACTCAGCAGTACTGGACTCAAACGATAACGGCAGCTGTGGATACACCCGGTCGCTTCCTCCACAAGGCCATCCCTTCTCATCAGTCTCTCAGAGGGAGAGTTCAGCCGAGTCAGCACAACACTGATAAAAATGTCGCCATGCGGCCCGCTCTATACTTTATTCTTCAGTATGGAACAAGAGACACGGATTCTGTCTGTCTCGTAGAAACTTCCTCCTTTTCTTCCCCCCTATCTCTTCTCATTGAAAATGGAGCTTTGTAAATTCGCAAGACTAGAATCTATTTGGGAATCTCTGTGCAGGTGTATGTGCTCACGGCGAACAAAGACATCGTGCCAGACACTCCCACACAGTAAGTATGCTGATAAGCACGGTGCGTTTTCTCAGACTCGAGTAGTTCTTTGAAATGCTGTTGACATAAAAGCAGCAAACTTCCATTTTGGTGCCTCTTGATTAATGATGTGCACACAGAGAGAGACGACGCCTGTAGAAGAACCGCTTGCTCTACTTTGGCTAAGAGCTGAGAAAAGGCGCATTAGTCTCGAATCCCCCTCCCCTCCTCTCTCAGCCCACTCCAAATAAGACAGATCTAATATCTGCAGATTAGATTATTCATTTCTCTTTTTTATTAAGGGGATATGGGCTCATTTTCTGAATGACAAGGATGATAGAAGGCTGACAAGATGAGTATTCACTTGTTTGAGCGAAAAGACAAATCTGGCCATAACACAATATTAAATGGATGAGGAGCCCAGATTCTGTGCCTTGATTTGACATTTGATATGAATGAGGAGTTGATTAGCTGTCAGCGCATGACGCTGCTGCTTCTGTGTCCTGGATTTGGGATCTGACTAATGAGAGGAAATTAACTATCAGGGCATCAGAAGTCTCTCCTTTGATTTCCTGATCCTTGCCAACTTCTCCTCTCCTCCTTTTCTCTTCTTTTTTTGAGGTGCTGCTCGCATAAATGGACAGAGCCCCTGACAGAGGTACACAGGAGAGTGATGAAGCAAGACACCTCCCGATTTGATCCAGCCTGATTGCCAGATTAGTGCCAGAGAAAAGGGGGCTCCTAGTTACAGGTGAGTGATGCTGGCTCGGTATTGACTGCGCCTGTCACACAGTCTAATGACTCATGGTAAAGCATTTTTTGACTAACAGGATCTATCAAAGATATGCCACTTCAAGCGTTCCCCCAGACCTAATGGAGGGCCTCTGTGAATGAGAATGGTCAAATCACTGTCTCGTCTGGCTTGATTTATTGGCAAGTGCCAAAAAGTTTCCACCAAACACACACTTCCATACAGCCTGCGATGGTGAACAGCGAGCTACAGTGACTCACGAGGAGATGAGAAAGTCGGGTTTGCATGAAGGAAGGATTAGCTGGTCACAAGTAATCATGTTTCATGGGGATGGGGAAGGTATTAAGATGTGTTTTTTATTAGCCACGCTAGTGACATGGCTGTTGGAACGGCAACGGTGTTTGGTCACCATTATGGACCAGCCTGGAATAGATTCATAGAGCTTTATGGGTTTCCTCTACTGCCACCATGAGGTTGAAAGGCCAAAAGAACAGGGTAAAGTAACAGGATTACCTGCTAAATATCATGTTAGCATTTAACTTAACTCTACATTTTTACCTTAATTAAACAGCTTTGGAGTAATTGTGACGATTTAATAAATAACATGTAACATGTTACAAGGGAGATTCTCAGCCTTCCACCTAGTGTCTTTTGGCTGAAAAACAACTTTGCAAGATCAGTGCCTCTGACGTGGTGTCCCAGCTCTTGTCTCGCGACACGAACGCGCTCTGTAACTCATAATCTCTTGTTTGTGACATAAGACTACACAAATACAGTAGGCTATATACGTCATATGATATACAACATTATGTACCGCTCTATTGATTGATGTCTAGCCAGCTTTGTGGTAAACAAATGCACATGGCCAGGAGGAGGGTTAGCAGGAAAAGCGACCAGACTTGCATAGTTCCCCTTTATAGGACTACTGTGCTAAAGGGTATACTAGTAGATTTAGTCTCATATTTCAAAGAATACTGTACTGTATTGGAGGATACAACATCAACTAACACCAGCAGCAGCAGGTTGGGCTGTTGTCACAAGGCAGGTAGGATCCAAGCTGATTCCTGCAGCCCCAGATGGAATCTGATTCTTTTCTTGTTGTAGTCCATCCACCTCCAGGCAGGACTTGTTGCGCATTGAGATGATTTTCTGCTCAACACAGCTGTAAAGAATAGTTATTGCAATTACTGTAGCCATTCTGTCAGCTCCAGCCAGGATTGCCATTCTCTTCTGACCTGTCTCATCAACAACACCACTCCTTGCGTTTAACAGCTTTAGGTTCTAACTATAGCAGCAGCAACAAGTAAGGGAACCCTCTATCCCTGCATCTAACTATGAATTTGACTCATAATGATGGCCAAATCTTCATAAAAGCTCCAGTAATAGACAGACATTTATTTTAATTAATAGCACACCATCATTAAAACATTCAACGTCTTAGATAGACTTTACAACTATCAACGGAAGCTAATTGGAGTCAGAACTCAGCAAAAGTAGAGTCCAATAAATAAATCTCAGATAACTGTGACTGTAGTTATGAACAGCCTGTGTGGTTGTTAAAGTTTGAAGGCTTGCCGGATGGAAACATTGTTCTTATTGCCTTCGTTAACGTGGGTGCCCTCTGACCTTACCATCTTGACTAAACAGCAGGCTAATGTGCTGGAGGAAAACAAAGACTTCAACATCCACTACACCCACCATGCCTGTGAGCCACTGGTGTAGGGAAGTTAGTATGAAGCCAAGAAGACTTGATGAACTATATATACTGCTTTTAAGCTCTTGATGATGGGATGATGGGTGATGGGATATTGCTAGTAACACAAAGCTATAAATTATTCTCTAATTGCCAGTGAGAGTACATTTACTGTCTGATGTTACACTGGTACTCTAAACATATCTTATTACACTACATGAAGCACTGTGAATTTAGGTGAGTTAGCAGAGATAATAAATGTGATTTGTTTTGCCCCGTTCATGTCTACAGTACACTTCTTTAAGTGGCAGAGTAAGAGGAATGACCTCTCATAAAATCCTAATTAAGGTAATGTGTGAATGAGCAGTGGAGCCTTGTGGGTGCTGATGGTGATAAATGTCCGTCCCTTCAAAGCCGCGCTGAAGGTGAAAGTGGCTCTGGAGTTCAGGTAGCCCACTGCGCCTTAATAATCCAGAGACAATAGAGGAGACGCTGAGCTGATACCTCTCCTGTGAAGAAGAAGAGAAAAAAAGCAGTCATGAGCTACCAACAGTTTGCTTTGCAGCAGCCAATCGTCTTCCATAGAGATATAGAACGGTGCCGGGTATTTGATGAAATTCAGAGGAATATACTCAAGCAACCACTTTGACAATTCATTCCCTTAAAGCCAAAAGTAATGTTTCCATTTGTGTCGAAGAAAGAATATCAGCTTTGACATTTGAGCAGCAATTCCCATGGAACAGCTTGTCTATTCACATCAAGAGTATGAAAAGGAGTGACTTTCAAAGAACGATGTGCTTTAATTTGACAATCCAAAACATGTTTCAATACAAAAAATGAAAAGAAAAAAAAAAGGAGGGGGGGGGGGGACCAAAAGTGGAACAATGTGGGAATCTGTCAGGTTTATTTCCTCTCTTCACGTATCCTGGAAAGTGCTTTGTTCGTGATGCTGAATGTAGGCTTCGGCAATTTATCACAAAGCCACGATTTCAGGCTGGCCTATTTAGTACTGTCCAGGTTTCAGAGCATTCAGAACAGATTTATCAACAACCACCACATTCGGGCAGAACCGGTGATTTAGGAATATACTCACTCACCCGTGTCATCCATGTCATTACCTTTCAAGATTGTATTCTTTTGATGGATTTGAGCGTGGCCCTTGGCTGAATTGTCTCCATGCTGAGCAGTTAGATGAGCCCGAATTTGCTCTCAAAATACTATCAAAGATCTCATTAATTATTTCTTCGGCAGCCTCAATAATTCTTGATGAGGGGGAGGGGGAAAAAATGGGTAGAAATATAAGGAGGAAAAAAAACAACAGAAAAATGGAAAGCAGACATGAGACTATTATCAGATGACATGTGTGTTTGAGCAAATGTAGCGTCTAATTTGCTGTGGATTGTTATTTATTCTACAAATTAAAACCATCGAGGATCTGAATGGGAATAAGAAATAACTGGAGCCATTGAACACATCACATGAGGGTTAAAATCACAGTCCTGTGAGAATATGGTTTTAATTATTGGACTACACTAGGAAAAACTTTGATTCATATCCACACTGGTTCACGATGCCAACCTTTTTTCCTAACAACACCAATCATTATAATGAGAAGAATAATTTGGCCACTACATGACAGTGATAATCAGATCAATTTATTTGAATGAATTACTCAACACAGAATTCAAATGTTGTAATTATGAATTACTGTATCAACGTCATTTCTCTTTGCAAAGCCAAATAAATATTCTCACTCATTCGTGAACTTAGGAACATCTGGCTCCATTTTCATAATGTAAGTCTACGAAGTCACTACTGAGTGATGATCGCAGCAAACTCTACGTTTTACCCCTTTCTCACTCTGTCATATTTCTTCTTTTTTTCCTCTAGTGCAAAAAATAAAAAATACAACACCCACAACAGATCATTGTTTCTTCCAGGGCACGAAAAAATGCTGTCAACCTCAGTGTTCCTCCTTCACTCCCTCATCTTTGTTCACTTCTAATTAACTGAGATTTTGCTTGGCTGAATTTCAAAAGGCCATTGGAGAAAACAGCTCTACTTGGCTGTGAGTCACTCAATCTTTCATCTGAATTATGGGTTTTTAAAAGTCAAGGCATTATTAGATTGCCAAATGGCAAGGATGAAATACAACAATGTACCAATTACGTGAAAAATGGGAAGTTATGTGATTTGAGTTCACAGCTATAAGGGGCGTTCAAGTGCAACCTGAGGGCGAAGACTTGCTGTGATTTTAAATTTGTGTTTGCGTATCTGAAAGGAAGAGAAAATAACCAAGATGTCCATAATTCTGCTCATTTTCTTTAATGCAATGTACAGGAATTGAAGCTAAGTCATTTGGTCAATTTAGTAAACTGCTATCGGCAGAAAGATGGTGTGTGTGCATGTGTGTACAGATCTCTCTCTTTTTTCTTTTTTATCTCAATCATGCTGCTACACAAAGTCATCTTACAGCATTTTTATATCCAATGAACACTTTACCACAAGGTGTTTTATGCAAGCTGTCAATGCCCTGTTAATCTTCAAACTATGCTGTAAAAACCTGCTAATTCTGCTGCTGCAGTGGTATTAAATAGGGGCACCAGTCTGATCATGTCCCCTCAGCAGTGTCGGACCGTCATAGCCTTCCAGCAATGTGCTGCTTGACTGGTCACGATGGATTACTGCGCTGATAAAAAGAAAAAAAGTGGGAAACGTGGAGGTGAGTATGTAGAAAGTTAAAGTCCGATGAGCCGACAGAAAAAATGAATCAGGGAAACATTGCAAAGCAAGCAAAAGGGGCAGCAGAGGAAAAAGAGGCAGAGAGTTACAGGCTAACTGAAGGTGTGAAATTGTAGTGTTAGAAGCAGTAGTTAGAGCTGCTGGCAAACGACAGCAAAGCAACGTCAGTTGGCCTTTTTCTGTTTGACTCGTCTTAGCGGAGAAAGAGCACGTGGCCGCTAATTCTGTTAAAAGCCAGGGCAGCCAGTGAGTGAGCATTCACAATACCAGGTCTCCTTAAAGTAATTTATATCACCTGATAGCATCTCAAACTGCTGGAGCTGAGGCTCATTCTGCCATGTTTGACCAACAGTTATGAAGTAACGTCTGAGAACCAAACCATCATACAACAGTCAGTAAGTCTATGACACTTGAAAAAAACGAATTATTGCCTTAATCTGACTATACCTGGACAACTGAAGTGCATGTTAATGCGTTAGTCTGGCTAACATCGGAGTTCTCCAACTCTGATTAAGACACCCAGATAATGCGATTGGAAATCACTTTTCTGATTCCAATTCAGTGCATTTCACACAGTGCAACCAGCAATGGTTTTTATTAAAAAAATAAAAGAGAGAGAGAGAGAAAGGAAGCCCGTGGTCTGTCTTTTGTATCCTATTCTCAGCCCGAACCCAGCCCAGACTGGCGGGTCTGGTCGGGGACTGTAATTGGAAATATATTCAGCTTATTAAGTTGTTTTATTCAGTTTTTTACTTGGTGACAGAAAAGTCAACAGGACAGGGGGCCGTATTAACCCGCTGAAACGACGCATATCGCTGCCTGAGGAGGTGGACACCGCCAGTTATTCGATTTTCTCTGTTGCATGTAAACTGGGACAAGGACAGAAGTCCGATTAGACGCCAAAACCGAATTTTGAGCATAGCTCGATTAAGCTGTGCATGTAAACGTCCTACTGAGTGTGGAATCTCAGTGATAACGACAACAGGGAGTCAATAATAAGCCAATAATTTGATGACAAGCTTAATAACGCCATGAAGGTAAGACAGGTTTTATTCCTGTGACGGTGCAATGTTTTAATTCATGTTTTACGGAATGTAGCCTATCACACACAGTGACTGTGAGCTTCACTTTTAAATGCTGCTACTGAATCATAAAGTTGGTAAATGTAAAGCCTGGATTAATTTGTGTTTGGTGTGCTTCAGTTTACTGAAGGAGGAGAGTTCTGTCATGTTGTACCAATGGTTTATCCCTCAATTTGTGCCTGTTGCTGTCAGCATATTACGTGGTAATTATTCAGTGCATTCTCTGAGTGTGTGACTTGTGGTCACCCAGAATACTTTGAACATTCATGTTTTTGTTTTTCTGTTCACAACTGGGACAAGAAGTGGGGTTACACAGCCCAATGGGCCACTTCAGGGCAGTGTTTTTTTTTTGACATGATGTCTTTTTAAATATTTTCCAACCTGAACCATGACCCCAGCCAAAGATGTCAACTTTATATGAGTCTGATTTGGTCAAGATAAGCCCTTTTCTACAACTGCAACATCAAGCCGAAGGTTGCTGTTCACAGGATGAGACTGCAGCTACTTCCTGCTCTATGTCATCATCTCTATGTAAACTAGGTTTTACTATGTAGCCTTGAGTAGCAGTCCCAGACTCTGGCCCTTCAATAGGAACATGGGACCATGTGACAATAAACAATCAAAATTCACTTTAGGCTTGGTTGTATCAAAGAAAAAAACATTAGCAGTAAAAGCAGAATATTTAATGGATCAAATTAAAATAATGATATCTTGTGACACTGCAGGCAGCACAGACAGACAGGGAGAGACATGCTGTAGGGAGAGGCCAGACAGAGACATGTCCTGAAGATGGGATAGGAATAAAATCTAAAAACATCATGTCATCAGTAAATAAAACTACTAATGAAAGCAGAATATTCAAATTAAAAATGATTCTCAGGGCGAGTTACTGTTCCTCTGGTAGGCTACACAATGTCTAGTCACACTGCAGGCAGCAGAGAGATGCATAGAGAGAGTCCTCAAAACTATAGCTAATATTCATACGGTTATGGTATTGAAAATTAGGATACAAAAATGCAAATGTCTAAAAATCACTCCTTTGGAATGATGTGTTTCATAATGAATTTCTTTATTTTACAAAAGCCCTGATTCTAATTAAAAAGAAAAATGCAACATAAAAATTTGGTTTAAGCTAATTGAAAAATATGACCTACAAAATAAGCCCTTAATGGCTTATTTTGTAGGTCATGGCATAGCCACTGATTATTTTACTTTTTTCTATATTTTATTGTTTGTTTTTACCTTTTTTTGATTACCTATGTTTTTTATTGAGCTGTGTAAGAAACGTAGGCTATGTCATGATTGTGCAATAAAAAAAAAAAAAAATTAAGTTTTTTTTTTTTTTTTTAATGGTAAATTATCGCGAGATCTCCCCTTGGCGGTAATGCACATTGTAATGCACCAAAAAGCTGGATATCAACCGCCTTAAAACGACTCTCCTTCTGGCCTCTGCCATGAGACTTGGGTTGGCAGATGTAAACAAGCCCAGGTGGAGTAATTAATTCAGCTGTGGCAATAGTTTTTGTCAAACGCATAAAACGTCTCTCATGATGTCCTGGAGGAGATGACCGTTGCTCGTAGGGAAACGGACGCTGAATAGTCCGAAAATGACATTGTTGTGGTCGTGTTTGAGCTAGGCTAACGTTAGCCGACCTAGCTAGGCTGGCTAACAGACCTTTCCATCCGGAGTTGGTGTTTGGAGTCGTCATGTTAAAGCTCTACAGGGATCCACGTTGGATATATTTTCGACGGGAATGACGGGCGATGTGGAGGCAGAGGTGGGTTGGACATGTGCCAAGTTGCAGGAGTTTGGCAGCTGCGTAGTGGAGCTAATTAACCCACATTGCTGCCGAAAAAGACGAGATAAGAGGAGGACTCCTAGCAGCAGCAGCCACCAGGTGAGGAAACCGAGCCCCGCCCCACACACAACAGGTAGGAAGTCCAACACACACACACACACACACACACACACACACACACTCACACACCAAGCTATCTGGTTGTTTGGCAGTCTGACCAGGGCTTGCAACATTGCAAAAGGCAGAAAGCAGTAATGGCGGCAGGTCAAGTGTGTCCAAAAGTTTTCAGAGAGACAGTGGCTGAAATATAGGCTACTTGCATGGTGTATATTGTGTGTAGAGACCATAGACTGTACCGAAAAAGATAGTTGGCGTGCACACAAACAGAGATACAGGGCATACGGAAGCCCAAAGGCAAACATGAACTCACAACAACTCATTACAGTGGCAGCAGACAGAGTGGACTGATGTTTCAGAGCTGCTGTTAAGCAACTCATATTGTTAAATATGGTGCTGGATTGGGTTTGAAAAGCAAACAATCCCATCAGATAAACAAATAATCACACAAATTAAAGAAATTAAATAATTTGTTAGGAGCAGTGTGCTGAGTAGATGTCTTGGCCCTGTTCAGTTGCCTGTGAGTTTGTTAATAGCTTTGAGGCTTCTTTGTTGTGCTAGCTGTTTGATTTGCAGGCTGCTAATTCCTGCTCTTATTCTGCCATTGTGTATTTATGTGCTGTATTAGCATAATTTGTGAGATTCCTATAGTGTATTGATTGTTTATGGCACTTGTTTGGCAGATGCACAAGTATTTGAGTGCAATCACTAAATTTGGTTTGCTGGTTGTCTTCTGGGTTTTCCTGTTGGCTCACTGCAAAATCTCATAATAACTTTCATATTGTCTTTACGCTCAGGCCCCATCCGCACTAAAGAGCTCACGTTTATAACACATCACTTTTTATATATTTCTGGCTGAAATCCACTGCAGAGTTAACAAGCCCCTGAAACAGAGACTTTTGGAAAAGTTCCTGGCCCAGTTTAAGTTTGAAATTGCCAAGGTTGTGTTTTTGTCTGGACGGCAGAAACTTTTTTTGGACATTGACACCCACATTTCTTCCTGGTTGGGTCTTATCAATCACACCATGCCCTTACCCGGCAAGAACAACAATTTAATTCCTAATGTGTATGTTCCACTGTGATGCTTGTGTGTTGCTTTCACTTAAGGTTTGAGCTTGATGTTGGTTCAAGCAAAGATACGTCTGGTGTTACTTTGAGCCATAACTGTTTCTGTGTAACTGTTTGTAGTATTTTCTGCAACTGATGCAGGACTTACACCAAAAGATTTTCACAGTCACAGACTAAAAACTGAAAGTCAGAAGGAAATGTATGGAGTTTTACTGGGGGATCGTTTAGTAGGCTATCTGAGCAGATCGATTTTAGATCAGTTTTTTCCTGGTCTTGGCCTTATGACAAGTCTTTCAGGCTTTGCGTTGACGTAACACAATCAACAACCAATGAGCTCTAACAAAACCGGAAACAGGAAACCTGGCATACGAACAATCACATGACAGTTTTGATTATTTTCATAATGATGTGCTTTTGTATGAGTATTTCTGCATGTGTGTTGAATGTATTTCATTGTGCCAGTTTATTACTATATTCCCTGAAATGATTATAGTTGCTTTGCTAGAAAGTGGCTTCATGGCAGCCAGCACCCACATACATTATCTATAATAGCTGGTTTTGGGCTTTGTATCTATTTGGGCTTTGTGCTGAGCTTAGTGTTTGCTTGAGGGGAGTGATAAGGTCAGAGACTAGACACCAAATATCTCCTGTGTGCATACTCTGTATTCACTTAAATAAATCAGCTCCACATTGGTCGGCCAACTGAACAATCTCCTTTCCAGTTTTGTGACATTGTAATTAAGGTATTGTCAGCTTGCTCCCACGCGCAGGGCATGATTAAGTGACAATCTGTAATTGTTTTCTGGTTGTGCTCCTCCTATGATTTCCCCCGTTTATTTTCAGTTTTTCTTTTGTCCCAGCTCATGAAATATTTACTGAAATGAATGCAGAACAAGACAGTTGTGCTATTGCCGGTAGCTGAGCTGATTGAACTGCACAGTCATTGTCACGTGTTGTGTAAACGTTGTTTTACTGTTGTGAGCAGGGTGAATGGGATGGATGCAGCTGTCTTGAAAGCACAGGTCAAATGACTGTAGTTTGGCCTGATGACTTCTCTGAGAACTAGCACAGTTGCAATGGTTATCCAGAGGTGGTCTGTACATTCACTGGTGCATTGCAAAGAAGAACTGCTGACAGCTAATTGTGGATACTTTTAATGGTGCCATATTGTTAGTGGGGTGCAGGTTTTTCTCTAACTTCAGTGTGTCAGAATTATTACAAATGAAGATGCAGACAATTGTGAGTGTAGTTGTTAGTGGGGACAAAGTGTTTGGGACTGAAAACATCAATTGACATAAAATCTCAAAAAGCATTTTTCTTATTTTTTAATATTTTGTCCAACTACAAAAAGAGAAACAAACATGGCACTGGATATTATGCTGGATTTTGTAATGCGTTGTTATCTAATTCGACTGAGCTCTCAGAAGTATTTTAAAGAGAAGACAGTTAATCCCACACTAACAACTGGTGTTTGTCAAGACAATTTTCCGTTTACCAAAAATCTATTCTGCAATTACCATGCTTCTGTTTTTTGGAGTTTTCTTCCAGCTGCTTCTTCAGTGGTGCAAAGCAGAGATACACGGATGCATTGTCGTTTGGGTGGTTGAGTATTTAATGTTTAGTCTACAATGCACTAATCATAATGCGGGTAAAAAAGTAAAGTTTTGCAGAAACTTGTATACCACCGGAGCAGTCACAGAAGTTGTTATCCATTGCTAAATATATGAGTACACGAATAACTGACAGTGTGGTGGGCACGCAGCAGTCCAGAGACTATCCCAGGTATCCCAGCTGAGACATGGCAAGAGCAGTGTCTGGACAGGGCCGACATATAGAGACAAATGGCCACAAATACTCACATTGATCCCTATGGGCAATTCAGAGTTGCTGGACCATAAGGAGAGGATCCACACAGGTACAGGCCCGGGGATCAAACCCAGAACTATTGTGTTCATGCCACTGTTTTATACCACATGATATAGCCTAGGCTTTAAAGTCAGCTTAGTATCCCTGGGAAAGTGCCTTTCTCAGCAACAGCTGTTGTCCATGGTAAAAAAAATGTTCCCATCGACTCTCCTCAGGTGTTGCAGACTGACCTTCCCCATCAGAACTGGACTCGGCTAGCCTTTAGGCTACCGCTGCCTGCAAATTGTATAACAAGCTGTAATTTCTCCTTCTTAGCTACAATAATGTCCATATCCCTCAGCGAGTGCTTCATCCTGCCACTGCAGCACTCTCATCTTGCCTACAGGGCTAAATCAATGAATCAAGTGAAAGGATGACAGGTGGGGAAGGCGAGCGTGTGTGTGTGTGTGAGAGAGATAGACATCAGGAGGAAAACAGAATGAGAGGTTAATCCCCACAGCTCTGTATTATTTTATATCTGTTGCGGAGCATGGTGAAGGAAAACCCAGTCACCCTCTCTCTCTGAGGCCATCTGAGGACGCGTGTCACAGCTTTAGCCGTAGCCTGTCACTGAAGGTCATTCAGCTGATGCCTTTACACACATTTGTCCCCTGCTGTCATTGCCTCTTGCGCCGTGCCATTTATCTTAAGACTCGACAAAACACTTCACCACGCTCTCTGTGCTGCTGCCATCGCGACGCCGTAAAAATCATGATGTAGGCATATGTGCCTATGATGGTTGCAAAAATCTAGATTTGCACAATCATTGTCTTTAGAGCTCTGTTTTAATGTGTTCTCATATCTTATGTATTAGACATAATTAGTAGTGCTAGTGGTGTATTCAGCACAGTGTGAATGTGATTTTTCTCACCATGTTGCACCAAGCTCAGTTGGCCTGTAATTACCGTCTATAAGAGGATAATGGCTTACAGTCAGGAATTTGTTATATTACACCAATTTGAGAAGGAGAAAAGAGTAATTTGTCCTTTCTGCAGGGCCCGATTGTAAATATGCTGCAGAATAATACAGGTGGTTGGAGAGACCACTGCTCTAGATGATGATTAATTTTCATTTGACCACTAATGATACCAAAACTAAATTCATGGAGGAAGGAAAGTGAGTATAGTAGTAGTAGTAGTAGTAGTAGTAGTAGTATAGCAAATTCCTACCCCATCCAACCTTAGATGAAAACCATTGTCGTTATGACTACATTAAAAAAACATGGGGATAAGTATAGACACGAAACAACTGTCAAACTGTCAAAACTCACTCCTTCATTCACCACTCCATACTCATTATCCAGGGAGTTCGGTGTCGACCAATGACAACACTACTCTGGTTGTTGTCACTCCGTCTCCACCATATATATTTTCTTTCTTTCAGTGTGGGTGCACTGCATGATGGGATATATTGCTGGTTTACTTTTGTTGCATTTGTTACTATAATTCACAATGAGCTGTGGGACATGAGTCACTCAATACATTCAGACAGCACAGCAAAATGGTAAACTCACTATAGTGAACTACAGCTGCTTGAGGTCACCTAACAATAAAACTTAACTATAAGTCGTAATAAGCTGCAAGACCTTACGGGCCGATTTTAATAGGACAGTCTGGTATCGTGGGGCAACATCTCATAAAGCATGGAGTTGAAGTGTTTTGCGAATCGATCACGGATCAAATTGAACAACGGCTTGCAGAAAGGCCGGTATGAATTTTCCTACAGATGTTTCATTCTGAGATTGACACAGCTCAACGTTTTGTATTGATATTCTCTCGGTTTCCAAATTAGACAGGGTCAGGCTCAGAGCAGCTGGCGCTTTCTGCAAATGTTCGTCTGAGGGGGCATCATAGCTACATATGGTATGGGAATGTGCAACAGTTCAAAGGTTTTGGGTGTATGTTTTCCACAGAATTAAACCTGCACTGAGGCAGATCAGTATTAAAGCATTCTCTGCAGACCGAATAATCAACACTATAATATGAGGTTGGCTGTGGCTTAGGCAGCTGCCAGAGAGTTAATTTTCGTGGGAATATTTCTGTCATGATCCGACTAAAAGCAGGAGGGATCCATTGTACACTATTGCTAAACCTGAAATGTCAATCTACGCTACATTAATGGCGCCCCGTGGAGTAAACAAATATATTTTTTACATTCAGCGTTCACAAATGCACTTTGTGTGCGGTCTAACAAACGTGCATTTACTCACACACTGCAGTGTTTCTTTGCATTTCACTGCCACCTTTGGACCTTCAGCTCTATGATCAAATAAAACACATATCACAGCGTATTTTGCTAAAAGAATGAAAATAAAGAAATATTAATGTGGTTTTTATTTCCTTTTCATCAGTCCTGCAGAAGTGAGAATGCAGCTGATTGATAGCAACGGGGAGTCACTTTAGATATGTGGAGAGATGATTACCACATCGTCTTGTCACTTTGCATTACATCAACAACAAGTGGGAGCCGTCTGAGCGAATGTTTCACACATCTGAATGAGAAAGTTCACCGTGCTTAGTGGCAACAACCTCAGACCAGCTATCATGTACAATCTAGATGAGTGATTGACTGTGTGGACCTTGTGGTTAGGGGGTTACCAAATTCAGTATTTCTATTGGTATCGACCAAATTCCCACAGTAAACCCGGATATTGATTCATATAAAATCAAACGGTACCACATTTCGGTACCTGAACGTACGCACCCTCCTGTCTGTGAGATAGTGGAGAACTGTCTGGCTGACAGGAACACACAATGTGTAAAATCTTATTTCCTGCTCCTCCTTGCCCAGCTCTCTATCTCTCACAAACAGAATGACAATGGAGCCGTCTGTTTTAAAGTTTTAAACAGAGATCCTGCTTTTGCCGTTAGGGAACACCCCTCATTATGCTGACTTTGCTTGTTTACCCGAACAATAACAGTAAATTCAGAAGTTTTTACTTTATTTTTAATAAACAAAATAAGTTCAATTAACACACATACGATATCGGTCGGTCAGGATCACACTATTCAAACTGGGATCTATAAAATAGAATTAAAATAAAATGTCTGATCCTCGCCAATTCCTGCCCCTTCAACTTGCTGTTCTCGTCATTCATAAAGCTTGTGAATTAGCAAAAGATAAATTTCAATTAATGGCTCAGATACTTTTCTGATTGAAGAGAGAGACCCTCCAAGGACATTTAATAACAATTTCTCCAAAAAGTCAGTCAAATATTAAATCATTCACTTTCTCCTTAACCAAATATACTTATGACAGAACATCTTTTCAAAAGTATTTCCTCTCATCTTCAGCTAGATGTAATTTGTGAGAGTGAAGACGGTATTTAGTAAAATAATAGCATCATTTTTGAATGAAGCAGTGTGCAAGAGAATGACATTACTGCCAGGATGTTTATCTGTTGCAGTATGTGGGAGGAAACCAATAGTGTGACAAAACGCACACTCTTATGAAAAAGAAAAAGCTGCATTGTTCCCACACACAAAACATTCGACAACATCAGACCTTCACTGCAAAGACGGGTTCAAACTCTTACGAGAGTGTGTTCATTGTTTCTGCTGAAAAAGTGCTTCTCGATCATTACAGACATGTTCTTCATTGTGCCTGTGGTGAGTGGTGCAGTGAATGACAGACCTGTTCAAATCAACTCTCACTTCCTACTGAAGAGCTGGTACATGATTTTAAAGGACCATTCATATCTGAACAGAAAACTTTAAACTCTTTCGTAGCTTGTGCAAAAAGTGCACTGGTATTATATCAATTGAACATTTGAAAGATGGATCTAATGGATCTTATGTTAATCTTCTTTATTCATTGGGTGTACAGCCAGTGCACTACTTGTATTCGGATTTGGGCTTTTAAAAAAAACTTCAGATTCAGATTCGGGAAGAAAGCTAGCTGGCTAACTTCCGCTTTAGCTCTCGGCTAACTAGAACGGGAATAAAATAATTTAATGCAGTACTTAAGAACTTTCAATTTTGGTTGAGTTTGGCGGCGCCAGTGGCCCAAAGCGGTAGTGTTTTGCCTGAAGGAAGACTCCATTTCCCATGAGCACTAGCACGTAGTGCCGTAAACATCCTGATCTCCCGGTGCATGGAAATTAACAGAAGATGTTCAAACTATGTTTCCGTTACCAGCAGATCATTTCACAGTAAACACACATACACAATCCAACGGAAAGGTGCCGCATTGCCTGCTCCCGCCTCGTCGTGACTCGCAAAAGTGAAAGTGAAACTTAAGTGAGAGCCGGGTTCCTGCCATGCTCCTCAAAGCTGCTTAGTGCCAGTGAAGGCGATACAGACCCCCTCAGGCCATGACAGAGGTGTCATTCAACCTATTGTAAGTCGATGTACCATCACAAAAGTTATGAAAATATTATATGAAGGTTGAAAAGTTCCTTAGTGTTGGTTTAATCATGTGGCTCTTCTAGACTTTCCAAATGTAATCGGACTCCCATTATTGTCTATGAGAAAAATGCTAAGTTGTTGAACAGTGACCCTGGAAGTATCGGTGAGCACTTCCTGTCTACTGTAATGCAATGCATGCAGGGAGTTGCTGTTTTCTTAGCAATCCTAACGTGAACTAGACACAAATGAAATATATATATATATCATGCCAGGAATACACACAAGCAAAGCTATAGGCTACATTTTATATGGTTACCATGGTCTGTCTGGGTCATGTCGGCCCCCTGTATAGGCTGTGTTTTGTCTTTTTGTGTATTCCTATTTCACTGCTTCTTCTTCTATTTTCATATAATTCGGTGTAACGACCCTCTGTTGGTCTGCCAAACTATTAATAAAACAAATATCATTTCATGAGTAATAGATGCCAAAACAATTTTTCTCAGGTGGAGCTGAATTGCAGCCCAGGGAAACATTTCATTTACGAGCGTTTTCACTTCCTTTTGATTTTGTTTCTAAACTTGGTTAGAGCGTCACCCTCTGAGACTGCAGGCATTAATACACTTTTCACACTACCCACACACACACACAAACACACACACACACACACACACACACACACACACACACACACACACACACACACACACACACACACACACACACACACACACACACACACACACACACACACACACACACACACACACACAGACTAAGGAGAGGTCTGTCAAGAGCTTGGATGTCAAATAGCAAATACAGACAGCAATTCAGTTTGACTTGGCAGTGCAAGTCTATTCTCGGGAATGCTCCCTGCTGTGTCAATAAAGTACATCAGCATGAAATGCATGGCAACACACGGGGAGTGTTATAACAATCCCCCCATTGCGCCCCCCCTCCCTCCACCACTCCACCTATGGGTGTCAACTTGAAACAAACACGATGCAAGACTCTAGCGTAGCTACAGCAGGTGGGTGCTGGGGTGGAGCAGACTTTCACTATAAAAGTATGTAAACATCAACAATCACACAGAGCGGTACAGTTGATGTCGGCATATTTTCAAATGTGTATTAGTCGTAGTACAACAAATGTGCTCAAAATGACTAGATTTGAAGGGCACCTCCAGTACAGTCACTTTAGCAAAGTTGGAGGTTGGGTGACTTTATTACAGAGAGACAAAATCAGCAGATCAGTCGACAGAACGTCAAACTTCCACATGCGAGGTTGCAGTTTGTTTTCTGAACCAATAGCAGGGGTCGACAATATAAAATGTGGCCCGGTGGCCTGGATGTACTTTTAAAACCGTCAGGGCCACCAGAACGCTCTGACCGGGCCAGTGAAAAATAATGCCTTGAAAAAAGATAACCACAATTGTTCCGTAGTTAAAAAATATGAATTCTTAAAGGTGCTATTTGAAAGTTTTGCTGTTGTTGCATAGCTAACATTAGCATTATCAACTGTTTAGTTTGCTCTCTTGTCAATAGCTTCATCCATCATTGCGTTGACACTGTAATGTATTGTTCACATAGTGTTACCTCTTCAAAGAAGCCTCCATGTCACAGTGACACAATGTTACCAACTGACTAGAATAGATGTAGCCGGCTAGCATGCTAATTTAAGCAGAAAAGAGAAGTTATAAAGATAGAAGCAAAACAAAAGGGTTGCTTTCCACTCGTGGAAACAGCCACTGTAAAGAATGAAGTTTGGGGCTGTACTTGTAAAAAAAAAAAAAAAAAAAAAACAGATATAGTGACATCAAATCACACTTTAATATACCTTCAGCTTCCCTGAATAGTATCTCAGTCAAAAAACGTAATTCACACTTCTCAGCACTGCCACTGACAAGAATTCACTTTAAAATTTTGGAGCAATTTCTATTTCACATTTGCATTTGTATCTGAAAGAAGTTAGGAGAAATGATGGTGTTAAAACTTAGGCAGGAGAAACTTATATCCAACATTGTGTTTTGTTTTTTTCTTTTTTACATGTTCGCAACAGCAAGCAATTTTAAAAAATACACCTCTAAATAAGGAGGGAGTTCACTATGACCCAGAAAACTACAGCCATCTGACAAAAATCAATGTCTAGGTTTATGTGCAGCTCTTAAATAAGTAGCCTAACCATCACACTCATTAGATAAATTGGCACTCTGATATGCTAGAATATTCTCGCCAATTTGTTCCTAATGTTAGGGTTCACAGTGTGTCTCTCAAAGTTGTTAGCAGCCTGGTGGAAGTGATACCACCTGCTGTGCTGAAGATGTTTTATAGTGTGAAATTTCCAGGGAGGGTGCTAATTTGCCCTTGCATCCTGCACACATGAAGCAGAAAATAGTTCCCCACAGTAATAAGTAGTCAATTCTGTAAACAACTGGGTTGCCACAGCTTTTCAGAAAAAGGACCTCAGAGTCTGACTCAGGAGGGAGTTGTAACAGTAAGGAGTTTTACCTTTTTTTGGAAAAGAAGAAAAGAAGGAAAAATCAATTGAGCAAAAAAAAAAGTACAAAAGGCTGGCAGTTACCCCCCCCCCCCCCCCCAAAAAAAAAAAAAAAAAAAAGGTAAGGCAAGGTCCAAAACATGCAGGAACAAAACCAGCAGGCAAAGAGCAGAGCGCTGGAAAACTAAGCACATGGCAGGAAGATTATCTGGCAGAGAGCAAGTGGAGACAGACCAATAGAGGGGCGTGATGGGGGAACAGGGAACTAGTGAGCAGGTGAGCGGAGCGGAGGGGTAAATCAGGTGGTGGTGATGGTGGCAAGGCCAGGAATGACATCGCCCGCATTTCCCAGATTTGTTTAAAGGAGAACAAGGAGTTTGTATTTGGTTATAAAAAAAGTCTCATATTAATGTGGATGAATCTACATTACCCACACTTGTTAATGGGTCCATTTTCGATAAATATATCGTTTTGTCTTTATCGTTATTTTGTTATTATTATTTAGTGGTCAGCTCGCCCAGCATTTCCTACTTTCGGTTTTGCGGATGCTGCCTGGCGGGTCATGGGAATAACGCCGCCGAATCGCTGTTTATGGTCGGAACTACGACGGTATCTGATCGTCCTCGAACCTCCAACTTTCATTCTTGATGAATGAAAACATTCTTGGCAAATGTTTTCGCTTTCGTCCGTCTTGCGCTGGTCCAAGAATTTCACAGTGCGTGCGGAGGCTCATGGGAAATATAGTGTGAAAACACTTTGCTTTCCAAAACTTCTCGTTGTCCCTTTAAGAAGCTCTTAGCGCTAAGAGCTTCTTAGGAATGCTCTTAGGAATGCTGTGAAAGAAGGATGTGTTTCCCAGAGTCGCTCTTAGCTAAAGAAGATCTTTCACTAAGAAGGTAAGATCGAGCTGACCGACTCTTAAGAGTCTTCTTAGCGATCAGCGCTCACATATTCAGCTACGTAAGGCAAATCAATATTACACTAAGCGATATTTAAAAAAAAAAGTGTGCATTGTATGTTTAAAACATATTAGGTTATGTCCCTGAGTAAAAAACAAAGAGAGAAAAAATAAAAATAAGAACAAGAATAGCCTAAATATGAGGAATAGCCTAACATGTGCTTTGCAGATCAGGCACACAAAAAAAAGAATCATCTATTATCACGAATTTGTTTTAATTTGCCCGCGTGGAGCCTTTTTTGATTTTGACACTCGGGGTTCATATATAGTCGCCGCACTGCAAAACTTGGAGTACTTCAAAGCGGTGTCAACATCATTTTTTCAGTTTTTATATTTGTCTGTTTTTTGGGGGGCTGTGGAAAACATGAGAAAAAGTGACTGATGTTTTATAGAGTCTGTTTGCCTTTTAGATTTGTCTGCCTCCATCTGATGTTTCCTGTTGCATTTCTTTTTGTCCTCATGGCCCCCTCCCCTCCCTCCATCACTTCAGATCTGGCTGCCAGTCAGCCCTTCTGATTTTCAAAGGCTGCAGAGCATGAAACAGAGACTCTGAACATGGGCCAGATTTTGATTCTCTGATCTTCCCTTCTCACTTCCCTCCATCTCAGTAAGCCTCTCCGTTTTTGTCTCTCTCTGTTTTCCTGATTTCCAGAGTGACAGGCAGGCGTGCAACAGGCAAATATTGAATGATGGTACCACTGAGATCATAAAAACTATTGGCCTTTGGAGAACCTTCTGCTGAAATGGCCGATCCTTTCGTTCGTATGGGAGGTCGATCTCGAATGAAACTGTGCGCTGTCAATTACTTTGATCTTTAGTTTCCATTTAGTCCATATTTATCATGACCTAACCCTGTGTCTCAGAAATTACATTTGCGTTCATGTATGTCGCACAAATCATAGGGAGGTGGTCGGGGTGGGGGTTGGGGGGTTGATGTAAAATGCACTGGCATCCTACTTGTGGTTAGGTTCAGGAAACAACAGCAGAAGCAGCAGTTATGTAGTAAACATGTTGTGTGTCACGCTTCAAGCAACTGGAAGTAAGTAAGTAAGATCATTTCCCTCACCTTAACCAAGTGTGGTGACTTTTCAAAATGTTGATTCTGAATTAATACATTCATGTTTAAATTTTCTGGATATTTCAAGGCTTTCTAGAGATGTTCATTGATAATTTTTCTCCATTATGTTGATTTAAAAAAACGAATCTAGATGGTGTTTATGACCTGCTGTGATAAGCAGTATTTAACCATATTAAAATGTACATATGATGTTTGTTATTATTATTTTTTATATAATACAAAACTCATCATAAGCAAAACAGACAACAAACAAACAACAACAACAACAAAAAACAGCATGATTGTGAATTTCCACAATTCAGGGATTCATACATTAGCTAAGTAACCAATCCTGTCAACCTGTAGGGAGAGGGGGCGGAGCTAAGTAAACCTAAAACCCAGTCAGTAGAGAGCAAGAGTTTGCATTAGTACAACAGCTAACATTCAGCCACTGCTGCTTAAAAGCTAGCAAAAAATACAAATCAAAGATGCTAACTATGCTATCTGCTGTCATACGTTTAGTTTAGTTTATTATTCGGATCCCCATTAGTTGCAGCAAAGCTACAGCTATTTTTCCTGGGGTCCAACAGTATCAAATATACAGTAAAAAAAAATACAAAAACAGAAACATTATAAAAATTAAAAACAAAGAAAACAAAAAACAAGTGAGCAATTACGCCTCACCTAACAAAACAAAAACAGAGTGAGCGTTTCCACTTCGTTAACGTCTGCTGGTTGCTGATGGATTGAGAGTCAAACATGAGGCTGAGTCCCTCTGATGTTTCCTCTAACATAACTAGTTCTGCTCTTACTGTTCTGATGCATTGTTCAGTTTTGGTGCAAAACATACCGAATCTGGAAGTTCAAACATTTTCAGTGTTTTCTATGCAAACCATCATGGAACCCACCCCTCTGTCACCTTTAAACCTTGTGTAATCACAAAAGAATATGGTCGCTCAGGCTATGTGACCTGCTGACCTGTCCTCAGTAATGGAAAGTCTGCAGCTAAGGAAATGTAATGCAAATGCAAATGAATGTAAATGTTCAAGTGTCTTTGTTACTGTGAATAAATGTGAATCATCAAACCTTTTGAATAGTGTTGGCGTGATGATTCATACTCATTCATATTAATTGATATTCATATTAACTTTCAAATATTTGAAGCAAAGTTGGAAAAGAAACTTTAAGGACAAATGTTAAGAGGCTCTCACTCCCATTTTGCTTTTAAGTGTCAATAGTGTTGATTGGAAAAATATGTGCAAACATTTTAATACTTAACATAATAATGAGGGTTATTTTGCCACAAAATAGCTCTGCAACATTTAACCTGTTAAACATAATTTACTTTTTACAGGTAGAAACAAAGACTCAGTCTATTAATTGGTAAGATTCAGAGGTGCTGGTATTTAACTTTGTGCAAAGCCAAGTCAGCTGTTTCCCCCTGATACAGCTTTAATTCTTTTTTTGAAAGAAAAACCAAAAGGAAAAATCACTGAAATGGAATATCAACGCAGAGCAGATCATTAAAAAAGCCCAGAGACCGACTTTCCTCAGACAACCTTTCAAAGTGAAACACAGAATCATCCTACAGCTTTACACAGCCATGATAGAACGTATCCCCACTTTATCTGTTACAGCCTGAAAACCCTTTAATAATATAGACCCCCTTTACATCTATTGAATCTTTTACACAATCACAACAACAAAGAGAAAGAGACAGGCCAGGTAAAATCATATTCAACCCATCAAATCTAGCTCATTATTGATTTCAACCTTTGCCCTCTTGTAGGCGCTAGAGAGCTTTGTCCACCAAAATAACCTGGTTTAAGTACTTTTTTCTGCTGCATTAAGCTAATATATTCCATGAAATATTGTGTAGATATGCTGGGTAGCAGACACTGTGTGTTGAGTGTTATTTTTTTCATGGTGTACAAAAAACATATTCCTCCAACGCCGGCCATGTGGCTGATAAAGTCAAGTCCTGATGAACTGTTAATTTCATAGATGATGGTTTGCGTTGTTTCCTGAACAAGGCACTGACGAAAAGCTTTTTAAATTTTGTTTTGTGTTATTAGTTAAAGCCCCAGTATGTAACTTATTTGGCTTTTAATTAGCAAAAATCAAATATTGCTTTCATAAATAAAATCACACCCGCATACAAATGAAAGCTTTCTTGTACCTTAGATTGAGTTGTTACAAGTCGTTATAAATATACAAGGGGGGGGGCGCACGAACCTTGGCTGCCATGTTGCATCGCCATTTTTTTACGTTCAGTGCAGGGCTGTAAACTAACGGTCGCCACTCGCCAAATGCGACTTAAATATTCCCCTGGCGACTTAAATTTGGAGGGCTACACGCCACGGGGGCGGGTAGATGTTTGTCCCGCTTGTCCGGTGTTGGTGTTGTTATTATTGTTTCGCACTGAAGTGCAACGTAGCCTCACGCTAGTACTGGCATGAGGTGACACACGCGGACACCGCGGAAGCGCTGCAAAGTGCCGCGCACCGAAAATCGCGCGCTCCGCGCGAGCCGGAGCCCTCCCTTTCACGCCAGTGTGCATTTCTCCTCACCGGTTGTTTTTGCCCCGCAGCTGTTTGTGTGTGCGTGCGTGCGTGCGTGCGTGCCTATCTCTCTCGCTATAATAGACCAGAGATGAGGACTCAGTTTGCGACTCGAACTGGAGTTGCACTTAAGTCGCACACACAGAGACTTCAGACTTGGCTTGGACTCGTGAACAATCTTTTTTTTTTTTTTTGGCTCGTGCCAGAGTGCAGCCAAACACAAGAGAGAGGGACAGAGCTCCTCTGACAGCTCAGTCAGCTGCGAGTGAGTGACAGGTGACAGTGAACCGGCTTTTTTTTTTTTTTTTTTTAACAGCCTATAGCCGCACCGTCCGTACAGGTGAGGCACAACATTTGTTGTCTGGCCCTCCTTCACAGGGACTGCTGCATAACTGGTCTGGCACATATCAGGCTACTGTAGGATAAGTTGTTTTTGGGTTTTTTTTGCTGCGAAATATGACTGAAGGCCCGTATGGAAGTCTGCTCGTGTCGACACGCCCCCACGAGTTGACTGAGTTAATAAAAAAAAAAAAATAACAGCAGTTCTTCTCAGAAACATGCATAGAGGCAGAGCAGCCTTGATTCTTTCTTGACTCAGAATACAGTTTTTCTTTAAAAGAAAGCTTTCATTGTGTGTTTTCTTCATATTGCATTGCAACAGCCTATTTAAAGTGATCATAAACAACTAATCAATAGGTACTGTGTGCTAATAAAGGAGTGATAATACAGTAAATGCTTTGAATTTCTTAGATTTAGCTGTGTAGTATTCTTAGTAGACTGGATAGCAGCAGATGATAGAAGGGTCATTAACCAGAAGAGACAGGAGACTTTTATTTTTTAGAGATTTGAAACTTGACTTGAACTCGTGACCAAAGACTTGAGACTTGATGAAGTCTCACCCCACAAAGACTTGAGACTTGACTTGGACTTGCAAAAAAAGACTTGTGAACATCTCTGAGTAACAGAATACAGAATAGAAGGAGTGTTTCGTTTGTTAGTTTTGCAATGTTAAGGTTTCCCAATTTGGAATGTTTTGATTATTCAATAAGATTACAATTTATTTGGCTTTGGCTTCTTTTCTAAGCATATATTGCTATAAAATACTGTTATCTCAATGAAAAGTGCTGAAACTGATGTATATGTAACGAAAAGAGGCAACTTATTATTTGGCCGGTAAAAAATGTACTTGGCCGGTAGATTTTTTCATCTACCGGTCCCCTTGGCAGGTGAGCCAAAAAGTTAGTTTACAGCCCTGGTTCAGTGGCAGCGTGACCGTAGGTAACCACGGAAACTCACCGGAGCTGTCGGCTCGGGGAGAAAGTTTTCCAGTTAGCGCCTGTTAAAACTGTCAGTCTGTGTAGTGTGAGGAAGGAGGGAGGCACTGATGTTGCACAACGTGGGTCAGGTAAACAATACGACATCACCATGACAACATATTGTCACGACTGTATTGTTTTGCCTTGTGCTGGCGGACCAAACATAGAGGCTTGTTTATCCTGTTACATGCAGCGTCTGTTGTCTGTCTGACATCTGCCCGATTTCACGTGAATGCAACATCAAGAATACGTTCCGATATGCAACCGCACCGCTAGATGGGGGTAATTCCTACATACTGGGGCTTTAATTAAGGATAATGCATATCACTGGCTTTATTGAAGCATCCTGGAGACTGCTGTTTAACACCTCATTTTGTTTGGATGTATTTCCTGCTCTTTTGCTTATCATCAGCCGTTGCTTCGGGGAGCATGAAAACCGGGGGGGCTGAAAACAGACATCAAACGGCCGGAGAGGCGTTGCGGCCTATCTCCCTGTGTGTTCTGCTACGAGCGAGTCCTGCGCTATCATGTCAAGGTCTATCTTTCAGTGCACTGAGTGAGCTAACCTGCAGGAGGAAGATAAAGAAAAATGGGTTCAGTTTCTTCCATCTGAGAAAGTGTGCTTGTTAGAGCGAAGAATCCATTCCCATTTCACTGGGACCTTTGATCTGGGATTACACAGGAAGCTCTAAGATGAGAGCTCTACGTTTGGCCTGGAAGAGCTCATGATAGAGCGGCCCGAGGTGGTCGTGGCCTCTGAAGTGAAAACCACTGCTGAGTCTGCTGTGAAACAAGCTTGCACGCTTATAAGTGGATTATTACATGATTGCCAATTTTCATCAGTAGAGAACAAGAAGGAAAGAAATGAAGGCCTGATAAATGGCCTGCAGTAATAACCAATCCAAGAACAGTCTCCGTTATCAATTTACCTCAAACCCATGGGATGTAAATTATTCATTTGTTTCATCAGACCAGGATGCTTGGCTTTTAATTTTTTTTCATTACATAACTTCCTAACAGTAGTGTGCTGTGGAAAATTATGAGAATGCCTGCTGGTTATCACAAAACAGCTCCATCACAACATTTTGTGATTTTTCTAAGTGTTACAATATCCTTCATAATGCTTGATTTTGACCTGATTGGTGTTTTCAGGAAGCTGAGGTGCCACCAACCAAGCTTTGACAAACTGATAAACATTTCTCACTGCAGGATTTGGATTTGGCCCTATCCAGGAACTTATTTTAATGGAATGGTGTCATTTAGAATCTGACACTTTCCTGATCCCAAAACCTGCCGTTACTTTCTCCAGATATAAACAGCAGTGATGTGTTTAATTATGTTCACTGACAAAGTTTGTATGCTTGCACTGGTTCTGTGTTTTTCACAGAATTAATAGAGAGATGACTAAGCTTCGTGCTGCAGGACTCTGTAATCAGAGAGTGGGCTGTAGTCAGGTTTAGACCACTAAAGCCAACAATGTCATTGTCCATCGTTTCCTGACCAAATGTTTTCAGTGCCCAACAACATCACCATACAAATCAAGCCTGATCTGCTGCAGGCAAAGCACTGTAGGAAAAAGCACATGAACCCCCTCTTTGAGTTGATTAAAATTTGTAATTTGTAATCAATAATTCTGTCAAATGCATTTAGATTATGAGACAGGAGATGAATTGAGTGCAGCTCTTTCTACTGCTTGTTTTCTATTCCCTTTTCCAAGTTTTAGCCGTATTGAAAATCAGTCAACGGAAAAAGGGGCTGCCAGCCGTGCCGTGGAAGACAGAGCATGCTGCTGCTCCTCGATACGAAGCAGCCTTTACCCCACGAGAGCTGTTGTCTGCAGACACGATGGTGCAGAGGATGTAAAGCTGTGTTTTATAAATGGGCTAAAACCGCCAGGAATTTAGAGCTTTAGTGACAACTATTTAATACCAATATGCGTCCTTTTCAAAATCCTTTACCTCGTTGCTTAACAATGGGGGAAGCAGAATAATGCCTCAAAAGACCATATTCCAACCACAAAGTTTATACATTCATTTATTCAATTGGTACCCTTCTGCCTACGTCTCCCTCTCTCCCTCTGTCTTTCCCTCCCCCTTGCCCTCCTCTCTGTGGATTCACGTTGTGATCTTAACATTATAAATGGGTTCTCTAGCAGCGCTTAGATTAGATTTGTTTCTATGAGATTCATTCCAGCCCTAACTCTGGTCTCGGTGCTCATGTGGCTTGTTTTCTTGATGAATGCCCCCTGCCCTGTCAACAGTCATTTGCAAGATCTCTTCTCATAAACTCGTCCACAGAGGGAGGCCAAAATCCTTCCTACTGAATCTATTCTGCGTTTCCTTTGTAAGCCAATAACCTTTACTAAGGTCGTCCAGCTGATTACAAAGTAGATAAACATGCCTGAACTCTAGATAATTATAATAATACAATTAAGACATAAAAAAAACGAAAAAGTTTTGTCTCAAGGGACAGCTGGCATGTAGCCGCAGGGTTTGTGTGTTGGGAGTGGATATGGGTGATTGGGTTTTGATTGATATGTTTTCTCTTTTCCTAGGGGAGCAGAAAGAAGAGTATTTAATGCCTATTGCTTCATACAGAGTGAAGTATTGATCGTTCGGGCCTCCATCTGGCCCTTGTCACACACCCTCAGGCTTGACAGCTCCCAGTGCTTGAATAAGATGTCATTATTTCTGCGACAGTTGGAGTCATTTTCAAATCCGACGCTAGAATTTGGTCCGGTTTCTTTGGAGTTGTATGATTACGCTTAAAGGATGAAACTTCATTTTTAGTATTATCAACAAATCCCCAGAAGAGAACAAACCCAAGAAGGAATTCATCCCGCTAACAAGTAGTGCTCTGTGCAACCACAGCTTGATGCAGCTTCTGCACCACAGAAATCTACTGTTATCCAAAAGCTATTAAAAAGACATTAAAAGGCCATACTGTTGCAATGGGTGACATAAGCTTTTACTACGATCAACACAGCCAGCGTGGCTTATTCTGAACCCGCCGTGATCGCGGTTTCGGTCTCAGTGGAGTGGCTCCAGGTTAGGAAGACGTCGCCGAGCATGTTTGGAGGCACAGCTCTGTGTTTACATACCTGAGAGAAAATTGCTTTGTTATGTGTGGAGCATTAAGGGCACAAGCACTGGAAAGTGTAAAGTTGTGTGATTAGTCTCACTTGAGATAGCCTAGAAATAAACATGTGAGCCTGGTTCCAGGTAGCATTTGCAGAGGATATTGTTCTCCTAGCATTTCTCTGTTTGGTATTACCAACACATATTTTATTTCAGTGGTTACTTTTTTATGCTCAGAATAGTCACTTTCTATTGTGGAAACAACTTTCATTGTGGCAGAGCAGAATTCTTATTCTTGGAGTAAGAGCAGTTGTGGAGAAAGAAAGAACAAGAGACTTTGATTCAGCTTTTTACAGCAGATGTTTGGCTTGTCATAGCAGGAAAAAAACTTTGTGTTGCTATTATCATTGACGGTGACTGTTTCTATTCAAACCCCCCAGAAAGATGTTACAGGACCTTGACATGAAAGCAGCTTAGTTGAATTCAACCATCATTCATTTGATTTTAAGTTTGTGCTTCCCTTCTAACATCTCAAAAGGTCTGCTGTGAAAAATAGCTACGTACTGACCAGGCTTAAATTTGAGATCTTGAGAAATGTAGACATCACTGTTAAAAAGGCTATTTCTATGTTTTCTCTGCCACCAAACATGTGTGTTATTTTGTTTTTGCATTGGGAGGCTGGTTGTGGTTGCTGGCCAAGAGCTTCAGCCATCATTGTGTTCACAGGAGGTCATGATTCGCCTCTTTGCAGCACTACTACTTCAGGGCAGACTGGACGTTACAGCTACTTCAACAAACTCCAGAAAAAAAGAAGTAGAAGCAAAACAGAAGTGAATATCCACACTACAATGTCCTGGGGCTAACTGGACCGGACTTAGCCGCTTACCCCCAGTTTCCACTGACTCCATCTCTGTTCTGACTCTGATATGGTTTAGCTCCGTTTGATGTACTGTATCAAACCCTCGCCCTCTGGATGCGTCTCGTCTCCGATCCATCTCCGGAGCCCAGAACAGCTGGAGGCCCAAGATCATGGGAGAACTACAAACTATTGTTTGCCATGTTTACAGTGAGATTATAATGTAAACAACAGGTCACTTTGCCTTTCATAGGTTGATTTTCTGTTAGGCTACTTACTACTTTCGGAGACACACCGCAGCATACACGGTGGAAATGCTCTGATTGACTTGAATGGGAGCGAATTACTCGGGCGGAGCGGAGACGGAGTCAGTGGAAGTTGGGAGTTAGCATGCTAACATCAGATACATAGACCTACAGCTCTTAGCGAGAAAAGGAATGAAGTTTGATCCCTAACTCGCTATGTTTTGCCTCGACCAACAACTAAACAGCTCTTACGACCGTCATTAGCTAAGTAGCGATAGCGCAACTTACAAATACCCTAGCTTCCTCACTTCATTGAAAATATTCTAATTTGCTGTGGATTCAGATGTATTGATACCCAACGACTGAGCTCCAAACCTCAATGTACACTTGAGTGAGGAGATGACAAAAAATAATTTTCAAGGGGTGACAAAGGTGGTCTCCCCTCTTCTCCATGCTCACTCACAGCTGTGTTAGCAAAGCACAAATTGCGCCATGTTTTCCTTGTTTTGACAGCCGTGAGCAGGTGTGATTGATTGTCAGTTGTCACCCAAGTGACAACAGAAACACCGGCAGTGAGAGAGGCAGCGATACACTTTAAACTAAAGTTAGGCTTAATAACTGTGAGCTATTCAACTTGTTTTACATTGGTCTGGGGGCAACACTATGAGCTGAACTATTTATTAAATCCTCTCTCTTTTTGCCAGGTGACAGGTCTCCTTTATTTTTGTACGGTGCGGTATTAACATCATTGGAAAAGTAGCTGTTTGACTTTCACCTCATCAACTAAGCATCAAGGTGTCGCAAACTTATGACAGATAAAAGTAAGAACGAAGACGGGAAAGTGGTGGATGAAGGAAGAAAAGAATAGACAAGGACAACAAAAAGCTATCAAGACAGTGGTTTAAAAAAAGAAAAAAAGAAAGATATGCGCCATGGTCTCATTCCAGCACCATGGCAACTAGCAGACAATGTCATTACATCTTGCTCAAACACAATGTACACAACAAAGAGGCAATTCTATGGTCTGTCTGCTTTAATGTTCCCCTAAGACAGATAAAAAAAATTCAAACCTTAAGGTGAGAAATGACATCTTTGATGAACCACATGGGGGTGAAATGATAGCCTATTTCAGTGGGCTGAGAGAAAAGATAAGCATGTGTTTGTGGCCACGGAGGTGTGATTCAATCATACTCACAGAGCATAAAACATCTAAAAAAAATGACAATGTGTTTTAATTTTATATAAAAACCTGTCTGGTGTAATTCACTGTGAGGCAGCCTGGTGTGAGCCTGTGCTGGCTGGCAAGGGGAATAATGATATTCCAAGAATACGAGTTTACGTAATCAAGTAGGTACAAAGACCTCAGTAAGTAATTTTCTCAACTGCTAAAAGAAGTCAATTTATTTACATATCACTGCCCTGAGACGGAAAGACTCTCTCCTTTTGGTAACTGTTATCATCCCTGTGGGACCTGTGAAATGCCAGCTACTAGCCTATATTTTACTTAATTGACCTTTTCTGGTGTTTGCTTTTGAAATAAGTGCCTATGAAATAAATGCATTATGTCGATTTACTTGAAATTTCAAATAGTAATCCAATTTTTTTTTTATCCTTTTTTAGTCACAAACTTTTCCTGTCTTAATGTGAGGATTGACATAGGCTACAGAAAAATTAACAATGACCTGTAATAGTGTGTAATTATTTTTACTCTCTATTCATAACCCTCTTCAGATGCTAATTTGAAAAAAGGAAAAAACCTAATAGTGGGTATTATGTTCCATTTGCAAAAGTTAGTTTCTAATCAGTATAGGTTTCAACAGCATGTAATTAGTCACTCAAGTTAAAAGGTTATCAGGGATCCCTTTTCAAACAGTCAAGAGATGTACAAGGAAAAACAATGCAGTTTGATATGCTAATATTAAGCAGTAAATCTTGTGTCCATTAATAAAGTGTGATATGACACTGTTGATTCCCTTATTAGCACATGGTGATTGAAATCTGTATACAGTGTGGCCATCTGTTGCAATAAAGCACTGAAGAGGAGGCTGCTAATGTACTCAATCTGGACCTTTGTTGATACAGCACATGAAGTTCACTGTATTTCCCTCTGGACATGTCTACAGGAAATATGAGTTTATACAGTATACACTCTTTTCAAAGATTCTTACATCTGTCTTGTTGGGAAATTGCAAAATCTTTGATAGACTAAATGCATCCTCGTAGTAATTACCAATTTAAATCATTTGGTGAAAAACAACATTTCCCCCCCCCATTTTCATCCCTGATTGCATTTTAGCTCTGCAACAACTAGACCCCAACATTTTACACTCACCACAGCAGCAGCTTTAGTCTGCTGTCATGATACATCTCTGGATGCCTACAGCCACAGTATTCCACAGTTGTACGAGGTGAAGAAATGAGATGGGGCATGTTAGATGTGCAGAAAATACACTGAAAACCACAGATAATGTTCCGAGTACTGAGGCTGACAACTGATGGTACTCGGAGAGGCCACCTATGCCCAAACTGAAAACTCCCCTTGCACATACTGATATTGAACACTTGCACATCAGTAATATAGGCCCACATTTGGGCTGTCAATCCTACCCTCAAATCATATTCAAATTTCTAATGCTTCTTGTGTTAAATATTCAAATTTTATTCAGATTTTTTCATGTTTTTTTTATACACAGATACCAGCTTATTATTAGGCCTACGTCCCGCATCCATTAGAGGGCAGTGGGCACTCCAACCAAATCTGTTATTTAACATTTGCAACAAGTTTTAGCAAATCAACATAAAACTTCATGAAGGTAAATTGAAATGTTATAAGGCCAGATACACATATGGCCAGTAATGTATAATAAACATATATTAGATAAGATATAAAGTGCTTAATTTGTGCCGGATCCTGTTAGAACAAGATCCGGCACCTCACCGATTGGATCCGGGACCTCCTCTGTCAATAAAATGTGTTATGTGTGTTTGATGGCTCCTGAAGCTTTAACTTATCAAAATGAAACACAACTGATTTCTGATCATTTATTTCTCAGACCGCCATAGCGGTCATATTGCAGCTGCTATAGACCACTGTGGCCAGCTGTATTTTCATTTCGTGACTTCTGCTGCTGCGCTTCTATTTTCTTTTCTCTTATTGTTTTTTTTTTTTTAGCCGGGGCAAACGCGTGCAAATTTCACACACAACGTAAACAATGTATACATGTAGATATAGTGCAGGAGGAGGCAGAGACCAGTGGATGACGGTGGTCCAGTCACGGTCACCAGGACAACAGGCTGTAGGGGCGGCGCTGCGGTAGAGGTCTGTTTTGGACTTTGATTTGCGTCGTTGTGCACAAGTTCGAACGTCAGTTTCCACACTCAAATCTTCTCATTTAAAAAAAAAAATTTGAATTCTATTCAAATAGCGAAGTTCGTTATGACAGCCCTAGCCCACATGTCCACATGCATACACACACACACACACACACACACACACACACACACACACACACACACACACACACACACACACACACACACACACACACACACACACACACACACACACACACAGGTTGACAGCTCTTAAAGTCATGGACAAAAGTATTGGCACCCCTACACGCACAGAAAATTCACCATTTCTCCCAGAAAAGTGTTGCAATTACAAATGTTTTGGTACTGTATACACGTGTTTATTTCCTTTAAGTGTATTGGAACAATACAAAAAAGCAGAAGAAAAAAGCCAAATTTGTCATAATTTTACACAAAACTCAAAAATTGGGTCGGACAAAATTGTTGGCACCCTCAACTTAATATTTGGTTGCACACCCTTCGGAGAAAATAACTGAAATCAGTCGCTTCCTATGACCATCAACAAGCTTCCTCAACACCTCTCAACTGGAATTTTGGACCACTCTTCTTTTGCAAACTGCTCCAGGTCTCTCAGATTTGAAGGGTGCCTTCTCACAACAGCAATGTTGAGATCTCTCCATAGGGATTTAGATCCGACTCATTGCTGGCCACTTCAGAATTCTCCAGCACTTTGTCTCCAACCATTTCTGGGTGCTTTTGGAGGTATGTTGCGGGTCATTGTCCTGCTGGAACACCCATGACCTGTGACGCAGACCCAGATTTCATGATTCCTTGCACACTGTCAATGCACCCAGTGCCATAGGCAACAAAACAACCCCAAAACATTTCATTGTAGACCTCATTCCGTTTTCTGTAAACAGTAGAATTGACGTGCTTTGCTAAAAAGCTCTACCTTAGTCTCATGTGTCCACAAAACATTCAACGTATGGTTCGAGCTGACACCGTTGCACCCTGAGTATGCAGCCTGAATTTGTGTGGAAGTTGACTGAGGTTGTTTATCCACCATTCGAACTATCCTGCGTTGCATTCTTTCGTAAATTTTTCTCTTCCTTCCACAGTTGCATGTGTTAGAAACTTCTTGATTATATTGCGAACAGTGGACAAAGGAACTTTAAGATCTCTGGAGACTGACTTGTAACCTTGAGATTGTTGATATTTTTCAACAATTTTGCTTCTTAAGTCCTCAGACATTCTCGGCTCTTCTTTCTCTTCTCCATGGTTGGTGTGGCAGACAACACAAAGGTTGAGTCAACTTTTATACACTGGCCTCAATTTGGATTTCTATATTGCCAGCACCTGTTACTCGCCACAGGTGAGTTTAAACAAATGTCACATGCTTGAAATGAAATTATTTACCCAAGGTTTTAATAGGGTGCCAATGATTTTGTCCAGTCCATTTTGGAGTTTTGTGTAAAATGATGTCAAATTTGGCTTTTTTCTTCTGCTTTTTTGTGTTGTTCCAATGCACTTAAAGGGAATAAACATGTGTATACCAAAACATTTGTAATTGCAACACTTTTCAGGGAGAAATGGTGCATTTTCTGGAAAAGTTCAATACTTTCATCCATGACTATATTCAGTATCTATGTGTGTTTGAGAGAGAGAGCTTGAGTATATGTATCTGGAAGGCACCACACTTGAAGTGGAACTGGGACACCAACCACCAATAAACATAAAAGGACTAAAGACACAGGTGGAGGCAAAATGCGTTGTGGCTGTAAACAATGCAGCTCAGGCTGAAGCTATCTCTTTGCTGCAGACTCTGCTTGCTAGTGATCGGAAATAAATTAATTTAGAAATGTGCTACTTTGGGCTCTGATGCTGCTGCCTGTCCCTGTCTGAGCCCACTGCACACATGTCTGTATGTTTATTCATAACTGTATACGTTTATGCATGTGCAAGTGAGTACCAGTAAGTGAAGTCTTGCTCATAAGTAGCTGAACATTAAGATTGTCCACCTAAAACCAATTCTCTCAAATTTGACAATAGTGCAATTCAAAATACACAAAATTCACAAATGTGGAAAACCGCCTAAGCAAAAACATATGTAATATTTTCAACCCTCTCAGGAGACATGTGTCGTATACGGTCGTATCAAATTGTGCCCCTTTGGCAGCAGGCGTACCAAGTTGTCATGGTTACAATGATAAAGTCACAGACTGTACCGATAATAGTGTGTGTTCCATTGTCACCGTGGTTCCAGTAATAACAACATGGCTAATGTTGTCGAACAGTCATGGATGATTAGAAAGATCAAAGCCTTTTGGTTTCACACGGTAATCGAAATCTGCTCTCCCCTCTGTTTTGTCCCCTTCTTGTAGACTTTGTTGTTCTATGTAACAATACTTTCCTCTTTGCTTCTGCTGGAACTATTGGTCATAATACTGTAAACAGCTGCATAAATGACCCCTGAGCTTGTTTCTTACAGGAGCAACCCATAGAACTTTTATAAAAGTGAAGCCTTGTCGACCCGTGAAAGGGAAAATTATTTCTATGATGTTCCACAGATAGAAAACCTTAATATGCTGCATGCATCAGTACCATGAACAGTGTGCTGAATGATGAACTTGTGGGTGTTGTTAGGATGTATTCATTTTAATTCATGTGCTTAACAGATACAATTGTAGCATTTTTCTGTTGGGTCATCCCAAGCAGTCCAAAGCTGTAAACAAAGGCCATGTGCGAACCAACTGTTCTCTCATTGGTCAGAAATCGTACCTGAAAGGAGGAGGAGGTTACCCGGGAAAAACAAAACACATGGAAAAGAGGTCAAAACGGGCCTGAAAATTATAATACAACCTGGTCCAAACTGTGGTTGAAGCCCGGACCCAACCTGATCTCATTCATTTGTGTATATTTCGGCCCAACCCCAACACAGCCAAAAAGAACCAAGAAGGAAACTGTCCCGAGTCATGCTAGGTATATAGTTTTGGATGCAACCCGGCCCAAAGCAGCACGCCAGGTCGTTAACCATGGGGCATCAGCAGCGTGTTGCGTCAGTTGCTGAGACGATAACGTTCTCACTACAAACGAACCACTCAGGGCTGGATGGAAACGAGAGACCACCCCTTCTAAGCGATCTTGGCCCACTTGTTTTATTCCGCATCCAATCGCCATTGCTGCGTTCACATAATGCTAGGGCTGCCCCCGACCAAAGATTTTGTTGGTCGACCAGTAGTCGTCACTTATGGCGATTAGTCGACTAATCGACCCCCCACCTTGACGCAAAAAAAAAAAATTAAATTAATTTTTTTTTTTTTTTTTTTGGCTGCCCGCGGTCAGGTTGAGAATTAATTAATTAATGCTCGTGACTCCGGCCGTGTTGGGTCCGAGATTCAACAACAACCCGGTCGGGTTTCACCGTTATTACTGGCAGAATGCCCGTTTATCACCAATAAACACAGTAATGAGGAGGGTAAAAAGTTACTGAGCTCAGGCTGTGTGACGGGGGTGCGGGGGTGGAGGTCCGCGGCGTGGAGCGGTGCGGGCATAGACATACTATGGGTGCGGGTCTCTGGCTGCAGCGGGGACTATCATGGATCTGCTCCGTGACTGACCGCCGGTGAGCGCTGTGGGACGGGACCGGGTCTCAGACAGCACCCGCTAATGGTGACAGCGGTGATACGAGAGAGACTGCCGTGCCGTGTAAAAAAAAAAAAAAAAAAAAGTGTCACGTCACGACTTCCTGTATCTGGCCCTTCAAAATAAAAGCCCAATAGCCTTTCATATACAGTTCAGTCATTGATGTTGGCTTAATTTTGACAAGACACGGCTCCAAATTTTTTTTTTTTTTTTCCTGCGACCAATCGACCAATGAAATTTTGGTCGGCTAATGATTTTTTGGTCGACCAGTGCTTGGTCGACTATTTGGGGGCAGCCCTACATAATGCCCAAACGAACTGATCTTTGGGGTGTAACGTTCCCTGTTTCCGAACAGCTGCTCCAAACGAGCCAGGTCTGAATACATCCTTATTCAAACTGGACTCCCTGAATTCTGTGTATTTTTCTCTCCACTACCTGTGCCAACATGCAGTGCAGTCCCCCCCCCCCCTACACCAACTTGGTCTGAAAGCAATTCTGATAAAGATCGTTTTCTCCACTCCACCTGGTCCCAGCTCTGCTTTGCTTCTCCCTATAGACATGCTTGTATTCCAGTGGCTCTGTTGCTGTTTGCCATTGTCAGCGAGGACTTGCCATTAACCACGGAACAGGACAGGATTCCACAGCCTCTGCCTCTTAGTATCTTTATTAGTTTGCTCAAATAAGGTGTGAGGCCAGGGAGGTCACCCATCAACATGGGGAGAAAGCAGGCCAGACCAAGATAGTAACACTGAGGTGAAACCCTTAGAGAGTGAAGAAATCAAGGTCTAATGTGCTTGCAGTGTCCCTAGGCCAAAGCCATCTGGCAGTCTGAGAGTGATAGGTTCGCTAAGGCAATCATACATCACTTTTCACCTGTATCAAACCAATTGGCTGGCCTTCTATGGACAGCTGCTCCCTTGCACGGTGTTTGACACTTTGATGGATAATGGATAGACATAGCCTCCATATGGCAGATATGGGGCAGATTTAGACCATATAATCCTAAATCCTTTTTTCAACCCCACACCAAATGACTTGGGGAGCATGTCATATACACAGGATAATCCATGCACAGACTAGTGAGAAGAAAGTAGCTAACATAATCCTGCAAATCCAGTCTGCAGTGAATTTTCTGCATCTATAAAAGATCCTGTCCATCTAGTGGGCTATTCTTTTAATCACCTCCAGCCAGTTGTAACCATAGCTTGTTCCTGATGACAGCAGAGCTCTCGTGTGACGCTGTCGTGCTGACTTGTGCAAGACGATGCCTTAAATAAGGTCTGTGGTTATCAGAAGCTCATGTTTTATTCTCCTGCGTAAAGTAGAGCAGCAATAACCCAGTCACTTGTTTTGAACCAGAGGATGTCGGAGACATTAAACATCATCATAATGAGCCGATCAACTCTTCAGATTGCCTTTATAGCTTTGTCATATTTGTGTTCTTGCAGATCATTACGAAGCTTTCCAAGATTAAAGGCCTCATTAGAAGTATACACAAAATAAACTAGATGCTAGAAACTTAGTGGTGGTGATTATAGTCTAGTTTGCTCATGGAATCACATCATCTTTACAACAGGCTTAACCAATCATCAAGAGTGATGACCGTCTTGGTTAAGTAGCCTGTTATAACAGGATGATGACGAAAACATTGGCTAAACCACAACCTCAGGATTGAGAAGGTGTGTTTTGGCAGTTGTGATTTGCAGTGATGTCAATGAAGCCAATAAGGTGTAGGGACTACAGATGGAAATTAGCTGGGAGCTAAATCTGGTGCAACCATCTTTTCATTTTTTTTTCCTTTATTACAGTAGTTTAATAAGGGACAATGTGCAATTACATTAATCATTTAAACTAATAATAAAACGATCTTGCAGCCTCAGTAAACATTTTAGACTGAAATGCTACATAGGTGTGTCCCACGTACTTTAAACCAGTTAGAAAAGCCAGGACGGAAATAGGAAATGCAAAAATAACCACACTTGTCTGAATGTTGGCAGGAAATTGTGGGTTTGTGCAAGTGGCTGATGGAGAAAATTGATTTCCAGGGTCTTTACAGAAAACAAAAACATCTTCCTTTTTTTCTAGACTGCTAACTTTGTAGATCAATACAGTGCTAATCTGACATCAAACCAAAACAAGTCTGCAGCTTCAAAATCTAAATTGTAACCTCATTTGGCTTCAACGAATCCCTCAAACACAAGTCAGTCGCTTTTATTGTAGATCATACATCATTCATTAAATGGTCAGCTTCTCTTGCTAGTTCTATCTCCCTACAGATGGAGTTGATAAGGGTGCTGAGATGAATTCTTATCACATCCTGTAAAACCAAAGCAATCTGCTAACAAAGGCTACAAACTGCTCCATAGAGAGTGATGCTCTGTGGGTTTGTATATGAAAAAGACTTTTTTTTTTTTTTTTTTACCTTACAGGAAGTCACTTGATGTTTTTTTGGAGGAGAAAAAAAAGAGCTTTAAGGATTTATTTTACCGTCTTAACTGCAGAACATGATCCAATGGCTCATTATATTTTAGTCAGGTTTCAAATCCAGTATAATAATCTGTGAGTTCAGTCTCAGTTCATCTTAAGTGACTGCTCTCGGTAAAGAGAACCAAGCAATATTTAATCACCTCTGGGAACTGAGCCACCAATGGTCAATGTACCTTTGTGAAGAAGTTTTGATTAGTGGGACTTAAGTTGATTCAATTTATTTGATGAGAAAATCTTCCTCCAAAACTGGTGCCACATTTGTTATGTCATAACACATAGACACAGACAAAAAATGGCCAATAATTATTTTCCCTTTCAGAGAGTTTTCCTTTCCTTTTTTCAGTTTGGCGTGGATGAGGCAAAGTGATCATCCTAAATGAAAATGAATCATTACACAAAGCTTCCTGTGCAATGTTTTTGTGTGTGTCTTATGAGTGTTGTGTCACCAAGGTGGCCTGTTTCTATTAACCCATACCTGTGCCGTAAACAGGTCAACTCTCTGGGGAGGTGATTATTCTCCAGCCTGGTTAATGGTCCTTACTGACAGCACTTAATGAAAATTAATGGCTGGCTTTAGGATGCTGTGCAAAAAGAAAAAAAAAAGAAAACAGGAATGCTACTCCCTACATCAATGTGCAATTATTGCCATTGTTTAAGTAGCAACCACTGTAAGGAAATTATGATCTATACTACAATGCAGAAATGCATCATGGGGATCAAGTTGCGGTGACTGATCTGTACGCCTGCAAGGTTTCGTGTATTTGGTTTTTCACAGAAGAAAAATGAACGGCTCCACCTCTGTTTAGGAGCTGCTACTGTTTAATGTGAAGGGAACAGAATATAAGGACATTTAACACACTTCATTAGGTTTCCATTATATTTTGCTTTGGGTGATCGGCCGAAATGAGCGATCAGATTTGCCTATTTCTGTCAGTGATATACAGACAGCAAGATGACATGATTAAGGGGTCATTTGGTTAATTGCACAATACTGCCACTGTGTCTCATTCTTGGAAATGAAATAGGTGCCAGGGGCACAGTAATTCATGCGAGTCACATCATGAAAAACAAGCTGAGCAAGTTCTGATTGCTTTTAGCCTCTTGTGTTTTTTTGTCTGTCCTCTGTCCGTATGCAAATGATTATTAATGTACATGAAGTGATGTGCATTAGTTTGCCTGCTGTCGACTGCAGAGCACAGAGCGAGTAGAGGGTTGGCAGAGAGAGAGAGAGAGACGGGGCATTGGGATGAGGAGTATACTGTAAGAATTTATCACACATTTTCACAGTGACTGATTTGATTTTGGTAAACAATCAAACACACCACCTGGGCAAAGGGCAACGGGGTTGCAGGGCGCGTAATTGTTTGACATTCCCAGTGTAATCAAAAGGCATTAATAATGCAATTAAATTGAATTCCCATGTAAGCCTGTGGATAAAGTGGTCCAAGGCCGCGGCGAGAGCATACAAATATGGCAGCCCACCCCTCCACTGCAGACTCATCTGTATGAAACCAGCCCTCTGCTGCTGTCCCCTCCGCCTCATGTGTTCCAGCCCCTTTAATCTCCGCCGTTCACACACTGCCCTTCTGTCCGACCTCCAACCCTTATTCCCATTTCATCCCTCTGATACCCCACTCTTTCCATTAATCCCCCTCATTCTCCCCGGCCCGAGCCCCACGCCGTGGCAAGACTGCCATCTCTGGCCAAGACGCAATCCACCGCCTCCTCATCCTCCTCCTCCTCACCATTGTCTTCCTGTGTGTCTGACAATGGAGTCCTCCATATCCCCCTGAGTGTCTTCAAAATCAGCCAACCAACAGTGTAATGAAGCTAGACTGCCATCCACTGCCTGCTGGGATTTTACCTCTTTCTCACTGTCATGCCCAGCTGCAGCAAAGACAGAGCAACATTGCCATCTGCTGTGGCTGCAAATTCAATTAAGCAGTTAATTTTCAGTTTAGCACAGCTTCCTTTTGAGTCGCCATTTGCAACTTTTTGTTGACATTCTCCTACGCTAATTGCCGGAGGCTAAAAAACATGCTGATCTTGTGATTACAATGTGATGGTGTTTGTCATCTTCTGTTCCTGTTAGAAGAGAAGCTGAGGATAAAACATTACTAAAGACAGCTCTAATTTGGTTGTGACTGTCTATTTTTGACCTCTGTCCTCTATTTGTAATTTTCTGTCATCATCATCAAAAGGCAACAAACTGTCTCCATGTCAGGGTCCATTTGTGTCAGGGCAGAGCAGAAGAGGTGGAGTGAATGCAGCTTCTGGCTCGGCATCGCTCCGCAGGATGATGGAGGATATATTGACACCAAACCAAGAGGCATCCATCAATTTTTGCATTGTTTATTGCTGATAAATAAGGTTTTAGTTGCATAATCAATTAACTTCTCTCGCCATTTATGCTACAAGATGATTTCACAGTGCATGCCAATCAATTCTGCAATAAATCCCCCCAGACTACTGGCTGCCATTAATAAATGCCAAAGGCTCACACATACTCTATGTATCTCAAAGAATGTCAGCTTGAGTTTTTTCTGCGTTTCGTTGTGCTCGGCAAATCAACTTTTTGCGGCAGAGTTTTTTTTTTTGATGATGCATTGCTCTGACGAACCCTTTGCCGTATTATTCATCTTCTATCACAATGATAAACTGCAGTTTCTTCTTCTCCTCCTCCTATATAGTTACACACAGCTCTGAGGTCAGCCGGCATGATAAACCAAGACGGCATCCGTGCTTTCTCTTCCCTCTGTTTTTTTTTTTTATTTACTGAAAAAACATTTCCAAGTTTTCAGCCCACACAGGACAAGATACTACCTTTTGCACATGCACACACACACACACAAATATGATACAGTCATTTCAAAGAAAAGCCAAGGTGCTACTGAGTTGAGACTCCCTTCGAAACGTTGCCATGGAGCTCCGGCTTTCACTAAAAACATTAGATTTATTTCTCTATGGTAGCCTTGTAAATTCATCCAAGTCTTTCAACATGCTCCTCATATCTGCTCTGATGCCACGATACAGAATCATTTTTATGATTTTAAACCTGACATTAAAATTGCCCTGTCACATTTCTTTTCCTTCTAAAAAGTGGTGTCAAACAGCAAACTCCACTGCAGGGAACAACCGAAGGGTAAAAGCAGATTTCAGCAATGAACGTCAGTATTATTACTATACTTTCCTCAGAACAAAATGTCATACTCTACCTGACATGAATGAAAAGAGTTCTGTGATGTTGCCCTGGTTAAATGATAAGTTCCCTTCTGACGGTGCACAACTTTTCCAGCAGTCTCTGACACAGTATTTGCCAACATTCGATTGGGCGCATTCCAGGTGTAACATACTGTGTATTATTAACACCACAGTTCCCCGAGCAGCAATCACTACATCATATTTTGGCTTTTGCAATGTTCAATAAATATTTAAAACCTTCACACCCAAAGTGAATTATTGGAAGAGAGAGCAAAGAACTCGGTGTGTTCTCCTTTTAAGTTCAATCTCTAACAACTCCTAAGGAAAAAAAGAATCCTAGCATCTTAGTTATACTCGTGTTTAGACGCTTCACTCCTTTGCTCTCCGCTTCACTCTCTCTTTTCTTTTTCCATTGCAATCTTTTCCTTTTGAAATTTATTTGTATTTTTTCCTGGATACCTACATATCACTGGGAGCCTAATTTATGATAGTTACTGGAGGCTACGACTGTTTTTTAAACTGTTTTACCCTGAGAGTGTGGCTTATCAGCAGCAAAACCCGGCACTGTTGTGACCGGGATTGAGGAGCTCAGCTAACAGAAGCTAATTAGCAGCAAGATGCCTCCCTTTTCCACGGAGGACTACCACAAACTGCTCCAGAAGATAGCAGTACTGGAAACAAAAATGCATCGGCTCGAAGTGAACGTGGAGATAAATGGACAATATGGAAATGATACTACTCTGCCGATATTCCAAAACAGTGAAAGGGAGCAGGCTAACACAAGGCTAACGGGCACAACCAAGGCACGGCCGGAGCCAGGTGTAAATGGGAGTAAATCAAACAGTGCTCCCTGGAACTCTCTTGGTGCAAAGCCAAAGCACCACAAAATACCTCCCTCAAACATGGGAAGACGATTATCAGGCAGAACTCAGCACCCGGAGATGGATTACGACACCGAGTGGCCTGCACTGCCATCACACAGGACTGTCTCCTCAACCCCAAAACCACGGACAAAACAACCACGGACCAAGGCTACGAGCAAACTGCCCCAAGACACAGGGATTCTACTTGTGAACAGATATGCTCCACTTTCACAGGACCCAGACTCCCCAAAAGAAGGCTCATCTCCCAGGACCAGAGAAAGGTATGAGGCTAAATCTGATGCTAAAGGGCTACAGAGAGAGCTAACCACTGGGCCTCAAACACTGATAGTGGGTGACGGAGCTGTGAATGACATAAAACGCTTTTGCAGCAAGAACAACACCAAGGTACTGTGTTTTCCCAATGACATGGTGTCTGATGTTTCAAAAAAGATCCTGAAGATTGTTGCTGAGCATCCAACATTGAAATCGCTCATCATACACACAGGAGCCCTTGATGTTGTGAAGCAACAATCAGAGCTATTAAAACAAGACTTCATGGAACTGATAAACAAAGTTCAGTGTTCAAATACTGAGGTGTTTTTCAGTGGACCTCTGCCAACAGTTCGGCGAGGAGATGAGAGATTCAGCAGGCTGATGATGCTGAACAGATGGCTTAAAGATACATGTACTGCTCAATCACTGAACTTTATTGACAACTTCAACATCTTTTGGGAACGCAGGCACCTCTTTAAGGCAGATGGATTTAGCCTTAACAAGTCAGGAGTACAGCTGCTAAGTGCCAACATCTTTTACTTTTTGCGTCAGGCACCAGCAGTCCCTGTCAAGGACAAGGGACAAAACAATCCAAAACAGCAGATAAGACAGCGCTCTGGTGAGGGCGCTGAGATAAGGATTGACAACGGAGGACAGCAGACTCAGAAAGAACCTGCAACGTCATCATCATCTGCACCCCAGCAACTGGATCATCCACCAGCCCCAACAGCGTCATCATCTGCACCCCAACAAGTGGATCATCCACCAGCCCCAACAGCGTCATCATCTGCACCCCAACAAGTGGATTATCCACCAGCCCCAACAACGTCATCATCTGCACCCCAACAACTGGATTATACACCAGCCCCAACAGCGTCATCATCTGCACCCCAACAAGTGGATTATCCACCAGCCCCAAAAGCCCCAAAAGGAGAGTCTCCCCCGGCCCCAACAGGAGACTCCCAACATTCAACCCCCCGGACCCCATCCAGCCCCCAACTCTCTTCATCTAGTCTTGACTCCCCATTTCTGGATTTCCCTGACAGGATGAAGAGCTTCATCACTAGTGGAATCCAACTAACACCACGCCAGGGTCTCACATTTTCCCCCATTAACCCCCCACATCGTCCACCCCCTCCCATTCCACCGCGTCAGAAACAACCCTCGACCAAAAGCAACCGAGCCCCCCCACTTCCTCTGAATCATCATATCATTGAGTCTGAATGATATGTGCCGGGTCCAGGCTGCAATACTGATATCAAGAATGCTCTTTCCCAGGAAAAGTCAGGGCCCTATGGAGTTCAGGCAGCTTTCTCAATCCCTGTGGTGACGGGTAACAGAAAAGTGATCAAACTGGTGAGAAATAAAAAGGGTTCAATTAAATCTACCAATCTAGTGAGTATAGCTTGTCAGCCTCGAAACTCACCAGTGTCTCCTGTTATCTCCACAAGGTTAGCGCTACTTAATATAAGATCACTAGCCAACAAATCCTTGTTAGTAAATGACATCATTATGACCTATAATCTAGACTTCTTACTTCTTAGTGAAACATGGCTGACTGAATGTAGCTGTGCTACCATTCTCAATGAGGCTGCACCAACAAATTTCAGTTTTATGAATAAGTGTCGAAGTGTTAAGAAAGGCGGGGGAGTTGCTGCCATTTTTAAATCTGTATTTCAGTGCAAGGAAACTATATTTGGTGATTTTAGCTCTTTTGAATACCTCTGTTTTTTAGTAAAGGGGGATCCAAAAGTTCTCTTCCTAATTATTTACAGACCACCAAGATACCCAGGAAAATTCTTTGATGAGTTTGCCGAACTGCTGTCAGTTATCTGCACTGACTACAACTTTTTTATCATAACAGGGGATTTTAACATTCACATTGACAATAACATGGACACAAATGCCAAAGAACTTTGCTCTCTTCTTGACACTTTTGGCCTCTCCCAACATGTGAAAGGGCCCACACACACCCGAGGCCACACTCTGGATCTGGTTATCTCTAGAGGTGTTGACATTACTTCTGTTGATATCAAGGACTTGGCTCTTTCTGATCATTTCTGTGTGTTCTTTGACTTACAGATAACTCCGGACATGCAGTTACCCTCTGTATCTGTTAGGAAAAGGTTCATAAATGAGAATACCAGTGTTAAGTTTATGGAGGCTATAGTCATGTCACCAACTGTGAGTGCAGAGACAGTTGATGAACTCCTGGATAATTTCAACTGCAAAATCTCAAATGTCATTGATACCATTGCACCTTTTAAAACTAAGATGACCTTGACCAGGCAGAGAACACCATGGAGGAACACTTTGATGGTAAAGGCTCTGAAAACAGAATGCAGGAAAGCTGAGCGTAAATGGAGAAAAACTAAACTTCAAATCCACAATGACCTCTACAAACAAAGTCTTTATAATTTTAACCATGGTTTATTCAAGGCTAGACAGCAACACTTTAATGAAATGATTAATAAGAACATCAACAACACTCATGCTCTGTTTGCTATGGTTAATAAGCTTACAACCCCCCCAAAAGAGATACCTTCAGAACTCTTTTCCACAGAAAAATGCAATGAATTTGCTTACTTTTTCAATGAAAAAATCAAATCCATAAGGCTAAATATCAACACAAATCAGCAAAATAATACAATGCTGCAATCCCTAAAATCACCTAGGAATAAATCAACTGTAATATCAGAGTTTAATACAGTTGACCAAAAAACCTTAGAAGAAACAGTTCAGCATCTTAAAACATCGACATGTTGTCTTGACACAATACCATCTGACTTTTTTAAAACTATTATAAGCTCTGTCCAAACAGATCTGCAGCAAATAATAAATTGCTCACTTCAATCAGGCACGTTTCCTAAACCCCTGAAAGTAGCTGCCATCAAGCCACTCTTAAAAAAGAGAACATTGGATACTACCATTTTAACCAATTACAGACCCATCTCAAATCTTCCCTTTATAGCCAAGATCGTTGAGAAAGTGGTTTTTAATCAACTCAGCAACTTCTTGAACTCCAGTGGACTCTTTGACAAATTTCAATCAGGCTTCCGACCTCACCACAGTACAGAAACAGCTCTTATTAGAGTGTTAAATGACATAAGGCTGAACACTGACTCGGGCAAGGTGTCAGTTCTGGTCATGTTGGATCTCAGTGCTGCGTTTGACACTGTGGATCACAGTATACTGCTGGACAGGTTGGAAACCTGGGCAGGACTCAGCGGGACAGTCCTAAAATGGTTCAGGTCCTACTTAGAGGAACGGAGTTATTTTGTGACCATTGGTAGTTATCAATCCGATCGAGTGGCTATGACATGTGGAGTTCCTCAGGGGTCAGTCCTTGGACCCCTTCTGTTTAACCTGTATATGCTGCCTTTGGGTCAAATTCTACAGAACTCTAATGTCAACTATCATAGTTATGCAGATGACACACAGATATATCTTGCACTGTCTCCAGATGATTGCAGTCCAATAGAGTCATTATGTCACTGTTTAGAGCAAGTCAAAAATTGGATGAGCCAAAATTTCCTTCAGTTAAATCAAGAAAAAACTGAGGTCATTGTTTTTGGAAATAAAGAGAAGAGGGTTGCTGTCAGTAAACACCTTGAGTCACTGTCTTTAGAAACTAAAGACCAAGTCCGAAACCTTGGCGTGCTGATAGACTCAGATCTGACCTTCAACAGCCATATCAAATCAGTCACCAAATCAGCCTTTTATCAACTTAAGAACATATCCAGAATTAAGGGTTTTATGTCCCAAACTGATCAGGAGAAGCTGATTCATGCTTTTATCTCCAGTAGACTAGACTACTGTAACGGTCTTCTGACTGGTCTCCCCCAAAAAAGTATCAAACAGCTGCAGCTCATTCAGAACGCTGCAGCTCGAGTTTTAACCAGAACAAAGAGATCAGATCACATCACCCCGGTTCTTAAGACCTTACACTGGCTCCCAGTCAGCTACAGAATAGATTTTAAAGTTCTGCTACTGGTTTACAAATCACTGAATGGTTTAGGTCCAGAATATATGAATGACATGTTAGTAGAGTATAAACCCAGTAGAGCTCTGAGATCTACTGACTCAGGTCAGATAGTGGAGCTCAGAGTTCAGACCAGACATGGTGAAGCAGCATTTAGCTGTTATGCTGCTCACAAGTGGAACAAACTACCAGCAGAACTGAAATCAGCCCCAACTGTGAGCACTTTTAAATCCAGGTTAAAAACATTTCTCTTTTCATGTGCTTATAGCTGAGAACTTAAAACTTTATCTTTTTTTCTTTTCTTTTACTTTTATTTGCTCTTGCTTTTAACTCTGTTTTTAGTGTTTTGTTTGTTTTTATTCTGTCTTAAGCTTCTTTTTTTTAAAATGTTTTGTCTTTATGTAAAGCACATTGAGTTGCCTTGGTATGAAATGCGCTATATAAATAAAGATGCCTTGCCTTGCCTTGCCTATATATGTTCCATTTTCTTCTCCAGACAGTCTCTAACTTTTTTCTGTCTGTTGTTTGATAGCAGGCAGGTAGTGTACACTGGGTTTATCAGAGCTTGTTTACTGAAAAACGGCTGCCAGCCACCATGCACTGCTACTACTGCTGCTGCTGGAAACATGGCTGAGGAGAAAACAGAGACTGAAGCATACAGCCAATGTGCCATAAACTGAAACAGTACAAGGGACCATGGGTTATTGTAGTTAATGATAACTAAGACCAAAACTAGCAATGAAAAAATAATTTAATTACCTGAAATAAAAATGACAGTTTAAAAAAAAAGAAAGAAAACTAAATAAAAACTACAATAAACAATGCAAAACTGAAATGAAACTAAACTGCAGATAAAATCAGCTTTGTTTCCCTTGTTTGATTTTCTCCCTCAACCACTGTTCACTTTGACTTCTTGAGATGACAGGCTGCTACCTGAGGGTGGCAGCATAGCTGGTTTAAGCTGCCACGTACCACAAGAAGAAGATCCTTAGCGTGCATTTTATGATTTGCTAGAAATGGCTAAAGTTGCAGGAAGAAAACACCACACAGCCCAATATGAGACTCGGCTTATAAAAACTAAACGGAAACTGCTTAGTCAATAACTAAACTTAAACTGAAATAAATTAAAAGGCAACTGAAAAATAAATTAAGAATAAAAACCAATGAAAATTTCAAAACTATAATAACCCTGCAAGGGACTAAAGAGGGTTCTCAGAGCTGCAGAGACTGGCGGTGGGATCATGATGGCAAGTGACTCATTCTAAATCACAGGTCATTTAATCCATTGTAAGCAAAGAAGAAACATTAATGCAGCACTAATTACACTCATTCACCAACAGCATGTTGCTATTATCGTTTCCTATCACGCCACAGGATAGCTGAGTTATTACCTGGCTTCCACAAGCTTTCCTGTATGTGATAATGCTTGTATTTGCACTTTGCCAATAATGGGACAAAAAGCGCCTCTGATATGCGCCGTGCAATCCAACCCAATCACCCAACGTGCATTTTAAATAGCAGATGTTGCCAGGGGTCCATTTTGTGAATTGTTTACATGCATTATGATGCTTGTAATGTGGTGCTCTATTCTCAATTTGTATTCATGAGCCTTGAGAAAAGAATGTATATTCCTGTTAAGAGTATGTTTTTCCTGTGGATGCTTTAAAATAATCACAGCTAATCCTTTTAATGTTTTAAGTGCAGACAATGAATAATTTCTTTTAGTTTTTCTTCTCTAACTATTTTTTTAGTTTAATGATTGCAGTAATTATTTCTTGTTTATACACGTTTACCATGTATTATACACCATCCTTTCATTATTCCCACACCCAGTTATTGATATCCATTTTTGCTAATTGTGTGTTTCACTCGGCATGATTCAAACTTGTCATCACAGATTTTTATTACCTATGTTTTTGTACTGTTTACTGTGTACATTAGCAAATAGATGTCGCCAACTGTGGCCCCGGCCCAGTGCTTCCTCCTGAACAAATCCAGAAACATGTTGTATGAATAATGGGATTGATGCCAGCCCTTTAAACATAGTATACTACATAAACCATTAGACATTAGACATTGTGAATCAGAAATTGTTGTAATAGTGCTCTCTGCAGGTGAGCTTACGATTCAGCGATCATTCAGCGATTGAAAAAATGTTGCACCAGAGGGAAGCAGGAAGTTTTCACAGAAGATAAGATATGAAGTGAGCATTATAACAGATATTGCATTGTTTTGGTGAGCACTTGTTGAAAGTGTCTAAAACATGATTCATTATGGCCCTGTGCACAGTAACACCTGGCTGTGCCACTCTGTTAAGAGCAAATCCGGAATTGTCTAGTGTGTAGTCAGCCTCACACAATCCCAAAACCCAAACTATCCTGATGAAAAAGTATGGACTGTTATAAGGGTGCCTGGCATCATATCACAATTAACAAATGAGATTGACAATAAAGGTAAAAGGTGATGCTTTTACCTCTTTTGAGGTCATTCCAGTCTTGAAAGGAAGTCTTATCAATAATGTTCAAGGTTTCTTCAGAATCTGCTGAAAGATTTCAGCGTTGGGTTTTGCTTCAAATATCATTATGCATCGCAAATAATCAATTAGTGAACACTTTGAATTTTCATTTGGGTGATATTTGTAAAGTGAGAACTTAAACCAGCTGCGACAACAAGATGCAGGTTTACAGTACATATTTCAGCAGGACAACCATAGAGCTGCAGGCTGAGGTGGACAGGTGAAAACACAGAGCCATAGCTGGTACTCAAGCATGCAAAGAGGCACCTGAAGCAGGCAGGGAGCAAGGAAACCCAAGGGTAAAGGAAAGCTAAAGCAAAAAGCTAAGTAAGAGGCGGAGGAGTGGCTAAACGCTCTCTGGCATCACACTGACAGCTGACACCGAGGAGACGGTGAGAATATTTAAGCAGGAGGAGGGGTGGGGGGTTGGGGGGGCGACTGATGTGCATCAGTCATTGTGTATTTTAAACTGAGTGCTGCCAAATGCCTCGCAGCTCTGACATACCTACAGACTGCACGTACTGTAGGATTGAAAAGGGAAATGTTATACTTTGAAAGTATTTATATACTGTATGCTGCTTGTTTTAGCTCCATGAGATCATATCATAATCAGTCCCCGCTGGTCAAAACAAGCATGAAAGACGGAGGAGAGAAGACAAGTGTGTTCTCATATCTATCAATAAATGATGAAGATATGTAGAAACACCTACGTGGTAATAATCCCTGATGGTTTGATTAAACAAAGGCACATCTGATTGACTGTATAAATAAATAATACAAGAGCTATATTATTCTAAAGAATGTAGATCATCATAACATATCGATGTGCTGAAACATTAACATCTTTTGTTTTAGTAGTGTCAGTAATGGTGTAACACTGTTTCCTCTTTACTCTCCTGGCCTCAGTGTTTTATCCAGTTGCCGGGGAATAACAGGCCTTTTATCCGACTCCCTCCACAGACTGCTGTGTTGTTGACCTTGTAAATATATGTAGCATCCCCCATAAAAAACGCTTTGTAGTAACTCTTGAGCTGATGGAGCTATATAAATGAATCTGATTTAACTTAACCTGCCTCTCAGTGCCCTGTGGGGTTGGCTCAGAGTAAGACAGATGCAATGTTCTCTACTCGCAGTAACAAACCAGCAGAGTTCATTTGGAGCTCTTCATATGGTTCCAAAATCTTGCATGCTTCTTCTTTTTTTCCCAACCAGGCTCATTGCCAACAGCACAGTGTTTGCATCTATTAAATATGATGGTATGCAGTACAGGCTGCCTCCATAAGAGGGTGCAAGCGTACTGTACTGTACTGTACCATCACACCGACAGACACTCTTGAAAAGAAGTGGGGCACACGTGCACTCCACGGATTCTGTTGTTGATCATCATTGGAAAGCCACAGACACAGTTAATTAAAGGTAGATAGGACCAAGATCATGAAATACCCACGCTTTGTAATTTTGTTCAAGAAGAGCTAATGCAGAACAGTTGTAGCTATAGCCTACCTCTCAGTGTTTTTACCAAAATGTGGCATGAGATGTGACAAACGAAAGGGACTGTTTTGTGTCACACAGATCTGAAAGTGATCACATGAGTGAATGTATCTATGCACGAGGGTTTCCCTCTTTTCAGTTGTTGCTATAAATGGCTCAAGTGGATGAAAGTAAGGCTCAGTCCAATTTCTTATTCATACTTCTCCTACCCCTAGGGGCAAGAGTAGAAATTTTCCACTACAAAATGAGACAAAAAGTTCAACTATAATTCATTGCTGCTGGGCTTCAGTGAAGTTTTGGACAACATCTGCTGAATCAGTCATGATTTAAAAAAAATAAATAAATGTGAACTGTCGTGTAAATCAGCAAGAACAATGTTATTACAGTATGTTGGCAAACAACAAACAGCATAAGTTATTTAAAATGAAATTAAATAGAAATTAAAAAGCTGTGAAGAACAGTAAAAAAAAACAAAAAAACCCAACAACAACATCTTTGTGTTTGTATTTTCAATTGAAGGAGTATGTTATCATCTCACTAAGACTACACCAGTGGTGCTGTTGTCGAGCAGCTGTGAGTGTGAATGTGATTCTGTAGCTCTTCTGAAGAAAGAGGAAAAATCATCACATTTAATACACAGCCTGTCACACTCACCTCTCTACCTCTACCATCCGGCATGATCACATCTCTCCTGAAAGTGGAACACCATGTGCTAAATGAACGTGGCCACAAGATGGCTCTCTTCCCCAATATTTAGAAGTCATAGCTATGCACTACCCAACATGTGACACCAGAGACTGTGGAGTTTGGACCGTCAAACTTGTTAAATGCCACATGCAGGAACTGAAACAGTCATTCAGTGTCATCATAATTATGTTGCTAAATGGCTTCACATTAGTCTACTAAGAACTGCTTTTAATGGAGTGAATATAAAAAGTAAATTGCAGCTTTTAGAGGTTCAAATCTGTTCCAGGAAAAAAAAACAGCACAAATGACATGACATGTCTTAAATAACAAAGATTTACTGTTTTTGAAAACCAATATATTTTGTATTTTTCTATCCAAAGCAATGACAGAAGCAGCACTGCATTGGTATCTGTTGACGTCTGGTCTTCTACCAACAGTCAGAGATAGTTTGTTTTTAACATAATTACAATCTTACTCAAGAGGGTTTTGTACCTACTTGTTACCAAACCCTTACCCTAAACCAAACATGACAGAAATCATGTTTGACAGTCAGACAAGTGCGGACAGATCAGAAGGAAATGAGCCCTCAGGCGCAGGTCGGACCCCACATATCGGACCCCACATATCGGACCCCCCAATTACATGATTTATAGTCGCTTTATGTGTGTTTGTGGTCGTTTTGTTTCCCTTTGGGACCATATTTCATTTCTCCGTGGTTGTATTGCACCATGTAGTTGTGTCTTCGTGGTCATGTGTCTTTTTGTAGACATTTTTTTCAGTTGTTGGTCACTTTTTGTGATTCCTCTGCATGTCTTCGGGTCGTTTTTCATCTATTTATGGAGTTTTTAAATTTTTTTTTTATCATTTTGCTTCTCTTAACTTTTAACCCATGAAATATCAACAGTCGCTTCACACAGTGCAGCTCAGGCCCAGGGGCCCTGCAGCCTGTCGGGGCCCTCGGGCCCGAACTCACGAGACCCATTCTATAATCCATTCATGACATTTTTTTGTTGTGAAGTCACAAACGGCCTATTTTGTTGTGTAGTTAGGAGAACTTGCTGTATGTGTATAGAGCTCTGTCCTGGGCATTCAGACGACTGCTGCTCTAATGTGTTTCTTCATGCTTTTTTGTTTGAGTAATGACATTTATTGCAGTCGAAGGAAAAGGACAAAGATGTGAAGGACAAACTTAATTACATGGGGAAATGAAACTCCCTGTTCTTTTTACAGTAAAAGAGGCGAGCAACTCTCCTATTTCTGGTTTGAACCCCTGCCCTCAGATAAGCCTAACAAGATACTGCTGTATGAGTGTATGATGACCTTTTGAGTGACTGTTTTCTGTCTCCTTCATTGGTGATGGCCTGTTGATAGGCGCCCCCCACCCACGCCCGCCCACCCCCCCACCCCATTAGTCACAGCTTAACACCACAGACGATAAGAGAGAGCTGGAAGCAGGAGAGAAAGTTGGCGAAAAAGAGAGCGGGGAAGGCTGGGAGACAGAAGGAGAAAGACAGGAGGAATGATAAATAGGGGCCTCATTAATGTTTTATTTATTTATGTAGGAGGCAGAGAGGAGCGAGTTGATAGGCAGCAGCTCCTCTGCCAGCTGAGCAAAGAACAGAGGATTTTCGCAGACTTGCAAGAGTAATCTCAGGGACATGTGGGAAAAGTATCAATTGGAGAGCGCTGTAAAAATTATGAGCGACTTATTGTAAAATGTTCATGTTTCCATTCCCAGCGAGACATATTGTGAACAGCACCACGAGCTTACTTTAACACACTCGCCCACAGTCTATCCAGCAGCCCTCACTTTTCCCCCCTTCCCCTTACCCCACACTCTGGAGCCCGACTCTGAGTCTGTGGCGCCACACTTACAACTGACAGCTTAATACCGCTGCAGAAATTGGTTTTGTGGAGTGGGCAAAAAAATGAGATGGGATTTTAAAAGCCTTTTTTTTTTCAAGGGGGGGGTGGGCTTTGCTTGTGCTGTCTTCCTCATCATCTGTCATATTTGCCTGTCTAATGATGTTTAATAACAGAGTGAGCCACGGCGCGCAGAGTGAAATACACTGCCAACCATTGTGCCTTTCGCTCTTCCTGACGATGACTTGAGGTAAATGTTATGACGCAAAAGGAGTATTTCCACTCACAGGCAATATTCTCGCCAGCCAAGTCAACTGTCTGTCAAACAGATCCCAGACCAGGGGCTCAGCTTCTCATCAGTGGAAGTATAGATTTTATAGGTTACAGTTATATTCCTGCACCCTGTCTGTCTGTCTGTGTGTGTGTGTGTGTGTGTGTGTGTGGGTGAAAGAGAGAGTGACTGCACTATAGCATAAAAGCTGTGTTAATGCGAAAACCTTCAGGCCTGGTTACGCTCAAAAAGTTCATGGTTGTCGGGTTAAAAACAAAGTTGCTTTTCTTTACCTCAAATAGAAGGTGCCTCTGCTCCGAGAGTGTGTGCGTGCTCACACATGTGCATGAGTGATTTACAGTGTGATCTCCTTGTATGTGTGCCCAAGAAAGAAAGAAAGAGAGAGAGAGAGAGAAAAAGAGGGAGTTCACATGAATCCGTTTCCCTCAGCGCTCTCACAGTCGGCTCTTTCATTGTACACAAGCCTGTGTCACTGAGCCGCACAAACCCCTTCACTTTTCTCTCCACAATATCGCCAGGAGCCAGAACCTAGTTACAACCAAGGCCTTTTTAATTAAAAGGAGTCGCTCTGTGCCGCCCTCTGGATGAGGCCTGCGGGTGCATTAATCCTATCTTGTAAATAAAAAGCGTCTTTACACAAGCCAGGAAGCACGCAGACAGGTAAAAGCTTCCACGTCGTATTGTCTTTGGCAGCGGCGCTATACTCATACGCACAAAACCCCTCTTTGTCTCGCTCCCAGTCAGAACTGGTACATGAATGGAAAAGTGGCGTTTGCGCTCAGAGGCACTAATGATCTTGTATCTGTGTTTTCCATCAATGTGAAATAACGTGCAAGGGGGAGGGGGAGTTTGCCGCTGATTGTGATCTTTTCATAATTTAAACTGCAATTTTGTGGCGTTTTCTTTTTTGCTGAGGATTTCACAGGTCTCTTCTTTCTCAGGTCACAGTTGTTACACATGTTGCACACTGCTAGGAGGCAGAAAGCTTTGACAACGAGCGCTCTCGTGACTGTCAGCGTCTAAATCTATTGTCACATGGCTGCGAACTGTGGCTGCATTGCCAGTAATTGGATTTCCATGTGTACATTTAGCCTCTTTCTTTTCTTTTTTTTTTTAAACCATAGCTTTGCCTACACACATAAAATAAGATGGAATTCAATGTAAGAATTCATCTGTAGAGATTATGTGACAAAGAAAAATGTTTCAGTTGTGCATTTTGGAAGTAGAAGCAAAAATAAAACAAGCAATTTAGATTTGCAAACGTGTATAAGCAACTATTTAACCGCTGAAGTAGTCACAAAATGAGACTGTATGGGTTTATTCAACATGTTAAATAGCTTCATCCATCAGTGCACACTAATGTGTATTTGTGTGAGTACAATTAAGTTAAAATAAGTAGTAGAAACATAATTTCAGTCTATTATCAAACTGCATTCAGTCTGTTTTTTTCATATTTCCAACCTTATTGCTGTTGACCCAGAACAATGCAACATGCCCTTTGTACAGTACTAAGGAAGAAGGAGGAGGGGGGGCTGGCTGTCCTCTATTCTATTCCCACAAATGACCTCCATTGCTTTGGTAAACCACTTTGACGCTTTAAAATAGCCCAATGAATGTAATTAAATTCTAATATTTTCCGTCACTGTTTGTCTGACATGTTGTTGTTTTTAATCTATTGTTAATTCTCTCTTTGGGTTGTTTAAAAGGCCTCCTTTGCTGGGATGAAGAGCTAAGATCAAAGATGTGTTAAGAAGACTTATCTATGTATAATAATGCGACCGTGTTCTCCTTTTGGGTTTGAGATCAAAGAGAGTAATGAATCTATAAAAAAAAAAAAGAAGAAGAGGGATATTGCAGCAATGATAATACGCAGATTGAAAAAAACAAAAAGCTGAAGGTGAGAAAAACATCCTTTCTCTGTCTCTGCTCAGCTGAGTGGAGCACCAACACAAATCCACTCTCATCTCCAATAAAATAAACTGTCAGCAGCAGGGTGTCTGGGCTCCGCAGGTGGGAGTATATTTTGATCCTGTATTGAGCTGTTAATGCCTCCAAATTGTTTATATTTCATTGCGTTATTTCATCTGGTGTTATTTTATCTCTCCTCCCCTCTTGCCAATAAGATCTGCCAAATGTCAGAATAAGACAAAGAAACTCAGACAGGGTCTTGTTTTAATCCTTTTTTTTTTTTTTCTTTTCCAACACTGAGTTTGAAGTGCCATACCGCTGTGACTTCTTCTGGGCCTGCCTGTCAAAGATGCTGCTCACAGATGCCTTGTACGGATTAAACGTGATGAGGGATACCTGAGCTTCTACTATATATTGAAACCAAAGAAAATCGTGTGTTGAATCAACCGTGATTAACTAATGTCTCGTAGACGTAGAGCATCAGATTGATCCTCTCAAAACTACACTTAGGATCAATTTCAACTCGCTTGTTGAATGTAGATGTTGAAGAAGAGAGAGATCACCAAAGAGAAATAGAGGAAATACAAACCCGATGGACTTTAATGATGACCTGAATTTTTAAGATGCAGGTCATCTGCTCTAGAATCAGTTTACAAAAGTTGGCAAAGTTTCCGATCAATCATCTTAAATCTAAAGAGGTCAAAACTCTGGCACTTTCACTAAATAGAGCAACTTTCAGTCTGTGGTCAACCAAAATGATTTGAAGTCAAACTGAGATGTGAATGCAGCTTGTTTGTGTGAGAAAATATAAAAGATGGATACTGGAACTATTGTGCACAATTTTCCATTTTGCAGACTGGGATTAAACCTTCTTTTTTTTTGGACTTACTGGTGGAAAACCGTGTCTAAGCTTGAAGCCCCTGGGAGGGGCATGGCACTGGGTGACTGACATTTGGGTTGCTAGGAGACAGGCTGTCAATTTCTGCCGAGCTGCACTGACTGGAGAACGTCATGGCCCTGTGTATAGCCCAATAAACACTGACGGACAAGATCTTTTTTTTTTTTTTTCTCCCCCACTTTTCAACAAGCCCACTGTAGCACTATTGTTATGCTTCGTTTAAGTGATTCAAGATGTCTGTTCCTTCACTTACACTGAAAGATTGTGAGAGGGATCCACCCTGCTAGTGAATTTGTATTTCATTCAGAAAGTGGGAGCTTTGGAACGTCACTTTTGGTTTTGTGTTATTTCAACACCTTCCAACAGTCAGAGCTGTGGAAGAGGGAGAAATATGGGACCAGTGTAATTACAGTGTTGACTGATCATTGCATTAATGAATATGTATACCCAAAGCAAAAGAAACAAAGCATTTCATAGAGAAAATGCACCCAAATTGTGGTTTGAATTTCAGGGAAAAATCATTCAGATGAGTTCAGATCATTCACATGTTGTTGCTGCTCATCCTTAAAGGCACATTGTGTAGGAATTACGCCCATCTAACGTTGAAATAGTGTATTGTACTCAAACGAATGGTGCACTCTAGTGCCACAGTCTTTCAAACGTGTATTGTAACTACGGTAGCCGCTGTTATATCAAAAAGCCTTGACAACATCAGTGAAACCATGTCATCTGACACTTCATGGAGACAGATAGACACAGATACTATGTAGTGGTTGTACTCCTCCTCTGACGGAGCTGTATGTACGTGGTGAAGCTTTCTTTCTCGCCGGACTATGCCACCGTTAACCACAACTATAATTAAGCAATACATCGCGACAGGCCGTGATATATGCTCATTATACCACAGCTACTGTCTTCGTTCTATCCCTTTAGTGTGGTATAATGAGCGTATGTAACTTTTCTCCCAGGAGAAAGTCACTGCTCAATCCACTCTACCATTGTTAACCCTCCCCGGAGGTGAAAGTTAACCATGAACATTTGAATTAAACTAATTTAGTCTATTTGATAACGTCGTCAAAACACCAGCTACCTTTTGCTACCAACTGTAACAGTTTGCTGTCATGGTTACATGCCAACACACTTCCATTCATACTTCCTTGACACGGAGTGATGCTGTGATAAGGCTTTAGAATAGTAGGGCTAGCTGGTATATGCTCATTATATCACAGTTAACAACCAATCACATTGCCAGATTTCACCTTTCCGTTTTATAAGCAGGCGTTTACCCAGACTAAAATCTGCCATTTACTGCGACTATAAGCCGCTGTTTACCGAGACTAAAAGCCGGTGTTAAATAACCGTGACTACAAAAGCTACTGAAACCATGTAAACAATAAAACAGTTCAACCAGAGGAGTATAACACCATGAATCATGACTAAGAATGCAAAGTCAGGGAAAAGGTGGATAGAAAGAAAACTACTGATGGAGGTAGTGGGTATGCAACCCTATTCCGTAAAGGGCTGGTGTGCTGCCTATAGTAACAAACCACATATAACTAAACCAGTATAGTAGCGTAGTCCCTCTTGCTGATTTGCCTATGCTATATGTCCCTTTCCGGCAGCAGTAGTTTCAAGATGGCAGACCGTCATGGAACTCCCCAGTCAACTTAGCCACCCGATGTACAAACAAATCTGTAATTCTTCGCTTATGAGAATTAGTCAGATTATTGGCGGAGGTCATAATGCAAATATGATAACATATACTGTATATGAATGCAGACCTCAATTTTGGCCAATAAACAACTGAAAATGCTACACAATGTCCCTTTAACTGTAGGCGAACCCCATCAGAGCAGATAAAAACACTTCACATGTCCCAGCTGTTTGAACTCTGCGGACTGTTCTCACTGTGCTGCTTTCATTTTTCAGACTGCATGGGTAGAAATCCATTTTAATATTACCATTACATCTCTCAGCCACTCTCCGCTTTGCAGAAGGTCGAAGATAGAGATCTGTAACCAAGGTAACTAGCTGTTGTTTCTCTAGTACCGAGCAGGATCAACAGGCGCCCACTCTCACGTACAGCACAGTGTGTGTCCCATCACCCCCCCAGAACATACATGGGGGGGGGCAGATGGTACTGCTCATTCATTAGCAGGTAGCACTAGAGCGTGTCTAACTGCAGGTCGCTGGTGTTTGAAAATCCCAGACGGGACAGTGGAAGGAAGCAGAGCGCTGCAGCCTTCAAGTGGGAGGGTTTACCTCGGCAGTCCACATCCGCTGAGAGGGAGGGAGGGGGGTGGGGGGGCCGACGCGCCTGTAAGTCTTGCTGCGGCGGGCTGCCGGGCTGTGGGGGTTAACCTGAGGTGGCAGCGGGCCAAACGCTCTTGAGTAAGCGGGTTCAAGTTTAGGCCCCGCGACCCCAAAATGATAAGGTGAGGGGTCGCGGAGAAGTCAGGAAACCATTGTTTTTAGAAATTCCAATTATTTGGTTATTTAAGTCGACTGGGGCTTGTATCACCCCCCCCCCCCCCCCCCCCCCCCCCCCCCCCCCCCCCCCCCCCCCACCCCTTACTGCACTCAGAGGTCTGCACACCATCATCCCATTAACCACATGTGTGCTGGCCAGAACTGCACGCCGAGGGAGAGAGAAAAAAAATGGGGGAAGGAATTATGATACATATGGAGAGCGGCGAGGAAGGTAACAAAAAGGATGTTTGAGATTTAGCGTTGGTCTGGAACATAAGTTACCAATTACACAACACAACGTGGAAACTGTAGTAATTGACTCGCCATTTGTAAAAGATGGTAGTTTCGTGATTTCTTTTTGTCTTTTTTGGTCCCTGCGAAATAATTTCCCTTCATTTCTAAAGACAGGAAATAAAATAAAAATCTACTGTGTAACTTGATAGAGAGGATTTAAATTTTATGGCCTTTTTTAACATCCACTCGGCGTATACCGTCGCCTGAATTGAAAGCACACACTGTAAACAGACCTTGGAAATCTTGTGTGCTTTCCTGCAAGAAAGGCAATGTGTTTATTTCAGCTCAGATTTATTCAACTTTTTCTGTTCCATCGCTGAGGCTGAGCTTTGTCTAAGCACAAAGGACTCTCCTGTGAATCCATTATCTCTCCAAATGAGCAGTTTAAGATGCTAGCCTCTATCTGAACTCCTCCTGTCCTGAGTTCCATACATACTGATAAACCAGGCATGTGAGCGCTGAAACAAGTTTCTCATTTAACATTGGAGCAGACTGTTCCGGCACATAGACGGAGGCTTCCCAACTAAAATCGAATTTGCAGGTGGATGCATCAATTAACATGTGACTTTTGATTGACTCCTCTCACTCACATGAAGACATTTGGACTGGGTTCACTGCGTTTCTATAATTGGTGCTTGTTTTAGCGGAGGATGCCGTACTTGTTGTGAAGCGTGTGCCAATAACAGGAGGACACTCCAACGCTGGAGTCTCCATAATCAAAAGATTTGTCTGTGTTTATGTATTTGTTGGGGTTCACCCGGTGCCTGTATGTGCCTGAGAAGCAAGGACTCATTAGCACCATAAAGTACCAAAAAAAAAAAAAATCAAAATATGAAGGAGAAGAAATGAACAGAGGGAGTAAAAAGCAAGAGAGAGGGTGGTGCACATGAGGGGCGTGTGATGAAGGGATTGTGATGGGTGCAGCAGAACAAACAGAGCTCCAACAAACATGGGTTTATCAAAGAGGAGGGCCCTCCCTGAGGATTCGGCAGGAGGCCCCCAGTGAGTGCAGTGCCAACTCTTGGCCTGACTCCGTGGCTCTCTGCCTCTTTGGCAGCGGCGGTGGGTTTTTCAGTGTGATTGTGACCTTCCTGGGCCGAATGCTGCCACACAGAGAGCTCCATGCCAGGGGCTCATTTCCATGTAATAAGTCTCAAACAAAGAGTAATGGAGGATGAGCGCGACAAGGATGCTTTCTCATCTGGAAAACTATTTTATATCTGTCCCTTTTTAGTGCAGCCACAATCCCAGCGCCTTGTGTTTCTTTCTTTCCTTTTTTGTTTTTTGTTTTGTTTCTTTTTTACTACAACTTTTCATGTAATTCCTGAGGCCACATTATGAAGTGGGCCTCTTGTTGGAAACACATGCTTTTCAGTGTTTTTTACCCTTGGCTTTTGGACAACCAGTTCCCTTATATACCCCATTCTCTGCTCTGCCAATACCACAGAAACCTTTTCCTTCCATTTAGATGCCTGAAGTCAATACTAACCAAAGAGAAAGGAAGGCGATGCCAAGAGTCAAGGTTTGTGAGAAAAAAAAGAAAAGAAAAGAAAATTGTAGCATTTGACACCAGAGGAAACTGTAAAAGCATGAATATTTTGATCATAGAAACGATGAACGCTGCATGACTCTATCCTCGTAAATCTTTTTATAGCACGCATTTCACTGTCATATCCCATAACGATTACGCGCATTAGTTCCATTCTTATTGTTTAATTTATCCATAAAACCATCTATCACATTACAACAACTGAGCGGGGTGTGTGTGGCGCTCTCGAGAGGGGCTTTGCCATGTTTTTTTTTGTAGTTTTTTTTTCCTCTGCCACTGTGATCAATTGTGGTGCATGTGGCATTGCTCCTATCCACAGCCATGATGAATGGAAAAGTGATTCTGCCGCATATGCCATTTTCATTCAAATCGATACTGTACGTGAAGGCACAGAGGAGAGGGCATCTCCCCTCACTCCCACTCCTTCCTTCCTCTCCTCTTCTGGAGACTAAATGGGATGACTGGGATGTAGCGGACGTTCCAGAGAAGGAGATAAAACACCACAAGTGTTGCTTTTACGTACATGCAGCATGGAAGGATGTAAAGTTGAAAAATGGAAAATGTCATGTAACCAAATGGTGGCTCTATAGGCTAGTGGTTGTTACATTTTCCATAGGTGGAAAATCTGATGTGAGAGCAGCTCAACACTTAGCTGAAAGGCGACTGTTTCACTGCCGTTTCTTGAGAAAAGTTTCAAGCTTGTTGCGTCTCAGTGATTTGGTCACACATGCAGATTTGCTGAGTTTTCTAGGGTTTCACTCTCAGTGAATAATAGATGCCGCCCTAATATTCATTTTAATCGTTAAATATTCATGTAGGGTAAAGAGAGATACTTGGATTCAATCATACTTCTCAATGACAGAATTATTATCAAGATGGATTAATCAATAATCATATTAACACTATCACACACATGAAATCTAATTATTTTTTATGATAATATCAGACAACGTAGAGTGTGTGTGTGTGTGTGTTATATTTTTTATACATCTAAAATACACAGATTGACTGGTTGAAGACAGAAACAGAGGCTATGTGTTTCTACTTGTGACTAGAAGACCTATTTTCAGTCGTCATGGCCTTTATTTAAAAATAATCCTCTCTGTTTGTTGAATGCAGTGCAATGTACAGTTGGTCTCCATGTTGACCTCGGTACAGAATTGTATCAGTGGGAATCTGGGGCACACACACACACACACACACACACACACTCACACATACATACACTGGCCATGTTTACACTACAGGAAAAACAAATGGGGGCTTTCAAGATGACGAAACATTTTATTAACGTAAACGGCCACCAGCCACCATTTCAGCAGACCAAAGCTGGACTCTAAGCCACATCCCATCTGTTTACATAGGTTGTTTACACTGGACTAATGGACCATTGGTCACTACAGTTCCCCGTGCAGCTGTATGTGACACAGGCAGCTGTAGATTCATATATGTATCCGAGTTAAGGTGCTGCATACTAGTGTTCGTATTGCCACTCTTTTTGTAACATTAGGTTAAAGTGCATCTTTATGAGCTTCATCAATATCATTGCATCAGTGTTACTTCAAACTAATAATCACATTTATAGCAAATCAAATACTGTCACAGATTGTCCACGCTGTTGATTTGTGTTGAAATTCTTTTACATTTAACTACATTGCGAGTAGCCATGAAATAGTCCCATTAAAACAGTAACACAGGAAGTAGTGTGTCCACATAGTGAGGTGGAAAGTCAGGGTGTGTAGTTCAGGCTGGATGGGAGAGATGTTTCCTCCCATCACAGACCTGTAATTAATGTGCATCCTTTAATTTAACTGTAACCATGGCATTTCAAGTGTTTTAGTTGCACAACCATCATTAACCATCATTAATTCATCAACTAGATGCTTTTCCATCCAACGTTTTTTTTTTTTTTTACCAATTCTGTAATTGGACAAAAAAAAAATGCTGGCAGAGATGGAAAAGTTGACATTTCGAAAAAGGGAGGATGTGATAAAGTCTAATAGAAACAGATTTTCCATCAGAAACAAGGGAGCCTTGCCGCACGTCAGCCTGCTCTTTATCACCATAGCAGCTGATAAATACACTGGGCGCACATGAATCTGAAGCAGCGGTGGTGCTCCAGCGCTCGATGTTATCTGATGTCCTTTTGGATATACTGGCAAAAAAGGAATTGATGCATATATGCACTTATCTTACAAGGCTAGAATTTGACTCTTGCACAGTACATTTTAATGGCGACATGAAAATCCCCTCTCTAATTTGCCGAGGAACACGGTAGGATGTGGGGTTATGAGACACATATCACGCTGCCAGACACATTCTGGATTTCTGTGAATGCTAATTATCCATGCTCCTCCTCAACAGCCTAAGCTGTGTGTCATTTCTCAATGCACACACACACACCCGCACCCACCCACCCACCCTCTCATCTCAATAATGTCTCATGTGTTTGATTCCAGTACTTGTAAGTGCAGCTCCTTAGGGGGTGTTTGGCACACAGGGGGGGGGCGGATGTCAGCTTCCCCAACACTGTGCCCTACATTTGTTGGGAAAACAAATATTTACAATGGTGTAGAAGGGAGCTGTCAGTGGGTATCAGGGGGAGGAACGTGGTAAAGGAGAATGATGATGACTTCATAAGGGCTGAGCAGATCGGTTGCTGTGAGAGGATGGATGGAAGGAAAATGAAATGAAAATTGATTGTGGGCATGAGAGAAACAGAAAGAGGAAGAGATGAGACTGTCCTGTAGGAAAAAAATGAGCCTGTAGGTCATCAGTGCAAGCAGCTTATTACTACTCATGGTTATGTCTTAGCGTCAGGAGGCCTGTAGAAGCTGCAGTAATTATTATGAGCAAAGGAGGAAGTGAAGAGACAAAGTGTGCATCAGGAGGTTGGTGATGGGTGGACCGGGGTAGACTGCTCTTTGTTTCCTGTGTGAAACCACTTGTCACACTCAGCATTGTTTCTTGTTTGTTATCTTATTGACACCATTATAGTGAAGGTCTAGCTCATGTAGCTACTGTGGCCACACTACAGGTAGTTTTGTTACCAGGACAACAAAGGTCTACACTACAGCTGACATGCTCCCATGGGTCATATCAGAGACAGCGACCTCTGGTTGTTTAAGCTGGAGGACTTATCCAGCAAAAAAGCATATAGTTAAAGGGACAACGAGGAGTTTGTATTTGGTTATTAAAAAGTCTCATATTATTGTGGATGAATCTACGTTACCCACACTTGTTAATGGGTCCATTTTTGATAAATATAACGTTTTGTCTTTATCGTTATTTTGTTATCATTATTTAGTGGTCGGCTCGCCCAGAATTTCCTACTTTCGGTTTTGCGGACGCTGCCCGGCGGATCATGGGAATAACGCAGCCGAATCACCGCTTATGGTCGGAACTACGACGGTATCTGATCGTCTTCCAACCTCCGACTTTCATTCTTGATGAATGAAAACATTCTTGGCAAATGTTTTCGCTTTCATCTGTCTTGCGCCGGTCCACTAATTTAACCGTGCACGCGGAGGCTCATGGGAAATGTAGTGTGAAAACACTTTGCTTTCCAAAACTCCCCGTGGTCCCTTTTCCGCTGTTTTGCTAACCCTCCACCTGGCCATGTGCATTTGTTTACAACGAAGCCGGCAAAATATCAATACATGGAGCGGTGGATAACGTTATATAACATATACAATGTTACGACATTTATGTTTGTGCAGTCTTAACTGCCATAAACAAAAGATTGTGGGTTACGGAGCCCATTTGTGTCGCGGTGCGCATAAACAAGAGCTGGGACACCAGGCCAAGTACCGGTACACTGATGTTGCAAGGTTGGTTTTCAGCCATGAGACCCCAGGTGGAAGTCAGTGAGCCTCTGTTCTCACTAGTTACAAGTCAAATCACAATTACTTCAGAGCTTTTTAATTAGGGTAAAAATGTAGCATAGTCCCAGGAAAAATCCTGCACAGTTTCTCTTGAAATTTAATTTTTAAAATGACCTATTACAATTAAGAAATTATGATTTTTGTCTTACTGCTTTATTTGATTGTAATGTGAATGATTTTGGTAAATTTTCAATATTCTACATAAAAATGTAAAACGTAAAAATATTATTTGTAGGTTTCTTTCATCTGCTCTGTTTCTCTGTTTGGCACCAATGGCTTTTTCCTTCCTGCTGTGAGACCGAGTTGCAGCGTTATTGGCTAGTTGTGTGAGAGTGATCAAATTAAAACTAACAAGGATAAAATAGCCTTGTTCCAGACAAGAGGGCAATTAATCTCTATTTAAGATAAAAGATGATAACGGGGGAAACAACAAATACAATTCACATCCCTGTGGAAGAGGAGCAGCTGAGCCCAAAGGTCTTTGAGAATTGATCTGCTCCATTCTGCACAGGCTGGCTGGAAATTCATTCACATGCAGCTTGTTTCTGAATTCTTATTTTAACATCCTTCCTTCTGCACCCTTATGGATTCATTAAAGGGGAACTATCTCTATATATACACTATATATATACTCCCCCTACAGTTTCGGAGTGCACATTTTCACTGTCTCAAAAATGAAGGATGCACAATAACTGTTCCTTTCCACCAACACTGATAACTGATAACTTCCTGCTTCTCATAACCGATGCTGATAACAATAACCGATGACACCTGAGGTTAAGAAAGGCTTAGTCGTGACTGTATCTCTGCCTCTGACTTAAAATAATATAACTGACATAATAACAAAAAAACAAGAACAGTTATGGCTATTATTGTTTCAAAATCAACGGCAAATTGACTTAAAATGGGCAAAATCAAGGCAATGTTGGCTAATTATAATTGGCTCTAATAATCTGCAATAATTTTCATTATCTGACCGTGTTTTGCTTTTGGCCGATAATTATTGGATAATAATCCTTGGCCAATATCGGGCCAATAATTATCTGGCCATGTGCATTTGTTTTCAAAGAAGCTGGCGAGAAGGCAATCCATGGAGTGGGTCTAATGGGGTGGGTAATGTATACAAGAGATTACGGATTACCGGCATGTTTGTATTGTAGTGCCGTAAAGCAGTCTCATCTTCTCGTGAGATGAAGTCTGGGACACCGGGTCGGAGACGCTGATCTTTCAAGGCTGCTTTTCAGCCAAGAGACGCTAGGTGGAAGGCAGAGAGCCTCCATTCCCCCCGTAACAAGTAATTTAACCATCAGAATAACTCAGAAGCTGTTTAATTAAGGTGCAACTTGCATTATTGTTCTTTAATTGATGCATTTTCAACAATGTTTAAAACGTGGACCTGTTGAACTCTTAGTAATGACAAGTTTTAGCAGTCGTATGCACTGCAGGAGCCATAACTGCGGAAAACAAGTCACTTTGAGATGTTGTGTAACAACATGAATCACTGTGTGCGTGATTCACTGCAGCACACACCTCCGCTCCAATCCACATCTCCAATACTAACGTCAGCATATTAAACCAAAAAGCATTATGTCATGGAGACATGTCTTCACAGTCATGTTTGCATTATAGACCTCCTATTAAAAGCAGTGGTCAGTGACTATTTTCAAAGATTGCTTAAAGGTCATAGTTCATTTTCTGAAGAGAAAATGCAGCCATGCAGCTTCACCACCCTGCATCTGTCGTTTTCTTTTCTGTTTACTGTATTGTATCTAGCACTGTAGATAAAGATACAGGAGAATATACAGTGGGCGATAGCCTGCAAACATCAGTCCTTTGTCATCCTGGCAGATTCCTATCTTCTTCCAGGTAAAGCTCCTGCATGAAAGAGGCAGAGTATGAAAGGCAGAGGAGGAGAGACCCCTCCTCTTTCATGTCTTTTTTTTTCAATCACTCCTGGGTACTCAAGTCTGTCACAGCAACAACACAGTAAGAATATGATTTTTCTTGGCAGCTTCTCACCTCCCTCTCAGCACGTTGTTCTCAGCCTGCCATCACCTGCGTCAGTGCATCGGCCCCTTTTCCCTGTGCTTGAACAATATTTGTCTGTGTCCTGTTTGCGTGACTGTCACTTTGAAAAAAAGAAATAAATCCCTCTCAATTTCACTCTGTGCACGCACATTAAACTTTCAATGTCACATGCTTTATAGAAAGCAGTCTGAAGTACAGTTACCTGGAGATAAATCCTACCTCCTTTTTATAAATAATTATGTCATGCATAACCCACAGAATAACCACAGACTAATCTCCAGCTCTGCTCTCATCATATCTCTCACTTCCTTATATATAATACTACCTCATCATCAAGCTTGTTTGTTTTGCTTGATTCATTGTTTGCTGTCATTCACTAATCAGACAAACATATCAGGCTGTAAACACTGATATTAATACACTCTTGACATCATGAAATGCAAATGACACTCTGTATTAGTGTGGTTGAGGAGTTTTCAGTTCAAATACTCATCTGAACACCTGTGGCAGTGTTTATCTAAAAATTTGCAACACCTCTCTATCTGCAGCAGAATGCGATATGAAATTATATATGATTGAATAAAAACCTGGTCTTGAGTCAGTGGTGTGGTATTTTAGTGCTATTTTAAGCATGCATTATCAAAGAGTAACATGCGCCTACTTAGGTGCACACTGTGCATGCAGTCACCCACAAGCAAAGGTGAGCTGGAAATGGGCTTCAGATGTTTGGATAGGTCAGTGGAACATCGCAATACAGTCTAAGAAGGTTCGAGCATCATTTATGGTAAATACTGTAGTTTGTTGCACAACATGGACAGATGCGTCACGGTTGAGCCTGACATAAATTAGTCTCTGCAGAGAAGAGTTTGCTCTTACCTGGTGAAGTCATCCACATTGTGAGCTGACTGAATTTGTCAGTTATCAGTCACAGTATATGAGAGCCAAAGAGTATAAGAATACACACTTAATGCTGTCTCCCATTCTGCATCCATGATATAGGAGACATATTATTCACTTTTTCACATTCATCTCATGGAAACACTTCATTGAGATAAATGCTAACATAGCAAGCATTGAATCTTTTCAATGAAACATGTTTGTCATCTTAGTTTAGTGTTGTTGTTTTTTTCCAGAAATGTTTGATTTGAACTCTCTCAACTTAGAGCAGATTTTGTGATTACAAATGGATATCTACAACCAAAACTTTCGCATCCTGAACAAATACGAGCGAATGAACTGGGAAAACACTGTAAAATACACTGATTCTGTACTTATCTCAAGGAAATTTAAATCGAAAGCAACTGGACTTGGTTATTTGTCTAGGAAGACGTTTCACCTCTCATCCAAGAGGCTTCATCAGTTCATGCTCGCATCTGACCATCTTCAAAAGAAAATGTCAATACTGTAAATTCTCAAATAAAAGCCGAGTCTCAAATAGATGCCGGTCTCCTAAGCTGGCCTGGTTTCAATTAGAAGCCAGGTCTATTTCTATTTTCTGCAAGTTCTTGTGAATGTACAAAACCTCTCAAAGCCCCTGATCGCCCGTTTGAGCAGTTTATTAGCTGCTTAAATCATGCTACTGTTCTCAATGGGCCTGAAAATTAAAACGCAACCTGGTCTGATCCACAGGTGTTGAAACCCGTACCCGACACGTCCGGACTTATGAGCATTAATTCACGGCCGGAACACGGCCCCAAAAAAAAGGTATGTTTTCGACCAGAGTTGTTTTCAGGTTGTTGGGGCAGGCCCAGCCTGTTCAGAGGAAAGAGCTGGACCCTGAAATCCATGGCTGGATCCAACTCTTACCTTCTTTTCTTACTCTCTTAAACGATTTGATAGTATGTTGCCATCTTTGCTGAGCTTAAATAAAAGCCTGTCCCATATAGACGCTTATAAGCCGGGTCAGATCGGCAGCTCAAGCAAATAAAAGCCCTGGCTTCTATTTGAGAGTTTACAGTATAATTGTTTCCATCAACTTCTGTTCTGCAAACAATACAGGGATATTAGAAAAGCCACAAATGAACAAACTGATGTGAAAACTGTGAAGAAAATGTGACATTTATAGTTGTTCCATTGGATAATTTGAAGAAAGATAGTCCTCGTTGCTCCACAAAGATCTGATGTTCAGTTTTTTATCAGCAGCTTTTTTAATCTCTCCAGTGGAGCAGAAGCTTCAGTGGATATCTGAGTTTTTTTTTTTCCATTGCTCTTTGTCGCACTTTGCTCTTCCGCTCATTTATGTGGTTATTAAAAATGTTGAACCTCAAGCATATTTTCCGAAAGAGGACAAACATTTCTGAGAATTCAGATAAGAATTGAATCCAGAAGGACATTATTAGGGATTTTATATTTAACCCAAAAAGCAATCAAGCTCAAATCTGCTTACGTGGGTTTTTGTTGATGAGTGGCATTTAAAATGTTTCTGGAAATCGAAAGCCTCTCTTTCACCATGGACATTCGCTCAGCGCTTGAGTCAGTGCTTTCTTATTGATACACAAAGCATAAAGGTAGCATATTGGCGGTAGGGAAGGGATGAGTTGTAGCATTATGATTACCTCTTTTCCCTCTGTCCTACATTTGTGTTTTGTCATCCCTCTGTCATTTTCTCCCTCTGCCCGGAGCTGGAGAGAGTCCAAAGCCTTTAGAAAGCTGCCTGCCTCACATGCAGAGACTACTGTTGTTGGGGTGTCTGGAAAACAGCTAACTGGTGACGGATTAAGAGATTTCAGAAGTAATCTTCCAAAGAGGAAGCGCCTCTAGTCATGGATATGCTGTCATCACTGTTATTAATAAAGACATAAGGGATTAAATCAGTAAAAGTTCAGTTGCATTTTACAAAGCAAGCAGTTGTATCTCCACCCTGAACATAGTGTACCATTGTGTGTTAACGTTTTTGTTCTCCAAAAAAAGATATGGAAACACATGCTCTATAAAATCTGTTACTTCCAGTGTGTTTGACACTTCTACATCTCCTTCGTTATACATTTATTGTAGTTGAGACCGGAGTATCAATCTGTTTCTTTGGTCATGTTACTCTGTTACTATATAAACTAATAATGTTTCATTGTTTTGATGTTTTTTTTTTTTCCAGTTGAGATGAATCTAAGGACACAGGAAGCAGCATAGGAACCAGACCATTTGGAGAGCTATTTGTAGCTCATTATATGTTCATTAGTGTTCAGTAGACTCATCATGGTGTGCCCCTTGGGAAACTGAAAGATTCACAGAACTTTGGCAGATGTTAAATTTTAATCAGAGGGGTCTAGACTTGCACCATGCAAGCATCCTTAGCTTGAAGCGGACAAACTTGGTCTGCATTGGTTCCAGTGTATCAGCACGGCGGAGACAGACCCATGGGAAACTGTTTCTACACTGTTAGTGTTTGCTGTTTGGACCAGTGGTAATTATTTAACATATTTTCACCAGAGGACATCAATAGCGTGATGATAGTGGTGTTGTCTGCATGCTCATTCTGAGGTTATAATTTTGTTTGGGTTGTCAAAATGAGTTGCTCTGGTTGAAGCACAAGTGTTGTTATCAAAGTTTGCATGCAAGCAAAGTGAATGTAGACGAGTGAAGGGCAATTAAATATTAATTAATTTCATAACTAAACAGATTCGGGTTTTAAAGAAAAATCTCAACCAGAGACTTAAGCAATTCCACCAAAATACACAACAAGCCCTGAAATACAATATTATTAAGTTCAAATAACTAATGTCTGTTTCAGAGGTTGCGCTAGACTTTTTCCTCGCCGGTCATTTTGACTGACGGGGTCATAAAAATTCCGTCATAATCTATTTTTACCGGTCAAATGTTTTTAAAATGATAATAATGCCATATTCAATAGCATTCAATTTTAATTCATGTTTAATTCATATCAAGTCCAAACAAATTGAACAGAGAATGCTCCGGAGCAGAGTCGGCGTCAGAGCACATCTAACCGTGGATCATCAGTGAATTTCTGCCACTCAACATCTAAATACAACGTTAGATGACATCAGTTTTCTGTCAACAATCAACATGCTAACCCATGTGTTATACCAAAACATCCAAAGGAGCACGTTTTCGCATAGGCACCGCATAGTGCACTGGCGTTAGCTCTCTCTCTCTCTCTCTCTCTCTCTCTCTCTCTCTCTCTCTCTGTGCCTCTCATTTCTCTTTTACGCACGCACGCACGCAGCCATTGCGCATCACTGAAACAACTGAAGCTATAGACCACACAGCCAGATGCAGCACAAATTCAGACAGGACAAGATCCACTCAGCTTTAAGTGTTATAAACAATGCCACGGCGGGCAAAATATTAAAAGAAGGCTTAACGTTACCTTTAGAAGAGTTGTGCGCAGCGAGTGTGTGAAACGGTGATGTCCTCCCCACACCGCTCTACCTGTACCGAGACACACCGCTGTGTAGCTACAGCTACGTAACTTAACAGCTGACTACTGTCGGTCCCTCGGACACTGCAGCTGAATCTCGCCCGTTAAATCATTATCGACCGTCATATTTGCACTGACACGACTCCCATCAACATTTAATCCACTTGAAGGAGTTTGAATACTGCGGGGAAGCTTTCTGTCTTCTTCTCTGTTGTTGGTGTTTGTGTGGCAGCACTAACAGCGCCACACACGCTCCACACAGGCCTGGGGTATGTACTACAGCGTTCTACTGAGCGCACCAGCCAGCTGTGAGGTTTTTTTTTTTTTTTTTTTTTTTTTTTTATCTAATTCTCACCGTAGTGACTTTGTGACATTGTATATAATGTTTTATATCGTTATCCACTGCTCCATTTATTGATTATCCGCCGGCTTCATTGTAAACAAATGCACATGGCCAGACAGACATGACTGTGAATTGCAATCTGTCAAAATGACGGATGGCCTCAAAATTTTTCCGTCACCGTTTTAAAAAAACGGTCAATGACGGAAAATATCCGGTTAACGCGACCCCTGGTCTGTTTACACATCCACCAGACACAGAAGATGTCATTAACAATGCGATTAATTAAGAACAAGCAACTAAATAATGAACAAACCTGTTTTGTGTTATCACACAACTTTGTTGCACACCATGTATTGTGCGAGTTTAAATTAGGTAACTTGTATAAAATGAAAGAGCAGGTTCTTAGGTGTAATATGAGTCATTTCATCAATGTTTATTTCAAACCACCATGCTGGTACAGCTGGTCAAACAATGGCTGACAGGGGTGGGGATGGTTGTAACACCTTTTATCTTTGTTGTTTTATTTAGTGTCATTACTGTAAATGTCACCATCTTTCCTGGAATTTTACATGGATTATGAGCTGCTTCTGACTTCCTGCTGAAGGTTTCCATTCATACATGTACACCATTCACTGGTATTATCAGAAGATGTTATTTAATACAGCTCTGTAATGTTAGGATCCACACCACTGTCGCTGTTCTTCATTTAGCTGTCAGTGATGAGTTAAACCACAGAAAGATGCTTTAGTGTTGGAACATGCACAATAAACTTACATAGATGCATTTTTTTTTTTTTTGGTCTCAGTTTTTAGTTTTTAATCTCACTGTTACAATATAGCCCAGGTTTTGTTACAGCCTACCCTGGTAGTGGGGTAGGTTGTAACAGTGGCACTCCTTGCATTTTACATCAAATAGTGAATTATGTGATATAATTTGATAAATTTAAGGCATTGCTATTTGTAGAGAACAAATGAGGGGACTTACAACCATCCCTGTTCTCCCCTAGCAACTCCAAAATAACGAGCCAACTGCACCAAGCTTTAGTGTTTGATTCTCAGTGGGATCGGTAGAACTAGCAGTTACCTACTTTACATTAGTGAGAGGTTAATATTGAAATTTCACAAAATAGAGACAGAGTTGTTTTTGGGGCAAATGCAGAGGCTGCTTGCCCTCGACAGGAATGTGCATCAGTGGTTTTGCATGAATTTACCTCGAAAGAACTCTGTCTCGTAATGTTCCGTTATTATCTCATAGCGTGGTGAATGTGCAGGTCACAACTTGTCCACGAGAGTGTTTTGGAGTTGTTGGATTGTGTATTTGATGAGTTTGATGAGGGAAACCAAGAAATCCCATTAGCCTCCGTAGCGTAGCTCTGACCAGCTCGCGGCTCTGCTCTGCCGTTCTAAAAACTTGCTTGCACCGACAATTAAAGGTAACAAACCTACTGCTAAGACTATGGATTATGGCAATGGGCCAATTTGCCAACATGTTGAACTATCCCTTTAAATACTTTTTTAGGCATTTGACCATGATTTAGACAGGTCACCCAATTTAATATCAATATCATGTAAGTACTGGTACACAAGCATGCAGAATACTGTATTATTTTTGGCTTATACTCTAAACTGTGAGTTGCTTTAGAGCTCATCACTTCCTGTGATGGAGCTCCTCTACTTCCTCTTCCTCTTTGCGTTGTCTATCAGTTCTGGCTTGCAGCACACAGATTGAGAGTGGCAGGTGATTGCACCCAGTCTCGAAGTCAGGATGAGGGCCATTACCCAGCTGTCCTTGGGTGGGCAACATCCATCTCCCGTAAGAGCCATGACATGGCCAAGTGAAGGTGATGACGTTATGAATGAGGTTGGCTGGCAGCACAAGGTAAGGCTGGATGCTCCGTCACTCAGGGCAGGAGTTGACAGGGTCTATGCACAGAGAAGGAGACAGGCCTTGGGAATGCAGGCAAGGTTAACCAGAGTGATATCTGGATCTGATAGCAAAGTGACCATCCTCAGACAAGATATGATAGATGAATGAGTAATATGAGGATGCCACGTTAAGTCCAATAGGAAAAAAAAAAAAAAAACCCAAGTGGAATTCTTGCCATGCATTCTCACCTGAACGGTAGAGTAACTCGCTGACAGGTCTGCGCTTGTTTCACATTTCATGCCCCGACTATCAACCATCGCAGATAATTGGCATGTGTGTGAGAGACAGTAAGCAGGGGAGATATCCCTCAGCAGAAAATCCCATTTTGCTTTGATGCCTCACAGGAAAGTAGATTTTAGTCACAGCCAAGCAGCGTTTGATCTGCTGTGTCCATTCGTCTCATTGCCTCCTCTGCCAGGGGAGCTTAGATGAGCTAAACTGGTGATGATGCCACAGCAGGCCGGCATTTTTCATCAGCCTTGTCCTGGACAAAACTGCCCACCGATGTTAACCATCTGGACAAGAATGGGGTCATTCACTTCGGCAGCCGGTCCAGACCCACCACTATATTATATTTATATGTATTTTTAAAATTTAGGTCATACAGCAGAAGGAATTAGATGTCAAGAGTCTGCACTGTCAAACGCTTAGAAGACATGCTTTTCCTTCGTTCCCCCCCCCCTCGCTGCCATCAGATGTCCAGCGCCGGGTCCTTTGAGGTCGCACTGCAACAGCTGAGTGGCTGTCACATGTTGGGTGTGGTGGACGGAGGCTCGTCTGAAGCAAAATGGGCAGACGGTGCCTGATTCTCTTTTCAGAGAGCCTGTGGCTGATGTAATTGAAGTGGGCAGAGTGAGGACGGGATGATCCCCCCCCCTCCTCCTCCCCTCAGAGGGGCATAGTCATCTCCCCAGCTCTCCTTCCCCTCCACCGGCCTGCCAGGCAATAGAGCTGTCGAGTAGTGAGTCTACTAATGGAACACCCAGCTGGCTAGAGACTTCATCATGCTGCAGTGAATTATTCAGCTTCCAGAGGGCTCTCCCCAAATTATTTAAAAGCCCCGCTTTGGCGTTCAGAGGAACAAGGCAGGGCCCGAAAGAAGTACTCCGAGTTTGTCTTTTAGGTTTCCATGAGTTTTCTTTCGAGCCCCTAAGCCTGAAAGATAAACTACTCTGCAAGTCCTCGCCCTCAGCAAAAAATGATCTGATTCTAGCTCGGTTTAATGAAGCAGCTCAGAATTCAGAATCACCAAGGAAACCACTGCTATGTATATTACAAGAATGCTGAGTTACACACATGAGATTATGTAGTTGGTCCTGTCTGAAAAAATTTGCACTTAACATTTCAACAACTACATGCCGTTGGATTCGAATGATGTAAGACAGTGGTTCTCAACCTTTTTTACATCAAGGACCCCTAAATTGACACAAATTAAACCACGGACCCCCATTGGACAAAACTTTCAAGCAAACACCAGAAATACACAAAGATTTGTTCTGAGACTGAATAACGTTACTTTTTTTTGTACATTCAAATTAGGGCCGAAGCCGTGAATTTTTGGAAATATTATAGAGACATTTCTCGAAACAAAGTGGTACAATTTCTCCAAAAACGTTCAAACATTTGTAGGAAAAAAAATCTCAAAATAAAGTTAAGAAAAAAAAGATTTTCTACCAAAAAATGTGGTAAAATTCTCAAAAAAAACTAAAACAAAAAAAACCCAACAATAATAATATAAATTCTCAAAAAAAAAAAAAGTGGTAGAATTTCAAGAAAAAGTTGGGGACCCCCTTGAACCCTCTCAAGGACCCCTGGGGGTCCCCGGGCCCCACGTTGAGAACCACTGATGTAAGAGACGAGGACAAAAAGGACCAATCTGCATGTACATCCTACCATAGTGGAATTCCTTCTCTAAATGCAGGATGTCGGGCACAGTTGCGTCCTGCTAGTAGAAGACGGCCTAGATTCATCAGTCCTCCTGGGTAGGTGTCCTGGCCCCGGATGACTGATTGGAATTCCATCTCCATATACATCACACTCGATCCTCGTCCACTCAGCAAAGAGCGGATAAATCACTCCGTCTGGGCCCGTCCCTCAGCAGGCCCCAGAAAGCCTTTAATAACAGGCTCAAGCTGCCTGCAGTGCCGGCCCCTGATTGTTTTGAGTGAAAACAGATGTGGTTGCTTGCTTCACAGCGCAGCCTGTTCGACGGAGGTTTCTGCACAGACCTCTGTCACACGGCCCTCGCTGCCTTGTTGTCTTACTAAAACATCCGGCACCAATAGGAGGCCACCTGAATTCCCCTCCCCGCTCCCCCATGGCCGCCGTTATTCCACCACCTCCATGTTGCCGTGTGCCCCATGGTAAGTAAAAAAAGTTTCAAACAAGGTGGAAACAGGCTTCCCTCTCCACCCTCGTAAAGCCCACTTGAGAGTCTGGGTGAACACATTTGTGCCCCGAGGCCCTGATGAAATAAAACACCAACGCCGTGCCCTTTATGTGAGCCAAAAAAAAAAAAAAAAAACACCGGCGATGTTTATTACATCTGACCATCTGGGTTTTTACACGTGCATGTCTGCTGGACACACAGCTCCGTACAGCCGCGCAGCACTCACACGCGGGTCAGAGGTCCCGCAGACAGCCGATAGCTCATTAGCTGCATTCAGCTTAAACCGCCGGCGACACGTGATCGCCGTAAATTGCCAGAACGCTTCTCCTCGCTCGGAGCGGTGGGAGCAGGTACTTTCCCCTCCGCTCACGATTAGAAACGTCTCTTTCTTTCTTCTTCCTTTCTTTTTTTTTTTTTTTTTTACACATGACTAAATGGTCTCTCAAGGGGAGACAAATGCCTCTGCAGCAGGGGAACAAACCAACAGCATCTCCTGCGGGGTCTTCAGTGACTGATACTCTTCACTGATTTGTTTAAACAGTCTCAAATGTCTCACCCCACCCAACCCCCCCCAAACAGTCCCCATCCCACCCCGGTCTCCTACCTCCACTCTCCTCCAGTTGCACATGTGTGTGCCCTGGTGGAGCCCAGAGCGGTGGCCGAGTCCCCCCCCCCTCAGGCCAGAGGTTTTAATCAAAGCAGCATGGACATATATACTAACCCTGCCTTTTAAGATGATAGATGTATAGAGGCCTGGTTTGCCCTGACGGCCCCCCCCCCCTGGTACACATAAACCCACCAGCCAGTCTGTAGTTTCCCTTTTTTTTTATTCTCTTCTTGTCTAATTTGTTTCTCACACCATGTCTTTCTCTCTGACTCAGCTGCTGGAATCCATGGCCGCAGTCTGTCCCGCCCAGCTCAGTGTGTTCTGTTGAATCAGGAAGGAAATATTTACCCAGTGCTGGTGTGAAGGGGTTGCGACCTCCAGGTCAAACCGGAGGTCAGGATGTGGGCGGCATAGGTATGGAAATGTTTAAACACGTCACTCATGAGATGGCAAAATGTAGGCCGTCTGAGAGCAGCGTGTGGATTAGGAACATTCTTTGTGGTATTCTGAATCATTGCACTCGTGCATTTATAGGTGTTAATGTTAATTTTATGGTAATTCAGCTCATGGGGTGAAGGCAGGTTAGGCTACAGAGGCTCTAGTAACAGAAGAAAAGCTGTGTTAAAGCGAAAATGAAAAATGCATGTAAAATTATATTCTTAAACTAAATCCCTAAAAGTATCAGCTGGTAAACTTGTTGTAAACAGCATCATTTTAACTAAAGAACACCAACTATTTAGCAGTGGATCATTCACATAATGTATTTAATGCCATATTGATCTGCCTGCTGTGCTTTGTTTCATTCACTAAAATGTGAGCAAAGAGTAAACACAAGAATTCCTCACTGCTGAGTATCAGGTCCTGCTGCCAGAAATCAGGAAACGAAAACATCAAAAGATTAGGCAGTGTCAGCAGTTCTCCAAAAACTAGTTCACATCAAGAACCGTAAACTGACACAAACCAGACAAGATAATACAGGAACTCACTAAAAGACCCCTGGGAGTCTCTGGATCCTAATTTGAAAACCACTGTTTTAGAGGAGCTCTTAACTGTTGACAAGAACAGAGGATGACCCCACGCAGTGACCACAAGGAAGCTGAGAAAGTGATACCTTAATTAATAATTAAAAACATTAAAATCTAGGAAGCTTCTCTGTGAAGTTAAAGCTATGAAAACAATGAAATTGTGAGGAGAACACTCATTTTCTCACATCCACCTTTCCATGAGTTAAAGGGATACATACAACTTTTTTTTTTCGTGTCTTGCCTCACTCCCGAGTCCATGACAAGCAGATAGACACCATCCTTTTGACTGTGCGTGCAGTAACAAGGGAGAGCCCGTTATCGCCCGTAATTAGCTTAGCTCAAACGCTGGAAGTGTATCGGTAGTGTTAGCCTGCCTCCACCTGAAGTCATCAGAGACACTCTTCAGCAACTCTAAATGGGCCGATCTTCGTCTCAGAGCTGACAAAACTCTCCGGTAAGGCATCTTGAGCGGTCAAATGCCGGTAACGGGACGAGATCGGTCAAAACGGAGGGTTCAAACAAAGACGGTTTATTTTGGTTCAAGCTAGCTACATCGAGGGTAGGTTAGCTTCCTATTTGCACAAATTCTATCATCATGGTTTTCTGTATGTAAAGGGCAACGGGTGTTTTATTTTGTGAAAGTAACCGGAAGTAACCAGAAGTGCGTTGGTCACAGCAGCTAGCTTGAGTAGCGCCGAATTCATCCGAACAAAATTGTAACCAGCTGGTATTTAGACAAATTAACGACACACTGCTGATCTAAACGGCTACTTTTTCGCCTAAAAATGTTTGAAATGTTGATAAAGTGATATATAAGAGTTAAGAGCTAAGATGAAATCAGCTTCTGACTGCTGATTTCGACTTGGGAAGGAGGCAGGCTAACACTACCTATGCACTTCCAGCGTTTGAGCTAAGCTAATTACGGGCGGCGATACGGCTCTATCTCCCTTGTTACTGCACGCACAGTCGAAAGGATGGTGTCTATCTGCCTGTCATGGACTCAGGAGTGAGGCAAGACACGAAATTTTTTTTTTTGGCATATCACTTTAAACGGCTTATTGTTGCAGGGTTACAGGAGGGCTGGAACCAATCGCTGCACACTTTGGGTTAGGGGGTGGGGTCCAGTCTGGACAGGTCTCCAGTCCATCACAGCATCACCCATAGACAGACAGAATATTCATCTGAAAACATATCACATATTCAAATATTTTGACGATAAATAAGATACTTCTCCCTGAGGAGAAAGGGAAGGAAAACTATTCTTTTACTTGACTCATACACAACATACAATGTCTGGACCACTCATGATTTTGTACTCAAGAATTCAAAGAGATTGCACACTGCAAATTCTCTTAAATCACTCATACTGTATGTGCCACTTCAGAACAAAGCCGTTCATATGAGTGGGTCTTGCATGAGACCCACTGAGCCTGATAAGCAGGGTGATTAAAGATCCACATAATTATTCTGACAGTTTAGACGTGCAGGGTCAGAAACACAGAGCACATGTGAATATGACAGTTGTGGTAACATGAGGATTTTATGACCCATATGCATTTGAGTCTGAGCTAATTCCTTTCCTCCTTTCTTATGTGTCCTAGATATTTGTCCAGTGAACAAAGGGAAATGGTTTCGACAGCACGATCATCCTGGTGGTTTTTGCTTCTGTGATGTGTTTCCATTGGCCTCTTTTGTTTTGCCAATACACCACAGGCAATATGAACACAGAACAAACCAAACAGAGGTGTACAGTATGTGACATATTTTTGGACATGGTGTGGGCTATACTCTCACTGGGTAAAGTATTAATTCAGCACACATTTGAAACAACACAAGTGTGAGGGCCTCGTTTAGTGAGGTCAAACTGTAAAGCGAAGAAGACGGCATGTATGTGTTTGCGTGTGTGTGTTACGAAACATGTTTTTTCAAAAAAAAAAAAAAAAAAATCAAACCTCTGTTGTACAACATGGTTGGTTGCCAAGGATATTCTGGTTCAGTGAGGGCATCTTTTTTAGCATTACATGCACTTTGCAATTAAAAATAATTCAGATAGGGAAGTCTATTACAAAGATAATTGGTCAGTAGTTATGGAAACAAAGTGGAGAGAGGAAGAGGGAAAAAAATATTCTCCCTCTGTATAGAAAATGCCTTGGTTCTGAGAATGTCCAACATAACGATGAGCATGAGCTGCAAAAATATATTATAAAGTCACTGAATTGGCCCATTACAGTTCAGGGACTGAAGTGCTAACCCTGAGACGTCTAAATATCAAATAGGTTCATATACGTCCGTGGCCTTGTGTCAGATTGTATGTGATGGAATGGCATTATGGTTCTCTCTTCAGATGAATGCCCTGTGTGGAGGCTTGGTACATTTTGCAGTTGAATCCTTGAGTGTGACTTTTGTTGAAAAGCAGATTATTAGCAATGCAAATTGATGTGAGGTGTTGAAAGACTGACATTCAGGATGACACATATGATGTTTTGCACAAATGCCATTATGTTGATCCTTGTGATCTTCATTGTGATCTTCCATTTATCATATCAAGTGCCAATATATGTGGTTTACTGTCCTCTGGGGACATTTGTTTCATTTTGTCAATCGTGTAAGAATGTCAGGGTGTGTGTTTGGATGAGATGCTGCGGGCAGTAATCATTCACTGATGTGTTCTTTATTACTTAGCCAAGCTGAGGCATTTAAAACCATCGACTGTGAATTAAGCTGGACGTAGTTTAATTATTGTTATTTGCACACCCAGAGTTTTCTTTCATTTGCTCTTATCGTATTGATATGAAAAGTCATCTGTGGTGGCACAAAGAGCATCACAATCTTGAGATGAGTTAAAAAAAAAAAGATTATTCCATTTTAAAAGTCCAACTTTTCTCCGGCAATATGGTGTTTCTTTTTTTCAAATTGATGTTTTAAATGTCAAAGCAGTTGTTTAATTTACAGTTATGAGGGTATGACATCTATGGTACTTGAAGGTAATAGAGATGAAATGATGTAATGTGAGCCTCATCATTCTTACCTTATTGTTGTCTGCCTTTCTATTAATGTTTTGTACTTACATATTTTATTTAAAGTCTCTGTCACACCATAGGGCCTGTGGTGGTCGGCGGCGGCCCTAGGAGTGTGGCTCTCGCTGCCGGGGCCGTCCTTGATTTTTCTGCACAGAAGGTGGCGACCCTAACTGTGATATCATCCGTAGTTTTGAAGCTAAGAGTGGGCTGCTGTGCTGTCGCCATCTTGGCATTGCCTGACTGCTGAAATCTTAGGCAACGCGATGGGTCGTCTGTGGAGCCAACACTTCAGCACATTACATATTGGGCTCTACTTTGGTAGACTAGGTGCAGGCGAGGCGCATCTGCCCTGCGCCTCGCCTTCGCTTCGCCAACGGGGAGTGGCTAGGAGCAGATTGCGATTTTGCTTCGAGACGCAGCGGAGCGCATCCCGCCTACTTCCCTCCCACCGGCGCAAATGGCATAGAGGGAGGAGAGAAGGCGTGGAGTGGGTTTGACACAGCCGAGTCAGATCTTCACCAATCAAATGAGCTCCTCTCCTCGCCTTTAAATCCGCCGCGCGCGCAAGGCGGACGTTTGATTTCACCGTGGAAGAGAAGATTTGAATCAGCACCTACAGATTGCAGCATAGACAGTACATCTATTATCGATTGTCCCGTCACACTTATGACACATCAAAGGCTGCACAGATGAAAGATGAGGATGGATTACTGCTGTGTTGACACTACACGATTATCTGCTATATTTATGTATTTACTTATTGATTTATTGAGCCGCATCGTCACGCGACCATAACAAATAAAACTGAAAGCAAATAAACCACAAGCAGCCTGGCATCATAGTGAGCAGATATTCACAACTCCATCTCAGGTAAATTCTAAAGAAAAAAGAAAAAGAGAGACGCTCCGTGATCTCCGTTAAGCACAGCTGTTTGTTGTGATCTGTGCACACCTGTTTAAATATAGGTTACTAAATATGAGTGTCTTTATTAATGGAAAAGGGGTGTGTGTGTTTTTTTTGTTTTTTTTTACTGGGCAACAGCTCTCAATCTGTCAGAGCAAGTGAGACGGGAGGAAACTGATGTTCTGGTCCGGTCCAAGCTGGCAGTGTCCGGTCGCGCGAACAGACCTCACGGGCTGATGATGCAAAAGTAGTCTGGGAGGGAGGAGGGAGGAGGAGGGAGCAGGTCTATCTATCTATCTAACCTATATTTAAACACGTGTGCACAGATCACAGCATAAACAAACAGCGCTGTGCGTAACGGAGGCATTTCAGTTTTATTTGTTATGGTCGCGTGACGATGCGGCGCTGGCCCCTAATAAATCAATAAGTAAATAAATAAATAAATAAATAAATAGCTGATCATCTGCAACGGCACAGTGTGTAGTGTCAACACCTGCTCTTGGGACATCCACGGCTGTCTCAGTCCCTCCCTGGTTTCATCTGTGTTAATTCAGTCAGGCTGAGTTTCCATTACGCATGCCTTTGATCTGCCATCAGTGTGACGGGACAATCTATATAGATATAGGTGTATGTGCTGATTCAGATACAATACATAGGGGTTATTGTGATGATTATTATTATTATTATTGTTGTTAATTGCATTTAAATGTGCCTGGAACTGTGGAAATCTGCCTGTGAGGTCTTGGTGACGTGGGCGCACTGCGCGCTGGGCAGTCAAAATACCAGTCCGCTGGCTGCGCTTCGCCTTGCGCTGAGACTAGACCAGGTTGGAGCTGGCGAGCTTTCGGCGCACTCTCCGCGCGGTCTATCTGTAACAAATTGTCACTGCGCCACGGCGAATCTGTCGACACCTCCCCCTGCTGCGCGACCACTCCCATCTCAGCGCACAGCAGTCTGCCAATTTACCGAATCCGCTGCGCACCTTGTTGAACTGGAGGAAAATACCACTTCGCCAGCTGCGTCAGGGCTCGCTTCGCTGCGCCACCCTGAGTTGCGCCACTAAAATAGGGCCCATTGTGTCAAACATATGCTGAAGCAGCTGTCGCTCAAAGTGGCCACAGTTGTCAGCGAAGAGAACATTTGCTGTGGAGACCAAAGCTGTATTTTGTAGACTTCAGACATGTTTATTTATTGAACATGTTTGTGAGCATTGACTCACTTTTTGAGCCATCCTCGAGTGATCATTTAAAGGGGACATATTATGGAAATATCACTTTTTGAAGGCTCTTCAACATATATTTGGGTATTTGCCTTCCGGCCTCCAAAATGTGAGAATTGACAAAAAATCTGTAATGTGCATGCTCCTTGGGTTGAAATCCACATACAAGCTGTTCCCTCAGTTGTCTTCCAGTGATGCAACTAGGATTTGAATTTGCATAATCCCACCCCTACCTGGGACCAGTAGAAGTGGTGGGGCAGGTCAAGCAGTGGTTAATTTGCATTTAAAGGGACAGGTACTGAAACCAGCTGTTCTGAACAGGGCTGTTTTGAGAGGATGAAAAGAGCTGTGATGTTTGATCCTTGGGCTATTTTGACCAAAGGATGTCACAGATATGTCTTTAAGACACCTGGGAATTGGGGCGTCGCGTGGCGTAGTGGTTAGAGTGGGCGCCCCATGTATAGAGGCACAGTCCTTGCTGCAGTCAGCCCTGGTTCGAGTCCCGCGTCGGGCGCCATTTGCTGCATGTCATCCCCCCTCTCTCTGCCTCCCCGTTTCCTGTCTGTCTCAACTGTACTATCCATAAAGGCATAAATGCCCAAAAAATATATTTAAAAAAAAAAAAAAAAAAAAAAAAAAGACACCTGGGAACTATTTTAATTTGTGGAAAGGGGACAGAATATGTCACCTTTAAAGAATTGCATTTGTTTGCACTTTTCTTCCTGCCACTGCAGATTGCCACTTTACAGTAACACCATCATGTAGCCTATGGGTTAAAAACTGTATTACCCAACATATTCAATAATGTGACATTTAATTGTGCTTTTCTCACTTTTAAATGTAAGAACAGAAAAGTGGGTAGAATAACCATAGGAGTTATTAGTAAAAAAAAAAAAAAAAAAAAAAAGATAATTTGCGGCCAGCCAGAAGCTTTACATACTATGATCTGATGAAGAACTTGATGAAACAGTGGGTATAATGTGCAAAGATTATGTAATGTGTGATGGATTTCTCCACTATAGTTTTAAATATAAGGCTATGTTGTATAATATTGGTCATGCCATTAGATTTCAGTGGTAGGGATCGCTGTTAATGATAATGATCACATATGTGGCTCCTTCTTTTCACTCTGCTCTGGACAGGCTAGTTTATCATGTTGCACTTGTGTGAAGCCCTGATAATATTCACATTCATGCTTTTGAATGATGCCCTGCATGAAACAAAAGTGGTGTTGAAGCCACAGAAATAGTAAAAACAACCAGGAAAAAAAAACCTAGCAGCCGTGGCATTGTCCTGGGTACCAGCAGGCATGAGAAAGTCATGTTTCAAGAGTTCAGCCACGCAATGCTCTCTTTCGCTTGTCACAGAACTAAAGAAAGCCAGGATTTCCTAATGCCCAGAATGGGGAGCTCTCAACAGATTGATCTGCAGCAGGGGACTGTCCATTCTTTGAGCTAACCCTTTTGGTAGGAGAACAGTCTGGCAGAGACCATAGTCTGGTTTCCATAGCACGTCGCACCTGACAGGGGAAGATATAAATCTGTGGATCTGTCTGTCTGCTAGAGGTTACTCACGATGGACCCTTTCTGTCTGGACTTCAGCATGGGTGAGTCAAACACATGTTTATATTGTGAAATCGATAATAATCATACCATAGCCTTGTTTCTGGACAGCTGTGCTTGTTGTATGAGCCTTTTACTTTATTTCGGATTTCTTTGGCTTGAAGAATTTGCTGATGCTGATTTGATTATTATTCAAATCAAAATAAGATACTTCATCTCTTTGTTGATGGATGTCAGCTTTTTTAAAAGTCAGTAGGGGTTTCTAGTGCAGTTCTGAAAATAAATAGTATTAGTATTTTTCGCCATCAATCTCCTCAATATCCTGTCATGACAAAGTGAAAACGTTTATTTTACGTTTCAAAATTGATCAAAAGATAAAATTAAATTATCTAATTTCATAAAGTATTCAGACTATTTGCTGTGGCTCCAAACTAGTCAGGTGCATTAACTTTTCTTTAATTATTTTTGGAATTAAACCAGAACTTGATTTCAGTCCATCTAAGGCAAAATGAAGAGACTGGGTGTTGTATGGAAAGGTAACGCACCGGTGTATGTAAGGTCCCTCTAGAAGCTCTCTGTTGACCTCTGTTATAAGATTGTGGTGAGGCATGGATCAGGGATAAGGACTAAAATAATATCTGAAGCTTAGAGCGATCCCAGGAGCACAGTGGTCTCAGTAATTGTCAAACAAAAGAAGTTTTGAACCATGAGAACTCATCCTAGCACTGTTTCTACCGCCAAACTATAAGGAGTTAGATTCTCAGTAGTCCAAATACAGAGAGGTTTCGGTGGAAGAAAAACCTTCTCCAGACCCACGTCACATGTTTCCCAGAGACAGTTTACCTTTCAGTACGACAGTGACCTGAGGTGTACACAGCCAAGACAACACTGCAGACGCTTCGGGACATGTCTCTGAGTCTTGGCTTCGGCGGGGACACTCGAGGACAGTCAAAGTTTATAGAGCAATCTGTGAAGAGACTTAAAGACGGCAGCTCACACACGCTTCCCATCCAGACTGATGGAGTCTGACAACACTTTTGTCATTATGGGTTGTTGAGTGTTGGTGTGATGGGCTGATCTACAACACAATACAGTCTGCAAAAAGTAAAAGGGGTCTGAAAGCATTCTGAAGGTATTGTAATATAATACACAACATATAGTATGGTTTCATCAGTTCAATTGCAAAAAAATAATATGATTACAACTGCTGGTATATATATTTGTAGTTTATGTAGCTTAACTGTAACAATGCAGTGTTACATGTGTTACATGTAAGATCTGCTGCAGTATATCCCCACCATATTCCTGTTTGTTTGACATGGTTGTTCTGCTGGTACCATATGGAAGCTGTGTAAGCAAGCATAGACATCTAGAAAAAATAAAATAAAAAAATATATAAGATTCAACTTGACTCAGCTCTGTACACAAGTTGCAGACTGAGACTTGGCAGGATGGAAACCCTCATACTGTAGGGAAGCTGCTGTTTGTTTGTCAAGCAGGACTGAGGATTATTGATTTTGCAAGTGTGTGTGTGTGTGTGTGTTAGGGGGAGCTGGCACATACCCTTGGTATTCAAGCAGTTACTATTGCAACAGCTATGATGATTTCTAAGGAGGGTTAGACTACACCCACCAACTATCATGACTGTACTTTAGATTGCTTCATACATACATAACATTTTTTTACTGGAGGTGAAGAGTCATTTTCAAATCATTTTTAAATAAAACTTTTAATTCATGCCTTGCTGTACTTGCAAGTTCCTATTTTGAATCTTAAGGTAGTCTTAATACACAAAATAGACAAATATTCACTTGTAAAAATTCATCATCTTATCTAATGTGAAGGTCTAGCCCTTTGATCAACCAAAGTTCTCCTTTGCTCACACATGGGTTCGCCTAACTTCCAACTCAAACTCTGTGAAAAGAATCAATAGTGGGGTGAGGGCTCAGCTCAGCTGCAAACGTCCCTGCAGAGGAAGAGATAGCAACACTTTCATATGAAAACTGAGTTTTGGCAAACCGGTCTTCAGCAGGACTGTTTCATCAACCTATAAATCATTGAGAATAAACTTCATTTGGCATTATTTGGTTCTTTTCAGGGAGCTGGGGGAATGTGTAGCTGAAAATAATAAACAAGCTCGCTGATGTAGTCTGAGCCTTATTGTATAGAGCTTGTGCCAGTGTTTCCTAAGTTGAACTTTTATTTCAAAACTATTCCGAAAGCCTTAAGCGCTCAAGTTATAAATCATGTTCTGTGCAAGAGTTGCTGCAAGAACTTGTAACATTTGCAAAATACCCCCCCTATTGCTGCTTCAGCTGATGAGAGAAACTAAATGTTCCATCCATGCGGTGTCATGGCTGAAAGGCATCTCTGAATTCAAATAGTGGGAATTTGTAGAAGACGAAAAACTCTCATAATCTCATAACGCATACACTGCTGCAGATCTGGTGTCAGCAGAAGAGAAATGGGTAGAAATTCGTACCTTAAGTTGCCACTAATAACACAAATCTTTGTTTTCTCTTCGTTTTTCTCCTACTCTGCGGCTTTTTTTTTTCTGGTGAAGACTACGAGAGAAAGAGGAGTGTGTTGCACTAACACACCCTGTCAGGAGGCTGTAAGGTATTGATCGCGAGAGTGTATGATGATGATGGGCTTTGACAGCCCGCTGCGTGGACCTGAGCTGAGTCAGACAGGAGCCTGCTCCGTCTTCCGTCTGTAAGGGCCCAGGGTCACGTTGGCGAAAGCCTGCATCCCTCTGTTCGCATGAGTGCCCTCAGACACAGGCAGCCAGGCAGCAAGGAGACAGGAGCAGCACAAAAATATGGCTCCAGTTTTTTTTAACATTTAGATAAGAGCATCAGTTAAATGTCGATTAAGTATTGTTTACTTCAGCTGCCCGCTCTGACTTCTTTTGGTCATGTCCTATGTCTCCAGTCTTTTACCTTCTTGCTTTTCAACACCGTAGGGAGAATGGACATGCTGGTTTCCACATATGTCAAATGTAAAACAATCATGAACAGTGTTTCCTCTAGGATTTTTTTAAGGAGTGGCGCTCAGACCCACAGACCCCCCCCCCCCCCCCCGCGCACCTGTAAAGCCGGGTTTCCACCGAATCAACATCTCTTTTTTTTTTTCATCACAACTTCATGTCATGATGTATTTTTTGCTATTCAAACAAACTACCACAGGTCATATTTCTCTTAGTTTGATAACCTGGGCCTTCTTCAGGAGACTTTTGGTTAAGTAACCGCACGGACAGCTCCTACACAGGATCGTTCTGCCGTCTCGTCGTTGTCGGTGTCGCTGCCGTCATCGCCGTTACCCCTCCTCCCACTCGCACCAGCGGACGGCCGCGGAGAGGAGGGGGAGTTTATGCACGTTTATGTTACAGCGCAGTAGAGGATATGTCCTGTTAAACTTACTGTATGCGCTACAATAACATCATCATAACCCGACGGACTGACACACACCTTTTAGTTTTTTTTTCTTTTCCACCAGCACTGAGCGCGACGTCCGACACGAGAATCAAACCCGCTAATTAAAAAAAAAAAAAAACCACCGGCAACAGCGACCACTGATCTGTCCGGAGTCTGTTGTCATTCTGTCACCTGAGTTCAATGATTCTGCGGAAAAACAGGCTGTGGTCATCGAGGTGCAGAGGGGGTGCAAAGAGTAGATACTGAGCAAGATAGTTATCTGTAGTTTACCTTAGTAGCTACTCGCAAGGTGCAGTGCAGGACTCTGCTGTGAAGGTGGAGGCATGTGGCGGTGGTGGATTAGCGACAATTAGAAAAAAAAAGAAAAGAAATTTGAAGCAGCGGCGGCTAGGATTTAGCTGTGGCGGTACGCCACTGCTAAATGAATGTAGAGGAAACACTGAGAACATGTCAGTCACCACTTCAAGTGATCAGATTATTGTGTAACCAATAGTTCGAAACCTGAAAGAAACATTTTCTACTTGATCAAGATTGCAACTGAGGATTTTAAAGGTACATTGTGTAGGAATTACTCCCATCTAGCGTTGCGGTTGTATATCGCAAGTAACTCAATCGTATTTTTCATGCTGCATTCACATGAAATTGGGCAGACGGCAGACGGACGACAGCCGCTGCACTTAACGGCATAAACAAGCCTCTATGTAAACAAGTGGTCACAATACACGTGACAATATGTTGTCATGGCAATGTCGTATTGTTTACCTGACCCACGTTTTACCGGCTTTCTGTGACTAAAATGACATCTGGTTTGTTACTGACGGCCGTCTGCCCGACTGCACGTGAATGCAGCATCAGTGAAACGCTCCATTCCTCCTCACTGCGTTACCGCGGTGACTTTTCACAGACGCCACCTCGACCTGAGCCGACAGCTCCGGTGTCTCCGCTGAGTTTCCGTGGTTTCCTACCGTCACGCTGCCACTGAACGTAAAAACATGGCGACATGACATGGCAGCCAGCACAGACCTTACCCAATCAATTTTCGTGAATAGATAACAGGAGAAGTTACACAATGTGCCTTTAAGTTTTTTGTGTGTATAGGAACTCTCCATGAAATAACTCAGAAATCCCAGATTTTGCCTCTGGAAAAAAAGAAGAAGAAATTAATAGGTTTTTAGAAACATTGTGAGCCCTTAGTTTCTGGGAAAGCACAGCAAAGCCACTGTTGAGTGAATATGAATAGCTTCTGACTGTAGTAAATACATTAGGGTTTGGGCTTTTTGTGGGCATCAACGGTAACAAGGGCTTAAGCAACAGAGATCAAAGTTTCCTGACATGAATGTAAAGAGGAACTACTGGGTACTGCTTCCACTATGAAGAAAAAGCAAAGAAAGGAGAATGTATTGTCTGCCTCTTAGCATGGTGGGTGGGGTGGGGGGTTGTAATTCACTGATGCTGGATTAAATTGGGTTTTGATGACCCTTGTGTACAAGCTCTTATCTCTAATTAGTTGTGCTCTTAATAAGGTTTTTTAGTTTTGTTAACTGCAGTTTATGTAAGATCTATCTCTGGGTTCACAATGGACCACAGTGCTTTTTTTTTTTTTTGCAATGGTAGAAAATTGCTCCTGTTGCTTTTAGCTCTCTGTGTCGAAAAAACTTCTACACTCAAAGTTTCTCATATTTTCGAGAAGCAGAGCTAAATTTGACAAAAGTGCTTTCAGAGTAGTGCATCATGTCCCCATGTTCCTAAATATATTTCCCTGTGCTTCAGAACATACTTTGCCTTCAGAACGCGTTTCAGAGCCAGATCTCAATCAGCTGAGAATCATAATTCTTCATGATTCATGTCCAGTGCCAAACTTCAGAAGCGCTGCTGGGGGAGCAGTTTGGACTTCAGTTACTCCCTTTTTACACCAAAATTATCGCATGTAAGCAGATTTTAAAAAACAAAACAAAAACGAAAAACTGTGTAAACCTGTTTATGGCAAATAGCTCCTTTCCCACTGACACAGAACTGCAGGGACCAATGTTATCACATGCACTTAGAGAGCACACACAGACACAGGGGAGATAGAGTGAACTTCTAGCTGCAAAGCAAACATGGAAAACAGACACATTGCGTCTCATCCCCAGGTTGGTGCTGCTGCAAAAGTGTCAGAGCCTCCACATGAGACACTTCAATATGGCGCAAAAGTACCTTTCAAAATACTGTAAAAGGAGTTATTTGAAGTGGGAGTCATAGGTTGGGGTGGTGAATGAGCTGGTCGTACATCCAAGGCCTTTGGTGCTTTTACTGTAACTGGAAATCAACTTTTCCACGGCACGCCTTGACAACACCACAGTTATGGATTTTGCGAAATACAGTAAATCATTTTAGACGCGTTGTTGTTAAAAGCAATCTCTGTGTTTGCAGAAGCTGATCTAAATATACCAGGTTCTTATAACATTATTGTGTAATACAGGCTTGAGAAAAAAAAACTGTATAGTGCAAATTAGCTGTCACACAAGAATTCAGATGGTTCATTTCTGCTTCGGGGAAGGTTTTTCCACCACAGTTGGCCCAAATCATGTCCATGTATTATTTCTTAAACAGAAGGCTGACGTTGTGGACATGTGCTCTGCTCTCTGGACATGTGGTATTAGGTGTTCTGCTTTAGGTTTGTGTTTCTGCTGAGTGATTTATGTAGAAATAAATGAAAAGCAAACCTCCTGGCATTGGCAGCTCGGTACAAGCCCGCAGTGAGTAATCTCAGAATGTGCACTATCCAAGGCTCAAACTAATGAGCTGGACTGAATGAAAGCTTTCATCAAATCCACTTTAAACACTGTAAGCAGTGTTTCAGCCCTTAGGAGTCACTCAGCATGACTGGCTCTATAATCACCTCCAAATGTGTTTTGTGTGATTGTTGCCTCGAAGCCGCAGTCTTCCTCATTCTCTCACACCAACCTGATCTCACAGGAAATTTGTACTTATTTGTTTGAAGCTAAATGATGTGGATTTTTTGGTCACAGAGAAGCTGACTAGAAACCATGTACTTAACTCAAACACTAGGTAACACAATTACAAAATGAGTTACTAAATGTAAAATGTGTGTTTGTGAAGGATCTTGTTAAAGCCTTAGCCAAAAACATGGATAGTCTTCAACAATACTCGAGTCATGCTGGCTAGCAGCGTTGGCACAGCTAACTGAGGGTATTTCTACATTGTCAGTGATGAATGTACTGTAACACCTTAAGGATAAAATATTTTTTGGCTGCGTGGTTTGGTGAGTGATAGCATTTCAAGAAAGGAATGCTAATAAAAGCTTTGACTGCAGTTAAATGAGCTATTTGTTCGTTTTGCTATTGCTACATAGCCAACATTAGCATTAACAGCTGCTAACTTACCATTCAAGGGGAAACATTTTGAGTTCAGTATCAAACTTCACTGCTTTACTCTCCAAGAGCTGTAAAAAGCAACACTAATGTTGAATCTTTATTGTATTTGAATGATGTTAGCATGCTAACCAGCCAGTGCCTAACCTACACTTGCTGATAGCAACTCACTGCAACCTCTAATTCTTTTTTTAAGTCAATGGGCCACATACAGCGCAATTTGATTTTGAGTGGGCCAGACCAGTAAAATAATAACATCATAACCTAAAAAATAACTTATTAATAATTATTCCCTTTAAAGAAGTGTACATTATTCAGATGTGTACAGTTAATGACAACATTATGAACAACCTGCAATTTCTTCAGAAAAATACATGCAATTTCAACAACATTATGCCTCTTCTATCTTCTATGTAATTTCCCCACTTGACAAATTCATCCCATGGGCAGGATTGGACCCTCGGCCAAACATTTGACACCCCTGCTCTAATTGGTCCTGAAGACCCAGCTGCACAGAGGGCTGCATATTTCAACCTCTCTAATGCAGTTTACTGAAAAGCCTTTTATTTGCCTTGAGAAATTGAAAAGTAAAACTACTTCTGCAATCAATAAAATGTCAGAAAATAGAGAACACTTGAACTTTTAACCAAACATTCATGTGATAAAATGTTATCTTCAATGCTGTGGACAAAGTGTGTCCTTTCTGGTTCAAACATCCCCATTCACCGTCCACAGTCACTGAAACTACACCACGTGTAGTAGAAATGCAAACAGGATTATGTGGGTTTAAGTCTTAGAATAAACAAAATTCCCCTCAATGAGGATGCTCACACAATTTGAGTGTTTGCCTTTGCAATGAATACTGTATATTGATCACTGAGAAACCATCACAGCTGAGATGAATGTATCTAGTTCTGCTGAAACTACCACCTCAAGGCTAGAAGAATACCGTTCAAGCTGTAAGTGATTACAAGCGACCATCACAGGGAAGAAAAAAAATCATTTCAAACTGACAGCAATCAATAGCAACAATGGACGCAAAGAGAAGTGAAGGTCAGGCAGTAAATCCTGTCAATCAACTTAGTGAGGGGGTGTTTACTAGCTAATTTATAGCCCCCTGTCTTATTGTGCTTTGATATTTTTATTGGGACAGTGATCCATTTCAGAAAATTAGATCATTGCTTGGTTTCTTGAATGCCACATTTAGCTAGGTGGCAACCATAGCCAGTGTATGCAAGAAAAATAGCCTACATTTTGTATTCTTGTGCAACCTTGGGCATATTAGCATAGACTTTGTCCTGGCAGTCACGTTCCCACTGTGTGATATTGTTTGTATAAACAGACCTTCTGTAAAGCCAATGGCTATATCCCCCAGCAACACGCAACAATTCTGTGGAAATCCAATATCTCAATCAAGGATGTTACATACTTTTTTATGGTAAAATCCAAAGGTTAGGAAACAGGGAAAATAATCACCTCGTTTTTTTCCCCCTGTCTCACTGGCAATATGCTGCAAGGGTGGAGAGCTTTAAACTCTGTGGAGGAACAGGAAAAAAGAGGCATGAGGGTTGTTTGAAGGGGGAAACTTAGCATTGAACAAGTCCCATGGAGATTCACGGTATTCCCACAGAACCACGGAGCAATTAGTCACTCCTCATTAATGACTACAACTCCCACATGGCACGCCCCAGCTGCCGCTCTGCCACTGATCCAAACTTTATTTGATTTAATATCCTGACACTCGAAGAACGTTGAAAAATTCACAGAGCGTAACAAGGTGGGGAATTTTCTCAGGGAATAACATGTGGCAGCGGGAGGGACGGGAAGATGAAGGCGCAGAGAACTATTTTTTCCATCTGTTTGTATTTATACGATATCTAATTAGACAGTTGCATTACAGGCACAATAAATATCGTGTGGCTCCACTACCAAAATACAAAGCATGTAACTGAAAGTCACCACTCCTACGGTGATTGAAACGTGTAATACAAACTAGAGCCAAGTATCAGAGGTTTTCAAGTCCTTTAGGGAGGCCGAGGAGAAATCAGACGCACGCGCCAACAGACTCAAAAAAAAAAGTCTGCCATATTTCTGTTATTATGTCTTTTCCCTATACACTGCCTAAAAAGACATAATTTAGCTAAATTGCTAGAAAAAAAGAACAGAACAAAGGTCCTGGCAGAACTTAAGGATGCATTTAGCATAGAACAAAAGTTGGGGATTTTATTCCCCTATCATTTCAGTGACAGGATCTCTTCACAGCCAGAATAGAGAAGAGTAATGTCTCTAACAACCAATAGTTCGTCCAACTGACCCGGTATCATATGAATTACATCCATTTTGGATTATTCTCTACAGCTCATGGTTCCAGTTCAGTGCAGACGTTCAGTGCCAAAGTAGGAGGTTGTGTGTACTGTATGTGTGTGTGTGTGTGGCATTTTCCACTTTCCATGCAGGGGGTTGGACTTCATGTCCACTGCACTTAACATCTATTTTCCCTTTAATTAATCGCAATTGCAGCTTCTCCTTAAAATCTAAGCGTGCTGTGGTTCCCATACACAGGTACAGTGCTACTGCTACAGAATGTGACAGTTCATGAGATGTTTGCATTGGCTTTTCTCGATTCCACTCACATATGGTTTTAAATTCATGCTTTATTCGCTCTAAATGCTGATAAAGCTGAGCACTTTGGCTGTATTGTTGTACCTGATATTATACTTTGGCTATCCTATGGGATGATGAGGAAATCTCGGATACACTCACCTAGGTCTGTTCGTTAGTATTTTTTTTTTCTTGAGCAAAGCTCAAAACTTCCCTTTGAAATCCCGCAGGATTTTCATTCCCGTTTCATCTGCTGTTGGAGACGACACCACGTACAACCACCGCTGTTAAATAAAGCAGTTCAAAGTCTTTTAGTATATGGGTCACCTTGAAAGTTTCCAGCTATGTTACTTTCTCCTTTCTCTTCAGTCTCATGGGTCCTCGCGGCGTTTTTCCTTTGCGATCCTGTGCAAGTGGAGCAGGCCGGAGGACACATGAGCAGGGTCTGCCCCCGGCGCTCTCAGGTGATCCGCCCGGGTGTGTGGATCCGTTTACCAAGCCGGGCAGCTGCCGTGGGAGGTTTGAGCCCTCTTAAAAAAGTCCACGTCAGGCTATGGTTACAGGCTACAAAAGTCTGAAGCAGTATTGGAGAGAAGGGATAGCTCAGGGCCAGGGGGTGCTGTGGACCTCCTGCTGTGGGTTCAAAGAGAGGTTCCCAGCAGCTGTGGCTCTCAGGGGAGGTTCAGAGGGCCGCTGAGGTACTGAGGAGGGGGTTAGGGTCACATGGCAGCTCAGTCTGACCTCAAAAACCGACTTGCTGTGTTTTCTTGATTCCCTCATTTTTGAAAACAACAGATTCCTAATCACAGGAGAAAAACTATTAAACCCTTTCTCATGTTTTCCTCTCACTCTTATGATGCAATGCATTTTATTTCACCTAAGTGTTTTATTAATTATCACTGACATTCCAACAATCCAGTGCTGCTGCAACACACTGGGGTGATAAGAATGCCGTGCAGTGTATCTACTGTAGCTTATAACATCTTTGAACCCATGCTGAGAAAGCCTTGGAAAGAAAAGTGACTTATAAACCCGATTGTGCAAAACAGCTCATATTGAATCATAGACTTGGGAAATGCTTCTCAGTTACTTGATATAAACGCAAGGATTTTGCTCTGGCATTCATCAACTTGATGGCACTGGGTTATACAATGATATACAGCATTCCCTTTGAATGAGCGCAGACACTGCGATACAACGAGGCAGGACTCAAGGTTAGTTTAGCAAAGGAAGAAAAAAAAAAACATGGTTCGTCTGTGGATGTATTTCTGTGCTGCTGATGGTCCAGCTCCTCTGCAGAAAATGTTAAACAGAATCTGGACATGTTCTGGACATGGCAGAGTTACACCAGCTCCGGTCTAACAGGAAAGTTTTTGCAAATTACACGCTTTGAATTTGAATGCATTTCTGTGTATTAGTCACTGTGGCATTTCAACAACACCCACAGCACTTAACCAGTGTTCTCAATATGACTCTATGGAGCTATAACAGACTTCTTAAAGGGCTTTTAAAATGTGGAGTCAGTTTTAAGTTGTATTTGAATGATGTCTCCTGGCGTGATACGAGTGCGCTGGGGCCGCGGTGGCAGAGCTGTGTCCTAAACCACACGTTTTGGAGTGTTTTCTCTGCCGGCTGCTTTTCTTGGATTCTGTTGTCATTCGTACAGACTGCCAGTAAACGCGACAAAGAGCGGCTTAAATCCTTCTGCAGAGATGAACAGACAGAAAGAGATGCTGCTGCCTGCAGGAACAGGAGAACCCCTGCTGCTGGGGATTTACAGACAGGTGACAATTTAAATGGAAAGACCTGAATAAATATCAGATTTATAAGATTCAATTCAGGGCAAGGACGCTCACTCATCAGTTGCTGTGTATGGAATGGACTTGAGGTTAATGAAGAAGGCTGATACCAATCCTAACGTTTACATCTTGATTATGTTTGTCCTCTATGTGTTATATGTACTGTACATTTATTGGGTAAAACAAACCAATACGGCTTCATCCTCCCTTTTCCAGCTGCATGAAACAAGCCATTGTTGGGTTGTTGGCAGACATGATTATAGGCTTACATCCAGGTAAACACACCTGTCATGGTGTGGGTGGATGTGAGTGTTTGCTGTTGAGAAGTTCGTCTATAGGCAAATAATGTACCTCTATAGCTCTGTACCAGTAACTCTGACTGGTGCCATATCGGTCTCAAAAGATTTCATAACTCTCCACTACTGTGCTTTAAACCGCCTCGCACCCTGGTATAAAAACTAAGCAGGTAAATGAATGAAAGTAAATACAATTTAAATCTGGGCTTAATGCAAAGCTCTGCTGTATAGCTGCAGGGAGACTCTTCAAAAAATGTGACGATACATCAGGGTTAGGTAGCTGTGGAGACGCCATGCGATGAACATAATAAGTGTGAGACTCTTGCCGGGAAGCTGAGAAAGATTCGGTGTAACACACAATCTCACAGTGAATCAAACAGTGTAAATACGGACGCTGCATGGAACTGTCTCCAAGGCAGAAAATGAAAGAGTGAAAATACAGCAGGGAGCATATGGTCTGATCACCCAACACATCCATGCAGTGTTGGGAGTGGCTGTTAGCAACCGGTGAAATTCAACACAGCACTATGGATCAAAAGCTTTGCAACAGTTAGTAAAAAAAAAGGATATGTTTGCAATCGCAAAAAGCTGGAGTGAATGCATTTTGCGTGCTGTAATCTTTACGACTGTCTCGACTGTTTATTAAAAGATCCCCATCTGATGTGTTTCTAATGTAACTGGAAGTTCCTCCAAAGTTTAGGTCTCTTAACTACAGAATTCTTGTATCCCCCCATCACTTACAATGAAAGTGCATAGGAACAAATCTCTTACTGGATTTACTGGATCTTTAAACCATGTGTTGGAATACTTCACTCACATCCCATTAACTGAATCAGACAAAAACATCTGGTTCATTTCATCTGGTTTAATTTGAATTTGAAGAAATCACTCAAACTCAATATCGCCATGTACATTCAAAAATGCCATGTGGAATTTTCCTCTTATGCATTTCAAACCAGTAAATATTTGCAATATTTGTTACTTAAAAAAAACAAAAAAAACTCTTAAGTGTGAGTAGCCCCATTCATTATTGTATTTCCTGAGCTTTGATCAGTGAATGAACCAATCGTAGATCTTCAGATAAAGTGGAACTGTAGTACATGTGTATCTGACTTTTCAATCACCCTGCCTATTCTTGTCTCCTCTAGTTAGAATGTTCCAGTAACGTGATATTGTATAAATATTTGTCCGACATAAGTGCAGGCCCATTCAGCTGATCCTGTGGCTTGGGCTCCAGCACAATGGCCCCTTATCCCAACCACGTAACTCTACACTCACCTCTCTGGTCATTATTGATGGCTTAGTAAGTGTTACAGTTACAAACCAATTACTCTACCATTAATGTTAGATGAGCTGCTCTACAAGTACAGCTTGATGCTTATCAGCTTTCCTCTGTTACATGCCTTTTTACTCTCACTAAATTGCACACCTTCTCCCGCTCTTGGTTTTCAGTCTTTAATAAGTAGGAGGTGAGAATGACAGCTGGCAGTCTCAGCCCTACAACAGGGGAAATTTCTCTCAGTTCAAGAGGTAAAAAAGTCAAGAGGTGAGCAACATGTCCCCTTCGTGACTCTGGGAAATCTGGTGACCCAGTAAAGTGATATCACACGAGTAAAGAGGAGGAACGGGGAGGGAGGAGGAGGAGGAGGAGGAGGAGGAGGAGGAAGGGAGAAAAAAAAGAACAGTAAAAGAGGTGTAACGATCGAAGGAGCCGCGCTGCCACCTCGAAAATGTGGTTTCACCGGCATGGCGGAGATGCCGCCTGTAGGTCAGTGAGCGTAGAGCGTTTAAGTGACAGCGTTTTTCCTTCCAGATGTGTGCTTGAGATGTGCCAGACAGGTGTCTTGTTTGTGTGGAGGAGGGAGGGGGAGGAGGAGAGACAGTTCACAGATCAGGTCGGCACCTTTCACATCTCCATCAACGGCAACTGCTGTGAGACATCTATTAACACGTCTTCTTAGGAGCAGCTACCAAACTCCTACCAGAAACTGAAACTGAGAGTTTTAACCATTGTTTGATCGTCTTCTATTTATGTTAAATAGCTTTTCATTTCATCATAACGATTGTTCCGCTCCACATCCATTAGTCTTTAGAGCTCAGCAGCCCTCCAAAACACTTTTTGAAAGCAATCCACACTCCACAGTTGCATTAACAACCACAGATGTGACTTTGATAGCAGCAGCTGTAGCAAGTCGAAGCCGTTGTGATTTTAAGGAATCTGAGTGTTTGCTTTTATGAGCCCTGAAAAAACTTGAAGCTTGAAGCGGCAGCTCGGGTTCAAACCACCAGCGCTTTCCGCTAAAGTCGTGTTTTGGGCTTTGTAATTGTCTACTCTTCTGCCTGCAATCATTCACACCATCCAGTCGTCTGTGTTGGGCTGTGATTACAGAGGAGTTTGAACTAACCACCATCCCTCAACACAAACACACGCTCCTTTTTGTTGTGCCGTTTTAGCCCTCAAATGTTTGGGGCGCATGGGAAATGGTGTTCTTTAAAGGATGCTAAAAATATATAGATTTTGAACAACAACAAAAAAACATCTCCTTCAGGCACATTAAGAAGCCACATGGCATACTGCTGAGAAAACACACTGTTCTAAGGTTTGGACTTAATTATTAATGTACTAACAAATATCAGTGGGACTAAGAATGAGGTTTTACTTCTGGATCAAACCAGTCTCAGTTTCACTTTAGCTTTGTATAACCATTAGTGGAATTATTGATGCAGCCATTAGCATGCTAAGATGTAGTAATTTTAATATTCAAGTATGTTAGAGCAACTCTTGACATGCCAAGCAGCATTTTTTCAGGTGTTCCTCAGTGTTTTGTTTTTTTATTATTTATTTTAAGAAGATGGAAATGTTTTAAAGGGCCCATATTTTACACGTTCCCTGCGTTTTATTAGATGTTCTGATCTATGAGAAGTTATATTTGTGGTTTTATGAGCCAAAAACCATCTCACTATAGTTTTACATTTCCTCTCTCCGGGTTGTCTCTGGAGCTCCAGCAACAACATGTCAGGCAGCCAATCAGAAGAGAGGCTCTTTTGATTGGCTGATTGTTTTCAGAGCGACTGAAGAAAAATATAGCAGATTTCAGGTAAACACTCTGAGAAAATCCTTCAAGGCGGGGGTGGGGGCCTCTATGGTGGGGAACAGGGCATGGCTGACAGCGGTAACTACTTAACTGTGACATCACAAAGTTCAGGAAGTCCTGACAGCTTGTTTTAAGGCTCTGAATCAAGGGTGTGTGCATTTCCATGTCAACTAAACCAAAACAAAATTTCATGGAACATGCTTTTCTGGGAGAGAATTGTTCGTACTAAATGCAACGTACAAAGCTTAAGTAAATATGAATCATAATTGTTTAATACCCAAAGAACAGAACAAATCAGAAGGAGGTCATTCAACTCAGTGGGCTCCATCATCTGGGACCATAAATATCTGAAACAAACGTCTATGAAGTCTATTCTCTGACTTATTTCATCATTGTGGTGCATTAATTGATAAAACAAATACCCTACAACCAGTCCTGGTACATATTTTTTTAAATTGCAGGCTTGGTACAGAGCTAATTGCAGTGTGAGTAACTCTCTAATTACCTAATGCAGGACCATTTGTCCCTTTCTATGTCAGTTTTACTCTTTCTAATAAACACACACACACACCTATGTCTCTGTAGGTGGTGGTGCTGAAGCCATACATCAGCAGCTTTGCAGAGGAGCATGTCCTTAAGAATATGATGAAAAAGGAAGCAGGCATTTCCTCCTCAAGAGGGATGTTTTCCGCCGCACGTCCTGTCTGATTAGTTCGGCCGTGTGCCTCTTCCCCTGAACCGCTGCACCGTGAGACGATCCTTTACCACGCGTTTACAGAAAAAAAGGTTTCATGTTATACAGCATGTTGTGAAAACGCTCTCTGTTGCATTGAGATAGAAAGTGCCTCTATAATTCATAACTGCGCTTTGGCTCGCACTCCATCATGAAACTGTCATGAGATGAGTCTCTGCAGCTTTGTGTTTAACATGGTTAATTCAGCATGTGCCTCTTTTTTAAAATGACTAAATCTGCAGGATTGCACAGGATACACTGCACACAAACACAGAGAAACATGAATGTCTTTATAGATATATGAATGTTCCCCCAAACTGGCCAGAATCAGCAACAAAACTCAACAATATTGCCCCTCAGCCACTCTGTTATGGGAAATCAGGATTTCTCCCCTGTCTCCTCCAGAGTCCGTGTGGGGACTGCTGAGGAGGAGATGCATTATCTGAGTGTCCAGCGAAAGTGGGGGGAGAGTGGCTAGCTGAAGTTTATGGAGATTTATGGCTTCTTCCCTAGGCCTTAATTGCCTCCTCCTCTGTGGGTAGTCCTGGGAGGCCGGCGGTGAGCGGCGACCAGCACCAGGGCTCCTGCAGGTGGGCCCACCAAAAAAACAAAAAAAAAAAACAACTTGTTATGGAGACAAATGGTGTCACGGAGCACTCCAAAAAACCAGACGACAAACAAAGACGTGGAAGAGAAAAGCGGGGAAATGAACAGCTGGTCACTGAAAGGGCTCAGGACTTCCACTTGGCCTTCAGACACCAAAAAAGAGTTATGCACAGGAGCTTTGGATTTAACGCTGCCAATTAAATATCTATCATTGTGAAGTGCCGTGATAAAAATAGTGACAGACAGGAACGGTTGGACTCGAGCGCCGGACATTAATTTTGTCATGACAAGTCCAACGCAAAGACATTTATCATTCTCTATGAAGAGTAAATCTTTTCTTTCTTTGCCAATGTATCCAGGAAAAGCAGCATAAAAAAACATTTATATGCCGATGAATTATTTGCAAGAAACGGCCTCAACTGAATTTTTAACCAAGTGAAGATGCATGCACAGGTGTTTCAGGCTTCAATCCAACCACATGTGTATTGGTATGTTTGTAGTGTTGGCCTTAGGGCTGAACGATTTTAGGAAAAGATCTAATTGCGATTTTTCTGGCAGATTTTTCGATTTCGATTTGTTTCACGATTTTCTTCAAATCATGTTTCAGTGCAATATACATAATGTACAGTAACATTAACAGATATTACATCATTCCATTCAAAATAAATGCCATTACTCTAATGCAAGAATGAAAACTAAAGTCAAGCATTGATTAGAAAATTATTTATTAAGAAACATGCACAAGTTAAAGACACTACTCTTTCATTTGTGGCTCAGCAGCACACAAATATTTACTTTTATAGCATTAAACAAAAAAATTAAAACAAAGCAAAAATAGTGAACACAGAAACTCTTAAAGGCTGGTACAAGTCAGGGTGAGGTGCATAACAAATAAAATCTCCAAAGGGCTAAAACAATGCTACTTGCTTCCCTGACGCCTCTATATCTTTACAGATTTTTGGTTAAGAAAACCAGCATGTCAACTTTTGACGGTTTAAGACATGAACGTTGGCATGTCACAACATTGCCACTTGCACTGAACAGTCTCTCCGATGGTGAACTGGTAGCAGGTACACAAAGGAATTTACGAGCCAGTTTGCTCAGCCATGGAAAGTTCACATTGTGCAGTCTCCACCAGGCCAGTGGATCTTCCTCTCCATCAATGGTAGGAGTCATCAGGTAGCTGTCCAGTTCAGCTTTAATGGCATCCTCCAACTGTGTAGTGGAAGCTCGAGGGACAGCCTTACCCTTGAAGAAGCTGCCCAGTGACCGCTTTCCCTTCACTGTGGTGGATGGCTCTGCCTGTGCTGCATCATGAGGCTTGGGATCTGTGGTGCTGACACGAGCTCTCTTTTCCTGCAAAACACAGAGATAAGAGCTGTCAAAAGTTTTGTAGTCTGGTGTGATTTAGAGTGATTGGGCATTCTATTTAAACCTTAAAAATGTCAGTGTAATAAAAATATCACTTGTATTGATGTGGCATTTTGTATTACCAAACTACACAGAGCAAGTTACCTTTCGTGCCACCTGTTCCATTTCCATCTTCACTCTCTCTTTGATGTCTGGGACATTTTCTGCACTGATGTAGTCAGTCTTGAATCTAGGATCGAGGAAGGAAGTAATGTCCAGTAGCTCCTGTGTGGCTGGGTCACTGTATTTATCTTCAATGTAGCCAAGCGCTCTTGACTTGATCTCCTTGGTAAGATCTGTGTCCTCATCATTTTCAGCCAGGGTTGATGTTCTCAGGAGATGGAGAACTGGCTTCAGGTATGACACACTTACATAGGCTTCACCGGACAGGGCATCTGTAAACTCCTGAAGTGGACCAAGGGCATTGTTCATTGATTCAAGGACATCTATGTCCTGCCAAGTGGGGACCAGGTGACGTGTCTTCTTGTCTTCAGACAGAACCTGAGACAACGCCTTGCTCTGCTCCAACATCCTCCCAATCATTTTTTGCCTTGAGCCCCATCTTGTTGGACACTCAGTTATCAGTGAGTGCTCGGGTAAATTTAATTCTTGCTGTGCCTTTTTCAGTGCCGTCTTCTTTTTCCAGCTATGAGAGAAGACACCAACTATCTGTTTGCACAGTCCGGTGGCCCTTTTAACTCTTGCATCATCTTTAACAGCATTTTCTGGACAATAAAGAAGAACATAGACAGTTAATTAGAATTAAAATGTAAGGATGATAATGGTGAACTTTGCAGGCAGATTTTCTAGCAAGAGAATAAAGTAAATCCAATAAAGCCATATTACAAACAGTAAGAAAATCAATGATCAAAAGCACATAACATATCCATCATCTACCATTGATGATGAATGATCTGTTCCCACAATATTAATTATACAAACTAGATATTTGTAAGGGCTTTCAAGAAAAACATTAAGAGAAAAACTGTAGGCTACTAGACATAGGCACACATGAATAAGTGAATGAATAAATAAAACACACACTTAAAACACTTTTTACACTTACCAATTGCAAGATGCAATCTGTGTCCAAAACACTGAAGTCTGGTCCACTGATTAAGTTGCATAGCTTTGATGACGTTTGCCGCATTGTCGGTTGTGATGCACGTCTGCTCCTCTTCGTTCAGACCCCAGCTTGACAGACACTCTCGCAATCCCACGGCAATATTCTCTCCGGTGTGGTCAGTGGGAAAGTACGCTGTTTGCAGGCAGCGACTTTTCAACTCAAAGTTGTCATTTACAAAATGCACAGTCAGGCTGAGATAGGGCTCGGTTGTTCTGCTTGACCACATATCAGTAGTTGTAGCATAACATTCAACGTTTTTCAGCTCTGTTACCACCTTTTCTTTACACTCCGCGTAGAGCTGTGGGATGGCAACCTGGTTGAAGTAGGTCCGGGAGGGAATCGCGTATCTTCTGTCGAGCGTGCGGAGGAGATTTTTAAATCCGTCTTTGGTGACCGTGTTAACAGACACCATGTCCTTGCCAATGTAGTGTGTTATGGCCGTCGTTATCTCCCGGTGTCTTCGGCTGCTCTTGTCATAAGGAGTTACACTGGCAAAAGATGCTGTAATTGTAGTCTGTTTGCTACTATGGGCTTGAGCATCAGCGCCGCTTGACTTTTCACCGGACTTTTTCTTCATACACTCGTCGTGTAGATTGCCGTGGTGGTTCTTCAAGTGCCGAAATAGATTGGTAGTATTTCCACTCTTTGTGGCCACTTTACCGCGACATGTTTTACACAATACCTGCGACTGCTGGACGTCTATGGCGTCGAACCCGAAATAGTCCCAAATCACTGACGTGCTGCTTCTCTTGGAGATTAAATCCCCGAGGTCGGCGTCTGCCCCGGCTGCAGCCATTTCTGAAATTAACGAGCAGGTGGTGCAGGTTTCACTGATTGGTTAGCCTGACCTGTCCACGAGCAGCATGCCGCTTCTGATTGGTGAGCTTGGCAGGATGGCACGGAGACGGCATGCATGTGCGAAATAGTCGAAAACAGATCCTAGGTCAGTCAGGAGCACTGAAAAAAATCGCAGCTTTGACGATCACGTGATCGCGCTGTTTGAAATCGCGATTTCGATCAGAAAACGATAAATCGTTCAGCCCTAGTTGGCCTGCATTAAGGAGAAACTGGAGAGGCGTTAACTGAGGCAACATCAAGTAACATCAAAACATTGACCTGACTTGTTTACCAAGCAGTTTATTCATAAAAAATAAAGTTAATAATGCAGCAAGCAAGCATGCAGTCAGTTGTATTCCTGACGCAGTGAAAATAACTGTTTAGACTCGTACGCCAAGGAAAGCACCGCTAATGCCTCTGGTGGTTAGAAATTCTTCTTGAGCTGACTTTTTATCACCTCACCTGGTCAGTCAGAGGTGAGTGTGCCGTGTGAGTAGATTTGTTTTGGTGTTTGTTTGTTTAAACCTCATATTGCGGATTATTCAACAGCATCTTGAGATGAATAGATACAAATCCCATACACATGAAAAATCCAAAATATGTGAAAAAATCAAAACATTTGGCTATTTTCTTCTCTTTTTCCATCTTGCTGATCATGTTGTAACAACTGTGCACCACTGATTCACGATCATTAAAGGGATAGTTCACTCAAAATTGAAATTTCACTCATTATCTACTCACCCTCATGTCGACTAAGGGCTGGGAGAAGTTTCAGAGTTATCCGTGGCTTCTCTGAGTTACAAGGGGTCTCGGCGTCAGTAATCGCACTGACCAGGAAGAGGAGCTTCCACTACAAACAAGCTTGAAATATAGACTTATTTAATTTTTTTCGGAACAATTTCGCATTTCGGGGCTTCAATACAAGACGGAAATTACATACGAGCAGCATGGAGGTATTTGGATGTTTTTTGGTGTGTCTTTTTGTTACGAAGTAAAGTGGTATCCATTTGCAACCGTTATATGGACATGCACTGCTACGCCGAGACCGCCTGTAACTCAGAGAAGCCACGGATAACTCTGAAACTTCTCCCAGCCCTTAGTCGACATGAGGGTGAGTAGATAATGAGTGCAATTTGAATTTTGGGTGAACTATCCCTTTAAGCCTACTATTTCACTCAAACTGCGCACACGTCTTGATAAAGATGATGAAAGCATCATATTTTTGGAAGAGCAAACTTCGGATGAGGGGATGGGGGAAGGGGTGTCTTCTCAGGTGGTGGCTTGTATGGGGTGTCAGGAGGACTGCTGGAAATGACAGCCTCATGTTTATTGCAAGGGAACACGTCTTGAGTGACTTGTCTCTGTGATGAGCCTCAGACGGAGATGGCAGAGAGGCAGTAAGTGCACTAATGACTGCGAACAGTACGGCCACTCAAACCATGAATACTAGATATTTATAGGAGCACATTTACACTCCCCGCAACCCCTCCCTGTTCCGACGAGCCTGGAGCTGCTTGCACATTAAACTGAGCTTACCTACAGTACAGAGCGCGCGGGGACATAACGTTGTCATGACGAAGGGTTAAGAGGGAGAAACGGTGGGAAGCATGACTATGGAAGAGGGGAGGACGAGAGCTATCAGCTATCACCTTCAGATGGCCAAAGACAAAAGTCACATTTTCAGCAAATGCACTCATACTCACCTTTATTTAAGAATCAATAGGCAATAACATTATGACTTTCAATCATTCACCCACTTGCAAATTAAAGCTTCAACCCTGCAGGAAAAAAAAGAAATATATATATATATATATATATATATATATATACTGTATATATATGTATTTATATTTTGTGTTGTCACAACCTGAAACCAGGTGCCAGGCAACAGGCCACAATTAAAAAATGAAATAGGTTGTGTGAGCCATCTGGATACTTTTTTCCATGTGCGCTGAGCTGGAGAGAGGACTGATGCTGCTCCATTATACTGAGACTATCTCAGATCATCATCTCAGGGCTGTTATTCGTCAGTGACTCACCAGATGCAGGAAAGCAGTGTTTATTGTGTCAAGGTAAAAACATGCACATATTATCTGATTCCTCTGTTTTCCATAATGTAGTCGTATCAATTCTTTCATTAAGGGGAATACTGAGGTAAATGTGTGCACATTACCATGATCCGTGTCCGGCTTATATTCTTTTATGAACCACACATGCATCCTTCATTGAGTCCCCTTGACATTACCCTAACCTCTGTTTTTGTTTAAAGCAGCACTAAGGAACTTTTCAACCTTCATAAAATATTTTCATAACTTTTGTGATGATACATCGACTTACAACAAGTTGAATGACACCTCTGTCATGGCCTGAGGGGGTCTGTATCTCTTTCTCTGGCACTAAGCAGCTTTGAGGAGCATGGTAGGAACCCTGCTCTCACGCTAGTGTTCATGGGAAATGGAGTCTTCCTTCACTTTCACTTTTGCGAGTCACAACAAGGAGGGAACAGGCAAAACGGCACTTTAGCAATGGATTATGTTTGTGTTTTCACTTTGAAATGATCCACTGGAAACAGAAACTTAGTTTTGATGTCTTTTGTTAATTTTAATGCAGGATATTTACAGGGCTTCACGCTAGTGTTCATGGGAAATGGAGTCTTCCTTCAGGCAAAACACTACCGCTTTGGTCCACAGGCGCCGCCAAACTCAACCAAAACTGAAAGTTCTTTAGTACTGCTTTAAGCTGTTTTTTGTTCATTAGAAACACTTTTAGTCTTAACTATAAATAGTTCTCTTAGCGCCGGTTGTGTGCTTGACAATTTAAGCATGCAATTATTTATCCACTTTTGAAAAAGCCAAGCCTTGACCCATTGCTTCCCAATAATTACCGACCCTTATCCAACTATCCGAGCTACCATTTATCTCCAAAGTTCTGGAGAAAGTAGTGTGCAAACAACTTGTTCAAGTCCTTGACAGTAATGAAATCCTTGATATATTCCAGTATAGTGTTTGGGTGAGAACAGTGGTCCACTGAAGCTGCTCTGCTCAGGGTTTCTAAAGATATCCTAATGCACACTGACGCTAGAGAGTGCTGTGTTCTGATACTTCTTGACCGAAACACAGACTTCAATACTGTTAACCACTCTCCTCTTCTCCATAGACTTCAGCAGTGGGCTGGCTAGCTGGAGTATTTTTCTAAGCCACTGATTGGTGTACCCCAAGGCTCTTTCCTCGGTCCCATTCTTTTCTCACTGTACATGCTCCCTCTTGGCTCTTTAATTAGCTGTTTTAAGCACATTTTGTATTGTTGCTATGCAGACGGCATTGTACGTTGTTTTTCTTTCAATACAAATTACCTCAGTAAACTCTCCACATTTATTTATTTTCAATGTCACATAAATAAACTGGACCAATCCTGTTTCCATCCAGGTTTACTCTAACTATAGTTCACCCCCCTTGATCGTTCATCTAGGCCACAGCTCCAATTAGTTCAAAATGCTGCTTCTAGACTTTTGCTAACAAAGCAATAACATGGATCACATAGCCTATTGATTTTAAAATTCTTTTGATCACCTATGCAGCACTACATGACCTATCCCCACCTTATGTACAATAGAGCTGCTCTAAGACGCTGGTAAAAACACACCAGACTCAGATGCACCACTTTATATAGTGTGTGAACTTTTATTTTTTTTTTTAGCATTTTTTTTTTACAGTGCATCTTCTCATCTCATTTTATCTTATTGTTTAAGAGTATATTTTTTAAATGTGTGTACTGTGCTGCACCCTGTAACCCAGGTTTCAACACATGGTCTATAAATAAAGTAGCTGTAAAAGGAACATCTGAACTAACGTGACCGAATGCTGCGACCTCTCCACAGTAACATATTGATTTGGATTTTTTCCACTTGACACCTCCAAGGTGTTACACCACATTTCCTGGAATATTCAAGGAGGGGAAAATATTAAACTACCACACACCACACCAGACACTGTACTCCCTATGTGTTGCTTGTCTGTATTGTTATTATATAGAATTGTTAAATTACCACCGACATTGATACAGTCTGGACCCAGATCAAACTGAACCAGTGCATTGTTTGTTTTATGAACCACTGATTCGTTGGCTCTGTCGAGACCTATTGTCTGATATTTCCTACAGATCCAGCTGAAGCAACTGAGTGACCACTAGTGGTAGGGGATCTTTAATGGCAACTCTAAGATTATAGCTATCTCTGGGAAAGTGCAATCACTACGCTTAGGTTTTGTTTTGCTTGTTTGTGTACACATTTTCAAAGCTTACAGGGCTTTAAAATGTGTCCTTGCACAGAAATAGGTCTCAGTCTAGGAGGACACATTTGTTTTCGGATTACATAACATACTATATGTGGTCACATGTGTCCCAAACCACCTCTGAAGGTGGTCTGAGCAATCAGCTCCTGATGCCATGTATTTTGAGTATAATCATACTGTATTTGGAGTTTGTTCCAGTTGTGATTACAGTGAGAGATTTTGTTGGCAAATATAATCCTTTATTCAAACGGCAACTCTGACATTTTAAGACCTCCTATTTTACCAGAGGGATGACGCATTTAGTAATTTCTTTAACTCTGAAATGAAATTTAGGACATCAGAACAGAAAAGTTCTTGTTATTTATTGGATGAAAGAAATGTGTGACAATCTCAAAGCCAAAAATAGATTATAATTCAGCATCATTTCATGTCAGTTAAATGGATACCTGTTCATTTGCTAATAAATGAAAGGAAGCAATTGAACACAAGAAACTTGTTAGATTCATATTCAGACATTAAAAACACAACCTTTTTGTAATCAGATCACTCAAGAAATATAAAATATGTAAACACATCAAACTTCCTCAGACATTCACATTCCAAAACACCACAAACAAACGTCCCGTGCAGGCTCCGGCAGGCGGGAGTTAGTTTCCAGCTCTGGTGGGTTAAATGCAGCGGCTCCACTCTGCCTGACCCCGGTCGCTGGGAACTGGAGCTCGGAGCGGCGCAGTCCCCGCCAGTTGAGGAACCCCCCTGCCTTCCCCCCATTCTTCACTCTAATGAAGACCAGAGGAGAGAATATCAGGCCCTCAATCAGCCACAAGTCCACTTCACATGTTTTGATGAATCTCCGCTCATGTGCAGAGCCCTGCGAGCTCAGGGGATCGCGCTGCCGGGCCCTTATCAGCATTCCTCAGAGGACACGGTCAACAAAACCACATGCGCTGTCGCTGACAGGTGACGCCCTGACACAGGCAGGCAACACCTCGCTGTCTGAGCGTGTGATGTTCTGAAGGAGCCGGGAGCTTGATTGTTTGTGCAATCATGATCACATGCTGTAATTTGTCATGGAGCCTGTTGAACACTCAGCTGCTGCTCACGGAGGGTTTTTTTTTCATATGATTGGCAGCAGTGTTTTCTAAAGGAAATATTGCCATATGAAGTGGAGCAGGGTCTTTTTTCCTGTCAATTCTGCATTACCACTGAAGGTTGTTATTGGTGTGAGTGAATATGTGTTTGTTCTTTACCATTTTGTTGAGTTGCAAGTTAATTTGTCTCTTTTTTGATTGATTGATTAGTCTTTATTTCAAACATATTAAAAAAAGATAAAGAAAAAGAGAACAAGTCTCAAACAAGTATTTAAGTCATAAACAAAGAATGCTCGAAAAGGAGCAGGAGGAAGCCGAGCTTTTCAGTTCCCACCTCTTTATCACTATTCCATCATTCCATAATCAATAAGACCAGATAAACAGAATACAAGAAGTCACAGTCACCGACTCACTCTCAGTTTTATCATCACCTATGTACTGTTGTCAAGATGATATTCCAGCCTACTTTTCCTCATTCTCATATATTTTTAGAAACATGTTTTTATATAATTATATAATCTCTTTTCCCGTGCTATTTCTCTGGTTGCAGCCTCTTAGATGTACTGTAAGGGTTGCTTTAGCGTCTTCAACTTTTTTTCTTTCTTTTTTTTTTAACTTTCTAAAACAAATAGAACTCCTTATGTCTTTTGTTTGTGATGATATTATTCACATATCATGTCATGACACTCAAACTGATCTCCAAAACAAATCAGATGAGTAAGATCAACACCTCATCACATACCCATCACATTTACTGTGCCAATAAACATGTGAAACTCACAAACTGACATCACATCAGTGTCCAATTTTGTATCAAAACTTGTGAGTCATGACTCAGTCATCGCTGAACGCGCAAGACGTAATAACACCACTGCAAGTAAGCAGTCGTAAATCTGATTAGACATCAGAGAAAAAAAAAAAAGAAGCTCCTTGGTAAGTAATCCAGCGAGGGTTGTCGGTACATCCAGTGGAACATGATGGATAGGAACTTAAAATAGACCCTTCATTTTCCAAAATGTAAACAGATATGGGCTCAAAAGTAAAAGACGGGGCTCTAGCTGAAGCCCGGAGCTTAACTCACTTCATCCTTAGTAACATGCTGTATTTCCTGTGTCTTGGAAAATTAGGTTTATATCTGTTGTTATAGAGGGGTTGCTATCACTATATGTAAATAATGATTTGATGTTGAAGGGGGGGGGGGGGGGGGGGGGGGGGGGGGGGGGGTTGTATGTGTATTTAATTTAGTTACATATGGAGTTTATTTTTGTGGATCAGAAAGAGCTACTGGTAAATTACAAGCAGCCACCTGTTGGACCTGTTAAATGTATAGAATAATAAGTGGTCAAAAACAGACCATTTTTCATAAACACGTCTTTTTGTGGATACAAATTGTGTGTTTAGATGTGTGTGTGTGTGTGTGTGTGTGTGTGTGTGTGTGTGTGTGTGTGTGTGTGTGTGTGTGTGTGTGTGTGTGTGTGTGTGTGTGTGTGTGTGTGTGTGTGTGTGTGTGTGTGTGTGTGTGTGTGTGTGTGTGTGTGTGTGTGTGTTTGCTTTGTGGGTTAGGGTTAGCTGTCTCAAGATGGTGGGAAAGAGTGAAAAAACAGAGAGAGCAGCAACTGGACTGGGTCGGACATTTCGGAAAAATAAACCAAATGGTGATTTGCTGTGTGTGATGCAAACACACAGTACAAGCTGTACTGGAGTAACACACTGGAAAAAGTGAACTAACGTGCTGCAGTCATATGTTTGAAGAGGGATTTTGTGTATGTGAGTAAATGAGTGTGTGTGTGTGTGTGTGTGTGTGTGTGTGTGTGTGTGCGTTTGCAAGGTTTTAAAAGTCCCTTTAAATTTGGAGTCTGTAATGGGTAAAAATGTCATCGACACATTTGAGACAGAATCATTTTCACTTCTCTACAACTTAAATATACGTGGCAAGTTTAGATTCATTTTGACGAATGACACGCGCGATGAAAACGTCCTGCTACGTGAAGTGATCAGTCTTCTGACTGAGTTCATGTTGCATTGAAGTAGCTTTAACGCCCCATAAATCTTTATTTTTTTTCTTCCTAACGCTGTTTGACATCACATGTGGTAAATATTCTGAATCGGCTGCTTCAAACACTTCAAATGAAATATTACATCAAATGGAAATATTCTAGTTATTCTGAGCATTTTATATACAATCCCATGTGGGTTAGTGTGACATGTTTGGTTTTGAAACCTCTAAACTTTGTGGATGTCTTTGCAGGGTCTGGTTTATGTACTGTACCTAACGTGAATCTGTGCCGAGGTGAAGAGGTGGTTGAATGGAGGAATTAAGTGGGATCGTTATCAGAAAAAAGTAGAAAGAGTAATTTTCAGGTGTAATGCTGCAGAGGAGAAAGGGATCATCACGGCAAAAAAATGGGAAGACACATCAAGATTAAAAAGAAAACAGTCTAAGTGTGTTTGTGTGTGTGGGTTTACCATCAGAAAATGTGCGTAAATTTACTGCATCTGACCTTGTTTCATCGTACTACAACATGACCTGAACTAAACCCACAAGCTTTCACATTTCCTCTGTGATTTAATCATTTCATCAGCAGTGTAATGGAAGGAAGAGGGGGGGAGGGGGGGCAGTAATGAATAGAAGAAGAGAGCTATTAGGAGAGTGATTGAGGTAAAATTGGGAGGATGAGAGTACACGCTTTGCAACTGCAGCTTCCAAACCTTCCTGGAGAAAAAAAAAAAAAAAACAGACATTGTATTTCTTGTGAAATACTCAATTCATTTTCAAACCGTATGAAAGCTCTCAGAGGTGTAAACGGTTGTAGGCTACCAACGTAGGAGTAACACAATGAAACATACATGCACGCTTTCGTTTTCAGCTCCAAACCTGCCTGGAGAAAACAGTTTCTCTCTCTTGTGGAAATTCAGTTTTCTGTCTTATGTATAAAACCAAGCAAAATAGCGTGAAAAGAAAAAGCTCCTGTGTGGTGAATTTTGGTTCAATCACCCATGTGACATCGGCGTTCTAAATACAGATGATATACCTTGCTCTACTCTGAAGTGGCAGGCACCTTGTGAGAAAACAGGAAGTTAGCCAGCTGAGTGGTTGCTTTTCTTTTGTCTGCACTGCACTTTAACCCACAGACGGAAATAGTGCTATGGAAAGTGTGACTTCTGCCACAGAAAAACAAAATGTTCAGCGCGAGTAAAAATAGAGAAAATTGGCAACCTGTGTATAGGGTTTGTGTGTGACCAGCAGGAGAGCTGAAGCACAGCACAGCAGCAGCAGCAGCAGCAGCATGCAGCATGCACGCTGCAGCCTGGAGGTGGTGGTGTGTGTAGACAGAGCAGCGTTAATCACCGAGCATTAGGATGAAACTTCCTTGGCCCAAATCTCGCCGGATTTTCATGCAAAAAAAAAAAAAAACAGAAAAAGAGAGAGAGAATGAAGAGTTGAAGCGAAACCGCTGTCTCCAGCACTCTGCATGACTGTGTGCCGTTGTGCAACAGTCGCGCGCTCTGTTTACTCATGTTTCCTCTGCCAGCTTGTTGTTTTACACTTTCAACATCCTGCACGCGGGGTGCCACGAGAGGCTGACACTGCTGTTTAACCGCCGCCGTTTACAGTGTGAATGCGAATGATTATGACAAAAAAAGTCTGCGCGGGGAGGAAGTAAAACATGCTTTAGAAACAGTCTTATTAATAGTAACAAGTTGTGTTCTCTTGCAGCCCTGCGTGATTACAGGACGTAAGGACACTCAGATGGCAAACTGATGATTATGTGGCGACACACACACACACACACACATAGATAATAGGGATGAGAGCGTAATGGAGAGTTGGGGTCAAGAGAAAGGTCAGAGTCTCCACTACACAAATGGCTATTTAACCATAAACAAATGACTGCGCCTCGTAGACGCAGCACTGAAGGACGTTACCTCAGGTGACATGACTCTGTTTATCTTTGTTTACATAAAGAAAACCAGTAATTGTCTGATATTTACCGTTATCTCCCATTAGGAGCTCATTCTTCTCTTCACCACTTACGGAGTTAGAGTGATATGATTGTCATGATCTTAAAATAGATTTACAATTGTGTGCCTGTGGTTGATTGTGAGTGTGAGTGTGTGTGTGTGTTGTGTGTTGGTTGATGGTGGGACCGTGGAGTTTTGAATGAGGCAGCGCCGGTGGTTTTTCTGTGAATGGAGCAGTGAAAGGTTGACGCTCTGAGCTGTGGTCACGGTGTATGTTTGCCTGTTTATTTTGTTCTGCTTGACTTGGTGAAGTCCTGGGAGAGAAAAGGGGTGGTGGGGGAGGGAGGGAGGGGGGGAAGCAGAAGAGGGGGGGCGGGGGGGTGCAGGGTTAGGAGGTCAAACAGAAAAGAAACACCCACAAAATGTAGTTCAAGCCCCTCTTTGATTTAGAGGACACACACTGTAATGCACAAAGAAACACTGTGGGTCGGGGTTCTACAACAATGTGGTGACCATTTTTACTTTTGTCTGTGGACAAATAAGATGTAGGACAGAAATCTATACATGTTGCATTGTTGTCCAGTCAGCCACAGATTTTTCACAGATGGTTTATGAAAAGGTGAAAATGTCTTTTCAAGTTTAGAATAAGCCATCTACATAGGGGCAACTATATATTAAAGGGATAGTTCAACATTATGGCAAACTGGCAGTAAGTGAATTACCTTTAATTGTCAGTGCAAGCTATTTTTAGAACAGCAGAGCCGCGAGCTGCTCAGAGCTACGCTACGGAGGCTAATGGGATTTCTTGGTTTCCATCATCAAACTCGTAACGTTCCGTTATTATCTCATAGCGTGGTGAATGTGCAGGTCACAACTTGTCCAGCAGAGCGTTTTGGAGTTGTTGGATTGTGTATTTGATGAGCTTGATGAGGGAAATCAAGAAATCCCATGAGCCTCCTTAGCGTAGCTCTGAGCAGCTCGCGGCTCTGCTCCGCTGTTCTAAAAATACTGTAGCTTGCACCGTCAAAAGGTAACAAACCTATTGCTAGGACTATAGGGATTATGGACATTGGACATTTTGCCAAAATGTTGAACTATCCCTTTAAATGCTGCTTAGAATATGAGATTAATTAATTCTTATTCATTCCTAAATTAATTAATTCTTGAAAACATATAAGAAAGCAGTTGAAGTGGATCTAATGAGGACCAGGAGGCGGGAGTGGGTTGGTAACCGCCCGTGTGAGATGCTGTAAGTAAATCAAACATGCCTGCAATGAGGCAGTGACAGCGTCACACCTGCTGTTTCAGCTGGTTGGGGAATATCTAGTCATTTCACAAAAACCTGAGAGCGAGCAGAAGTTTTGTGAGTGCACAGCTGGAAGCAGCCTGAGTGTGAAGAGAAGCAGCTAAACACATTTTGTGCAGCAACAGTGTATCTGACTGCAGACAAACAGTTCTGAGCAGCAGCAGAGCAAGAAGTGCAGTTGAGTAGAGATTGTCTGATACAGAGAGAGTTTGAGGGAAAGCATTACAAAGTCTGAACATGAGATGAAGAAATAATGCTCTGAAATTGAAAGGCCGTACTCCTGAATAAAGCAGGAAGACAACCCATGAGGGATGGTAATATCACTTTATTACTGCAGCACAGTATATCATGGATATTACCTGGTGACTGCCATCTGTCTATTGTGCAGGAGTGGAAACTGAAACAAAGTGTAACATCAAAAATGAATTGTGGCCGCGAGTCAGAGTAGTTACATTTCGTATCTCTCCTTAATTTCAAGACCATGTTTTATGGATGTGACAACAGCAGAATAATGATAGCTTGTAGTGGAGCCAGTTTCATGAGATGTCAGCGTCCGGACTGAATTATCTCAACAACAATTCAGCGGATTGCCGTGAATTTTGTACGCACATTCATTGTTGCCAGAGGATGAGTTATGATTACATTTGTAGTCCCCAGAGCCATGTAAACGTCTAAAAGTGCCGTCAATAACTCTTCGCTGTAGCCATGGTAGCCCCACTCCGCGGCCGGCTTAGAGGCGTGGTCGCCAGCTTTGGAGTTCCTCACCCCAATGCGAGGAACTGAGTAGCCGTCGGAAGCGTAAAAAAGCCACCACTTCCAAATGTTTGTGTCCGAACGCAACCAAAGTCCTAACGTCAGTCAGGAAATGCGCCGAAGGTGGCGTGGTTGACGGGGTCGTCGGAGGTGCCTCAGAAACTGGTGCCTCCGTAGGCCATGTAGGCCTTTTTTTCTTAAATATCTTAACAACTTATTAATAATTGAACTAGACTGTTATACAGTACATAAACACATTAATGGTCCCCAGAGAAGGAAGTCTAATCACTGCACTGACTCCTATCATTAACATTAAAGGGATAGTTCAATATTTTGGCAAATTGGCCCATTGCCGTAATCCCTAGGAGTAGGTTTGTTACCTTTAAGTGTTGGTGCAAGCTATTTTTAGAACGGCAGAGCAGAGCCGCCCTCATCAAACTCATCAAATACACAATCCAACATCTCCAAAACGCTCTGGTGGACAAGTTGTGACCTGCACATTTACCACGCTATGAGATAATAACAGAACGTTGTAAAAATAGCTTGCACCAGCAATTAAAGGTAAACGAACCTACTCCTAAAACTATAGGGATTATGGCAATGGGCCAATTTGCCAAAATGTTGAACTATCCCTTTAAGAGTCAGGATTGCACAAGAGCATGGACTCTGTCAATTCTGTATAATAAAACTTTTTTCTTTTTTTTTTACCACTTTTTTCATGTGTATTTTTAGAGTGTAAATGCATGTAGACAGTGTTTGATGTTCTCTGCCATGGTTAATATTATTATTATGTGTGTTGCTTTATCTTGATCCTATGACATTGACAGTGTAGGCGCAGCAGTCATTGCCTTTTTTTAACACAGACATGAAAGTTCATCTGGAAACATGACCTTTCCTCTATTACTGTGTTGTATAGTCTAGCCTGCATGAGCTTGCCACACTGAACTTATTATTTTGACCTTGCTGAGGAGGTCCTCATGTCTACAGTGTCACCGGGTGTCGAATCAGTCAAGGACTGCAGGTGTGTCAAATAACAAATGGGTTAAGGTTTGGGTTGTTGATGGAAAAAAAAAGAAAGAAAGAAATCTTTCCCCCTATTGAACTTTTTTGGGCAAACAATCTGCTCATGCACAATGGATTTCTTTAATTCTCATTTGAATTTTAAAAAATAAATACTTTCATTTCACCTACCCTGCAGGAATCTGTTCATCCTTTATTTGCATTTTGTCGTGTTTTCTGCCTCCAGCCCAGATTTGTCCCCTTTAATTTTAGATAATCATATAATATTCATACAACAAAACAAAAACAGAAAAATGAAAAAACAAACTCTGGAACTCCACCCCTGAAGTAAAGTAGTATACAGTAAACAATGCAAGTGCAATTACCATGCTTCTCTGAGATTTTCCTTCAGGCAGTTAGCCAAGGCGTGTTTGGCCTGCGTCCGTGTATTGTCAGATGAAACGAGTGGGACCACACCAGCGCTGATGTGAGGCTGCACCACACATTTAGGAATCATACGAAAACATCGTAAATCAACCACGGGAACACTGAACATTGACGCTTGTTGTCTAAGACTCCCACTCATCTCCAGTTTGCGCATGTTATGCATTTTCACACATAATAGACATTGTGCAAGTGTGTGGGAGACGTGGATCAGTGCAGCTACTGTCCAAAGGTCTGGGGGATTTTGTTGTTGTTGTTGTTACTGCTGCTGTCGTTAAAATCTATGAGAGCTTGACCTGACTTTGTGTATAAGAAAACACAAGCTACCCATAAAAAGTCATGAAATATGATACAATCACGGTCAACCAGAAATAAATTTGCAATAGTTTGGTTTGGATTGTGCACAATAAGTTGAGCTAGATACATTTCAAAAGGGACGAAAATCACAATAGCAGTTCCTGTACATTGGACACTCCCTGCCTGTTAATACAATTATGCATTTTAACACATGCTTTAAGTCTCAAGCTCAATCTGAAATAACCCTGACGGCATCACTATAACTCTTGTCCCAGTCAATAGTCAAGTAAATTTTTAACGCAAATCCTGAGTGAATTTTTATCAGTGTAACAAAAGGAAATGCGCATTTGTACGCCTTTCGGCCCACTAGAGTTAAGTGCTAATTCTCACGTCAGCTGCCAATCTACAGGAGAAAGAAGATGGCACACGTGATGGCATTATAAGTGTGACGACAAAAAAGTACACAAATGAAAAAGCGGTGGCGTTTTTGGGAACGCAAATTGAAAATGCGCAGTAAGAGAGGTGGATGGAAACATAACTAATGTGTGAATGTCCCATTTGATGTCTTTGCAGGAAGTATATTTTGTACCATCACTAAGGATTTATACAGGCAGATTTAACCTCCCAACCTTAATCATACACCACTTTGTGAGAATGTGAATATCCTGTAGTCCTGAATATGTTATCACTGAAACACATTCAGTTGAGACATGGTGACAATGTCCAGCTTAGGTAGAGAGAGTTACATATGAGCAAGAAGTGAAAGTGAGCAGAGCAAGAAGTAATGTTACAAATATGTCATCAGGTCAGACCACTTAGATCAGCCATGATTTAATCCACCAGAGATTTTACTGTTACAATTTATTTTACTTTTACTTTCTAACCATATTTCTTGCCGCTGCCTCCCTCTCATCACGCTCCAACACTCCGTTTCAAATCACACCTCCTGTAAGGTGTTGAGATTGAGCAAGATATGAAGCCCATTCATGTTCTGCTGATGCTGCAGGAGGTTTTCTTTGAACGTGACAGAAAATAGTTTTTCATCATAAATTCTTGTTGGCATGCTCACATGTCAGCCTGCTGTTAATGGTAGGGTTGGAGAGCCTATTGTGGAGCTTTTTTTTTTAACAAATCTGCTTTAAATCCTCTTCACTCCGATTGAAACCAATAAATGAAATGCTTCTTCACAAAAATGAAAAAAAGTCAGTCACCTGTGGGACTGTCGATCTCCAACCTTGCCTTTAACTTTCTTTCAGCATCAAGTGGGAGAAAGTGGTGGTGATCTTTAATCCCCACCCAAAGAGGGCATTTAACTCCTCAGGACGGTTCACTGATTATTGTTTAAGACAACAGTGCCATGTGTCAGAAAGAGTTTCAGTCACCAGAACAGCAAAGAAAATGAATGGAGGTCAAACAAACAGGTCACTGCCTCTTAGTCATTCCATACAGTAAATCTTAGTAGACCTTCTCTTCAGATGTAAACATCTAGGAGTTTTTCTCAGACATGCTTTAAAATGTTTCAAAGATCGTTGTAGATAAGCAAGTATCTTTTTTTTAAGTGTAAAAATAACTTTAAAAAAAAATACAGCTGGTTTTAATTCTATCTGCCGCCTTATCCTGGGTTGTAGATGTAACAACGAAAGTTTAAGATAAGTCACAATTACATAACCAGAGCGGGCTTAAAATCTGCTCAAATAACACTGCATATGAATGGTTGTTTTTATAGCGTGAGGCTCATTTCTGGGGGGAAGTGAGCTTCACATGAAGGTAATAAATGGAGTTTCCTTTTTGAAATCCACTCTACACCGACCAGTGTGGATGACAACCCCTGATAAGGTTAAACAAACACCGTGGCCTATCCGCTTCAAGCCGCAGAGCTACTGAAGCTCACATACAGTACACACACACACACACACACACACACACGTACACACACCAAGTCCCACCTGGTTGTAGCTGCTTGTCTGTATAAACTGCTTCAGTGCTGATAGTCATCACCGTTACTTCATATCTCTGTTGACATCCGCAGGTGCTTACAGTACAAATTGCATGCGTAGGATAAGGCAACAGGCAGGAGATTAAACAGCAGTACACATGTGGAGAATAGTTTAACTAAAACAACTTTTTTTTTTTAAATTTAATATAAACTTATTCGGAAGGATTTTGATAACTGCTCTTAGTGTGACTTAGTTTAATGTAAATAACAGGAAATGGTGTTGTCTTGCAGAAGGAAACGTATTGTAACAAAGCTTTTGGTGAGAGTCATTAATTCTAGCAGTTTTTTGAGACTATAGGTTGACATGGGCGACGCTAAATGCTAACATGGCAGCCCCACATTCGCTATCTTAGCTTAGCATGCTAATATTTGCTACAGCTTAGACATATTTGTGGAAATTGGTTGGATACAAAAGCACAGGACAAAATGTAAATAATGTAAGGGATAATACCCGATGAGGAGAACTATGCAAGTCCAGTAGTGTTTTCGCTGTTTTGCTAACCCTCCTTCTTGCCATGTGCATTTGTTTTCAACAAAACTGACGAAAAGGCTAACCATGGAGCATTAACGTTATTTATCATATATGATCTTACGATGTATTTGATCTTGTAAGGTTGGTTTATAGCCAAGTGACGCTACAGGTGGAAGGCAAAGAACCTCCATTCTCCAAATGTCATTTAACCATCACAATTAGGCCTCCTACTCCAAAGCTGTTTAATGAATTAATCATTTAAATTTAGTCAAGGTAAAAAATCTTGCATAGCATAAGATATTTTAGTCATATTGAGAGCCTTATCTCTAGCATGGCTGAAAATCAAAATGATTGCACACTGACAGCATGAATCTAGACTTTCATTTGTGATAACTGTTCTGAAAAACCTTTGTGGTGTTGGTGGAAGTGATAGCCAGGATACAGTCGTCATTGGCACCAGCCAGGATGGCAAGCGTGAAAATGTGAGGGGGAATTTTGTCAGCTGGTGGCTGCCAGTTGCACTTCTTCTGCTCTGCTTCCTCCACAGAACTATCATACCTTGTTGAGAAGTGCTCCGATCTGGCGAATAGAAAGTTAGAAAGAGGAAGGGAGTAAGGGAGGAGGGGAAGGGGGAGGGAGGGGAGGATGGGCAGAGGCTTCCTCACAGAGCCTGGAGCTGTGACTGTGAGAAAAGACTGTTACGCTATCTTCACAGAACCCCTTAGACCGAGGAGGGATTTTATCTCTCAGTCCTCTGGGACTGGAAAAGGCAATAGAAGGTTATTTCCTGAGAAGTGAAGCAAGGGAGGAGTGATTGGGGAGAGAGAAAACGAAAAACGAGAGAGGGAGGGGAGAAAGAGGTGAGTGAAGAGACTTTGCGAGTTTGCAAGATCCAGCATTGGGAAGTGAGCGAGAGGAAAGGAACAACCCAAAGCGACAAAAACACAAAGCAAAAACAAAACACAAACACAGCCCATTGCGCTAACCCCGCGTCCCACCTTTTCTCTCCGCGATTTCCACAACAAAAACATCCACGCGGCGTCTGAGGCACCGCCGGGTCACAGTCAGAGATACACAAAGTAGTATATGAAACAGTTCCAGACTTTAATGTCCTGCCTCCTTCATACACAGCTATTCCCTTAGTCAAAGCCACACAGAACAAACAGCTATCAAAGGGGAGTTAGGAGGCAAAGGCATAAATCCTGAATTGAACGGGACAGCGCGAAGAGAGAAAAAGCCTTCAAAGGGATTCATACGAGGGGACTCCTCGCTCTGGATCTGGGTCAGACTGGCTTTTCTCTTTTTTCCCCATCACTCAAAATTACTCCCGCTTACTTACCGTAGGCTACAGAGCAATATATTAATTGACCACTGTTAAGGTTGACTGTCTGAATTCAGGGTGGGACGAAGCTTCCACATAGAGCAAATGTTGTGTCTATGTAGTCGCCTGCTATATAACAATTCCACAATCGATGCTCAGTATTGACAAGAAACAAATTAGAGCAGTTAGTTCGGTGGGCGACTGAAGGAGCTATTTGTAAGTTTTGCTACTGCTCCATATCAAGTGTTAGCATTTGCAGACATGTAGACTAGTTAACTTGATAGAAATGTTGCGTGTTTGGAATCAAACTTCATTCCTTCACTCACCAAGACCCGTCTCGAACTTAGCATGCTAACTAGCTAGCACAAACCGTCATGTCACTTACCGATAGGGATGAGTACCTTTCCGATACTGGTACCAGTACCGTTATGTGACGGTACATGTTTTTGTGACTTTTTTATGTGTATGTGTGGTAATTGAAGTTTTTTTTTTTTTTAATTGGTCAAAACTTCTGAATTCTTTACATTTATTTTTATGGTTCCATGTAAACAAGCAAAGTCTGCATCTTTGTTTAAAACTTTCAAGTGTGCAGGGAAAGGAGGGGCTGTTCACAGACTGTGGAGTTCCTAACGGGCCTGGAAACTTAAACCCAAACCCACCATTGGGTCCAGTGTTGAAGCCCGGATCTCTGCCCAAACCTGGCCAGGAAGGCCAAAGCTAGACCAGACTCGTGTCATTTGTATTTTCGGTCCAAACCTGCGCGTCCCGTTGGGTTGAAACTGCTTAGTTGTACGTGTTTGTGAGAAATGGAACGCGGGGCAAGGAGGGGCAATGCGCTGCACATCAGCCAGACACTTCTCCACTATCTCACAGACACAAGGAATGCGTTCAGGTACCAAAATGTGGTGCTGTTTGATTTTATGTTAATCAATAGTCGGGATTACTGTGGGAATTGACCCTTCGCCAACTCCTCCCACAAACGGCTATTGTCCAATCCTACGTTAGCAACCGTAACTATAGGCCTGGCAAGCTTTCCGCAGTGAGTCATTACGTTTGCTTTTGTGGACACATTTTGAGACTAGGACGAAAAACATTTGTTTGTAGAGAAGGATGTTGTTGCTGCTGCTGCTACTACGGCGGCGGCGGCGGCGGCAGCAGCAATATAGAGATGTGCAGATACGAGCGGACTTTTTTTTTCGACTTGAGCAAGTGTAAATATGGGGATAACCATATGTTCACCTCCGAAATGACAGCTGTACTTTTAGGGCTTTTACCTGGGCTTTTAGGCGAGGGATCCTCCAGGCAGGGGCTGCTTTCACTGACTGATACAGCGGTGGGAGAAAACAAAACAGCAGCGAAAGCTGTATGTGGTTCACAATCGCCCAAAAACTTGCAGTTTGACAACGTTTCATGACCAGTGAGATGACCTAACACTTCGTGGGTTGATAGACGGTAAAATTACCGGTCCTTACTGCTGCTCTGTACATTGTCCAGTAGTGTCGTTGAACAGATGTTTTATCCTCCTGCGCGAGTCACGTCACTGAAAACTATGAATGATCTTTGTGACTTCTTCTCTCTATTATCTCAGAACAGTTTATCCAGAAATGTGCTGATATTTCCTTTGAAATCGATACCAAATACTGCCAGGAGCATGGCTGGGAGTGAAAGCTTGCCCGCCGTAGCAACAGTAACCAAGGGGGCGGGGCTTACGCGAAGGGTCAATTGTGTTGGTACCAATAAAACTACAGAATTCGGTATTCATCTTTACCGATAGAACTCACTGTAGCTGCTTAAACACATACTACTGCAGCTGCTGCTCAGAGAATGTACTGTAAGCTCTTGTCCTGTACATTTAATCATGGTTGAAGGTCTTTTCAGGCAACAAGACAATCTTGTATCAGAGAAAAACTTCAAGTAGCCTCTTTCATGAAGTTTGGTATTTAAAAAAATGTCCTAGAGATCTTTTTTTTCTTTTATTCTTGATTGCTCGAGAGTTTTTACAAGTTATTCAGCTTCTGAATGTACTGTATGTTTCACTCAGATTTGTTTTATTGATCATGATGAAGGCCACAAGCTGAAAGACATCAGTCTAATATTGGAGTTCTTCAGTACACAATGTAACTGGAGTGTTTACGTCTTTAGTCTATTTTTTCATGAGCTAAAATTCTGCTATAAACCTTGGTTTTGAATAGCTCACTCTGTTCCATTTAGCTCACTCTGCAAACTGTTCACTCAACAGCCCTCATAAACGTGCAGTTGAATTAAGAGTAAACAAGTTTGAGCATAATCATTATTGACCAACCTAGGTGTAAGGTACACTGGTATCTCCTCCAGTGGTTTATGAGAGCAGAGGATTTGTAAAGCTCCACTTGTTCCCATCAAATTAATTGTTAGCACAAATAAGCACTCATAATCAGGTAGGTGATTAAAATATCAAAAGTTTAATCATGACAAAACTCAATTTGGACTTGGTGTGTTTAAACTGCTGACACCAGTGGAAGTACCTTTTCTTGTTGTTTAATCTTCTCTCGTTCCCGAACACAATGTTGAAATATATATATATAAAAAAACTAAATCCTTTCTTCTTTCAAGAAGAAACACTTTCTCACTTAAACTTAAACCAAGCACTTCTGTGTACTCAGTGTTCTAGGTCAAAAATATGTCCTCAGAAATTCCCTTTGAAGACAGACGCAAAAAAAAACAAAAAAAAAACATAAAGCTGCTTCTCAGAAAGTGATTGGATTTAAACTTCTTGTGACTGATTTCGTCACTTGATCTGAAACTGTGTCCAGTCTGTGAAACATGTCTTTCAGATAAATTGGATAGAAAGTGCAGTTACTGAAAGAAAGAAAAAAAGAAAGATTGACAAGATTTGGCCAAAATTGTGGTTTTACAACTCTACCTCTATTTCTATTTCTTTTTAAAGAGCAGACATGTGACACACCACAAAGTACATAAAGTCATAAAACTGCAGACATCAAGTTAGTAGCATGGTGCCTTCTCCCGTGTGTGAGACTGCCTGCCTGCGACGGTGTTTGTTGTGCATGTGTTTAAGAGAACCAACGCCGCCGTCCTGGTTGCGAGGGTGACTTTGAGCGAGAGATTTACTGTGGCCACTGGTAGCGACGCGGCGACAGATGACAGGGTGCAGTCCCTCTCCTCGTTCATCAGAAAGAAAAATGGGACGGGAGCAGTTGGGCGCGGACAGGACGGAGCCATCCATCTTGGCTGTAATTATGCACAAAGCCACCGTCGTGTCTCGTCGTCGTGCTTCCCCGCTGTGATGGGAGAGCAGGACTATAGCGAGACGGACGGAGTTATGGCTCATCACAATATGAACTAAATGATAGAGGTGGGGAAATGCACATAGAGGATGGACCTGCAGCTCTAATGACCTGCACTCATATCTATGCAGGCTTCCAACTTACCGCTATTTTCATTAGCAATAATCTGTCGATCGATTAGTGGATGAAATGAGTATTATATCTTCTATATAACAGGCTGAAACCATAAGGTACTAAATTTACAATGATAGAAGCTGGAAACCTATGTGAAACACATTTTCCTGCCTTTTCCTGAAAAGTCAGTCGAGAAACACAACCCCAGTTCTTCTCACCTGTTATTCTCTTTTCCTTTCTCTGTCCTTCAGAAATGATCGATTTCCACCAAGAGATGTATAGAGTGGTGGGAGGGGAGCTTCCCTTCCTTGCCCCCCCTCCTCCCCCTGCTCCCCTTCCCTTCCCTTATGTAGACTTCAATGTACATGACAAGCGGCTCTAAAGGCTCCTGCAGCCTCCTGTATGTGCAACTTTTACAAGAGCGAGACACAGCGCTGCTTCATGAGGCCTCCAGCCTCTGCACACACTGCCTTGTCTGTGCCCCATTCATTGGCAGTAGGTTTACCGGGCCATTTATATGTTTTCTGTCACACTTAGGAGGAATTTTCCATATGTTCGACGACGTGTGATTTTCGCTTGTGTCAGATTGTAAGGGGGGAGAGAAGGAAAAAAATGGACGGAAAGTGGGGTGTTTCTGTGCGGCTGCTCTTTTTCACGCAAACTCTGGTCTATAGGATGTTACATGTGAACAATGAGCAGACACTGAGCAGCAGCAGACAAAGGCCCGAGTCAAACTGTATAGGAATTTAAATAGAGCAATCCCATAGGGTTCGTTCTCATGTTCACCCCCACACTGAAGCACAGTCCTTGGAAAGAGAGAGAGAGAGAGAAAGAAAACGGGTTCAAATTCTGTCATGCGGTTCTGCTCTCCATCCCACTGTGGAAAACATGATTAGTTTTTTGTCCAAGTCCTTGTGCATACGTTATTGTTCCTGTGTATTATGGCTAAGCTTCTTTTTTTTTTCCTTCTCTCCCCCATTTCCCACCATTCTTTCAAGACGTAAGAACAAAGGGCGGTGTGATGTAAAAACTGCAGCTCTCTTGGTGCTGCACATCGTGTTTTGTGACAGAGGAGTGATGGGTGAAAACAGGTGTCAGGTTAAATATCTGATGGGAGACAAGCAGATCATTTCAAAAAAACTGAAGCATTTAGCTGGGAACAAATATGGATGTGCATATGTGTTGGAGGAAATGGGTGGGGGTGGGGGGGGACTGTGAAAGCAGCTGCATTCTTCTGAAGCTTTGAGTCATCACCCATTTATAGAAAATGAGAGTAGAGAGTAATTCCAACCAATAAACTGTATATTGCATGTAAAGAGAGCTGTAAATAATCCATAAATCCAATACTATGTATGCAATCTGCAGCACTTCCAGGCCGCACGTGCACGAGCCTCTTGGTGGCTGATTAAGTTCTGGTATGCGATGAGCCAAACGAGAAAAATGAGAATAAATTATGCAAGCAAATACAGTTGTTAGCACAGCAAAAGAAAGGGAGAAAAAAAAATCTACAAAGACCCCCGGCCCCTCAGAATATCTCCAGTCTCTTGACTAATTTCATTGTTTCCAGACAGACGAAAACAAAATAAAAGAATAGGTCCGGCTCCCTCCCATGTGCACACAGCATGAGGGAAGAGGCAGCAAGCTGTGGCCTCTCCGACTGCATGCGCAGCACAGGGTTTGACACTTTTTTTTTTCCCTTCTTCATCTTTTTAAATTAAATATTCTCTCTCATCCTTGCCATGGAGCTATAAGTGCTTCAGGTTAGGGGGGGAAGGGAGGGAGTGAAGGAGGAAGAAAGAGTGTCCCCTCTTTAGAAAACTAGATATATTTAGAAATAGGCACATTAAAGAATAAAAACCCCGCCACAGTAAAGACATGACGAGAAAAAAAAGAAAGAGAGAAATCACTAAAGACCGAAATCCCAACCCTGATAAATCACATTATGAGAAAACAGTAAGAGGAAAGAGAACTAAGGGAGGGATGCACAGATGGAACGGTTAGTCCATAACTGCTGAAATATTTACAGCAAAGTCTGTGCAGATGGTTCAATTATGACCGGTTCTCTGAGAGCCTCCGACAGACCATTTGTCATTTATATCACCTTGCTGTGGAGTGAGTCTACAGATAACTATTCAACATTTGTGTTGAAATCATTCTAAGGTCATGACGCAGTTGTGTGTAATGGATACCCCCCTGCTTTCTTTTTTTCCCTGCTGTCCTAAAATGACTGCTGAAGATTTGAGATATTTATGTGCCTTGTGCACATAAAATTGAGTGGAGTAGTAACAAGCTCAACAAAAACATAACGGCCCCATCTTCCTGCAAGGGCGCAAACAGTTACCCGCGGAATAGGGTTACATTTTGACAGTTTGGGTGCTTCTATACTAATTTGATTGCTTTATTTTTTTAGACAAATTCATTAGCATCATTTGGCGTGCCAGCTGCGAGTACAGACCGAAGCCTGTCTTCCTCATTTCTGTTACATAAGAACATAAATCTGTAACTGAGCCGTGTTTGCATTTTATTTCACTCCACACCATTTTATAGCTCAAGAACAACTTGATAAAAACTAACAGAGACAGGCTGTGCTAGATGTAACTGAATGAAATCTGAAATCTGTCCCTAAGTCTCTCTTGAACTCTTGCATATATTACAGCATTTCAATAGGGGGAAAAAAAGTTATATATCAAGTTGCTATTAAAGTCTATCGTCCAACTCTCAAATGATTCAGTATTTTTGACGGTTTAGCAGACAGGGATTAATGTCACTCAGTATCCTTTGAAAAATAAAAGTATTTAAACTTCTTATATTGTAATTTAATGAACACATTTCGGAATAAAACTTTTAATTTAATACAACGTCAGACCAAATCTGAGCTTGCTCTGCTCTTAGTAATCTAAAAACATAAAACAAAAGAAGTCCAATTGTGATGACATATTCATTAGTTGTTATGTAAAGGACACCAGGAATAAGAAGCAAAGAAGAATATGAAAGAGAATGACAACACTTTTTTTTTTTCCTTTTGATGAAAAATACAACTTTCTATCTGATTTCATATGCATGCTATCTGGTGAAAAATGAAAGAAAAAAAAGTTGTTGTGGAAAGAAATGACAGAAGCGTGAAGCTCACTCCACACATAGTAAATTTATTTGGTGGAGTTGCTCCACTCTGGACTACTTTGTCCTCTGGCAGTCCTTATTTGCTTTCTATTAAAACTCCTGCATCTCAAGCGTTGAGAACGACCTATCACATTACATAATTCATGCACAGAGCTCGTGAATAATGAATGTTTCTGCCCCAGTTGATGTGATGCCAGAGGTGGAAGAGCAGCGCTCTATGTCCAGCTTTGCATCCCTGCAAACTCAACACTGATGCCACAGGTTGTCTTTTTTTCTATATTTCTTTTTCTTTTTCTGCATGCATGAGTTACACAGCACAAACACACTAAATAATGAGACACCAACACAACAGCCTGCTGTTTTTCATTAATGTCGTGTTGTTTTTCAAAGCTCTGTTTTTCACTCTGAAGACTTTTTTTTTTTTTTTTTTGCTCCGCACTGAGAATTCATGAGGATGAAATTTGCCTCGCAAAAAAAACTGAGTCATCTTTTAATCTGCGCTCGCACCTCCCATCGGACCAACTGTCCACGTTAATGTTTTATCAGGCCTTTTGGGCCCATTCATCACCCTCCTTTGTGCACATGCCAATGAGGCATCAGACCATGGGAACCCGATGTTTTTAAAGAGCCAGCAGCTAGTTGCTGCTGGTGACTGCATGAAACTGAGCTTTATTAATAAACAAAAGCTGACGTGTTTGTGGCCTGAGAACCTACGAGTGATGAGACCCACATTAGAGACTTGTCAAGGCAGGAGTCGGAGAGTCAGAGCCACAGTTGGTGTCATTAGCGGTGAAGCAATGGACCCCAAACCGGCCCGGGGCTGCTCATCAGTACTTGTCACCGCGCCGGCTTCATTAGTCACTGTGCAGATGACAGCGGCTCTTGTAAAGGATATCTCACCCCCTGTGGAGAGCCAAGTGTCTTCGCAAATAGGCTGCTGACCTCCGGAGTGTCTCTGGTCCTGAGAGGGCAGAGTGGGTGAGGGGAGGGGAGGGGAGGGAAGGGGAGAGGAGGGCCCAAGATGAGGACAGGCCAGGAGTTGGGGTGAGGGCGTGCAGACTGCAGGGCAACGCCAGGCCGGGACCTCTCCTTTCTAGAGAATCCTGGGAGCTGACCTGCCCCTGACCCCCCCCATCTGTACGATGAAGTTAGCCGACTGGTGTCTGCTGCACACTGATGAAATGGCAGATTCCCCCAGAAGAGGAGGGGAATAGAAAGAGAGAGAGAGAGAGAGAGAGAAATCTGGGGCCCCTCTGAATGAGAATGGGATACCCAGCAGTGACATGCTAATCCGCTTGGTTGATGATTAGGAGTTGGAGGGAGTGGGGGGGAGTGGAAGGGGGGTGATGGAGAGGTTGGAGAGGCAGAAATGAAATGATGAGAAAGAAAAAAAGACCTTGGCATCTTTTTGATGTCTCTGCCTTTTGATTGTGTGTGTGTGTCTCTCTCTCTGCTGTGCTATGTAAATGACAGCAGCTCCGTCAGAGTGGAGGTATCTGTCCGACATGTGGACATGTGACGGGTGATTATGCTTTGATGTGGAGGCCCTGTCTGCATCTCCGGTGAGACACGAAACACGAAACACAGCCGCTCTTTTGATTTTCATTTAATGCACCTCTTTCTCGCTGATTCTGTATTAGAGACACTTTTGATGATCAGATAGAGTAAACAGCCTTTGAAAAAAGATTTGGTGGCTTCTCAACGGTAAATTATAAAATCCAATACCGGTGCTCATTCATAAGGTGGTCCGTGTTTTTCATACTTTGTGTTTTTGACTTGTATCAGACGCTTTTAATATCCTGGATCCTACCTTGTGTTTAAGCTCTGGTTTCAATAACAGTTCACAGACAGTCATACTAGAAACAGCACAGATCAAAATGTTTTTTTTTCTCAGAGTCCAATATTGAAAACTGTCTCGTAACAAAAGCTGCCTTTTGAATGTTTGGTCAGATTCTGATCAGCGAGGAACATTATTGTCTTTTGAGATGGTTACAGTCAGATTCGACGATACCGACGCTGCTGTGATGTGGTCGAGATACAACAGGAGACGACAGACTGGGCCCTGTCCAATCAGTCGGTCACGATCTGCATAACGTTGCAGAGGTGATGGGGGCAGGAGGAGCTAGAGGCAAACATCTGAACTGTACACAGTCACGGCATCTAAAGGATCTTGGCTAGAAGAGACATTTGCCAACATGGTTACCATAAAAAAAACATGGTGAATCTTATGTGAGGGTTTGGTTAGGTTGATTAACAGAACAGACATTTAAAGGTTGTGGAACGGTCATGATCACGGATAAAACAAACACTGACTATTCAATTGAAGCAGGGAATAAACAAAGTCCCCCTTTGTCCATCCAGTCCTCCTTCCTCCTAATACAGACTTTAACAACACCTGGCTTTTTGCTTAAATAATAAAAAATAATTGATTTTAATGTAATGAATTGACATATGGGGTCATATTCACAAGGCAGACTTGATTTGGATCCAATCATTTTAATTAAATGATGAATAGAAACACAAATACGATCAGGAATCTGTTATTTGTCACCATACAGTATGATGATGTGATGTCATCCAATCAGCTACAACCAATAAAGCCTTTAGGAACAAGTGACTTTTTGCTTTTCCGTCCTCAATCAGGATGGGACTGGTTTCCATGTCACCCACTGAGATGTGGAATACTGTATTGAGAACTGGCCATAGAACTGGATAAAAAAAATAAATGCTAGACATAGATTCAGTTGTGTTTTTTTTTTTTTTTTTTTCCATGATACACTATACGTGATAAATCTATTAACTGTCTCATCGAACACATTTGTTGGATTAAGACCATCGCAGGGAAGATTTAATTGATTAAATGAGCTTGTAATGTGATATATATATACACACCTCTGTGATGGAAAAGATACAAGATCTCTCCTGGTGACATCTGGTCTGCCGGCCTTTTTTGATGCAGTGCTACTTGGCCTTTGAACTCCAGTTATCTATCTATGCTCTGAACTCTCCAATGTAGCTTATGTGTTCCCTGCTGCTTCCAAGTGAGTATGGCCGTCATCAACGTGCAGGTGTTTGCTGTGGCACCGAGGACGGTATTTGATTCCACGACATCAGGCTGGCAGGGCGGTAACTGGGCCGCTAAACCTGTGACGGGGGTGTTGAGGGATGGCTAACGGTTCAACAATCATCACAGGAAGTGGAACCTCTCTGCGTGATGCCTTTTACCACAGCGTATCTTAGCTGGTGGCTGTTGCCTCGCAGCAGGAGGACGGGTTCTCTCCCCTGATTCTCCAGTGTCCTCCCACAGTCTTGCACATTGGGTTAATCGGCAACTCTGAGGTTCCTTTAGGTGTGAATCATAGACTGTAAAAAATATGGACGTAGCATCCGTGACGTCACCCATTGGTTTTGGGGAGTCGTTTTTGTGCCTCAAATATGGCGGCCTGATCAGCGCCATGTTGGATTTACCGGCCGAGAACCCGCCCACTGGCCTCGAAGCAGCTGTCACTCAACGTTTCCGCGCCCTAATTGGCCAGAATTTTAACCTAATAACAGTAAAACGGTAAAGTAAAAGGTAAAAGTAAAAAAAAAAATTCACCCCCCTCAGAGTGTGTGCGGGGGTAGAAATTATCGATTGAGACAAAAAAACGTGATGACACCAGGCTTTTAACATGTTTATTGAGGATGTAAAGTCGGCGATTTTAACATGGGGGTCTATGGAGAATGCTGCTTTCTGACACCAGCCCCCAGAGGAAGCCGAGGGGATTGCAGTTTTTTGAACGCGGAAGTGAGCTTCACTTCTCAGACCGACAACTGCCCCCTTGGTGTGAATGTCAGTTTGTGAGGTTGCATGTCAGGCTGCACTCTGGGTGGTGATTGGTTCTCTGTTGTCATGGTTTCTGTGTCATTCCCTGTGTAGTTCCTGCTTTATTTTGAAGTCCTCTCTTGTCTTCCTGTGATTACCTCATGTGTCGCACCTGTGTTTGATTGCACCACCTGTGTCTCGTTACCTCTGTGTTTTCTCCGTGTCCTCTGTCAGGTCGCCTGCCTGTTGTCCGTGCTCTGTGTTTGTTCCCTGCGTCGTTGCCCTGACTTTCTCCTGTGTGTTCAACAGGCTTTCCGCCCATCTGATCGGCTATATCCGATCGGCCGATATTTTGCATTTTATTCAATTTGTGAGATCGTCGTAATGTCTTAATTTCACCGATCCCATCAATGACCTCATTGTCGTGTTGAAACTTTTTGCAGATGCTCCAGTTGCATAGATAGCAGATGGCTTGTGTTATTTACTCCGAAGAAGTTCCACGGCACTGACATGTTTATTTGCTTGTGATTATGTTGCTAGCCAATGATTCAAGATTTTAAAAAAACTTAATTGTCCGTCACATAGTTACAGGGTTCAAAACATAAACGCCACAAAGACATAAAACACACATTGAAACCAATGAGACGAGTTTGTTTTGCTTTAAAGGGATAGTTCAAGATTTTTGGCAAATTGGCCCATTGCCGTAATCCTTAGCTGTAGGTTTGTTACCTTTAATTGTTGGTGCAAGCTATTTTTAGAACGGCGGAGCAGAGCCGCGAGCTGCTCAGAGCTACACTACGGAGGCTAATAGGATTTCTTCCCTCATCAAACTCATCAAATACACAATCCAGCAACTCCAAAACGCTCTCATGGACAAGTTGTGACCTGCACATTCACCACGCTATGAGATAATAACGGAACTTTCCTTTTTCGAGGTAAATGCAGAAACTGCTTGCCGAAAAACTGCCCCCGACGGGAACACGCAACAGCAGTTTTACATGAATTTACCTCGAAAACAACTTCATCTTGTAACATTCCGTTATTATCTCAGCTCGCGGTACTGCTCCGCCACTTTAAAAACAGCTTGCATTGACAATTTAAGGTAACAAACCTGCAGGGATTATGGCAATGGGCCAATTTCCCAAAATGTTGAACTATCCCTTTAAACAAACAAACAAAGCAAAATAGACACATCTCATTGTTGATACTCAGTAAACAGTGCATACAGTAAATGAACAAGTTATTTAAATAGACATATTCCTCTCTCACATGATCAGATCGTGATTGGTTATCGGTTTATTTAAACTGACTAATCGGTGATCGGCCCCAGTGTTCAAGCTGTAAATAAATACTTTTTGTTCACCCCACCATCCCTGTCTCTGCCTGATATGCATTTGGGTCCAGTTTCCCTCAATCCCGACACCTGTGACCCTGCAAAGATAATTAGTACAACCGATGGATGGATTGATGGATGGATGTCTGATCAAAGATGAACTCTGCTGCTGCTCCAGAATGAACCAGAGAGCTAGATCCTCTCCCTGAGCCGACTATTGATAACCATTTGAGACGGAGAAGAGAGATTCCAGTCCTCAGTTTCCTGAGCACCTGTCTGCTCTTCTTCTGTCACCACAGAACCAGTCAAGCAACCACTCGCCCTGCCCTCAAGCGCTCCCACAAAACCCTCCCTGGAGGGACACCGTCAACGTCGCGTGGAAAAAAAAAATCACTGCACGCACTGCAACCAACATGGACACTTTGTCGCTTCCTGCCGGTTCTGATCCTGATCTCGTTTTGAACCTCGCCCGTGGTTTTTTGTATTTTTTGCCTCGGCATCGCCCCTTTGTAGATTCTCTTTTACTTTCACATCTGCCTCCTGAGTTGTGCCCTTGGGTCTCCTTTTTTTTTAAAGAACCGTGACAGTGTCGGTGTTGTATTTACAGCTTGTTTCCGCCGTTCCCAGGTGGCCCAAAAAATCAAGAAGAAAATCAATGTGAAGAAAACAATGGAGAGCGAGAGCCAGAGTGACACAAAAAATACCACATGTTGACAGCAATCCATTAGAAAGACTCATACATCACTGCAATACAATAGCAGACTTCACCCACTGAAGACTTCCATATGGTGTAATCCACTCTCTCACACACAGCCAGACTCTGCCTGAGAAGTAAAACATGCTTTAATGTATCTGCTCCACCAGGCCGGAGAGAGGAAGGGTGGCCTGGAGAGTCCCCCCGATCGTTTGTACTTTAACTTCAAACCTTCTCTTATTCATGTGCCCCCTTTGTGCTCGCCACAAACGGTGTGCTCAATTGCATTATCATTACAGAGGAAATCACTCATATTAAGCCTCTGCACTGTCATTTGCCCCACAATCTCAGCTGTGCGCTGCCAAGCAAGCGTGGCAGGACATAAGATGCATGTGAAATGAGATTTGCATAAACAGTGTTGCTCTGCCATTTATTTATTTTCTCCCCTCAGCTGAAAAAATAAAATAAAATAAAATAATAGATGCCGGCTGCTCGCTGAGGATGTCCCCGAGGCTGCATCAAACAGGTGCTGTTCTTGGCACTGCATGGGACTTCATTGATGGTATTATTGTAATAACAACATAATGACCTCATCATGCTTTCAGATGTGGGTGCAGAGGGAGGGGAAGTGGGGGCAAAAACCAGGAGGAGCAGGTGGTGGCTCCTTCACAGGTCCTCTCTAGTGTAAATTATTATATTGCTAATGGGCTCATGATATCAGTGCTTCTCTATTAGCAGTGGAAAGGTGGCAAAGACTATATAATAATAATTTCTAATCAAAGGTTGAACCGGCAGAGGAGCAAGTCTCTGCCTCCCAAACCCTGTTTACAAAGAAAACAGTATAGAAGAATTGGTCGGAGACACATTGAGTCACTGCTGGCTTTCATCTTCTGCCGTTGCTGACTTTCTGTTTTACGCTGTTGTTATCTTCTTCATGCTAAAAACCTCAAAATGTGTCTTTTTTTTTCTTTTTTTGAAGTAACAGTGGTGTTGAAATACCCGACAGCCAATAACACACACTTTTTGTCTGTTTTATTCATTCATTCGTTCATTTAATCGCCTGGCATCAGGATTTTAGTCAGCACTAGTAGAAGTAGCAATGTATGTAGGGTTGTTGTTAGTTGTTTGTAGTTTTGTAGTTGAATCATCTTACATTAACCAGTATCAATATACCTCAAGAAAGTGAAGACAAAGCAGAAATATTTTCCTCACTCGGCCAAAAACATGCAAAAAATAATGTATCACAATTCACAAGACCTTGGGATTTTCATATTGCATTAGACTCAAGCTATTCTTTATTGTTATTTTGTCGTATAACAGTCAGTGTTGTTATTACACTATTATTTCACACACCAGAGCAGCAGAACATTAGACTAACTTTACCTGACATTTACGAGCGCTGTGTCGATTGTGTACATACTACGTACAGCCCCGCACTGTCTGACAGTATATACAGGATTTCCCATGTTGATGTAGGCTGCAGATGCATCATCATTTAGCTCGCACAAATAACTTAGACTGCGCCTCCGCCACGGCTTCTTTACATTTAGAATGCGATTGTGTGCTTGCGAATGACAACGTATACAGGAAACACCGCCAACAATGCCTTATTTAGGCTCTTTTGTGAAATGAGACATACAGGTATTTCTGGTCGTTAATGCGGCCTAAATACAGACTCAGCGGTGGGTTGACCTGCCATCGTCTCCGTCTTACTTTACCCCCTCTTATTCTATTCTGAAAAAAAACGCCTCTCAGTTTAAGCACGCTCTGTGTCTCTTTGAGCAGTAGCAGCAGCAGCAAAGTTCAACTCAGCCACAGGTGAACTTTGTCTCGAGTGGAACGCACTTTCAGAAGCTGCCTCGCATTTTCTTAAGTTAAGATGAAGATACAGTTCGAAGCCGGTGATGTGATGTAGGCAAATTATTCAGAATGCCAAGACTCTGTGTCAGGTTATATGTTACTACAACACCTGTTATTACATAGGAGATGTGTTACTAACCTTCGCTTGGGCTTAACCACACACTGTCTCACTCTCTCTCTTAGACACACACATACAACCCCCCTCCACCTGGGTGTAAAATGTCCACGTAATGCACTGCATATTCAATCATGAATAAAAGACGGTTTCATTCACTAATCCAAGCAAATAATTAAAATTGTACATCCTCATCATAAAGTAACAGTAGTCTATCTATTTTAAACACGTGATTAGTGTGCTGGCTTACACACACATACTTCCTCATTGTAAGGGACAGTCCAGACAGCACATATAGTTCCATCAAATTAATTATGCGTCACGTAGGTGTCTCCACCTCCCCACCCCTGTAGGAGACCAGCAGCGAGTCTGAGTCAATTCACTCCCAGTGGGAGAAGCGAACATGATCACAGATGATGTGCGAGTCTTTTGGAGGCCCCACAGTCACCAGAGTAAATATTGGATCCATTTTTCACAAGCTCCTTTCGAAAAGTCTGACATCAAAATGACATTTTATTCAAACCCACAGATCTGGGGGAAATTAACTTTATTTGTGGCCTGTTTCTGTCTCAGCGACAAACTCTCATGTGATCTCACACCGTCTTTCTCTGTTGGTTTTGGTCTGGTTTCACTGCTGCAGAAGGTGCTTTCTTCTGCTTTGCTGCAGAAGTTTTGAAAAGACCTTTATGTGAAACTAAGAATGAAGTGAACTGAAATTAAACTTGTATTTCTTGACTTTATCATTGTGTTTCTTTTGTTACAGTTTTTTTTCAATTGCAAAAGAAGAATTCATCAAAGCTGAAGTCACATTTTCAACTCTTAACACAGTCTGTAACACAAAAGTCCATGTGGAGCAAACTGTGAATCACCTTCCATTGCTTTTACACAAAATGCATTCAGTGACCACAGTCACTAAAATTCATGAACTCTTTTCTTAGTTACTCCACCGTCTACAAAACAAACTTTTGCAGTTTTTTTCCCCAATGCTAACACACTTCTATCAAAACAGTTAAAAATGCAGTCAAAACAGAATGATGGGGGAGAAAAACATTGGCATGTCTGCTGCAGCTACATTGAAATTTATTGAAAATCATAACAAAATATTGATATTATAAAACAAATACGAAAAATATTGAAAATAAAAATGATTTGCAAAATGTGCAAAATATGAAAAATATGAAAACGGCTGAGGGCAGCAGGCAAGTGTGGATTGTCCCTGGTCAGAGAGGAGCAAACATGACAATGTGTGCTGCTGTCTACTCTGCAATAATAGTTTGTCATCATTAGTCTCATTGGTCCGAAGGTCGAGAAATGCAACATTTGTTGTTGTGGGGTTCCACCACCACTCTGCTGCAGCCACTGACTGTATTGCTGATGTTGATGAAAACATGTGACCAGATGTAAAAGACAGGTAGTGAAAATGTTTTTTTTTGTGCATTTACAATACAGTAAAACATATTTTTCATAAGAACTCTAAATCACTATGGACAATTTATGTAACTGAAGCAATACACTGCATTACTGATTAATTCTTGTTCCATTATACAATAATTCAGTGCACTCGATGAAGTGTTAAAATCGTTTTCTATGATAAAATACTGATTTATCTGAAAACCTAAAAGATATAACATATATTTGATGTAATACTCTCGTTGTTGTTAGTATTTTGTAGTTCAGTGAACTCAGAGTGACGTGTTTGCTTCCTGAGTGAGACTTGTTGCCAGTGTTGTGGATAAATGAGCCTATTTTGAGACATGTGTGAAGTGTTTTGTTGGTGAGAAACAGTCTTGGGGGGGTGAGATGAGATGCACGTTGGTAATGCAGACTGGGTGAAAACCTACTGACCAATGCTTGTTAGCAAATGAAATAAACTGTATTATTTAACTGCTTTTGGATGGAAAACAGACTGATGATCATGTGGGCCACTACTGATCAAATATTAAGCAGACAAGAAGTGTCAATCACTAATACAAATGATTGTGTGTAATTACCCACTCCAGGGGACAAAATTGGTCTTTAAAAAAAAAAAAAAAAGCAACAAACTATTAAGCACAGCATTCAAGTCTTTGTTTTGCCACATCAGTGCTCAAAGACTTCCGAGTGTCACAGCTTGATAGGCCATGTACCGTTTTTCAAAAAATGTTACATCAGTGTCCTCAGCTGGAACCCAAAACTAAGAGCCTGACTGACAGCCAGGAGATCAAGCATCTGTGTGTCTTTCTCCATGAATAATGACTGTGTGTGTGTGTGTGTGTGTGTGCATGCATGTGAGTGTGGGTGTGTTTGCGCAGGCTTTTTTGAATGTGCATTCTTCTGTTTGTGCTTGTGTGTCTTATATGTGTGCGTTTAAGTAGGCGGGCGGATGGATAGATAGATAGCTTGTTTGCTTGCGTTGTTTTGTGTGCAAGTGGGTGATAATGAGTGTGTGTTTATGCTCGTTTCAAGTGTGTGTGTGTGTGTGTGTGTGTGTGTCGTCTGGGCTGGAGCAGACTACACATGGCCGAGGCTTCAGCTGAAGGCTCACACAGTCTGCTTGCCACAGTTCAGTGAAGGACCCGCTCTCCGCTGACAGCACACCTCCTCCCCCCTCCAACTCTTTTTCATCTGAAATTTCATAGATGCATTCGGGCAGCTCAATGACAACACGTCTCTATTCCTGCTCTAAAAACCTCCCAGCACCGAGCAAACTTCCTTACTAAGCTGCAAATTGGCATGCTGGGACTATCGCTTCACTCATCTTGAACAAGTCTTTTGTAGTTTGAAAGCCTTTTGAAAAACTTTTTTTTTTTTTCCCTACGTTGTCATTGAGAGGCACTTTTATAAAAACTTAGAGAAAAAAAAGTGTTTGCTTTTGTACTTAGCATATTGTGAGGGAGGGATACTGTAACACCTTGAGATGCTTTCTTTATTTATGTACATAATACATTATTACATAATACATTATTTAAAAAAAACAGTCTACGGTTCTTTACATGCGCTTCTGTTCTATAACTCTGCAATCAATTTCACACCAGGAGGACAAGTTATACATTTTTGTTTCCTTTTCTGTCTTTTTCCCAACTGACAGCCAGAGTCTGTAGCATATACTTTATTAGTTATTTCCTGTGTAGGGAAGGAGCAGCAAATCTGGAAGGTTCCTTGCCTCTGAGGTGTGAAGGAGGCCCTGTTTTTTTCCCTGCAGCAGGGCCTCTTGTCAGGGGAAGGAGGAGGGGAGGCTGCGGGGTGTGTGTGTATGTGTGTACGTGTGTGTGTGTGCGCGCAGGGGGGCTGTGGACAGAGAGGAAGGGGGTTAATCACGTTTGCAACAGGACGGGCTTCCCCTTGAAGTGGGAGACAGTGGTAGGAAGTGTCCAGATTTATGGCGCTTCATAGCCAGCCTTCACCATGGCAGTTGACCAGCAGACAGAAGGGGAGAGTGTGAGAGGAGCTGTAAATCACAGTGAGAGTGTGGCTCAGACACACACACACACACACAAACACACACCCACAGCTCACAGGCAGCTAAAGTGTGAAGGAAGGCTTGCTCTCCAGTCGTCTGCTGACAAGATAGAGCTGTTCCTGCTCCTCTTTCATGAAAAGTTTGGAAATATGTTTCTGCTGTTTTTTTTTCTTGCTTGACCTTTCGGAACTTTTATATTCAAAAGATCCTCACTGTGCTGAGTGAGTTACATGACCCCCAAAGTCCACAAAAACAAAACACACTGAAAAATCCATCACCAACCATCAGAATAATAAAAAAAGGACACACAGTTGTCTAATTTTTAATATTAATTCTAAAAAAAAAAAATGTTTGGGTTTCCAGCAGCATTTGAAGCTGGAGTGGCTCAAAATACACAACCGATTTTTAAGAGGAAATAGAACATTTTGTTTTTGTACCAAGGACGAAGTGGCAACATTTCAGTGGAGTCAGTCTGGTGGCACCAGAAGCTGACCAGGCTGTGCCAACAGGTGCTAAAACTCAAGGTGAGGACTGTGTCTACTGAGAGCATCAATTCGACAAACTTATACGACCTGACAGCAGCAGCTGACACTGATGTTTTGTGGGTTTTAAATTGATTTGTTAAGTATCCAAAACCCTGCATCTTCCAAATGTCTTCATACCAACGTCAAAGAGCCCAGTGTCTTTCTGATGGTACATTAACGTCCATTGACATATGTGCATTTGTCATGAAAATTAATTTGCAACCACATGATGATTTGGATTTTATGGATATTTTTTTGTAAAATAGAGCATAACTGGAGGATTATGGCAGAATATAATCAGAACAGAAGTATTTTCTGTACCTGACATTCAATGCCAGTGTCAGTTTTGACAGAAATGGGCTCAGCCTCAAATGAGAGACTTGCCTTGAACTCAGGAGTGTAAAATCTGCTGCACTCTATGTACGAAGAGTCGTGACCAGAAATAAAACATCATCTCACAAGGTTATAAATAATCTAATCTGTGTGATCTGATCACACCCCGCTGTTGTTTGCCATCTTTTGATATCTTGCTGATTAAGATGAAAACAAACAAAGGTCTAAAACCTGGAAAAGATGAAGATACAGTAAGCGTGCGGTGTCTTAACTGGCAGCGGCAACACGAGCTGGCTGTGATGAGGGGTTAATCCAGACAGATAGCATCACTGTTACTCCTGGCTTCCCCTGGGCTAACGGCGGGCTTCGTGGACTCGCTAATGTCTATACCCTGATATCTCCACAGGCCTGCTTTCAAAGACAGAACAAATGACTTTGATTTCAGCAAAGAAAAATGTGTTATCTCTATCACATCTGCCATGTCTGAGTCACTGAGGTTTATTATTAGCACCACCACTCCTGTGTGTGTGTGTGTGTGTGTGTGTGTGTGTGTGTGTGTGTGTGTGTGTGTGTGTGTGTGTGTGTGTGTGTGTGTGTGTGAGTGGGTGGGTGACTGCCACGCTGTAGGTGAACATTCAAGGAGCCACAGCAGAGGTGTCCTCTTACTTCACTCCACTCTGAAGCTCTTCTCGGTGAAATGACTCTCTTGCCTCTTTTCAAGCACCATTGAGTCTATTTCCTTCGCAGGCGGCCTCAGGATCACTTAACATGAGGCGTGCACGTGCGCGTGTCTTCGCAAAAACACGCGGCGAAGGCGAGAGGGAGGGAAGGGAAGGGAGGGAGGGAGGGAAGGAGAGCGGGAAGTGCCACATCCACGGCCTTCTAACCCGTGCTGGTATCTGCTCATCCAAGCTTAATGGCTTCAGCAGATGTGTGGGGGGGTGGTGGTCTCTCTCTTCTTGTCATATTTTAGACTGCTGTGTGCCCACATGGACTCTGGCCTGGTTAGACCATCCATCCTCGCGGCTGTGAGGCCCCCCCCCCCTTCCCACTCCTTTTCTGAACGCGCGCTGTACCCTGTGTGTACACAAGATCTCTGGCCTCAGCGGGGAATGTTTATCCAGCTGAAGTCCAACAGTGTCGCACTCTCTCCCAGCTGCACTGTGGCGACCGGAGAGGAAGTCACTTAGGACAAATCTATTGACTAATATCAGACATGCAGAGGCTTCTTTGAAGTGAATGTCACTGCAAAATGTGAATCCCAGCTCCAAACCTATGCATTTTATGCTGTTTTTCCCCTAATTACCTCTAATGGTGTGGGTTTTTTTTTTGTTTGTTCTCAGATGAATAACATTTCCAAATCTCTCATTTGCCCCATTAACATTTGCAGATGAAGTGTAAAGCGCAAAAAAATGGTAAAGCAACCACATAAATAGGCACTTTGTCCAGCCAATGGTGTATCCAGCCTCCAAAATATTTCACCCCTATAGGACTGAAATGTTTTGTCGCAGGATGTGCTCCCGATTGCGAGTCTCAATACTGCAGAGCAATGCAGGATTAGGAAGCAGGATCAGCAACAATGCAATGCAAAGTAGCTGAGCTTTGCAAGACAAAACTGCAACCATCCCCAAAAAAAATTGCTTTCTGTGAAATGTAAATTAGTGGCTCAAGTGCATCCAGTCAGGTGACGGTCCACAATTTGAGTTTGGCTGAAATAATACATTTGTAGTATTCTGCACATACAGTAGAGTGTGAATTCTGACTTGGCTGCCAGAACTGACTGGGGACTTGGAGGATGACAGATGTTACATAATGTGAATATGCTATTGAGGGGTGGGAAATGCACTGAAAAATGCAAAATAGAGTTATGCAATGAATTATAACCTATCAGTGTGCACTTATATCACCTGTCCTCTTCAACTCCACACCAAAATGAAAAAAAAAAAAGAAATGTTTGACTACACCTTCAACCCTTTGCACAGCCATAATTCAGCCTCTCAATCTGTCGGCTCCAGCAGCACAGTAGCTTCATCATCAAGCAATAATGCTGGACTCAATCGTAGGTAAGAAGATGATGCTGTGCAGGGACGGTGATTCCTCCCCCCCTAGTGATAAAACCAGCTTCTGCCAAGTGCTGACGAGATTTATCACCGTGTCTGTTTAAACGTAGCCAATTTCACTTTAATATGATATTAAAGAATGATGCATGCCTGAGCTTCAGACGTTCCCGTTGAGGGAGTCTCGTCTGCCGGTGGCGGCGTTCAAAAACCCGGCGTGGTGAGCCAGTGATACAGCTGATGTAATGTTCAATATTGATAACAGCCCTGAGCAGAATGGGCTTGGATCATTTGGGAAAATATTGTGTGATCTTTTTTTTTTTTTTCCAAACTACCATTTCTTGGCCCCGCGCCTGGATTCATGTCATCCATCAGTTCAATTTGATGGGCAGATATCCACAAAGCTCTTATCACCTCCAATGAAATGAACTCTGTCTGTGAAAACAGAGCAGGCAGAGCCGGCGTCGTGCATATGAGGTGAAATTGGTTCTGCGCGCACGTCGTTTCAAACCTGAATTATTTCTGAAATCTATCTTTAATAGTTTTATGCACTTATTTCTACTGTGTGATATGAAATATAATGATAATATGGGGAGAAGTTCTAGAAAGATCTAGTCTAAAACATGGTTCCAGTCCTTGAAGAGACTATATGAGTGTTTTTTTGCTTCATTTAGCTCTCCATTGTTTCCCATTCATTCAGAGCACAAACACCAATTTACAGACTACCTGAATTTAACTTGTAGTTGTGATCATAATAACTATGACGTTTGTATTAGGTTTGTCAAAGTTACACTATTTTTCCAAAGCAAGTCACTACTGACTTGGTCAAATAAATAAAAAAAATATTCCATTTGATTAAAATCTGCTCTTTTTTTATTTTTTTTATTTGGCCAAGAGTTGGTCAATTTGAATATTGTATACAAAGTCAATATGCTGAGATCTTGGAATTCGGCACCCTACGTATGTGCTCAGAGCTTTCCTACATAATAAGCAGGGATTATTCATAATGACATGTCAGGTATGCTCATATTTGGTTTTATCTCCATCGATCTATCTAAGTTGTCACCTCATTCACCACACTATGAGATAATAATGGAACGTTATGAGACATAGTTGTTTTCGAGGCAAATTCATGCAAAACAACTGATGCACATTCCTGTCAGGGGCAATTTTTCAGCAAGCAGTCTCTGCATTTACCTAGAAAACAACTCTGTCTCGTAACGTTCCGCTATTATCTCATAGCGTGGTGAATATGCAGGTCACAACTTGTCCACGACAGTGTTTTTGAGTTTTTGGATTGTGTATTTGATGAGTTTGATGAGGGAAACCAAGAAATCCCATTAGCCTCCACAGCGTAGCTCTGAGCAGCTTGCGGCTCTGCTCTACCGTTTTAAAAATAGCTTGCACCGACAAATAAAGGTAACATATCTACTTCGGCTTTAGGGATTATGGCAATGGGCCAATTTGCCAAAATGTTGAACTATCCCTTTAACCAATTAGACCACAGATCCAAATCTATTGTTGTAGAAATTTTGCTTTGACATTGTTCAGTACAGAAAACAGTCATATATTCTGTCATTGTTTCATTGAAAGGTGGAATTAGTGAGAATAGTGCAAATAAATAATTTACTTTTTGCAGGGACCCCTCAGTGACCTCTGGGGGACCCCACTCTGGAACCCAGTGGTGTAGATAATCAGGCTGGATTGTGAGCTTGTTTTCAAACCACGGTAGACATATACAGTTTGTCAGTGTGCTCCCAGATCTTAGCAGTCAGTTTGTTGTCCAAAATGTCAACATTACTAATGGTAATGATGGTGGAAACCAATGGTTGCAATTAACTGGACCTGTCCAATGATGTATGTTTATAGTGATGGGGATTACACAGCACAAAGACTCAGCTAATTGACCTTCACACAAATCAGTGGCTGCAGAAAGAAAAATATACTAAAGAATCTCAGCTGCGCAGTGCACATTTGAAAGTGATCAACAAAACTAAATCACGTACATGCGATGTGTATTTCACACACCCACTGCTACGGTCTTTCTACATCTGTCTTTACGGTTTCCCTGATTTTTTAAGACAAAATAGCTGCATTTATGACCACACTTGTGCTTCTGTGTGTGCGATGGTCCCTCTTCCTGCCTCTGTGTGCGTCTCCAGCGCTCAGTCTGTCAGCTCTTGTTGATTTCCGCAGGGGAAGTTGCCTCAGTGTTATCCTCAGACAAAGCCCTGACCCCGGGGTTAAGGAATGTGAACTCGGGGCTGTGACGATCAAGACCTTCCCTCAGGGTGGACAATGCTGAACACCTCAGCAAACGCCCTAATGATCTCACATGCTTTTGTGTTCCTTGTAGCGCACCTTTTTCCTCAGCGCTCAATCAACTGATTACATGAAAAGTGGAATCGGGATTGAGAAAGATAAATGTCGGACATATGCTCCTAATAAAGACCAAATCAAATCTGTGTCTGACCATTTATAGCTTCTACTTTTATATGAGGTTGGCTTAATCAGATTTTTAATGGTATTCCTGAACACCAATAAGTGTGCTATGCTACAACAGTTTTGATGATTGATTAATTTATTAAGTTCACTATCAAGCAAAAATATCAAATTTCCACTAGTTCCAGATTGTTAAATTAGCATTTTTTTCTCAGTTCGATCTCTGTAAAATGAACACGTTTTCAGTTTTGGACCATCACTTGGTGCATTTTCCACAATTTTCTGACTATTGCTGAAACAAATAATCGAGAAAAAAAAAATTGCCGTGTATGTTTACCCGTACATTCCTCAGGATTGGAAACCATTGTCAATGCCACTGAAAGAGGCCATAATCACTTTTACGGATGAGCTTGTCGTGAATGGTCAAAGTACAAAGGAGACCAAAAGGCTCTTGTCTCATTTATCACCCACTTTAGGAGAGGCAGAAAGAAGAGGAGGAGGAGGGGGCGCTGTCAAAGCAACCATAGCAGAGCGTATCGTAACAGTGGTGGTCTGTCATCCCCTGAGGCCCAGACACATTGCTTAAAGTGGAGAAAAAAAGACGGCAGAAGAAAGAGAGAGAAGGGGAAAAGAACTGAGCCAAGTGATATCGCAATTAAGAGTGTAGCGTATAGGCTTGAGGCCTCCGCGAGCACAGAGGTGCGAGGCTCTGAGGAGAACCCAAACTGCCTCCAGAGAATTTATATGAATGGAGGTGAAGGGTCAGACTGCTATTAATCATGGCCCATGCAGGCCGAGGATTAAATAGCTCGGCGTCGCGGGGCCGATGAGAGGACCTGGCCTGATCGAGGTGTTTAAAAAAAGGGCCGTGTTGTGTCTGTCTTCGATTACAGAGCCAAGACCTGAGGCACAACTGCTTTCTGAAGAGAGCACAAATAGGATGTCCAGTTCCCTCCCTCCCTGCCTCCCTCGCCCAATGAGCATTTACCCAGCCAATTAAGTCACTTAACATCACGGTGCAAACATGACACGTTTGACTATCAATCATCAGACGCCGTTTGTGATGATTGATAATTGTTTACTCGGAAGATAGATGAAGGAGATTATCGCACAAAAGCAAGTCCTTGTCTTTCCCGGGACTCACATTCTCTCTCTTCAAACATCTGCGCACCCACACACACAGAAAATGCACAAACGTACGCTCTCTCTTCCACACACAGTAACACACCTTGAATCAGTGCCCAGTCAGACTTAACTTTTCCCTTTTTTTGCACAACTGCCTTTGATCTTTGATATGCCATGCATTGCATTAATTATGTATCTCGCCTCAGTACAAACGTGGTGAACACCTTCAGGTGTTTAATGGGAGCAGGCTCATCACAGGGGCCTAGAGGATAACTGCAGGAGGCTTATGTATACACTATAGGCTGCATTTGCTCCTATATGCAGTGCATGCATAAGGGATTTTATATGGGGGGGGTTGGTGGATGTAAAGCCTGCATCTGCAGTGCTCTCCTTCAAAGCAGGGACATTTTCCACTCTCCTGAAATGTGCAGGAGTGGAGCATTTGGGGAGAGAAGATGCACGCACGACGGATGTGGCTTGAATTAGACATAAACAGATATAGCAGCTAGAACAATGGCAGTGAAATCATCTAGATCTAACATATGCAGTGAGAGTTATGCAAATTGAGCGTGGTGCCGCTTGCTGTAAAGCTAGCCTAGGGGGACTTGTGTGAATCTGCCCCAAACTTTTTATGCATCTGCAATAAATTCATAGATTTTTTTTTTTTTTTTTGCCATGTTGGCAGATCACACAATAGATTTCATAAACATTAGCAGATGCAGAGAGGGAGTGTTGAGAAAAATGATGGTGTTGACTTGCGCAATCTTATGATCTGGATTTACTTTTTGTTGTTGTTGTTGCTTTACACAATATAAACACAATGACATTGTTCCGATTGGGTTGTGCTTTCCATAACTTGTATCTGGATTTGTTCAGCTTGTTCCTTTCCTCACAGTGTCAGTAAACACTTTGTAATGAGTGCTGTTTGTCTTGTCTTGATCTAGGTAAATGTTAATGTTCTTCTTGATCCCTCTAAATCTCCAAAAGCTCAGCCCAATTCAGGATTTAGACACAGCAGCAGATTTGATATCAGACATATCAGATAAAATGCTATCAAATCATCACCCTCCTGCAGGGCACATTAGTGTTTATTATATTTTCACTTTTTTTTTTTTTTTTTTTTATAAAATCTTGTAGCAGCTTCTAGAAAGAGATAGGCTAATTGCTTCAGCAGTGAGGAACTGTAGTTGAAACATCTATCTCCTGAGCCAACAGCCCTGGTTCAACAGATGTGACCAGGTTAAAATAACAGGAGATAAGCAGTGAAAAGAATAAGACGTTGCTGCTCAGCTGAAAGGGCTCCACGTGATGTGGAATAACAACCTCTACCTCGAGGAAAACTGCAGACTTTTAATAACTCGGAAGAAATGCGCTGCGTATTTTTTTTTTTTTCTTTCTTCCTTTCTTGTGTGTAAATTCCAAAGTTCACGACGAGGCTCGCGTTTCTGTCTGTGTGGCGTCGCTGCAGCTCGGTCGACGTCGGTGGGAGTACCCCCTGCGCAGGTCCCCTTTGCAGTGCAGATCCAGTAGTTGGAGTTGTTGTACACCGAGCACGAGAGGGAGAGAGATAGAGAGAGGGAGGGAGGGAGAGAGAAAGAGAGAGAGAGGAGTGTGAGCGCAGCAGCTGAGTGAGCAAACAGAGGTAGAAACATTAGGTTATCTTCTGAGACTATCAGACATCGACCTGTCACTTTTACCGCTTCGAGCCGAGTCCCGTCTTCTTGAAGAGGACCACAACAACAGCAGCAGCAGCAGCCGCAGCAGCAGCAGCAGAGCCCGGGTCTGGTCCGGGTCTGGTCCGGTCTGCTCGAGCAGCAGCCGCCTGTGAAAAAACTCCCAAACGCGGTCGTCTCAGCTGGCATGAGCTAACCTACCAGACAAGACATGGAAACCAAACCGTTCCTGTCATTGGGTAAGTTTGTTTGTCTAATGACAAAGCCTCGTTTGTGTTATGAATGTGAAGGATTTGATGGGACTTTCATCGGCAGATTAGTGTGAAACGTCCTCGCGCTGCGTTTTTTTCTCCCTTTTTTTTGTGCCTCCTTTTATCTTTTGACAGCGCGTGGAGCACCAACATGTTACGAGCTGTTGAACTGCAGCGGACGTTGCCTACTTTTATTTACCTTAAAATAAAATAGACTTGTACTTTCTTCTCAAACAACACAACACATACACACACGCACACATGTTACGTTTCCTAATGGTGCTGCTGATGAGCCGATGACATGTCGCTTTGATACGAGGTGACATCTCACTCTGGATAAGCCGCGCGCATTCCTCGCGTGCGCTGCAATTAAATGCAGCCTACTTGTTTTTAACTTTGCACGTGCGCTTTAACCGTCGGCGTTTTTTTTCTTTCGTTTTTTCTTTAGAAATTGAATTAGTTGCACGACGGTGAAGTGTAAACGCAGATGAAGCTTCCACCGCAGCGTTTGCTGTGTGCGTGAACAAGAAGCGCTAAAGAAAATTTTAACTCTTTTGCAACTTTTCTTTAATCCAACGAACTGTTTATTTATTTATTTCGCATTGTAGCATCGCGTCTCGTGCCCATGTTGTGTGTGGTTTCCTCCATTAACCCTTTAGTGAAAGTTAGACGTGCATGTCTCTGTCTCTCTTTCTTTCTCCTTTCTTTCTTTTCTTTCTCTTTATGTTGTTTTTCACGTGGCTTGGTTTAACTTGCGGCTAAATTTGCTTCCGTTGTATGTGTAACTAGTGGTTAAAGAAGTAATAACACAAGAAGAGTGTGATTTGAACTTGTAGCGGTGCTTAACTGAAGTTGTTTGACTCATTAAGGGCAGTTTTAGTTTTTTACCTCTGTGCTCAGTTTAAGACCATGCAAAGTGAACACACCAGTTACAAACAGGTGACACAGGTGGGGATAGTGCAGACTTACACTCTGTCATTGTGAGTTTGACCAGAAGCCTGTTCTGTGTGTGATGGAAATGCTCAGTTTAATCCTGCACACTGGCAACAGGCTGCAGAGGAGACACAGTAACAGCTACTTCTGTTGAGTTGTAGAGGCAGACTGACAACTTTCACATTCATTTTTCATTTTCATTTTTTACAGAAAGTAAGGACTCTCAAGAAAAAAATTGCATTTACACAGCTGTCATGCATTTAACAGGACATGTTTGTATTTCCAGAAAAAGTGAAGTAATTTTGTTGATGTCTAACTGTTTTGAAATCATTAATCTCAGATGGAGTCTTAATTTTTTATTAATGGATGCTTTTAATTTCCACACTGTCGCACGCACAACAACAAGCACACTGGGAATCATTAATGCTGCAGCACTGCCATAAGTTTGTACAAGTAGTGAACAGAGCAGACCCTTGTCCCCTGCAGCAGAGACACAGCACAGAGCTGAAGGCGAAGCCCTGTTATTGTTTCTGCTGCTCTTTCATGACGGCGTCATGTTACACCTCGACACGTATCATCAGCTGCCTGTACGCACCAAGGAGATTCACGGGGACTTCTGAGACGCTGGGCCGCGCTTTCTTCTTCTGTTACAGAACCCCTGCTCACTGACACTGTCGCCACAACGCCCTTTATGTGGCTTCCCAGAAATACGCTAAACCGCCAACACACATACACACACACACACACACACACTGACGGGCTGTTATTACAGGTGCACTGTATTGTGTGTCCAATGCTGAAAGTGAATCAAGTTTCAAGTCTGCCTATAAAACGCAGCACCAGAGTGTAGACAATACAGACACTTGACTATAGCAAATACACACAGCCACATGGAGGCTTATCTGGTTGATGTAAGGCTCGCCACTTAATTGTTTAAGTGAGGAGGAGCCACTTGTCCAGCAGCGCTCGGATCTAATCTTTTCCTCAGAGCCACACCACATGCTGTATCAGCAGCAGGCTTCTCATCGCCTATGGTCCTAATCTGTCAGTCCTTAAATCACCATTTATATTTAAACTTGCTCCATCAAAGGTCCACTTGAGAGCTGATTGTTAATTGGCCACTTCAAGGACGCCGCTATCTGCAGAGTCCTTGAACGTATCGATTAGCCGCTTACTCAATGTAATTATGTGTCGCGCCGCATTAGGAATTCTGACATGCAACTGTTTGAAATGACAGCAAGTACGTTTTTACAATTATAGATTGATTGTTGGCAGTGATGACGACACCCCCCACACCCCCCTTTGGCACCGTATACACCACTCTCCGTATCTGACATTAAGCTATGGAGGCTGGGGAGACGACATTGAGAGGAGAATGTGTCCTTTTGTCAGAGCAGAGGCTGATCATGATGTCAGTGAAACAAACAAGCGCGACTGTGGAAGGAAGGGAAAGTGTTTGAACAATGCTACATTGAAAAAAAAAACCTTTTACCTTCTTACTCCCCCCTTCCCCGTTCATGTGCAGCTATTGATTTTCTGTTTGGTTGATTATTTTGTGGCTGATATGTCAGCACCTTGGTAGTTGAACGTAATGAAGTCTGACCAGCTGGATGTTGCTCATGTCTGCTTCTTATTGAGTTCTTCCTTATCCAGGATCTCAGGATATACGGTGTCATACAGCATGGTGTCCAGATTGGAAAACCCACAGAGACTAATTTAGCCTTTTATAAACAACAGGTACAGGACCACAGTACACAGTGTGAAATGTGCTGCTGTTTTTATTTTTTTTTGCACTGAAGATTTGAGATAATGAAAACAAACATCAGAATAACAACCTAATGAACTGTTACATGTTTAGTTAAAAAAAAGAGGGAAAACAGCAGATTGAGTGTAATCAAGTCTAAAACCATTAGCCCACACTTTAAAACACTGAATAGTGTGTTTATAAAGAGAAATGTAATTTGCTGAGTGTTAGTCTAGCGAAGTTTTAAGTGAAAGTGACTCATGTCTTTATGATTTATGGAGCTCTATAAAACAAAACATCCTCTTTTGATAGATTATAATTAATTTAATACCGTTGAAAAGCGCCCAATTGTTCACTACAAAGGCCTGTTTTACCACCTGCCAAAAAGGTGTGTGTCTGTCTGTGTGCGCGCGTGTGTGTGTGGTTTTTCCTGAATTTGGTGCACCTAAAGTCTTTGGTGCTTTCTGTTTCGGTGAACATCAGGTGCCCCCCACCCCCACCCCCACCCCAACCCCCAACCCCCCACACACAGTCACTCCCAAAATCAATGAAGTTCATGGTCTTTGATGAGAAAGTGACATTCATGGTGAGTGTGTGTGTGTGTGTGTGTGTGTGTGTGTGTGTGTGTGTGTGTGTGTGTGTGTGTGTGTGTGTGTGTGTGTTTGTGAGAGCCTGAGCTCCAGCTACATTCCTTTTCTGGCAGTAACTCAGGAACAAAGGTAATACTGGGAGGGTGCCGAGAGGGGTGTGTATGTGTGTGTGTGTCTGTGTGTGTGTGGTGGGAGTGGGCTTGTGGAATTACACTGCCAAAAGCATTTGGCCAAGTTTGTCTTTTTACGGCCGTCCAGTTTTGTGTTCCTGATGTGATGCTTTTGCTCCCCTTCTGAGAAAAGGGGCTGCAGCTGTCATTTTTATTGGAGGAGTTTTATAGCAAGACTTAATGGCTTAAAGTGACAGCTCTCTCTCCCTCTCCTTTCTCTTTTTTCTTTCTCAATCTCACCCACGAGGCCTTTAACTCAAGCAAATCAAAGAAAATGTGCCTGCCTTCTATGTGCCCACCCTCCACTTTCCCACCCCTCACCCCTGCCAACATCCAAACCAAACTGTGCAAGAGGAAGAAAAAAAAAAAAAAAGGATTTATGTTGCAAGTATGAACACAGCTAGTGTATTTTTTAATTACGGTAAACTGCCATGAAGTATAGGCCAGTGCTTTTTTTTTTTTCCCCTGTGCTGATCAGTATGAAGCATTAATTATACCTCATGACTAAGAAGAAGCCGCATTGGCTTAAGATAAAACGGCACATATTTTAGCCTGTCATGCTCTCCTCTCTGCTCTGCAGCCCACACTTGTTTACGTTCTAAACATAGTACAAATCAGAAATAGTGCTCCGAGGCTTTTCTGACGCACAAATCGTGGAATGACTCAAACGCTCGTTAATTATTTGTGTAAGGAGGTCCTTTGCTCGCAGGAGGTCTTTATTGATAACGGCCACACTGAACTTTGCACCTCAAACCTTGACCTTTGCTCCCCATATGTTCCATCATTTCAGGAATTTGCCTTTGGCATTCAGTCTGTTGTTTAAAGTGTTTTAAAGACAGTAGCTTGTTCTATTTTATTTCTTTGTCTTCCTTTCTCCTCATATTTCTTTCCACTTTTTTTTCTCTCCTATCATTTGTCATGCCAGATTCCACAATCTTTGATTTGTTGCGATTCACCGCAGAGCTGGAACTATAAGGATTAGCCTATAAAGTTGTGAAAAATGACCTTCACAAGTTCCAAAAGTCCAAGGTGACATCTTTACACTGCTTTGTTAAATCCCATCCCATTGTCCAAGACCTCCGAAATAGTCATTTTTACAATGATTGAAGGCAGAGAAAAGCAGTAATTCTTCGTTTCTTTTTACAGAACTGGGAAATGATCTGTGTTTTTCCTGGTAGATGACTTAAATCAACCACACTCTCTCTTTCGAGCAGTAATTTACATTCACAGTTTGGATTCGCTGAAACCTTCGCAGCGAACGCTCGCTGCTCAGTTGTTGGAATCATCTGAGCACCATTAGTTTCAGGGTTTTATTGCAGGTCCTCGGAGTGTCTGAATGGCTTTTCTGCGGGCTGGCAGTATTCAGGGTGCGTACAGCCACTCTTTTGAAGTGGAAACGTAGTCTCTGTGGGGATTTGACCAGATCACACTCATAATTCGCATTGAGAGGAAGGTCAGTTTGCCCTGCTCCAGCCAGAACTCTTTTCTCTCTGTTCTATGCGCATCACACAACCACAGAGAGAAAGAGAGAGAGAGAGAGAGAGGACTGAGAAAGAAACAATATGAGTATATAATAAAAGAAAAATAAGGCTATATCGATGCGCGTGCTGAGAAATTAAAACGCTGCCAAGAAACCAGAAAAAAAGCAATAGCTGACAGCAGCTAATTACCTTCTCCTCTTCTCCGCAATCCTCAAGTTGCCATGTTTTCAATAATAAAAACAACTGTCGACTCCTCTTCTATGATCGCGGTAATGCATGAAAATATCTCGGCTGTTTGGCGGTTATGATGTGTTTTGTAATTAAGTTATGAGCGCATAGGCTTTGATGAGTATTCGCTAGAGAGGGATGACGAATCAAGTGAATCCTAGATACATATTATGCTCCTTGATGTCATTATATTTCCTTATGCCCACTTTTTTTTCCCCCATACCGCTTATAATTGGCCCCAATGAGAAGCACAGATAAAGAAATGTTGATTTATTTGACTTAATCCAGTCATGTAGATTAGAACAATGTGGCAGCAGTGAGTGAGATTTCATCCTCTGCTTCTAGATGATACAGTAGGTCACAGGAGTAAGATTAGACTCCACTGGATCATTGCTTCACATGTAGTGTAATAATATGTATCTGTTACACTGGTTGCGATATCATCAGTGTGTAACATGATCAAAAGCTGGAAGGATGTGTTTGATGTTCCTGCGCTCCTCGGAGAAAGAAAAAGAATTAAGTTATGGACTCCAGCTGAGACGTTGTTTTCATAAAACTGTATATTCAGGTGTACACTGTACCCTCCCTGTCTTTTTTTTTTTTTTTTTTTTTTCTCACACGCTCGTACTCAAAACACCCCGTCCATGTGTATGTACATGTAAACACTGGCCGCTGCAGCAGAAACAGAGGAGGGTAATTAAGACGGCGAGTGAGATGAGGTGTCCCAGTGTGCTCTGGGCTCGCCCCAGCTCCCCAGCCGCCACCACCGCCACCACCACTACCGCCGCCGCTGCCTTTACGTTTGTCTGTCACCCTGCCAGATGCCAAGCGGTGGGGGCGGAGGGCGGGGCTGCCACACACTGCCGGGCATGGGGCCACAGAAATCCCTTTAAAGAAAAAAACAAAACAAAACAAAAAAAACATTCAATTATGTTCTGTGTGTGTACGCACGTGCGTGTGTGGGTGTGTTTGCAAAGGCTGCTGTTTGGGGATAAGCAGGAGAGAGCAAAGGGTGAAGGTTGTGCGGATTTACACCAATAAATACGTATCATGACAGTAGCTCCAGTATATTTTCACACATGAGATTAATTGCTACGTTTTTTTTTTCAAGATTAAATGCCGCAACAGCTTTTCAAAAAATTGAGAGAAAGCAGTTTGAAGGATGAAGATGAAGCCAGATGAAGTAAATCATTGCAAACGTTGAGTCAATCTTCAATGTTTTTGTATTTATAGAGGAAAGACGATTTTAAATACCACATGGTTTTCCAAGTTACACACATGAAATTGGCTACAGATACCCCCCATTTTTCTTCCTCCCAGTCAGGCAGAGGTTTGCCCCGGCATGAAAGCCAGATCTGACCCCAATGAGCCGGCCTCATACCGCCAATTTGAGGACAATCGCAGCTCCAAAATTGAAATTTAGTTATTTCGTCTTCGTCCGCTCTGAACACACAGAAAAGCTTTCATACCTAGAAAATTAATTTATATTGGGAGCAGCCATAATTTAAATTAGACCTAGACAGAATAAGGCACTGTGGCCTATGGGCACAAAACACAAGTAGCTTATAATAGCCAGTGACTCAGTTCTCTATGGTGATGTTTTTACACTTCACACGTTCTCAGGCAGCTTGTGGGTATGACAGTAAAACGAGTTATTTAAGAACGTACCTGTTAGACACAAAACTTCACTTTGCTGTTTCCCCAATGTCAGTCAGAAGTCATTGGCTTTATCATGACTGGTAATGTTTTTTCAGAATTTAGGAGCATTTTCTGAAACATTTGAAATAAGCCTTTTCTTCACTTCTATCCTCATGTCTCGTTAATGCAAAGCAAGGTGTGTATATGTGGAGAGGAGGCTACAATATAGCATCAGCGACATGATTAAGATTAAGATATACTTTATTAGTCCTTGACAGGAAACTTGTGTTGATAAATCACAAACACATACAAATGTCACAGCATCTGTAGCTCCTTTCATTCATTATTTGATAAGTTTCCCTCTTCATTCACTTCCTGCAGTTGTTTACCCCTGCTTAAAAAAAACAAACTACACTGTAGTACATCCTCTATGTATTCTATATGTAGATTATTTGTAAACACTCTTAATTAGGGCTTAATCCTCTATATAAGGTGCAATTGTGTCTTCCTGGTTTGCCATTAGGGCCAATTGAGGCACTAGAAAGATTTGTGAATAGTGCTTCTCAGCTCTGTAGTGTGATACTATAAAGCACACGCCACTGCAAGGAAATGAGTAACATGTCACCTGTGTCAAAGCAAGTGGTTATATAAATAGGTTGTATTGCATCTCAAAGTATCTTGTGTTATCTAGTGTAGCTCAGCTAACTAACCACTATAAATGACCACCATACCTCTTTTTAGCTTCTCATACAGTATCTGCAGAATCTCACTCATGTTGTTGTTTCAAGTTTCCTGTTGACACAAACACGCCTGATTTCTATACTTGTACCAGCCTCCGCTCTGATGTTCAGCTATAAATATCAGTGATGTAATGTGGTTAAAGCAGTTACATGTATTTATCATGCACTGTATGTCACCGTGAGCCGCTGTTATCTGTTATCTGTTGCAAGTTGGGCCCACACTTCTTGGTTGCCTCACGTTGGAGGTTCAGTTTTCCCTTCAGGCCTGGATTAAGGATCGCTGAAGCTCTAGTTCAATCAGGTATCAGCCTGAGTTTTTCCAGATCCTACATGGGCAAGCTCTCAGGACACCCCACATCAGAAAGTTTTCCTCAACTTTCCTGTCCTTCTCTCACACTAAAGAAAAAGGATTCAGGTTCAACTTTGGCAAAAGTGGTCCCTCAAATCAGTTTGTAAGGCTGTGACTGCAATTATGATAAACAGAAGATCCATTACAGGAGGCACCAAACAGCTTGGATTACTGATGAGAAGGAAGAACGCTGGGGGATATTAGCAGACGCAAAAAGGACCGACACAGGTCATCTCGGAATGGAATATGAAGCGTAAATACATATATCCTCAGTGAATTATAACATTCACATTATTTCAACAAATTACCATGTGAGACAGACGAGAGAAAAAAAAAGATCTCATATAAGATAACAGGGTTCCTGTATGGGTTGTTCCTCTGCCTGCAGAAGAGAATAACTGATTAACTGTTTGTTGACGCCTGCAGGTCTAGCATGTTCATACATGCCCAGACTGTGGCCCCTTTGGCCTCAACACACACACACACACACACACACACACACATACACACAGGCACACACCTGTACGCATGTGCACACAACACCGAACAGTAGTCTGGAGGGCTTTGTCACCCACGGTTACACACCTTGCTGTGGCCGTCTGGTTGTAGGAATGTTCTCAATGGCAGGAAGGTGGAAGGGTGTCAAGAAAAGAGGGGGATGGGGCCGTCTGTCTGGAAAAACAACACAGGCAACATGGTCATCTTGATACTGACAGATGAACATGTGCTACCACCATCATCATCATCATCATCTCTCCATCTCTGAAGAGCACAATTTAAATGAAAAGTTTAGCTTCTCCTCGCTTTATTGCCCCTAAAGGGGAATTTAGCTTCGCAGACTGTTTGCTTTGCTGACATCACTCAATAGAGCCATGTAATGCGAAAACAATGACGGCATTTATTATTAGAAATTATGAAACGGCACAAAAATTGCTCTAATTTCAACTCATCTTCTTGACCATGGTGCGATTTCTATTTAAATAAGCACCACTGCTACAGTAAGTCAATGAAAGCAAGAAGAATGGGCGAGTGCAGGAAGCGCATTAAGTGGTGCCTGAGTTGAATGCTCTTTGATACCGGCTATAGAATTTGTTAACCTGCGTGTTAGGCCGAGAAAACTGTTGCTTTGTGCCACCAAGGAAAATGTTCTCAGTGTCATGTAAATGGATTATGTACAGAACCGGGGGCCTTTGTATCACTGCTCCATGACAGTGTGTAATTTCTCCTCGACTCTCTTAACACAATAGATTCAACGCACATGCCGCCTTCCCCCTCTCCCCCCTTTTTTTTCTTTTAATACATAAATCAGTTTGTTTGCAGCTGAGCAGGAGAGGAAAGTTGAGCAACCAGGTTTTTTTTTTACTAGACGGAGAGACGTGCAGGCGCTGGCCACGTCTTTGTCATCAGCGTTCTGCATACCAAAGCGCTGACAGTTGCCTGCACAAACGGCTTTGACAAGTTCAAGTGTCACGTTTAGGATGCTTTCTTCTGTTTCAAGCCCCCAACGAGAAACAGGAGAAGGGCTGCAGATTAAATGGGACAGATCTGAGCCTTGAGTTGTTGGCGGAACAGAACCGTTATTGAGCTGGATAGCACAGCTGCATAGTTTTATGTACTGTATGTATATATGTGTCAGAGAGAGTGTGTGTTTCTTTTGGCAAGAACTATAGGCCCGCAGGTAAAGTTCACCTGTTATTTATTTATATACTTATTGGCTAATCATTTAAATGCCCATAACACTTTGTGAGGCCCAGGTTGCCATCTTTAAATTAGTTGATTTGTGTGACGTTTAATTGATAAGAACATCTGTAAATCCTGATTGATATATGACTTTTAAACAATCAATAGATAATGAAAACTTGATGGGGATCATTGTTATTGATGGATTATTGATTAAATGATAAATAAGCTAAATGTCGCAGCAGGATCAGAATGTGTACATCCGTGGGTATGCGTATGTGTCATTGTGCACAGGTCTGCACACGACTGCCTGTGCGTGCCATGTGCGCTGTTGGGTGATGCTACAACATGTATGATCTGAAGGGGGGGCGGTGTTGGCTGCGAGTCCCCCCCACCACCACACACACACACACCCCCACTCCCCACACTGATTCATGAACTGGTGCCTGTGGAGCAGCGTAGAGCGGAGCAGCTGAGAGTCAGTGTGCTGTCTGGGAGAGGGAAGGTCAGGGGTTGTGGCTGGGTCACACTCTGTGGGAGAGGAGCAGCCTCAGCAGACATGACAGTGTTTGTACGGAGGTGAGGCGAGGGGAGAAGGGACGGAAAGGCGGGGGGAAGCAAAACCGGATTAGTGTGGATTCGGGGAAAAGGAAGTAGGAAGCGTGTTTTTATTTAGGTCTTGTTTCACTTTTCTTTTTTTTCTTTTTTTCCCCCACTGCACCAGCGTGGCTATTGTTAGTAACAGAGTTAATTGTTAATTGATCCAAAGAGCGATAAAACAAGGCACCTAATCTCCCTCTCTCTGACACACACACACTCTCACACACACACACATGTGCAGGAGAGAATGAGAGTGGATGTTTATTACAGGATCCTAGTGGATGCTAAGGTGCCCTGGGGGCTATTAAAGCCCTCACTTAAAAGGCACTATCAGGGAACACTGATGTGGGCTGCTTTAAGGAGGGAGGGGTTGTAGAAAGAGAAAGAGAGGAAAGGGGGAAGAAAGAGAAAAGTCTTTGGAACGGCGAGCAGAAGGAGGGAATAAACAGAGTGAGCACATCTGGATTGCCTCAGCAGAATATTTGTGCAACATCTGGAAAAATTCCCTGGAATTTAAGGGTCCCCTCCTTTCATTTCAGATATTTTTTTCTCCCTCCTTTTTTTTTCTTCTTCTTTCCTTTTCACTTCTTCTTCTCCGTCCTGTTTTTTCCGCATCTTCAAAGTCTCTTACCCCGGTGAGGCAGGCACGTAAATACTTCTGTAGTAATGCACGTCGAGCCCTTGCAGACTTTATAGCGGGGGCCAAATTGGGCCCATGTGACCAACTCCCCTTTGTGCAAAGACCGGCTAATTAAGTGGCACACAAGTGAGAGGGCACCCGCCTGTGGATCCAGACCTGGGCCAGACCTGGGCCAAACACAACCTCTCATAAAAGTAGAAGGAGAAAAAAAAAGCAAAAATAACTCCTCCATTTTTTTTTCTGTTTGTGTTTGTGTTCTGTTTTCACCAGTACTAATGGTGACATTCCTGTACAGCCTGAAAGAGCCACTGTACATCATGATTAAAACACAAACAGGCCGCCTTTGTGTTCTTTCAACAACTAAATGAGATATTTCATGTTTTAGTTTGTTGTTCATTGAAAAGGACATACAAAGAGTGTGAACATGAGGCTGCCTTTGAGGTGTGAAGTCTCAAGAGAGACAAAAATAAAAGCTTCAGCACTGAATCAACAGCTTCAGTCGATTCATTGCACTTGGCTTTGACTGAGCCGCTCTTTGGGCTACGGGGGCCCTTCCAGTACATTAGAGATGCGCGGCCAGGCTTTTGTCCATCTCCTCAGTAAGATCAGTGGAGCGGTTCTCTCTCCTCTCATCATCAGGGTTCTGCAAGCCGGCGTTCATTAGCGATTAACATTCAGACGAGCTCAGAGCGCCTTCTGTCTTCACCTGGGCGAGGCTCCTCGTGGGGCGGCGGGGGCTGACAGGCAGGCAGGCAGGTAGCTTACTCAGAGCGGAGGGGAGAACAGGAGAGCGCAGAGGTACATGCTAATGTGGCGACCGCGCTGATCAAAAGAGGTGCATCACGGTCTCCCCCTTCTGATGGGCTTACTGATGCCGGGCCCCCTGAGAGCTCACAGCGCACACAGGCAGGAGCAGGCCAGTGATCAGAGGAAGGAGGCAAAGGGAGGGAGAGAAAAAAAAGGGAGGATGGGTTGGGAGTGCTTAGAAAGAAAAGGATAGATGACAGTAAAGAAGAAAATATGGAAGATGGAGTGAGAAATCCAAGAAACATGATGCTGTTAGGATTGACCTGATAAGGAAATGTTTAATTAAAATCTATAATCATCAGCTGGAGGGTTCATCTTCTACAGTGATTGTATTGTATCTGTAGCATGTTTGATTCATTATCTGGTTATTATGTCAGTCGTTCCATCGTCTCTTTGAATGATGATGCTGCTGCTGCTGCTGTTTTTTTGTTTTTTTTAACCCACGAGTTGCTCTGCAGTTGTCCTACATCTTTCTGCCTGGCTAAGCGCACATGTTACATGCACTGGCGTGTAACAGATGGTCACTCCTTTCTTCACATTGAAAACAAAAAATCTGTGGAATTTAGTTCAAGTAAATGATAGAGAAGAAAATCCTGCTTTCATATTGAGAGAACATTTGCAGGAGAAAGACTGTTAACCTTGCATTTCTCTCTCCGCTGACATTTGTTACAATGTACTACAGCAGGAAATGGCAGGAAATACATCATGGATGCAATTTAAACTGAATCTGCTTCTTTATACAGTTTCTTTTTTTTTTCCTTGAATCAAATAATTGTAGGAAAATGTTAGAAAACCATAAGAGGGTATACAATATCTTGTTTTGTGAGACCAACCCTCTTAAAAAAATAAAAAAAAACACAGAATAAGTGGTAGATTGTCAGAGAAGATGGAACCAGAAAATATCGATTTTTTTTTTCTTGATAAATGACTCAGTCATGGGATTGATCAATTGTTTCAGCCCTAATAGATCCACAGACTGTACTAACACTGGCACAAGCATACACATGCCAGCTGTTATTGATCTGAGCGTTCTTAGAAAGATGTATCTCACTGGTGGCCTGGCCGTCCTAAAATCACATTATGACAGTGTCACTCTTTAAAATGTGGATGTGACCTCTACGCTGACTTTGGAGGTTATTATGCATGCAGACATCTGGGGCCAGCAGAGTGACCTTGCTCTTCTACTCCGTCCACTTGCCATGTCCCTTGATCCAAATTAACTTTGCTCTTTTGGAAGCTACTTTTTTGAAAGGCTGCACCACGGCTCATCTCTAAGTCGATCTGACGGTCTGCCTCTCTTGGTCAGTAATTGTTATTTGAGATAAGAGTTTTTACCCTGGAAGGCAGATTTAGTATTTTTGGAGCAGCCTTATGCTTCACTGGCTCATCGTATCCCCGAGGCATCTGCAGGTAGACGTGCGGTGATGTCATCGATGACATTTCGGTAGGAGGAGTGCGCTTCCAGCTCTCAAACGGTGCCTCACCTCTCGACCTAGGACCTCACAGACCTATCAAAATAAACCTGATTCTTATTGCCCTTTTTAGTAGATTTTTAGATCCCGTGTTCACGCTCTCGTCTGCACAGTAAAAATTCAAATAAAACTCCAAACAATTTCACATTTTACCCCATGAACTCCTCCAAGTCAAGTGACTGTTTATATTTGAGCTAAGAAAACAGTCATAAATCTTTGAATGTAGAGAGTGTACACAATGAGGTGCTGACTTAAGGAAACATAAGCAGTGCCAAAAAAAACAAACATGTTTACTCATTTTATAGTAGAGATGTGCATTTGAGTTAAAAAAAAAAAGTGAAAGCAAACATATTGTAAAGTCATTACTACTGTATCTTTAATAAATTATCACTTTTTGTACTCAAGAGGAAAAACATCAATCACCTCGACATATCAATATTAATAAATACATGCTGTTTTCATTTCAAAACTGCATCATTGAGCCCTCAGTTCATTCATGTAAGTCCATGCGGTGCTAAAAGGGATATTACTGTCATATCAGGTCACCTCTACATCATTTTCCTTGTTGTACAACTGTAGATGCGATCTTCACTGCAGCAGCTGCTCCGTTCATCTGCACTTGAAAACTCAGTGGTCTGAATGCATTGTGCTGAGGCCCCGTGATCTGAAAGGCCCCCGGGGGTCAAAGTGATTGGAGAGAGGAGCCATGTGTTAGTCTGGGTCGTCAGCAGCATATTACATCACACTGATTGGCACAGAACTGGTGGGGAATCTCCAGTCGGGGGTTCACTCACTGAAATTGGGGGTAGCCATAGCGACAGATTTGAGTTCTCTCTCACCCCCTCTCTCTTTCTCTGTCTCTTCCTCACACACATATGTATGTGTGTGTTTGAGTGTGTGTCCGAGTCTCAGCTGACCACAGATGTGAATGAATGAATGGTATTCTACAGGCTGGACTCCAGGAGATTGACTGAGTTTATGACCAGCTTAGCCTGTTACTCCTCCGCTTGATTGGCAGCTATAGTTTCCTCTTTGGATGGAGCAGGGTGGGTGGTGGTGGTGGTGGTGGGTAGATGGAGAACTCGCGGCATTCTGCATCATGCTTTCCCGTCACGATAAGAACACATCGGTCGCCACTGATCTGATGCATTGTGGGCAGGTTTTTACAACTGAAACTTTCTTCACTGTTGGCTTACAGTCATTTAGGGCTGCCCCCGATCAAAGATTTTCTTGGTCGACCAATAGGTTGTCATTTATGGTGATTAGTTGACTAACAATAATTTTGATTGACCAATGAAATTTTGGTCGGCTAATGACTTTTTGGTCGACCAGTGCTTGGACGACTATTTGGGGGCAGCCTAAAAATATTAACACACATTTTTGACCACTTCTCACCTGTCCAGATTGTATGTTTGACACAAAATTGACACATAAAAAGGGGCATATGCATTTAAATATAGTCTAAGCTTCTGTCCTGGGTGTCACTTATGTCCCAAATTATTATCCTGAGCACTATATTTAAAAGAAAACAAAAAGTATTTGATGTCTTCAAGAATAGATAATGTCATTTTAGTTCTCTCTGAAGGACAAGTGATTGGTATCATTTATTGTTTGTGCGTGGATTTGTTTTCTGAAGACAAGGACATAACATTCTGTTGTCCAAAGTAATAATTGTGAAGGATTGAATCTAATTGAAGGCAGGAAATAATAATATATACTTTATTGTTTAAAATTTGAAATAAGAAAATGTCCATTCCAATTTCCTAAAGCCCAGGGCGACTTCTTCAGTAAACAGTCAAAAACTAAAACATGCTGAGTTTATCATAGAACATAGTCACAGCTGAGGTTGAACCCAGAGGATCTCGACACATTTTCTTAAAAAAATAACTCATTAATCTGATTATCATAATAGTTGCTGATTATTCTCCTGATGAATGATGAATGACTGATCGTTGCAGCATGGAGTCTAATGAAATTCATGGTGGTGAAACACAGTTCATTACATGAAACATTTATTAACTTGTGTTATTTTGTCTTTCGCATCCACTTTACAATATCTTCACACAGAGCTGTCACTTCTGACGTCTTCTTTTTTTGTCACTGTCCTTTGCATTTGTCCAGGATAATTGGACAGGGTATGTTATGGCCATTAGCCTGTCACAATGGAGCTGTCTCATGCTGGAACCATGCTCCCTCCTGTTATGATCATTTCCATGCTATCTCAGGCTCTCGCTTTGTTTCCTGTCTCAGAGGGAACGGCTCGCTCAAGTCTTTAATGCTCTGTTTTTGTGCTCACTGAAAAGCCTCGCTTCCAGCCCCGAATACAGTGTAGAATCACACTCTCTCTGCCAAGCCTCATCCCCCGTGGAAGAGAAATAATTTATAAAATGAAATCTACATTTGTTGTGTAAATGACCACATGCTGTAGGATATTTAATCCTGCCTGCAGTCGATCCCAGTCATGTGACTTGACCTAGTTTTGTCTGCCTCCCTCTCTGCCTGTCTCTCCTCTTTTCCTCTCTTTCTCACTCTCTCTTTCTCCCACACTCCACTCTCCTGGTATCCCTCTATCCCCTCTTCTCATCCATGTTTCTCCCTCTTCTCCCCCCCCCTCCATCCCCTCTCCCTGTTGTTCGCCCCCATGCTGGCTGCTGTCTGTATCTCTGTTCCTTTTCACGACTGATCCAAGCGTTTCTATTTCTCCTCTTGATGTGTTAATATCTCTAAACTGTGTGGCCCATAACTCGGTCCTCCATTACCAACTCAATACAAACTTTATAAACAACAAGGCATCTGTCAGAAGAAGGAAGTGACGCTAACTTGCAAGAGCGGTTGCTGTTGTGACAGTAGAATTATTGGATGTTATTGGAGTCATGAGTCATGTCGTCATCCTTGAAATCCTCAGGATTTTTTTTTACCCACAGTTAGGCAGACTCATGTCCGTTTCAGAAATGTCATTATCATATGAAGGTCAGATTTCACAGTTTATTATGTGTTTCAGAGAGCCGCATTGTGAGGAATCTTGGAAGGATTTTGTCCTTGGGTTTGTTTTCTTGTTGTTCGTGGTGGAACAACACTTTTTTCAGCCTTGTTTCTTGAGATGTGAATCTCACTTTGTCAGAATCAATATCTCAAAACACTGCCATGGAATTACAGTGGAATACTGTTTGTTAATTATTGTACATAAAACATACGTATGATTCATTGCAGTTTGTTTCCCTGTGCGGTTTGTGTTGTGTACTAACTATTAAAGGGGACATATTATGGAAATATCACTTTTTGAAGGCTCTTTATCTTGCCATCCGGCCTCCAAAATGTGAGAATTGACAAAAAAATCTGTAATGTGCAGGCAGCCTAGTTTGAAAATCACGTGGTTATACGAGCTGTTCCCTCAGATGTCTTCCAGTGATGTAACTAGGTTTCAGATTTGCATAATCCCACCCATACCTGGGACCGGTAGAAGGGGTGGGGCAAGCAGTGGTTCATTTGCATTTAAAGGGACAGGCTCTGAAACCAGCCGTTCTGAACAGGACTGTTTTGAGAGTATGAAAAGAGCTGTGATGTTTGGTCCTTGGGGTATTTTGACCAAAGCATGTCACAGATATGTCTTTAAGACACCTGGGAACTATTTTAATTTGTGGAAAGGGGACAGAATATGTCTCCTTTAATGTCCCTCACAGCAGTAAATAGAAAACCACCATGCGTGAGTTTTTCAGCCACTTTGTGTCCCATTTCACTGCGGCATGTCTGACTTGAGTCATTAAATTCATTAAATGGATTTCAGTAATGTTTTGCAAGTCTCACTCTGAAGCTGTGACATCATCTTTCAAAAAGTGCTTTAATCTGAAAAGCTGTCACTTCTTCTGAATGACTTTGACATCATTTTTTTTTTTTTTTTGAAATACATGGTCATATTTTTTGGCAATTTGAAGCAATTTTCTCTACTTCAGTCCGAGGAGAGTTAGAAATCCCGCAGGTTCAATATGTAATCGGTGCACACTTGTGGAGTCAGAGTGACGAGAAAGATCAGAAGAGCCGTGCAAGTTATCTCAGGCTAAATTTTACTTTCTCCATATGAGTATTTGGAGAACACAAAGGGGGTAAGTGTGTAAAATCTATCATTTGTGCTTTGAGAACAGCACAGATGGACGGATAGCTGGAGAAATCAATGCGTACAGCTACCGCAGGTGGACACCCCCTTCAACAGCAGCTGCAGCCCTCTTGTCGCAGCCTCAAGTGGAATGACTTGGTTGCCTCTTGGAATGTGCGGCATGTATCCATTCCTGAAGAGCACAAGAGATCACTCAGGCTTTGGAATAATACTGTAACCCATAACAAGCCTCGGCCTCAGCTGTCTCACTCCTCCAGCCGGCACTGCACACTCTTCATGTCAGTGACTTTACACATTTCGCTTCTGTTATCCACACCGGCTATTTTCTCAGTGGTATAACAAGCTGTTGTCTTTGGGCATATATGAATTCATGTAGTCTGAGTGTTAAAGCGTTCATTGTCAAGGCCTTGTGGAAAAAAAAAGAATGCTTTGTTCTTTGTGTCCTTGTCTTTATTTAGGGTAGTTTCACCGAGAAGCAGCTTCTCTTTTGTAGGAACACCCTGATCACATCATCAGGGTTACACGCTTTTACATCTGCAGGCTGCAGTACAGGCACAGTCTGATCCATTGGAGCAGGTGGGGTTAAGGGGTCTTGCTCTATGGCACCATGGCAGCATTGTCTCTCACTTTACCCCCAGATTGAATCTCACCACTCTGGAGAATCAAATCGGCTGCTTTCCAGTCACAAGCTCGCTCCTTCCAGTAAATTACTGTTAACTATTACAGTAAATGTCTGGACAGCCACCTTATCATCATGGCTACAGAAGTATTCTTCCTCTCTGAATGGTATTTCAAGAGTGAAAAAAAAAAGGTCATGACTAACTCATGAAATTCAATGGAAGTCTATTATTATGAATGCTTTTTGCAGAATTGGCCCATTTAAGAGTAATTTACTGCTTTGCTTTAAAGCCTGAGTAAGGAGTGGACCAGCGCCGTACAGTGTTTCATAATTTTTTTACATAACATGCATAAAGTGCCAAAGAGCAAGTTGAGATACTTAGCCAGAGTTTTGCTTGCTGAGGATTAATTAGGCCTTTGCTTTTCCATAATTACCTCAGATGTTGAGAAAAATCAATGTCATCTTCTAGGTTAATTTTTTTTCAAAACAACTTGTTTGTGGGCAGAGATTTATGTAATAGTCTAACTGGATTAGCTCAGTCCTCACATTATTTGTGTTTTGAACGCTTTGATTCAGGGGGCTCCCATGGGTCCTTGATATCCTTGAAAGTTTGTGAATGTGAGAAGGAAAATTGCCTTTAAAAGTTTTTGGAAAAAAGACAGGCATGGGTCATTGGAAGTGCATAATTTATATATTTTCCCTCTTGCTCAAGCCTACACACTATTTTCTTTAGCTGTGCTGTGTTGGAAAAAGCGAGAGACCACACACTGCCGCTGTAATGGCGCACTCGAGGAGTGCTCTTTTCATTCTTTCTCATTTTAATTGTCACCTGGCTCTGGCCTTGAATTTGATGGTTCACAAGGTGCTATTAGAAACCCTGCTGACCGTTCTGCCTTCAGCATCACACAAAAAGAAATGACTTGCCTCGATCGCCAAGCTTCCTTCGTAAATAGCTTGAAGCCGAGATGCAAGGTCCAAGTGGATTTACTTATTCAAGAGCAGAGCGACTGAAAAACATTTCCCTCTCATGGCAGCAGTCCTAAGCCGTGTCGTTAATATGATATGATATGTTAATACGTGGAGGTTTACTCAGTGAGAGAGACCTGTTGTCTCCACTCATTACTTTGGCCTGAGAAGCCGACCCTGCTCTGTAAGCCCTGTTTTCCTGTGGAAGCCTTTCCCTCTTCAGCCTGGATTGATGACATCCACTGATACTGAATCAGAGGTGTGGACTTTACAACCAACTTGATATATATTTGAAATTCTGGATAGCATTGTTCCATTCTTTTTTTTTTGGAAAACAGGGTGGAAACCATCAACAGGCTGGAATCAGCAACTGGTTTTTAAAATCCCCCGGTCCTCATATTTAATAGCTCCATCTTAAAGAGATATTTTAGCCAAATAGTGCACTTTAATCCCTGTTTTTATAACTGCCCAGCAAACGGTCGGTCTTGTGTAATTCTTATTTTACTGTATTCTGAATTTCTGTGTTTTTTTTTATTGTTGTGCTGCTTTTCAGTGCACACCCAGAGCAGCTGTGGCTCCAGATGTTTTTGTTTCAGGTTTTGAATTGTATACCAATTCATATGTTTCACATAGCATGGACAAACATACAGTTTTCCCATGGCTTTCTTTTGGTTTGGCTGTGTTTCCATTTTTTGAAATGCACGTCATTGCCTTAATTATGTAAAAAAAAACATATTAGAATCACTTTATCCTAACAACAATGTTCATACAGTTAATCGTTTCTAAAAAAAGCTTTGTATCATGCATTTCACATTTATCAGTCACTTCAGTGGAGTCGTGTGAGTCAGACTTCAGGTTTTGCCACAGAGGGGTGCAGAAGGTCTTACACCAGTGGAGGCAGAATGAACACATGCTAATATAAGACTTGACTTTAGCACGCATCAGCCTTGATTAGTGCATCTGGGTCAGAGTTATAGAACATATTGTTTGGAGGAGAAGAACAGGACGTGGGTGGCAGTACAAGTCCTTCCTTCTGTTTTGTCCTTGGGTGTTTGTACCTGTTTACATCCTCAGTATGTCGGATTCAAGATGTACTAGGCCGCGGCGGCGGGAGGAGGTTAATGGGAGACGCAACGCTCCTGTAGAGATCGGAGCGTGGGCGTGTGGAGTCAATTTAGCAGGCTAACAGGAAGCGTGCCTCGGGAGCTTCCACCAGGGCTCGGGCAAGGCAGCGAGTGGGGCACAGGTCGCTGTTACCGTACCGCGCCTCACTTAAAGCCTTGGAACATCTTTACACTAATGTTTTTCTTCTCTCTTTCCAAAAGAATATTCATCTCCATACATTGAAGGCCATGCTTTTTGTCGCTGGAGGTAGCTCTCTTTGATCAGTGCAAAATGTCAGGCTATGAACTAAGGCCATAAATGTATCCAATCAAACATTAATCAAGGCTTAAAATAACAAGTTTTGATGCTAGGTTTGAAGCAAAGCAGACCGAAGCTGAATGCTAAAAAGTATTGGATGAATTTTCCAACCAGTGATTCATTAGAGGAAGTACATAAAACAAAGTTTTATCTCTCCCCCTTTCTGGTGGTGATATTTCACAGCTGAGAAAAGAGCCAGTGTGCACCGTGCCAAGGGCTGTTGGCGTTTGCAGATATTTGGTCATGTGAACTGCTACTGTAAAGATCAGCAGAGGGATAGTAGATTTTTAAATGCTTCCTTGTGTCCGTTCCCGGTTGAAAGGAGCCTCTTTTTTTTTTTTTTTTTACCCTCGCAGCTTTTTCTGAGTCCAATCACACAAATTTGATTAGAGCCGTTTGCCCAAGGAGCTGCTCTGGCTGCCGGGGCTGCAGTGAGGCCCTTGTTCCCCCTATTTGCCCCCGAGAAAGGTTCTGATGTGCACAAGCAGTCTTTGAACCGGCCCTTTCTTTTCCTCCCCTCTAACCTCATTTACCACACTCTTCTAGTCCCGACCCCCCCTCCCCTCCTCCCTCCCTTCCTCCCTGTCTGTCTGTGGCTGCCCACCAATGGCGTGCCTTTGGCTTCATCACGTCACAGCAAGTGAGACAAATGACTGCTATAAATTATTACAAACTGCTGCTTTGGTGTCATCTCAGCTTAACCCCGGCACTGTAGCGTTTTCTACACTCCTGAGAGAATGCAGTGCAGTATACGTCTGTGTGAGAAAGGTGAGCCTGGGAGACTGGGGAAAGAAACGGGAGCCACTGCCAAAAAAACATCCATTCGTCATTCAGCATTAAACACTCAGAATAGTTTTTGTCATAAGTCAGCTCTGCAGCCCGTGTAGATGTGCAGGTGTACTGTGTGTCTGGAGGCACTCAACTTTGGTTTTGGAATATATGTAAGTGTGTGTTGGGTGAAAAATCAAACCGAGAGTAAAAAAAAAAAAAAAAATTCTACACCAACCAATCTCGAGACGTGCAGAGGTGGTGGAGTTGGTTATTCACACCAGAAATTACAACGGAATTGGAAGGAGGCCTGTGTGGGCGGAGCTTTGTCAGCGGCAGAGTTTTGCCACAACCACAACCACACTTTCAGCTAGTTGTCTCCAGACATGTGTTCATTTTTACTAAGTGTCAAAAGTATGTCTGGCTCTGCAAGAGTCGTCACAGCCGTGGTGGTGTCAACAAGGGCAGTGGAGCAGAAGCAGCGCTGATTAAAAACTGCACAGGCAAATTTTTGTATTATCATTTATTATATCTATTTTAACTGAGCCAAAGTTGTGTATCTTCATCCAAAGCTGTAATGTATAGGGACATAATAGTGTTGAGGTAATGATGTGTCAAACAATCTATCAATGCAGTTTTGCCTCTGTTTCCTTTAGATGAAAAATACAAATCGAGTTTTCCTAAACTTCATGTTAAAATGTAACATGCAATTTTGTGAGTGAGAAAGAAATACAGACTCAATCACTTGCTTTTATTATTTTATTTTAATATGTATTTGAATAAAGCTTAAATTAGTTGAATCAAATTGTATGTGTAAGATTGAAAGCTATTGATTAAGTCAAGGATTATTTCATCAATGACTTTAAGAAGTCTGAGCAAAGGGCTTTGATAACAATAGAAGCCTGTGGTTTGCAGGTAGACATGTGCTGCTCAGTAATAATAACCATAGTCCCTAAAAACGTACACTTTTACAAAGGTAATCTTTGTCACGTGTATGTTTTCTGCAGACGCCTTGCAGCTTCAAAAGCCACACCACTACCTTTTTTCATTATTCTTAGACTATGAGAGTGCAGACTCAATTTCAGACAAAGTAGGAAGGCATGTTTCTTTTCTTTTTTTTCGAAACAGTACTTACAGAAAGGTGCTCTTGTTCATTTCAAAAGCGCCTCAGTTTGGGTCTCGCAAAAACACAGTCGCTTAATAAGTCATTCAATAAAACTGTCCAGTTAACTTTTTATTGCCAGCGCAGACCTCAACAGCGGTTGGTTTTGTGACTCAGAATGTGATAAACAAATGCGAGTTGCACATTTTGCAGTCGCTCTTGTTTTTTCTTGAACGGCTCACGGCACCAACGTCCTCGTCGTTTTTTTTTTAAAAGGAAGTTTTGCCGCGAGCGACTTCGTTTGTTGTGGCTGAGCCTGAGAATTATGTCTTCCAGCCAAGGTCTTCATGGGTATCTGTTTCTGCAGATTTTGTCTAACCTTCCATTTAGGACTAAAGGATGCCCCCAGGTGCTTGGTGTTGCACTAATTCATCCAAGGCAGATCAAATTAAAGGTCTGAGGTATCTGCAGCCGCAGTGAAATGTAGGTTAGAATTCAGATTCTCTCTGCGGAAGCTACATGTACCTTGATAACAGGGTCAGGCTAGTGTAATACAGCAATAAAACATCCAACATACAGCAAAGGCGTGTAATTCTATTCAATGTTAAAGCTCTTGCTTTTCTGAGGGGTCACCTAAATGTCCTTAAACTCAACAGACCTACTCTCCTGTGTTCGATTTGGCTCCTCATGGTCCCTCAGGATATCTGTAAGGTGGTCTATACCCCTTGGTGGAATTTCAGCCTGGCGTTTGTGGTCCTGAAACTGCGAGATGGCGTGTAATCAATCCAGATAAGCAGAGAAACACACAGAGTGAGCCAACAAAGGGATTTACACGTGTGTGTGTGTGTGTGTAAAATCTGTCAAAGCTGGTTTTCTAACAAGTGTGTTTGTATGATCAGCATCTAGGTACAGCGTCGCCTCCAGTAGTCTTTATGAGGTTTGCTTTGTTGTTGTGATGATGGATCTGCTCAGGCGTTGCTCTGGCTGAGATAAATAAGAGCTGGGAGGCATGTTGAATTGTGGCCCTTTTTCTCCTTCGAAATGGATATCATCAAATGGGGAGGGAAGACAGTTTGCTGATGGAGCAGATTTGCTCAGGGGCAGGGCTAGATGCTTTCCATACTGATGATCAGGATCAGAGAGGGATGGCAACTCTCAGATGAGGAGCGTTTGATTGTTAGCTGATGGGTCCTGAACCGCACTGAAGGAGAAAGGTAGAGCTGTTTGAACGGAGGCTTCATCAGAGTGGCAGCTGTTGGTGTAATGTGGGGGTGCTGCGAGGGATTAGCTCTCTGTAGAGAGAAGCAGACATCAAGACAATTAAGTGTTGTACTCGATGCCTTTCAAAGACCACGGAACACAAACAAAGCCTGAGTTAAGTTAAGTAATGTTGCTACAGTGCTGATTATAGTTGTAGTTGAATGTTACTTTCAATGTAGAGAAATATCTCAATGATTTTTTCTTTTTTTCCCAATGAATCCATTGTATTATCCAGAAAACATAACAGAATAGAGAGAAATGTGAGTCAAAAGCTCAAGGTTGAGGTCTTTGAATTGCTTGTTTTGTTGGACTGACGGTTCAAACTCCCAATACACTGAGTCTAAGTCATATAAAATGATAAAAGAAAAAACAGTCAGAAGGAATTCTTGATGTATCATCAATAGATCGATTATCATTTCCGGTGGTTAATCTTTGAGCAGATATTCTCCACAGTCTATCTATGTATTTTTATAGTTATTGTATCGCTATTCAGTCATTTCTGAATTCATCGGCCATTCACAGTCAAGTCCTTTGTCCTTACGCAATAGCACAGCGCTGAAGGTGAATGGCATTCACGACGGTAACCGTGGCGATTGATGGCTCCTCTCCTTGTCCGTCCTTCCGTGCACTCTACCAGGACCTTATCCCCATGAGTCCCATGTGGGAAAGGCTTTTTTTTATTGCACCTGGGAGATGCATTAAGGCCCAATGAACTTTGACCTTGGGCTTGATCACCCTGGCAACACGGGACGTGAACAATCGTTACGCTTTAAGAGAGCTCGGCTGCAATTCCTTAAACTCTCATAAATGCTTGAATGTATTTCAAAGACTTTGGTTTGTGGGATCTTGTAAAGTCTGGAAGCGCTTTCACTGATGCATCTGTGATAAATGAGAATTGTCCCTTTAATGAAAAATACTTCAGCCGGGCTCGTACCAGTGAGTTTTGTTATAATGGCAAATTTACACACCTTTGTTTCATTAGAACCTTGTCATTAAGCCTTTCTTTTATTAGCCTTATATCAATAAAAAAAGCCCTTCTTTCATTAGCGGAACATCTCAAAGGCTTGCCTTCATTAGCACAAGGTTGTAAATGCTGGATGCAATTTCATTAGCAGGCTATCTTTAATGAGGAAACCCCCAGCGTGTTTACATTGCTCTGATCCCCCATGATCGGCGGTATAAGGATAATGCTGATTGGCTGTTAGAGGGAGGGAAAGGGGGGGTTTGAGCCCTGCAAGATTGGATCATGGAATTATTAAAGCCAATGAGATCCTCGCAGCTCAGAAGTGAAGACTGAGATCAAACATTTCTGTAATCAAGGTCCTGCCACAGAATACCAGTCAAGACATAATGATGCAGTGTGACAGAGACAATTTAATGGTGAGACATGTACCAACCTCACTACTCATGACAGCACAACCTGAACCTGCACATACACGTCCACGCAACTGCCGCACTTTCATCATTTACTTCAAGGCCCGAAAAGTAAAGCCCTTCACTGAAACTGATTTATGATGCCAACAGGAAAAAGACACGTACTCAAATGCTCCTTTTTTCTAATATTTTTACAGCTGTCAAGAAACAGAATGTCTGATTACATTTTTCTTTTTCTTTTTTTTGAAATGTGACTTCTTGGAAATGGTGCTGGTGTTGTCACAAACTTAGCACAAAAAAATTAATGTTTTATACTTTATAGATGTGTATTTATATTTTGAATAACAAAGGATAAAGTTTCTTTTTCTGAGATGCTGAGGTCGGGTTTGGGTTCAAACTAATTTGTTCCATTTTCTAGCTCTGTCTTCGAGCTTTGGTCAAAATTCCAAGTGTTTGAAGCCAGTACTTTAACATTACTGTGTCTTGTGTGTCTCGTGGGAACATTACCCCAGTGGATGGCTCGCAGGGTTGGGCTTTTTTTGGGGAGGAGCTGCTGTCTGCTCCGTTTACTCTTGATTTTAGAGAAATCAAACTTGACTGGGAGCTCGGGCTCATATGTTAATGTCTTAATGTTGGGTGACATTGTTCAGAGCTCTATACCATGTGTTCCATTATTTGCCCTTTGACCCCTTTGCAGGAATGTGCCGTGTTCGTAGTGGATTGATTCATCTGACAACTATGGGGGGGGGGGGGGGGGGGGGGGAAATGTGGCAGAAAATAGAAGGTGGAAGAACTTTCTTGAAGCAAAATTGAACCAATGAGTATTGGTGTTATTCTGTCTGCACTGAGATACATTTACGAAGGAGAAATAGAATAAAGATGACAGAAGAGGAATGCTGTGGTTCTTCTTTTGCACAGATGATAAAATAAATGTAATGGTTAACAGATTCTGATGTCTTTTTGATGCTGATGTTGTCTCTTGAAATGAAAATTACAAATGTCAAATGACATCAGTAATTTAACAACCTTTCATGTAGACATGAAGGTTAAAGTGTGTGAGTTATTTCCTTAGTTTTGGATGATCTACAGCATCATTTGAAACGTGTGAGCTATTTTAATTACTATTATGCGTCACTTAAACAACTTCGGTTTGTGTGTTTCGGATGAGGACATGTTGACACATATCTCCAGAATTTTGGCAAATCACCCTGAATTGACTTCAATTGATAGATGACACCAAAGCAAAGACGGAAAAAAAAAAAAAAACATATTCACATTAAACATGTTAATCCCCCGAGATTGATGACAAATTTACGGCTTATTCAGAACTTAATCACACACACACAGCCGCAGCGGCTCAAATCCAGTCAGTTTTTAAACTGTCATTATGTAGAATCACCAACATAAATCATCATTGCTTTTTCTATCATTCATGCCCTTCCAGCATGCCTTTGCTCTTAATGACGTCCATAAAACTGCGTGTCGGAGTCTTCGCTGTTGTTTTGAGTTGACATTTTCCAACATTTGATGGCAACAATAGCATCATTCTACTCAGAAACAATGAGATAAAGTATACGAGGAGATGCATGGTTACTTGTAATGAGAGTGTTTCGTGTAATTCATGGCTTGTTCTGCCTTGTCAGTGCTTCATCCTAATCAATGCTTTGAAAAATGCATTCAGCTTGACACCAGCACCACCACCCCCCTCCCTCCCCCCTGCGCATGCACATGGCACACACTCGCACGCCCTCGCAAGGAAAGAAAGTATCAGCATCCTCGACAGCTTATCATGGGGAACTAATTCAGGATCCCTTTTGCCTGTTTTAAATGTCATTCTCTGAGCTCGACGGGAGTGACATGTTTTTCATGGTGGAAATAAAGGCGCTTTATTGAGCTCAGAACATAGGGGGGAGGGTTGGGGAGTGGGGTTGGGGGGGGGGGGGGGGGGGGCTCCTCTGCCTGCTGCTCTTGATATTTGCTGGAAATCTAAAAGGTCCTCATGAGGAATGAATAAAGTTTGGATTTGCGGAGACCTGCCGATGCCAATGAGATCCGCATGAGCCACCCCGGTCGATAAAGACAGGAGCGAATCCTTGGCTGACTCAGAAAATGCACACACACACACACACATTGTTGTACGCGCACAGAAGTTTCCACTTTGGCTGGAGGCGGCGGTGTCAATCATGAAATCAAATGCCACTCAGCCGCTTTAAGTACGGTTAGGATTAGTGGTTTATGAGTTTGGCACATTTACACAATTCAGCTTTAATAAATGGTCTGTTTGATTCCAACTTCCTCTTTTCTTTATTCCCCACAAACTTTAAACATCATGGTGCTGTAATTCATGTCGTAGTTCACAAAATTGCAGCTATTTTTTTTTTTGCCAATTTAGGTTTATTTGTTGCTCTTCTTCTTCACCGGCGGGATGATGTCAGCGGCTGGTGAGCGCCGGTCCGGAGGGGGTACAGCCTCCTCAGTTGCTTCATTGTGTCAGATAATGACTTCCCTATTGAGAATGACCTCTCTGACCCCAGAGGCAGACAGTAAGACGGCCTCGTCCTCGTCCAGCCCCTCAAGGCACTCGTGCTTAATCTGGCATTTTGCACACACAAGAGACGCTAACCTCGCTCCTGCTCCCCGGCCGCTTTTTCTTTTTTTTTCTTTTTTTTCTGTTTGTCCTCCTCCAGGGCCGACCTCACCGGTGTTCTGCAGGTTCTGTAGACACGACCAGTGGGGATGGTGTTGGCCCACCGGTGTGTAGGTTGGTGGAGAGGTCACAGAGCTTTTAAATGTGAGAGGTTGGCTGGGTCTGATGGTGGAATATAAAATGATTTTGAACACCAAATAAAGACTTTGAATCCTGAATGTCTGCGTTTTGGTGTTGACCTCTTTCACATCCTGTTTATTTGATTTCCTCTTTGCATTTTTCGTCTCTTATTTCTCTCTTCGTCTTCTTTCGTTGCAGGGTTCCTGAAGCCCCAGTGCTCGCTGACTCCTCCCATGCAGCGAGGACGCTCGGGCGAAGTATGTTCCTGTTTCAGTGGCGTGTGTCAACTCCATCAGCGTCGCCTATCCACAGGTAAGACTCGCTGCGCCGCGCGCCGAACTGTTGGTCCTTTGGTACTAAGCAGTCGAGGTTGGGCCACTAGTTGCATGTTAGAAACAACATTTTTATTAGAAAAATTAGTCATGAGGAGCCTGTTATTTAGAAAAAAAAAAGTGCGCCCCATGACCTGATGCACCTAATGAGACTCTGCTCATCCAAAATAACATCTCAGCTCATTTAATTTAATCTACTTTCGAGACATCAAAGGCAGATCAAATGATTTGTTTTTCAGTATGTCGTTATATAGTTTTATTGGGTGTAATTGAGATAATGATGATGTCCTTTTTAACCAAATTAATGATATTATCCTGACAGAACTCCCCTTTATGAACATATACAATCGCCTTTTTTAGAGATGCCATGAGTTTATTTGATAATGTATCTGAACTGGTTCTATTATACAGCATAGCTTAAGTAAAGTGTGTGTTGTTGCTGCTGTACAGTGCACACACACCATCGCCTGCAGCCGGAGGTGTGGCTGGGGGGCAGCGCTCTGTCTGGATTTCGTGATTAATGGTGTCTTTGCATGTGGAGCCCCCAGTGATCGACAAGTTAACAGAGGTGCTCTCAGATCAGCCCCCTTCCTCCAAATTCCTCCCCCCCCCCCCCCCCCCCCCACACACACACACACCTCCCACATCCCAACCCCACTGTCTAATGAGAAGGGGACCGACCTGTGCAGAACATGTGGTTAATTCTGACACATTTATCACTCTATCCCCAAGGCTCGCTCCTTCTGCAGTGTCAGAGCCGCGAGCAGCTGAGCGGCCCGTCATGTGAGGAGAGCATGACTTGTACGGCAAGACAAAGTCACATAAACATATAAACAGCTCCGCCGCAGCAGCTGTGTGAGTTTGAAGTTGGGTACTTTTGCTTTTTTTATCCTCGAGTTAAAACTGTTCAGAACAAGGGAGCGGTAAAATTGGACAGGTTTATTTGTCTGACATTTAAATATAGAATATCTATCAAAGTCTCTTTTTTTTCAGCCATTCAATGTAGGACAACATGAGCATTTCCTTATAGAAACTTTGTGCTTCATCTCTTTGTCTTGTTTTAATGTAGCACAGAGTACCAATCATTCAGACTCCTTTCTGGTTTGCTTGATTTAATTCATTTCTATCCTTCTTGAAGAGCTCTTAGCTGCATTAGTGGAATTTTCTCTGTGAAGTGGTTCAGTGGATTTAAAAACGTATAAGTAAATGTTATTAAATGTTCTGTAAAATCAGTCCTAACCATACAACCTGTTTCCTGAACAAGGACAAATGAGGAAAACAACTTCACATTTTATTGTTAAAATAAGACACGAGTGCTTTACAGTAACAAGTACAGTACATACTATTTGATCAAACCACACTGTCTTTTGCTGTGTTTTTAAATCATCCCATTATATCTGACAATGCTACAGTCCATCTTGTCAATATGATTAAACTGATCAGATTTCTATATGCTTTATTATAGTAATAGTTCTGACTTGAAGGACCGTAAACAGTCGTCCTTATTAATTTGAAAGAGACCATTCTTGAAAAAAGGAATGAAAACGTGAATAGATAGTTGTGGCATGTCACATCAGTGTCGTGAACATGGACTGGTGGTTTCGTACTAGGCCATCTTGTAAGAACAAAGTGACATGAAGTTCACAGCAGGACACTGAACCGAAACCAGCAGCAGGGACATAATTCCCATCTGCCTCAGCAGATGTATATTTATCTAACACTTGTTGGGGGAAATAAAGTTTCTCCTTACTGTATTTTTAGGCCTCTTAAAAGCAAATAGAAAATGTAAATCCAAATATCTTCCTCTTTGGAAGATCAAGGACTATTTTTTTTGTCTCAGTGGAGACAAGATGAGAACCCACCACTCTCTCCTGCACAGGCAAATACTTTTTCATGGACAAGTTTGAGCATGATCGCTGAGGTGCACAGTTTTTCCACCAACCTCACCCCCATCTTTGTGTATTTTACACAACTATCTTGATTGATTGCAACATTTTTTTTTTTACTGTTACAGCCTGCAGTAAGGGTGGGCGTGTTTCCTGCACAATTAGGAGCATCTGTATTAAGAGGTATAGTCTTTCTGAAGGAAAAAGAAAGAAAAACAAAGAGGGAAGACAAAGGTTTCCCTTCTTTATGTTGTGGCTATATGAGTCACACTGGGTTATTTTGTCTACCTCAGACTCAGGGGCAAAGCGAGTGGAAAGGAGGAGTGAAAGTGTTGAAAAGTGGGATTTTTTACTATCTTTCCTTGTTGCTTTTTTTCACGACACAGGAGCTGTTAAACAAATTCAGCGGTGCTTCCCGAGCAGCAGAGTGTACTGAAAAGTGAAGCAACTGTTAGCAGCAGAGGGTGGACAGCCTGGAGTCTAAAGTTTATAGACCCTGTAATAATCATGGGTCTAATTATGGAACGTGTTACTATAAATCCACCAGTGTCCCCAGATTGTGTGATTGTCCTCCAATCTCGACGTTCCAGCCGCCCGACTACGGCCACAATGACAAGCTGCTGTGGGAGGCGTGAGGCGTGTAGCGGTGACCAAGCAGGAGGTTTTCTGGGAAAGCTTGTGAGCCTCGCCCGGGGAGCCGTATTCAGCAGCGATCTGCTGAACTCCAGGCTGCACACTGATGTGGCCAGGCTCCGGTTTCAGCGGTTTTACATTGTTTGGGCTTTTCAAAAACAAACTCTTACTGGAAAGGGACCGTGAGAAACGTAGTGTTCGGGACCTTGTTTTTCCGCAGGATTATTTCAAAAAAGCAATCATTTAGTGTTTTTTATTAGAGAAAGGAGTCATGATGGGAAAAACTTCTTTTTTTTCTCTTCTTTTTTTGGAATTGTGGTGTATGAGGTGAGAGAGAGGGAAAGCGTAAAAGAGAGACGGCATTGAAAACAGGGCTTTTTGAAAAGGGCCCTCACAATGCAGGCCTTGTGCTGTGATTTGGTCTGTCCTCACCGAGCTGAGCAGAGGAATGGAAAAGATTATCCGCAGGAATGTCTGGGGTGCCCTCAAACGGAGCGGGCCGCGTGACTGGCCAATGGGAGCGAGGCCTGCAGAGCGGCGGGCTAATTTTTTCCTGATGAACTCAGCCGCCTGCTCCACAATGCAGTCTGATTGCCAGGGCTGAACTCACATATGGTCCGTGTTTGGAGGGTCCAAATGACAGGACCAATTCTGCCTGGAGAGAAAAGGGGGTGGGGGTGTTGGACGTAGATGATTATTACTGCCCCCCCCCATCCTCCCCCCTCCTCTTTTTTATTTCATCAGCTCTGGATGGGGCCTGCCGGAAACACACCGACGCGATTCAACCGTCCCGTCTTCAGCTCTTCTCTACCTGCTGAAGGTTCCCACACTAGGTGTATCATTTGCTTTGGTTTGGTCGCTCTTGTCTTTATTAATGGTCCTTTTGTTTAAATGAGCAGCAATTACGCCGAAAGCCAAGCCACATTAGTGTTTCACGGCAGTCCCACTCCGTTCGAGTGCCTCGGAATTATCTCACTGCCTCACAAATCCTGCCAATTAATTTGGAGCCCGTTTACTATTCAGAGGACTTGGAAAGATGCTCCGTTGCCCCTCCACCTACAACCAGGCCAGAGTAAACTACAGGGAGATGCAAGCGACAGAGTTCCAGCTCTGAGCGAGGAATGCGCGCGTTATGTGCTCATTGTTTTTCTATGTAGTGTTTTTTTGCATCAGCATGGCAGTAAAAAAGCCATGTGGTGGGGCTCTGGAGAGAAGCAGCATGTGTTTGTAGACCTTGTGGTCACACAGCAGGGTCTGAGACTAGAGGAGGGGGCAGCCTAAAGAGAGGTTTTGGTGAGTTAAAGTGGCTCCCGGCTCCTCATATTTCCCATCGCGGGGTCCTGCAGAGGTGAGGAGGGTCACAGAGAGGGAGCTCGTTAGCCCCGGCGTGCTCCATGCTCCCCATGCTCCCTGCGCTCTAATTGGCTGGCCGGAGTCAGCGCTGTCCCTGGCTGCTTCCTGCTAGGTCAGAAACCAGAGGGGCCATTGCATGCCAAGTTGCAGATTATGGGCCTTGGCCCCCATTCATCAGCACACACATGCACACACACACACACATACACCACGCTTTGTTTTTTATACACAAATTCCAACTATCACAACTGGTCTCAAGCAGCAACCAGTTAATATCTGTGTTTTGTTATCCAATGGAAGGTGGTTTATTTAAGACCGGCTTTGAATTTTGAATTTATATTAAACTTATCAGATACTGTGATGTGTCGGCTGTAGTTCCCAAGAACTACTACTGTATGCTTCCTTGTTCCGTTCTTTAAAATGATCCTACAGTTTATCCTCACATTAAGAGGAGATGTTTGTTTAAAATAAAAATGGGACGGGAAGCAGAAACACTCTCATGAAATTATATTACATCGGGAAGATTTTGATCTCAGTTTTGGTCCCATATACACAAACAGCGGAACAGTGATGGTATTAATCCAACTTGATTTATATCTCATCTTATTCTCATAAAATTGTGTGATTGTTGGAAAATTTGACATTCGCTTGGAAGCGACTTGGCTGCACTGCTTTTTATTTTATTTTTTTTTTTTTTACAAAATATCACGTAACACATAACACATCTACTGTCTAATTCTAAATGTTTTTGACTTATTCTCACATAAATTAAACAAATTCATATGAACTTTTGAAATAACATTGTTTTAATTTAATTGCAAGTTAAGGTCAAAATTAACCCTGCATGAATAGATTTATAGTCACTTGTTGGCAGTGCCAAAAGCTCTAAACACACTTAATTGTTGAGTATGAGTTGTGTTTCGGGCTGCATCATGAGCTCTGAATTGTTTTTGTTTTGTTTTTTTGTTTTTATCTCAGTGTCTGAGGGAAACATCTAGCTCTTTAGTTGCTAGTTGATGTTGTGCCTTGTACAGTAGCTACAGTATCTCCAAACGCCGACTGTCTGCTACTGTCTGTTTGGCGCTGGGAAGGTAGTGTGTCATTGGTTTATTTATTTTTCTGAAAACAGCTGCCTGCTGTGGCTGGTCACAAGGTTACCCAGAGTGGAGAGAGTGAACCAAAACAATAATGTCGCAGCCAGTGAGCTGAAAGATGCTAAAATGCAACACAGAGCCACAGAGAACTCCCCAGTCTCTGTGGGTTGGTCAATACAAATAACACCTTATTGATTTTAAAGCGAGGGAATATACATTTATAACTTGATTTGTGGAGTAAAGCCGTCCTATCTCTTTTTGTGTGGCTCTCTGCTGCTAACCACTTTGCACTCTGCCTTTTATCTAAAGGAGACTGAATGAAAACTCATAATGCCAGTCCATCTTGTCTGTCAGCGGGATTCCCCCAAGTGACATGGCCCCTGGTGGCCAGCTGCCACCGCCGCCGCCGCCAGGATGCATCTGCAGAGGTGGAGGTCTGTGTGCTGCACAGAGCCACGGCAGCCGTCCACAGGCGGGTCACTAGAAATCAGAGCTACTAAGCCTTTGATAACTCTCTGAGCCTATAATCTCCCAACAGCACCATCAGAGTGAAATACTATCTCATTGTTACAGCTCAAACCCAGCGGAGAGCGAGGTGAGCAGGCGGCCCAGGACACAGGGGACAAGCAGGAAGTGGTCGTATCCCCACTCCCATGTAGCCATTGTCATCTCCACAGTGTAATTAAGGGCGGTAGAGTCGTGGGCTGAGAGTTGAACTTGAATTTTTAACTAGGATGAAATTCTCAAAGGCTGTCGTAATGAATTTAAATTTGGATCATGGTACCACAAAAGAAACAACATTCAAATTTGAATTATCAGGAGTACAGCATAATTTAATGGCTACATTTTTTTTTTTTTTTTTTACGGAATACAAATTTATCCATTGTTCATTGTCCCTTATAAATAAGAGAGGAAACTTGTATTGGTTCAGAAAACATTTTTATTATCAATGCATTTTCTTTGCAATCTTCAATTATTTTTAGCCGGTAGATAACATATTCTCTTCCAGGCAATTTTACACAGATAAGATAAAATTTCATTCCGCCACAGATTCCAGCTCTCCTCGGAGTTGAACCTGACCCCATGAGTAAGGTTTACACTACAGGCTTTGGATCTGAAAAGAAGAAGAAGAAGAAGAAAAAAAAACAAAAAAGGAGAGGAAACCCTGCATTTTTTATTAACATTAATTAATCATGAATAAGCAAGTTCTCATTCTTCAGGCCCCACACTGCCTAACATAGAACAGTATGTTAATCACGGCGAAGCACGTCGGGTTCCGCTGAAATATATGGGCAAATTAGCGAATGGCATGAATATGAATGAATATGTACATCTCAGCCCAGATATCTCAGAGCTGATTATGCTTCATGCTGCGGCCAGCTGATAGAAACACCAGAATCAGATGCTGCAGTGTCACCTCGGCTCTCCCGGCTGCTCCAGGCCCCCCCTGACCCTGAACACAGAGAGGCTGACTCAACTGTTGAGAGACACTTGCCTCCTCTTACCCGCAGATAAACAAGGAAAGGACCGGGAAGTTAAAGAACTGCATGTGTGCCCCATTTGCAAAAGAACAGTTAGGCTGGATCATGACACACTGGACTCTGCTGGGTAAACAAACATTGGGAAATGTGTTCTTTGTGCGCTGAAAAACACACCGCAGGCAGGGATAGATTATAAAAATACAATGGAGGACAGAAAAAAAAGAACCAAACTGCCATATGTGTTGTGATAGATGAACATGATTAAGAACAAGAGTGCAAATGTGAGAAATGCCATCATGTGAGCTGCCTCTATTTGATTTTCCTCTTTTTTTATTTTTTACGGAGATCAGGGAGCATCCAAAAAGTTTGAACATCTGAACATGGAACATCTGGATCAGCTAACAGCAGCAGGGCCAGATATTTGGACAAGGCCGGACCAAAGGAAGAGGCCAATTTCTGTGATTTATTTATTAAGTCTTATTTTCTCTCGGAACCATGCGTTTCCTGGTTGTTATGCTTTGCTTGCAACAGCCGAAGCTGCTTTGGTAACCATGAAGAACAACAACACAAGAATGCAGGAACATTTTCCTTGGCCTTCGAAACTCCGCAGTGTCACTTTGCAGCTCGAACGTCGGGTCAAGATGATTAATAACGCGGCCTCTCGTCGGTTTCCCGACGCGTTGATCTTTAAACGAGATCTACAGCAAAAGTTTCGTTAGATTTCTACACGTCCGACTCCTGCCTGTGTCGTGTTTGTTCACTGGCCTGTGTGTTAAGTAGGTGACGGGGGAGCTCAGGTGCTTTAAGAATGGATTGGGAGCTTGTTGTAGTCGGGCGGGGATTCTGGCTGTTCCTCCTCTTCTCACGACAGTCAGTTGCCTCCGTCCTCGTCGATGGGAATTTGAAGGGCATCTGCAGCTACAGATCATCACACTCCAGGCGCCCCCCCCCTCCCTTTGCACCCACAGGAGGACAAGCAGGAGAGAGAGAGAGACAGAGTCAGACAAACAGGGATGTTGGGGAAGAGAGAGAGAGAGAGGAAGGGGTGAGAAGTTGGAAGAGAGGGGGGGGGGGGGGGGGTGCTGTCGGTATTTTGATGCTAAAGTGATTCGACACGCTTGGCATTATAGCCAGCCTGGCGATGGGGGGAGTTGGAGTTGGGGGGTGGGGGGGAGGCAGGGAGAGCGAGCCCTTGATCCGAATGTCACCGAAGCCGATCTCATGAAGTGGAAGGTCAGAAACGTAGCACCTGCCGCCCCGGCTCTGGCAGGCTCCGCCCCCTCCCGGCTCCACCGTAAAAGGGCAAACCAGGAACCGAAAGGAGTGGAGTAGAGGGTGGAGGTCAGCGAGGGGGGGGTGGGGGGGGAGAGGCAGGGCAGCAGAGGCCTGACCTCCCAATGTCACATGTCTGTGCTGCACAGCAACAAGCCCACCCGAGTGCACTAATGCAGGCCAGAACATGCTGGGATGTGAGAGGTGGAAGTGGGCGGGGGGAGGAGGGGAGAGGAGGGGGGGGAGCTTTTGCAAGTCCCACGTGCTTTTTCCTTTAGAGAGCCGCTTCTTGAGGTGCATGGAGAAAGAGAGTGTGTGTGTGTTGTGTGTGTGGGGGGGGTGTGGTGGCGTGGGGTGATGGTAATGCAGCAGCTAATGGAAATATCTTGTTGGGACTCGGTGTTGGTCTGAGCTGCTGCCGGCCCCCGCCAGGAGCCCGTGTGGCTGCCGCGGTGACACTAAAGCTTTAGCCCCTGTTTTACCAAACAAATGACAACAACTGAGAAGCAGGTCTCAAAGTCTAAAAGAAGTGCTTGTCCTGGATTGGAGTAAAACAATAATGTTGGTAGTTTAAAGCCAGTTTATTGCATTATATCTAACAGGTATGATAAAATCACACTCACCAGTATCGTATTAAGCAACTGCAGTGAAAGTGCTACAACACCACTTCTCAACGTCTCAAAGCGATTGGCTAAAGTCCTACAAAATCTGATCGTTCAACAAGTGATTGTGGTGAGTGCGGTGTTATGATTACTCATTGAAACGATGCCAAAATCTATGCAAATGGGAGGAATTGTCATTTTAATCCATCAGTGCCGTTGCCCACCCTCCCATGTGCTCTGGGCACACGGGGGTGGGGGGTGGGGGGACACCCCGGGGCGTTGGTGGGGGAACTGTTGCAGAAAGTTGACCTTTAGTGCATGCCCGTGCAGTCGGCTTCAGTCAATGGGTTTTGTGCAATGCAGTACAGCCTGGGTGAAAAAAAAAATGAAAAAAAGAAAAGCGCACCAACCGCCACAGGGGCATCATGTCCACAAGTCCATTACAGTCACTGACATTGAGCTAATTGACTAACGTGGTTGTGCAGCGCATGGTGGCATGACTTTGAAATGAGGATGGGGGGGAAAGAGGGAGAATAATATTCAGAGAGTGGTGGAGATTGCAGAGGAGGGAGAGAGAGAGAGAGGGGCAAAGTTAAAACTCAGCGGCTCAGCATTGACATATCTCTGGTTGTTATTTATCACATGGTTTTTGCCTGTGTGGTTCAGTTAGCCAGACCTTTATGAATCATACTGATAAGATTTCCTGGTTCACAAACTTTTAAGGTGACTAGAAGGGCAGCGCCATGTGGAATCAACTACTGGATACATAACAGTACTGTAGAGGAGTGGAGGAGCAAGAACCCTGAGCTATTTTGAAGACATCACCTTCAGCTCTGCGAAAACCTGCGACAAAAAATATTCTGCTATTTTCCCTGACATTTCATTCTGAATGTGTCATGAGTGTGTGTTATCCTCGCTGACACGCTCACCTGCCTTGCCTTGCCTTGCCTTGCTTCCCCCCCCCTCCCCTAAGGCGGTGGGAGGCTCGTCCAGGAAGGAGTTAATCATTTACGTGACAGTTTTGCACTAAATATTATGAAACCATCAAGCTGTACCCGGAACATTTAGTCCCTATCTGTTAATGCTCGTCAAGGAGAGATCTCCTCTTCCAGGGGAGGAGACGACGGCACCAGGACAAAAGCTCAGCACCGGAAAGAAAAATCTGCCACAGGCCTAATGATACCTTTGCATTTGCTTTTTTTTCCGGAGCAATCTGTGTATAGCGATGTTCAAGTGAGGTGGTTGTGTCTTTGTGCTCAGACATATGTTTGTTTACATATATTTACTGTATTTGCAAGCCTCCGCGCTCTTCATCCCACTGACAGCTGTGCTTTATAGCGTTGTTGCACACTCATGCATGCACACACACAGACACACACACACCAGTCCACCCCTGAAAATTGGTCCCTCTGCTGTGATTCCTTTGCAAGCCCCTCCTATGTAAAGACTTGTATCTGGGTGTGATTTTATAGAACGTTTATGTCAAAGGCAACAACGAGCGGCAGCAGCTGCCTGTAACCCAAGCTGATAATGAGCATGTATTTGTGTTTATTTAACAGCCTCCCTCTGCCATCTGTTCCATGTATTGTGATACACAGTGCCGGGCACGTGTGTTATGAGCCTGTTGATTACACAATAGCCAGGCTAGTTTTGTGGCGGCGGCGTCTCATCCGACACTAGCGATTCCAGCCAGCTCCATTATTCAGACTTTGCTCCGTGTGGCATGGCGCTCCAGACCCAACGAGACAAGCGTACAGACAGTGTCAAGTGTCAAATCCACACGTAGGGACGGAGAGACGTATTTGTTGTTGATGTTCATAGACGCACATCAGCGCAGCACTTACGGAGACATGATTAACGCAGGAGCCGAGGCTCACGTATATGAGAGTGACATCATTATGCCTAACACAACAAGAGATGGCTGTGTTTTTTTTCCCGCCCTCCATCTGTCAACCAAAGGTCACAGGGCTTAAAAGGAGCATTTAGAGCTTATGGAAAAACAAACAAGTCTATTATCACTGACGGCACCTTGGCGTTATGTGATAATTAAGCATTTGTTGATTTTTTTTTTTTTTTAACCTCTCGTTATTTGTCTGCATAGTCATTATTTCTGAACCCATTAAGCATGCAGGAGTGCAACAATTAATGCCCGAGCACGGCAGCACTGCAGGTTACATAATGATCATAACCTGAACAGTATACTGTACTCCCTTCTTTGAGCTGCACGCCACAAACAGCGTTTACAGCTCTTAGTTATATGACTGCCTGGGTTATCATTTAAGATACTGATACTATCTGAAGAAAATAGATGAGCGGTTGACTTTGGCCCCCGCTTTAATGGCTGGGAAAATGTCTGATTGATCTTTCATCTCTCAGACTGTTACCTAATGTGGAGCCGCATCGGGCCGAGTGGTGTTTGTTTTTGTATGTCAGCAGAATCCAAAACAGAGATCTAGATTTTCATAAAACTTTACATAACCTGTGGATATGCACTTCCCTTTTTTTATGATGTGTTCTAAATAAGATATCTTATGTCTCTGGTATCTCTGTAAATGCTCATTTCAATGTTATAAAGCAGCTGCAACAAGATCCGCCGTGGCTTATCTGTTGTTGCCTGTGAAATGAATATTTATCCCTAGGTTGTGAAGAGAAAATGAAAAGTTGTTGTATTGGAAAATGACAATATGGTTGTGTGGGTTTCACACATCCAGCTATTTAATATTGATGAGATAAAAAATAAAATAAAAAAATCTAAATTAAACAGCAGAAGCTGATATATTCTGGCTTTTAGCCTCCTCTCCCCTCCCCTCTTTCTGATTGGATGGGACACTTTCATATTGGTTTTGATTGGCACTGGAGGGAGACTCGGGGCTCATTTAGCATCTAAAGTGACCAGTGGGGGCTCCACAAGAGTGATGGGATCATCCTTAACGGTTCCCATAGCGACTCTAGTGGTGGTTTAAATCCACATTAACGTGACTGGAGCACACTGTTCTGAGGGGTTACGTTAGTATCAACTTGAAATCCAAAATCCCTTTTGGACATTAACCCCTGGTAGATTGATTTACGCTGCTGATTTACAGGGTGATGCCCAAAATGTTTGACAGGTTGACGAGACGGACGCTGGGCCCCAGTGGCCCCCTCCCAGTTTATCATATCATCTCTCCCATGTCAATCAGCCTCTGACATGCTGTTTAGATGACATAAAAACAAATGTACTTCTACCCGGGGATGGGCTGTCCACTCAGTTGAGGTCCCCCAGTCCCCTCAAGAAAGAAAGTCAATTACGTCAAAACAGCATTAGACATTACTCAGAACAATAACATGGCTGTCAGATCTGAAATATACTCCCATCAGTCTCCAGACAGCTGTGACAGACCCGTCAGTAACACACCAGGACAAGCAGAACCACATGACATTGACACGACGGTCCTCAACGCCATCAGTACCGACCCGAGAGCGGGGGCCGCCCGCCGTAAAACATATCGACGGAGCAAGAAATGTACAGATTGTCCAACAGATTTCAGGTCTGGATGACATTAATAACAGCGGGAGAGTGTTCACAGACCGTGCCATATCAAATATTGAAAGATTCCAGGGAAAATTCACATTCGCAAGAGCATGCGGAGAGGCAGAGCAACGTCCAACTTACTGGCAGACCAGGTCGCTGAACAAACAGAGAAAAACCGAGTTCCAACATGAAGCAAAAAGAAGAGCCGTTTTAAGTCGGTACACAAGAATCAGTTTGCGGTGCACCGGGAGAGGGAGGCTTTTCCTTTATTTAGGATCTTTGTCAGAGAATTCTTCAAAGCTGCAATAAATGTGGAGCAGTGGCTTCAGGAGGAAGAAAAGGGTCTACATGAAAGTGACTGTAAACAACATCTATCATATTTTCTCTTCACCAGAGGCATACAACTGACACTAATAAATCCTTCAGGATGTTTTATCTGCTACTTTATACTGCACATCAAACTGCACTTTGCTTCTGAATGATGCAAACAGCTCCCTTCCTTTCAGTTCTGTCAGAGAAGGAGAAACGTGTGGGTGACTTCTGTGGAGTCTCACTGATTAATATGAATGCCAATTTGTTATCCAAAGGCTGTTGTGTGTGTCTTACTAAAAGTGTTTCAGCATTTTATTTTAGGATTTACATGTACCGTAGGTACAGTGGGTGATGTTGAGGATGGCTGGTTTTCAGTCGGACCTGGACCGATCTGCATCACTCACAGATGATGGATAGAGGTTTTGTTATGTAATCCAGAATTAAATCTGTACCTGTGTACAGGATAAGACAGTGCAAGTTTGTAGTTCCTGTGCGTGTTTACTTCCATGTCCTATATTATAGGTCCCTCAGCGCAACAAACCAGGAAGACAAAAGGGCCCTGCCTTCCTGTTTGTGTGCTGCTGGGAAGCTGAAGGGACGCCGCGCTTCAGAAATGAGGGGAAATTATAGAATCACACTCGGTCAGCATGAATTTACAAACCTCCAGTCATATACATGAACAGAAACAAAATCTCCACAAAAATGCTCAAAGACAAGTGTTTTATTGATGTCCTTTCATGGAGCGTTTCATAATGTTTTCATATCTCAGAGTGTCATTTCTATGGAGTGTGCGTAATGTGACAGAGTGTTTGATATTCCTTTTCCCGGTTTCCCTCATTAAGCCGCGAATTGCAGAGCAATTTCTCAATGTAACTAATAAGAGGCCGGACTGCAGCTAATGATGCATCAGAGGCTTTAACCAGACCACTCGCCTCGCTCTCTGTCTCCACTCATATTTCCGTGAAAACGTTGCCTCAGCTGGAAGTACATCTCTGAGATAAAAACGTGAACAAGTGTGTTTCCATCAACCACGCATCTGAATATTCAAGAGGACGTGGCGAGAATATAGCACCCGTCGCTGCCTACCTAACATTTTATTTTTATAATATATCCACTTTTTATAAATAGTTGGATAGAAAGGGATTCGCCTCCCCCATCTTCCCTCTCCCCGTCTTTGTTTTTCATCCCCTTCCTCTCTCTCTCTCTCTCTCTCTTCCTCCTTTTCTCCAATGCGATTAATTCTGAATCATGGTAAAGCAGATTTACTTCTCGGCCAACTAAGTCAATAAATACGCTCGGTGTGATTGATCCTCCAGCCTGTCTTGTTTACACAGTGTATGCTCGCCTGAGCCCAAAAAGGACCGCTGACCTTTCACACGCGGGGCAGCTCACCCTCTTTATCTCGCATCATTGTGCAGCTGACGAGTCAATCGCAGCCGATCATGTGGAGGGGGGGGGGTTCACTGTCGCTAGCAGAGGAAAAACACTCAGTTGTGTGTGTGTGTGTGTGTGTGTGTGTGTGTGTGTATGTGTGTGCGTATGCAACGAGGGAAAAGGGGATGTTTTCCTCCAATGTTCTTGTCCATATAGTTTCATCGCCCCTGAAAGGAGGGGAGGGTTATTTATTGAGGGGGGGACATGTGTGGGAGGGGGAGTCGGCAGTGTGCAGCCACTGTTTCATCCATTAACTGCCTTGGTGATCTTGTGACCCGCTGCTTTCCCCCGGTCAACTCAGTTCAAAGTTTGTGTCTCTTCTCTGAAGCTCGTCTGCACTCCAGCATCAGGGAGTGGAGGTGTCAACTGGCCCTCTGTTGGTGGCAGACTGGACCTGCATCTCCTGGACCGACCCTGCTGCGTGCTGCGTGCAGTGCTGCTTGATGCACAAACACAGCATGCTGATTGTTGCTTTTCTCTGTTTTTGATATAGAGTTCTTCTTAGTGTCGGCTCAAACACTTTATTCTGGTTAAAACAAGAACCTGAAGTCTGTTTGTTATAATTGATAACTGGAAGTGTATCTTTTCTTCAAGTCTGTTTTCACCATTTGAGTGCATCTGAGTACATCTGTAAATGAGTGCTCAGCGTTGCCATGGCAGAGCTGATGGATAAACTGTAGCTGTTGCTAACGTGCTGCTCTCACTATAGAAAATTTGAGCTAATCTCTTTCATCTAAACTGTCCTGTCAAACCTCTGCAGATAAATATGGGAATTATTGATGCCAATGAGAATGATTGATTTGGCTTATTTGTCTGATTCTTTAACCGTTCTCCTCCTGATCCCTGATCAGATCTGAGGATGGAGGGAGAAAAGGCAGAGAAGCTTCTAGTCATCATGAAGTTGTTGCAGCATCTCAGACAGCAGATGTGTTTCTAAAGAGTAAAAATGATGTAAAATTCGCCAGAGTGACTGATTTTATCTTCCTGGAGTAGCTGCTCAAGTAGAGCCTACACTATGGTATGGCTTTCTTAGTCAAAAAGAACTTTGCCTTTGTGCTGTTGATATTACAACATAGGATATTTGTCCTTGATAGTGAATGCCCACCTTTATTGAAATAACATTCTTTACAGCCACAACTGTTGTGATCTAGCTTGTTGAAATGAAGCGTTACTTTGGACAGTGGATTCCTCCACGACTTCCGTCTTGTTGCACATTTCCCTCAGCGTGGATGTGAGTTTGACACTATCAGACAGTACGGACCTGTTTTTTTAATTCTCATCCTTCCATTTGACCCGGTGACCGCTGGCAACACGTTTCATTCACCTGTCACAGCTAATCTTCCCCTTCATCATGCACTTTTTGTACTTGACTTGTTATAACCGGAGAGATGACTTTGAAATCTTGTTCTCTGATTCACTTTCAAGTAGCAGGGGTTGTGAGAGGAGCTGCCCTCCTGTCCATGGACCGTCCATTAGCATACTTGTTTGAGTATTTTTCCTTTTCTACCATCCTCCATCGTCCTCTTCTTTTTTCTTTTTTTTTCCCTCCCAGCACTCTCCCTGAGGTATGAGGGAAATGGAGAGAGGAGAGAAAAAAAGAGAAAGCTGAGATATTCTACTGGGGATTGTGGGAACCCACTGATAAAGGCTCGCATCTTAATCCATCCTAAGGCCTGTCTTACGGTGTACTATGAGCTTTTATGTGATCATTAGGAGTGTGTGCTTGTATGCGCGTCCAAGTGTGTGGATGTGGTGTTGCGTATTTGATATGTTAATGTTTTTTTGTGCAATCACTGATGCAGCAGTTCGGTCCTTTGAATCCTCTTATTTCAAGTCTCTTAGAGATCTTCAAATATCTTCAGTCAGAGCAGAACACACACCTCTCCTCTTTGACAACAAGGCAGCGCCGCTACACAGCCAGCGCATAACAACTTGTTTTATGGCTCATAAGTGTATTAAAAGCACTAATTAATGTGCTGCAGTTTTCCCCCTGTAATGCAATGCACTAGGTATAAGAATCTCTCTCCCTCCATCTCTCTGAGCGTATGCCTTCAGCTCCCTCGCTCCTCCTCGAGTGTTAGTAGAATTTGGCTGATGTGCGCCAGGGGGAGGAGAGGAGGGAGGCGCTCATCTTGTTTCAGTGCTTTATGAGTCTGACGTGTATGTCTGTAATTGCGGTTATGGGTGATTAAACTCCCGATGCCCCTCAGGATCCACAGCCAGCTATCAGTCAGCGTCAGGCCGAGCCACGCGGCGCTGCTTTCATCCCAGGCTCTGTCCCTCCGATGACGCCGCTGCATGTCACTCACTACCATATTCCACAATCACAGTCGATTGCATTAAGAATAGTAACTAAATCGCTATTGATAAATATATTAAATGCATTTTTATGTATCTGAAAAGCAGTGAAACTTGACTACTTCTTGATTATTTTGTTTTATTTTTATTTTAATGTTTATTTAACAGGGACGATGCATACAACATTGCCACAAAAAATGGAAAATACGATGCATACAAGACATCTAGCTTCAGGTAATTTGCAGTCTTTGTCCCTGGTCAGGCTTTAGAATAGGATAAAATATACTGAATACAATAAATGCAATGATACAAATACAGTGGATAATACAGTGAATAGGTAACATGGATAAATAAACACAGCTGCAAATGTCAGATTAAAACACAAGTTAAATTTAGCACTAAGCATTAGTAAAGTGCTGTATTGTGTATTGACAATGACTTGAGAGAAGTTAATGTTCACATTTCTGCTGCTGCTTGAGCCGATGTTTAACTTTAACTTTCATATAACAGATTAACTGTGTTCATCCGAAAAAAATAAGATGCCGCTGTTTTCTCTTGTAAATGTAGTTGGATTCAGACAGAAGTGATTTGAAGTGGCTTTCGGAGCTTGAAATGTTCAACATGATAATTATTAAGTAACGATTTATGAAAAGAACTGATCATTACAATTATATTTCTGTCGGTCGACTAATTGTTTCAGCTCTAGCGCGCTTCAGTACTGTATATATGTTCCAGATACTTGGTTATAGGAGGCAAATGAGAGGCAAATGAAATCAGTCTATTTAAGTCTAAATCTGTATATAATGTGTGGGTGGGTGAAAGTGGGTATTGGAATGAAGAATCAGTTGATCATTTCATGGTATCTATATGTTTATGCATTCATGCCTGTGCGCAATGTGCTTTCATGCATGGTGTCGTATCTCCACGGTGTGTTTGCATGTGTGTTTCGTTTCTATTTATGGCTTAAAAAAAACAAAAACGAAAAAAAAAAACAAGGCCTTGAGGCCCGCTGCTTCCTGGTCTAATTGGCATGTTAATCATGTCTCTGTGGGTGGGATATCAGTGTGTGTGTGTGTGTTTGTGAAAGATTCATGACTTATCTCAAGAGGCACCGCATGACCGCGGGAGTCCTGTCCTCCTCACCGTCCTGTTCTGACACTCCCATGGTGAGAGGACAGAGTTTCGCTCAGCTGAAGAGAGATAGGCAGCCAGGCATCTGAGCCTCAGCCCATCGCACCGAGTCGCGTCCAAATAAAACACTGCAGCATGTGTGTGGTAATGAGGAGCTGTGTCTGTGTATGTGAGTTATCTGTCAGTGGCCTCTCCCATTAGTTTGCTAACTTGGCTGAGCCTCTCTCCTCTGTTGATGTTTGGATGTTTTCTCTTGCCCCCCCCCTCTACTCCCCACACAGTACCCTTGGAGGCAGCAAGGAAAAGAAAAGGAATCCCACACCCTCTTTACCCTAAGGACCGCGGTTAGTCATGGCTGAATGACCTCATAGATGAGGATGCAGGGTCACAAGGGCAGGAAAAATAACTTGTCAAAGCATAGAAAGATGGGAATATCAAGAAAAAAGGGTGAAGATTAGAAGAGAAAGTGTGTGTGGGGGGGGAAATGAGCCTTGATTGAAGAAATACCTCCTGTTGCACCACGTCTGAAGCTCTTGCTTAGACTTGACAGAGGCCGAATGTCTGGGTCAGCCCAGGTCAGCCTCGCTCCGTAGTGTAACGGCAGTGGGAGGCTGAGGCGGATGACAGAAGCTAGGAATTAAATGTGTGACAGCCCACGTGGATGTTCAACAGCAGGAGTACACTGAACTCTTTCACGTCGCCATGCTTCTTTATGCACTCCAAACACAAACTCCTACTAGTTGTTTTTTGTCATCAGCACATAAGGATCCTCACAATGTCATCCGCCTTAAATCATAAACTAATTTCTCAAAGTAAATGTTGATTTTTTGTTGTTGTTTGTTTTCTTTAAACAGGCTGAAATTCTTTCCACTTTAAGATTTTAATTGGTTATTTCGGACTAGATTATAAACCAAAGTGATTCAGAGATATCTCTCCACTCTTGAGCATTATAATTCCAACCAAACACAATAAGATAAAAAAGTGTAACAAAGATTATTGGTCTTTTCAATCCTCTTAATCTACTTCCTCTTTACACTGGCTAAAGCAAAAACAAAAAAAAACTCCCTCTTAATTTGGAGCAGATGCAACTGGAAGCTTCTTCTGAAACCCATTCAGACTTTTTGAATGACACTCATCATCATCCATCTTTTATCCATTATCCAATCAGGACCAAACTTGGATTTAAAAACGCATAAAAAAGGTCAAACTGCTGTATTTTCCCTCGGTTCGATCCCTGAGGGAGACTAACAAAGGAAGTGAGCGCTGCACAAAAGAGGTTCATGCCTTTCTTTCATAATAATTTAAAGATTGCAACCCTATTCTCTTCAAGAGTGATGTATTATTCTCAAGTGCATCATCACATCACTGTCCTTTTAGCCTTGTTCTCAATAGTAATGAGTCTTGACTATTCTTGGTGTTTTTGAAACCTTTTAATCTACGTTCTCTTTTCACTGGGTAGAGCCAAACACACACACACAGAAAAAAAAATCCCCCTTAGGTTGGTGGAAAAACCCGAGCTGAAGCTCCTTTTGAAAGTCTTGCTGGACAGCATGTGTTTGTTGGAAAGCTGCCAGTGAAAATGCGAGAGAGGGGAAGTCAGCAGACTGGCTGTCTTCTGTTCACTGTTGTTCAGATTGACTCTGTCAGGCCGGCCTTTGAGGCCCGTGATCCAGGTGGTCTGTTCTCCGCGGCAACCCCCATCAACTCCCCCCCCAGACCCCCCTGCCCTCCCTCCCCCCAGGCCAACCCCGTGCCCACAAACATGCCTGCCATCAAGCGAGCTTCCTCCCAGAGCGGTGGTGTCTTCCCTCCACCAATGGCAGCGGCTCCGCGGCTATGGGCACATCGGTGCAAGCCAATGAACAACACCTGTTTCTCTCAAGCGTGGCTGTCCATGCCAATCATAACACCCACTTTATTTGGCCTCTGTCGCGAAGCCAACCCCAACACGTAATTCATGGGCATCCAGACCGGGAGAGGCACAAGCAAGAAGAAATATGGATTTTATCGCTGGGGAACGGACCTTCCAGAAAATGACTTTCCCAGCACAAATGTCACAGCAAATGTGCGTTGTGTCATTGCATCATCGGAAAAAAAGTTCCCTGCAGCAAGGCAAAGCATTTGATAGGACTGAGGGATCATTGTTTAGCGGTCAGACTCCGAAAGAATGACTAATTTTGTTGCCTTTTAAAAGTGTGAAAGCTTTGCCTGTGTTTGTATTTACAGCTGAGCGTTGCTGACATGATCAAATACATTCAACTTTTTCATCCATATGAAAAAGTTCAATGAGTTCATGTGAAGAGTTCAATGAGTTCATGTCATGTCTGCTTCCATATGATAGATTAGTTTTGACTAAATGTAGGAGCAATGGTATGCATGCATGATACAGTATGTGTTCTGATGGTGTGTTTGTTTGTGTGATTTCACCATCTGGTAATAAGTATTTACAATTAGAGGCAGGCGATTTGACTTTGATACTTTTGATACTCCGTCTCGTAACGTTCCATTATTATCTCATAGCGTGGTGAATGTGCAGGTCACAACTTGTCCACCAGAGCGCTTTGGAGTTGTTGGATTGTGTATTTGATGAGTTTGATGAGGGAAACCAAGAAATTCCATTAGCCTCCATAGCGTAGCTCTGAGCAGCTCGCGGCTCTGCTCCGCCGTTCTAAAAATAGCTTGCACCGACAATTAAAGGTAACAAATTTACTCTTAAAACTATAGAGATTATGGCAATGGGCCAATTTGCCAAAATGTTGAACTATCCCTTTAAGACGAATCACACAAAAGTTACTATAGATATTTAATTTTAAACCTTCACTGCGAACCAGCCCATTGGAACAGCTTATCTGCTGATTGCAGCCAATGACAGTCTTCCATGTTTTGCTTTGCAGCCTCAACGAGTTTGGTGTGGTGGAATATTTGCCAGTTCTCCATGAGACAGAACAAACTAAAGCCATCGTCATTACCTGCAGTGCTAGCCAAGACTAGGTGGTCAACAACAGTGAACTTTAAAATCAGTTACTCGCACCTTTCTAGCACCTCTTAATCGTGCTTCGCAAACAAATTCACCATATAGAAAAAGTCACTCCATTTCAATATCCAAAGGAAGTGAAAATCACGAGTTGCAGTCAGATGAGCCATAGCTGAGCAGTTCATTTTAAAGTGTATACTGTTGTGGTCTTAAATAAGGAGGTCCCTGTTTATTGTACGACGTGTAACTGAGTAAGGTAAATGTAAGCATGTTATTTAAGGGTAAAGTCAGGCTGTGGGTCAGGTCCACAATTGATTTAAAGGTAATTGGAGGTAAGAGGTTAGGCGTATGGACAAGCTGTTAAGGTTTCATTGAGTTAACTTGTTTTAAAAACTGAAAATGTCTTTCACAAGGGCTTGAGTCCAAATGTTTCTCCAGCCGGAATGTTTTGCATTGGGAATCTGCTGCACACTCCGCTGAAGCAACCATCCTTGTGGGGCTCTTCACAATTACCCAGAGCATACGACGAGAGCGAAGCAGCAGTTAGCGCTGCTGTTGAACTCCCAACACCTGGAGATGGATCGACTCCCCGGTGTTTGTGTTGAGTCTAAACACAAGCTAGTAGCGTTCGTCACGTCCTCGGCAGAACCAATGGGTCTTCGTAATGAAAGAGGAACATAAGAATGGGTGAAAACGCAAGAAGAGTATCGGGAGAGAGTAGGGAGGGCCGCCAAGCTGATGCAGGTATCTGCGCAGAGGAAAGGGAGCTGGCAACTCTCTCGCTAGTGTGTCTTCCCAGGACATGAAAGACTCGCTGCTCCAAACTGGGATTATCCGCCACCTCTGGGGAGTCCCTCTGATGAGCAGTAGGAAAGATGTGGAAAGAAACCGAAAGAAACAGGGACAGAGGAGAGGAACAGGAGGGGGTGGGGGGAAATTAAACGTGAGCGCAAGAAAACCAGAGAGATAAAGACACATACATCCACAGGCTCTCATCCACATAGATACTAGCTCCACTTAAGAGGCTGCTCATACTCATGACACTTCACTTGACTGCTTTTGCAACCCCCCCCCCCCCCCCCCCCCCCCCTCAAAAAAAAAAAAAGAAAAAGCCTCCAACCCCCTAAAGAATGACCCACAGTGGTTATTCACCAGAGAGCCATGCATGTCCTTGTTTGATCTGACACCTTCCTGGAAATCATCTCTGCAGGCTCAGACACTTTAAATCAGTGGTGATGATTCTTCTCTGGCAGCAAAGACTCCTGCAGCAGATGCAGGTAACGAAAATATGCACTGAAAAAAAAAAACTTGTCATTTTTTTTATTTTTTTTAATCCAGTGCGGCTTTCTGGCCTGTTCTGTCTTGTACAGATGTTCACTTCAATTAGATAATTCTTGACAACAAGCTGATGGATGTAATGATGATGATCTGTTGATCATTTAAGATAGAGAGAATAAAATAGAGATTTTATTTTTAAAAAGGTCGGTTGGTTTTATTGTCCTATTGACTGGACAAAACAGGCTTGTTGAATGAGTCTGACTTGTACTGCAGGACTCCATAAAACACCAAAGTGAGGTGGGATGAACTTTCCAGAGTGTTAGTTAGGAGCTCACTGAAACTGTCCATGAAATATACATTTGAGGCCGAGTATTCAGTGGAGTACGGTTACGCTGTTGACTTAAGCTGTTTGAGTTGTCCATGTGACTTATTTTGCTGATAGTGGGCCAAAAGTTAATTGATTTTGTGTGTACTGGACAGACTGTCTGTGTGCAATCTGGCTAGAGGGGTGGTTGTGGGGGGGTTGGAGGGTTGCGGGGCCGGGTGGCCGTTAAGGTCGGATCTCATCAGTCAATGCAGCGATATTTTCATTTTGTTTATTTATCTTGGATACGGCGTCGCTCCACCCCGCAGGATTTTTGTGTTATTTGTTTGCTGCGAGTTGACTCACCGATCCAAAGTACACTCCTCCAGTGACAATCACAAACAGAACACACACACACACACACACTTCAGGACACAGACCCCCCCCACCCCTCTACCCCTCCACCCCTTGTATCGAGGCGCGTGTGTTCCCCCCAGCTCGCGAGGCCTCTTCCTGCAGCACGTACACACATAGTTTCCCATCACTGCCGAAATACCCCCCCCCCCCCCCCCCCTCCCTCCTTATTCCCTCTGACTGGCCCCCACGATCTGCAGCTTTCTCTCACAGACTTTCTCGCGCGTCGTTTTCCTCCTTCTCCTTCTCCTTCTCCCCCCCCCCCCCCCCCCGTTTGAATCTCTCTTATCGGTCTATAAATCTCCCTATCTCTCTTTCTGCATGTTCATCTATCGATCAATCTGTCTCTGCCCATCCTCCTGTTTCCCTTTATCTCAGGCTCGTTCCCAAGAGGGAGAAGGAGAAAGAAGTGGTGGTGGTGGTGGTGGTTTGGGGGAGGGGGGAGGAGGTGCAACTCCAGCTCAAGGCCGGGAGCCAGACCCTATACTCCATTTGGATTTCATTACAAACAGACCAGCACCTCACAGCCTAGAACAAAAGAATAATAATCAGAGAGGGGGGAGAAAAAAATGAAAGACAGAGAGAGAGAGGGGAGGGGGGGGTCTCAAAGGCTTGTAATGTAGTCAATAAATTCCAGCTTCCCACTGAAAAAAGGCGCTGATATTACTTCTGTGACCCAAAATGTGAACCTGCTCCTTTTTTGCCTCATCTGAGTCAAATTGAAAATGATTTGTTATCACATTTAAACATGTCCATCTTTGTGTAAGAGAACAGTTAGCGTTTTTTATGGGCTGCAGTCCTGCATGGGGGAGCTGTATTCACCAACATCTGCCTTGGGCCCAATGCAAGTGTTGTCCAGGATCACACACACACACACACACACACACAGTGTTCGACTTCTGATGTGTTTCAGTGTTTCCTCTGTACAAATGGAAGCTGTCAATCATCCGCCGCCTCGGAGCGAGTCCTCAAGTGGCAAATTCCTCTTCCTGGTGTCGGCAGAGGGAAGGAACAGTTTGTTCTTCCTCCTTAGTAATTGGCATAATTAATCTGGGCAGACTGATGGCTTTATTACTGGTGAGTCAGAACGACGTACTAAGAAAGCGAGAGGACACACCTTGTAGACTCATTTCTTACCCGCTCCTCCCCATGGGTGGCTGTTTTTCCTCCGCTTCATTTACATGTCTATTACCGGCGCTCTCAGCCTGGTCAATATATCCAACAGTGGAGACCATACTGCAAAAAATGTGTCACCTAGCATTAATTTTATGAGATACACGCTGTATTTCCTCACCTATTACAGGCTAGTGGTTGCTGGGTTCAGACAGCTAATTGAAATTTGCAATGCAAGTCCACGTAGGTCGGTAAAAATCTCCATAATTCCGGTCTTATGATAAATTTGACTTATTGCTAGAACTATAGTCTGTTTGGTTTCATAATTTGCCTAAGTTTGAGTAATTGCATGTGGCAGAGAAAGGCTTTGGAAAGACTGACCGGTCTTTGTCTGTGGAACTGTTCTCGTTCACATCTGCAAAAATATCTTATAAGCCACTTAATGCTGACGTTTTCCATTTTGAATGTGTTTTTTTCCCCCTACCTTTCTGCAAAGCATTATTTCGTCCTTTTTCATTTCAGTATATATGTGATATTGACTTGACACTGTAGCACCGGATCAGTAATGCATCACCATGCCCGGTTTCATTTTGTCATAGTTATGAAAACGGATCTGACAAAAAAAACATTAAAGTAATCAAAAGCAGGTATCAGATTCTTTGCAGCTGTTGTTGTTGAAATTATGCTGAATCTCGTGTTTTGCAGTTATTTTATTATCGCAGCGTGTATGTCTGTGTTTGTGTGTGTGTGTGTGTGTACATGTACTGTATATGCTCAGCCATGTGCCTTCAAGTGTGCTTTTGGCAGTGAGTGAGCCAGATAAGGGCCTGTGTTGTGATTTTTATCTCAGGGCGCAACAAAAGAGGAAGCTTGATGAATCATAGCTTCCTGGCTGCCTTTCATTTCCCCAGTTCTTGGATTCACACACCAGTTTCAGACATAACTGCACAGAGGGCCTCGAGAATATAAATATCGTACTTTAAATTTTAATTTCATATTCAAATCTATAATTCAGAAAGCAAACCAACTCATTTACTATAATGGCAGGGGTTACCAAGCCGAAGCTCTCACACGACCATCAGTCTGCAGGCTTCAGAAATCACTCCACCAAAGTCTGTATTTCACCTGGTTGAGGCTATACTCAAAAAAAAAAAAAAAAAAAAAGCTTGTTGTTCTTTAACATCCTGGAGTTTATTACCTTATTGTTCCCCTGCTCCTTGCTAAGCTGTCATGTTACTGAAAAGGTAATGGACCCTCAAACAGAGCCTTGGAGCATCAGTTGCAAATGTAATCTTCCCCTACCGACGGCTCTGCAGGCTGCGCTGGTAATTATCACTCCATGCTATGCCTTTGATCAACTGCTATTGTCAGTCGTTGCTCATGGCATAAGCTCCCAACCAGAGGACAAGTCAGTGTGATGCATTCACCATGCTGGCTATTATTCATCTGTATATTACATCAGCTCTGTAGTATGTTGTTTTGTTTTGTTTTCTTGTATCTTGTGTGTTACTCTGCACTTAATGCCCTCTTGAAAATATCAGATGTGGCAAAATATGTATTTGTTCTTTTGAGTAGAGACGGGTGAAGAGTTGGAGTCCAAATAAACCATAATAGGTGATACCTCTGGTGGAGACCCCCCCTCTCTGCTCTGAGGCCATCTAGGGAACCTCAATCTGATTATGCAATCAAAGAAAGAACCGTCTGTAAAGCACTTCAGCTCTATGAAAACTCATATTTCACCAGATGACACTATGAATGGAGCCAGATATTGGAACTTTATTATCTTCAACTATTTACAACACAGTAATAGTGTTGGTGCTGATACCTAGAACAAAGTTTTGCAGCCACTCCGTATTATGCTTTTTAGTCCTATTCTTTATTCTTCCTGTATTTCTCTTAAGAACATTGAATGACCTCTGTGTATGATATAATAATAGAAATTAATATGTCTGGCCCAAAAATGCAAACCAAAGTAATCCTCTCTCAAGACTTTGTCTCTGTGCCTGCATCTACATACTATTATATGGGCTTAAAATGTGTCTGTAAAAAGTTTCACCTTTTTGTTGGACACCACTATTTTCAAATAGTGCAAAGGGAGCAAAAAAGAGTGTCAGTCAGAACATCAGCAGAAAGTTCTGAACTACTCCCACAATATCGATACGTTCTCTGTATCTATATGTTCAGTATGTTGCACACCAACATAGCTTCTGGCATCTCTCCAAATTCTTTCAGATCAGTCTTGTCAAAGGGGTTAAGCTCAAACATGACAAGTAGTATGTCGGATACTTCACTCTGAAGTACTTCCAGGCTGCTATTACTCTTATAGCAACATGGTTTCAGCCTCGTCTTTGCACAGCTCTGCTCCAAAAAAGCCAGCTGGTGGCCCCGGCTCTGAGCTCCCAGGGAGAGATGGTATATCACCGCTCAGCTAAAGAGAACAATTAGGCCATATCAGCAGATCAGAGTGTTGGCTGTCGGGGCACAGTTAGCAATAGCGCCAGTAATCTGTGGCTTAGCTGGCACCTAGCCACAGCCAGCCGCAGCTCCACGGCCTCTTCAGACACTTAGGAGTCACCGAGGGCACCGGCGTGCCTCAGGAGCCGGCTCTCATCCACGCGCTATCAGGGAAATTATTTGAAATGGGGAAGAAAATAAAGGGAGCATGTACTGTAAGAGACAAAAAAGAGTAAAATGTGGGAGGTGGGAGGGAAAGAATTAAGTCTTTAATGAGGGCAGTTGTTTCAGCAGGCATAAAAAAGGATCGGGTTATATCAACACAGTGTATCAAATGATGGTTGTTAGCGGCCCACCTACTGTGAAATTACGGGTGGCCTGTTTTGGTTCTTTTCTGCCACTAATCGCACATTTAGACCATTTTTTAAGTCGTCAAGTGGGATCATGAGTGCCAACAGATAGGGGCAGAAACAGACAGTAAAAGAGAAGAAGGCACGGATACTTTTGATTAGAGCTGTCACAAAGATCCAGCTACTGTGTCGTTGCAGCTGCTCTCTCTGATCGTATCTTATCATGAAAGGAGTTCCTGTTAAAGCAGACACCCTCATCACTATGTGGCTTTTTGCACCTTCCGTCTCGTTCGCCTCGTTCTGTGTAATGAGAATGTGGGATTACAAGTTATGAGAGTTTGGGGCAAATGACTAAGAACTAGGCTAACCCCATGTTTTTGTCAAGCCTCCCTTGTGCATTTAATAAAGCTGCAATGACCTTTGCATAGTTACATGTTTCAAAGGTTCGTATCAGATGTGGCTGCAGCTGCTCATTTCTTCTTAGATCTGTTCTGCATCACCTCGTAAATTAGCTCTGATCACTCGCAGGGTGACATATTCAAGTTAGGAGCAACCTTATGGTTGTTGTTCATTCTGACAAAATAAGATATAAACCCTTGTGAGGGCACCACCCACTCAAATGTGTCCATTGGGATCGATTGGTAGAAATATGCTGATGGACAGTCACAGTACCTGTGTTTTCAGATGGACAAGTAGCTGACCTCTGAAAAGCTTTAAATGTGCCACACTCAAATATGACAGCAATATGGATATAGTATATGTAAATTAACTGATGTCCTATTTATTTAGTCATTCCTGAGCAGCAGATTTAATTTAAGAATGCAGGGAATGAATTGAATGAATTTTTCACTGGTTGCAGCCTTAAGAAGTCCCATTATCTTGTTTTTCTCTATGTCATTACAAATCAAATTGCTTCAGGTTTTTAGATCGTTGTTATGGAAAGTGGTATAAAAACATCATTCTGTTCATTGCAAAATTGCAAAGATGCTTTTTGTTTAGTTTTCTGACAGTTTAGTGGGAGAACAAGTATAAAAATAACTGTAAATTATCAAAAATGTTTTCATTTCATGAAAAAGCACACTGCTAATGGAACTCTGGTCAGCAGTCATCATGCTGACAGGACAGCACCAACTCCCATCCATCTTAAACACACACACACACACACTCCCACTACCTCTCCCCTATCCACAGAGTAAACACATCAGACAGGAATATGTACTGTTTGGACCTGTTTGTTTTGTGGACGACAGTAGGGACACACTCTCTGATTAATGAGCTCACACACACACACACACACACACACACCCACGTGCCACACTCAAAACATGTTGACTTTAGTACTTAATTTTAATCAGCGATTGAAAGTGCGATGATGACAATAAGCTCATTAATAATCATGGCTTTGTCGAAACACACATAGAGACGCACACAGCTTCAAGGGAGACTGAGTAAAACATCAGCCTGCTGTCGTCATGGTGATATAGACATCAGCGGTAAAAACTCTAAAAATGAAGCTGTTAGACCAACTCCTGTGTTATTTTTGGGGCTCTGGGTTTTTACGCAACCGACTAAATCTCTTGGGTTTTTAGTTGAATCTTTTCCTCAGAACACATCCGGAGAAATGCTAATGACTAGCGTTTCATCCACACTGTGCTGTGGTGCTCTGTGCACTTCAAAAACTGACTCACCTGCCTCTCCTAAAACATCTCGGTGAATAATAATAATGAAAAAAAAAGTCAGCTTTTCGTCTCAAATCAACAGAGAAGAGGGGCAGGACGGGTGGTGCTGGGGAGGAGGAGGAAGAGGAGGAGGAGGAGGAGGCGGTTGCGTTATTGTTGTCAGGCCACAGCCTCATCCAGTTTTTCTCAGCGAGAGGAACCGCAGTTTGCTAATGCGCCGCCGAGTAGGTGCAAGTGACTCATGACTGCTTCAATTACGCCAAAGTCAATCCATGAAATGATCATTTTTTTCCTGGCTCGCTGTCTCACCAATGCCATCATCCCTCCGACGACCCGCTGCCAGCAGGGTGGTATAGAAAAACCCATTGTTTGTGCAAGGATCTGCACGGAGACAGCATGTGTGCTCATGTGTGTGTGTGTTTGTGCTGTAGTGAACAATCCAGCCGAGTCTCAGGAGAGTATGGGATTGGACAGAAGCTATAGCAGTATTAACCTAAAGCTGGCACTGCTGTATGCATCATTATGTGAGCACAAACTACCTAAAGCTTTATGATTTTTTTTTTTTTTTTTTTGCCTTTCAACTGTCACGAGCATCCAGATTTATAGGCAAAACAGCAACTGGACGTAAAGTATGAGATTTAGTGAGATTTATGAGTGTTCCTTCGCTGTTTTTGCTGCATCCCACGCCCTTGTGATCCACTAAATCTCCACTGTGGCACTAGAAGATGAATAATAGAGGAGGAGAGTTAGCCACAGAGTGAAAAACGAGCATCTGTCTGCTTATGCATAGGCACATGCTTCTGAACGCGAATGCCACCCCAGCCAGCGATGATTGTTAAACTTATTGTATTGAGCCCACGGTAACAATGAAGGTGAGGGAGCCCTTAGGAAACTGATGAATGAGCCAACCAGCAGCTGCTGGTAAAGACGGCAGATGAAAAGAATGAGAGAGTTATGGGGTGTTGTGTAGGTTTGTGTTACAGTGGCCGTCTCAGTCCTCAATCTGTCACTTTCACCAGCAGCTCTACAGCTGACAGCGCACCCTCTGCTGTGTTCCTTCAGGATATACTCTCCCCTACTAACAAATAAGATATCAGTGACTCAGTGTCACTATAAAGACCACACATCAGGCTCCTCTTCCTCTCTACCGGGTCCTCAAATGACAAAACAAATTGTCACTTCCTCTCAAAACAACTCCTTTGACTCATTTGACTTTTCCAAAAATGAGTCACATGAGCGTTTCCTGATATCTTACACCTTCCTGTGTAACACAGGTGAAGACTGCACAGTAACTGTAGCTTCTGGCATTTAAGTCAGATACTTTATATGTCCTATGATTCACACAAACCTTCCTCGCAAAGTCTTTGACGCCTCCATCTCAGCGTCAGCCAACACAGGCAGTATGTTTTCGGGGTTTCTGCTTAGGTAACGAGGGTAGCAATTCAGGGGAATTTTCTTCAAATTTCACTTTCAATTGATACAAGGATGAACTGACAAGTTCAAAGGTCAAGGTCAAGATCACTGTGAAACTCTTCAAGGGAAACCCTAATAATTAGGCAACCCTTTATACACTGGTAGGCAGAAGTGAAAAGTCAAGGTCACAATGATGTCGCTTCACCTTAAATAAATGCAGGAAGGATTTGAAGGAATTTCATTACATCTGGCACAATCATTCACTTGGACTTATGGGTAAACTGATTTGAATTTGGAGGATAAAGGTCAGAGCATGTTTGGATGTGACTCACAAATTCCTGTGCTAATTATGAAACAGTTTAGTGAAAACAACTTCACTGTGACACGATAATGTGCTACAAAAACACATCTGGCCATTATTTAATGCTATAACCTAGATAGAGGAGATAGTGACCATATTTCCTGTTAACTGCTGAATGGCAGAGGCACACAACCATGAGGTGGTAATTAGAGTTTTTAGTGGCTTAAAAGTTCCTTCAAGTGGATTATATCCTCTCTTTAAACATGTTAGACTTACCTGTAAATCATATAATACCAAGACCACACCTGCCGCCGATAATTTGTGCTATTTCATCCTTGGCTGCTGAAGGAATGAAGGAAGATGTCGTTTTTTCCAGAGAGGACTGTCATTAATCACAACACGACAGATCAGCCAGTAGAATATCACACAAACATGGGATGTTTCAAGAAACGTCACACAACTGTTTTCCTGTTGTGGTCCGTCTCATCTCATCACCCATTGTTATATCAATCATCCATTTATCAAATTTTACCTCGTTATAATACGCACCATCAGCCAGAACACAAACTGGAATATTTCCTCGATGTGATCACACCCAGCAGCAGAACAAAAGAGGGAAGGAAAAAAAAGAAGGCAAAAGAGCACGGGATGGAAGCGTTGTTTAGAAATCGGAGATGCTTGTGTGCAGCACGGAAGTGATAAGTGCAGAACTCTGTCTACTCCTTCCAGTCAGATAGGCCCTAATTTGCTTATTTGTAGCTGTCAGTTGTGCTTTTCGCTGCCCAGCGATAAAAGCCAATGGACAGGCAGAGGCACTCAGATGCACCTCTCAACTCCTGCAGCCGCCGTCCAAACATTTATGTACATTGGCGTTCCTTTATGTGTATTGGCGTAAAGGAAAACCTGGACAACGGCCACTCACTTGTTGGATGCTCCAGTATTTTTTTTTTATCCCCCGCCCCCTCCTCCCTTACGCTGCCCTTGCTCATCCAATTTGCTCTGTATACACTCTTATCTAATCTAGTAAGCATGTTTATTTTATGCTTTTTGCAGGTAGCCCTAGTACAAACGGTTGCCAGAGCTTGCAATGTTTTCTCAAGGCCGCTCGTAAAACATGTGTCATGTTCCAGTTCAACAGGTTGATATGAAATCAGGTATATGAAGACAGGCAGTGAAACAGAACTCCTCATTGCGCTCTGTTTTCTTTCATTTTCTCAGATTGTCTGTCAGCTTGTCTGTTCCTTTACTTTCTTGTTCTGACTTTCCTTTTTTCTGTTCTTCTCTGTTTCCTCTTTCCTTTCTTCTCCTTGTTTCCTCTCCACTCTCCTTTTTTCTTGCCTCTATTTGTTTTTTCTCATCCTCTCCCTCTTCCCTAATATATCTTTTCATTCCCTGCTTGTTTCTTCTCTCCTCTTCTCCTTCTCTCCTCTCCTCTCCTCTCCTCTCCTCTCCTCTCCTCTCCTCTCCTCTCCTCTCCTCTCCTCTCCTCTCCTCTCCTCTCCTCTCCTCTCCTCTCCGGGGAGGATTAGGACAGAGTCCTTTTCATCCCGCTGTAATCCTACACTGGCAACCCAACTCCAACAAGAATAAACACACACACACACACACACACACTGACATGCAAACACACACACACACATCTCGCTGTGAGATATGTATATGTTCGGGGAGCTTTGCCCAAATAAGACCATTCACGTACGATATGAGCACATGGCTACATCTGGAAAAAGAACATCAGAGAGGATTTTGGAGATTTTTCAGTTAATGTTCTGCTCTGCTTATTCCTCCCTTCCAAAAATAAGGTGCAGGGAGGAGAGACATTAGGAATGAATGGGAGAGAAAGAGACATAAACAGGCCGATCTACCTCCCAGCCTGTCTCTGTCATCTCCCTCGAGGTGGGGCCTTGCTGGGACTCTTGTCAGCTGAGCTCCCCCCTGCTGAGACCTACAATGGCAGATTGGCAGCCCTAATACCACAGCTCGCTTTATCTGCCTGAATTAAAACCCAATTGGAGAAGGGTTATGGGAATTGCTGGCTCAGGGAGAGCTTTTATTTATTTATATTATTTTTTTCAGGAATTATGTGTGTGGGCGCATTTTAGGAAAAAAAGGAAAAAAAACGTAATCAGAGGAATATAAGCTCAAGGGGTATCAGTCGGAGGATTAAACACAGAACTAATGCAGCTAGATGCAGAGCTGTTGTTAGCCCTTTATTAAGGAGGATGTGTGTTTGTTTTTGAAAGGATGGAGGGAGGGGGCATGTGTGTGTGTGTGTGTGTGTGTGTGTGGGTGTGTGTGTGTGTGTGTGTGTGTGTGTGTGTGTGTGTGTGTGTGTGTGTGTGTGTGTGTGTGTGTGTGTGTGTGTGTGTGTGTGCGCTCACAGGAAGTGCTCGTGAGGCAGGCAGGATGTGCAGGAAGTGTTTGGCTTGGCTCAGCTGGCAGCGAGGTTGTTGCTCCGAGGATTGCTGATGCAGGGAGAAGGACGCAATGAATCCCCCCCCATTATTATTATTTTTTAAAATTTTACTTATGCATTCATGATGACACACTACAGAGAACACACTCAACATGCATACGCACAAAAATTACAGTGAAGTCAGCGAGGACAGAGACGGAGCGATCCAGGAAAAAACTGCCGTGAACTGGCCGCCTCGCTCTGGTCCATGGGCTAATTGAGCCGTCCATCAGTTTTATTCCACTGTGCGGAAACAAGAGGAACCTGGTCACTTATGAAACGTGGACAGAGTGTGATGGACAAGCTGCACTCTCTCACTTATTACGTAACGAGTCCGTGTCCCCGCTGCAGAGAGAGCAAAGTTGTAGTGTCAAAATAGGACAGGGTATAAAAGGAGGGTATGTGAGGACAACAGACTAGTGAACCTAAGCTGTCTTATGTCAGCTGCAGAGTGAGAGAGTGTTTTGAATAAATTGTTCCAGCCGGCTGTACGGTATTTTAAATGTCACCGAAAACTGGAGGGGAGAAACAGTTGAGATATAAAATAATAATGTGGGAGTGTCTTTTTACTGCTTGAAAAATGTAATGAGCCCTTTATTCTGCTCTATACACTGTCATTTCATTCAGCATCAGAGTGCTGCAAAGATAGACATAAAACAGTTATGCTGCATTTTCATTGCTGATTCACATGCCAGTTATTGTATTGATTAAACCCAAAGCCAAACAGCATGAAATCAAAATGTGTTCACTTTTTTATATCGCAAGAAAAGCTGTCTCATTATTGTAGACCAGGGGTGTCAAACATATGGCCTGCTGGCCAGAATCGGCCCACCAGAGGGTCCAATGTGGCCCGCGGGATGAATTTGCCAAGTGGGAAAGGCATAATATTGTTGAAAATGCACATATTCTAATTGAGAAATTTCAGGTTGTTCATAAACATTTGTAAACATCTTAAAGGGACAACGAGGAGTTTGTATTTGGTTATAAAAAAAAGTCTCTATTAATGTGGATGAATCTACGTTACCCACACTTGTTAATGGGTCAATTTTTGATAAATATATCATTTTGTCTTTATAGTTATTCTGATATTATTATTTAGTGGTTGGCTCGCCCAGCATTTCCTGGTTTCGGTTTCCCCGACGCTGCCCGGCGGGTCATGGGAATAATGCCGCCGGATCGCTAGTTGGTATCGTTTATGGTCGGAACTATGACGGTATCTGATCGTCTTCGAACCTCCGACTTTAGTTCTTGATTAATGAAAACATTATTGGCAAATGCTTTCGCTTTTGTCCATCTTGCGCCGGTCCAAGAATTTCACCGTGCGCGGAGTGCGCACGGAGGCTCATGGGAAATGTAGTGTGAAAACACTTAGCTTTCCGAAAAACCTCATAGTCCCTTTAATATTGTACTTTTTTTATTGTATTTCTTTGCACTAAAACAAAGAGAAAACTTTTGAGTTCTTATTATTTATAGGTTATAATGCTGTCATTTAACTGGTCCGGCCAACTTGAGATCAAATTGTGCTGTATGTACTGTAGCCCCTGAACTAAAATGAGTTTGACACCCCTGTTGTAGACAGCTTATCAACAATCTGGTCAGTTTGCAACATCTCTTTGGAAGTAAAGTTTGAAACGCAGGTGTGAGGCGAGTGGATCAGTCCTTCCTATGATATACAGATTAGATGGAAGTAGCAGAGGGACAGCGGCAGCAAAGACAGACATGATCATAAATGAAGGCTATGAAAGGGCCGCGTTGAAAGGCGGGACAGGAGCGAGGGAGTTGTTATGAGCGCAGACACAACCCCGGTGCCAGATTCTCAGCGACACACTGCAGTATCCTCCGTCTCCGCTCTCACTCCCGTCCGTCTCATATCCTCTGCGTTGACAGCTGATGGGAAGATGGCCCGCTCATACGAGGTAAAGAGTAGAGAGACTGGGAGTCACAGGGAGAAAGAACGCGAGCGCCTCTACACACGACTTTATCCTTTATCACGTTCTCTGACTTAATTCTCACTTTTTAAAATTTGTCGGCAACTCTCCTAGAAAATTAATTCATAGACAATTAAAATTCAGCAGCAAAAGCGTGACAGTTGCATATTAAACATTAATATTCCTTATGTAATGACCACAGCATCAGTGAACAGTGAGTTTTTACAGTATTGCTCTGTTTAGACTCCTCACAGCTCCTGGTTAAAGTCGAGGGAAAATGTGTGATGTGAGGGTTTTCTTACAGAAATAGTTCAGTGACGTCAGACACAACGTGTTTATTTACATTTACCAAAAAACAGTCTTTTCCTACGATTGACCGAAATGCTTCTGTTGTCTAAACCGCAGCTGAGACTCTGGGAGCGAACCCTGGTCTCTGGTGTGACAGTTGTGCACGTTGTACCCTGCCATCCACCTCAATCCACCTCCAAGCAATTCCGGAGCTCTATTCATTAAAAAAAAAAGTTGCCTCTTTACATAATCCAGCCAGCAATAATGTTTCCTATAGAGCGGATTTGCAGTTTAGCTGTATAGTAACGTCACTTCTAGGAAAGTACAGTTGCTTCCTGGGCCAATAACCCCACTCATCAGCCACATGCATTATAGATATACATCCTGTGCTCGTAGATCCCTTAGGGAAGCACTTGTGAAGAGGTTAACTCTTCAGTTTGAGCGACAGACCCATGAGATAGAAAGCCTCTATTCACTCTTGTGTCTCTTTTTTTTTCCTCGAGCTATCACCAGATTTAATTGTGTCATGTGTTTTTGCTGAAATGTCAATTTTCCTGGACGGAGCTCAGATTCAACAACGGCTTTCACACTTAGCCAGATGTGTTGAAATCTCGGTGCCAACGGATTTGGACGAGAAAAACTGGACGAGTGTGAATTTGTTTTTAAAAATTAAAATGTGCGCGTGAAGAATAATGGTTTCACACATTATTGAAATGAAGTCTTGTGGTGCATGAGGTAGAGACATTTGCTCTGTCATTTTATTGTCATGAGTCATAACAGATACCAGTGACAAAATGTGCCACTCTTTCCTCACTGAGATTATATCCTTTCATTCTAACATCCTTCCCTTTATATTTTTTCTCTCTCTCTCTAAACAGACTCTTCAGGCCAGATGACCTCCTCACCCCTGGGCTCGCCCACATCCCACCGGGGAATGCACCCGTCTCTTCTCAGCCCGACGTCCATGGGGCCCTCTGGCTCCCTTCACTCTCCCATCAGCACGCTCAGTTCACCCATGAATGGCATGGCCTCACCCTTCTCCGTCATCAGCTCACCCATGGGCCCTCACTCCATGAACTCGCCGGGCATGGGCTACGGCCCCAGTGTCAGCCCCCAGGTAAGGCCTGTGACAGATTTCAAAAATATGCGGCCGCCCGCCCGCACACACACATGAACACACATGCATGCACCATTGTATGAAATGACAGCATGTGAAAATATGTATTCAAGGTTATTTGCTCTGTATAGAGCATGACATTGGATTTAATGAGGCAATTGTGAGAAACACACAAAAGTTTGTTTTAGAGATGTTATCACGTGTCATGCATTCACGTGGTAAAGCATCTAGATTACAGTTTTGCACCAGGTGGCAGGAGTTTCTGTGAGCGTGAGCATCAACAATATTTATTTTTCCATTTCTCCTGACATTTGTAGATTATTGATGTCTGATTTGTTTGAATTTAAGCCAGCCAGCCAAAGTCTAACAGGGTCGGGGGCTGCAAAGTAGCTTCAGCTAGACGTCTGTGATGTATTTCTCATGTAACGGTGGGTTAATAGGGCTGAACGATATGCAAAAAAATGAAAATCATATTGCAATTATTTTTGGCAGATATTGCAACTGCAATGAGTCGAAGTTTTAGTTGGGATCGTCATTTTTGCATTTCATTTAAACTGTAAAAAAACAAAAAAAAGTCATGTTTTTGTTGGGTCTTGTACCAAACAAGCATGTCCCCCTCCATCTGGAGAATATGATCTGTTGGCTCAGGCATCTCTACTCTGCAGCACCTCAATGCCTCATCTGTGGTGTGTTGTGACACACTTTAGCTGCACCCAAATATATACAGTCGCAGCTCTGCGATGTTGCATTGCGATATTTTGAGAAGAAGGAATAGTTCGACTTTTTGGGGAAACAACCTAATTTACTGAGAGCTGGATGAGAAGAACAATACTGTTTCTATGTCTGGTCATGAAAAATGAGGCTGTAGCCACAAGATAATTAGCTTAGCTTTGCAAACATACTGTCAGGGGAGAAAAAGCCAGCAAAGAGAAAACTAAAACACCTATCAGTACCTTTAATGCTCATTAATTATGTCTGTTGGTTACTTGATCTTGTTGCAGTCCTGCATGTGCCTGCCTGAGAGTAGCTGTGCACTTCTCTGTTTAAACACTCATTTAAATAACTGACAAATGTAAAAAGCTGCCTGTCACATTCAGAGACATGTTCAGCAGCCTCCACCCTGGTAACAGGAGGTTTTTGTATGATTTACTCTCAACCTAGTAAAAACCCAACCACACAGACTGCTGTGTATCATGTCTCCATGTTCATATGTCTAAGAAGTGCAAATTAGAGTTTCTTACAATTACACACACACACACACATTTTTGCCTTTGCCAGGCCCCAGCACACTGAGGCCCTGCTTTGACCTCATGCCACAGTTAATCAAGGCCTATTCAACTGGGATTCCACAGCACTTCAGCTCTGTCACTCTTTCTTCTATAACTGAGGCATTTTATCCCTCCCTCTCTCTCTTTCTCTCTCTCTCTCCCTCTCCCATCATATCTTGCTTTCTTCTCTGTCCCTTCATTCAACTACTCTCTGTTACTGTCCCATTTCCCTCTTTATTTTCCCTTTTGTTGTTGTTTAATTCCTTGTCTCTTTCACATCGTCTCCATTTCCTCTACCTCTCTCTGTGTTGGTTTTGTTCCATCAATAAGCCTTGGTTTCTTTGGTATTAAATACACACAACACACACACACACATACACTCACACAATTAAGACATCAAAGCCTGCAGTGTCCCAGTTTCCGTCTGGAGCCATATCTAAAATTGAAATTGTTTCCCCCCAAAATGCAGTGGTTGCCCTTTTTTTTGTGTTTGTTAATAATTGTGTTAAAGTACATTGGCAATGTGATGCTATTTGGAATGGGCTCTCCTCACTATTGTTGGGCTTATCAGCGCCTTCTGAACGAAAGTGTCCCACATGTAATGGAGTTAAGAGTGGATTAGGGGCACTTTCAGAAAGCGGCCAGAATCTTTCATTGCTAGAAAGCCCACTTCCCCCTCTCTTTCAGATTCTTCTGCACTTTTTAATTCCCACACTTTTCATCTCCTCTCCACTGTTTCTGTCCCGGAGCGGCACACTTTGTATGCAGGTTGGATGTTTAGGTAACAAACGTTGCAGTTGAATCAACTTAGTCTGTCTTGAATCTGCAGCAGCAGTTTCACTAGTGACCTTGAAACTGTTTGTGTGGATAAATATACTTGTTTTTTGTCCTCGCCGATATCGGCAATTGTAAGAGCTGCACAGTGAGCAGGTACGGCCTGAAGGGCTCCGGAGTACAACTAAATCTGTCATGTACAACTAACTCTCTTTCACTGGTGGCGCTGGCATTCAGCAGCTTAGTCTGATGTTGGTGGTGGATGCCGGTGCAGAAAAACAATTCAGCCTGTGACCATGTACTCCTCCTTTAGCAACATTACAAGTAAGCAGCATTATGATCATTCAGAATAAGGATGAGCATTGATTGCATTAAAACAAAATTGAAATGAACATTTGTTTTATTGATAACATGTAACTCCAAGTCTGCCTATAAAGTAAGCTGGTTAAAACAAGTAGTAAATAGTTAATAGCACACTACATTGTAGTTAAGATCAAGTGTTAATTAATGCATGATCTTCGCACCCAATTGCTCATACACCATGTGTAAATGTTTATATACAGTATATGAAATGAAGTGTTGCCATTTTATTCAAGAAAAAATATCTCTTAAAATGTCAATCTTAAATGACTCAAAGTCAGACACAGAAACAGTGTCCGGCCCTAAATGTGACAGATCATCACGTTTGAGCTTTTAACCATTAACATTTGCGTAACAGAGCCGACTGTTGCTCAGTGAGGGTGGAGAACGGCAGTTTGATGTGAGAGTGGTGTGGCTAAGAGGTTAAAGATGGTGGCAGGGCCCTGTGGTCGTGAGGCGCGGCACTTTTGATGAGACGTGATTTGAGTCAGACGGCGTATGCCACTTGCTCTTAACACTCGGCTGACTTGCTGTTTTCATGAGCAGTTGACTGGAACGAGGTCACAGCTCAGCCGCTTCCCCTACTTAACCGCCCAGAGCCCATTACAAGACCCCCACCTTTGCTAACCCCCCGCACACACACATCTGAACTCACACACACGCTCACTGTAAACTCACATACCCGTGACCACACAGATTTTGCATATAATAAATGGTTTTCTTCCTAATGATCGTGAAATAACACAATAGTTGCTCCTTGTGTTCTCCTCGTTTTTTTATTTCTTCTCTTACTGTTCTCATCGCTAGAACAACTTGTTTACCATTATCAGCAATAATCAGTATCATCATGGAGCTGAAACCATAACTTTTAGAGCTCAACATTATAAAAATCGAGGTGAAAATGTTTTCTCACATGGAAAAAAGACAATAAAAACTGTAATTTCCAATAAAAATGGTTCAAACCAAAAAGAATGGGCCTTTAACATCCTCTACATCAAAGATGCAAATGACAAGTTGATGAAAGCCGGGGACGGGATGAACAAAAGTCCTATTCTTACTGGAATCTTGCGTCCTCTAAAAGCCAAACCACATGTAAAGAGGGAGACGGTCCTTTATCATCAGCCAATTCTTACATCTCCAACAACAGTGCTTCCCCTTCAGTTCAGTCCCAAACATCCAGACACACTGACATACTGTGGCTGTGCTTTTTCTTTTATTCTTTTTTTTTTACCCGCTGGGAAATTTTTGAGTTAGCTGCATCTATTCTGTGCATCCCAGTTATCTCATGTGTATATTGTTGAATAGCAGAAAAGCATCTGCATTGTTCCACGGAGGGACACGCATACACTCTGAGCAAATACATTTTGACAGGAACAATTTACCCATAATGCAAAATGCATACTTTCATTCAGTGGTTTTGCAATTATAAGGCTTGTTGTGTGAGTTATTCGAAGGGAGGAATAGCGAGACATCTCCCCGGGTATCTGATCCGGGGGCGCCGCCAGGCCACAGCTGTGATCAGACCCACCGACGGTCACGTCTGCGGGCTTGAACTCACTGACAATGAAGACCATCCCTCCATCACAGACGCCGCAACTCTTCAAGCAGCTTGAAGAGATTAAACAGAGAGGTTGGAACACATTTTACACTTTGAATGACAATGGCCAAAGTTGTCTGGCTGTTGTTGTTGTTTTTTTTGTCTCGCAGAAAATGGGGATCTTTATCGCCGCGCCACTGCCGATTCCCATTTTCCATTTTGTGGTTCCGTCTGCACCCCTCTGGCTCCCACCGAGAAAAAAAGAAAAACCCTCCCTGAGAATCCTAAACCTACAACAGGCCTCCAGTGTCTCTCGACATGGCTTAAAAATACATATAAAGCTGGAGTGTTTTTGGAGTGAGACTCAGAAGAAACACTAATATGAAAAAGGTGTAAATGTTTTACAAGAAATGGAACACGTTCTTAATTAGTTATAAATGAGCGGCGGTGCTGATGTCATCCGCCGCTTTTGGGTATGTTGTGTTTAGGTTAGGGTCTCTAGGAGACTGAAACACAACACACACACATAGGAGGAACAAATGGAGAAAGAGAGAGAGAGACCTCAGCCCCTTTTCCTGTGTGGGAGTAATAAAGGTCCATTCCGCTGCTCTGGTCTTTGATGGACCTTGCTGTAGTCACTTTGCATGACATCATGGTTGCATGGCTCTAATGGCTGCACAAAGGGGCTGTGTGTAGGGTCCCAGGGGAACAGTTAAGGCTCTCTAACGTCAATCAACCCTCAAATGGATTGGGGGGGAGGAGGGTTTTTTTTTTTGCCAAAGCTGTCTCCAGGTAGCAATTACAAGCAGTTTTAGAGCCCACTTTTTTTCCCCTGCACTGGTCGTTCAGGGAAGTGTAACTAATGTGTAGAATTAATTAAGTTGTGCTTCACTGAAAGTTTAGTACACAGTTCCTTAGTTCTTAGACAACCTCCCTGTTCTCAGAGACAGGCCTTCACCTCATACTCTACTCTGTGGCATCAATACGGTCAAGTTTAGAAAATGTTAGTAAGAAGCTTCCAGTTCACCACGTTGACTTGCTGTTGCTGCTGTTTGCTGTTAACACACATTTCCCTCACATCTGTTTCATATTAAAACTGCTCCTTCAGTGGAGTGGACAAATTCCATTCCTCGGAAGGCTTTTATTTTGAAAATGGCGTCAGAAGTGCTGTTTAGATAAAACAATCACGGCCGCACACTAAATACAGTGCGATTAGCGAATGAGAGAAAGCATTTGTTATATTGATTGAAATAATGATAATTAGAGAAGAATGGAAAGTTTTTTTTCTTTTTTCTTTTTTACTTGGCTTTTATTTTGAGCCATCCTTATTTGTCACACATACCATAATAGTCCTCCAGTGTGTTCTGACTTGTGTGGGGCCACACAGGAGACAAGCCATTTAGGAGGTGGCAGCTATAAGGGATAGAAACGGTAACATTAGGTTAGAGTTTCAGAGATCAGCCTCCTAATGCAGGCCCGAGACGTTGCGGTTTGAATGCCTCAGGGCCACATATTTATTTTAAAGCTTCAAATAATCCCTTTAGGGCTTTAATTGCATCTGGTGGTGTGATCTTACAGCAACACGACACTGTCTGTGGACAGACATCCACACTGTGGCATGTCTGTGAAGTGTAATAACACTTTCTGTGTGACTAATTCTACCTTTTTTCACTGCGCACACACCTGTAAAATTTGTACAGAAAGTCATTATAGACTCGGTTTTCTCTCAACACAGTGAAAGCAAAAACCACCGAAAAAGTATATGCTCTGTAAAGACGGGATGAAGGAGTCAAACAGTGGTCAAACAGCATTTTTGAAGTATCATTGTGGTACCAGAGGGGTTCAGGGTTTACCACATTATTTTTTGTTTAATGTGCAGTGATTGAAAGCTGTCGTGTTAATGCTGAAAGATAAAAAAAGAGGGAGGTCTGTCTCTGTCGGTAGGTGGAAGAAGTTCTCACAGAAAATGCACAAGATGTTCACAACAACAAATAATGATGGGAAGGTTTTTTCTTTTTCCTTTTATCACCGATTCATTTGTGTCATTACTAAACGTTTACAACAAAAGCTGCAGACTAATAACACCAGACTGACCTTTTCCCCATACAAAGGCCATAAAACTTAGCTCCAGATTAGTTTGATCTGTTAAACAGTAGGTGTTCGACAATGGGACCGCATTCTGCCAGATTTGCTGTAAATCAGCCCCTCGCATCTTGTTTGAAAAGCAAATCAATTATCCAGCGGATAACGCCGATGGAAACATTAGCAGCCAGGGAAAATAGCAGTTAACCAGTGGCTGTGTGACATGCTAATACCTAAGTAAAACATTAGCCTGTTTAACACTCAATGACGTGCCAGTGGATTTATCAGTCCATTATCTGCTGGATGGTAGACAATGGAAATACTGAATCACTTGCAGGATGCAATCAATCTGACTACTGCTAAATATCACTGGTGGCTTGACACTGAAATACTATTTGAATTACTGTTGGATTATGTGCTGTTTGATAGAAAAAAAAAGTACCATTTAATTTTCATGTAGCATAACACAGAACACTGGGAAAACCATGATGAATGACTTGCTGATAATGGACATACTAGAGAATTAATCTCTGGATTGGCTCTCTTCTTGACACTGAAAATACTTCTTGATCCATCTGCGAGTGATGTTAAACAATGAACAGTCTTTTCAATGACTTGCTGGAGGACACACCAGTGGACAGTAGAAACACTGGCGGAATACTGACAGTTGATTTAGCGTTGGAAAATGGAAATACTAATCGCTTATTTGACAATGGAAGTGGATGGTCAGTTAATTGCTTGGAAGACTAATGGACAGATGAATCACTTGCCAATTTGTCAGTGAATAACAGAGCCATAGTCCCATATACTGTATGTATACAGGCTTACAACTCAATATTACAGACGCTTCACTGCAGTTGGAACTTTTGGATGTTTTTAAAAAAAAATGTTTTAACATAACCATGCAGACTGTGCTCCGTACACCAAGCAACACAAACTGCAGACAAATTCAGGCAAAGCACATTTAGGAAAACAGGCTTGGGTTGACTTTTAATTTATTTATGCACAACTGACTAGAAAGCTGTCTGAAAACAGTTAATTAATTGTAGGGTGTGCATTATTTAAAATAACCACACAGTTAAAATGTCAAGGCTGTGTAACTGTTATATTATGATAAATATCTATAATTTTGTATCAACCAGCCATTATCACAGCTTTCATAACTTACTGCAGTGGTTTATTGTGAAGTTGGCAAAAGAAGTGGAAACGCATATGTTTCTAGTAAAGTTCTTAATAATGTAACAGTGTATTGTCATATGGTTGTCATATTATGCATGATATCACACTCTGAGTCACAATGATTGTAATGCAGAATATAATGCACTCACCTTAATAAAAGATATCCATGCATATGGTATCAGTGCACAGTGAGTCATGCACCACATGAGTAATTGTACATTTTTCCCTGATAAGGATGGAAACTGGGTGTTCATTCCTTAAAGTGCAGTGGTCAGTGCTGCCTAAATTATAAGGTGCATGAGCCAAATAGTTTGGTGATCATCACACAGTGCCGTGCTGCATGTTGTACATGTTTCTTATGATGATAACCTTATGGGAGAGGTAAGAGGAGATAGATATTGTGCGGTCATGACATTTCATTTCATTTTTGAATGAGGAACAGCCAAATATACAGAGGAGGACATGAACACAACACACCCTTTCACTTTAAAGTGGATCAGGGAAAGTCCCTGATTATGATGTGCATACACGCTACAGTACCATGGTGACTATGTTTTGCCTGAATACAAAAGTCAGTCATACGGATTGAGAGGTCTTTTTCTTGTCAGAACACTGATTTGATAATAGTTGAAATATTGAATTTGCGCTACAATCACTTTATTTGCTATTATAAAATACAGTTTTCCTCTGTTTTCTACCCCACAAATGAGCCACATTGCTTCAAAGGAGATCATACATACATATGTCATATTCATGCTTTCTTGTTCTTGTTGTTGAATCAGGTTTGAAGACCAAACAAGAACATGTTTCCCTGTTTGTTTAAATCAAACTAAAAAAAAAATGCACCATAAAATGTATCATTAGTGTGTGCTCAGAGAAAAAGAAAGTTGTTACAATTCAGCAAGAATTCTTATAGTGAGGGGAAGATTGAAAAAAGGCAGAGAAGTTGGAGAGAGCTGGTGTCAGTGGAGATGTCAGTGCCCACAGCAGCAGCACTGTTTCTTATAAAAACAGTCGGTCTGGCACTCATACACACACAAAACACACATAGACGCGCACACACACAAAGCTAAAAGGGCACAGTTCTACACATGCACCCAGACAAAACAGCAACACATGCTCATGCATTCAGTAATCTAGAAAACACATACATGCAGACACAAACACGCATACAGTACAGTACACAACTGGCACAAACAAAAATTAAAAATACATGTATGCATGCGGTGGACCCACTCCTTTGTGCGCACACGCTCCCACGGATGTCAAAAACACTTACACAAACACGCACACAGACGCTGGCATTCTGAGGTGAGACAACAGCTGAGAGTCACTCGGCGTATCACCACGAGGCTCGCTGCCTTTCATGCCACTGATCGTCGTCTAATATCCGTTTTTTTTTCCCGCTTTAACAAAAGTTTCTGTCAAAACACACACACGAGTGCCAGCAGTGCTTGAGATGATTCATTTTATCTGTTGCGGCGCAGCATGGGGTGAGTGTAGGGAACCCCTGAGCTGTCGAGAATAATGTCTGCCTCTCCTAAATTCTACCCACTGGGAGAGAGCAGAGAGCGCGTTGTGTTGGAGCCGGCTGACGATAATCACAGAGCTGGTTTTCGATTGGGGCATTCTCTGGAAGGATTTATGTGTTGTCACTAAAAGCTTTATTAATGGTCAATAAATAATTGACTGTATTCACTCACAGGTCATTAATAAGCCATTCAAATAAATTAAAATGTTTCGTCGTATTATCTTGATTTAATCCAGAAAGACTCTGGACAAAAGCTGCACAGCATCAACAACAGTTTATTAATGGTCTAATAACATTTACAAGTGTAGGCGCCTTTATAAATAAAACTTGTGTTCTTTTCCACATCAAATAAGTCCTCAAGGCTGCAAAAACACACAACCTGGCAACCCTACAGGGCACACAACATCGTATTATTGATCTGTAAAAAATTGTTGCAAGAGTGGTTAACCATGAATGAAGTCATCAGTGAAGCATGCATTACTGTTCTGCTAATAGAATCATTTAATATTCCTTTTATTTCAAAAAGGTACCAGAGCGTTTGATCTTGGCCTTTTCTTGTTGTTGTAAAAATCATGTTGTGAATTGGATTTAAATGCCCTTTGAAATGCAGATCGGGTGAGGGAATGTGGTTGTCACAATTTCCAGTTCCGAAAACATTTGAAAGTATGTTGAACTTTGCTTTATAATCCCACTGAGATAATTGTACAGTGGGCACCAAAGAAATCTGTATCGCTATGCTTGTTAGACTCTCCTCAATGCATTTCAAACTTGAAATGCTTTGTTGAAATGCTTTGAGGAAAACATATTACATGTTAACCTCTTCTTTTCAATAATCATTAGGGCTGCAGATGAGTTCTTTCAGACAGTAATCTCTTAATCTTACAGAGGTGTGAATTGTCACTCAGCATGTTGTAGTTGTTAGATTTCATCCGTCCATCCTGTTTCCATATCCTGAGTTTAAATTTACAGTTTCGTGACGGACGCGTTGCGGATGACCCCCAAGTTCATCCACAAATAGCTGAGGTGGTGCAGGATGAACTATTTAGTGTATTGTGTTGCGTGCTCACGCCCACGTGTGTGCGTGTGTTGTTGATTTGCGCTTGTTTGTGAACTATGTGTTGAAACAGGTGTCTTTCAAAGTCGTAACAGTGCCGTAATTGATCCCAAAGGGTGCCTTACTGTGAATGTATCCTGAAGGCCACAGAAGAGCAGCGCCATTACACACCCCATATGTGAAACCTGATGCAATCTTTGCTGATACGCGTCCAGATAAGAGACACACTCACACACTCACACACACAGCAGAAGGACGAGGGGAGATTCATTCCTCTCATACTTGGTGTTGTCTGCTGAGATAAGTTTGTGCTTTTAGAAGGAAGTGATTGTCATGAGGTGTCAGAGGTGAAAGGTCACACAGGGTTATCAGTAGGTTACATCATGACCTGATCCCTGTCCTCACCCCTCTGGAGGCAGTTGGTGAGGTGTCGTCTCCTGTCAACAGGAGATTTGTATCCTGCCCCCACACACACACATAAACACACACATACTCCCATTCTCCTACCTCATGTTCTAGCCTTTGGACATCATTTATTTCTTGACTAGGAAACAAGAGCAAACTGAATGGTTCTTTGCAGTTTAGCGACTGATAGACTTTCCTAGACTTCTGATCCACTGTACAGCTCTATTCTTGGCCACGTCGTGCCACTGCCTAGATTTCTGAGGGAACTCTGTGAGGGCGTTTTTTTTTTTTGAAAGAACACTTGTGAAGATAACTTTCTCTGTGTTAAGAAAAGGTGCCCTTGAACTGGAAAAGCAACTGAAGTTCCACACGAGGGTTGTGCATTGAGGAGTGGTGCGCTCGCTGTAGGATTTGATGTCTCCTTTTGAAGTGTCTTTATGAGCAAAGTCTGTGCTCTGACTCTCTGAAATCGAGCTAAGCCCGTCTTAAGCAGAGGCCTCCACTGTCTGCTTTCCTTTTCTCCTCTGTTCACTCGAGGGACGGCTCCTTTCTTTTTATTTCACCACCATGTGTGTTGTCACAGCATACTAATAGTTTACAGGACCTGCTCCACCGCCATGATGCTTCGTTCTATTAAAACGAATTGAAGTTGAGGAAGAATACTACTATGACTTTTTTCATTATACATCTCACTGCTGATTGATTCAGGGATACACTGATCACATTTTTTTTATTGCCAATACTGAGATCGGCTGTAGAGTATTGAACACAGTTTATACATTGTATTACTTTAATTTATTCCAACACCCAATAGACTTTGTGGGTGTAGTACAAAGTAGAGCAGACTGATTTATAATGAAAATGGAACAATTTACAATTGATTAATTGTTAGATTCAAACATTTACTGGTTCCATCTTCTCTAAACAACTTTATTGATTATTTTTTGCTACTCTGTCATAGAATACAGGAACCATGTGGTTTATGGCATTGTGTTGTGTGTTGTGAAATCAAAACCATTTTCATATTCCATATTAATTCGGTAATGTTTTTAAAAGTTCATTATTAATGAGTAGTTTTGATTTGCAAATTTGTATTTTGCAAAAGTAAGCAATAAAGGCTAACATACCTGCTAACTTGTAGCTATATGTCTCACTATATTATTATTAAAACAATTTGTAGTTTACTTTTACTGTGTTTTAACAAAACTGGCAAAAAACATTCAGTGCAGAACATTAAGTGCAGTGTGCATTTCTTCTTCATTTTTTGAGAGTATATCTTTTAACAGTAGCTTCACAATTCATGCATTATGAATACTGCAACCTTCAGTATCTGAGAACCTGTAGATACAAACCACAGCTCTCTGGGATCAACACAGCTTTTTTTTGTGAACTATTAATTCTTCACCTGTACAACATGTTTGAATGTCCCATCGGTGTGCTGAAGCCGGCGGGTAGTACAGGACATATAATCACATATATCAGTTCTGTGCAGAATCTGACACCCACAAGCAGACAGAGACCACCGCTGTACTGGATGTACCAATCGAATGTCCCTCCACAACATGTTACGTAACACCTGCAGCACATGAAGCGCTGTTATTCAGCTGTAGCATTCCAGGCGCTCATGTTGGACATTGTTCTGCAGGGAATCTTATGTCCTACATTTCTAGTCCTTGATGTTAAATATTCCCCTGTTTGTCTCTCTCTCCCTCAGCCTGCAAAAGTTTGAAGGGAACTCTCCTCGTTAAAAAGAAAATAGTCATAGGCGGTGGGTGTGTGAGGACAGGATTGTCGAGGGGTTTCCTGAGACGACATGGCTGTACACACACAGCTGGCGTGCCACTCTATGGCAGGGTCACATGTATGTGTTGTAGGGGAAGGCACATGTGTTCTATTTCCAGAACCAGTCCTGAGCCCCTTTAATCCCCCCGCCTTGCCTCCATCGCCATGGGCAGAAGAGAAAGAAAGGCCCCCCGGTCTGCCCACCCCACTATGGGGGAGCGATGTCTCCGAGATTGAGTTGCAGTTTTACTGAAAATAGATTGTGAGTGGAAGAGTGTTTTCTGTCAGGCAGACAGAGAGTTTGATAAAGACGATCTCAGCTGAGAAGACAGCTGTGTTAGAGCCACGCTGCAGGAGAGGAAGACTAGATTCAGCAGTTTCACTGAGGTAAGACCTCGCGTTGTGTGTGTGTGTGTGTGTGTATGAGCGCGCGTACAAAGATGTGGGTGTGTGCACATGCCGCCAAAGCTGGTTCAACACAAATGATGTAGCTTTGTCGGTCTCTTTGTGTCACTGAGACGCTCAATTAAAAACCATCTTCTTTTCACTAAGAGAGGCTTTTTCAGCACAGAGCCATATTCCACCAACAAAAAGCTGACAATAAATACCCATTTTTGTGTTTCTGTATGTCTATTATTATTATTATTATTATTATTATTATTATTATTATTATTATTATTATTATTATTATTATTATTATTATTATTAATAATAATAATTGAAATAGCATAAGTGATACCTGTTTTATTTCAATAGCACATAGCAGTAGTTAATGTAAACTATGCTGACTTGATATTCTGCAGAAGATTCCCTTCGCCCCCTGTTAATAATGAAATGATATATAAAATTCTACAAGTAAAGCTCTGCTGGATAATAACTAAAGAATAATCTGTGTATTTATTTATATATTTTTGTAAAGCTTAGGCTTTGTGTGCATGTGGCATTCAGTGTGTATTTATATCAATAAGGTGTGAAGAACAGGCCAGAGGTGGGTGTCAGGGTGCCAATTGAACATTTTCATGTAGAGGGGGGGCTTTAACCTTTTCAACCCACAGAAAAGCCACCGCTGCATCCATCATTTACACGCAGGCAAACATTCAAAGCCATAAGCTTTCTTTTTTTTTGAAATTCTAGTCAGGCTCTCGAGTCAAGTTCCCATGACACCACATATGTCATGCTAAATTCAGCAGTAGTGTGTATAAAATGATGCAGTGGACATCTAGAATTTTCTATTTGATGTGATGGTAAAGCGCCTCGGCCTGTAATATTCACTCAGTGTAAGCATGATATATTGTAGCTCCGAGCCAAAATGTGCTGTATATGGTATTGCTGACATTTTTTCTAACTTTGAAGCTATTTAAGAAGAATCAAATATTAGAGTTTTTCCAAAGGTGAAATGAGAAGCCAGGAGCCACAGCAGCCCAGCGAGCAGCAGTAAGACTTTGCGGACACGCTTATGTGTACTCTACTCGGTCCTATGCCTGCGCTTATGGCACCATGTGTCTGTTGTATTTGCAACACAGCAAATTGCAAAATGAAATGGCTCAACATACAGCGTACAAAGTTGTGCAAACAGATTGGAGTTTTGGTTCGACCAGAAACACTTGCGCTGAGAGTTTGTGGTCAGACTGAGGTGTCGAGTTGAAATAGCTCTTTCTGTGGGCAGGAAGCATGTCGTGCCTCGGTCCTTGTGACAGCAAAGCTGAACCAGTCTGCTTGAGAAAGTGCTGTGCTGCAGGCCCAGTAGGTGGTGGTGGAAAGGATTGGTGGGTGGGGGGGGGTTCAGGATTATCCATAATGGATAACAGTTTGTTCAGTACAGTGCCCTCCTCATCACCGCTACTTCAAAGCTTGCTGGTCTGCAGCCGGTTACAGAGACAACCTTCTCCATCAGTGGAGTCTGTGCTCTTCCAGCAGACCACAGTGTAACTAGCCACAACTGACTTGGAGTTGTTTTCGAGGTAAATTCATACAAAACCGCTGATGCGCATTCCCGGCAGGGGCAGTTTATCAACAAGCAGTCTCTGCATTCACCTCCAAAACAACTCTGTCTCGTAAAGTTCCGTTATTATCTCATATCGTGGTGAATGTGCAGGTCGCAACTTGTCCACCAGAGCGTTTTGGAGTTGTTGGATTGTGTATTTGATGAGTTTGATGAGGGAAACCAAGAAATCCCATTAGCCTCCGTAGCGTAGCTCTGAGCAGCTCACGGCTCTGCTCCGCCGTTCTAAAAATAGCTTGCACCGACAATTAAAGGTAACGAACCTACTGCTGCTATGACTATAGGGATTATGGGAAGTGCAGTGCAGGGCAGTGAAGACACCCAGGTACTTGCTGTCCTCTATCATGTTAATGTCCTCTCCCAGGAGACACTGGGGCTGTGTGGCTGTCCTGTGTCCTCCTCCTCCTGAAATCACCATCCCCAAACACTGCAGAGTCATCAGACAACTGCTCCACTAGAAAAGTCAGGGGTGAAGGGGGATGGAGACAGCACATGATTATAATATAACAGATTATTAAATTTACTCTGATATCTCAATGTGGGAGAACCTCTGTTTATTGCGTTTTATTAATACTTTCCTCAAGTGACACGACATTAATCTCATAATAATATGATGCTGTGTATTGACTGTGCAAGTTAAGGAACAGGAGGGCGTGAAAAGAAGAAACGTGTAGTCGAGCACATTTTACTTTCAAAGAAGCCGAGCCGCTGCATTAGCTGCAGGGCAATGAGCTAAACAGCAAGTGTTGTTCAAGAGTCTTAACAGAAGTGGCATACATAGATGAAAGGGACATTTTACTTGAGGATGGTCTAACATAAAATGCTATCAAGGGCTGTTGGGAGCTTTACCCATACAAAGCAGACCATTACTGTTCATATTTAAATATATGTATTCACAGCTCTATGAAAAACTCCTTCATATCTTCGCATATCTCATTTTCTTTTCAAAGGTTTTTTTTTTATGGAACTGATGTGTTACAGAAACTCAGTAAATTGTGGAAAAAAACCATCACAATCCTATGTGTGTTTGTTTGCATAATAAATAACTAATTGTTTCAGCAACACTTTATTATTTGTGTCACGTCTCATTACACCCCAAAAAAAGAGATTTATGTACCAAGTAAGTCATGGGAATTTTTGGTATCATACTCAATTCTGAAAATAATTCATATTTTCAGTCCCAGAATTCCTAAAACACTGCACTAAACACAGAGGTGTTGAAACATGTGTCAGCATCCCTGTTTGGGTTAGAGATCATGTTTGACACAATGAGAGGGCATTGTTTTCAGCACTGTGTACAACTCCATGTTCTTCCACTGTGTAGCTAATGTATTCACTCGCTCAGACTGTCATGTTTGTCTCATCATTATGAGAACAAAATGGTTTTTCCTGTCTTGACCGATCCCTACAGACAGAGACGGGGATTCTCTGCTGGAGAGTAAGCTAAATTTAGAGCCAAAAAGTGTTTTGTGCTGTCAGACGTCTCATACGCGGTAACTTAATGAAAACACGTCTGGCTATATGAGTCTGTGTGGCTGCTCTGCCAACTCTGTCCTGTCTCTCACCGCTCTGCTGTGGGTGTGTTTGTTAGAGATCCACTTGTCTGAATATATTACATTTCTTCATCCTTTTCTTCCCTCGGCGTAATGTCATTTTTTCATTAGCCTAGTCAAGCACAGTTGCACTTTTCCTTTTTTTCCCCCTCACATGGTGCTAATGGGTAGCTAGCATCTGCTCCATCCTGTAAATTTACTGTTTTAGGATAATTTATATCCACCCCCCCCCCCCTAACGTTTATCTCCTCTGGAAACAGCATGTTGCTAGTTAGAATAATTAGTCTCCCCTTGCTCTCCACTTCTATCAAAAGGCAAATGGAGGTCACTTTGAGATGAATCTCATCTTTTTCAGGAAGGGAGGCAGGCGGCAATTGAAGTAAGACTTAAGGCTGCGGTTGCACTGCTGCTAAAACAAATGCTGTCTCTTTATTCCTCTGTACTGTTAAATTTTGCAGTGGAGTTATGCTAGTGCTGAACATTTGGGAGCCAGCGGGGCTTGTTGAGAGCATGAATAAAAGAGTTCCTGGGGTGGAGTGGTGCAGGATCCTGCTGCGCCAGATTTAGATCGGGAACAGAGGGGAACAGGAGGGAGGAGAGAGAGAGGGGGGGAGCAGTGAAAGAGGGCAGAAAGAGCTGCTGCTTGGACCTCAGACCATCTGTACTGAGTGTCACAAGTCATAATATCCTTCTCACTCTCTGAATTTAGCAAATTGTTCAGGACAATCTGTGTGACGTAACTGTACTCAGATTTGATATCCCTGTGTGTATGTGTAACCAAGCCCTCCCCTCCCCTCCCCTCCCCTTTTTTTTTTTTTTTTGCAGACCTGGCCCTTGTTCAATAGTTAATGTCATCAACTAAGCATGCCGCGTCAGCTGAGCTATGTGAGGGGGGTGGGGGGGGGGGTTGTGTTATGGAGGTGTGTTGATTTTTTTCTGGCGGGCTGTTTTGTGACCTGTCGGCATGTGTGTTTGTGTGTGTTGATGTTCCAGTTGAACTCTCCAATGAACTCGGTCAGCAGTACGGAGGACATTAAGCCCCCGCTGGGCCTCAACGGTGTGATGAAGGTGCCAGCCCAGCCCTCAGGCACAGCCCTGTCCATGACAAAACACATCTGCGCCATCTGTGGTGACCGCTCCTCAGGTGAGTGACGGCAGACTGGGATCAACACCCTGTGGAACACAAAACACACACAGTTTTTTCATGCACTGATCAATTTTGAGATGTTGGGCTATTTTTCTTCCTTAACATGTATTCACTCAGAAAAGTCAAAAGAAATTGTAGACAATCCACATTAAGGTGGTTGTTTTACTTCATTTTGTCTCTTTCGTCAGTAGATTTCTCCTAAATTCGCCAAAAGTTAGCATGCTACTGTGACAGTGCTGCTTGTTATCTGACCCATGTCATGTCAGGTATCATCGTAAAGCTCTGTCTCTCCTGAACAATTATGTAGGCTCCAAAAATTGTCATCTCCTCCGTATCCGCAACCAATCGTAAAAGTATGATTTACATGAACAATCTATGGAATTTTACAGTCTTTAAAGGCCGTTTTCTCAAAATGAGTTTTTCCTCATACTCTGCTCACTTCAGCAGCACTTACAGAAACCAAACCTTCCAGTTTTATTCCTGTCTATATTCTGAAGGTTTTTACAGAGGGGATTGTTGATCTATCATTCACAGCCTGATTTATACAACATTTTATTCCTAAAAACATGGCAAAATTGGATTTTTCAGGGCTGGTGACAGTATTTTCTCATTTACAGAGTGATAAAAAGAGATATCCAAAATCCCCTCTGTAAAGACTTCTGACTCTAATATGTCAACAAAATAAAACAAGAATTTTGAAAGGGACTTTATCCATTTTTCAGATTTCGGTTCTGGAAATGTATGCAAATTAGTGCATATTTCATCAGATATTGCCTCATTTACATTTTAACATAAAATTTGACAAAACTTGTAATACAAAAAGTATTTGTCTTAATGTAAGTGATAAACTTGGGAAGTTTCATGGTGATATCTGTTATTTAAAATGTTTACCCTATTCACCGGTAGTGTCTCCCCTTAATGTAAGGTTTATCAACTATATCAACATTAGTAAGAGTTAATTATCATGGTTGAATTGGTTGGAAATTGCAGTTTGAAAATGCACATGAATCAAACTTAAGCCAAGGGAACTTTGTGTATAATTAAGGGAAGAATTGTGGGAGGCCACTGATCTGGGAAGTCGTATAAAAATAATATCTCTGCAGCTGAGATTACACGATACGCCATCACCAAATGGAAAAAAAATAAAATAAGACTACCCAGAGTATTACTAAAACTAGTGTTCTGACCGCACTGGGAAACCTCCAAAGAAGATCCAAAGATGAACTATGCTCGGAGAAAAAGCCCCATGGGCCGCTTTGGCAGAACTACATACTGCAGCGTCTTGCAGTGGGAGATCTTTCCTGGAAGGACAACAGTCGGTGAATTCTTCACAAATCTGGGCTAAATGGCAGCGAGGCCAGAGAGGAGCCACTCCTGACAAAAATGCACGCGAGCACATGCAGCTTAAAAGCGCATGAAATTATGAGGCAATACGGTCTGATGAAACCAAACCTCAATTCAACTTGGACTGAAATAGAGAAGCACTGTGTCTTCAGGGAAACCAGACGCAAACCATCACTCATCGTCTCATAGCGTCCCTCCCTACCATGGAACATGGTGCCACCAGCATCGGCGTGGTGTGGGTGTGTGTGTTTATCCATTTATTTATTTATTTATTTATGTATTTATTTCTGCAGCTGTGTCTCCTCTTAGTAAATAAATACTGGCAGATTTAGAAGAACAAACTGTGGTTACACAACAGCTGATAGCACAAATGCTGCCACATCACATACCGGAGGGCCTTTAGATCAGGAAATAAAGATATATTTAGCAGTGTTGAGTGTTTTGTTGTGTGAATTAAAACACTGACACAGTAAACCTTTTCAAACCTTTTTCCTGCCCAACTGGGCCTTACATGATGTAAAACCAGCAAAAATGCATTAAAAGCAGCAAAACATCCATCCACATAATGTTGTTATTTGAAAGTGGAATAAACCCACTACATTTAATATTACCGTACTCTACTTTTGTGCTGATACTGCTGCTGATGCAGATTTTATGTTGCCAGTTGTCACAGTTTTTCCATCCAAATTGCTGCTTTACCTTCGAAAAAGTTAGAAAAGTTGTTCCCACACTCTCAAGTAGTTTCTCAAGTAGCTGTGACAGAGGTGGCATTATTAGTGTTATACCCTGGACGGTTTATGACCTTTTCGAACACCACATTCTCACCAGAGGGCTCTTCTAATCAGGGGCTATCATTTTGGTCAAGAACAAGCTCAACCACTTTAACCACTAGAACATTTAGCCTATGGCTAACTGTCAGCCCAAAGCTAATGACAAGCATGGTCTTCTTTGCAGTTGCCTATCTTTTTTTTCTCACATAGTTAACAAATAAGCCTGTGTTGAAATGTTTTTATGTGGACAAGCTTGAAAGGTTTTTCTGCCCCAGGAAGAAGCTTAGCTGGATATGTAATTCATTCGACACTTTGAGTGTCATCCTGCGTCATCAGTCCTACATAGACCCATGGGGGAGAAAAAACAATATTTAATAGCAAGTCATGCTTCATTCAACTCAGAGGCTTTATGTATTCAGAGTGCTGAGAAAGACTTGGTTTACTGGAGAATGCAAATGGACTTCATCTGTCATTAATAAAGAGAAGGAGCTGTTAGGAATGGAGGGGAAAGACCACATTATGTGAGAACAGTGCTGTAATGCAAATCCACGAGGCCCTGCAGTTTGCCTTCAGTGTGCCTCTCTTTTCTTCCCCGACCACCTCAGCGTAACCTCAAAATACACACTGCTCATTTTAGGGTCTGTGATCATAACTGTTCTTTAGTTACCTTAGAAGCAGGTGGTTGTCTAGAATCAGTGAAAAGTTTTCTGTCCTCAGGTCTTTCTAGAAAAATAAACCTTGATGTCACCGAGAAGCAGATAAGTTCCACTATCAGACTCTGGTCCTTCCACCAAACCTGATACGCTCATGTGTCAATCAGACAAAAAGTCAAATGTGACTGTTTAATATGAAGTTTATAGTACTTACTGGATGAAGCAACTCTCTCCCCCTCTCTCTCTGTCTCTCTCTCCCCCACAGGTAAACACTATGGGGTATACAGCTGTGAGGGCTGCAAAGGGTTTTTCAAAAGGACTGTGCGCAAAGATCTGACCTACACCTGTCGCGATAACAAGGACTGTGTCATCGACAAACGCCAGAGGAACCGCTGCCAGTACTGCCGCTACCAGAAGTGTTTAGCCATGGGCATGAAGAGAGAAGGTACAGCACATACCGTTGAGGATAAAGTCCAACTTACCCATTTCCTCAAATCTGTACTAATCCACATAGATACATATTAAGACACTAATAGACATGTTTAAAGCTGTCGCACACACCATGAACATTTATTTAAATGTGTTAAGTATATTTCATATATTATATTTCATGAACACATTGAACCTGCATAATAATTGATAATGACCTATTTTTCATAGGGTGTCATATGCCCAGCACAGCCAGTTAAATCACATAATCTCATTCCCTTTTTAGTGCACTTTCTCTGGTATTATACTGACAAGACTGTCCAGGCTGACTTCACTTGGCCGTATACTCCAAACTAATCCAATCTGATTTGGTGTGTGGTTCTCAACCTGCTGTGGATCAGACGCTCTGAGCAGCCGCCAGTATACTCCCTGTTACTATAGGAGCATTCATTTAATGGTGTTAACGTCAGATAGAGGCATGGGAAAAGCTTGTAAGTCAAAGAATTTGGTAATGACAACAAAATATAGTGCTTTCTCTAGCAAACCCACAACTTCATATTGTTTAATTTAAACTACAAAGGTAAGATCGAGTTGCAAAAGAAAGAAATACAGCAGTTTGACTTTTACGGTGGATGTTTGAGTCTCCTTTTACCTGCCTGTGTCAAACCTTGCAGAGGCAGTGGCTGCTGGGATCATGCTGTGCATCGCAGCCATAAGCTGTGCCGTATTAAAAATGTTCTGCTTCGCACTCTACATTTGGGGAAATAATGCATTCAGCTGTTGCAGCCCCAGGAACTCAGCATTACTGGTTGTGGAAACAGAGCAAGGGTTTGTGAGAACAGGCAGTCCTGAGGGAGATCACTGATGTAGACTGGAGTAATAAAAACACAACCACGGAACTGTGTGAAGCTCTGCTCCCCATGCATCCTCTGGATGTCACCATACGTGCTCTTAATAATTAGCATCAACCTCAGAGTTTATGTGGAACAGCCTGCCGAGTCATTGAGCACCAGCTTGTTTTCACAAACACAAGGTTTATGTGCTTAATTTGCACAATACGCAAGGCTCAAAATTTGATCAAAATACTAAAATTGGATAATGGCTTGTAATTGCACGGCACAGTGAAAATGTGCACTGCATTCCTCAAATTACAGACTTCTAATGGAATGCACATACTGCTCCTGTCCTGTTTAGATGGATACAGGGATTTAATCAGCCGTACAGAGAGCCACAGATGGTCCGTGTGGTTGCGGAGGAGAGACTGTTAATCAAACTTTCCCTTTGAAATCATATTTTTAAATGTTTGTGTGTATTTTGTTAAGGAGTTAAATATAACCAGGCTAATATGTGAATGTCTCTTATGGTCTGTATCAGAGCACCTCCTCTACATCACACAGCACAACTGACAAATCACAAGCTGAGTGTTATTTTGTGATGCTGCTTTGGACAGGCTCCTGGCAACAACATTTCATGTTTAATGTCTCCTCCTTAAAGCTTTAAGTCCACATCCAGATGTGGACAGAATGTGTATTCAAGATCCAACAGTCACACTTAAATTATTCCACCCCCAGCATAGATGCAGCCCTGTCCTCTTTTAGTAGAAACTGTAAAATATGAAAAGAAATTAAAGTAACATGTACATGGTTACATTTCACAGTTGGTTACATTTCACAGTTGTCAAACTGAAACTCATCCCAGCAACAACTGCAACTAATTTTAGCTTCTACAGTTGTGACATTTAAGGCTGTGGTTTGTATTCTCAAGAAATACTCATCTCACCTTGTAAGGTACAAAATATTCTTTTCAGTCATTAAGTTAGTCAAAGAAAACAAGTTTGAGCCTGCTGACAGATACTGCCTGGCAGATTAGCTCATATTTCTCAACGGTTTAGTTTCTTCTATCTTATAATTAGTCATCCCAGTGGCAAAATAATTGTTGGATGAGTTATCTTGAAGCGTTTTTTAATCTAGCACTGACTGTTACTGCACAGTTGAATTCACAAGCCTCTCAACACAGAATCTTACCGCTCAGCTGACCACTCTGAATCAGCATCGTCGAGTTGTTTTCTATCACACAAACGATCGCGGAGTAATAACTTTGATGCAAAGAGGTTGTCAAACCAAACACAACAGTTTGAGCCGGTGACTGACTGATGAAGTAGAGACAGTTTAAATCAGCGCCAGATGTTGCAGCGTTATAAGCAGCTTTACCTGTCCATCAGACATGTGCAGTCTGTTTGTCATATTCAAGGTCTTTTTTCCTCTGTTGATCTGGTTTTCAGGCTTATACGCACTCGTGGAAAGTTTTCCATGAACGACCAAGTTTTTTTTCTGATCTGTGATTGGAGCACAGTCGGTGATGGATGTGCTTCAGGATCGGACAGTTTTATTAAAAACCTGAGCAGGTGTAAGTGTAAATCTTAGGCTTTTCTGACATCAGAGGTGCATTGCTCCACTGGATCACTACTAACACTTTCCTGGCTAGTAGGAAATACATAGGAAAAGGGAAAAAATTATGAATAAGACTCTACAGTAGATCTATCTGCATTGAAACGGGGCACACTGCACCATGCATGTAAAGACTGCAGCAGTTTCCTTCATACCTTCCCTTTAATGGGTTGTTTGAATGATTGCATCCTCTTTATATTCCCACAGTCAATGAGGTAGGCTCTTGAGAACCTCCATTGTTGAAAAAGGATGCTGCCGTTTGATGCCACAGTCATTGCTCCCCAGTCTTTGAGAGTGACCCTGGATTGTAAATATTGAGTTGGCAAGTGTGTGATTCATGGCGGGGCTGTGTATTTAAGCACGTCAGAGGAGAGATTACAGAGCAGATACGACCAGAAAGAGTCGAGTTGTGTGAGGGGTAGAGAGAAAAAAAAAACTGTCAGTGAGGTGTGAATTTTAACACTCTATGGGGGTGTTAGGAATATTAGCACTCTCAGCAGTGCCATTAAGCAGTCTTTCGCACATTGAATAAATCAATCACTGCCTCTCAGAATTATGGTCAATGTGGTTACAGAATGTAGATGTACAGAACATAGATCATACACCGCTATGTGCATTACAGCCAGAGAAAACGAAGGTGGTAGCAGGTGTTAGCCAGGTGTGTGTGTGCAGGTGTGTGTGTTGGACGTAGGCCTGAGCGAACAAGAAGAATACATGTCTTTTGGACAAATACATTTCGGTCGCTATTCTATCGGAGGCCAGTTTGTCTTGACCTTTACATGGCCTCCCCTCCCCTCTCTCTTGCTTTTATTTATATCATTGTTGGGCTCTTTACTCCTTTCAAGGATATTATCATTTACTGCCTTTCGCCTCACTCACAGCGCTGCCTAAGCCTCCCCCTGCACCCCGAGGGCTGTGGTTAGAGAACAAGGCAGCAGTAGCCCAAAAGGCTAAGCGAATCCACAGAAAAACAGGATTAAATGAATTTATGCTCTCCCAGTCAGGAGAGGAAAGAAGGAGGAGGAGAGAGAAGGGGGGGGGGGGAATAAAGCTAACATGATTTCAGCCCTCCTCACCTCTCCCTGACTCCAACACAAGTATTCTACCCTTGGGCTGACCTCCACCACCAGACAGCAGTTCCTCTAAAGTGGGGCCCCTTTCCCTCTCCTCGTCTAATAACCCCCCCCACCCCCCCTCCAACAAGACCACGGCCTCTCTGATTCAGGGCTTGGAAAAGAAACCAGAGTAGGGGAAACATGAGGAGACAGATCATTCTGCATACCCAGTATGTGTGATGTGTGTGCGTATGTGTGTGGCTGGGTGGTTCTCCAGGTGCATATGAAAGCTTCCATGCTGACACTGAATTTCCAAAAACCCTTCATCACGCAACACGTCGAGTTGAAAACTTTATATTAATCTACGCGCGGGAAGACAAACTTGCACAAAGCAGTAGTCCTTTTTTTTTTTTTTTTTTGGTGGTGGTGTCTTGAATTATGTAAATTATAGCCTGTTGAAAAAGACAAAACACATACACATGCATCTTTTCCATCCCAACGTGAGGGTGGGTGGGGGTGCGGTTTTTCTCTTCTTGCCTCGGCCACAGTGAGTCTCGATGTCTGCGCAGCACATAAACCATTTCCTGTGTTTCCTCCGCCAAGCCAATCAGGTGACAAAACCAACACAGTTCTGCTTCAATCAGTTTTTATACAAGACACGGAAAAAAATGTACGGGACAAAGTCTTTATTCATTTGCGGTCAGGCTTTTTTACTATGCCTCCACTCTGGCGACAACTGTGGCTGGAGGCACTGTGTTTTCAGGGTTTCTTTTCATCCCATCCATCCCACTCTCGTAAATGAGATATCTCATGCACGCCTTGAGGAAATGTCTTCAAGTGTGGCATAAATATCCACTTGGACTAAAGGGAGGACTGATTAGATTTTAGTGGTGAAATGTGAAAGGTCAAGGTCACTGTGACCTCTTATCCATGCCGTTCTTTTGAAAGCAATGTTTCAGGGAATTTCATTACATCTGACACAAACATACATACAAACTCTAGGATGAGCTGATTGGAATTTGGTGGTTAAAGGTAGAAGGTCACAGTTTTTTGGCTGTAATTCAAGAATATATGCTAATTATGACAAAAAATTGCGCAAATGTCTAAAAACAAAAAGGTCAACTTCACAGTGACATCATAATGTCCTGACCAAAAATACACTACATCATGACAGACATTGATTTAAACTGCAACTTGGCTGGTTGGCAGAGGAACACTACCACGAGGCAGTAATTCTAGTTTAAGCTGTTTGGGTGACCACACGTAATGTAATGAAGGAGTGACAGGCCCATACATTATTTATGCGTCTGTAAATGATTTGTGTATAAAAAGGAGCCGGCTGTTTGTCATTGAACACTACATGAAAAACACATCTCTTTGATAAGGAAGCAGAGAGAAGTCCTTGAACATTTCCACGCTGCTGCGTCGTGCATAATGTAGGTCTAAGGTCCCAAATATATTCCATCTGCATTGTCAAAGCAATTATTGATGATTGAACTCTCTTGGATATGTTTACTGGCATAATACATACAGGGTCATGCACTATTCACTGGCTTACTAAGACACACAGACCGAAGCAGCCACTCGCGCGTGCAGACACTTGATACGTGCATGCAAACACTCGAGCATGCACACACACACACACACATGTGACGTACATGTGTGTGGATACAAACAAGGCCAAGTGGTGTGTTTGTTTCGCTACTGGTGATGTGTACCAGAATTGTTCTCACAAAATCAGCAAGAATTCAAGCGGTAACATATGATTACATTTGTATTGCAGAAGAATAAAACACACCCTGCATGTCAGATCATTTCACGCCATGTTCATCCAGTGTTATTTATTTTTCTTCAGAGTAGAAAACATAATCTGGTGTTGTGGATCTCAGTGCACTTACCATTGTTTGAAATTGTTTCTAGAAAAAAAAAAGTACTGCAAACTGTGAACAAGTGCGCACACACAGCTCTGACGTTTCTATTGTTTCGAGGAAACACTAGGATTATTGTTAAGTCTTCAGTCATTCTGTCGAGGATTTTTTTTTTTAAATATGGAAGTGCGCATGGTTTCATTTAAAGTGGGTTTTGAAGAAGATGAGCGCAGCGCTGACATAAGCTGTCTCTCTATTCAGGGGCCACATCAGGGGTCAAACTGAAATGGTCCACGGTGGATTTTCACCAGCTGTGCCCGTCCTTACAGTTTGTGCCACAGAGCGAAGCTGCTGTTGTCTAGCAACCGTGACAACACAACTTTCTATCACCAAAAAAAAATCCTGTAGTCTGAGCTGAGCTGAGACCAAATACTGTTGGTTGCTTTCATTACCAGTGCACAATGAGTTTTGGGATAGGTTGGTTACCCAGGAGAGGAGGGCTGCAGGTTTTTATTACTAACATGTTAATGAACAGAGCAACATTATTGTAATTGTCACTTACCACTAATCATTTGTTTATTTGTTCCAAGACAGACTTAACATCCATAACCACAATGATTAACTTGCTCAGTAACTGCAGCCACACAGTCTTAACAATCTTAAAGGGACATTGTGTAACTTCTCCTGTTATCTATTCACGAAAATCGATTATTTCATTCAAAAGCATGTTTTTCATTAATCTGTAATCACCCCCATCAACAAACTGAAGTGTTCCGGTAAGCTCTAAATTTGCCGTTCATATCATTCATATCTCCATGGAGCGGGTAAGCTCGGTGCTGGTTGCCATGTGGTGTCTCCATGTTTTTACGTTCAGTGGCAGCGTGACGGTAGGAAACCACGGAAACTCACCGCAGACACTGGAGCTGTCGGCTCAGGTCGAGGTGGCGTCTGTGAAAGGTCACCGCGGTAACGCAGTGAGGAGAAATGGAGCGTTACACTGATGCTGCATTCACCTGCAGTCGGGCAGACGGCCGTCAGTAACAAACCAGATGTCATTTTAGTCACAGAAGTTGAGAGAAAGCCGGTAAAACGTGGTCAGGTCAACAATACGACATCGCCATGACAACATATTGTCACGTGTATTGTTTTGCCTCATGCTGACGGACCACTTGTTTACATAGATGCTTGTTTATGCCGTTACCTGCAGCGGCTGTCGTCCATCTGCCGTCTGCCCAATTTCACGTGAATGCAGCATGAAGAATACGATTGAGTTGCTTGCAATATACAACCTACAACGCTAGATGGGAGTAATTCCTACACAATGTACCTTTAAATCACACACACACGCGCACACACACACACACACACACACACACACACACACACACACACACACACACACACACACACATCTTCTTGAGCACATTAACAGTGTAAAAACTAAACGAAAAAACAGCAGTAGTGACCGGAACCAGTTTTGTTACATGCAGCCGTTCAGGAGGAGCGCCAGCGAGCCAAGGAGAGAAGTGAGAACGAGGTGGAGTCCACCAGCTGCGCCAACGAGGACATGCCCGTGGAGAAGATCCTGGAAGCAGAACAGGCGGTGGAACCCAAAACGGAGACCTACATCGAGACCAACCTTGGTGTGCCATCTAACTCGGTGAGTTGGTGTTTTTATTATGTTCCTTGGCAAACACTTACACACTGTGTCATTCTCCAGACTGTCATGACTTTGTGTAATGTCAATGCCCATTTACACACACGGATACACACAGTGGCTTATCTGTCTAAAATTACTCCGATGAACAGTTTTGTTTTACTTCTGTAGCTCTTTGAGTGTTGTGTCAGACAAACTGCCCACTATTCTCCATTTGAATTTATGTAAGTTGTAAACACCCCAAACAGCATAGGTCACTTCAGAAATTGTTTGGAAATAATTTCACTGCTGTGACTGAGTCAGTATAAAAAGGTCTGTTTAAGTGCAATTCAATTCAATTGTTTATTCAATTTATAAAGCGCATTTTATGCACAAGGCAGACTCAGTGTGCTTCACAACAGGTATCCATAGTTACAGTGAAATGCTGTTGAAAAAAGATCAGTTTTTTTACGTGCAGATGTTCTGTTCATTGTTGTTCCACTCCATGTGAAAATACTCAGTTTTCCCCAGTGGTCGTTTTAGGCCTTACGGTAAAAAACAACACGTTTGAGGTGTCCAGGTAGAGAAAACAACTGGCTCTCTTTCATTATCACCTTTTTATTATGTCAGAGCATCTCATTGTGAATTATTGCCTATATGGTAGTGCGCTTTTTTATGGTGTGCTGCATTTGGAGAACATGACACAAAGTAAAAAAGTAGAAGAAACAGAAAGTTTTGAGTGTAAAATATACACTACTTTCTCTGTTGCTCTCTTTTACCATTTCCCAATAAACGCGGGGATCTGAAATGTGTCACTGGGGTAACAGAGACAGAAACAAGCTTTAAAGGCCCCCTGGCATGAAAAATGTGATTTTGGTTATTTTTTGGTGCTTGGGGAGGTCTTTGGGCCACGTATATACTGCCCCATGCATCAAACTGGTCATAAACGGAGAAACACACACCGCCCATTTGTAGGAACATTCTCTTTAAGACGAGCGGATAGCACTTCCTCCTTTCTGTGATGTCACACCAAGGTTATAATAGTTTTGGATTTTTAATTATAGTTTAGTTTTATTTAGTTTTGACTTCTTTTTTTCTAATTCAGTTAGTTTTAATTAGTTTTTAGAGCGGGTTTGCTAGTTTTAGTTAGTTTTTATTTTTTTCAAAACGCTTAGTTTTAGTTTAGTTTTTATTAGTTTTAGTATTAGTTTTAGTTTTTTCATAATTTGGGTTATTTGTTAGTTGAAGGATTCAAAAAGATCAGAGCAAGTATTGTGTAATAAAACTCAAAAGATACCATTTAACAAATGTGTTCAGTTACTGCAGTTTTTTTTTACATACCAGTACAGTAAAGTAACAATAGGCTTACAGTAGCCTACCTCGCATGTTGTATTGTATTTAACATAAAGTAGCATAAAGTGAACACAGCACACCTGAACCAGGCTCTACAAACACTGCTGCGCATATCATGCTAAGTAGCAATGGGACTCAATAGCTACCGCACAGCTGAAAATATTGTAGTGACCCCACAGTAATGTTCTTGTTATGATGTTTAAATTGTGTGATTTCTGACTCACTGTAAATGTGTATGGTATGGGCCGGGCAGGTTGGATGAGAAGCTGAGGGGCTGGGGTGAGGAAGACAGGTGTGTGTGTGTGTGTGTGTGTGTGTGTGTGTGTGTGTGTGTGTGTGTGTGTGTGTGTGTGTGTGTGTGTGTGTGTGTGTGTGTGTGTGTGTGTGTGTGTCTGTGTGTGTGTCTGTGTGCGTGTAGGTGAGTGAGTGAGGAGGAGCAGAGGAAGAAGTGAGATGATATCTGTCAGATAAGTTTGCGTTATGTTGTTGTAGTTACGTCGGGTCGGACGCTACAATATCAATAACAACGTGTGCTTAACATCGACGTCGGACGTGAAATAGCCGCGGAGCGGAGCCAGTTTCCTTTCGGTGCCGTAAACAAATTGTGCCAGATGCGCCAGAGCGCGCACCTCTGTGCCAGGCTTGTGTGTTTATTCATGAGCGCGAGAGAGATTAACATACACATTCACACAGGCTACACAAACATACGGGCTACACATGATACACATACCCACAGACACACAGCTGAGGGGCCGATGCGCGGCACGGAGAAATGCGCATCTGGCTCAACCTGGTTCAGTGGATGCACCGGAGCAGCCACGGAATCGGCGCCTATGCCTGAATCGATTTCATATCAATCCGAAATTGACAAAGACGAAAACTAAGGGGATTTTATCTATAATTTCAGTACGTTTTAGTTAGTTTTGTAAACACACAATACAGTTTCAGTTAGTTATCGTTTTTTCATTTGATTATAGTTTTTATTTATTTCAGTTAACGAAAATGTTTTTTCAATTCTAGTTTTCGTCATTTCGTTCGTTTTCGTTAACGATTATAACCTTGTGTCACACACAAGGTAACTCCGCTGCGATAAGTTGTTTTTTTTCAATTTCTATGAATGCAGCTTAGGTTTCAGTTACTTGCCTGTGATTGGCCCGACCACATGCCACTCAAAAACAGTGAGCCAATCAGAGGAGAGGTTCTCAGTCTCTCTTCTGATTGGCCAAATGACCTGTGCCTGCTAGAGCTCCAGAAAGAGGCAACAGAAAGGGGCAGTATAAACAATATTAAGCAGATCACAGGTACTCAAAACCAATGATACATCTTGTTAGGGACATCAGCATGTAAATAAACCCAGAGAAAAGTGCACAGCATGGGGCCTTTAATAACTGCAGTGTTGTATTATGCAGGTGATATGAAATAATCTATTGCCTTTTGTGTTAATGACCAATCAAACTCTGACTGCGTCTAAAGCTGTTGCCAGTCGAGCAAACTGAAGAAAAAACTAAACCTTTTCCAGATTTATGGCTCCGAACTCTTCCTGGAGCAGTCCCACTCTCATCCACATTTTATTTTCTTTAGTTCCAGCTGCTCCTACATCGTATGTCATTTTTTCAAAGTAATAGTCCAGAGTTATTGTATTAGTGTTAAACACTAGAATCCAGTCCAGAAAGAAAAAGAAAATAATACTTTAGTCATTTTTAATTTAAAAAATTTTCTTTAAAGAATTTTTATTGTTTCAGTTTCCAGTATAATAAACCGCTGACACCCCGCTGTCTGCTGGTAGAGATGTTAATAAACATCAGATTTGAGAAGAGTTTCTCCCTCCCCTTTGTTTTGGATGGGACTGCTCCTGGTGTAAAGTGCTGGTTTACCTATTCATCTCGCATTGGCTCCCCCTCTGAGCTGTGAGTTTCCTCATCTATCCCCTCAGTGTCATCTGGGCACTGTGGGCTGTCTTTGACACAGAGGAGACTAAGAGTGATGAATAATGCAACAAGCAGACTATTCCTGAAAGCATCCCACAAAGCCTCAGCTTTCTCAGGAATTCTGCTGGAACATGAGAAACAGAGGAGCTCTGCATCAGTCTACCAAAAGGAGGAGGAGGGAAGAGGGAGGAGAGGAGGGGGGGGTGACAGGGTGAGACTGAAGGAGGAGGGGAGAGAGGGAGCAGGAGAGAGAGGACGGGCTTCTTCTGGGATTCGTCTGCTTCAGGGGAGGGAAATGTCCTGTGAAGTAAAGGTAGAAATGTGAAGGCTGTTATGTGAGTAAATGGGAGCTATTTTGGGGGCCAGATGGAAATGTAGGAGATGAGCATTGACATTAGGGAGAGGGAGAAGGGAGTGGGGGATTCGCAGGGGAGCGGCCGGCAGCTCAGACACACTAATGCACTGAGTGTGTTTGGGCTCAGCTCCGGTGGGTCCCTCGATGCCCACTGTCTGCCCCACACCAAGGAGACAAGGTTGTCTGAAGGGCTGTAGACGAGATGAAAACAGCACAGATGTGGAGAATTTTTGTGTCATGTCATGTTATCAACATTGATGCTGAACAAGTTAATTTCAGTAACATTTTTGTTATATTTATTAAGTTTTGAAAATATGAAATATATGGGATTAGATCAGTTTGATTAATACGTTTTGTTAACGATTTTCCAAATTTATTGTGATAAAGTGGAGTATGTAGGATTTTTGTGCACTTCGTTTTTGAAAAAATCTGACTGGAATTGATAAAAAGAAAAAAAAAAAAATTGGTTAAGAGATGTAAGATACCTAAACTGCCCCCCCAAAAGAATTTAAAAACCTGTCTTTTTATTGGCAAACGTGTTACATTTATCCATCGAGTGTGTAACAAGTAAAGGGCTGTGAATACTTTGTGTATTGATGTAAGAATTTATCTCCAGTCATATTTTAATATTGATTTCAGCCATATCAACCCTCTCAGTTGTGTGGTTCACCAACCTCTTGGTAATAACATCATGGTTTTATTTCTCAAGGTTCCACAGCATGTCTTTTTGAGCATTATTCAAGTTATGTGCCTTGCTTTATGCCTGTTTCTGCTGCCAAGACTTTTGCTTTTAAATATTTTAAAGGTCAATTTACCATATTCAGAGCATTTTCCTTTCTTGACGCCTTAAGGTCCATAATCTACAAGTCCACATACTTAAAGTTTTTGTGCCAAGCTTTTAAGATATTCGCTCCTCGGCCGTTGGCTGCCGTCCCAACACAACAGAGCTGAGAGAAATTGGGTTTCAAGTTTTTTAAAGTGAAATCTAGAGTGCTGTTGGTTGCACAAACAAACCACTGTTCATCTTTATTGTGTAGAAGAGATCTCAAGAGGCTCAGGAGGCGCGCAGGTGGTGCGCAGGTAATGTTTCCATCCACTTCAACAAAGAAGGGCTGTTTGGATCTCGGTACTGGTACAAGCACAGTTACTCATGTTAGGAAGTCAGGAAGGGCTGGCCTGGTACTATTGTTGACGCACTTGCTGGTTGGTTACGCCTTCCTGCCGATGTCCATCACTGGCAGCTGGAAAGGGGTGGGCTGTATCATGTGTCATGGGGGCAGTTAGTCTGCCAGCAGCAAACTTAACGTAGGAAGAAGTTCATGAAACACACTGTATCTAAAACCTGGGGAAATAAAGTAAAATTAAGGAAAGATACCAACCAGAGAGTTTGATTGTTGTTGTTTTTTTGTTTTTTGTTTTTTCTAAAACCCCTTGAATATTGAAATTGACTTTGAGTCCAGTATGGTGCCAGATCATGGCATTCAGGCCGTCCTGACCACAAGGACTCCCCGGCTCTCTGAGTCCTCCAACCCCTGCCTCCCCCTCTGCCAGGTCTCCATTGAAAGGCGCTGCCCCGTGCTATAATTAATCACAGGGCCCAGGCCATGAGTGTACACCATGAATAGGCCACCGCCACTGTCTAATGACCGGGGTCTGGCCAAGCTGAATAAAGTGTGTTTATCTCATGGTGACCTAGAACAGGAGTTAAACAAGCGTCAGTAATGTGCCTTCAATCACAGTAGGAGAGGTCTTCTCTTAAGGAGAGAGGGGAGAGGAAAAGATGCTATCACTCACTAATCCTGAGGGGGGTCTGTTGACTTCGACTTTGATTTCTTTCCTGATGTGTTTTTGTGTTATTTCTGGTTTGTTTTCATAATTCTGTTGAACCTAAGACAGGAGACATTGCTGTTATTTAGATGATAATTAGCTGATGATTCATCCCCATGCCGACACACGAGGACAGTTTCTTTTTTTTTTCCAGTCTAAAAAAAGTGGGGCACTTGAGTAATTCATTTTCATGCTGATCGGTATGAGTACCCAATTTTCTCTCTGTTGTCACGCTAGTATGGTCTGGTTCAAGCGGAATAATGAAAAATTGAAAGGCAAATCTTTCGTCTCCCCTCCTCAAGTGATGAAAATTTCATAGGACAGTATGCAAGCCTGGCATTTTCTCTAAGTTGGGATGGTCGACCACGTCAGTGGAGTGTACTACAAATCCTTTGATTCGCTGGGAATGAAGACAGTCAATCAGCTCCAACAGCCTAAAATCGAGCAACTTAAAAATTTCTTCTCTTACTTTTGGTGTCACATGTTTTTTTTTTTTGTTTTTTTTTGTCTCTGCTGTCCAGAGTGATTTTCACAGTAGAATAAGAGGAAGCAGCTCTTTCAGTTGAGGTGTGATATACTGTATTCCCAGGTGGAGATTTGTACTCTCATACATGGGGGTTAATGTTATTCCCCTCACAGGTCACAGTGGGCTGCTCCATTGTGGCTCCATAACATCCTAAATGCTGCTCTGTGACTCACAGTAAGTACAGTAATGCGATGCCCAAGGATTGTTGCAGGGAAGTGTAAGCTCCTCTCCCCTGTCATCTCCACAGACAGAGGCAAAGAAACCAGGTCAGTGTAAACACGGCTAAGATAGTCATACAACATTCATGAGGCTTGTCGTGTTTAACGAGAACCCTGGGACTTGTATTCTTATGAAGAAGGGTGGCTCGACCGTGGCGCACACTGAAGCCCCCTTTTGTTTTTCTTTGTTTTGGCTCAGGCTGCCCTTTGGAATGAATTAGCCGAATCTGTTTATGTGTTTTTTAGAGGAAGCACGGCTCACGAAAAACTGTCGCGCTGAGCTGTGCCGTCCACGTCTCCCACGGAGATCAGATGCTGAAATATTCATAAGTTGCCTGTTTTCTTTCTTCCCCTGAAGAAAAAAAAAGAGACAACTTTCAGTTTTCAAAAAACAGTGTAGTCTTTGTGTCTGGTTTAAGTTTTTTCATATTTCAGCTGCATATCTGTGATACTCGGCAGTCAGCGTGAGGTTCAAACCGCAGGGAGGGAACGTGGAGGAGAGGATGGGATAGTCTCTGGCCTGCCTATTATTAAAGGAGAGTGTGAGTGGAGGGATGTTTTCTCCTTCATCTTGAACTAATCTTCTCTGGAGAGCTGCAGTTGATGTTGGGATCCTCTGAGCTTTTACCATCGATCTGTGGGATTTGGCAAAGGAAGTTGGGGAGAACTTGCTTGAGTTTTTGTCAGAGTGCGAGTTCACACAGGGATACTCGGAATTTAAGGATGTTTACTTGATTTAAAATTATGCACAAGCGCGTGTGCATGGAGTCTTTGTTGACTCACTTACATGTCAGGGGTATGCACTCCTGGGATGATGATAAATTACTCGTTAGAGATTGACAGTATTGTTTTGGATTTCTTTTCTCCCCCCTCTGCCCAGATGGATTTGCATTGTTTTGAGTCAGTCACACAGTGTGTCTGTTGCATTAGTATTTCACCACTCTTCATAAACTCCCTGTGGGTTAAGGAATATTGCCTCCCAATCTGATGAATGAGGACAGTTAAGGACAGGCAGTCCTTGTATTTGAACTAGTTCTGTGATTGCACATATAAATGATCAGTTACATGAGAGCCACTCAGTGCATATATTAAAGCCAGGGTGTTTATATGTATATATTTTTCATGTTTGAGAAATTAGCAATTTCTCTTAGGTGACACCACTGTTGTTAACTATCTCATATTTTGATCCGTAAGACAAATATGCCTGCTTATTAGAGGAGAGTGGACAAAATGTTTTCTTAGAGATTGTTGTTGAGGAATCAAAAACGATCTCAGTGTAGCTTTGCATCTCTCTCTCTCTCTCTCTCTCTCTCTCTCTCTCTCTCTCTCTCTCTCTCTCTCTCTCTCTCTCTGTATTTCTCTCTTCTCTGTGGAGCTCTAGTAACAACAGGTCAGTGAGCCAATCAGAAAAGAGGAGACTCTGAGCCTCTCCTCTGATTGGCTGACTGTTTTCTGAGTGATGAATAAAAGATCAAATAATATGTAATAAAATAATTAAAGCAGATTTGATAGAACAATTGATAAACAGACCTAGTTCTGAGACTATATGGAAATCTCACTTTAAACACAACGGAATGGGAACGTAAAAAGAAGATAAAAAGAAATGCATTAGAAAAGAAAAAGCAGTAAGCAGTTTACAAATGTTCATCTGCTGGTGAAATAGGAAGAGTTCTTAGAAATATGTTTCAGACCATAATGGCCATAATAATAGATATGTCCAAGTCTAAGAGCTGTAAGATCCACACACAGCCTTCCATCCGGCTTTTATGCTCTCCTCTCTCCGAGGCTTAAGTAGGTCTAATGAAGTGGAATCAATAAAAGAGTGTAGCTTTCCTTAATTCACCTGGACCTTTTATATCACTGGGGAACTAGTTAGTGTTCCTATTTTAGGCACTAAATGGACGATGTACTACAACGTGTATTAGCCAGCCTCCTCTACCAAGAAAAGCTTGTTTTTAACATTTAGCAGAAACTAATGGTTTCTTTGACTTTACTGGAAATGTTGACCTTCAATTACGACAATGAATCTTTTGAAAAACACCATAAAATATATGAACTTTTGAGTTTTTAGTAGAAAACTAGTTCAAAACTAGCTAATTAGTTGAGTCTAGTATCTGTAACATGACCTGGAGAATAGCTGCACAGTGATTATTGCAACAATTACCTTGAGTAAATATGAATATTCATTGTACGCAATAATTTCCCAGTTTTACAAAGCCTCGCTTGGTCTGGTAATTGTCCCATTCAAGCTCCTAAGAGCTTGTTCTGTGGTGAAGTGTCAGAGGAGTGTCAAGAGGGGCCTCTTGAGCTCCCCAAGCTGTCCAAAAGGCTGATTTGTGTGTCGGCTAAAAGGTCCCCAAAGAAAGAGTCTGCACAGTGAAAGTTGTTTTTTCACCAGCAGCTCTCTGCAGGTATTTCCTCCCCGAACTGGGACAGAATCACTGTTTGTTTTGTCTTCCCACTTGCTCCTCTTCAGAGGAAATTATTCACAGCGTAGTACTCAGGTTGGCTAAAGTGTGTATGTGTGTGTGTGTGCATGTGTGTGTCAGAGTGTGTTCAGCCCGAAACCTCAGCCAAGAGAAACAGGCTAAAACAAGAATATGACACCTATTCATTTCAACCTCAGGTTCTAAGATCCAGATTTGCGTCTGTTTGTCTGTTTCCCTGCAGCCCAACGACCCAGTGACAAATATCTGTCAGGCGGCTGACAAACAACTCTTCACCCTGGTGGAGTGGGCCAAGAGGATCCCCCACTTCTCTGAGCTGCCGCTGGACGACCAGGTCATCCTTCTAAGAGCAGGTCAGTCACGAAGGGCTTAAACAACATAAAATACTGGTGTACATAAATAGACACTGACACCCAAGACTCTGTCTTAAAAAGACCCCCACTACAAGATATATGAATACAAAGCACCTGGCACCAGGAGTTGACATACAATAATGCACAACTGAACAGGGACTGAAAAGCTAAATGCTAAATAACTTCTATTTTATGCTCAAATGTTACAATCCTGCAAAACATTTATGTGGGAAGAAAATAGAAGCATTTGATAAAGAAAAAAAAACTCCCACAGTATGAGAAAACAGACATGAGTGAATGCTAGCTCTCTGTATCTGGGTAGAAAAATGTAAGTGAAATAGAACTTGAATAGAATAATGTGCTGAATAACTCTGTGGGTCATGTGACTGAAACAAACGTCAGACGCATCAAGGTCAGATGGGCTCATTGTGCGTATCTGCTGTATGTGAAAAAGCAAGTTAACCGCTCAGGATCACAGAAGCAGCAACGTAAAACAGAGAGTGAATCATCTGTCACTTCTGTTATATTCACCAACATCACATGCAGGAAGGTCTTTTGGGTTCTCCCAACACATTGCCCTTGTTGCCTGCCTGTCACTCCTAATTACGCCATTATATTCTAAATCCACCTCCGGGAGAAAAAAAAAAAAAAAAAAAAAAAGCTATTACACACCCATTCCTTACCCTGAAAAAAAAAGAGATCCTCCCATCGTTCCTTATCTTTCGCTCATACACTGATGGAGAGACTTCAGCAAAGCAGAGAGAGACATTATTCTGGAGAGCTCGTCTCTTCTCGGCTCTCAGGTTTTCTATAAATAACCGCTTTAGTTCTGCTGTATCACAGATAAAAGCATCCCAGCTCCTCTCATACCCAACTCAACTCTGGGGAGAAGAGGCAAGTGTTGCCAGGCAGAACAGCTAAAGGAGCCCTGTCACTCAAAAGGCAGCGTCTTGTGTCTTCAGTGCTCTCTGTGTCAAGCCCCTGCTTTGGCACATCAAGGCTGTTGTCTTTATTGTGATGGCAGGCGCAGTTCATCCCTTTTACACGCTTGTCCCTCAGAAAGCATGACTCGAATGTCTTAGTAATAACCTGATGCCTGTGCTTGAGAAAGCTGCACGCTTTTTGCCGCACAGCTTAATTGATTCATTGAAATTCTCCCTTTGTTGTCAGTTTCATTTTGCTTGAATGCTGTGTGAACTTCTGTACAGGGATTTGCTTGGAGTTTTTTTTTTTTTTCTCTCATACTTTTCCTCGATCCCTCTCTCTCTCTATCTCTCCCTCAGGTTGGAATGAGCTCCTCATTGCATCATTTTCGCACCGTTCGATAGCGGTTAAAGACGGAATTCTGTTGGCAACCGGGCTGCATGTACACCGCAACAGCGCTCATAGTGCCGGAGTGGGAGCCATCTTTGACAGGTCATCATTACTATATTTCTTAACATTCCTCCACTGATGTCCTAATGTAAATGCAAAGTTTAGCAGTTAGTGTTTGAGTGAGGTGGACTGTATGTTAGCTGTTAGCTTGTTAGCAATGTATGCATCAATTGCACTCTTGTTAAAGCCATATAACTGCTTGCTTTTTAAAGTATGAATTATTTATTATAAACTTACATAACCCATTGAAAGAGAGTTGTATTTTAGTGTGGTGTAATCTCTCACTGTATTTCATAAGTTTTTTTGATTTAATTAGTTAATAGTTAATTAATATTTTATCAATCAGTAAGAATCAGTTAATAATGACACCTTTTGTTTGACCACATTCATATTTTTTTGTCTCTTTAGGTTTTATTAATGCCTTATTACTGACCTATGAAAATGTTTTAACTACTAATAATACATTAGTTACAACATCAGAAATCCTTTATTAAAAAGTGGTTTAATCTTTCACAGCATATTAAAGTTTCTTTGGCTGAAATGTTACACCTAGTCTGAAAAGTCCCATGCGTGCCTCATGAAAGGCAAAGCAGTGCAGGAACTATTGATTGGCTCCAGTATATTAAATATGTACACCTGTACGCATCAGGGGTCACACAGGAATACTGAACTAAAAAAATATGAAACAAAAAAAAAGCAAACACGGACAAGCCAGTCACAGTGAAGTCAGATGTGTGTGTGTAGGAACCACCCTGGTGACTGCTATTGACGTTCCAGGGCAGCGAGCTGTCTGACACTGAAGTCTGCAGCGTTACACCAGGAGCTGAGCTCAGATACAGAAAGTTATAAAAGATACAACAAGCAAACTGTATATTATTTATTAAATGTTGTTAGTGTTCAGTAATATTTCTCAACTACTCTGAATTAATTAATTCACGTTGGCAACATAAGCTGCAGGTGCTTTCATTAGAGCCACACTAACTGTTGTGTATCTTTGAATATCTTCTCCCATGCCTCTGCTCCTCCAATCAGCAGCTTCTGTTTCTGTGCTGGCTCATCAGCGCTCACAGCCACAGGACATATTCACTCTCTGCATTAACTGTGGCAAGCATTAAGATACAGAGAACTGATAATGTTATTTTATCTACTCCCCTCTCTCTTCACCATACAAATGAAGAGCCTGATTAACTTAAACACTTGAGTCGTCTCCTTTTCTGTTTTTTTTTTTTTTCTTTTTTTCTAGCCCTGTTGTTCCTCCTCAGAGCAAATTGAATTAGAATGAGCTAAGAGCCACAATTGACTTTACTATCCGAGGGCGAGGGGGGGGGGGGGGGGGGGGGTGGAGAAAGAAACGGAGTGTGAGGGAAAATAAAGAGCGCCGGGGAGAGGGTGTGACCGAGTCAAAGAGGGGTGAGGAGTTCGAGCGACTCGGCGCACCGACCCTCCCACCAGTGATGTCACACGCAGACAGTGGGAGTGCGGGTGTTAGATTACAGCTTGTGTTTACTCTGTGGCTTTCCTTTTATGAAAACCATGTACTAAATATAATTACTTTGCAGGGTTGTAAACTTTTCCACTGATCTAACGGTGCCTCTGTGGGCTGAGAGGACGCTTGTGTGTACTATTTGTTTTTAAATAGACGTGAGCTGGATGGTAGTTAAAGCATATTTTTAATGTCCTTGTCTAGATGTGGATAATTTATATGAACTCTGGTGTGTCATTTACAAAAAAACGTACCAGTTCAACTCAAATGGTTTCCTGTAAACTTTTCTTTTCGTAGTCTAGCAGCAGAGAAGGGTTAAACACACTTGTGACTGTATTCTACATCTGATTTTTTAAATCAGGCAAATCTCTAACTCTAACTTTGTGGGTGTTTGTTTTGTGTGTGTCTTCTTTCTGCAGAGTGCTCACAGAGCTGGTGTCTAAAATGAGGGACATGCAGATGGATAAGACAGAACTGGGGTGCCTTCGAGCTATAGTCCTTTTCAATCCAGGTATGTACATTTTGATTTGCTGTGAAAGTGCAAATGAGGTGTTTTGGAAGATGTGTGGGTTTTAGGAGAGCACACACTGTTGAAAACGCTCTTTTTATTCCACTTTGAGCTAAAAGAATCATCTGCTTATCAGAACACAGCACAAGCAGAGCTTTTATTAAAGTTCAAAGATCCCTCTGAGTAGTTATAACAGCATTCAACTGATTTTAATGTTACTCGCGTAAAAGATGACTTATTAAGCCTGAAATGATCCTCAGCACAAACTCTCTGCATATGAAATGGGACTTGAAAATGGGGTTGCTTCCTCATTGACTCACCTTGAATTTATTCTCAGTTTATTCCAGTGGTGACAACTTTTCACAGTTAGTACCAAGACATCCACAGAAACTTCTCAAACTTTACCTGCAGCTTAATCCACTTCCCTACTGCACATTGGTACTTTTTTTTTTTCTTTTTTTCCAAAAACCATATTTTTGCCGAAATGTGGATCTTCAGGTGGAGGTTTATAGCTTCAGAAAGGATGATAGCAGGGCACAGAGGCAGCGTATTCAGCCATATGTTTGGAACAGACTGAGCATATGGATGGAGAAGAGGATTATGCTGCAGTAGAAAAATAAATAAATAAAAACATGTCACCACTGGGATCCTTTGTGCAGCACTGAATCGAAGGTGATGTCAGGAGTGAGGGAACTGCAAATGTTTTACATGAAATTTTCAGCCCTTATAAAGTGTATTGATGCTCAGATTTTAGATGCTGGGTGGAGTATGATTTTAGGTTTTAGTGACGGTGACTCAGCTCGGACTCATTTATGCAACAAGAGACACGGGACCTGGATTTGATGTTGGACTTGAGGATGTTAGAATTGAAACGTGCATATCTATCTATCTATCTATCTATCTATCTATCTATCTATCTATCTATCTATCTATCTATCTATCTATCTATCTATCTATCTATCTATCTATCTATCTATCTATCTATCTATCTATCTATCTATATATCTATCTATCTATCTATATATCTCTCTTTATATATATATGTATATATATATTGTTATAACCTTTATTTATTCTCGAGAGACATTGAGGTTACCCTCACAATTCCATTGAGTTGACAAGCCATAAACATATTGACACTGATTACACAGAACTATATACATTTACTGTAACAAGAAAGGCCAAGACAGTCATCTGAAACAATTACAATTAGAAACACAGTTATCTATGATTACTGTAAAGTCCTAAACTCTGTGAGTGAAGGGAGTGTGTCTAATTTCAGGATGTGTTATAGTGTGTTCCAAGAGCTAGGGGCATCATAACAAAAGGCAGTCACACCAATACATGTACAGACTTGAGGAACTTTGAGTAGCAGCAATTCAGCTGAACAGGTCATGTAAGGGTCATGTGATGGATGGATGGATGGATGGATGGATGTATGGATGTATGGATGGATGGATGGATGGATGGATGGATGGATGGATGGATGGATGGATGGATGGATGGATGGATGGATGGATGGATGGATGGATGGATGGATGGATGGATGGATGGATGGATGGATGGATGGATGGATGGATGGATGGATGGATGGATGGATGGATGGATGGATGGATGGATAGATAGATAGATAGATAGATAGATAGATAGATAGATAGATAGATAGATAGATAGATAGATAGATAGATAGATAGATAGATAGATAGATAGATAGATAGATAGATAGATAGATAGATAGACCTTTATTTATTCAAGGAAGCCAGTCTCTTTTTCAATAGCACCCTGATTACAAGATAGAAAACACCTTTATACTAAGTAATTACATAATAAAATCATAACATTGGCAACACAGCACATGAAATCAGTAAAACAATGTCACACACACCATATAAAGCAGACACGAGGGAAAACAGCACATTAATAATAAATAATCACATGATCAGGGAACACAGGTAGAGTCATTATGAAAGACAATGTCTAAAAGGCTTCTAGACATATTCATTGAGATACGCTGATTCAGTTTTATATAGTGTGTGTGTATACCGTATATATATACACATATGTCATCTTTCCAAAATCTGTCCAAACAATGGCAGCAGACTGTGCAGTGGCATGTGTCACTCCTGCTGTCAGTGTTGCTGCTCTGTATTTAAATCTCCTCTACACGGCACCAAAGTTTACTAAACAGTGTGACCCAGGTTTTTAATGACCCAGTGTGGGAGCCTCCCTCTGTCCCACAGAACCACCGCCGCCCCCGCACACTGATCTTCTGTGCTCCACATTTTGTTCAGGCCGCGTCCAGACCCACTGGCCCCGGTTCACTTCTCAGCTTTATTCCCTGTTAATTAGGGGTCCGCGAGGTCTGGCTGAGAGAGAGAGAGAGAGAGCACACGGCGGGGGCCGAGGAGAAGGGGACGTTGAGGCTAAAAAGGCCCTCAGTCCTCCCTTTTCCCACACTGTGTCATCTGGTCCGGCCATTAACAACAAATGTTCATTCAGTGTTGATCAATTGCGCGGAGCTTTGTTCATCAGAAATGTTAATCAGTGACGTGTTTGTGTTGTTAATCACAGATGAGTCGTCCAGTGAAGCTTATATTAGCGCAGCTTTGAAATCACAGTCCTAATTGGATGAGATGACAGACGTCCACAATGAGGCTGTGAGGTTAAAACTCAACTTGTCAGTTTAGTCTCTTGTGTTCCTTCCTGAACTCCTGCAAGGAGTTGGTTCACTGGTAAAAAAAAAACATGCTCAAATCTCCTTCTTATTCTTGTTTATGTTTTATTTCTGCATCTCCACAGACTCTAAAGGTTTATCCAACCCGGGTGAGGTAGAAGCCCTGAGAGAGAAAGTCTACGCGTCGTTAGAGGCCTACTGCAAACAGAAATACCCCGAGCAGCCTGGCAGGTATGAAGACCAACACAGACATGATGATGCACACATCCCCAACACTCTGCTGCTGATGTAAAAGCGTGTAGTCCTCAGGTAGAGAGAGAGAGAAATGAAAAGAGAGGCAGGGCACACAGCTTTTATTTATCCTGAGTTTCAGTGCACACAAGCCTTTTATGAGAGAGAGATTGCAGCTGCTACATACAGTATCCACACAATCATTCTAATCAATACAGTAGCTTTTAGTTCAGTCCTCTTATCATGTGGCTGAGTGCTTGTGTACATGCAGTGCATTTCTGTAGCTGTGGTGTGGATTCAAATCATTTGAAATTCCACAAAGCTCAGCTGTTTATAAGTAACTCTCTCCTAATACACACTTTCTCTTGCCCAGATGTTGTGGTTTTATCAATTGCACATTGATTTCTTTCCCCCTAACTATTCCTATTTATTTGTTTGTTATGTGTTGTAAATCTCAGAATGAAAATAAGTTCTAAAGCTCTGTCATAAGTGGGATTTTTATTTTTCTCTTCGTGCCCTCAGTATCTTTTTTTTTACTTTTTCCACGAGGCTCGCTTGTATTTAACTTCCAAGTTGGAGTCGTCAAACTCTCCCAAACTGCACAAATTGATCGCTTTAACCTGATGGATGCCAGCCGCTCCCCAGGAGCTGCTCCACTGTGTTTGTGGGCAAAATTTCATTCATAGAAATGAACACAAAGGTTAAAAAAAGATCAGCAAACAAAGCCTGAACAGACTGAAAATCTCAATTAGAAGTCAAATAAATGTTTAAGCCTCTCTTAGCTAACTTTCAGGTAGAGCTTTAGAGTCGGTGTTCATATGAGTGGCTGTTGCACGAGGCCCAGCATGTGACAGCTGCACATCACTCTGATGACACTGGCTGTGTGGTGTTTAGTCATGTAGCCTGCACCCAGACTGTTTGTTGCTTCGGGATCATCTCCTCATCGTCCCCTCTTCCCCGTCAGATGCATCACGCCGATGTTCTGTGTCAGTCCGGTGTTTTAGTTTTTTTTTTTTTGCTCTTGTGTTGTGACAGGTTCGCCAAGCTGTTGCTGCGGTTACCGGCGCTGCGCTCCATCGGCCTCAAGTGTCTGGAGCACTTGTTCTTCTTCAAGCTCATCGGCGACACGCCCATCGACACCTTCCTCATGGAGATGCTAGAGGCTCCGCATCAAATGACATAATAGCATGAGGGGCTGAGCCCTCCACGCCCTCTCCTCCCCCGTCCTCCTCCCTCTCCTCCGACATCTCCCACCATCCATGGATACGGAGCAGGGTCCTTTTTTAAAAAAAAGAAAAAGACAAATCCTGTCTCCAGCAAGGGACAGATCATGTGACAATTTGGACGGAGAACTTCGCCTCCCCTCCTTCCTCCCTCTCTCTCTCTCTCTCTTTCTCTCCCTCTCCCTTTCGATGTGTTTCGACAACAATGAAATCATCATGTCAATGGGTCTGTTTTATACCTTGTAAAAATATATAAATAAGAAATATATATATGAAATTCACACGACATCACGAGTGACAACAGTGGGACTGAAAATGAGGAAGAACGGAGGACGCAAGAAACGTATTTGAGCCATCGTTTTTCATCTCTGCTGTTCCTACACCTTGATGAGCAAACGCAGAGATGATCAGGTTTTAAACACCCAACGATTATGCTTCCAGGTATAATTGAAAAAAAAAAGGTGATGATGTCATACTTGGACACTCAACGTTGTGATCGGGACAATCGTGGACTCGGAGAGCCTGGGGCTGTCTAGACTTGGACCTGAGCCCTCTCCGTCTTTCAGGACTGAACTTACTTTTGGGGAGGGACAGCGGTGGGGGGGAGGGAGGGGATTGGTCTGCTTAAAGGAACTGCCTGACTCGACTGAACACATCAGGTCTTGCACTAGCTGTTTTTTTTGTTTGTTTTTTTAAGTGTGAGCTTTTCTGGACGAGTAGAACTCAGAGGTCGCTCAACAAGACTGGAAGTGTTCACAAACCTCAGGTCTCTGCCCAATTCCAACAAATACAACATGTCTTACTCTATTAGCACTGTGCAGCATCGGGGGAGGACGACTTGTATTAGTCCACTAATCAGCCCTTCAGTTATTGATGGATAAACAGTCGGGAGAGCTCGTTATGTACAATCGACGCTGTTCTTTTCCTGCACGTAAGGGGAAAAAAACACACAAAAAAACGCTGGCTGTTGTTAAATTAGCCTCACACCAGCTTTAGGCTACATGAGCCTCACTGGAGGCGGTGAGAGGCGACCAGCAGCAGCTTGGAACAACTTTTTTATCATCCTATTTTAAACATTTGGCCTTCACCGAAAAGCTTTTTCAAGTGATCACGTCCAACTCAGATGTTCTGGAAACTCTCATCTGTGTGGGGGGGGGGGGGTGGGAGGAGGTGTTGTTGTTCCGTCAGCCCCCTGAGCTCCTTCTCCGTCTCTCGTCCATCCTCCTCACGTCATTTCATGTGAATTTGAGCACACCATTTTACACCTCCACACTCAGAGACGGCCCCCTGCTCCAAGCAGCGGGTCGCAGCTTCTTCTGTTTTTTTTTTTTGGTAAAACACCTCATATATCTACCAGTACAGAAAGTTACAGCCGTAGACAGTATTGATGCTATTTTTCAGTTTTCATTTTAACAACAGTAAATGCACAATTACCTCTGTTTCCATCCCTCAGACCTTCAGTTCTTGACACTCATTTAACCATGATGTGGGAGAAGTGCGTGTTGTTGCAGCAGAGCCATTTTTTATTTTTTTGTTTATTTGTTTGTTACTTGGCACTTAACCTCATGACAGTGGAGTCGGGTTCCTAAACGGAGAGCTGACGCTGATGTGATCGAAACCTCTGAGGTGGAATTTGCCCCCCCAACCCCCAAAACCCCCTGGTGGTCATCCTCCTCAGAGGGAACGCACGCACTCGCTCTCTCTGCACTTCTCTGGACAACCAAGTGTCACTCAAGTTGAAATGTTAAATGTCTCCATGTTATGTATAAATATGCTTTATGCCCATATTCTGCTTTTTTTTCTCCTTTTCTCTAAATGCTGCAGCTGCTGCAAAACTATGCATCGAGTGCATTTCCAAAGATTGTCCACAGAGCGGGTGCACGTTGGTTCGGCTTAGGAAGGTCTGAGTCCTTTTAAAACAAGTGTTTGTGAGGTGTGGGTCCACTGCAATCCTTTCCTGGTGCAGAAATCTTATTGAGGTTACCCCCCCTTCCCCCGTCCCCACATTTCAGATATGACTGGTTTATTTAGCTGTGACACAGAAGACAAACGACCATCAGCCTCAGTTGACAGTGTTTTGTGGTACAGTGGAGCAGCAGGAGGTAAAGACATGCCAGATAATAACAGCAAGATGTGAGATAATGACTTCAACAATTCAACTCAAGGATTTCATTCCTTGATATTCTACATTGGTTAATGGTCTGATTCAGTGTATGGAGTCTTGACAGTGCCACATGAAAAACATTTCTTTTAAATTAAACTTCATGAACATAAAATTAATCAATTCAAATTTTAACTGTGTTATTAGATTTGCAATGAAATTGTGCATCAAAAAACAAAGGAAAAAGCTAAATAAGTTTAAAAAAAAAATAATTGAATTTTAAGAATATAAAATAATATTGATTTTAAGGCAGACTTTTAGAATCTCTGTTCCATGTGCCTAATGTGTTTTTTATCTCTACTTCTTTAGCATTTTCAGTTCCCATCTTTCACTGAAAGCATTTGAATCATCAAGTGGCAGCCATCCTACAGAGCAGTAACAGGAGCTGATACAGAAGAGCTGTCGGTTTCTGATTAATATATATATATATATTTTTTAATCTTCTTTTTTTTGTTTGTTTGTTTTTGTGTCAGTTTGCCAACTTTAATAATTGAACATCATTTCCGCAGAAGAGAAAGGGAAAAGTCTGAAAAAGTATCGAATTGTTCTGTTGTCACTCTCAGGACTCCATAGCAGTTGTGTCTCGGGCCAAAACACTGATGAAGCAGTGACCATATGTCAATTTTTCAGGGTGATTTGGGGGCTGGTCTCACAGACGTGCATCACAGACGGGCCTCCAGTGGGGCGTTAATCCACCTCTGAGAAACTGATCCCCAGACATCCGCTGATCTTTTTCCTTATGAAGAAAAAGCAAAGAGCCGGTTCAGATGCCAGCATTGAAATGTCAGATACTGTATACTTCAAGCAGGAGTACGACCTTTACTTTCAGTCTCAGAGCAGTTTGGATAAGACAGAGAGAGAGAGAGTGTATGTGGGGTATTTGGTGTGAGATTTAAGAGCTGTGAGCTCCCTCTAGTGGAAGAGAAGCAGCACTGCAACATTACTTGAATTTTTTTTTTCTACAAGTATTTAATCAGACAACAAGATGGCACTTTCTCACAGTGTTATTATCATCGATGTTCTTTTGGATCAGACGGAAACCTCGGCGTCTGAAAACAAAAGTAGCAATAACTTCAGTGTGACCTCTGGGCTCATTGTTTTATTGTTACTCTACAGTTTCCACGAGGTGGTCTGTGTTATTACTAACTATCCAGGTGACAGTATTGACTGCCAGCTTGAGCTCAGTTTACAGTATTTATATTCTGGAAAATGATTCTTGTTTGTCTGTTAAAAGAAGAAAAAAGTAAATCAATTGAAGCAAAGAGAAGCTCTGCTCGCTTTCAGCTCAGCACAGCTAACACCAGGCAACGTTTCTTAATCAAAAAAGAGAAGAAAAAAAAAAAGCAGATACTAAGCAATTAAATGTTTCTTGTTTCCAACAGGGTGACCCGAGTTTCAAATGAGAATCCTCCTGTTGTGTTTAGTGTGACGAGGCCTCCTGCTCTCAGTTTACTGTGATTGGTTACTGCAGGTATCTTAAGCCATAAAGTGGATGATGTGGGAGCTCACTCCCCTGCAGGACATGGACAGACAAGGATCTTCTGGGCGAGATAACAGAAACGATCACCCACGCAGAATGATAACCTACATGAATGCTTTATAACATAAAGCTATATTTTGTTAATATGTATATGTGTATATATTTATAAATATATAACAAAAGATCTGTTCCTTGAGTATTTCCGACATTGAAAGAGGGGGACAAGTCTCTCAGACCAAACTGTTCCACACCAGGTGTTCTTCAACTCAGAGTTTTATGGTGTTTTCTTTTTCACAGATATCTTTTTTTTTTGTTTTTGTTTTTCATTTCGACCTCGACTTTGTGAAATGACTCTAGATCAACCAGCAGATTCACAGCACCTCCAAACTCAAACCGAACCAGCTCCTCAGCAGTTCATGGGACCTCAAAAAAAAAAAAAACAAGTGAAAGAGAAAACAAAAAGGTTGAGTCTTTAAACCCTCCAAAATATGTGTTGCTTGGCAATTGTATGTTCAAAAAAATGTAATCAGGAAAAGCTGAGCTTGTGACACAATCACTGCTTTCTTTGTTGCATAGACAGTAAAATGTTCAAGTTTAAAAAAAAAAGAAAGAAAAGGAAAAAAAAAACACTTGGAAAAAGATCTATTTTTGTACAAAGGTAATTTTATCCCTTGCTTATGTGCTTTGTTCTTTGCCTTTTCTTCTGTGGGCTGTTGTATACGTTGTGGAAAAGCTTATTCGACGAGGCAAGAGAACATTTTCAGATTATTAAATGAGAGGAATAGTTGGCTTTGGCACCTTGGTAACTGTGTCGCCTTTACTTCGCCATTTTTCAACCTGTCGCTGCAAGATGGGAATGTCTTCATTATATTTTTGTCTATTTTTAAAAAGGAGGTGGAATTTTTTGTCATCTGTTCTTTGTGGGTTGTTCTCTGATGTTCTTTCATGGACAGAAAAAAAAAGTTATTAAAAAACTTTAAAGTGAAGCTCGACTGACGCTGAGTTGAGTCACTTCCCCAACGACGACGACGACGGCGACAACACGTTTTCACTCACGACTCACAAACATGAAACATACAAAAACTGGTTTTATTAAGTTGCAGGTCATATCTCATCTTATTCCACAAAAATCCAGGTTAACTATAGAGAACAGAGGCTGCTGGCTTCATGTGCAGAACTATGAGCTAATCAGAAAGCAGAGATTATTAAAAAAAAAAAAAAAAAAACACGCACACACACAGACAGCTAAAATAATCACAGTACATGACGGTGTACTATGTACAAATCCTACAACACAAAAGAAACGCATTTGGTCACTGAGGTGAGCTATGAAACGTCAACACCAGTTCAAGGCTCCAACACAAGTGTAGAAAAACTAATATGTAGATATTAGTGATTAAAACTGTCTGTGTTATTATTATATGTGACATCACACTCTTAAGGTGGTTTGGACTTTCCTGTTCTGAACATATATGATGTTATGGCACAGCACTTACTTAAGGTCTGACATTTGATATCAATGAGAGAAAGAATAATAAGTAATCGTGGCACCACTTGAATGAATAAATAACAGACAAAAAAGGGCCTTAGGTTTTTTTTTAATGTTTTTTTTTTACTTAAAGCTCAGTTTTGAAGTAATTTAGACAGAACTACACAGTTACACAGACAACAGATTAGTTTGTTTTTTTTTCCCAAAGAAAGGCCAAATTATCATCAGACGTATATTACAAGGGCGGAGATGAGTGTGTGGGAGCTGGTATGAAGCAATAACATGCAGTGTTAAAAAATACTGAAGCACCAGAGCTGTGTTGTAGATTGGAACAAGTCACCCATTTGCCTTCTGAGACGACAAAATCTGGTACCAGAGGGAGAAAAAAAACATAAAAACTGATGAAATATCTCGGGATGCGGGAGGAACACGTCCGCTGCGGGAAATCGCCTCAGCTGATGTTGTGCGTTCAAGTGTGTGTGTGTGCGTTGTGTGTGTGTGGTTGATGCATCTCATCGTTCGGCTCTCCGTGCTGAATTTCATTACCTAAGAGCCGTCTGCATCCAGCAGGTGCTCTCTGTTAGAAAAAAAGTCCTCTTTTCTTACAACAAAATGTAGAAAAAAAAGAAAAAAGAAAAGAAATATGAATGGGCCCCAAAAGATCCAGAGGGCTTAGCAGTCGCTTTTCCATAGCTTGATGGTTTTGTCATTTTCTAAAGCTGCGGATGCGATGATGTTCTCTGTCGGGTGGCAGGCAGTCGAGATGACGACGTCTGAAAGGAAGCGACCAGAGGGAAAATTGAAACGGAGTTTAGAAATGCAAATCAAAGTTTTAGAAGCACAGAGGAGCCGAGAATTATCATTTATTTACACTCAGTGTGTGTCTCTGCAAAACTCCAGAGTTATCTCCTGAAGAAATGACCCACATGCTTCTGCAGCTTGATGAAATATCAACATTTAGAAGCAAAGTCAGGATTGTGTGTGCTGTACCTGTGTGGCCCTGGAGTTTCTGCACAATCTCCTTGGTCTGCAGGTTCCAGATGTAAACCATGTTGTCCTCCGAGCCCGACACGATCCACTGCAAGAGAGAAGTTCACATCAGTAAATACACACACACACACACAACCTGTCCAGGTGAGCGAGTGGGTCAGAGGAGCTCTTACCTTTCCACCGGTGACAGAGAAATTCGCGAATATGCAGTATTTCTCATTTTTGTGGCCCGTGTACGTTTTCAAGCACTGAGGAGATGAAGAGCAAACAAACAGACATGAAGCATCTCAATCAAAACCTCAAAAGTATTCACATTAGCTGATGAAAATAATCGAAATTATTATTATGAAGTCAAATTAGTGGATATTTGCACATAAATGCATTTATCACCACAGGAAACAATGTATGTCTCAGTTTCAAAATAAAAGACAATACAATAAATATGTATAAAACGTATAAAAAGAGTATTATGTGAAAATATTCCACATGATTTATACATGAACAGTCGTTACCTTTCCTTTGCTGTAGTCCCACAGCTTCAGCGTGCTGCAAAACAAACACACAAACATCACAACAATGTAAAAACAGACATCTTTTATTCATGTTCATCTTATACCTGCTGTCAACATAAAACTGTATTATAGCTCATTATAGTCTCATGCTGCCCTCTGCTGGTGGAAATCAAAGAGAAGAAGCAGACCAACATGATGATTTAATCTGAAAACAGCAGCAGCGACTTCACACTCACTTGTCCAGTGTTGCAGCCAGGATGTACTTCCCATTGGGGGAGAACTTGACAAACGACACAGGAGGGTTGTCATCATCTAAAATAAACACAAGAAAAACGATCGGTTTATAGAAAATAAATTCTTTTTTGCACATTTTACATCAGACGACTGAAGGAAACAAATTGGATTTTCTGTCGTCTGTGTTTTTCAGCGTTTGCTGTAACAGATTCAACAGAACCAGGTCAAGGAGACTGCAGACGACCTAAATGTGCTGCACATACTGATGATCTTACCTATGAGTGTCTTTAAACACTGGCCTGAGGCTGTGTCCCAGATTCGGCTGCGAATGGAGAGAAGAAAAAACAACAACATCATTTCATTAGCAGTTGTTGCCTTCTTTTTTTTTCTTTTTTAAGATCGTGAGGTAACCTGACAAATAAACTCCAATGGTGTGCAGAGCGGTGGACACAGAGCGGATCAGTACCGACAGAATTCATCCATCACATAAATGTTTGAGACCCCCCGTCACAACACTTGACTTTCCATATGGAAGAGTTTCATCCACATTTAGTCGGCTAAATATGTTTTTGCAGTTTTTACATTCTGTCGACGGCCAAGAAGAGAGGATTTAAACAGAAGTGGCAGCAGAAGAAGAAGCCACGAGCAAAAGAAAAGAGAGAAGCAGAGAATTCATTCACGACTTGGAAGAAAGACTCGTCTGATTCCAGCACAATGACGCAGATCTGCTCTGTCTGGACGGTTGCCAGTTCCTGTCAGAGGCAAAACCTACCACTTTTCCTTTTTTTTCTTCTTCTTCTAATATAAGCAGTGATGATAAGAGAACTGTGTGTGATGAGTCACAGCTACAGAGACACAACAGCAGCAGCAGCAGCAGCAGCTTATTAACTGTGTAACAGACTTTGTTATGATGCTCAAAGAGCTGTAATTAGTTTCACAATCTACAAATTGGCCCATTGCCATAATCCCTAGTCATAGCAGTAGGTTCGTTACCTTTAATTGTCAGTGCAAGCTGTTTTTAGAACGGCAGAGCAGAGCCGCGAGCTGCTCAGAGCTACGCTACGGAGGCTAATGGGATTTCCTGGTTTCTCTCATTAAACTCATCAAATACACAATCCAACAACTCCAAAACGCTCTGGTGGACAAGTTGTGACCTGCACATTCACCACGCTATGAGATAATAACGGAACATTGCGAGACAAAGTTCTTTTAGTATTATCTTGTCTTGTTTTTGTCCACGAGAGCGTTTTAGAGTTGTTGGATTGTGTATTTGATGAGTTTGATGAGGGAAACCAAGAAATCCCATGAGCCTCCGCAGCGTAGCTCTGAGCAGCTTGCAGCTCTGCTCCGCCGTTCTAAAAATAGCTTGCACCGACAATTAAGGGTAACAAACCTACTCCTAAAACTATAGGGATTACGGTAACGGCCCAATTTGCCAAAATGTTGAACTATCACTTTAAAACTGAGACTCTTACAAATTAAAATGATTGAGGGTCAAACATCACAAATATTTACCATAAAAACCAGACAACCATTTCCATCCTGTTGGTTTCTATTAGACATCTATTAGACATCTATCATAACAACACATTTGTGCTTCTTCTTGTTACTTCATATCCGTCTGGCTGCTCTCCCCTGATCAATGCCAACTGATAACAGATAACTAACCAATCACAGAAGCCATGCAACAATTAAGTCAGTCCACAATCCTGCATTAACAATGCTGCAGAGCTGCCAACACCGATGAGCGTTTCTGCACCAATCTAACAACACAATGGCATTTTGAATTTCATCTGCAAACTGAACGTATCTCCCTCCTGCAGACACAGAATAGCGCTTCTGTTTGTCACAGAGCTGCAGTGCAACGTGGCTGAGGGTGAATTTACATTTGTAAATGTTTTGCAGGAAATTTGCTATTAAGCTCCATCTTACGTGTTTTTATTAAAGTGGAGAGATTTTAAATCATCCATCCATTAGCTGTACTAGTCAGCAGTACGAGGTCACAGTACGGGGGAGGGGGGACGAGGGCGGGGTACAAGGTGGACAAATCACTACAGACTGACATATAGAGACACATGAGACACTTTACAGAGTTTCCAATTAACCTAATGTGCATGTTTGGACTGTGGGAGGAAGCTGGAGAGCAGAACACAGAACCTTCACACTGAGAGGCAGCGGTGCCAACCACTGCACCAGCCTGCCACCCCGTCAATCAATCAAACTTTATTTGTAGAGCACTTTTCATACAGGAAGCAGCTCAAAGTGCTTTACGTGATAAAAATAATAAACACACCGTACACCCAAAAATGAAAACACTAAGGAAACACTATCTCACATTCAACAATTTGTACTTTGCATTGGGGGGGAAAAAGAGATAAAATAGGTAAATGGTATAAATAATATACTTAGAATGTGACTTTCCTAATTACAAAAACCCAGGAAACGGATCCTGTGAGCACAGCGACACACACCTCCATGCTGAGCTGTGGCCAGTAAGTTTCATGATCCATAAGGTGATTAACTGACTAGGCGCTGATCTGCTAATGAGGACACAATTAGTGTTGCGTCACTAATGAGGCAACAACCACTGGCTGATATAATGCTGTTTAACAAAGTGTGTTCTCACCAGAGGCCGTCGTAGCTACTGGACACGATCAGGGAGCCGTCTCTGTTGAAATGAACCTGCGAGGAGACACACACACACACACATCATCATCATCACTGACATCATGTTGATCCTCAGTCCTGACGACTGAACTCGTGTTTGGAATTTTTAAATAATCACTTACAGCAGAGACGGGATCAGAATGAGCCGGCAATGTTTTCAAACATTTCCCAGTCTTCACGTCCCATATCCTCACACTCTCATCAAACTATGAGCAGGGAAAAAAAGAGAAAAAGAACATTCATCAGAGACATACTTCTAATGCTCCGAGTGAGCGCTTCGGAAAAGGTCTAACATCTGGTTTCCATTTACTGCTTGTTTCATGCCAAAGGCTTCGCACTCACCGATCCTGACACGATAAGATTGGACTGGGGGTTGAAGTTGCAGCAGAAGACGTAGTTGCTGTGACCTTTTAGAGTTTTTAGGCATTTTCCCTGGGTGACAGAAAGAAAAAAGAGTGGAAATGTCACTTTCTGTCTGGCAGCAGAACAGAGTTGAACAGTTTTACCCCCCTTAAACCCGAGCAGAGCCTGTATCAGAGCGTCCTCAGACCAACGCAGTAAAAGTAAACCGCAGCTTCAACGGGGATTAAAAATTGAAACATGGACTGGAACCGCAGATATGGATCCAAACGGAGCCCGTGGATTTCGTGTTGGTGCTTCATGAATGTGTAATGACACAAGAAGCTGCAACAGCGTCTGACCGGTCACACACACTCTCCTGCACGGTTAGTTTGGAAAGACAAGTGAAGCTCTCTCACCGAGCTGACGTCCCAGATCTTCAGGGTTTTGTCGTCTGATGCAGACACCAGGAGGTTGGAGTCAGACGACCAGGCCACATCAGATATGCCCTGGAACAGACAGCAGGGAAGTAAAGTTAATAACTAAATCACTGTTTTCCAACAATCCCAGTTCTAAAAAACCAAAGCAAAACAGCATCAAAACCGCAGCAGTTTATATCCAGAATGGATTTTCTTCCCCTTCTCCTTCGCTCTCTCTAACGTTCTGTAATAGAATTGCTACTATTTTCTATTTATCATTATTTTATCTCATCATATATTTTAAAGTTTATAGCTGTGTATCAGGGTTCCCACTCTTTTCTTGAAATCATTTTCCAGGACTTTTCCAGCTGCTGGTGTCTGACAGACATGTTATGCCATACACCCCCCGTCCCATTTGTGCTTTGGAGAACTGTTTTTGTTTCTTTTTGGACAGTTGTACCCTATTTTGCACATTTAACCAGTTTGTTTCTATATTTATTCTCTTCTCACCCCCAGGAGTCTGATTTAAAGATGTGCAACCTATGGCTCTAGCTTATCTATGAAATAATATCCTACATGCTCAGAAATTATGACAAATTTATCATAGAACAATGCAAAAGCATGTTGTTTTTTGTTTTTAAACCACATTTAAAACAAAACCCTCATGCTCACAGTCCAATACTGGAAACACTCATTAACTCATAGTTACTAGTTTTCTCACAGGGCACTTCTGTGGGAAAAAAATCCTTAGTGGGGTCTGAAAAAGTCAAACAGACAGAGCTCTGGTAGCTGATGATGAAATCATTTTCCAGGACAACTCAAGCTTTTCCAGGACATTTGACTTTTTTTTTGCTAATTTTCCATGTGTTTTCCATGACTGGAAAACTGGTCAACAGTTTTCCAGGTTTTCCAGGACATGTGGAAAACCTGGAAAACTGGTTTTTGTATTTATACTGTTTTCTTACACAATTTTTGAATATAAGTGTAAAGATGCAGCTGTAAAAGGGGAAAAAATGTAAATGAAAGGAAATGTATGTGTCATGTATGTTGCTGTTGAGAAAAAGAAAAACGCAGCAGTAACGGTGAGAATCTGTTCAACTCACCAGTTTGTGTCCAGATATGGTTTTCTCAAACTTGCCGTCATAAGCTCCCCAGATTTTGATGAGTTTATCAGCAGCTGTAAACAAAACAAACATTCGATCACTTTTCCTGCATTTCAGCTTATTGATCGTTCACTAGTGTAAAAGCGTGAAGGGAGCTCACATGAGCTGGCGAGCCACTCTCCGCTGGGGCTGAACTTGACAGAGGAGACGGCCTTCGTGTGGCCCGCTAACGTGAACTTCAGGCTGTAGTTTGGTTTGGCGGGTGCCGACTGCCAATGAAAACACAATGTGACATTTAAAACTCACCGCCCACACTGTGACAAGTGAGCAGACATTTGTGTTTCCGAAATGACATCACAGAAAAATATATTATCAATCCCACGTAAAAAGAAAAATGACAAAGGATCAATCAATCAATCAATCTCCCCCAAAAATAAATAGATGCTGTGGGGAAACACTGAAAACATTGAAGGAATCCAAACCTTGCTCTGACTGGCGGAAGCTGATGATGACACTGGAGGTTTCGTATCAGTCTCTGGTTTCTTATCCTCTGTTGCCATGGTGAAGAAATTAGCATCTATTGTGCAGGATCCTGTAGCCAGAGAAGAAACAGACAGTGAATTACGCCAGGAATTTAATTATTTACAAGTCAGAAAGCGCTGTTACATCCACAGACGACAGAGGACGAGACAGTGAACACAGAGAGAGGCAACATGAAGCTTTTAGGTATAAACTATTTAAAATGTGAAACAGCCTAAATAAAATCTCAGATTTAACCTGTTATGTGAACAGTGTTACACCCCAGTATCACATTCACAACCTGACACCTAACACGACAACACAACAGAGTCTTCTGTCATTATAAAGTGTTGGATGTAAACTGTTTACCCTATGAGATCCATATGTCATAGAGTAAACAGTCTTAATGATAATTAAATGAAAATCATGTGACCCGCTGACAGACATGAGACTGGTTATTGATCTACAGCCATTGGATGTGACACTGTACTGTCAGGACTGATGCACTTTAAATCGCTGGCTTTTACCGTTGTTTATTGGCCTTTAATGGGATATCTCCTTTCGATTTAGCTTCTCTCAGTTAGCTTTAGCAAGCTAATGCTAACTAGCCTCGTTCGTGTCTCAGGAAGTAAACACAAACGTTTTTACACAGTAAACTCGGTCTATTTTACGTTTACCTGTAAACGAGTAAACAATCGTTTGGGTTTAATGTTGTGAAGCTGTAGCGTGATTAAAAAAAAGAATAATAAAAAAAAAATCTAACAAAAGGCTGAACCGGAGCCTGTCGACCCAAACAGAGCCAGCACCGCTGCGGAGATAAGACACCGTGTCTATTAACTTACACTAGGTGGGATTTTACGTCTTGCAGAAAGAAAGAATAAGGCTGTGTTCAACCCACTGCTTTTATACAATGGCTAATTCCAGTGTGATCATCCAGTCTGCCAGAAATCCACTGATGGTGTTGACAAATCGCCAGAGCTGCCACGGAGGGGCCCTCCATTCAAACAATGAGAAATCAGTGTTGAGACGGTACTTACGGGGATTTGAACGCGGCTCCGCGGTCACAATGTTTCTCCACGTAAATACTGGAGAAAGAAACGCGTGTACATGGATTCAGACGATGGTTTAGGAAGCATTAAACAACAGTCTGCTGGCTGCTAGATGTTTGTCTGCGGGAAGGAAGCTGCCTGCGAGCAGACGCGCGGAATGTGGTGTGGTGTTGGTTGGTTTGCGCATGCGCGTTGCGCACAGGAGTAACGGAAACTAATGAGGGACATTTTAAGTGTCAATTTTTTTTTTTTTTTTTTTGTCAACTGAAAATGAGGCCGTTTTAAATGTGGTTTTACAGCAATTGCCTGCTTAAAAACAGTTTATTGATACTTTTCAGTTTGATATTTAACGTGTTGTAACGTGTTGCCACGTTTTCCTACTCCTGTTCCTGTGGAGAGAGGTAGATACTCTGGACAAACACTAGCCTACAAGTCTCAGCCTCAAGCTAAGACATTTATTCTTATGCACAGACAGTATTATGACTGTGTTGGGATGATGAAACCGGGAGACCGTCGGTTACAAGACCTGTTGGTGCTGGAGGGCAAGAAACCTGGAAGACAGAAACATGAGCTGACTCATGTGCTACATCCACCCCCTTGTGGTATTTTATGGGTAATGCTCATAGACTGTAAGAGGTCATGCTGAGAGATAGAGTCCAGCTTATGTTGCTCATGTAGATAAATAAATTGGTTATCATGAATGCTAGAGTTTTTAGATAACCGTAAGGGAAATAGGCCTAAAGAAACACGGGAAATGGTAAACTGACAAAGCGCTGCACTCTCAATGTGATTTGCCACAATAACATCAACTATGGAGAAAATGTCAATGACCTAGAGAGCAAAGTTTAAGCTTTGAGTCTGTAGCTTGTTAATTTAGTTTATTAAAACAGGACAGTGTACATTACCAATAGGCTAGTCAATTGAAAAAAAAACAATGAAAAGACGGTTGTACCAGATTAGCCCTCGGGCTAATTTCCATCTGTAGTCCCGACACTCACAATACAAAACACAATAAAGTACAGATGCCAAAGAATACACAACACAGTGCAGTACAGAAAAGGCCCAAGACATAGAAAGACACAAACACAAAGGCACACACACCTGTTACCCCGTGGGCAACCAGGGGACTACATTGAAAACACCTATCTCCTCATTCTAAAGGTAGGATCACAGAACACCAGCGGGTGGGCCAGCAGTATCGGCGGCGGGGCCGATAAAGCGCATGGAGTTTGCATTAGTTAAAGTGCTGATAAGTTAAAGTGCTGGTTAGTTAAAGTGCTAGTTTTCTAGAATAAAGTGCTGTTTTTCCCATTTAGGAGGCTAGTTAAAGTGCAAGATGCTCGTAGCACCAGGGAGAAAGTCTAGTTAGCTGAAAGTGGTAACTGTTCAGCAAATGTTAGAGCTCTATTTTTTAATGGTCTTTATAGGCCTGTGGACAAATTCATATCTTGACAGCTACGTCTTTATTGCTATGTCATCCTCAAGTCCTGAGATCCAGGGACATCGTTTAGCTCAGTTGGTAGAGCAGACGTCCCATGCAGAGGATATGTCCCTGTATCGAATCTCTATTCAGGTGGCCCTTTGCTGCATGTCATCCCTTCTCTCTCTGCCTCCCTATTTCCTGTCTTTCTTGACTTCACTATCAATTAAAGGCAAAAGCCCCAAAAATATAGGCCTACAATAAAAAAAATCCTGAGATCCACCTACTGCCCTACAAAGGTGTGCAGTAGTGGCCAAGGTGTGCAGTAGAGGCCAAGATGCCAAACTGACAGGTCAGGTTTAAGCATCAAATTATGAATAACTACCAAGTCTATGATTGATTAGATAAAGGTGCCCTGAATTTGGCTTATATGTATTTTGAGGTTTGTCATCCAGACCAATTTTGACTGTTTTATGGCAGATAGGCCTACTGCACTTTTGCCTTTGTTTTGATGCAGATACTGCACTTTGCCTTTGTATGGCAGCACAGGTTTAAAGATGTTGATCAATGTTTTTGCTGTTGACAAAGTCAGGTTGAACCATATAAAAAGCCACGGACATAATTTGCGTTTGTTGTGCACAATCTTTATTTGTTATTTGAACTAAAAATGCATCATTGAGCTTCTGTGGCATGATACGATGGAAGGCTGGGAAGGGTGCTGATCCAAAGGCGAACGAAGCGTGACCTCATTTCCTGACCGGTGGAGTTTTCGTTCATCTTGGCACTGATGTCCAGGAACTGGGGTCCAGCACTTGTAAACTCAGGCCAGACCGTGGGCACCCTCAGGTTTCCTTTGTTGGGGTTCCTGTAAGAAGGAAATAGCCTACTTGTGAAAGTATTCATTTTGTAACTATTAGAATTTGCAATGTTAAACATACAATGTGTTTTTACCCAGTTCTGGCAAAGTTAGTCCAGTATGCAATCATATATCCAGACAGGTCTCTGTGGCTGTCTGCGTAAGCCTTAGGTGTGGTGAAGGGTTTGCCGAACACAAACTGCAGGTCATCCGCGTGGTCAGAGCCCACCCAGTCATGGTAGGGTTTGCCTGGTCCAGCCATTAAACTGGGCTCAGACAGCAGGTAGGAGAAGGTACGGCCAGACCTGTTAAAGCCCAAGTAGGCTATGTCATTAATTCTAATGTACAACTAGAGGTTTAGTTGAGATGTTGAACACATTGCTGCAAAAGCATCCAACAGAAAGGTAAAAGAGCTACCTAGACGATTTTAGATAAGAGAAGCAGCCTCACCCGGCGTTAGCAGCATGCAGGTAAATGGCCTTCTGAATGGGGGCTAGGAAGATGTAATCAGTCCCTATGTCCACAGCCGTCCTCTTTATGTTGTCCTGTGTGGGTTTTGACTCCCAGTTGGATGAATACTCAGCGAAGGCGATCTCCAAACCAGCCTGCCCTTTCTCTTTGATATAAGCAGCGAGAAGTCGCCTCACGTCCTCACTGTAGAATATACGAGGTAGAGATCTCTGTTAGTGAAAGGATTCTTCAGATTTACACATTTCTATGCTTTCGTGGCTTTGGTTTCAATGTTACAGGAGCATTTAAAACAAAATGTCTCCACAGGACAAACAAGTCCTACACAGGAGTTTCTCTATTCTTGTTAAAGGAGGGGATGTCCTGTGAAGTGAAGAGGTGTCCGTCCATGTTATTAACCCCTGCCAGGTAGTCAATGTCAGCAGCATTGTGGAACAAGTTTTCAGGCTTATCAGGGAGGAAGTCTCCATCAACAACAGGTGACAGCAGCAGGTTGTTAACAGCGGGATCTGAGATAGATTGAAACGTGAAAATCAAAATTTTGCTCGTTAAATTGAGGAAAAATGGCACAAAGACGCCTGTAAAATGATCAACCTGTGTAGGCTACACATATCATGTGTTTTCCATCACTTGGCTAGGCCTATTTGTGGTTTGTGATATGATGAGTAATAATGCTCACGATCTGGGGTGCCTTGTTGGATGGGTGGAGAAGCCATGGTGAGAGTCTTAGCATCAGTTGATTTCAAGCAGGCGGCCATCCTGTCATCAGTGGGGCAGCCAACCTTTTCTGCAACCTGAGCACATGGTATGTAATCAATCGATAGTGTATTTTAGAGTAGGCTAGCAAGATTTAGGCTGATGGAATATTTTCCTGACATTCTGGTAATTTTCACCTATTTTCTTCCACCTATTTCAGCCTTTGAACATTCAGTCTCTTCTCCAACCTCCGTGTCCCTGGTGCTTCATCCCTTTAGAGCTACTTATTTTCTCACTTCTTCAGATAAGCAAAGCCGTAATACATCACCATGTAGTTTATAGTAAAATACTGAAATATTAGCACATTTTGCCAAAACCAACAAGACTGTCAAAAACGGATTATTGATTCACTGGCTTTTTTACAGACATTAATAAAGGCCAAGTCCTACTCAATTCATATATCTCAATGGCATGAATAATTTGTCTGTCTTTAAATATATCAACATACATTTTGGTTATTCATAGTTCAAACACTTCATATAAGTTTTGGATGTAAGAATCCATCTCCACCTACCTGCTCTGCAACCTTGCGTGGGTTCCTGCTGAAAGCCCAGGGGCAGAAGGCAACACCACTCTGAGAGATCGCTCTCTTGACCAGCCCTTTGTTGTGGGGAGAGAGGGTCTGTGCAACAGACCAAATATATAGTATTAATATTATTGTTTATTGTTATGTTTATTTGCTCATTTAAATAGTAAAAGTCATATACGAATGCAATTTTTCAGGCCTCACGTTTTCAGGTGTTTGTGGTTATTATTAATGCATTGTTATTTAACTCTAGAGAATACATATTCATTCAGTTAAATTGTAGGTTTTATCCTTTATTAGACCCTGTTATGATGATTTTTTTTCTTAACCTTCTCACCTGGAAGCTAACACTAGCACCACCTGCAGATTCTCCGAAGAGGGTGATGTTTTCAGGATCTCCTCCAAATGAACGAATGTTCCTGTGCACCCAGGCAATGGCGGCGTGCTGGTCCCACAGCCCATAGTTCCCTGTCATGGCGACAAATCAACACAATCAACCACTGCACTGATACCTAAATCTGGATTTAACTACTACTCTTCTTTATTCCAGTGACAAAATATAAAGTTACACCAGGGATTTCTTATGTTTCAGTCAGATCCTATTAATTGTACGTACCAGGTAAGCTAGAGTCCCCTGTGCTGAGGAAGCCCAGTGTTCCCACACGGTATCCCACTGACACCACGATGACACCACCTCTGTCTGCGATTTCCTGACCACTGTACAGGTAGTTGTTTAGAAAATTTGCTCCCATAGATCCACCAACCATGAAGCCCCCTCCATAGAACCAAATCATCACTGGGAGGTCTGATGACACTTTGGGAAAATAACAAGAGACACATTATTTTCATTCTACAAGCAAACCAGTTTTCTTAACCATAAAATCATATCAAATAAAAAAGCATAAAAAAAGGTACCATGCCGGCCATGAGGAACCCAGATGTTGAGGAAAAGGCAGTCTTCACTACCAAAGCTTGAAGTCTGCAGCATGCTGATCTGGAGACACCTACTGGCAAACTGTGTTGCCTTCAGTATGCCTGGGGTGGAAAGAGAACTGATTGTTTCTTCTCAATGTTTCAGTGGTGATTTTTGCAGTGCAAGTGAGACCCTCTGTATACATTATGTGAGACAACATACAGTATATCTGTGTTTGTTGAGACCAGGTTTGAACTCACCATCCCAGCCAGGGTGAGGTTTGGGTTTCTCAAAGGTTCCAGGTCTGGCAGCAAAGGGAATTCCTTTGAAAACCTCCACAGAGCGGAACAGTCCAAGGCGGATATTTCGTCCCTGGACGCTGCCACCTTCTGTTTGCACCACTCCCAGCTGGAGACACAGTCAGAAAACAGAATTCACTTTCAGACATAAATAACCAAAAGAACTATTGCGCAGGGGGGGGACAATCATTATTTTATAATGAATGATTGACTGTGACCTTTCTGTTAACCTATTATTACCACTGATGCATGTACAGAATAGCATTCTGATTAGTTTAGCGGGACATAAAAAGGTCACTGGAATTAAGTAAATAGTTAATCTACACCACATCTTAACTTCTTAATAAAAACATGTTGATAAAAAAAATCTTACAGACTTACAGACGCTGCTGAGGCTGCTCCCAGGGAGAGGAGAACAGCCAACACAACCCTCAGTTTCTCCATGGCTGCCCAGAAAAGAGACTGCAGCTGAGGGCCTTATATACACAAGATCCCCTCTGTGAGAGAATAAAAGGTAAATATAGCTGTTTACGCATGTTATACAACAGTGTCACCCTGTGGGACCATCCGACTGACATCCCAACCTCTGACCTCTGGGAAACAGCATGGTGTAAAGTTAAATGAATTGAGGTACACCATTCCTTGTACCATGTAGTAGGTTTCCCAAAACACACAAAATGATCAGGGAATGACTATTGACTATTGACTATTGACACATTTTGGCAAGGGATTTGTACTTTGGAAAACCCTGTTACTGCAAGTAAAATCCAAACCTCACAAAGACTCAAATACTCTATTCATTGTCAAATCTTAATCACAGATGCCCATGTTTAACGTGGAGTGGACTGTATTTTACTTTTTATTTCCAGTTGCAAGATAAAACATAATTTTGGAGACTACAACATTTCAAGGCCATTCTTCAGCAGAAATAAATGTTTTGGTCTTTGCTCCACTATCTCTCTATTCAACATATGTGTCCCAGAGAATACATTGCAATACAATTAAACTGCAGTAACCTACACATTTTGCAGTAAACCTTAATTATTGGCTGGATTATGCCCTCTATTATAAATTAAAATCTTGATTATGCATGTAGGCTATCAAACACAAGTGTATTGTGGATGCTACCGCTTCGATATCAGGAGTGACAGTATTGCAAATGATTGCACACATGCAAGAGCATTCAGTGTAGATGTGTACATATTGAGGACACATAAACACATGGCCGAGATAGACCACAGCAGTCCTTGTAAAGTTGGTATTGACGCCACATTGTTGTTGACTCACAGAAACAGGTGGAGTAATTCTCAGATTAGCAAATAACACACTGTTTGTGATAAGATAAAACCGCCAAAATAACCTCACCTCACACCGCTGAAATGCTGCTGTTTGCTGAGAAATGTATTTGAGCTTTGATATTTTCCTCATGCCAGAGGTTAATAAAGTTCAAATCCTTTCCAACCCTTCCTGTAACAACAGATCCTTAGAGATACAGGTAGATATATCAAGGTAAATCTGCAGGACAACTAGGGATTAATGTGATTGGATTCAGCACCTTGTCAGTCACTATCAAAATCTGTGAATATATTTTGTCTGATATTAAATGTTATTTTATCCCTCACTCATGTATTATTTTATTTCCCATTGAAGATACACATAATTGCCTATTTTGGATGCATCTTAGATCTAATTAGCAATTATGTAAAAACTGTCCAGCTGTCAAATTCATACAATAAGAACAGGAGTCAACATACAACAGGAACATTTGGGAATCCACCATACTGTAAGAAAAAAGGAGATACACTCTTTGGTTCTATTTTCATGTCCTGCCAAAAAAAAAAGAAAAGAACAAGAACTTTAAAAGCTAAATATGCTTCAGGTATCTCTGTTGGATGTGACTGACACACCCTCTCCTTTTCTAAAGAGGAAATATGAATGAATTGTTGATTAAAGAACAGTGCAGGACAGATATTGAGAGGTTTGGTCCTTGTGACCAAAATGTAGATCTTTCTAATAAATCAATGCGGGTGTGGAGGTTATGCATGGGAATTAACTTTCATCTTTGAAATAGTGGCATACTGAATCTTTTTTTTTTTTAGGAACGATTTAAATCACTCACATTATAGTGACAACCGAAGCATGTGTAGTTTTGTTTTATATATAAATAGCAAAGTAGAAAAAACTACAGAATTACTGGCTGACTCACGTGACTGAAGCTGATGTTGTAAATGTTGTTTCAGAACCATGGACAGCGCTGTTTGTTGTGCCATGCAGCAATGATAGTAAAATCACTTTTCTTTTTTTTTCTTAATTCAACCACTGCAATCCACAGACAGAAGGGAGGTGAAGTATAACACAAGTGTAACAGTTGGCTGCTGAACAGCTCACTTGTTCAAATCAGTGTTAGGTTTGTGCTAAATACAAAGTTTCACTATACAGGATTTTAAAAATTGTTTGATCATGTTACACCTGATTTTTAGCTGAACTAATCCTTAGTTTCTTGTTCTTGATTTGGACAGCACAGGAAAACAGAGTTTGGGATATGATGACGATGACGAATGAGTCAATTTATAAAGCGTGGGCCTACAAGCCTTCTCACTGCAGTCGTTCCTTAATATTCTCAATTGTTTTAACTAATTGTGTTTGTTTAGGAATTAATTAATTAATTAATTAAAAGATAAATAATAACAATATATACTGTAGTTTGCATGCATCTAGTTCTTCTGTGTTCTGACACAAGGAAACAATGTGGAAATGAAAAATATGATTATCTGAACAACACCTTGTCATACCCTAGGTGTCAGCTTAATTGATTAACTAAGCTAACTGTATTTGGCTAATGCAGTTGGACGTACAAGTGTGAAGCCTTAGCAACAAGCTAAAATACATCAATATCATTACTTTTTTTTTCTTACAAATTGATTTAACTTTATTTGGCATGACGTTAAAACAGCACTGTTAAATCAAATTACAGACACATACATAGCAGTAGCATCTGTCATCATTGCTGAGCTAAAATACTGAACCAAACAAAGTAACTCATGTGCCTTTCATGAAAATTGTATTAACATTATTCAGGTATATTGTGAATGTAAAAAGGCACAACACATTATTAAATGGAAAAAAACCTTTTATTTATTTGTATCAAACATTTATTTTCACAGGAAAAAATAATATATAAGATCTGCAGGTCCAGACTGCAGGTGTACACATGATGGCAAAAACTCTTCATTCTGAGTACATTACTGGAAGGTTGGGCAGGGTACTGGTCCAGAAATGCACATAACGCATTCTCATCTTCTGTCTCACATAATCCTTGTTCATCTTATTATGGATCTCCAGGTACTGGTGTCCAGTGCTAGTGAATTTGGGCCAGGTAGCGGGAACTTTCAGTCCTCCTTTGTTGGGATCTCTGTGAACATGAACAAAACATTGAGCAACTGAATTAAGACAGGCCTAATTTTGTAGCCTAGTCTTCAATTCCACTTTATTTAATTTCTGCAATGCTCTGTTTTCTCTATAAATAATTTTACCCTGTTTTGGCAAAGTTGGTCCAGTAGGCGATCATGTATCCAGAGACATCACGGTGACGAGGCCAATATGCCAGTGGTGTGGTGAAAGGCTTTCCGAACACATACTGCAGATCATCAGAGTGATCAGCTCCCATCCAGCTGGGGAAGGGTGTGGTAATGCCGCCCAAACGGTTGGGCTCAGAGAAGAGGTAAGAGTAGGTACGGCCAGTTCTTTGGTGAAACAAGAGAAATGTGGAGATGTGGCAATGTTAAAGACAAAGAGAAAGATAAAAGCCTTGTCTCCTGCTAGTAGTCCCCTTCTAAGACAAGGTGGGGGGGAAAGAACATATGAATTGAAATCTTACGTGGCATTGGCAGCATGAAGGTAGAGAGCAGCCTGTGTTGGAACCAGGAAGATGTAGTCTGTTCCAATCTCCACCACGGTTTTCTTGATGGTCTCCCTGTTGGGATTCGATCCCCAGGTTGAAGTGTATGTGGAGTAGGCGCTCTCCCAACCAGCCTTGCCCTTCTCCTTAGTGTACGCTGCCAGAAGCCTCTTTACATCCACACTGCATTTGGGAAGAGAAGATTTAAAAATGAAGCCTGAAGAAACACCTCTGTGCCATTAAAGATATTTATATCACTACAGTTGTCAGAAAGGTATGCTGCTTGTATCTGTAAAGTTCTCGGACACCTGGATTATAGTTCTCTGAGAAAATGAAAAGTAGTTCAACTGGACTTTTGATTCTTGAAGACATTTCACCTCTCCACCAAGAGGCTTCTTGAGTTCTGACAGTCTAGTGGGGACGCACAGGTATTTAGCGTTGGTGGGGTCTTTAACAAGACCAAAGATACCATAAACAACTATCACATGTATTGTATTTATTGTATTGTTTTTATTCTTTGTGGTGTAGGCTACTGTTGTATTTTATTTATTTAGGGACGACGGATGCAAATTAGCCACCTGGCTATAATCCGGCACATTTACAGCAGTATTAATTTTTAATTATACTAATGTTCATTAATATGCACTGTCCCTACTCAAATAAAAAATGCTATTATTATTATTATTATCCACACTTGCCTCATGTGACTCTAACCAGTGTCATCCACACCTGACCTCAGGTGACCCTAAAAACCCTGGTTAATCAGTGCGACTATATTCACACCAGTGGTATCAATATTAAGGACCACACCAAAGGTAAATACCTGGGTTTCCCCGCTTGTCAGCCAGAACTGAAGAATCCTCTTGAGAGGCAAAACTTTAAGGAATCTACAACCAAGTCCAGTAGACATGAACTCAACTTTCTCAGAGTTACTTGTTTCACATAATGGCTTGAACTCACATAGAGGTGGCCACCAGCTGGGAGTTGATAGAAGGAACATCTACACCAGTGAAGAGGTGTCCATCCATGTCATTGATTCCAGCGATGTAGTCGATCTCAGCAGCGTTGTGGAACAGGTTGTAAGGCTCATCAGGCAGGAAGTCGCCATCAATCACAGGAGACAGGACCAGGTTGGTGACGATGGGCTCTACCAGTGGCAGATATGCAGACACTTTGAGTGACAAGTTTTGATACAACCTCTAAAATGTTAATTACACTATGTGGAGTGCAGCCCTTACGATCAGGTGAGCTGGATAGCTTAAGAGAGCCAGCCAATGTTAGGAGTGCGGGGTCAGTCATCTTCAAACAAAGGGCCATATTTTCATCAGTGGGGCAGTTGACCTTCAGGGCAACCTGGGGGGCGGGGGTTCAAAATGTACTGTTAAAAAACAAAGTTGCACAAAAGAAGTAAAACTTCTTATAGAAGTTAGGATGTACCTCTTCAGTGAACCTGCGGGGGTTCTTGTTGACAGCCCATGGACAAAGAGCGACCCCACTCTGGGATATGGCTCTCTTGAACAGTCCTTTGTTGTGAGGAGTGAGTGTCTGTAGGCAGAGATGTTTTAGTGAGTTCTCATGTCCAAATTGTGCATTTTCTCATCTGTTTCAATGATTCCTTCAACCTTTTAAGGTGTTTCTGCTAAGTGCACACAATAAACTAAATATCCAGCATCGTACCTGGAAGCTCACACTAGCTCCACCTGCGGACTCTCCAAAGATGGTAATGTTGTCAGGATCTCCCCCAAATGAGCGAATGTTCCTGTGCACCCAGGCGATGGCCATGTGCTGGTCCCACAGACCATAATTTCCTGACAAGAAGACAGAATAAGTTACAAAATAGACTATTACAAATATCTCAGGCAACATCTACCAGGCCATCTGTGTCTGTTGTAGAAGAATAAACCTGCATCTACCAGGCAAGCTAGAGTCTCCGGTGCTCAGGAAGCCAAGAGTTCCCACACGATATCCCAGAGTCACCACAATAACGTCTCCTCTGTCTGCAATCTCCTGCCCACTGTACAGATAGTTGTCCAAGAAGTTAACGCCCATGGAGCCTCCGGCCAGGAAGCCTCCTCCATAGATCCACACCATGACTGGCAGATCTGTGGACACTACAGAGAAAGACAGAGAATTAGAGCCAATTGTAGTGTTAATTGACTGTGGATAATACTTTGCAGCCATCTCTCTCTCTTTACCTGAGCGGCCATGAGGAACCCAGACGTTAAGGTAAAGACAGTCTTCACTTCCTCTGGTGTCAGTCATGATAAGGTTCACCTGAAGGCATCTCTTCCTGTACTCAGTGGCCTTCAGGACACCTGATGACAAACACATACAGTAAAAGAGTAGAATAAAAATGTGTATTTGTAATGACATGTTACATCAAACAGTTGAAGCCTTCAGCAGCTAAAACTATTAGAGATACCAAGATACAACATTTGCAATAAAACAATGAACAAAACTCACTGGATATGCAACATTTTTTCATTCAATGAAAATAAAAGAGAAACCATTCCTGTTGCTACCACTTTGTGAACTCTTGAGCAATAAAGCATCAGTATAGTTTTTAGTCTACCCACCGTCCCAGCCAGGGTGACGCTTTGGTTTCTCAAATCTTCCAGGGATGTCAGCAAAGGGAATCCCTTTGAAGACGTCCATGTGACGGCGAAACCCAAGACGAATGTTCTTGCCCTGCACCATCCCTCCTTCAGTGTAAACCACCCCAAGCTACAGGAATTAAACATATACAGAAAAAACATGACGTAGTAGTACAACAAACATTTTGAATTCAAGTCTTTCTTCCAAAATGCAGGACTGCACCCCTTGCATTTGGCATGTTGTATTTAGGTTTGATTCCTCATTTTCCATTTGGGATGTTTCAGGGGGAAAAAAAGACTATGAACGCTATATCACCTTTTACAATTATGTTGGGACAGAGAAACAGACTCTTGTCCCCATATCATAAAGGCATTTATTGCTTAAAGTTACGAATATTTATCGTAATTTCTTAAATAAGAGTTACAGCTACATTTCAGATTGTTTGTGATGCAGATATTATTGCTTTTTTTTTTTTCGACAGAAGACTATAAATGCCCTTTTTTCTGGATACCATAAAGATATATTTTTTGTGTGAAACTTACAGAGGCTGCAGACACTGTCTCCAGGAAAACTGCAACAGCAACCAAAACCCCGAGCTTCTCCATCATGACCGAACAGTGAGTGTCAGTCTGGCTGTTGGCCAGACTTTTATAAAGGGAACCCCTCCCCTAAACAACATCCGACCAGTGTGGACCAGTGGATCTGCTTTTCTCACTGTTGCATAATATTTGCCCACCTTGTCAAAGTATCTCTACAGCTTCTCGATGTAAGGGATGAGGGGGGGGGGGGGGGTCATTGGACATCGATGATTGAAAGGAACTGAGTTCAAAGGGGTTGGTCCACCACACCCATCTTAGAAGCCAGCCTTCATTTTAATCTCAACGACCTGCAAAGTTGTGTGACTGTATCTTACACAGCTGTGACACTATCGTAGTAACAAATTCTGTCAGACATAAACACCTGTCAGAGTACTCAAAACCTCCCCTGTGTAAGTTCCCACTACAGGACATAGTTTACCATGATAACACATATACATATAGAATCATGAGGTAAATTCTATAGCCTACCTGTCTGGAAATTAATAAATTGCATATAATAAGAAAATCTAAAAAGAAAAAAAAAAAAGAAAAAAGTCCAACGTTATTGAACAAGAAAAACACTTTTGTTCAGTCAAAATAAAACATAGACACAAGTAGAAAATAAATGTTCATTCTTCTGTTGGATTTACACAATATACCGGAAGACAGAAGACAGTTCTTAATTTTCTGTGTCCACACAACCTGAACAAACCAATAAATTACAGTTTGCCAATAAAAAAAAGGGCACTAATTGTTTCTAGTTTTTCACAATGGCAAAGAAAGCTGTCAGAGAGCATCAGAAATGTTATTATAAAAAAGTTTGATTTTAAGATGAGACAGGTAGCTAGCTAGTTAGCTAGTCAGCATGCTAACCTCAGTATGTGCAATGCACTACATAGCCTACTTGTCTTTGCTTCAAAACTGATTTATTTTATAATCCGTCAATAATTTTGAAAGTCTTGAACAGTAATAGTGATGAATAGATGGCTACATTCTCACGACTCGCATGATCTGTTTTGTGCCCCAGTGAATGAAGCCCAAAAAAAATCTTTGAAAGAAAAAAGTGAATTCCCATACACACTTAGACCCTGCATCAATTCATCAAAAAGGTCAAGTCATAAGGTCACAAGTAAAAGGTCCTTGTGACTGAAACATTGACATTTTAAGAAATCAATGCAGATGTGAGAAGTATTTAACTTTTAGCAACAACAACAAAATCTGCCTGACAGGCTATGTGACTAAAGGTAACCTTTTAGAACCACAGACGTGCTGATTGTTTTGTACATAACAAGCTGTCTGTAAAAAAAAAAAAGAAGAAGAAGCAATCCCCACACTAACCCCACACAATGCTGCTGCACAGGCCATCAGAAACAGGCACAGAATACATGCAGTACCTAACATAGTAATATTTGGGTTTTAGGATCATTATCTTCATTCATGATAGTCTTATTAGTCTCAATTGTGCTATTTCCAAAAGGTTGGGTAACCCATCTCTAGACTTGGCCCAGTTTACACTAGTCCATTTTATGTTCATAATTGATGCCAGTTCTTTGATAAAATGTTGGTTTTCTAATATGAAAATACATGAAAAGCTCCACTTCACATAAAAGTTTACTTTCACATCACTTCATTTCTAAGCCTTATTTTCTTTTTAATGAGTTGCAATAAGTTTAGCAGAAGGCTATCAGCAGATGGAGTTCAGTTTCACTATGCTGATTTATGACAACGTGGACAGTGGTGGAAAGTATACAGAGGGTGGGAACAGGACAAATGGTGACTAATAAATTAGCTTATTTAGCTAGGCAGCTACAGTATATGCAAATATAATTAGGTAAATTTAAAGAGTCACAATACATCAGTGAGTTCAACCAATTTATATATAATTTTTATTAATCAAAAATGGATTTTTCATGAACTGATTCTTGAGATTTGCAGGGCAGGTCCACACTGCAGGTGTACACATGATGGCAAAAACTCTTCATTCTGAGTACATTACTGGAAGGCCTGGCAGGGTACTGGTCCAGAAATGCACATAACGCATTCTCATCTTCTGTCTCACATAACCCTTGTCCATCTTATTATGGATCTCCAGGAACTGGTGTGAAGTGATAGTGAATTTGGGCCAGGTAGTGGGTACATCCAATCCTCCTTTATTGGGATCTCTGCGAAGCAAAAGAAAAAAGGGCAACTGAATTAAGGCAGGCAAGCAATTTCCTATTTTGGTGTTTGGTTTTGCTTAATTTAATTTCTGCAGAGCTCTATTTCTTGTCTCCAAAGATTTATACCCGGTTTTGGCAAAGTTGGTCCAGTAGGCGATCATGTAGCGAGAGAGATAACGGTGACGAGGCCAATATGCCAGTGGTGTGGTGAAAGGCTTTCCGAACATGTACTGCAGATCATCAGCGTGGTCAGCTCCCATCCAGCTGGGGAAGGGTGTGGTAATGCCGCCCAAACGGTTGGGCTCAGAGAAGAGGTAAGAGTAGGTACGGCCAGTTCTTTGGTGAAACAAGAAAAATGTGGAGATGTGGCAATGTTAAAGACAAAGAGAAAGATAAAAGCCTTGTCTCCTGCTAGTATTCCCCTTCTAAGACAATATAGGGGAAAGAAGAACATATAGCTATATTAATTGAAATCTTACGTGGCGTTGGAAGCATGAAGGTAGAGAGCAGCCTGTGTTGGAACCAGGAAGATGTAGTCTGTTCCAATCTCCACCACGGTTTTCTTGATGGTCTCCCTGTTGGGATTTGATCCCCAGGTTTGGGTGTATGTGGAGTAGGCGCTCTCCCAACCAGCCTTGCCCTTCTCCTTAGTGTACGATGCCAGAAGCCTCTTTATATCCTCACTGCATTTGGGAAGAGAAGGTTCGAAAATTAAGGCTAAAGAAACACCTCTGTGCCATCAAAAATGTTTAGCCTATATCTCTACAGTTGTTGCAAAGGTATCTTACTTTAGTAAGATCTAGTTTCACACTGATCTAATGGCTTGAACTCACATAGAGGTGTCCACCAGCTGGGAGTTGATAGAAGGAATATCTAAACCAGTGAAGATGTGTCCATCCATGTCATTGACTCCAGCGATGTAGTCGATCTCAGCAGCGTTGTGGAACAGGTTGTAAGGCTCATCAGGCAGGAAGTCGCCATCAATCACAGGAGACAGGAGCAGGTTGCTGACGATGGGCTCTAACAGATGCATATACAATCAGACACTTACAGTGACAATAAATGATTTAGTCATTATAAGGTAAATGTTGAATACCCAAAGCAAAAGCAATGAGCTACCTCTTAATTTGTTCCCTACAAATTAAGAGGTAGCTGTACCAGTCAGAAATGTTTGTGAAGGAGCATCTTATACTCCTCAAAAAAGAAAGATGCATTTGCTGTTTTCCGCAGTAGCGTAAAGAGTCCTATTATTAGAAGAGAGAGAGGGAGAAGAGAAGAGAGTGTAGCCCTTACGATCAGGTGAGCTGGACAGCGGAAGAGAGCCGGCCAACGTTAGGAGCGCAGGGTCAGTCATCTTCAAACAAGCCGCCATATTTTGATCAGTGGGGCAGTTGACTTTCAGGGCAACCTGGGGGGGGGGGGGGGGGGGGGTTCAAAATGTACTGTTAAAAAACAAAGTTGCACAAAAGAAGTAAAACTTCTTATAGAAGTTAGGATGTACCTCTTCAGCGAACCTGCGGGGGTTCTTGTTGACAGCCCATGGACAAAGAGCGACCCCACTCTGGGATATGGCTCTCTTGAACAGTCCTTTGTTATGAGGAGTGAGTGTCTGTAGGCAGAAAAACAGATGTTTTAGGAGTTTCTCTTCCTTTAACCTCTCAGGTGTTTCTGCTTCAGTGCACACAATAACCGAATGTGGCAAGGTGAAGAGGGGCGGGGATTGAACCCACACCTCCCGGGTAATAGTCATGCACACTTGCCAGTCACCCAAAGGGACATCCCTTTGGCCAAGTAGCCAGGGCACATGATCAATTGGAGGCATAGTGACAGGACCACCACTGTCACATCTCTCCCCCTATTTTCACAAGCACGTCCTCGTGCTCCGCGCAGGCTGCCACACATTAGGAATCCATGGACCCACCCCTAGAGCTACATGGATCCTGCTGACAACGCCAGAATGTGGCAAGGTGAAGAGGGCCCGTGCAGGGATGTCCTTTTGGGTGACTGGCAAGCGCGCATGACTCTTACCCGGGAGGTGTGGGTTCAATCCCCGCCCGGGCCCTCTTCACCTTGCCACACTAAAAATCCAGAAAAACAAAGCATCTTACCTGGAAGTTCACACTAGCTCCGCCTGCGGACTCTCCAAAGATGGTAATGTTGTCAGGATCTCCCCCAAATGAGCGAATGTTCCTGTGCACCCAGGCGATGGCCATGTGCTGGTCCCACAGACCATAATTTCCTGACAAGAAGACAGAATAAGTTACAAAATAGACTCTTACAAATATCTCAGGCAACATCTACCAGGCCATCTGTGTCTGTTGTAGAAGAATAAACCTGCATCTACCAGGCAAGTTAGAGTCTCCGGTGCTCAGGAAGCCAAGAGTTCCCACACGATATCCCAGAGTCACCACAATAACGTCTCCTCTGTCTGCAATCTCCTGCCCACTGTACAGATAGTTGTCCAAGAAGTTAGCGCCCATGGAGCCTCCGGCCAGGAAGCCTCCTCCATAGATCCACACCATGACTGACAGATCTGTGGACACTACAGAGAAAGACAGAGAATTAGAGCCAATTGCAGTGTTAATTGACTGTGGATGATAGTTTACGGCTGTTTCTCTGTCCTTACCTGAGCGGCCATGAGGAACCCAGACGTTAAGGTAAAGACAGTCTTCACTTCCTCTGGTGTCAGTCATGATAAGGTTCACCTGAAGGCATCTCTTCCTGTACTCAGTGGCCTTCAGGACACCTGATGAGACACAGTGTATGAGCAGCATAAAACTGCATGTTTTCACCTCTAAAGCTTAAACAAGTTGACTAAGACACCATGTTTGCACTAAAAAAATTAAAGAATAAAACATTCTCCTTCAGTGAAATTAGGAGACAAGGTTGAGCAGAATTGGTGTTGTTATTGAATCATATTAGATTGTATTTTGAATTCTTGAACAACAAAGCATCGTTATAGTTGCAGTTATCGGTGAATGTAGTTGGGGATCGACTGATGAAAATCGGTCTACCCACCATCCCAGCCAGGGTGACGCTTTGGTTTCTCAAATCTTCCAGGGATGTCAGCATAGGGAATCCCTTTGAAGATGTCCATGTGATGGCGAAACCCAAGACGAATGTTCTCGCCCTGCACCATCCCTCCTTCGGTGTAAACCACCCCAAGCTACAGGAATTACACAAAGACCATACAGACTTGACATGGTAGTCCACCCAGTATTTTTAAGACTTGTTTTGGTAAAGAAATAAACAAAAAAGCAAATCAACATGTTTTCAACTGAATACTTCAATAAATTTGGAAGTATATTGTTTGTGTGACACTTACAGAGGTAGCAGAGACCGCCTCCAGAAAAGCCGCAATGGCAATTAAAATCGCCAGTTTCCCCATCATGACCAGTGAGAACCAGCTTCAGTGTCAGACACACTTTTATATAGAGGACTCCTCCCCTATTAAACATCATCCGACCAGTGTGCACCAGTGTCTGTGGACCTGCATTCTTTACTCTTAGATAACACACAATATTTAACGATCTTGTCTTCACAGCATTTTCCTCAATACTTGCTGAGGATTACATGGAAAACTTATTCAGACTTGTATTTCTGTAGCATCGCATTAACAAGAGATGGGGAGAAAAGTTCGAAGACTCTCTTTGTTATGGATATTCATCAAACCATGGTGGCAAGGACCACTATATCTTCTGAAGACACAATTGCATAAGTCAATTTGTTTATCTCGAAACGAAGACAACAATTTAAGATAGCTCCATATAAAAACAACAAACTTATCGCCATTACATTTGTCATCTGAAATTTGATCTGTTCGGTCTGTATGAAGCTGTTTTTCTTACAGCTATACCGAAAATGAAGAATGGGTTCCACCACTTTCACGTCAAATGACACTGCCATCATGCAAACTGATTAATGGTGTATAATATTAGCAATAGCAATATAGAAAAGCAGTTACATGGACAGAGATTTCCATTATTGTACCATAGTTTTTGGAGCATTTCTGTATGATAAAAACAGTAAAAAAACAAAAACAACAACACAAAAACAACATGGCTACAAAGCAAATGTTTGTGTGGCATGAGAAGTGATTTCCAAATTTTGCAATTGTGTACCAGGAAGCCAGTGATTGCTGAGTTGACACAGCTGTCCAGCAGGACTCAGAGTCACACTGCTGCAGCCAATTCAAATGGGAATCCATGTTTGATGTCTAACTTTTTCCACTAATGCTGCACCATGGCCTGTAAATGTTTTTATCATATAATTAAGGTAAATTAAAGTGGCCATAACTATCCCTCCAAATTGTTACTTTAGTTTAGACATGGGTATGGGTTTAGACACGGAAATTGTCCGTTCTCCTTCTACTGTAAGGATTTGGCTGAACTGAAGTATGCTTTGGAATACGCCTACAGTAGCACATTTCCATGCTCGCTAGACACCCCTTATGCACGCGCCATCACACACACACACACACACACACACACACACACACACACACACACACACACACACACACACACACACACACACACACACACACACACACACTTAGCTATGTTCTATATTGTGATTTTTGAATTACTTTTGTTTCTTGATTTTATAGTTTTAAGTTTGCTTGTCTTGTTTATTGTTGTGGTCTTATATTCCTTGTTTTTATGAGGTGAGATTTCCTTTATAAACCCCTCTGGGTTTCTTTAATCTCACCTGCACATTTGGTCTGTTGTATTTTAGCTGTTTTGCTTGCTTGTAATATTGTGCAAATCAAAAAAAAAATAGAAAGAAAAAACTACTTTTAAAAATGGATCTGAGAATAAAAAAAGAAAAATTAAATGATAAATATACATTTTTGCATACTGTGCATGCCTATGTTTATGCAATACCAATTAAAATCTGTCACTTTCTCATTCACTCGAACTGGCAAGTGTGTCCAAAGGTGATGTTCTGACCCAGTAGTGTTCAGTAGTTATTACTACATTGTCAAATTAATACTCAGGACTCCCCAACCATCTTCAAGCCAGCCTGTGAAGTGTAACTGTATAGTAAAGTACTACCTTTAAGGTATGGTTCCCACTACAAGGCCATACTTTACCACATACACATTCACTCACATGGTGAAACCAATACCAGCCACTCTGTCATGGCTGGTAATGAACCAATTTTATGTAATCAGAATATTTAAAATGTTGCACGTAAAATTCGTACAAATAAAAACACTTTCTTATAATGAAAAAAAAAAACTACAAACATCAAATAATAAATAGGAATTCAACACCTGTTTGGGCAGCTTTAATGTCGGCCAGACTTTTTTGAAGGTGACTCCTCCCCTAAACAACATCCGACCAGTGTGCACCAGTGTCTGATGGCCTGTTTTTCTTGCTCTTGCACAACACATATTTAACCATCTTGTCACCACAGCGCTCCTCAAAACTTACTGTGGATTATACCAAAAACTAATTCCATCAAAAATCCTCATATTTGATATATTATATCGTATTATTATTATATTAATATAGACCCTTGTAATCTGAAATTTAATCTGTTGGTCTTTTTGTAGCTGTTTTTTCATACAACGATCAAAACCAAGAACGACACCACACCACGTTCACCTCACATGACACTGCTGTTGCAAACTGATAAATGGAGTGAACTTGTGTCAGGACAACTGTTACAGAGGAGAGAGGGTCCCGCGCCTTTATATCAAAAGTTTGAGTAAGAGTAATGTAAGTATCCAACTTTACAGGTGTGCCCACAATTCACTTTTAAATGGGCACACCTGTAAAGTTGTGTGGCCATATCTTACACAGTTGTCACACTATTACAGTGACAAAATCTGTTAAAAACACAAACAGGTGTGTAAACACTGTTCAGAGTACTCAGAACCTCTGCAGCTGTTCCCACTACAGGACATATTACCATGATAACACACACACATAACAAACTTGCAAGGTAAAATCAATACCTGCCACTAACGACTGGTAAATGAACCAATTTTGTATCATCATAATATTTTTTTCCAAATTATTGAACAACAAAATAAACTTTCTTCAGTTTGCCCATGTGACCTAAATCAAACAGTATGACAGTTTCCAGTTCTTTGTTTTTGTTTTTTCACAACAGTGTTACAGTGTTAACATCACTGTTCCAAAGCAATTATTAAAGATCTGGAAATGCCTGTTTCAGCAGCTTGTAATGTTTCAAAGTCATAAAACTGTTCAGAGTCTTCCAGGATGTGGTGCTAAGAGACTCAGTTAGAGAAGTCTTTCAAAGTTGGTGCAGTCGAGCTGGAGCAATCCTGCGTGTTGGTTTTAGTCTGTATTTGCTGCACACCAAAAATAATTAGGGCTTATGGGCAGAGGCTAGGGTGGATGCCACTATTTAAAAAAGGCAAAAGGGGAAGACTAATGCATAAGCCACAGTCTTTGTGGGCTGATGTTTTATGAAGAGGTAACAGAGAACTCTAATGGCAAAGCTATGGTCCAAATGTCTTTGGACTGGGAGGAAGCCAGAGAACCCAGAGAGAACCCCCCCCCCCCTAAATAGGACTATTTAGATCTTTGTAATAGGCTCAGGTTTTTGGAGAGGAGGTTAGACACAAGCAGTTTTAAAATAATCAGGGACAGAGAAATGTTCAACAGCATCATCAGATTCCATCACTCTGAACCAAGTAGATACTGTATATCCATCCAGAACGACTACATCTTGATCAGTGAAACATGAATTCAGACTTCATTATAAGGATGATACAGCTACCACACAAAGCTGTAGAAATACTGCCATTTTTTTATTTACATTTTACAAGTTCACATCACATTTTACAGAAACTGAAACATATTAACAGTCAGGGCAGTCATACTTTGTTACATGTAATCCAGAATTTCTGTCTCCATCTCATTTTCACTTCCCTCAGATGGCAGAAATTCATCGTCATCATCTTCTTCACCATCCTCCTCCTCCTCTTCCTCCTCGTCGTCGTCTCCTTCTGTTATTGAGTATTTTACACTTGTGCGTTTGCGCCGGCTTCTCCTGGGGGCGACTGGCAAAGCTACGGGGGAAAGATAACATCAGATTAGAGACCACTGGGTCTAACAAAGTTAGATAACACCGTTTTTAAAGTGTTTGCACGTTGCAAAGAGTGTTTGACTGTCTAGTGGGTTTTTGATTAACTTTATCCATTTTCCACAGAAGAGAGTCAACACCACTGCCCCACTACTGAGACTGTGCAGTGAGAGGTGGAGCAGCAGGGAGCTTGTTTGTGAAAAGCTGAATAAATTCACCAATCGGTGTGTAATTGAACTGCACTCCCACACACACACACAGTGTCCTCACAGTGACTCATCCATTGTGCTATTCCCTACCTGGTTTCTGTGCTCGGACGATCTTCTTGATCATGGCGGAAATCATGTCCCTCAGCTTGTCAGTGGTGCCCACAACACACCAGCCGTCCCGTTCGTTACAGACCTGCTCGCCAGCGCCGATCTGCTCAACCACCTCTCTGATGCTGGAAACACACCAACAGCTGCATTACACCCAAACACTGGTGGAAAGTACGTCAGAAATGTTGACTCGACTACTGTGCAGTGAAAAGTACTTTACTTGACGTCAGTACTTTCATTTGGTCATACTTACCACAAAAATATTTTACTCTTTAATGCATCATTTTTATCTGATAACTCCAGTTACTGGTTACTTTGCTGATTCAGAAAAAATAACTCAATATTTATCCCTGGGGAAACATTTAGAAGTTACTCAGTGGGATGCCAATTACCGGTAACTAAAATTGAGTCTGACGTTAGCAACTGCAACATCAGAGACTGCTCTACACATTAAGGCATCATACATACAGTGCAGTACATTGTAAAACAACCATTTTTGTTACTATAATCATTTATAATTTGATCACTGATACTTTGTGTTGTGGTGTTAGCTACTGTACTACAACTACAACACAATGTGAATTGTTAAACATGTTGGGCTTGATGTTCCTATACGTTCCTGTCCCTATATAGTGTACTTAATTTCTTTTTTTTCTTTTATTGCTGCATTTAACGTTTGTATTTCTACTAAAGCAAATCACTTTATGACTAGTACTATATAAATAAATAAAAAGTTTATTTTTACTTTACTTGAATCCTAGTGTTCCTTATTATAAATTTAAGGCCTATAAAACCAAAACGAAGACCTGAGACATTAATTTAACTGTATTTAAGATGATTTATAGCGTCTTTTGAAAAGAAAAGAAAAAAATGAGACCCATCACACTGTAACGTACCTGTCCACATGCAAATCACAGAGCTGGTAAAACATCTGTCTGTGAGGAGGCAGCATGCCCTCTGTGAAAATGTAGTTAGACTCCTGTGGAGATGACACAGATTCAGTGTTTCCTTCAGCAGGTATCAACATATCGCTGCTTGAAACCTATTAGTACATTAGGACACACTGTAATAACACCTCACATAATGTGACCTGCACTGACCTTCAGCTGGTATGAAACCACGACAGGATCTCGATTGGAACTGGAACCCTCCTGAGCTGGAAGATCCATCACACTAGCTGGTAGTGGACCTGGAGAAAGAAACAGCAGTTTTTACACCATGTGAAGATTATTGGGGAGTTAGTGCAGTTTGATTTAGTGCTGGACTGAACTTACTGTACTTACTTTCAGTGTGTTTATGTGGCTAAATGAGACCAGATGACGTAAGAAATCAGACAATGCTCTCACAAACCTCAGACAGTTTTTTTTAGTTGTAAGTATATATTTGGCACTTTTTGCCTTTAATTGATACAATAGTTGAGAGAGACAGGAAATGGGAGGCAGAGAGAGGGGGAATGACATGCAGCGAAGGGCCACTAGATTCGATTTCGAACCAGGGCCGGCTGCAGTGAGAACTGTAGCCTCTGCATATGGGGCGCCTGCTCAACCCACTGAGCTAAACGGCGCTGCCTTAGACTGTATTTTAGAAGCAACTCCTACTTCAATGTTCTTCAACTCTTGTCTGTGTGTGTGTGTTGTATGGATACCATCACTATAAGAAGATAGACTGTGGTTAGTGAGAGAGCTGCTGTTCCTATAAATGGTCAAATGAATTTATTTACACTTCCAGATGGAACTGACTAAGTGCTTCAGTCAGATTTTGGGTGACATTATATATACAATACAATACATATTTATTTATACAGCACATTTAAAAATACAACCCAGGTTGTCCAAAGTGCTGTACAATAAACACACAAGCAAACTAGTGGCAATACAACTAGATGGAACAGGTAATGTAGCTACAATAAAAGCATGCAATAAAACAATAGAACAAGAGTGGAGACATATAAAACTAAAATGCCAAGGAAAAGAGATGAGTTTTTAAAAGAGATTTAAAGTGCTCGAGTGTTTGTGCAGTCCTAATATGCAGAGGTAGGCTGTTCCACAATGTCGGGGCCGCGGATATGAAACATGAGAAAACATTGTTATGTGTAATAATGTCTCTTCTCTGTCTGGAGTGTTAGACGTGCGTGGAAGTAAAAAAGCCGATTTGAATGCTGGTTGTCTGTACACATGGAGGACAAAGAGGAAAATCTAAATGTGGAAATCAAACCTCGAATGAATGAATTCAGGAAAAACAATCTGGTTGGCCTGTTGTGGGCCCCCATTTTAAATCCATTAATCTGAGTAAACTCACCTGCTTTGTTGAGTGTGATGGGCAGACTATAGTTAAGGGCGCTCCTCTTGGCTTTCACTGGCAAGTCAGATATTGAGTAACCTAAAAAGAGCAGCCAGCAGTTAATATCAGGCAAAGAGGACTTGGCTTTTGATTAAGACTCATAATAGCAACTAAATGTTCTACAGTATCACCAAATACTAGTGTTACTGCTCGTAGCCCTCAGCCTCTCACCGTGCTTGGTGCTGCAGCGGATCCTGAAGTCCAGCAACTGGTATTTCCTGGACTCTGTGGTGGTTCGGGGGTCGTAGCCCAGCCTCACCCACAGACTCCTCCACGGCCCCGTCACCTACAAAAGTAAGACTGGCATGTAAATCCAATTTAGGAAAATGGGATTTTATTGACACACAGGTGACAGTGGAGACCAGTGAGTGAACCTTTAAAGGGATAGTTAAAAATGTTGGCAAATTTGCCTATTGCTATAATCCCTATAGTCATAGTAGTAGGTTCATTACTTTTAATTATCGTTGCATGTTGTTTTGAGATCTGCAGGGCAGAGACGCAGGCTGCTCAGCCAACACAATGGAGGTCAACGGTATGGTCCCCAGTCCCTCATCAAATACACAATCCAACAACTCCAAAACCACGCACCACGCTATGAAATAATATAATATAAACAATGTAACATTACGGGACGGAGTTGTTGTTGAGGAAAATGCATAGCCAGGAATACATTCCAGACACGGCTGCCAAAAATATTGCCAAAATGTTGAACTATCCCTTTAACATCTACAGTTGTAGATCTGTGAGTGTAATAAAGCAACATCACACATCTGTTCAAGGAGATTTAAACATGTGGAAAAGCTACATTTTAGCTTTCTCCATAAATGAATTATCAAACTAAAAAGAAAACATGCTGTGTAGACTGCAGCTTCAGTTCCACAAACCTTTGTAAACCTTATCTACAGCCTGAGAGCAGCCGCCCGCTCTCAGCAGCGTTACCTGCAGCTGAAGGCGGAGGTGATGACCGATAGTAACCTCTGTCTGCTGTCAGCTGTATGCGGACACGTACATTTTGTTTTTCAGTCATATCATCATTGTAATACTGAACAGCAGTATTGCATATCACTAATTCTTCTTAATACAAATTAAAGAATTACTGGGCTTAATGTGAATGACGCTTAACAACTATGAAGCTTATGCAAAATGTAATTAAACAGTTTCATATTACAGCCTAACACTGATAACATCAATATCAGTTTACATTCTGATAACATCAATACAAAATGAACAGATTTCAGTTTGGACTTTTTGTCCTCACTGAGGCTGCAGATAGTATTTTCATTTAGGTTTCACCGTTTCAAAATACATCTGAATGACATCAGGGAAAATGCAACTGAACATCATTTATTCATTCTGCCCCCAAAATGCAACCTCCTTCTTTACCGGGCACAGTTTGTCTCCTCAGCTCACCATGTAGTAGGCGTAGACGGGCAGCAGCAGTTTGAGTTTATCAGGGTGGATGTTGATGTTGGCCTTGACCGCGTTCCGGGACCAGATGGGCCGTGTCTCAAACATCTAGGCACAAAACGTTTGGTCTTAGATAAGATTAAAGCTTGGAAACGGAAGGAGAGTCGTGCATGTGTAATATTAAGCAACAGTTTCCAGCTTCACAGCCAATGCTATTTCTGTAGTGACAACGAGCTGACTTTGATTGGTTTGTGCTGCACTGATGAACAGAGTGACTGCTGGAAACAGCTTGATGGAAAAATGGCTGGAACAGAAGATTTCCAGTGTCTGAGAGGCGTTCGGATACATGTTCAAAAGTTGTGCAGAGCTGAGTGTGTTGTGTTCCCAGAAGCACACAGACCTGTCTCAGCTGTTCTTCAACCTCTTTGTCGGAATCCTTCTGGCAGAGCCGATCCCAGTTGAGTCTGGCCGCCTCCAAACACGCACTGGGCACAGTGGGATCAGTGAAGGTGACAAAAATGGCGTTGTGGGGCCGACGAGCACGATTCAAACCGATAAAGTTCTTGTTCATGGTCACCTGCCTATAGAGAGGAATGGAGAGGAAACAGAATAAATATATTCCTGACAAGCTGCAACAGCATCACAGAGAAATTAAAAATGGGTAACACTTTACAATAAGGGTCCCTTAATTAACGTTAGTTAGTACATTATTAAGCATTAATATATAAACTAATGTGTTAATTAATGCTGAGTAATGCATACATAATGATATAACTAATTACATTATTCAACTTTTATTATTACTTATTTAACTAACTTTGAGTAGTAAACATTACACATACACAAAGTAATACATAATAATGATTGTTAATATATCTGTAAACAGTTAATTAATGCTTAATAATGTACTAACTAACGTTAATTAAGGGACCCTTATTGTAAAGTGTTACCTAAAAATGCAGTGAATACAGATCTGCTCTCAGTTTTGGCCGAACAAGCCGAAAATCAAAAGACAGTCAACTGGCAAGTCATTAAGTTGATACGGTATATTTGTGCTGTTACTGACTGAGAAACATCAGGCCGGTAGAAATAATCCACAGGACTGTCGAGGCGGGAGAAGATGGCCGGGGGGATGAAGTACGGCATGGGCTGCTCAAAGAACTCCTGACTCTCCACTTTGCGAAGGATGATTTTGTCGTACAAAGACTGGTCCTTCCCTCCTTCAGAATGCACAGCGAGGCACTGGAAGTCAGCCAACCCTGCAGAGGACGAAGATGTAACAAACATCCACCTCATCAGTTTGAGTCATATGTCTCTTTAACACACATTACATCACGGAAATTAATATTCTTTGTTTTGTGAATCAAATATCTTTGTGCATAGCAAGGACTTTTCATCCGACCTTGAAATTTATATGTCGTTCCTATGACTCCGACTATGTCCATGTGGATCTCAACTTTCTTGGGGTCCTTCTTTCGCACCCGTCGTCGCACTCTTAGGAGGATGTTGCTGGACTGGAGGCGGTTGGCACACAGGGAGTGACAGAAGGGGTCCTGGGGTCTGTAACGCAGCTCAAGCCGCCGGTTTGGGTGAGCGAAGGCCTGTGATTTAAACACAGAGACAGAGGCTTAAAATGATGCCAATCATTCAGTCCACAACAGCCAATAAGGTGACTCCAGTCAATTCACCTTATTCAAAATCAAACCAGTGCTAAGACCAGTGCTTAACTGTGTGGTGGAATACAAACCATACAACGTGGGGCTTTTGATGGCTCCTGGAGGTTTGGCTGGACTAAAAGCAAGTCTGAATCTTTTGCTGAGAGCATATGTGATTGGAAACATATACAGTGCCTTGCAAAAGTATTCATACCCCTTGAACTTTTTCCATATTTTGTCACGTTACAACCACAAACTTAAATGTAAAGTGGAAGGAAATGCTACACGGTGATTTTTTTTTTTTTTTACAAAAAAGAAATCTGAAAAGTGTGGCGTGCTATGTATTCAGCCCCACTGAGTCAATTAGTTTGTTGAACCACCTTTCACTGCAGTTACAGCTGCAAGTCTTTTAGAATATATCTCTACCAGCTTTGCTCACAATTTTTGCCCATTCTTCTTTGCAGAATAGCTCCACTTCAGTCAGATTGTATGCAGAGTGTCTGTGAACAGCAGTTTTCAAGTCTTGCCACAGATGATTCTCAGTAGTATTTAGGTCTGGACTTTGACTGGGCCGTTCTAACACATGGATATGCTTTGCTCCGAACCAGTCCATTGTAGCTCTGGCTGTATGTTTAGGGTTAGGCCATTATCCATCCCAGACTCAAGTCCTTTGCAAACAGCTTTTCCTCCAGGATTGCCCTGTATCTAGCTCCATCAACTCTGAGCAGCTTCCCTGTCCCTGCTAAAGAAAAGCCTCCCCACAGCATGATGCTGCCACCACCATGTTTCACGGTGGATGGTGTGTTCAGGTTGATATGCAGTGTCAGGCTTCCGCCACAAATAGTCTTTTGCATGTAAAAGACAAGTTCAATTTTGGTCTTTAATGTGTAAAAAAATGTATCATTTTGCTTCCACTTTACAATTATGCACAACATTGTGTTGGTCTCTCACAAAATGTCCCAATAAAATACATGTGTAGGAATTACCCCCATCTAGCGGTGCGGTTGCATATCGGAATGTATTCTTGATGTTGCATTCACGTGAAATCGGGCAGACGTCAGACAGTCAACAGACACTGCATGTAACAGGATAAACAAGCATCTATGTAAACAAGTGGTCCGCCAGCACGACGCAAAACAATACAGGCATGACAATATGTTGTCATGGTGATTTCGTATTGTTTACCTGACCCACGTTTTACCGTCTTTCTCTCGTCGAGTAAAATGACATCCGGTTGGTTTGCTGATGGCCGTCTGCCTGACTGCAGCTGAATGCAACATCAGTGCCTCCGTCCTTCCTCACACTACGCAGTGGTGACAGTTTTAACCATAGATATAGAAACGTTTATATATCGTTTAAACAGGCGCTACCCGGAAAACTTTCTCGCTCCGGTGAGTTTCTGTGCTTACCTAGGTCACGCTGCCACTGAACTAGTGATGGCAAGGCAAGGCTTTTTTTTTGTATAGCCCGTTTTTACAAACAGTTTGTCTCAAAGGCCTTTACATGGCATCGTAACAACATCCTCTGTCCTTAGACCCTCACATCGACTGAGGAAAAACTCCATAGAAAACCCTTTTAACAGGGAAAAATCGGATCAGCAGTTCTTTTGACTGTACTGAATCACTAGAATCAGTTCATTAAAATGAGTCGTTCAAAAAATGTGTTCACCGAATCACTCAGTGCTTATGGAGCCCTGACAAAGTGCATTATTCTCCAACTTTCTGAACTGATACACAGCCAAACAATCCGTCACTAGGTCATGATTCAGCCCTGAGGTTCACATTCACTCTGTAACACGTTCACTGCACTTATACTCATTAGGGACGGTGCAAAAAAAAGAGGGACGGTGCATTCACAGACCAGTATACAGACATTCGTGGGCGAAGCAGCAAATATTACTACACAGTGAACGCGAGTCCTCTGTGCACAGTACATTCACTTAACATGATGCTACACAGATGTGCTAAGTTTAACAGTACGGTTGAACGTGAATCAAGTCCTCTGAACCTGAATCACGTCTGCAGCAGCAGTTCTCTGGTGCAGGTTCGCGAATCACGAGTGAGTGAGTGAGTAACAGCTTCCCCAGCAGCAGTTCTCTGTGTGTGCAGTAGGTTTGGGAATCGTGAGTGAGTGAATGGGCAGCCTGCCCCCAGTACATGCAGTGAACCATGCACACAGTGAGTGACCTGGAGCCCTCAGCCCCGACTGTCAGTGAACGAATCACTGAACAAACATGCACCGTTCCCTCGCAATGAGAGTCTCCGCCACCAGATTGGCAGGTGATTCAGTGATTCACAGACCACACAGCAGTTCCACTGTCGGCCTGCACGCTCGCTGCTGAGCTCAACTACTGAACTGAGAAAGGAACGAATCAGGTCAGGAAGTGATTCTAGTCAGTACGTTCACTTAAATAATTCGTTCCTTCGAACGAATCACTCGCGAACGACACAACACTACACTGAACGTAAAAAAAAAATGGCGATGCAACATGGCAGCCTCGGTTCGGTGCGTCGTCCAGTAGGTAACGACTTGTAACAACTCGTAAGGTACGAGAAAGCTTTGTATGCGGGTGTGAGATTTGAAAGCCAAATAGTTAGCTACATACTGGGGCTGTAAGCTTGTGGTGGTACCGTGACAACATGTGGAAAGTTCAAGGGAGGCAATGTAAGTTATTATGGAAATAAAAAAATATATACCACCGGAAGAAGTCTAAATGAGACTAAAAGCGATAAAAATAAAAAAATAAAAAGCCGGTCAGGTCCAGCTGTGTGTCTACTTACTTTGGAAACTCCTTGTTCACCCCCGAGAGTCTCCAGCATCTTGGGCAGACTGTTTACCACCGCAGGATACTCCACACACACCAGCCTCTTGCCCTGCACAGGCACGGTGGCCGAGCTGCCGGGCACATGCTCACTGTCGGCCGGGCAGGAAAAAGTCAGTTCTTTCAGAGTAAAATCCAACTTTAACTCCTTTACTGCAGCCATGCTGATTTTTCTTCACGTTATATTTCAGAAAACAACATTTAACACTTAATCACACTCTGCTACTACACTCGTAGTTCGCGGTGAACCCATGATGCAGCGCGAGTCTGTGTCCTGGTGCAAAATATCACCGGGTAGAAACGCTGGTGCACACAGTCGGCAACCAAGGAAACGTCACTTCCGGTCAGAGCCGTGGGGGCAAACAAATCGATTCCCCCATAGACATACGTGTAAAAAACGCTTGTCCGCTGTCATGTCTTAGTTTGAATCACTTGTGCTGACAAAGAGCTATATATTAAAAATCTGTCATCACGATCCGGGTCGATTGTTGTCCGTACATTTTAAAATATTGGGTCTTTCTTCTTTTTACAGTCTATGGTGTATACCAATGGTTCCGAGGGTAGGCTGTTTGGTAAAATGAAAAGAAAAAGAAATCAAATATTTACTATTTTCAATATCAATCAAAGCCTGGACTGAACAATTCACGTTTAACAAATAATAAATCAATCAATCTTCACATCAATCTTCAAAGCGATTAAAGTGATACAGTTAGTAAAATATTTATTTTCCACTGCTATTTCTGTAGGCCTATATCATTTTTAAAATATTACATTTGTTTTTACTGTTTTATATAATGCAAATGACTTTATATTTATAACTTTTCTTTAAAAAAAAAAAAAAAAGTCACAATCAATCAACTCGCTGAACAATATCATCCTAAAATCATAGTTGTTGCTGAACAGTTTATGGCCACATGATGGCGCTGTGTGTCCAGACAAAATGTAGTTGATGAAGGACATTGGCTGTGGGAATAAAATCTTGGTACCATTAAAATTTTATAAAAGTCAGTAACTGAATCTCCCTGAGTAGGCTACAGTTCAAGACTGTATGTGAATCTGTCGATGTGTTGTAATTTTGTACATCAGACAGGGTATACAAAAAGCATCTTTGTGTTGTCAGAAGGAGACACTCCTGTCCACTCCACTGTTTTCAGAAGGACCTTAGCAAAGAGGATTTGCGTGCAGTCCCTCCCAGAAACTGTCAACAGACTGTCATCCCCTCGGAGAAGAAAAAGGACTCTGAAAAAACAGATGTGTCTGTGTGTTTACCAAGTCATTTAAGATGCTGTTATATAGGCAATTACAGCCTTAGTGTCAACACTGTTTGCTTTAATTCTAGTTTGTCTTCTTTTCCCATTCCTTTCAAGTTGTACAAAGCCTTACACTAGATTTGCACAATGTGGGCCTGTGGCTATTTCACTGTTTGAATCGTCTTCATTTGAGATGGGAGTAACCTAATAGGATTTTCTTTTATTGTAGCCTACTATTTTTTTTAGAGCAATCTTGTATTCCAATGAAGTGTTTTTATTTCTCTTGTCAAAGGTGTCGGTGTGAAATTGCAGCTGGATGTGCAAAACGACAGTCTGCAGGAATGGTGCATTCATGTGATATTGTAGAGATTAGAAAAATAACTTCCTGAACTAGAGGTCAGCTGTTGAACAGGATACTGTTTTGTGTCTGACTCTGACCACTGCAACAAATGAATTATAACATGTTGGCTACACAGAATTTCATCCCTGTGTTCGCAGTTCATGGACAGATTTGCAGTCAGTTCAGCAGTTAGTTCAAAGATGAAAAATCAGTGAGTAAAAGAGAAAATCCCAAACTGTATTTCTCAGTGTAACTTTTTTTTTTTAAATGTTGAAATAAAAGCATCTGCCCAGGTCTTTTTTTATGTGGCATTTCCACTTTTGAGTGCTGTTGGACATGTAACTCCATGTGTAAAGAGATTTTCCTTAAGTTCAATATTCACTCCCTTTTAGCTGTTTCATTTGCCCCTGCAGACTCCAGAGGGAAACACCTGTTCTTTCCAATGCCAATTTACTGGCTAAATGTCCATTGTTGCTATTCAAAAGATATATTTTCCTCTCATCATCATTAATTCATAATTTTTTATTCTCAATTAAACTGAATCTCAGTTTGTTTTGTCAGATTTTCCACTCCACATTCTCCAAAATATGTCCACACTAAAAGTATGTTCATGTGTTCTTTTAATACTTCTGTTTAAGGAAAATTAAAATATCAACAGGACACAACTTTATCAATTTGATAAACAGTGACATTCAACCCGTTCAGGTCTATAACAGTGTTTTAAAGCTCAGTGTTTTTGTGGGAGGGAAAGAGGGAGCAGAGGGCACTGACTGACAATCTGTTGTTTGCTGTGGTGAGGTGAAGATTTTGATCATATTTCTCTTTCTCTTCTCTCTTTCTTTGTACTGGGGTGTTGGTAGGCTACACAGAACGTCCGTCCAGCTCTGGGTGCTATCTCGGTCGAGGACCTGTCCGCTCCTCCCTGCCCGTCTGCTGGCCTGTTCCAGCCGTTACAGTGTGGGGAGGCCATGATAAGGTTATCAGACAGCCTCCATCACCCGACTCACGCTGGAAGAGCCTGCTGCCGTCAGATTTCACCCCCCTCCACTCCCACTCACTCTGACTTCTCACTCAGCATATCCCCTCTCTCCTGTCATCCCCCTCCCTCAGCTTCTGTCTCTCACCGCCCTGTGTCAGTTGGAAAGGCTTCCTGTATGGATGGCCATGTTTGGAGGTGTGATGTAGGCATGAGGCCACACCCACAGAGCCGATCCATTTTCTGTAGGCAAAACAAAAGATGATTATCAGGTAATCAGGAACTAATGTCCCTATGCTCCGGTAATTTCTTCAACAAGTTTTGGTGTCAAACTTGCCTACAATTGCCGGTCAGCTCCACACATAAAATGTAATTGATTAAATATGGTAGCTGGACCAGTGCTATCATTTTGCCTTGTGAGCTGCAATGTTTTCTTGTAACCCATAACTTCTGATGTCTTCCAAAGCATGATGTTTCAGCCTCTTTTAGCTGATTTTATTCATGCTAAGTAGGTAATGTGACTAGCACAAAGCAGACTGTGACTTTCACTATTTTTTCAGGTAGCCTATTTCTTTTATAAAACTTTGACCTGATCTATGACAACCAACAGTGTGATGTCAGTCTGGACCGACAGACACCTATCCATGAAGTCATGCCGCTAGCTAGCTAAAATCGCTAAACTAAACTAAACTAAAGGATGTTAATGACTTTTTTTCCTCCATCTTTCTTCATCTCATGAATCCTCTTTTGTATTTTGCCGACCCACTGGAGGAGACTTGAGACCAAGATTGGAAACCACTGCAGTTGAATGTCTGCTAAACATGATGCTGCCTTCAAATCCTGCAGATTTTTTTTTTTTGCTACATGATTCTTTTAAAGATCAGGCTGAGAAACTAGTGTTTAAAAAGAATATTTGAAGCTTATGCTTTTAACTGTAAAAATGAACTACCCTTCATGAGCATAATTCAAATTAGCAAGTTGTTTTTTTCTGTTTCCTGCATTCTTATAATAACGACAAACAGGATCTAACTTGAAGGATATGTTAGGCTACCCACAATCCTTGAAAAAGTAACTTAGAGAAATGTTGATGTAGCCTATTTCTTTCTCTCTCATCCCGCTTCTATGACACTCTGTGGGCGCAGCCCTCTGTAGACGTCATCACTGCACTTATCTGTAGGAGGGCAGGACCACAACACAGTGTTACTGGCAATCAAATAGTATCACACCCCCACATGTGTGACAGCAGCGGATGTGATCATAGAGCAGCATCTTCCTGTGTCCATGTCATATGAGGAAATCTGCTGACAGCTTCTTCTTTTTTTACATCGGGATTATTCTGTCCATTTTAAAAACAAAGTGATGGATCACTGGCATGTCACTCAACGTTAACACTGACTTCACAAAACAACAAGCTTTCTTGTGATAAGATTTGGTGAATCTTTACTTCATTTTATTGTTTTAATAATTCAATGAATTAATTCTGGGTCCCAACACCAAAGTGAAGTTCCTCGCACCATACACTAAAAATATTACTATTTTAAAGTGTGTAATATGCGTATTTCTATTCATATGTATAAAACATCTTGATTGCATCATGATCATTATAGCAATTTGGTAATTCTATTCACCAGCGTATTCTGTGAAAGCCTGTATAGCACAATGTTTGGGTTTATCAGGATGCATCTTTTTTGACCTCTTCCCTCTGCTGCTGTAACATTCAAATATTCTCTCTGGGAATCCGTAAGGTATTATCATAATTATTTTCATCTGGTAACTAAAGTACTACAAGTTACTGGAATTCAAATTCAACAGTCTAAGAAAAAAAACAGATTTTTCTGACATTATGATTAATTCATAATTGCATATTGTTTCCTTTTTTTTTGGGGGGGGGGGGGGGGGGGGGGTATCCAAAGTCATGAGACATGAGGTCCATACAGTGACAGGTATCTCACAACATTAAATGATCACTCAGATTCCTTGTCTTGCAGGGAGAAAGTGTGGATCTCCCACTTTGTCCTCCATGAATGTGTCATCATTGCCTCAGGCATGTTCAGCCATCCATCCATCCCGCAGTGTTTCCACAGCACGGACCAGGGTTCATTTGCATGCATCTCATTTGCAAGACAAATTTTAGCTCTGTGCTTCGTGTCTTTACCCGCTGTCTGAGTCAGCGTGTGAGTGAGTGAGATATACATAGCTGCATTTGGATTGGGTTCTGTTGGTTATGACAACACAGCACTGATGTTTGAGTCTTGATTTTTAAGTTGTTAGTTGATCTTTACAAAACAGAACAGATTTGGTAGATCACTGCAGTTGCTGGCGCTGAGACTGTTTTTGGTGTCAGACTGTGTTGTGACTTACAATACAGGCAGCAACCTGATGTCTGTCATACTAAAATAGCACTAAAGGTATTGTGCAGAGACCCCCAATGGCCCACCTCAGAGTGCATCACCCATCAGGCTAAGAAAGCAGAACCCAAGTTTCAAGTCCAGCCTTTGGCCTTACGCTGCATATTCCTCATTCCTGCACACAGTAATTATAATAGGCACAAATAATAAAATACATTGTGTTATTAAAAGTTGTTTTTGTTACAGTCAATGACTGTTGCTGGTAAAGCCTTGGAGGATCAGAATAATTAGAAAGAAAATCAGGACATTTGCAACTTTGGGGATACCACAGCACATCAGGCAACATACATATGCAAATCAGGGGCTGAGAAACCACATAAACACCTCCACCAGTCTCTGCAGCTGAAAAAGAACAACTGTCGTTTAAAAAAATCAAAATTACTTCACTGCATGGAGATTTTAACACCTGTCACAGGTGAAGGAATTACAGGTGCACACAGGCCTGCACGGTTTCTTTATTTTTTTCCCGTTTTCCCTCAGGCTATAGCTACCCCCACAGCACTGCCCCTCCCCTTTCAGGACCTATGTCCTGTTTGTTTAGTCCCACCCCAGATGATCCTCTGCCTGTCGTTTCTATTGGGTTACCTGTGCAGGATTTTGATTTGCTCTGTTTCCTCACACCAGGATGCGGTAGCAGGCCTAACTGTAGTTCCGTAGGATCACAACAGACCCTGTTGCCCTGGCAATACCAACACATTTTGCATAAAGCTGTCAGATTTGTTTGCGAGACAGTAAGCCCTCACATCTCCTCTCTTTCCTGTTCTACACTGATTTCTACTCCCCCACTCACCCATGAATAAACTTTTGTAGGTCTACTTCACTGACCGTGATCTTGTCATATGAGTATGCTAGGCTAAATCGCCAATGAAGGCTTGTGTATCTTTGGCCGTGCATCATTCAAGCAGAA